>NC_037329.1:93693470-94937637 GCF_002263795.3 Bos taurus | reverse complement strand
ATAAAGGAAATTTTTTTCTAGTGCCCCCAGAGAAGACTAATATATGTAAGACTGAAGACATATATTCAAATATTACATATTATAATATTTTTAAATATTACAACATGTAATATTTGAATATATATTTATTCAATGAAAAATCTCAATTTGTAGGAGGTCCCAGATTTCTAAAAATTAATTACTCCGCTTGCTGGAAGTTAATTACTTATTTGAGATTTGTTCAGAAAACAAGGAAGAGTGAATTTGTAAGCCAGCTGATTTTTCTACCATTTATATCATCAACTAAGTAAATCTCAAGGAGTCCTTCCATTTATATGAAAACATTTGGGTTATTTTTTCTATTTAAAAGGGGTAAGAGCTTGTGTGCTGTAGGTGTTCCTCAGGCTTATATTCAAATCTTCCCGATTCCATAACAAGTAAACACAGGTTATGACTAGCAATGCTCAGCCTAACTGAAAAAAAAAAAAAAGTAGATTTGGGGGCATCCCTTTATACCTTGATATTGTGTTTTAGGAATCATGTCTTTTCTTACTTGTCTATCTGATTCTTCTTTGCTGCTATTTACCAGAAGTATGAAGATGAGGACAACATGTTGATTTAAAAAAAGCTACTGCAAATTACAAAAGGAAGTGTTATGTATCTTCCTATCACTTGTGTGTTCTTTGGGTTCACCCCCAAGAAGACTATGTGTGGCAATGGATTCCCCTAAAGCTGTTTCCCTGTTCCTCACAATTCAGCACATTCATACTTGGTGGACCCTTTCAAGAGACATGGGGCCTGGGGTTGACCACCTTTTTTTCTCCCTGTTTGCTGTGGATGCACTGCTGAGATCTTTACTTCCTCTCCAGTCAATTGTCTTCTTCCTAAGCCGTGGTTTCTGGAGAGAACACAGTCCACATAGATGTCCCAGAAGAGTTGGGCCAGATGCCAAAACAATGCCCCATGCTGCAAGTTTTCAGATGACTTCAGGTAGATCATAAAATCCCAGAAACCTGAAACAGTGTTGGAGATTCGAGGCTTCCACATTTCCAGGAGGAGCACTGAAGAAGATTCCCAGCACTGAGGATCAGCTTGGTTAAGAGCCAGCAGATCTGTCTGGCTATGACAGAAGAAAGGAGACACACAGCACATTCCCACAATGAGCAGGGAGCAGGTGAGACTCAAGGGGTGGTAGATCCTTCTTCTGTTTCCAGGATCGGCCATGACCCTGAAACTGCACAAGATGGAAATATTTCATATGAGTCCCTACTTGTGCTCTGCTCAATACAGAAAATAACTATGTCCTTTAAGAACCTTGGTGCCAGCAATGGAAACATACCAGTATCTCTAGGAAAAGGCTTATCTTACCTCCCACAAGTCCCCCTTTATCTAAAATGATGCATTGTCAAGCCAGGTAGCCTAAAACAATGATATTTAGATTAAGAAAGATTTATTCCTAACAAATGCTCCTTTGTAAGATAAATAAAGCTGTTTTTCCCTAGTACTGAGAAATATAGTTTAAAGGAGTATTAAGTGAAATTTTTCAGTCTTGCTACATGGCTTTATTATTCTATAATACCATAATTTAGCCTGCTGCTGCTGCTGCTAAGTCGCCTCAGTCGTGTCTGACTCTGTGAGACCCCATAGACGGCAGCCCACCAGGCTCCCCCGTCCCTGGGATTCTCCAGGCAAGAACACTGGAATGGGTTGCCATTTCTTTCTCCAATGCAGGAAAGTGAAAAGTGAAAGTGAAGCGACCCCATGGACTGTAGCCTACCAGGCTCCTCCATCCATGGGATTTTCCAGGCAAGAACACTGGAGTGGGATAATTTAGCCTAGCTATCCTAAATCAAGACTCCCACACAATTAAGAATTTGAACATATTTTACCCTTGAATGCTTTCCTATTCTGGTTCCTTTCATTATTAAAAAAGGCATATGAATTGTAAGATGTTATAAATAAAAATAAACACAAGACAGTGGGTTAAAAGTATGGGATATATACTTATCTATATACTTGTAATACTTATATGTATTCAACCAATTAGAAGAGAATTAATAAACAAATATTGTAAAATTAATATTACAGACATCTAAAATGTTCTGTAATTTTTACATAATTTTCAAAAAAATGGTATTTTCTCATTTTTCTCTTCTTGATATAAATCTCAAGTATTTTAACAAAAATTATTTATCTCTTGTTCAACTTTTCTGGCTTTCAAAGCCTGTTACAATAAAACCAAGACATCCTTACACACTTTGAAATTACTTTTAACTTCAGACAAGTCCAATGAGAAATAATGTACTTAACATAATAATTTGCCCCTGAAAATGGCTTATCTGAATCTTCACAGACTATATCACACTTAAACAGCCCTAAAGAAAAAGCAGGAGATTATATACAGCTCACTTTCACTTTTACCTTATATTTCCAAATCTTTTAGATGTTAGTATCATGAAGGGAAGCCAGGCACAGCTCATGGGAATTGTTTTGAGGATATGTCTATATTAGAATGCTTAATGATAACACCATAAGATGAATCTTTCTCTTCTGTACAATAGCAAAACATGTTGTTCTGTCACTAAGTCGTATCCGACTTTTTATGATCCCATCGACTGTAGCCTGCCATGCTCCTCTGACCATGGAATTTCCCAGGGGCAAGAATACTGGAGTGGGTTATTATTTCTTTCTCCAGGGGATCTCCTTTAAATCAATATTTCAGAAACTGTCTTTGAATAGACACATTCCTGAAGAGGCATATTGAGATACAAGGCTATTCATTTCCTCTGTATTTTAGATTATTTACACAGGATATTTACATGAACAAAATCAAACTCTTCTGAACTAAAATATTAAAGTCGAGGAGATGCAAAGTTAGTTTTTCCTTAGTCAAAACCGTGTCAATGCGAAGTTTATCAGACCAAGGGCGGGACACTGTCCAGGGTGCTGAAGTTGGCGAGTCCGGGATTCGCTGTCCGCTAGCGCCACAGCGCTCACCTCGGCTTCTTCGTGTTCCCTTCCCTTTCAAGCCTTCCCCGAGCCTCGAAGTTCCCCAACCCTGGGGTCCTGAGTGTGTTTTGCTACAAGCCTCGCGGGTGCTCCCCACGTCTCGATCCTGAACCTGGTTCTACCGTCTCTCCCTCCTCAGGGCGGAGCTGCCTGGGACACTCGCTGTCTTTTTTGCCCCATGAGACTCCTTAATCCGCGGCTTTACTCCCAGGTGGCAGAAGGGCGCCCCTCCTCACTTACCTTTGCAGCCCTCTCTGGATTCCTCGGAGTGCGTGGAGAGGAAATGCTTAGACTGCTCCCCGAGCAAGCGACGGTCCCCAGCTTCGGCGTCCTGGTGGCTACGGTGTCTCTTCTTAAGCAGTGGGAGTGCTCGGCGCCTCTTCGTCAAAACGCCCCGGGAAAAGGCCGGCACCTCTCGCCCCCAATTCCATCTCCCACACCCTCTTCTTCTCTCCCTCCCCTTAAGATTTCGCTTCAGGAAACCAGCAGGCTTAGCGGCACACACTTCATTGACTCTGACCCACACCCACCCTGCACCAGCTCAATCGAGCGTTGGTGCGATTGGCTTCCCGGTCCTACTTTGGGAGGCGAAACTCGGTCGCCTTGGGAGGCGAAACGAGCCCGTCTATGAGCGAGTGGGGCTCCCCAGATCTCTACTCTCCAGACGTGCCTTGTTTGAGATTAAAGTGATGGCAGGGAAGACCCAAGACCCCTAGGAGGGAGAATGCTCTTCGGCGCCCTCCCAGGCGTCAGTAAGGGCTCAGAGGAGATGAAGGTGCCTCAAGGAGATGGCCTGAGTGTGAATATCTCCTGCCTGCCTGTGGTCCTGGGCTGCGAAAAGAAACGCACTTTTGGGGCAAGAATGTGGGTGTGGACAAGTTGCCGCTGGAAGCTCCCTTTGACTGGGGACAGGAGACCTGTTGTCTCCAGACTCTGTCTTGGATCACCCCAGGAGCCCAGGATTGCAGCTGGTATTGCTTGCATCAACACTCTGCTTCAGATCTCACAGAGAGGGTCCTGCTTCCCAAGAAGAGGAAATGTCTGGGATTCTCTTTGATTTTCAACTCAAAACTAGTTAATATCTTAGTCAGACCTGTCACCTTTAAGGGACTCTGCTGAGCTTTAGAAGAGTGAAGACTGAAGTTGCTCAGTCGTGTCTGACACTGCGACCCCGTGGACTGTAGCCCACCAGGCTCCTCTGTCCATGGGATTCTCCAGGCAAGAATACTGGAGTGGGTTGCCATTTCCTTCTCCAGGGGATCTTCCCAACCCAGGGATTGAACCCAGGTCTCCTGCATTGCAAGCAGATGCTTTAACCTCTGAGCCACCAGGGAAGTCCTAAAGCTGAGCTTTAGGGCCCACCCTAAATGAAATATATCCAGACCAGGAGCCCAAGGCAAAGGTCTTACCTTTGTCAGTATTTCCAGGTTTTGTCCCTTCATCCCAAAACTCTCTAGGCAGCCTGAAAACCACTTGCAGCCTCCACTAACTGAAAGTTTTTGTGCCAGCTCAAAACCAGTATCCATGGTTACCTTCCAGAGGGGCATAGGCTTGAACCCAGGCTTATAGCAAAATTTACCAAAGACAAGAGGAATGTTCCCTCTACCCAAGTGATAGGAATAAAGAGCTCTCAAGAGGATTCCTGAGGGGTTCTGGACTTTTTCTCCTCCTCTGAAATTAATTTCGCAATCTGTGAACCAGGCATACTAATGTCTATTTATCTTCCGAGGAAGTTGGAAGAGATTATGGGTGAAGGCTTCAATTTGCTTCCTGAACTTCAAGGAGCTCTCAGCCTCTTGGAGAACATAGAGAAGCATAGTGTGTGAGCACAAGGGACAGCGACTGGCATGGGAGAACCCTGAGAAACGAAAGGGGAAAGGAAGGGGCAGAGATGGCATCTTTGAGGGATTGACTGGTGAGCTTCTTGGAGAGGAGTTATACAGGTGTCCTGGGGCCACTGGGGTGGGAAATGGTCTCCTCCAGGCAGAGAAGTTAGCATGAGCAAAGGCATGGAGGGAGTGCTCAAAGAAATTCTGTGCTTCTGGGGAGCAGAGTCAAGGGAAGGAGTGTAGAAAGAGAAAGGAGAACGGAGATAAGGATGTGGAAGGTTAATTCTGGTTTTAGACATCTTGAAAGACACATTACCCTTGAAAATGTTGGTATGTAATAAACAGGCAGTGCTTCATTTATTTTCAAGTGCCTGTGGCAGGTACTATTCTAGATGCTGTGTACACAGAAGGAACAAAACAAAATCCTTATACTCATAGAACTGACACTGTGGTGGTGGTGGGAGAGGAAAATTTACATCTTAATTTTAAACTTAAATATATAATGATCTGTGTTTCTAGTTTCTATGTTAAGTGATGAGCTTATAGCTATGCATCAAAAACTGACAACTGGCTAATTAAATAAACAAATATACCATGAGTCAATAATAAGAGTTTAGTATTTTAAAACCCAAGGAAAAAGTATATGTGTAATACGTCAGTGATGGTAAGAAAAAACAAAGAGTCACCAAGAAAATGTGAAATGGGACTAGGAAAGGATGATGGGGAAGAGTTATTTTATATAGAATACTGAGAAGTCCTTCCTGATAAGAGATAGTTACATAAAGATTTATTAACATGAAAGAGTCATGCATATACATGTGACAGAATGTTCCAGGAGGAACATAAGGGAAGCATAATGGCCTTGGAACATATGTGGTGTCATAAAAGTGCTTTCTGGGTACAGTAATAGGAGATAAGGTCAGAAAGGTGGCCAGGAATCCACTCTGGTTGCTCCATAGAGAAGAGACGAGAGGGGAGCAACGGCAGAAGCAGAGAGTCTGAGTTGGAGTTACTGAAATAATCCAGATGAGATGTGATAGCAGCTTAGATAATGGTGCATGTGTGCATGCTAAGTTGCTTCAGTTGTGGTAAACTCTTTAAGACCCTATGGACTGGTGCCCTCCAGGCTCCTCTGTCCATGGAATTCTCTAGGCGAGAATACTGGAGTGGGTTGCCATGCCCTCCTCCAGGGTACATTAGGATGGTAGCAGTGCAATTGGTGAAAATGATCAGACTCTGAATATATTTTGATGATAGAAAGGATAAGATTTATTGATAGATTGGATGTAGTGTACAAGAAAAAAATTCAAGATGATTTCACATTTTGGGCACTAAGCAAATGGAAGATTGGAACCATAAGTTAAGACAGAAAAAATGGTTTGAGGAATAGGTTTGGGGAAGAGAATTCAAGAATTTTCTTTTCTACAGGGATATATTTACAGCACAGGAAATACAGCCAATATTTTATAGTTACTTTAAATGGACTATAATCTGAAAATTTTGAATCACCATATTGTACATCTAAAATTAATATAATATTGTAAATTAGCCATACTTCAATTAAAAAAGTAATTTGCTTTTCAGCATGTTAAGTTTGAGATGAGTGATATCCAAATGGATAGGCTGAACAGGCAAGGAAGAAGAGGGGACTAAAGATGTATACTTATCTAGCACTAAGGGGAAAAAAATGTCTGGATTTGGGATTTTGTCAACCTATGGGCAATAATTAAAAACCTCATAAGCTTAATTGTACTAAAGTGGGTACAATAGTAGCCTAAGGATAGGACTTGGAAAATGCCAATATTTAAGTGATTAAGAAAAAGAGTTAAGAGAAACAGGGGAATGTGGTACCTTGGAAACCAATGAGATTAAGACTTTCATGAAGAGTGAAGGAACAAACCACAGCACACAGAATCAGAAAAAGGGGTCAATCAAATGAAGACAAAGCATTTTCCATTGGAAAATAGATCACAAAATTGCTCATTGAGAAACATTCTGACTGAGGCTGGGGGCAGAAATGGTGAGCTGAGGCAGAAGAAATAAAGCAAGGAAATGCAGACAGCCCCTGGGAAGCACTTTCTATGAAGTTTAGAATAGAAGAGGAAGAAGAATTGGAACAGGAGGTTAGTGTTGGGTCTTAGTCATGTTTACAGGCTGAGGGAGAGAAGCCCACAGAAAAGGAGGAGTTGAAATTCAAAGGTGAACAACTAACAATCTCAGAAGATACAGAAACAATAGGATAAGGGAATAAGAAGGAGCCAGCATTTTACAGAAAAGATAGCTTGCTCTCTGAACAAGGAGAAAGAAAGGCTCCCTCTGGTTATGGATACATTTGTGTATAGTATTTGGATGGGGGAACAGGAGTTGAGAGAGATCATGGTGAGTGGTCTCAATTTTCTTAATGAAGTAAGGTCCATAATCATTACAAAAAAATTAACAGGAGGACATATTAAGTACGGAAATTAAGAAGAGGGAAAAGGCTTTGGAATAATCTTTGAGAAGAAGAGAGAGAGGAGATAAGGGAAAGAGAGAGAGAGACTAAAGACAGTACTAAATGCCCAAAGTTTGAGACCATGAATTTGTAACAGACTGTTTTATACACTTGTGTGGTTTTTATGAGGCAGAATAGCACACAGATGAAGATCCAAACTGCCTGCCTTTGCTCTGTATTTCCCACATGTGTCGTATTTTATTGATTCTTAGATACAAATTTTCACATTTAACAAAACATCATTGAAATCAAGTTGTATCTATCAAGTGATGGCACCTTACAATCAGAATTGCAGCATTTTTCCTCTACTTTATTAAAATAATGAGACGTCTATAATTGAGAGTGTCTTTGATTTGATATAATAACTTTGTACAAATTAACCTTTGTGAGACAGGTTTTTTGCCTGTAAAATGGGCAAAAATACTCCTGTGGCTAGTGAGGATAAAATGAGTTCATACATAAGAAGCACTTAGGATGGTGCCACAGGTAACTAGTGCTCAGTAAATGCTAGTTATGATTTTCCTCCTTCAGCTCATCTGACTGAACACAGGAGAAAAGAACTGTCATGGTTATCTTGGTAGTGTTAGTGCTTTCTTGGGTAAATGCTGATGAAGGAGAGGGAGGTGAAGGAATCAAGGTATACATAGATTAGAAAAAGAGAAGAGAAAAGGGGTAGAGAGATAAAAGACTCATTGGAAATGAAAACTGAAGCCTTGTTGAAGGCAAAAAAAAAAAACAAGTGTGAGCGGAGTAAAAGAGAGGGTACTGAAAGGTGCTAGTCAGGAAGAGGGATGTTAAGGCTTCAGATTTTAGAGCAGAGTAGCTCTGTATTCTGAGCACAACCTCTGAAATGAGTCGCTGAGGTGGAGTGAAGGTAAATATCCCTGTAGTTGGGCCCCACCTATACTATGAAAGTGAAGTGAAAGTTGCTCAGTCATGTCCAGCTCTTTGCAACTCCAAGGACTGTAGCCTGCCAGGCTTCTCTGTCCATGGAATTCTCCAGGCCAGAATACTGGAGTGGATAGTGTTCCCTTCTCCAGGGGATCTTCCCAACCCAGGGATCAAACTCAGGTCTTCCACATCACAGGCAGATTCTTTACCATCTGAGCCACCAGGGAAGCCCAGGAATACTGGAGTGGGTAGCCTATCCCTTCTCCAGGGGATCTTCCTGACCCAGGAATTAAACCAGGGTCTCCTGCATTACAGGCAGATTCTTTACCAACTGAGCTACCAGCCTGTACTATAATAATAATAAATATTATAAGATAATGAATTGAAATGGTTACTCCAGCTTTATAGCAGCTGAGGGTGGGTGACATTGCATCACAACAATAAAGGCTAGGACAACTCTTGCTAATGGGAGCTAAGACTTTAAAAATAAATATTTCTAAAAGCCTAGTTATTGTCTGCTTGTATACTTTTTCATTTTCAATATAATTACTTGGAACTGGAAGTTTTGACCTTCAGTAAAACTTTTTATAGTGCCAGAATGGAAAATAATTCTTTGATGAACCATTTCTCTTAAATACAGTTTACCAACTTACACTTGAAATTTAAGTAGTCACCTTATGAATATTTTTATTTAGAAGATCCTAATAACTATATACTCTGTTGTATACATACATTTAAAACTTCCTTGGTTAGGGCAATTTAGAGAGATTCTTTGGAAAGAAATATGTATTTTCAACCTAAAACTTACTAACACTTCCAAGAGGAAAGTGTCACACTAATTCTTATACTTCAATTATAAGAAAGCCACCATCAAATCATTTGAATGAAATATTTAATACTCTGTTAAACATATACGGATGCTTAGCTTGATATTTTATCCCTGTGGTTTCATTTCCACAGACTAGATGCTCTCTAAAGATGATACACGCTTGATCAGCAACTCCATTTTATAGAACATTATTTTCATTGTGCATGGTCTCACATTTTACTCTCTTTTCCTCCAGTTTGCTGTTAAGGGATTTTCCTTGAGTCAGTTGGTTGGTAACAATTAGAACATGGTTCTGTTTCCAAAGCTTAGCTTTATTGACTGTCATTTACCTATCCTAAACAGCATGCTTACGCAAACACATACACTGACCGTCACTCTCTATTCTCTTCACAGTGGTTTATCCTTATTCCCTTATTGGCTCCCTCAAAACAAGCGTATGGCAGATACAACTTACAAAGAGAATAATTTTCACAAGTTATATCTGGAATCAATCCATTACATCACCATTCTGACTCATTAAAAAATATTCGGGGAACCAATGGGTCATTTAAAATTCAGATCAGATCAGTTCAGATCAGTCACTCAGTTGTGTCCGACTCTTTGTGACCCCATGAATCACAGCACGCCAGGCCTCCCTGTCCCTCACCAACTCCTGAAGTTCACTCAGACTCACGTCCATCAAGTCAGTGATGCCATCCAGCCATCTCATCCTCTGTCGTCCCCTTCTCCTCCTGCCCCCAATCCCTCCCAGCATCAGAGTCTTTTCCAATGAGTCAACTCTTCGCATGAGGTGGCCAAAGTACTGGAGTTTCAGCTTTAGCATCATTCCTTCCAAAGAAATCCCAGGGCTGATCTCCTTCAGAATGGACTGGTTGGATCTCCTTGCAGGCCAAGGGACTCTCAAGAGTCTTCTCCAACACCACAGTTCAAAAGCATCAATTCTTCAGCGCTCAGCCTTCTTCACAGTCCAACTCTCACATCCATACATGACCACAGGAAAAACCATAGCCTTGACTAGACAGACCTTTGTTGGCAAAGTAATGTCTCTGTTTTTGAATATGCTATCTAGGTTGGTCATAACTTTCCTTTCAAGGAGTAAGCGTCTTTTAATTTCATGGCTTCAGTCATGATGCTAAATAACTGGTTTGACTGGCATTTGTTATCCACAGAGTTGTTTCAGTTTTGTGCAGTTGCAGCCCAGGGCGAGAGAATGACTAGTAGAAAAAGTAAATTGCAATTAGCTGAATATGCCCCATGGGCAGATTTTCTGATTTTTGCCACTTGAAGCAGTTCTCAAAGACATTAAAAAGGACTTCCAACTAATTTTAATGAAATTTGAGAGCAGTTATATAGATAGCTTGCATCTTCAACAGTGCATTAATTTGCAAATGATGGGGCCAGCCTTTAAGAATAGGATGTTTTTTTAACATTTAGGGTCAGATAGTAAAAATAATTACTTTCTCTCACTTTTTTATGCTTTTCCATCATTTGAAGGTGGCAATAAACAAGAACAATTTCCTGGAATGCCCACTGGGGTAAGTGGATGAGTCAATTTTTAAGTGTCATCAAATTCCTAAGGTCAAGTTGAAGTAAAGTAGTCAGATGATATTGGACGTTGATTCTAAAATGTGCAGAAAAGGAAAGTTACTCAGGGATACAAGAATGGCTCATTCATATTTGTTCCTATTTATACGAGTGAAAATACTGTGGTTATGATAACAGGTTTAGTTGTAATTTCTTTCTAGGGTACTTCCCAATATGCATTCATCTTTCCCCCATTTTTTTCCAGGAGGTTGCAAGGCCCATATGGATTCTTGTGGCTTTGTCAAATGTTGAGTTTATGTCTTTGTAATAACCCCAGCACTTTAAAATGACCACTGTAAGTACTAGTTTTACAGAATTGTCCTGTCTCTTGGGCTACTCATTTCCAAAGGAGACTACACTACAAGTGACTTGTTTTCAATTTGCTTTACATACCAAGGCAATAAGAAAAAGGTCTAAGCTTTTAGCAATAGTAAGTTCTTCCCCTAAGACTCCAATTATGATGGAGTGTCAAAAAACAACATAAAATCTTTACTTCAGCACAATAGGGGGACCAAAGGGATTCATAGCTCAGAAAGCCAGAGGTCTACTGACAATTAAGGACTTCTGCCAAGAAGAAAATATCCATAAAACGACAAATAAGGACATAGACCTATATGTTGAAGGCATAAAACATCTGACGGTATGAGCAGGGCTCCTGGGATAAGGAACTTTCCTTTGACTTATGCATATCTAAGGCATTTAACTCTACTTTGTTCTAAATCCCTATACAATTATGTTCATTCTTCCATTATGTTAGTCTCTCAATCATGTCCAGCTCTTTGAGACCCCATGGACTGTAGCCCGCCAGGTCCCTCTGTCCATGGAATTCTCTAGGCAAGAGTACTGGAGTGTGTAGCCATTCCCTTCTCCAGGGGATCTTCCTGACCCAGGGATTGAACCTGGCTCTCCTGCATTGCAGGCAGATTCTTATTCTATTTGTTACACATGCTTATCTGTCCCTCCTCATTATCCCCCTCCCACCCTAACCAGCAGAGCGCTCCTTCAGACTGGGAATCGTGTCTGACCATTCCTAACTTTAGGGTCCAACACACATATGATAACTTCTTAATTAATGTTGGTTGAATTTACTTATGAGAATAGTAGTCTCATTTTGAACCAAAGACTGGAATAGTGAGTATCATTAGTCAACTTTGCATTGATAAAATTTCTTTCTCGTATCTAGAAAAAGAAATCAAAATGTCCGTCAGTCAATTTAGGGGTTTTTTTTCCTTTATTCAGTGCCTAGTTTTCTTTTTTTTTTCAAATCATATTTTTGCTGAATGGAAGTATTGTTTTGATGTGATTATGGACACATCTTCTGAAATGGGGTTCTTGATAAAAAAGACTGTAATCTAAAAGTAGATGCTAAGTATAAACGTACATATCATTTTCCCTGAAAGGGGGGCAGGGCATTTTTCTCATCCAATGACAAGATTTTCATGTTCAGTCACTGGAAAAAGAGAAACATCCTAAATGTAGTTTGAGATCATTTTTGTAACATGGTATATTAACTAGGAATCCATTAAACTACCAGTAAAAGAAAATCTGACCATGTAGCTTATTGGAACAGGGTTTATTTTTCTTACTTATAAATCTGGAGACATGTGGTTGCTGATGGTAGTTCAGTGGCTCAAGGACATCAGACTCACATTTCTATGGTTCATTTAACCTTTCTTCGGACTCATAGATTAGTTGTCACAGCTCCAGACATCACATCTACATTCAAGGCAGAAAGTAGGTGGAAGGGTTGTTTCAGCCCAGTCACCTCTGTTAATTTTTAATCAAAAAAGTGAAAGCACTTCTATAACTTTCATCAGTGGAATAAAACTTAATTCATTGACTACAACAAGGTCACATGGTCATTTATAGATACAAGCAAAGCCTGGGGAAAACAGCTCCAGTATAAGATATTAAAGTGCTTTTTCTAGAGAGCTAGGAATGGTTTGGGGGGAAACAATCAGCAAACTTAACCTCATAAAGCAATATAAGCTGATGGAAAACTGTGCGTTGAATAAACTTGATTTTGATGCTAAATTGAGATAAATTCATTGCTGTTTACTTTTTTATTTTTTTTTAAGTCTTAACTTCTTAACCAAATAATAGAAGTTTTAATATTATTCACCAAACACTGCATATTTGAGAAACAGAAATGCTGATAAGAATGCAATGATGGTTGCTAAACTACTTGGTGATAGATCTGAAAGCCCCTTGTTTCTAGGACTTTGAGCAATTTATTTCATTTCTCCTGTATATTAATGTTCTCAGCAAATTAAATGGGTCCAATTGGATAACAGAGAAGGCAATGGCACCCCACTCCAGTACTCTTGCCTGAGTAAGAAAATCCCATGGATGGAGGAGCCTGGAAGGCTGCAGTCCAGGGGGTCGCTGAGGGTCAGACACGACTGAGTGACTTCACTGTCACTTTTCACTTTCATGCATTGGAGAAGGAAATGGCAACCCACTCCAGTGTTCTTGCCTGGAGAATCCCAGGGACGGGGGAGCCTGGTGGGCTGCCATCTACGGGGTCGCACAGAGTCTGACACGACTGAAATGACTTAGCAGTAATTGGATAAACTCAAAATTGTTTTCTGCTTTAGTAATTTGTTATCTTATGATTTGCAGTAATAATTTATTAATTGAATAAATGCCTAGAAATCTGGGAGTTTAGCAAATAACTGAAATTAAGAATTAGAAGTGGTACAGTCACTGTAGAAAAGAGTTAAACATTGATACATCCAATGAGTAAGCAATTATACCCTTCAATTTAAACACCAGAGAAATTCTTATACTTTACAGTGATAAATATCTGTAAGAATGTTTACAGAGACACTAATATAGAAAATACCCAGAAACAACTCAAATGCCAAAAAATAGGGAATAAATGAATAAGATGTAGTATGTTTACCCAATAGACTATTTTGCAGCAGTTAAAAGGGAGTATAGCTAGTTGGAACACCATGGTTTTATGGTTTTATAAATATTATTGAGAAGAAAAATATAAGTCTGCAAAGATTATATTCAAAATTTCAGGCCCTTTTTGTAAAGTTAAAATAGCTAAAACAACACATTTGGGCTTCTTAAGTGACACAGTGGTAAAGAACACTCCTGCCAATGCAGGAGATGCAAGAGACTTGGGTTCTATCCCTGAGTTGGGAAGATCCCCCCTGGAGTAGGTAATGGCAACCCACTCCAGTATTCTTGCTTGGAAAATTCCATGGACAGAAGAGCCTGGTGGGCTACAGTTCAAGGGGTCACAAAAAGTTGGACATGACTAAGCACATACACACAGCAACACATTTATTAGGAAAACGTAAAAATATATAACTATGTATGTTTCAAATGGGAATGAAATGATTATGATGAGTCAAGTAATAATTACATCAGGAAGGAGGAGTCCAAAAAATGGATGAGAAGGAAAAGTTTCACATAAATGTTAGCTACCATCAATGTTCTTATTATCACACTGAGTAGTAGGTTCATAAATATTTTACAGAATTTTAAATAAAGAAATAGGTGGGAAATAAATATATACTTGCATACAAAAAACTGATGGACTAATGATAGGAAAGGGTGGGACAAATTGAGAGAGTAGCGCTGATGTATATACAAGACTATATATAAAATAGATACCCAGTGGGAAGCTGCTGCAGAGCACAGGAAGCTCAGCTTGGTGCTCTGTGATGATCTAGAGGGGTGGGATGGAGGCTGTAGGGGTAGGAGGGACACTCAGAAAAGAAGGGACATATACATACTTATGGCTGGTTCAAGTTGCTGTATGGCAGAAACCAACACAACATTGTAAAGCAATTATCCTCTAATAAAAATATTATATATTTCAGAAACTCAGATTAACCTAAAGAAAAGGAATATGTCAGAGAAGAAATAAATGATAACAAAACACATTAGCAAAAAAAAAAAAAAACCTTAAGCTAATGTTCATTTTTCATATAAAACAAATGATGCAAAAATTCACTCACTAAAGGTAGTATAATTTTTTGGTTATTTAGAATGTCTCCTATTAGATCACCTAGTTATTTATTTGGTGCTGATAAACTAGGAGCAACCAAATTCAACTAGGAAATCACAAATATACCATGCCCTACCCTGAACTCCAGTCCCTCTGGAGATGACAAGAGACACTGTTCTTTTTGGACCAGCAGTCTCATCCTTGTGCTCCTTCTCTGGAGTGAGGTGAGGACAGTGAGACATGGGAGTCCATCCACACCATCTTCCTGAGCAGAAAGGAGATTATTGAAATGACCTGCCGCTGCTGCTGCTGCTAAGTTGCTTCAGTCGTGTCAGACTCTGTGCGACCCCATAGACGGCAGCCCACCAGGTCCCACAGTCCCTGGGATTCTCCAGGCAAGAACACTGGAGTGGGTTGCCATTTCCTTCTCCAATGCATGAAAGTGAAAAATGAAAGTGAAGTCGCTCAGTCGTATCTGACTCTTAGCGACCCCATGGACTGCAGCCCACCAGGCTCCTCCGTCCATGGGATTTTCCAGGCAAGAGTACTGGAGTGGGGTGCCATTGGCATGGGGATATATATCAATGAACAAAATAAGCAAAGTCTTTGCTCTTTGGAACTTACATTCTACTGGGAAAGACTGACAATACTTAAGTAAACAAATAAACAAGATAATTTAAAAGAGCAAAAGTGAAATGAAGGAAATAAAATCATGTATTATAATAGAGACTGAAGGGGAAAAATTTACTTTAAAGCACAAATGACTTCAGTCCTCTAACTTTTAAAAATCTTCAATCCATGCAAGCTTTGAGATTGCATCAGAACTCATTAGAACAAAATTGCAGACCCTTGTGCTTATAAAAATGACTTGTATCAACCAAATTCAAGTGTCATTAGGCACACACATCTGAAGCAACTGAAACCTACCAAAGTAAATGGAGATCATACACCATTTCCCCATTCAGCCACTTTGCAATCAGGGTTCTTTGCAACCCTCCCCTCACCTCTTCCTTAAAAAATCTTCAGAAGAATAAATTTCTTTTAATAGGTCGCATGCTTCTGACATATCTGAAGGAAATAGCCTAAGAGAATTTAAATTTATACACAATTTTATTAGCATAGATTTAGAAGAGAATGTTACATATTCAAATCGATATCTATATCTATATATATATATACATACATACAAACATATGTATATACATGTATGTATATCCATCCTATCCTGGGATCCTATATCTATATGAAGTTTCATACCTAACACACTCTTGGGGCATACATTCACACATGGCCTTGAATTGATAATCATGCAAAAAAATAGTGACATCAGCAAAGGGCATTGATTAAATCTTAGTGAGAAGTTTACAAATTATTATATATAAGTTCACGGTTTATCATATATAAGTTCATGATTTTTCCAGAACTGCTATCAGAAAGCTGATCCCCTCTGCTCCCAAACATGACATCTGTCCTTGATACCCAACATAGCTTGTCATCACCAGCAGAAAAAGAAATTTGATTTTGCCGCAAATTTCTTGAGTTTTCAGTTCAATACCTCTTCCTCATTAGGCAGCAGACGTCTATGAGAGAACTGTCCAAAAGATCTATTGTACAACCACTGCATCCATCTGCTTTAAGACCAAAAGTTTTAAGCAGAAGCTCACATACCTGGAGCTTTTGTATTAAACAGTGGATTGAATGCGCAGCAGTTTGGGACACACTCTAGGAGCTGCTGGTTGTAAATACTGTTGAACCTCTTCATTACCTTCTTCAGGTATAAATGTTTCAGACATAAAACCTTAGACCAGAGGAGAAAATCAGAGCAAACACAACAAAATTAAAGCTATGCTCATCTGCTGATAGACCCAAACTCTCTCTCTCACCATTTCTGAAAAGTCATATTTACCAATATGACCCAGCTTAGTTCTAAATCACCGTGGTTGAACTGATGTTCAGAACCAGGATCCCAGTAGCTTTCTGAAAAGACGCTTCTCCCTTTCTCAAAACTGATTCCCAGAACAAGTAATACATTTAACACATTGTAAAAAATAGTCTCTCTCACAGTAAATAGAAAGTTTAACACATACTCAGGCCTTTGTAAAATCTAGAAAGGAAGAAGAGTAGTATTATGAGAGGTTGGGATTATTTTGCCAGAGATGCTTTCAGGGTTTCATTTTTCTATGGTAGAAAAAAAAATCCTCTTGTTTCAAAAGCAAGATGTCATTTTTATCTGTCAGTCACTGGTAGCTCAGATGGTACAGTATCTGCCTACAATGCAGGAGTTTAATCCCCGGGTGAGGAAGATATCCTAGAGATGGGAATGGCTACCCATTCCTGTATTCTTGCCTGGAGGATTCCATGGACAGAGGAGCCTGGTGAGCTACAATCCAGGGGGTCACAAAGAGTTGGACACAACTGCGTGACTAACACTTTCACTTTCACTTTTTGGGCAAGAAATTCAGTTTTAGATATCAATCACTCTTTTGCTCAAGGAATTCAAATTTTAAACTTCTCTTTCACTATAATAAAAGTAAATATATATAAAGCTTTGAAACCAAACTAACTGCGAAGCTATTTAGCTGTCAAATTATTGCAAGAACCTACCCAAACAGAGATGATTTTTTGTCATAAAATATTTATAATAGGCTGCTAATATCGGTGATATGTGATCTGTGGATATACAAATTGTTTACCTTCTGGCAAATAATTCTGTAAATTGCTCAGACTTTACTAGACAGATTTCTTCCATGGTCATCCATCTGTAATTCATTCATCTGTAAAAAGCCAGAGTCTTTTTATTTTATGTGAGCAGCTACCTACTTGGTATAGATCCTGAGAACAAAGCAAAAATGGATTGAATTAACTTCATTTCCCTCCTTTCATCTGAGAGTTTGGTCTCATATAAATATTTGAGTACAAAGCTTTCTGAGAGTTTTTTTAACTTTAATAAACAAAGCAATTATTTCTTTGTAACGATAAGTAATGAAATGTGGCTCCAAGCAACACATTGCCATGAAAGTAGAGGTTACACAACTTTCTGAGCACTCAGTGATGTACAGAGCCATTCTGATTACTTGTAACCATGAGTTTCTACTTGGATTGGCTCCTTTTATTTCTTAAGTTCAACTCAGTTTCTCAAACTACCAAATGCCCGATTAAAAAAAAAAAAGCCTTAAGCATCATCTCTCTCTGTGTGGCATTGAAAATGTAGTTTTGAGACTCATGAGCAATTACCAGCTTTCTTTTTTTTTCACCTTATGCCAACTGTCTGCATTTATGTCATAGTGGCCCAGGAAAGATGTTTTTCTGTGGAGAGTTACCATGAAGTTATTAACAAACAACTGTGTGTGTGTGTGTGCGCGTGTGTGTGCGCGCACGCGAGCACTCAGTCATGTCTAACTCTTTGTGATCCCATGGATTATAGTCCTCCAGGATCCTCTGTCCAGAAGATTCTCCAGGCCAGAATGGGATTCTCCAGGCCAGAATACTGGAGTGGGTAGCCATTTCTTCCACCAGTGGATCTTCCCAACTCAGAGATCAAACTCGGGTCTCCTGCGTTGCAGGCAGATTATTTGCGGTCTGAGCCACTAGGGAAACCCAGCGCTGACCCTAATACAAAACTACTCTGTTGATAAATCAATATTGGGCTCCTAATAAGTAGAGGAATCCCCTTCATGGATCACTGCTTTGTCGTGGCAAAGGAGCTTACGTAACTTAATGAAAGTCCGTATAGTCAAAGCTATGGTCTTCCAGTGGTCACGTATGGTTTTGAGAGCTGGGCTGACTGTAAAAAAGGCAGAGCCCCCAAAATTGATGACTTTGAACTGTGGTGTTGGAGAATACTCCTGAGAGTCCCTTGGACAGCGAGAAGATCAAGCCAGTCTTGATCTTGAGGGAAATCAACCCTGAATTCTCAGACTGATGCTGAAGCTGAAGCTCCAGTATTTTGGTCATCTGATGAGAATAGTCAACTTATTGGAAAAGTCCCTGATGCTGGGAAAGATTGAGGGCAGAAGGAGAAGAGGGCATCAGAGGATGAGATGGCTGGATGGCATCACCAGTGCAATGGACATGAACTTGGACAAACTTCGGGAGATGGTGAGGGACAGGGAGGCCTGGCATGCTGTAGTCCGCTGGGTCACAAAGAGTCAGACATGACTGGGTGACTGAACAACAGAGGAGAGGAGTGACATTCTGATTTCTTGTTTCTGGAATACTGAGTGCTTATACTCAGTTTCAGACCAAAATTGTATGATTATGGTTATATTCATGGAAGTAAGAGTTTTTTAATTTATTCATTTTAATTAATTCTTTTGCAACATGGAAATATCATCAGAAGTTTATTTAAGTGTAGACATCCCTATTTTCCTCAAAATTTTTTCAGATATCCTACTGAAGCTCACAATTTTGGGGGTAGTTGAGTTGTTTGTTGCCCTTTATGGAAAGCAGTTGTTGATTTCATATCAGTTGGAATGATGGCTATAGCAAGAGGATCAGATTCACCCTTTTTTGTTCAATTCTTGTGACCAAGAATCCAGTCCTGCTATCAGTAACCTTTGAGCACAAAGTGTCAGTCTCATGAAAGGAATCTTCTTCCTCTGCTGCATTTATTCCATATTTTCTCCCAATCTTCAGCCCTTTCCCTCCCCCACTCTCTTCCTTTCCCTTTTGATGATACCTCCTTGAGAAATTGCCTCCAATTTTATGGCTTAAATTATATTTGTAGATGGTTCTCAGGTAAATATTTCCACCCTAACCCCTCTAAGGGGTCCTGTGCCCTCATTTCAATATCTTTGCTGGACATCCTCATCCAGGTTTCCTTCAAGCTTCTCAAATCCAACAGATCTGAGGTGGAAGATATCTTTGCACCCTAGATCAGTATCTCTCCCAGATTATCCCCCATCCTTCCAGTCACCAGGTGTCAAACTTCTCTCTCTCGTACTTCCCACAATCAGCTTCCCCAATTCTGTTGATTCTACCCATGTGATCTATCCCACTCCTTTCTGCATTGCAGAAACCCTGCTTCAGTTCTTTATTACTCTAGATCTGTGGTGTGGTCCTGGTATCCTATCTGGCTTGTCCACTTCCTGCCTCTCTTATTCACAGTCCATCTTATATACTGTTGCCAGACAGTTTCCACTCTTCCAAGACTCAGGGGCCTGCTTGCCATGGCCAAGACCATGCACGACAGTTCAAGATCTCTACAACTTTACCCAGAGTTGCAGGTCATTCCTCAGTTTCTCCTTTCCACTTTATACACTCTGCGTGCATGTGTACTCAGTAGCTTCAGTCATGTCATACTCTTTGTGACACTATGGGCTGTAGCCCACCAGGCTCCTCTGTCCACTGATTCTCCAAGCAAGAATACTGGAGTAGGTTGCCATGCCCTCCTCCAGGGTTCTTCCCAGTCCAGGAGTCGAACCAGTGTCTCCTGCATTGCAGGCAGATTCTTTACCGCTAAGCCACCAGTGAAGCCCTTTATATACTCTATGTTCCAATAAAATCAGTCTCTTAATGACTGTCCCAGATGGGGCTCCCTGGGAAGCAGACTCCAAGGCAGAGGTTAGAGCAGAATTTTATTAAGGAGTGCTTTTCTGTAGCTGTGGCAGAGGAGTGATGGAAATAGGACTGGGCAGAGGAAGATGAGCTTTCATGCAGGCCCCTGAAAAGGAGGTGCTCTTGGAGCCCATCTGAATCCTGAGTTGGGTTGAGAGGGGTGGACCTTGAGAACCCTGCACTGCTCCATCTTTGGATATAGCCTCTTCGAGCAGGGCAGTTTTCTTCATTAGGGGAAGCCTCCAAAAGGCCCAACAGCTGCTGCCCGTCTTTTGGCAGCCCTCCCAGAACATAGAGGAATAAACCCTTTATCGGTAGTTCACAACCTTTTTGGCAACAGGGACTGCTTTTGTGGCAGACAGTTTTTCCATGACCTTGGAAGTGGGGATGGATTCAGGATGATTCAAGCACACATTTATTGTGCACTTTTATTTCTATTATTATTATTACATCAGCTCCACCTCAGATCAACAGGCATTAGATCCCAGACATTGGGGACTCCTGCTTTACATAATCCTCTTATTTCTCAAAGTAGGTCCAAGTGGTACATCACACACCCTACCAGAGGCACTTTTCTATAAGCTCAGTGGCAGACTGAGAGCTTTCTTTTGTGTCCATTTCTAAACTTTTTCTTTGGTAATAATATGCCCTCATTCCTGTTAAATTTCTAGCCTCCTTTGCCACTAGACACAGCACAGTTCCAACCAACGCCTCTGATAAAAATTGATACATGTCACTGCTAGATTTGTATTCAGAAGAACTGATAGGCCCTCCAAGTCTCCTCCTTTCCTCTTGCTTCCTGGAAAGTAGACAGGCTGATGGGGGCTGAAGCAGAGAACTTGTTTCATGAGACAGAAGCTGTGTATTAAGGATTTCACAGCGAGAAGATGGAGGGTGTGTGGAGTCACCTATTAGCTCCCGGTGGCTCCTGAAAGAGGGGAAAGCTTCTGTCTTTTTTAAACTACTGGTCTTCTGGTCTTCGTTATTTCAGTTGAACTTGTTCATCTACCTAGTTCAAGTTGCAACAGTTTTCTCCCCATTTCCATGTCCCTGGCGCATGCTAAGCCACTTCAGTCATGTCCAACTGTGTGCAACTTATGGACTAGAGCCTGCCAGGCTCCCCTGGCCATAGTTCACCAATTGTTCAGACACCAGTTTAAATGTTTCCTTATCTGGAAAATCTTGATCTTCCTATACCCCAAAGGAGGAAGTAGTATTTTCCTCTGCTGACCTTCCATGGTAGTTTATCTAGCATGACACTTTTACCTAGCATGACACTTTTACCTAGCATGACATTTTTATCATAGTCATTCTTGAAATAATACCATTTGTAGTAACACTGACAGACCTAGAGATTATCACACTAAGTGAAGTAAGACCAATACAAATATATAATATCACTTGTATGTGGAATTTTTTTAAAAAATGGTGCAAATGAACTTATTTACAAAACCGAAATTGATTCACAGACATAAAAAACAAACTTAATAGTTACCAAAGGGAAAAAGTGGGAAAGCATGAATTAGGAGTTTGGGATTAACATATATTCACTACTATATATAAAATAGGTAAACTACAGGATCAATGGTGTGATCACTCACACTCACCTAGAGCCAGACATCCTGGAATGTGAAGTCAAGTGGGCCTTAGGAAGCATCACTAAGAACAAAGCTAGTGGAGGTGACGGAATTCCAGTTGAGCTATTTCAAATCCTGAAAGATGATGCTGTGAAAGTGCTGCACTCAATATGCCAGCAAACTTGGAAAACTCAGCAGTGGCCACAGGACTGGAAAAGGTCAGTTTTCATTCCAATCCCAAAGAAAGGCAATGCCAAACAATGCTCAAACTACTGCACAATTGCACTCATCTCCCATGCTAGTAAAGAAATGCTCAAAATTCTCCAAGCCAGGCTCCAGCAATATGTGAACCGTGAACTTCCAGATGTTCAAGCTGATTTTAGAAAAGGCAAAGGAACAAGAGGTCAAGTTGCCAACATCCACTGGATCATCAAAAAAGCAAGAGAGTTCCAGAAAAACATCTATTTCTGCTTTATTGACTATGCCAAAGCCTTTGACTGTGTGGATCACAATAAATTGGAAAATTCTGAAAGAGATGGGAGTACCAGACCACCTGACCTGCCTCTTGAGAAACCTGTATGCAGGTCAGGAATCAACAGTTAGAACTGGACATGGAACAACAGACTGGCTCCAAATAGGAAAAGGAGTATGTCAAGGCTGTATATTGTCACCCTGCTTATTTAACTTCTATGCAGAGTACATCATGAGAAATGCTGGGCTGGATGAAGCACAAGCTGGAATCAAGATTGCTGGGAGAAATGTCAATAATCTCAGATATGCAGATGACACCACCCTTATGGCAGGAAGTGAAGAACTAAAGAGCCTATTGATGAAAGTGAAAGAGGAGAGTGAAACAGTTGGCTTAAAGCTCAACATTCAGAAAACGAAGATCATGGCATCCAGTCCCATCACTTCATGGCAAATAGATGGGGAAACAGTGGCTGACTTTATTTTTGGGGGCTCCAAAACCACCGCAGATGGTGACTGCAGCCATGAAATTAAAAGACGCTTACTCCTTGGAAGGAAAGTTATGACCAACCTAGACAGCATATTAAAAAGCAGAGACATTACTTTGTCAACAAAAGTCTGTCTAGTCAAGGCTATAGTTTTTCCAGTAGTCATGTATGGATGTGATAGTTGGACTATAAAGCTGAGTGCTGCTGAAAAATTGATGCCTTTGAACTGTGGTGTTGAAGACTCTTGAGAGTCCCTTGGACTGCAAGGAGATCCAATCAGTCCACCCTAAAGGAGATCTGTCCTGGGTGTTCATTGGTAGGACTGATGTTGAAGCTGAAACTCCAATACTTTGGCCACCTGATGCAAAGATCTGACTTATTTGAAAAGACTGGGAAAGATTGAGGGCAGGAGGCGAAGGGGTAGACAGAGGTGAGATGGTTGGATGGCATCACTGACTCAATGGACATGGTTTGGGTAGACTCTGGCAATTGGTGATGGACAGGGAGGCCTGGCCTGCTGCAGTCTATGGGGTTGCAAAGAGTTGGACATGACTGAGCAACTGAACTGACTGACAGGATCAACTGTATAGCACAGGGGAACTA
Source organism: Bos taurus (assembly GCF_002263795.3). Taxonomy (NCBI): domain Eukaryota; kingdom Metazoa; phylum Chordata; class Mammalia; order Artiodactyla; family Bovidae; genus Bos; species Bos taurus. The sequence goes on along the minus strand of NC_037329.1, from coordinate 94,914,366 downwards.
TACCCAATGTCTTTCAATAACCTGTAATGGAAAAGAATCTGAAAAAAGAATTAGATGTATATGTATGTATAACTGAATCACTTTGCTATATAGCTGAAACATTATAAATCAACTATAGTTTGATTAAAAAAGGAAAGAATAAACAATTGGCCATTCTTCCCCTGTCCTCAGATCCTGTGCTAAGTGATAAGGTCCTGTAAAGCAGCACTGGGCTTCCCAGGTGGGGCTGGTGGTAAAGAACCCACCTACCAGGTGTGAGAAATGTGGGTTTGGTTACTGGGTTGGGAAGATCCCCTGGAGGAGGGAGTGGCAATCCACTCCAGTTTTCTTGCCTGCAGAATTCCATGGACAGAGCAGCCTGGCAGGCTATAGTCCAAAGTGTCACAAAGAGTCAGACGTGACCGAGTGACTTAGCACGCATGAACACAGAGCAGCATCTGACCATCATAGCTTCTGACCTGCCATATCCAGCAAAGATCTTTCATTTGGTAGACACTTGTATTATTTGTTGACTCAATGAAGTTTTTTAAAATATGGGATTAAAAGGGGCATTCCTTTCAATTTTCACTGATCAGTTTTATAACAGAAAATTTTCACTCAACAGAGGTAACAGAAAAACCCCATCTCTCACTTAACATCCTGCAGATTCGTAAGCTGATTAACACATTCCCTCTTAGGTGGAATAAATTTTGTAGGAATGCATTTTCAACCTTTTCCTTTGGTCTTGCTGTCCTCTCTCTCTCTGTGGGTGTGCTCAGTCACATCTGACTCTTTGCGACCCCATGGACTGTAGCCTGCCAGGCTCCTCTAAGGGGATTTTCCAGGCAAGAATCCTGGAGTGGGTTGCCTTGCCGTCCTCCAAAGGATCTTCCTGACTCAGGGATCAAACCTGCATCTCTTGCATCTCCTGCACTGGCAGGTACATTCTTTACCACTAGCGGGCTTCACCTGAAAAGCTCATCCTCTCTCTGTCTAGTTCTAACAAATGGCCAGAATGTACATTTAGGCAGTGACATCATTACAAGTTCTCTAACTGGGGACACTCCCACTACCTCCTAGGGGCAGTGGTTTCTATAGTAGCTTCAAGCAGAATCAGCCCACAAACATAGGCAGAAAGTGATTCTCTCCAAAGATTTTCTGAGCACACCCTCATGCTCATTGTATGTGTGCATCACATGTGGTCTTGGATTCAGACAAGGATTAAGAATTGGGCCGTCTGTGTCCTGACATTGGTCCTACCACTTACTAGAATGATGATCACAATGAAAGTGTTAAACTTTTTCAACTTTGAGGTTTTCAACTATAAAATGGAAATATAAGAGGGGCAATACAGTGATGTAGGTGGAATATGGGCTCTGGAGCCTAAAAGATCTGGGGGTTCATTCTTACTCCATCACTAAGTGGAGCTCTCACACTCTGTATGATCTAGAAAGCTGTGGAAGAATCGGGAAAAACTTTGTGAAGGAGGTCATTTTGGATTCCTGTGCATCACTTGGGAATGCACAGGAATGTGACTAGAGCTGTGGGAGGAGGGGAAAGTCTTCCCAGTGAAGGAAACAGTCTGAGCCACAGCTGAGAGGCTAGAAAGCACAACTTTTCTCTAATGATTCAACTGTCCCATCCTTTTCTGGATCCAGTAGGGCATGCACACACACACACATACATACACACGCATCCACACACACTTACATACACACACACATACACACGCACACAAATGAGCAGGGATGTAGAACCACAGATCCCCAGAGAGACCCACTGGCTGCCTCCCTTTGTGACCTGATTCTGTGCTGACAGGAAAAAGCAAAATAAAGGTTCAAGAAATTACCAAAGTATTAATGGAGTGTATATGCTGGTGACTAGATTACAGTGATTTTAATTTTCTTGAATTTTTTTGTTTTCCACATTGTCTTCAATAAACACGTACATTTTTCATCACTCTTTCCTGATAGATTTTTCAGTTTCTGAACTTCTTTTCTCAAGAATCCTTATTTCCTTGGATACAAAGAGTTACACAAGGACCTTTGGACTTGCCACAATCTGATTCATCCCTGTATCTAACTGGCCTGGAGAGTCAGACTGAAATAAATCCTGTCCTTAAGATCTTGTTGGACCTAGCCCTGTACTTCCTGTTGCCAGGTAGCAGACATGCATAATCAACCTCAGCACTCTATCGAACCAATGGTAGATATGGCGAAGGAGCCAGGCAGCCACCACGCTGCTATAGTAAGCACTGAGATAATGTCTATTTGTCAGCACTAGACCAGTCCATCTCCCACAAACGAGCACATCTGAATAAGCTTAGCACTCGAAGCACCACCAAAAGGAAGTAGCTTCAGGCAGGCTTCCTTTGATCCCCTGTGGCTTTCATGTCCCCAAGAAGCCGCAGTAGGTTGACAGGTAAGTGACAGCTCATGAAAATGCCTGCATGGCTCTTCACATGGCCACGTGCAACCCTGACTGAGGCCAAGGTTGCGTCTGCACACTTGCTGCAATGATCAAGCAGATTGCAGGGGTTGCATGTGAAAACGTCTCATTATTTTATGTCGAACTTACATGCAAGGCGCCATAGGCTCAATTCTGTGCAAAGATAGTTTCTGTTTGCACTGCCTTTATCCACATGGTGTTTTTAAAATATGAATTGCTGCATGATTTTTTTTTAAAAAAGGTAATTCTATATATGAATCTGGACTGATGGTTTCTCTAGAAAAATGAGTGGGAGAGGCCATGAAGGTGGTGCTAGTGGTAAAGAACCTTCCTGCCAACACAGGAGACACAAGAGAGGTGGGTTTGATCCCTGGGTTGGGAAGATCCCCTGGAGGAGGGCATGGCAACCTGCTCCAGTATTCTTGCCTGGAGAATCCCATGGACCGAGGAACCTGGTGGGCTACAGTCCCCGGGGTCGCAAAGAGTCGGACACAACTGAAGGGACTTAGCCTGCACGCGAATCGGTGAAGGGTCCAGTTTTCCGCGTGGTGACCACTGACTGGAGAGGAACAGAGACCAGGTGTGTGCTCTCCAGCTCAGCTCGGTCTCCTTGGCTCTTTTGTCTCCTAGACGGCTGTTCTGTTCATATGGATAATGGGCACCCTTGCTTCATACCATTTCACCTATGTATTGATAGGAAAAGCAGTTTAAATGTACTGTGTACCATCCATTCACTATCTCTATGGGAGTGACCCTGGCTCAGCGGCACTGTCTTGCTGCAGGGCAGAGGCCACGCTGATGTCATTTACAAGTTACGGTCTTCCTTCTTTCAGCCTGAGACCTGGGTCTGAAGAAGCAGGGAGCTCTGCTGTCAGCTCATTTACCTCCTGAGGCTGGAAGCTATTTAAAGCTCCAAATAGATCTGAAGAACTCTTGATACCCTCCTGATCATTCAGGATGAAGATTTTTCTGTTTTACCTTGTTTTTGAGGGACCATTCAATTTCCTGGGTCAATCTGGCTTTCGGCGATCATCACAGTCAGATAAATGTTCTCATGGGTGAACATTGTGGGGTCACAAGTGCAGCCTTTCAGCCACACACCAGGACAAGGGTGTGTCCTCAGATGATGGACTGGCAAAGGGGACCTCGGAAGATTCCAGCAGGACAACTATTTTCAGGTGATGAGGGATCGTGTGTTTCCTTTCTCACCAGAAACCAAGTATGTGACCAGTAACTTGTTCTAGTCAAGGAGCCAGAGAAGCTAATAGGTTTTTGAAAAGACTGCAGAAGTATAACATTCTAAGACACACACAAAAGAGATAAATAGTAACTTTGGTAGACTGGAAGTGAAATTACACTTGGAAGATGATTTTGATCCCTCATGAATTCAAAGACTTACTAAATAAGGCTTTAAAAGCATTTACGGTTCTTATCCATTCCCTCACTCCAGATAGAGATTAGCTGGGGACTTTTACACTAAGAAAATAGGGTTTACAGGTCAGATCAAGAAGCCCTCTTTGTCATTACTGACAGCCCCAAACACTGAAGATTGATCTATAATATGCTCATTGGTGGGAAAATAGCTAAAAATATTAGGTTTTCATGGAGAACCTTATAATAATAATCATCATCACTCCAGCAAAAAAATCCAGATATCTGGAGCAGAAAATTAAGCCTGACTATTACAGACTATTCTACTCCCAAGGCATTTGTAGACAGACTTCTTTCCATCAACAAAAGCGAGCCCTGGTTAAACGTAACAACACATGATCACGGCTTTAGGTCCAACGGCACAGGCTCTTTGCTCAAGTGCCACTTCCTCTTACCTCTTTGAACTCAAAGGCAGAGAGAGAGTCTCCCTCCTCTCTTCTGAGGCACGGAATTTCTTGTCTCTTAGGGCACTTATCACATTGAGTTTAAATGTTGCGTCTTGCTAGAAGATTGAGAGCTCAGAGTCATAGTGTCCTTGAGACTTGGCACAGTACTGCAGAATTTTTATAGATCAAGTTTGGGAAAGGTAGGAAGGAAAGAAGTAAGGAGGTGGGGGAGTGGGAGAGGAGGATGGCAGGCTAGCAGAACATAAGGAAACGTAGGCCAGATGGAAGGAAAGAGACACTTAGTGCTACTTACCCAGAGTGTCTGGGCTCCTCTTCTTTAGTCTTGAAGCGTACTAATTCCTAAGCCTTGAGTGTTTCACAGTTTATAAGACCAGTGAACTTGACATCTTTCAAGACAGGTCAACACTCATTTTCAGCAAGCCTTCCTGCATCCCTTTCCCTACACCAGTCCTCTTATCTTAACTTCCTGCATGATTTAGTTTACTTACCACCTTGGGCTCAGAGGGGTTTTTTTGTTTTGTTTTGTTTTGTTTTAGACACGTTGTCTTTCCATGCTAAACTGTGAGCACCTTAGGGCCTAGAATTTTATTCTGTTCCTTCAAGTCCCAGGTAGAGTTCCTGGCACAGAAGCTTAATAAACATTTGTCAAATGAATAAACTAATGAGTAGAAATCCCTAACTTTCATAATTAACCTAAAGGGGGCCTACATTAAATTTGAAAGGTTAATTAGGAATTTCATTGTGAGTATATGGATTATCCACCTAATTATTTATATCCAAGTTTTAACTCTAGGCCTGCTGTCCTATTTTCTAGAAAGTTTCTGGGTCACCTTTCACAGTCAGTTACCAAGGGAGCATGAGAGAATTCAATTTGGTGTCAACCTCCAAAATGGAATGAGAAAGAAAAACATAAAAATCAGATAATTCCTTTAAAGTCAAATATACTGATAAATTATACTCTAATATTCTTTATTTAAAGTATAATCTTCATGTTACTTTAAGTGTTCCATATTTCTTTTATCATACAAAATGACATAGAAACAAATGAACCATGGTGATCGGACATAAAATTTACATCAGACTCTTCAGACTTGAGCAGATAAGGCTCTTGAGGGGGACTCTAAGCAGGGTGATTATGGGAGGATAAGAATTGATGAAGACTAGGAAAATAAACGAGGGTGAGGTCATGAAAGGCAGCTAGCACTTTAAGTCATATTGTTAGGTTTGGGCTTTATCCTATAGAAAATGAAGAACTGCTACAAACTCTATCAGAGGAATGATGTAGTCAGATTAGGCTCTGTGTTACTGCAGTACCTTTATGTGAGATACACGCAGCTGTCGATGCCAGACCAAAGCAGGGCAGTGGGAAGAGAGAGGAGACACTGAGAGACATTCATAAAAAAGGATTATTATTTGATGAACAATCCTATGTAAGGTGTGAGGAAATACCTTCCTTTGAATGTTTTTGGTATTACAATGTAGACAACCAAACACTTCTATTTTCTTTTTAGTTTGATTCTAATGGTACCAGGGTCAAAAGTGTGGATGTTATGACTAGCCATCCCCTGTTTAAACTCAGAAGAGAGACAACAAAGAAAGAAATATAGTAATGGCATGACTCTACTGTGTCCCCCCTGCCACCCCCCGGACTTATAAAAATCAAAGCATTTCCAATAAATCCACTGAAGCTGAATCCTAATCAGCAATATATTTACCATCAATCAGGATTTTATTTTGCTCCATTGACCGATTAAATTTTCAGTGAGCCTTTGATTGAGAGACCGGCGCTAAAAGTTATCTGGTGCACAGCCATTGAATCAACAACACAAGAGAGAACAGAAAAGGGGTTTAAGAAAAATGACCAAAGTATAAAACTACAACATTCAATGTTAACGAAAGTTTTAATATACACTTGACTGAAGATGCATACAATGACTACTGAATCTCCATCTATAGACAACCAAGATACGAACGAATTTATTTAGCTTCCAGCAGAACTTCAGGCTGTGCACTTAAAGAACTGGAAACCATCTAAAAATGTAAGTTAACAGTGGAAGCAACAATGGCTATAAAGGATGGTGGAATGACTTTAAAGAAAGGATTCAAGTACTGTTTGGAAAGTTCTTCAGACACTAGTCTTTGAGAAGTTTGTGCATTTCCCATCTCTGCATAGTTAAAAAAGAAAGAAAGAAAAACAGAAACTAAAGTCACACACATACCACTTGGCAAAACTCCACAGCTCTATGTGATTCATGTTTTGGAACATGCACCTATGTGTACTGCTCATTTATCTAGGGAGAGCAGCTCTAATTCGATGGGTTCATGCAGTATCCCAGGGTGAGCAATGAAGTCAGCGCACATCTCCTCTCCAGGTGTCACCGATTCATGAAGCAAACGTTAACGGGTGAAATGGGAACCTGTCATCACTTTACACTAACTCTTGCTGGGTAACATTAAACGGTCAGATGCTTGTGCTTTGAGCTCAAATGAATAAACTGGCATATTCACACCACAAGAATCAGCAAATGAATGGCATGTGCAAGAGAAAATACAACAGACCTTGATCTTACATAAACTAATACCACCAAACATAACTATAATCCACTGTTCACAACTGGTATGGTTGCATTGTCTTTCATAGTCATACACAGATAGCTTAAAGCTCGTGTATTTTACATATACACACAAATAATTTAACATTGGAGCATAGGTTTCATTACCTATGAAAGTGCCAGTGTAATAAAAAGTTACACTGACAGTTGCCATATGTACATAATATTTGGGGACCACTGTGGTCTGATTTAAAACATAACATCGCACATTTACAATGTTGTTTGTGAAATGCTCAGAAGTTAACAACAGGTTTAAACTTGTTTGTACTACCATGGTTTTGTACCTATTAAGTCAACCACGGTACCTCTGGAACAGCAGTGAAATGTGTATGGTGGACTCAGCAGCAGCTAAGTATCCACTGGCGAACAGGACTCAACAACAGAGAGACACAAACCACAGAGTGACAGGAAGAGATCCCGAGGAATCTGAGTTTCCTCCAGGCTCCCTCTAAGAGCCAATGCTGCTTGGTAGAAGGATACAACTCATGTCTTATGACACCAAGGGTAAGGCTGATAAACCTTGTAGGTAACCCTGTTATTACAACAGAAACATACAGCTAGTTCTAGAGAAAGACTACATGCCTGTGTAGCACCTAGGACTCAGAAAGCAATAACAGGATTAAGATGTTAGATGACGGTCTATTGTAGCATTTAGAAATTAAGATTCCTGCTCTACGACTGCAACACTTCCAAAGCAAAGGATAACTTGGGGAAAACCCCACTGTTTAAAGCAGCACATTTTAAGGAAAAAATCCTTTGCAAAGTCCAGGCAAAAGTGGTGAGACTAGTGTTATGAATCTTGCTGAAAAAGAACTCAAAGCTCACTTGAGCAACTAATTCAGTTGTCAGGAAGAAGTGAACGGAACAACTGGATGTCCCGTTTCTAAAAACAGGACGTTACAGAAGCGTGGGCTCTTTAGGGGCCCTCAGTAAAACAGTAAAACATCACTAGATGGATGCTTACTAAAGGGATCATGTACAAGCTTTTATATTAAAAAAAAAGTGGAACTAAATTTCTTTATTACCATAGATACTCAACACTTGAACGAAAGCTATCTTGACCATCAATGGAAGAAAAAAAACCAGTGACAGTGAATTAAATTCAGAGGGGCTTGGGAACCCAGATTACATCTGCAAATCTGCCTGGAGGGAAAAGAACGATGTGAATTTGTATGTAGTAGAATCCCACTGTAATCCATCACAACATTCCACAGATCAGTCATACACCACAGGCCAGACAAGGCCAGTTGAAAACACAACACACAGAATTAAAGCCTATCTTAACAGTGTTCAGAAAAAGGTAAATGCTGTTTCTGTCCTCATTACCAGCTTTACAGTGGGGATCTACCACATATATTTTGAGGCAGGAAGTTGAAGGCATAATGAAATACTGACAATAACAGATATGGAATAAAATGAAAAGCTTAACTTTTTCCCCAAGCTTTCAACATTTAAAATTATTTTTTAAATTTAAGGCTTTAAGTTTATCCTCCTTTCACATTAAAGACAGGGAAAGAAAACTCAAAATCAAAAACTGACATCATGAGCTTGGCACTTTTGTGATTAATTAGAGAGGGTGTCTACTTTCTTACATTATATACAGATGTTTATAATGACATCAAAAAATTTAGAGACTTGTGAATACATATATTTGCATTTACATAATTTTTATGTTTTTCCTGTGGGTTATTTTGTTCTTTGTGTCCCCCACCCTTTGTTTATTTTTGGTTTCCAGCATTTCATCTCATTCAATCATTTCATTTTTTTAATTGCACCTGTTTTGTGCTCAAACTCCTTGAATCTGTGGCCATATCTGTTTTTTTTTTTTAAAGCAAACTCAAGAATCATTGTACAACATGTTACAAGAGAGGACAAAGAGAAATAGAGAAAAAGTAAAAATGATGGAGAACAAACAATAAACTCAAATTTACAGACAACCTTTACAAGAGAAATACTTCAGTACAGACAAGTGAAAATGATGTGTCAAAATCTATTTCCATATTTACATTTATAAAAGAACTATACAATAGCATCATTGTTCAAATTCCAGCTTCCATTTCCAAAGGATGTGAGGTCCAGGAGAAAAGACAACAGGAAGTGAATCAACAAGAGCAGGGGTGTGTGAGTTCCTCATGGCCTGGTCAAGACTAGGGAGCAGGGGGAGGGGGGCAGGCAGCTTCCGTGGGTTCATCTGCCAACTTTCATCTTAGGAAATCAGTTGCAGGTTTTGCTGTGGATTGGCTTGCTAGCTGTTTGTTGTATATAGGCCATGCAGATTTTACCCTTTCGAAAATTAGATCTTCATGCCGCTGGAGTGTGTCATTGGTAAGAAAAGAAAAACAAAAAAAATCATGCTAAATCATTTAGAAGATATTAAGCGGTAGCAGGCTGAGGAAAGAAAAAGATCATTTGCTATTTTTTAATGGTTCTTTTATTGCACTTAATTTTTGTTGTTCTTCCTTCTTCCTTTCATTAGAAAAAAAAAAAAAGATTCTGAAATAGTTCTTTGTACAATATTGTCTTTTGCTCCCCTTTATTGATAGGTGGTGGGAAGGGCTCTTTGAAAGTATTTCCAAAAGGACAGTTTTTCTTTGACCCCATCCCTGTTACCCCAACGTTAGTTCTCTAGTCATAACCACCCAAGGTTTTTGTTCACAGACTTAATAGTTCTGGCAACGATGCTGCAAGTACGTCATACCCAGAATCCCACAGTGCAAGACGCTGTTCATCCAGGGCCGCTGATTCAAATGGGGCCTTGCTGAGTAGGATCAAACCTCCTCTTCTTGACATTTCTTCCAGAGCGCGTCAAAAGAAGATGCAAGCAGAAGGGGAAAAATCCACAATATTAATCAGATCATGATGAGAGAAGGGTAATGATAATGACAGCAACGCTAGTTCCAGAGCAAAGTAATCAACTCACCCCGAGGCAGACTGTCCAAAATAACTCGAAACACAGAACAGCTCACACTCTTGGATGTTGTTACAACCTCCCTGCCAGTGTATATCCATTTGTGAAGGCTGAAAAGAAGCTTCCAGTTGTTCACTGTAAACCACAGAAAGCCTCAGCAGCCCAATTTGTCTCTTTCAGAAGGAAGTGTGAAAGTTGCTCAGTTGTGTCCCACTCTTTGCGACCCCATGGGCTATACAGTCCATGGAATTCTCCAGGCCAGAATACTGGAGTGGGTAGCTGTTCCCTTCTCCAGGGGATTTTCCCAACCCAGGAATCAAACCCAGTTCTCCCCCATTGCAGGCAGATTCTTTACCAGCTGAGCCACGAGGGAAGCCCAAGAATACTAGAGTGGGTAGCCTATCCCTTCTCCAGCGGATCTTCCCAACCCAGGAATAAAACCGGGGTCTCCTGCATCGCAGGTGAATTCTTTACCAACTGAGATATCAGGGAAGCAGATTTCAGAAGGAAATGACATAGCTAACTTTAACTAGGTATAAATTAATCCAGGAGGCTCTTCCACTTAGGGGACTATTAGAAAAACTAAGAAATATTTTGAAAGTCTTATAACTGCTTCCTTTGGGAACTTAAGAGTTCTGTATCTGTGGACTGGCTTTTGCCAAAGTGACAAAAACAAAACAAAACAAAAAAACTTTGCTCTACTCAGTTATCTTGCTGCCTTGGGGTGTGAGCTCTTACCTCACTTTGGAACAAGCATTTTTCTTACCTAGAAAGTAGAAAACCAGAGTGCACAGTAAGATGGTACACTCCAAGGAGAATGGACACAGGCTCAGGTTAGTTAAGCAAATGGAGCAGCTTAGCTTAGTTGAGATAAGCAAGTTAAAATGCTTTGCTCACAGTGTCCAGTCTCCTAAAAAGAGGTTCTTGTTTAAAAAGAGAAAGAAGAGAACCAGCAAGACACTACAAGGCAACAACAAGAGTTGGTTGCAACCTCCCCATGGTCTGGCTTCATGTGGGGCATCAAGCAGGGGTTCATGCATTCAGTCTGCACACTGGGCAGGCGCAACACAGCTGCCACCACGGCGTCATGCAAAACTGGAGGCCCCTCCGCCCCCTCCCTGCCCGCTCACTCAGGGCCAGCTGATACCCTTACAGCCCTGAGTACCAAAAGGACTGCAGTATATTCCTCGTCCCCACAGGTAATTCAAAATAAAAACAATACCAAAGCTCAAAATATGTAGAAAGACATCCTGCAAAGTTCTTATTTTTTTTCTCCAAGATGACTGCTTTGATGCTTCTCTTTTTCAACAGCAAATATAAAACTCTTTAAAGAAAATCTCCCTTTTTCTTTTTCAAAGTTTTCATTATGGCATCTTCTCTAATGGCTTAAGCATGTGGATCACTGGCTAAGACATAGTACAAACACTATTTGTAGGACTGCTACTTTTTCCTTTTCACCATTCCCCTTCCTCCCTCTCAACCCTCTTTTGGGTCAGTATCCTTAAAAGCAATCATTGCTGATGCTGCCCAGGAAAGAGAGGAGAGGACAAAAGGGAAGTCTCCCATGATGTATCTGTTACTAAGTCAGTTTCCTTCAGAGCACAGGGCCTGTGACTCCAGCATGTTCACTGCCCTTGAAGGTAGATGCGTTAGGAACCACACTTCCTGTGAGTCAGGTGGGGGGAAAACAGCAACTGTTTGACCTTGTGGAATGATCTTGAAGGACTAGGAGCCCCAACCTATTTAGATATGTGTTGCCAGAATGCAAGAGAATCATTAAACTTTTATCTCCCCAATTAAAACTGGATGCGGAGGAAAAATCAAGTGGGCTCATGCTATACATGTAAATGACTATACTGAAAGTGAAAGTTGCTCAGTCGTGTCCGACTCTTTGCGACCCCATGGACTATACAGTTCATGGAATTCTCCAGGCCAGAATACTGGAGTGGGTAGCCTTTCCCTTCTCCAGTGGATCTTCCCAACCCAGGGATCGAACCCAGGTCTCCCACATTGCAAGCGGATTCTGTACCAGCTGAGCCACAAGGGAAGCTCCAAATGACTCTATTGCCCTTATCTAAATCCCTTTATTCAAACTCAGGGAATGTCAGATAAATAGCCACATTTAAGGTTGTAATAGCAATCTGGTCCTTTTTTTTTTCTTGGCCAAGCCACACAGCTTGCAGGATCTGAGTTTCCCAAACAGGGATCAAACCTGGGTCCTCAGAAGTGAAAGCCCTGAGTCCTAACCACTGGACTGCCAGTGAATTCCCTGGTTCATTTGGAGATATGAAATTCCATTTCAGCCTGACATAGAGGCAACCTCTAGTGTCCATAAGTTGTCAGTTTTGAAGCTTAGATTGCGTTTTTTATAAAAACAATGTCCTACAGTATGACTGGCCTCCCAGGGCAGATCAGGAGGCCAACCTACCCTCCTGTCTATGGGAAAATGGACTCTAAATCCTAGTGGGGGGTTCCAGGACCACCACTGACGTCCCAGGAGAGAGAAGGTGGAGCCCTGTGATGAGGACAGTGAGGGCCATTCCTGCAGCTGGCTGACTTTCAGGGTCAACTGTAAAACCACTACTGGCTACTATATGTTGAGAACTGCCTATCAAGTTATTTTGTTCTATTTTAATGTGAAAGCACATCTCTCATCCGTAGATGCTTGCTGCTTTCCTTCCACAAGCATTTCCTCTGAAATCCTTTGTTCACTGGATTCTGAAGGCCGCTCACTTTTTCATCATAACCTGCAAGGTATTTCTGAATCATTATAGAATATCAGTGCAATCCATAAACCCTGCATTGACTCAGTTTTCATCCATTTTTACTACTTCTGAAAAACCTGTACTTTTGTCTACTACATATTATACTATATATACATCTACAAAAGGTTTTTAAAAGGCTCTTCAGGTAACAATAATGTTTGGGGAATTGTAAAGTCTTAGATATTCTTTTAAGGGTATGTTTATCCACCACTAAGATCTTCTTTTTCCATGACGAGTCATCACTCGCCCACCAAGAACCCTTTGCCCAACTCTGCCTCCTTGGTCACCTTAGACTGAGTTCACTTCCACAGGTGGTTGAGTCCGGGAGCTGAACTGGGTCTTTCTGGCTAACCTAGCACCACCACCACCTGCTAGGGCTGAGTAAGAAAGTGCCTAACCCAAGTGTCAGAGGGATACTGGGGAAACCAGGTCCCTTATTTTGCACTGGGATATGGTCATGGAATTTAGGTAAGGAGCAATCTGGTTATCCTCTTCATGGAAAGACTAGCTAAAATTGATTTCATTTCTAAACTCCACAAAAAACAAAAGCAGAAAAAAGACATCTGATTTTTTGAGAAAATGTAATTAGCAATATTAGGTTCATTTCAAATTTCATTCAGTATGCCAAACAATTCAGTTAACTTTCCTAGTGATAACCCAGATATGACCCTTTCAGTTTCATTTACTGCAAGTATCTAAACAGTCTTTTCTTTAGCACCTCCAACGACAAGGAACACAAGCCAAACAGTCTCCTAGCATCCAAGTCAGGTTCAGTAGGGACTGAATCTGACTTCTCATAGACAGGAAGCCACATATTTAATTACACAGACTTATTAAATTAACACTTTTAATGTCAGGGGCAGCTCTGCCAGGGCAACATGGCCACTCCTACTGCTGAATCCCATGGAGAGAGCAGGTGGTGGAATAAGGGGACATGGCAATAGTCTTCCATAGCCTGCAATTATAACACGTTTGAAAGAACTCAACATTTGTCCTCAAATCTTGTGATACGAACTGTCAGCAAACTAGGGCACTATTAACCTTCAAGTTCTTTTCCTATCATCACCTAGAATCTCTTTTCTACCACCATCACCCATGGTGTGGATATACTTTACGGGCATATAGATGACCATATTGCTCCCATCAAAACTCCTGTCTTCAGATTTAGAGAATTCAGAAAAAAAGCTGCATCCAAGTTAATAACAGCAATTCTGTTCATTGTTAGATGAAGAGATGAAATTATCTTTTTATATGCTTGTCACTGGTCCTAAGCTTTCGAGAAAGATGCTACTAAAATGATACTTCAGTCTCTTGATTTTTTTCAATGTCCAGGAAAGGCAACAACTCTAATGACCCAGTGGAGCAACATTATTATTCAACGCTGAATGATAGCCATGAGCCTCCTTGGCAACCACGTTTGCAATCTTTTGCACCACAGTTCATAGCTTTATTTAGTGCAGGGATGGAGAGAAAAAAAAAAAAAGAGCAGAGGGTGAGAGCAAATAAATGCAGATGTGGGAGAAAGTTGACCAAATTGGTAATGACAAGGGCCTATGTTCAGTTTTCACAAGATTTCTCAGAGAAAAATCCTAACACCTTAAAGACTGAGAATCCATAGACTAAACTATCCCTTAGCATCTTCACACTTCTGGAATACAGAACTATTGAAATTACTTAGGTATGCCTACCACATTACCCAATATATCAGAATAGTTTTAAAAAATAACCTACCCAATAAAACATTTTTAAGAGTTTTACCATCTTGCTCAGGGAAGTCTTGCTTGCATTAACCCAAGTTTTCAGACTCTACTATTCTGCTAAAAAGAAGTAATCTAAATTCATACTATTGTTTTTTTTTTTTTTCAATTTTTAAATAATTTTTATTTTTTTAAGATTTAGCATCCTCATTGACAATCCAGAAACAGTCCGTTGACCACACAATCTTGATAAAGCTTCATCATCACTTTATACACACAAATTTACACACATTCACACATGCATGTACACTCACATAAGCTTATGCTTTAACCAGCTATTTACAGGTAAATATGGTTAAAAAAAGAACCCTAATGGCAGTGTCAGGAGTCAGAGCACAGCTGTATCTCTCATTCATATTTGAACAAGTTATGCTGGGTATGAAACTTCTTCCACAACTACATTATTCAGAATGTTACACCTAAAGAAATTCAACATTAGAAAAAAGCAATACTTCCCCTGAGCAGTTATTTTCCTGGATGGCTAAGTATATGTACCTTCAGATTCTTTAGGCTATCTTGCTAATTTCTCATCCAGTAATAAAAACCCAGTCAGGAGGGCTTTCCAATAAAGATATTTAGAGCAATTCTTTTTACAAACTATTTTCAACTTTTGATTCTAAAGAAACCTCTTTTGTATCTACATTGAACTCAATGAAAGACTTCAAAGTTTCAATTCAAACAGAAAATAATTATACTTCCAAATCATCTCTAGACTAATCATCTCTAAAACTGTGTGAAGGGTGGGAACACTGAAGCTTCATCATTCAGCACCCAAAGGCTTTTATTGCAAGGTTGAAGTAGTTATTTAAAGCTCCATACAAACCACATAGCTACTATTAAAATCTAAAGATCTAACATCTAAAAATCTAAACTAAAGATTCCCATGGAGGAACAAATAGCACGAACAGCAGTACCTCCTACAAATTTAAACTGCTAAAATGACATGTTCAAGAATTCTGTCTTCATTTTTTCCTTTGTTCCAGGGCATACAAATATTTACTTTACTTTACACTACTGTGTGCCTTCTAAATGTTTTCCTGTAAGGGTCATAGGGAAGGGAAGGGACACTGACAGAACCCAGCCACACATGTCTGCACAGCATCCCCCCAAAGGCTATTTCTCACCTCACTAAACGTCCATCTCTTCCCCTTTGTTTTCTGTTCTGATAACTAGATGTCTTTCTCAGATATAAATACACTGTACAGGCCTATAACTACTTATACAGTGATAAATGCTTTTTTGCTTTTCCCCAAAGAAACATGCAATTCAAGCTGTGAGCTAGGCCAGGCCACTGTTTTGAGGTCCTGCTACAGAACAGTGCTCTCATCTCCAAATGCTGAAGTGGTACATTTGTCACTGCATGCGGCTGGATGGCTAAGATGCCCAGTGGACTCTTTTCCAGGCCTTTGAAACTGAAGTCTCCTAACACCAAGGAGGCATAAGCCTGGCATGAGCCAACTTTATTTTCCTTGAGGCATACTTATGAAAAAGTTCAAAGGAGCACTCTAGAGTAACAGATCATGGAACTACTGAAATGCATAATGACCTTCTTACAGTCATGAGACACTAAGAAAAGTTTTTGCTAGAATTATTTCAGCCCAAACCAACACATATTTTTTTGTTGTTAGGTACCACATGAGTGACTCATTAACTGGGAAAACTCTTATTAATATCATGGTGAGAAAGTTAAATGTGTTTGTGTGTCTTTGCACTGATGTCAAAATTACTGTTTCACTAAACAGGTTCAAATTTATAAATATCTCTGAAGAAAAGAGGTACCATCTGATAATACCCTTCCAAGCTGAAGCCACTCAAAAATTTGTAGGCTTATTCATTAAATCTTAATGTAATAACAAAATTAGCAGAAAAAGTTTAATTTGTTTAAATCATCTTTTGGCTTGTTTTTCTTTCATAATAAATTTCTAATAATGACAATTTTACCTGGTTTAAATATATTGAATTGAGAATTCCAAATATAAAACATAAAAAAGTTCATAATTGAGGTAATTACTCAGATAATTCAGGTCAAAAAGTTCCTCTATTAAGTAACCAGATGGAGGCAAAGTGGGTTTTGAATTTGGGTAATATTCTTATTTCCCACTTAAATTTGTTTCCCTAGATCTAATTGAAACTCAATTTATCACAGGGAGTATTCGGCACAGGGAATATTAGGTCTTATCTACAAACCACAATAAACAAGTCATCACAGCACAAAAAGATATAGGAAGCAATTATCCAATGAATTCAAGGTATGGAAATGCCAAACTGGACAAAATAGGTTCAAAAATTTGGACCACAATCAAGGTTTGTTTGTGATTATCTGGTGTGTCTATTTAAACAAACTTACTTCAGTGATCAGGTACAATCCAAGCTGAAAGGTCCTATGAAACCACACCTAGTCTACCAGTCATGTCAATATTAACAGTTCATTAAAAAATAGTAACTGACACAAAGCCACAGACCTCAAATTCCAATGAGACACCGATTTAGTAGGTTAGGGAATTAATGAAACTAATGTTTTTATAAAATAATAAAGCTTTTCAAATCACAAAGCTATACGGGTGAAAAATAAGGTTGTGAAAATTTCAAAATGTCAATGGCATAGAAAGCAGTTTTAAACAGATACAAAGATCTTGTATGAGGAGATGCACTTATATCCAACAACAGTTTCCTGGATTATCTGCATATAAATAAATGTTTCTCAGGATGCTTGCTCCTAAAACTACTTTTATCAAAGAACTTCTCCTTTAAGTACTGCATATAAGTGCTTTCTACATTTTGGGTTTTCCCATCTGCCTGAAGATGGTATTTGAGGTTCCATGTTTCTTCTGACCCATTTCTGAACACAAATATCTATTTTTAGTAGTTTTACTGTTAAAATCTGGTAGCAGGAACTCAAAACTTGGTTACGTAAGCAGAAGAGAGAAGTGCCAGAGCCACTGAGAAGAAGACATGCGGCATTGCTTACTTAAATCCCCATCCTGTGCCCCCCAGGACAATAGCTGCTACCAGGATGGCCCCAGCGATGGAGCCTATTATGAGATTGGTGGCACTAGGACCTGTGGCAGAGGATCATGGGAAGAAAGTCAGATGAGCTGACCACTTTCATTACCACCAGCGACAGGCAGATAAGCAGTTACAGGAAGTAAATCCCCTCTGAAAAAGATCACTAAACACTTAAATATCGCCCTTGTTTATAGACAGCTACTGCTTCGATCCGTCTGCCTATAAATCTCAAGTTTCTGCACCACTGACAGAATAAGTTCCATTCCATTCACCTTCCGCAGAATCTGAAGAAAGTTACAGATGCCCACTTGCTGCCGTCGCCCATCTTTTTTTCTCCTCCCCTACCCCAGGATCAGGAAGCAAACAAGTAAAAGAACGAATAAACATGACAGCATTAGAATTCGTACTCTCTGGCTGGCAAATGAAGGCATGAAAAGAAGGAAAAATATTCCACTAAAGTGCTCTTTGCAAGCAGCAGATAAAGTTGTCTAAACGCTAAATTTTTTTATCCCTCATTGAAGACAGTTAAAATTCAGAAGGAAGAAGGAAGGTACCAACAAAGATCTAACTGGGAGGCGCTCAAAGATGCTTGTTCATTGCAGAGACCCATCAGTGTTTATACAGCAACATGGAATTCCAAAGACAAGATGCAAAGGAAGCATAAAATTTATTTGAGTGATTTTGGGGAAATAGGATAAAGATTCCTTAAGTTCAACTCGATCTTCAAGTTTCCAGGTATAACTAAGAGAAATTTGAGGCTTGGAGACATTTGAAAAAAAAAAAAGAAGTGAGAAGTAAAGACAGCAAGAATGAAAATGCAAAGTGGAATTTTTTTGTCAATTGTTTTAGCAACAGTTGAAACATATAGTAAATCCTCTCCATTCACATGGAAAACACCTTAGCATACTATTTTTAAATCTAAGCAACATTAACTTCAGTACATGAATTATTCTAAGTATCATATCCTCCAGGGGGCTAATATGCAGGCTCAGTGCTCCTAAGAGCAAACTAATTCCAGTCCTATTTATCTCTGTTCCAGAAGTCATGAAACCAATTTTGATAGTTCTCCTAAAATCCTGAATTTGTGCATACATTCATTTTTGTGTAAAAAATTCTCTTTTCTGCTCACATTAGTGCCCTCAGCTGTGTATATAAATGGATGCCACTGCACTAAAAC
The DNA here is from genome assembly GCF_002263795.3 of Bos taurus. Classification (NCBI taxonomy): domain Eukaryota; kingdom Metazoa; phylum Chordata; class Mammalia; order Artiodactyla; family Bovidae; genus Bos; species Bos taurus. The sequence continues at coordinate 94,895,876 of NC_037329.1, read as the reverse complement.
TGTGTACATTATATGTTTTTACTAGGATCATCCAGTGCTGTGCGCATGAGTGGGATAGAGTATAGGGCAATGGGAGTGTCAGGGATGTGGTCTTCACCAGCTCCCGGACAGGGACATGCTCTTAAGATGCACCACTGAGATTCTACAGAACACAAATCTCAGTGGCCCGTAGAGTCCCACTGACAATAATAAATAATTGGGAGAGCAAGAAAAACAGATTACCTACTGTATATTGAGCACTTATATTTACCAGGTACAGTTCTAAGTGCTTGACAAATATTAATATTTCATTTGATCCTCATAAAATCCCTATGAGATAGGAACTATTTTTATCCCTCTTTAATAGATGAAGAAACAGAGGCTTCTAGACATTAATAAGCGACAGAGGCAAAATCTGAACACAGATTTGTCTGACTCTCAAGCTTATGCTACAAACTGAGGGGCAGCCAACTACAGCCCACAGGCCAAATTTGTCCCTGATGAATGTTTTGGCAAAGAAATTTTATAGGAACATGGCCACGATCACTGGTTTACATACTGTTTATGGCTGATTTCAGGCAGAGACAGCAAAGGTAGAACACAAGGCTATGACAGACACCCTGAAAAGTCAAAACAACTTACTATCTTTACACAAAGATTGCTAAACGTTATCCCACTTAGCTGTGTTTCCTTCCCACATTTCTTTTTCTGCTCTTTTTTTTAATACAGTTGATTAACATCGTTGTGTTCATTTCAAGTATACAGGAAAGTGATTCAGTTATATGTTTACATGTATCCATTTTTTTTTTTTTTCAAAATCTTTTCCCATTTAGGTTACAGAATATTGAGCAGAGTTCTCTGGGCTATACAGTAGGTCCTATTGGTTACATAGTTTAAATACAGTAGTACTTATGTGGACTTACCTGTCACACCCAAAAATAGCCACACACTTGCAACAGTGGAAGAGTAGATAAAACAAAGGTTGGTAACAAAGACTATGCTTTACACAACTGGCTTAAATTTTGCCCAGCTCTAAGACTCCAAGGGGAATTTGTTAAAATGTATCCATTTCATTAGTACATTGCAGTTATGGCCAATAAATAATATTAAAAAAGGAACTGGGATGACTTTTTTTGAAAACTACCTTTTTTCAAGGAAGAATTTCACATAAATGTATATAAAGAATTTCTCTTGGAAATGAAATGTTGCTTCTGTATATAATCCAATTAACATACCCAAAGTGAAATTTTATAGGACAAAGTTCTTGCTTTCTCTAAGTATTTTAGCTGTGTCATATATAAGTAAGTGAGGAGAAATAAAATATTTATTTTCTAACAAGTGAAGAGAAGTAAAATATCTTTTCCAATATTTCTAGCTTCCAGGGGTTAATTAGCCTCACAGTCCATAGAGATGGGATGTAAAGATCCCATCTAGACAAAAAGATCCCAGTCTAGACAAAGCCCTCTGATGCAGGGGAGAGAAAGTTTAGTAAATCTACAGTGGAAAGTGTGACTTCTGGACTTGTTCCTCTGTTCATGTTAATTCAGTGTCTAGATCTCCCAGGCCCATACTGTACCATGTGTGGCCACTAATGGGACTACAGAGAAACGTGAGTGATGTTAGCAACATGCCCAGGGTTTGGGGAGGTTGTTGAATAGAGGCTATTTGTGATTTCTTAAAATACTAGGAATTCATTCCCCAGCCACTGGGAAATGTTATCACCACTACACTCAATAGAAAAGACAGCATGTATTGGGAGTATTTCTATTATTTGTATATGCTCTCTCTGTAATTAGAGGGGAAAAAAATATCAGGATAATCTTCTAGTCTACAGATTAGCAATCTCATAAGAGCAATACCCCATGGAGAAGTGACAGCTGTTGTGAGGATGTGGATCAAGTACAAAGCAACGTAAATAAAAGCACCAACGAGGAGAGCTGTATTTCTGTGTAGGGCAAGTGGCATGCAGTAGACTTATTTATACACTGGTTATTCTTTAAGACAAACGCAGCAGATTACTTGCAACTGTTCACCTAAGGTTTTGTAGGTTTGCACTAAATATGTTTTTTCTCGATGCTCTTTGTTTACAAATATTTATGTAAACCTTGGATTTGAGTGATTAACTATTCTATAAGAAGAAAATAAGGACAGTATTGTAGATGTATTTAAAAAAAATGGTGAACTAAATAACTTCTTTAAAAAAAAAATTAAGCTGAAGCCTCCTATATCACTCTAAATAAACAGAGCAAATGTTAGTGGCTACATTTGGATTTTCTTTAAAAGGAGCTACCACTGTTGATAATTTCTAGCTGTATATGTGGATCTATTTGACTACTGATGGAGAAGGAAATGGCAACCCACTCCAGTAGTCTTGCTTGGGAAATTCCACGAACAGAGGAGGCTGGTGGGTTACAGTCCATTGAGTAACAAGAGTTGGACTTAGCAATTAGACCATTTGACTGTGAAGATTAAATTTGTTATAAGATTCCTAACAAAACCCTCATAGAAAAGCATTTATGTTAATGGTTTGTCAAAAAAAGATTTGTTATTTTAAAATACCTTTTATAAATGGAGAAGCAGTGAAAGCTTTGGGACCATTGCCTTAATTGTGAAGACATCATAAGCACCCCAATATTATTTTATGCCCCACATTGTTCCAGACAGGAGAAGGTTTTCCACTGCACAAGAAAACCACAGGACACAAACACATTCAAATCACACCACAAGGGGCACACAGCAACAAGACAACACATGGGGGAGTCGGGTGCCAAGGATCAGCTCACACACCGGGGATCAAACAGAACACTCTGAAACTCAGAAAGATGCTTACTCTATTCCCCACCCTGTGCCTCCAAAAATCACCCCAAGGGCCAGAATGGTGCCAGCCACAGCACCTATTAGCCTGCTTGTGGCCATGTTCACTGTGTGGAGGGAAAACGGAGAGTGTTTAACAAAGGAAATTAATTACACACTGATATCACTAACATACAACATAACCTGTTCAGGAAATGCTTTGAAAGTCAAATATTGAGATCTTTGCCTGAAGATTTGAAATTAAGATCTACATACACATTGCAAATATTTGAGAATAATTCTGAATGTATCTTCAAATTCCACAAACCCTACTTAAAACATAGTCTCTTATACGTTCAACATGTATAATAAATAATCCAATTTGAGTTATAGGTCCTACATGGAGTGAGATAAAATTAAAGTATGATTTTAATTGCATAGCAGCAAATCTGTGTTTTTGTTATAAAAGCAGTAAACCATTAGTATACTTTTTATAAACTTCTCAAACTGCAAAGTATGCCTAAGAAGCTATATCTTTTTTAAAACTCAGAACTTATCATTCGAATTTTATGAACATACTTACAAATTTAAAATAGAGTTATCTTTAAAACGAACTGCATTTGCAGCCAGAAAATTATTTTATCTGGAAAAGTATATTTCAAATAACCCGCAGTGTTTGGGACATACATAGTACTGGAACACTTTTAGTTTTTTTATAGTTTCCAGGGTATAAACTATGTGCTGAGAGAAAGTTAGGGTCTCAATGATGCTGTAGCAATTGCTTCAGACGACCCAGCAGTGTTTGACTCAGTGGAGACACTCCATCCCCACACATCAAAGCTTCTGTGAATAGATTTTGAATATTGCAAAATGGGCCTGGAGTGAGCACAGGTCCCTAGTGCTCCCTAATTGGGCAAGATGAAATTTAGTGTTGGAGGAAGGCAGGTTATTTAGGGTTGAGTGTGTTTGTGAGTCTGTGTCCATGACTATGCATGCAAACCTACAGACAAAAATGCACTTTAACTCACATTTCTGTATGAACCAAAAATACTGGTTCCCTTCACTTTAACAATGAAAATTAAAAAATTCGTTCCCACAAGGCTGTATTCACATAAATTGTGTGCTCTGAGACATAAGGAAACACACAAAGAACCACGACTCAAAGTCACAATTTTTTAAGGCTTAATATGGGGTTCGTTGACCTTTTTAGCTAAATATTCTCCCAAAGAAGAGAGAGGACCTTGAATGTGTAAACCTGATGAGCAACTATATAATTACTTCATTTTATCACAGAGTAAATAGTATGAGTCAGATAGTCTAGCTTTATCATTAACTAAAAACAACCTGAGTTATTCTTCAAATAACAAAAAACAATAGGGAACACAACAAAAAACAGAGAAACCCTCTGGAGAGCACTGAGGGGAAGAAAAGAAGACCAACATATAAGGTGATGGTAACAGTCTTCAAGGGTTCCCCACGGCTCGGTGGTCAAGACTCCGCCTGCAATGCAGGAGACTCGGAAGACTTGGGTTTGATCTTTGGGTCTGAAAGATCCCCTGGAGGAGGAAATGACAACCCAGTCCAGCATTCCCGCCTGAAAAATCCCACGGACAGAGTAGCCTGGTGGGCTACAGTTCAAAGGGTTGCAAAGAATCGGACACAGCTGAGAACTAAGCAATGTTTTTCAAATATGACAATCCCTTATATATATATAACCTAAATATAGAGCTCAGACAATCCCTTATATATATATAACCTAAATAAGAGCTCAGACTTCCAAATTGTGGAGGTAAATACTGAGATGAAATGTATTCCAGATAGACTGCCTCTTTTTTTTTTTTTTTTTTTTTGAGGCCATAGAAAATCATTGCTTTCAGAATACTAAATTAACTAGGACGCATCATGTTATATATATGCTTTTTGTTAGGCATTGTCCCTCAGACCCAAAATATATGAGAGTCTGATTACCTCTTTAATATTTTATAAAAGCTGTATGTGCTAAATTATAGGAAACTAACATATCCCTTTCACATGGTAAAGAATCCCTTTCAAACATAATGCTGAATGAATATTTGTTATTTTTATAATAACTATGAGAGTGATAAATAACAACATCTATTTTAAAAGGCTTTTTCTATTTGCTCTGGATGTAATTTCTCACCACAGAATCCAGAGAATTAGGCAATTGATCACGCAGGTGTTAGAAACAACCAGATGAACACGATTCCACAGACGCTTCAAATATGTATTCGAGATAAACAGATATAATCTGTAATCTCCCCTGGGCAAGAGCAATTATCTCCAATTCTTAACTGATGGGTACTCAACACCAAAACAAGATAAAAGTAAGTGGAAAAACAGCTTTTTCAAAAATATCCTTTCCCCTCTTTGTTCTCCTGCCCTCCCACTACTTTTTAACTAAAAAATATATGCAAAATTCATTTGATTCTTTATCATGACACTTAACAGGCTTATCTCTTCCAGTAGGTAGCAACTCAACCTGTTTTCAAACGGACATGAATTTACTGAGTGGCTCATAGGTGGATGGATGTGTACTGCTGCTGCTGCTAAGTCGCTTCAGTCATGTCCGACTCTGTGTGACCCCACAGGCTCCCCCGTCCCTGGGATTCTCCGGGCAAGACACTGGAGTGGGTTGCCATTTCCTTCTCCAATGCATGAAAGTGAAAAGTGAAAGTGAAGTCGCTCAGTCGTGTCCGACTCATCACGACCCCATGGACTGCAGCCTACCAGGCTCCTCCATCTGTGGGATTTTCCAGGCAAGAGTACTGGAGTGGGGTGCCAATGCCTTCTCCAATGGATGTGTACAGGGGATATTTAAAAACTAAGGTCTCAGCTGCTCTTCCCAGCTAAAAAGAATTTATCTTCTCATTGAAAAAAATTTTCTCAGGCCTTCGGGGACCTATAATCTAGTTTTACTTCCCTACTAATTTATTTATTATGTAACTGTATTTGTTTGTTCATTCAGTACTTATGAAAAGGTTTTGTTGTTGTTGTTCCAGAAACCATGCTGGTGATACACCTTATTTTTCTCTTCATCCTACCAAACCTAGAAGGCTTGCAGATTCTAGCTAACAACACAATCATATTAGGAACTTGAGTTTGCTCTCCAACCCTTCACCGTACTTACTTTTCATTTAACTTGAAACTGTTATGGAAACTGTTTATTACTTAGCAGTATGTTTTCACTTTTGTTTTCTTATTTCTGTTATTTGTTAGTTATTATTTTTAATCTTGGTCCTAGCTATCATATGTGCTAAAAGGTAGAATTTTTTAAATTAACTTATTTAATTGGAGACTAATTGCTTTACAGTATTGTGGTGGGTTTTGTCATACATTGACATGCATCAGCCACGGGTGTCCATGTAAAAGGTAGAATTTTTGAGAAGTGTGTAACATTAATAAGAACTAAGAATTTTCTCCTTTCCTCAGGAATTTCTATTTTATATGTAGAATTCTTTCACAGACAAGTCATGCTTCAGACACTTTGAAACTGTTTTTGAAACTGAGTGGTTGATTTTTTTTTTCCTTTTCTTACTTTTAGAGACTTTCTGAAACAAAAGGCTGCAGTATTTCATCTATATGACTCCAATGAACCAAAAAGGGCTACAATCCTGCATCCTTAAATACTTTGAAGGCCGGAGGCATCAAAGACATCATTTGTACTCTATGGACCAAAGTTCTTTCTGCAGAGATTTAGTATTTTGTTAAAATTTAAGATTAGAAATAAATACTAAATATATTCTTTATACTTTAGAGTATAATATTAGCATGATAGATATTTTATCAAGCTCTACAATTCAGTATTTAGATGTATAACCAGATGTGCTTACTCTTCTACATAAAATTTTTAAAAATTGAGTCATTTTTTGACACATTGGGATAAATGTCAGAAAGGATAAAAAAATTATTTTTTATAAGAATAATATTTGTTTATGCTCTCAATGAAAATATCATGGAGTTTTTCTGAACTCAAAGTAAACTCAGAATTATCACAAAAATTTTAAACTTAGTAAATCCTTATGTTATTGATGAAGCCATCGGTAATGAGAAAAATACTGAGATGGTACATAATTATATAGAGCATAATTATATATGACAATCATAACTTCTCATACCTAATCATCTGAATTACAAAATCAAGGATTTCTGCACTCACAAAGAAAGTCATCAAAAAACACACGCAAAGGTAAACACTAAATTATACTCCTCAATGTAGACTTAGAAATTGCTGTTTTCAAAATACTAAATGCTAACAATATAATACTTCCTTTGACAAGTAATGTATCAGTTAATAAGCTTAATCATTACTGATTTTTTTAACCCTTCTACTTAGTACTGTTATACAAACTAGCAGAATAACTTAACACCCAGTTTTAACTCAGGCTGTGTGCAATAACAAAAAAAAACATATTGGGCTGAAGATCAGGTGATGTAGGTTTATTCTTGGCTCTACACCTAAGTAGCTGTTAACCTTATTAATTAAGCTAGTTTTCTCATTTTTAGAAGAGTGGGTCTGAACTGAATTGCCCCTAAGGCCCTTCTATCTCTGATCTGATTACTATTGTCATGATGACAGCATCTGACCAGAGCTTCCCAGGACCATTCTTTGACTTTATATATATCAGGGAAAATATCTGATATGTTCCAGTTTCTTCTCTTCCCTCCTACAAGGTGTTGCAAACCATCCAATGAGAAAAGTTGCATCGTATCCTATAATAAAGCGAAGTCACTCAGTCGAATCTGACAGCACTGTGCAAAGATGCCTACACAACACAAAAATTACCAGTTGACATGGCTCTCCCTATAACAGGTGGAAATTCAAGGTCTTAGAATTCAAACATATTCTTCCCTCATAGAACAGGCCAAAATAATTTCTTTCAGGGAGTTTAATGGAAACAAGTTGGGAGAAGAGGGACAGAAGCCTCTTTGCAGGTAAAATGAACAACAGTGTAGAAAACATGAGTCACGTAATATGTAATAGAAAAATCTTTTTCTAAAAATCTCGCTCACATGATTTTTTGCTTTAAGAGCCTATTTCTTGTCTTTTAATAATTTTAATTTGAAAGCTGGAGCAAATTATCTTCCATGCTTTAAACAGTGGGTCAACAATGGACAACTTGAGCCAGTGCAGACTGACTTCAATGACAATACTTTCCTGTGTGTTATTCATCCCTACCCAGATGAAGTTGAATTTTTATTCTTTTAGTAACCTGTAGTTAAAATGAAAGAAATACTGAAAACACATTGGTTCGTTTCTCATTTCCTCGAATCAAAGAGTCACAGAATTCACCTTTAGTTTTTACTAATTTAATTTTGATCCAAAGAGATGTAGTTGGGTACAATTCATCTTTTATGATAAAATCTCATGATTTAAAAAGAAATATTTTCATTCTGTTTCTTAAATTTTTTTTCTTCTTAACAAGGAAGTACATTGATATTAAATAAGTATTTTTTAATACCCACTCACCATATCTCTACAGAAAAGCCCTTATCTACAAATATGACAAGTTAGTTCATTGTGGATGTTGCTCATTATTTATGGCAAGTATTTAGGGAGGGTCCAAAGACTGTGCTCAGTAAGTCAAGTGTCAACCAAACTAATCCAGTCATGAGAAAATGCAGAACATGAAGTTATAGAGAAAAACCTTGGCACTTCACACAGGTGTTGAACCTACGGTCAGGGAAGTACTGATGGTTTCAGTACCTTGAGTTTGTTACCTGTTACTCTTCAGCAAGGCAATACAACAAATGGATTCTGATAAACTGAAAATCAGTGTTAACATGCACCATTTCACTTCTTTTACATATTCCCAAATAGAAGGGATACAGTATTCATAGAGTGCCTACCATGTGCAAGGATGTGCTGACTTTTAAATAGTATAGAATCAATAAATATTTGCTATCTGGATTTTAAAAACAGAAGTAAAGAATCTAGTTTATCTCTTACTATCTTCTTTAATCAGAATATCAAAATTAAAACTATAAAATCTACAGTAAAGTGTTTAAATTTTCATTTCAGTTGTTTTCCATTTTCCTAGTGTATTAATGGAATTTTCTGTAGAGGCTGAAAAGATATAAATGGACAGTACAGATAGAGCCATTATTAGGTGTTCTAAAACTGCTTGACTTTTTCTGGAAATCTGATAATTTACAATAGTAACTGCTCTTTATTTATATCAATTAATACCTTTTTTTCAAATGAATCAAGATTATTAAAGACTCATGAAGATTTTAACAATTTTAGAACCCATGGGTAGGTTTATTCAAATGATTCCACTGTCTTCATTAAGAATTAAGTAACAAAGAAAATATGCAACAGGAAAGAAATAAACCAGAATGCTAATATTGATTACCTCTGAGTTACTAGATTAAGAGGGATTTTTACCTTCTTTTTAACCTTTTCTGTATTTTCAAAATTTTCTATAATAAACATGTATTACTTGAATGATCAAAAAGGTTATCTTTAAAAGATAACGAAGACCAGCACCACATTAAATGGGAAAAAAGCAGAACAAAACAAAAGGCAGCTAGGGATCTTCTCTTCTCTAGAATGTACTTGTTTACTTTATGCCTTCAAATAAGTTTTTTAGGCATGGGTGAGTGAAGGAATGGAGAAGAGAGAGAACAAATTAATAATTCCTTATGAAAAAGAACAAAGTCTAAGCCACTTCAGCTGTGCTCATCTGTTCAGGCATACTTACACATCACTTGAGAAAACAGCATTTAGATCTTTAAGAGAATCACAGACATGGAGAGAAAATTTGGAAAGAATGAATCTCTCCTTGTCAGAAGCTAAATATTCTCTAAATTGAAGTTCTGAAGGTGGATCCGAGAATTTTTCATACTAATTTTAAAGCAATAAAAGACTAAATGTAAAAGTGGAATTCGTTCCTTTTTTATAATGGTTCCTTTTTATAACTAGAAGGAGAACAGAAATAGATTGTGAGGGTGTGCTTGTGATTCTTATAGAATGTTAACATCGTGGCATAATAAGCAAATGCATGAAGTGTTTTAACACCCACTCCTACTGAACATTACACATGCATGCAAATCAGCCTGAATCTCTTCAGGAACTGAGGACTATGGAACTTTATATACTTTCGAAATCATAGCTTCCCGTATGGACAGTACTGAAGCTTGAGTTTAAAGGCGCTTTCATCCAAAATTAAGCAGATCAAAATGACACTATTTCTATATGTATTTTTCCTACCTGCAGGAAAAAAGTATGATAGTTATTTATGAAATACTGTTAGCAGTACCATGAGAAGGAAGAACCTGATGTATAATACAATGCCCACTGGTGTACAGTATCCTTTCCAATGATTTTTTGGTTTCTCAGGTACAATATTATAGTAAGTCTACTGTAATTGATGACTTCACCAGCTCTTTGAAAATCATAAAAGGGGTTGGGAATGGGGAGAATAAGGAGAAAGTGACTACCACATTTAGATGACACAGGCTACATTATAACACGGTAGCAGAAGGCCTGAGATCGGGCATTTGTGATCTCAGGTTACCTGAGATCCTGGCCCAGCCCTGCCTCTGGTTACCTTAGTAACCATAGGATGTCACTTGACCTCAGGGACTGAGAGTTCCCATCTGCAAAATGAGGGTGGTTCTAGATGACCACTGAGTCTCCTTCCAATTCTAAAATTCTCATTTTTCTCCTTTTAATGTTGATTAAAACAAAGGTCCAGATCTTTCAAGTTTGCTTTGCTGTGTTAAAGTTCTGTGAAGAATTCCAGTTTCTTCCTAATCAAAGTGTGCTTAAACAGAACACAGGAGACTACAACTTCCCTCCGGAAGAACTCAAGTATTGAGGAATGACCAGAGTCTCATGTAAGTGAAAAAGAGTTCATCTATTTAAAAAACTGATTTAGCTTCAACCAACTATAAAATGATTAACATTTGTGATTATGGAAGAATGAGATTTACAGGAAAGAAAGGAAATTGGTGTATTTACCTCTTCCTAATTCCAGTTCTAGACTAAGGGGTAACTTAAGCAATTTTTTCAATGTCATATCCAAGAACCCTTAATTTTGCGGGAACATGAATCAGACATTTTAATGACAAAAAGAGATATTCTTATGTGTCTCCAGAAAACCTATGAACTTGTTATATTGGCACCTGGAAGGATACTAATGAATTCAGTATGCAAGGAATTGAAACTGAAATCACACAAACCCTTGGGTCCTTCGTCTTTGGGGGGGTGCAGGTTCCTAACTGGATCCCGGATACTGCAGTCTGTCCCTGCCCAGGTGAAATCGCAGATGCAGGTGGCTTCATTACTACACACCTGTGAGAACAAAGAACAGAGATGGGGCATTTTCACCATACTTGGTAGAATGATGGTGGTAAATGTAAAAGACACATGGGACAGGGTAGAAGCTTTAAAACCATTTGAAATTTTTAAGTCTCCCCTGGTTTTGGTTTTTGGGTTTTGTTTTTGTTTTTTATTTTTGGTTGTGCTGGGTCTTCGCTGCTGCACAGGCTTTTTCTCTAATTGCAGTGAGCGGGAGCTAGTCTCTAGTGGCCCTGCATGGGCTTCTCATCGCAGTGTCTTCTCTTGTCGCAGAGCATGAGCTCTATGGCATGTGAGCTTCAGAGTTGCGGCACGTGGGCTCAGTAGCTGAAGGTTGGAGGCTCTAGAGCACAGGCCCAGTAGTTGTGGTGCACGGGCTTAGCTGTTCTGTGGCATGTGGGATCTTCCCAGACCAGGAGGATTCTTAGCACTGATCCATCAGCGAAGCCCCTCCCCTGGTTCTGAATACTAGACAATGTATAGATCCAATACTTGGGTGATATTTTTTCAGTTAATCTTAGAAAAATCAAAGATTAAAAGGAAGAAATTTTCAAATTAAATGTTAATTACTGGTGTTGATATTATTTAAGTACACACATCTGACAAGGTAGCTTTTTCAGAAGTAGTTGCTTCTAGAAACATACCTTAGAAACAATATGCTTCATTCAAGAAATTAATACATGTTGGATTTAAAAGGCATTGCCAGAGATGAAGTACCAGGAGACATAAATCACCAACGCACTGCATTACCTCATCGTGCCCAACACAGCAGTCATTTGGTGGTGCCCTCCCAGCCAAACAAGCTCCCCACCACCACCACCTTCCCTGTCTGCCTGCACTGTCGCTCCTCGCTCAGTCAGCCTGGCTGAAGACCCTCCTAGAGTGATCTCTGCCCCTCTCTCTGCCCCTGGAATGGACCTGTAATTTAGACAGAATAAATAACCATCCACAAACTGGAGACAGAGTAGTTTAAATCCCTATCTGCCTGTGACATACATTCAGAGATAGATTGTTTAGAGATGATAAAATTGAATTTAAGCTTATGGATATAAGAAGCTCTTTAATCTGAAATGATATAATGTGATGATGATAATTAACACACTGAATTTAAGCTTTTATTCAACAAGATGAAGAAGTCGGGGTGGGTAATGGAGAATCATGAACCTTTTTATGCATTAAGTTTTATATATAATGTTTTCAGAGCAATAACTGAGTAGCTGAGTGGTCTGCCCAGTGCTTTTACTTCTGTTATTGTTTTTAGTAGCTAAGTCATATCCAACTCTCCTGCAACCCCATGGACTGTAGCCCACCAGGCTTCTCTGTCCATCAGATTTCCCAGGCAGGAATACTCAGTGGGTTGCCGTTTCCTTCTCCAGGAGAACTTCCTGGCCCAGGGATCAAACCTGCATCTCCTGCATTGGAAGGCGGATTCTTTACCACTGAGCCACCAGGGAATCTTTTAATTTACTATAGCAATTATTGAATATTTACTACATTGATTATATGCTAGGTACTTATACTCAGTGCTTTGTGCATAACATCTCATTTAATCACCAGCACCCTGATGATTGAGAGAGGCTGAGTGACTTGCCCAAAGTAACTGAGATAAAAAGAAGCAGAGTCAGGATTCAAACTCGGGATCCTTTCTAGCCACAAAATCCACGCTCTTGATCATTAGTCTCTACTACCTGCTCGTGAGTCTAAGTCATTGGGCATAAGCTCCTTATGCCCTTCTACCTTGTGTGTGACATATCACTCATTTAGTTATCTATATTTTGGATTATTTTTACCTTTGCTGCAGCATCTTCCTTTGATATGATCGCTCTGAGTTTCTTCATGTCTTTTACCATTTTTGAATTCTGTATAAATTTTGAACTATCTTTCTTCTACTAAATCCAATTTAAATAATCACTAAAATGTGTTTTTAGGTAATAAACTTAGGTTTGCCAGGAAGTACCTGCCCCAACACTTTGTGCCCAGAATTTAAAGATACATGCAGGTGTGTGTAGAGAGCACATCTTCTCTTTTGCTGGCAATGGTCCAAGCATAACTGTCCAACTTTAAACATGTGAATTATAGCAGTGATCCAACCTCTAGTCTAGTGTGATCTTCAACACATAGATACTCAGTATGCACGTTGAGTAGTTGAGGAGCTGAAAGGGAATTACTGAAAAGTGTAAATTATTATGAATGGTGCAAAGCAGTCACATAGGGTCTATAGTTTCTTTAGGAATCACATCATTTTTCTACTAACTCCTTGGATTCCAAAAGACTGTGGTGAATAAAAATACACAAAGTGATAAAAAAAAACCAACAAAACTAAAACCATATCAACACATTTAGGTGTTAGTCTTAGAAGATAAGGATATAAGGAAAAAATCATAGTCAGTGCCTAGAGTCACAGAAGGAGAATGGCTGGACCAGAAGTCCAACCACTGTGAACTTAGAGGATGTTAGACAAGGAAGATTTGAGCTGGACACTGATGTCTACTTACCCCATGGCCTGAACACACTTTACCCTTGGAATCGAGGGGGCAGCTGCTCATATTTAGGGCCTGAATCTGTAGACACTTCCGTTCTAAACACATCATAGATGGGCCACATGGTGTTCCATCTTCGACATAGCCCACATCTGTATCATCATCTAAAACCACATGAGCACCACTAAAAAGAAAAAGATAGTCATACAGTCATTAGCACCACACTTGGAAATATACCACCAACATGAGTGAGGTTTGCTATTCAGGAAACTGAAGAGGCTGTCAGTGGACGTGGATTTCTCCTAGCATTTCTCGACTTTTCCTTGCACCCTTTCTCCACCTCCCCTTAGTAAGAGAGCATGATAAAAGAAACTGCCTTTCAGTAGCCTTATTGCTCTGCACTTCATCAGAACAAAAATATGTCGTTTGCACGAAGTGTGTTCTAAACCTTTCCTTGTTTGCAAGCCAACGTTAAGACTAAAGGAGACGTGTGCATAAGAACAACAGAAGCAATCCTATCATTAACACTCCAAGACACTCTGATACAAAAAGGCAGGTGTTGGGCATAGAAAGCAACTGAAAACATCTGGAAAATTATTACTTTAGAGGGCTGGATTATTCATGGTTGAAAAAAACAAGCCGATTCCTCTCTATTGATACATACTTCTAAAATCTCAAAGCTAAGGACAACTGGAATTTGAATAATAATCAATGTTATAATTACTAATTAGATACCTTGCTTAATATTTTTAAAATATTAAAATAAAATATTTTAATATCTAAAAAATTTTTAAATATACTAGTTTAGACTATAACAATATAATTTAACAAGGTTGTTGCATCTAAAGGTGTGTGAAAACTTACACACTCAAAGGAAGCTTCTGTGCATCAAAGTAACTGCATTTGAATACTACAAATTTATCCAGGAAGGATCTTCTTGTCTAAGACCCTATTCAAATTGTCTTTAGAGCCATTTAAAAGACAGGAAATCAGCAACCATTTGACCAACATAGCAATATCCAATGTGGCTATCCAGTTGATTTACCAAATTTTGTTCAAAATTATTTAGGGATGATTCTAAATCTTACATTCACCTATGTAAGATGAAGTTTTGCTATTTGGGGGATACTAAAGATAAACATTACATATCCTGAGGGCAATTTGTAGGGGGAATCCCAAAAGTGTTTTGGGCAATGGACATTATCATTTGAATGAGAGCATAGCATCTTAGAATTACAACTCCTTTAATGGGAACAATATTATTTAAAATATAATATGACTCCCAGTGTTAAAAAAAACAAGTCTTGTATCTTCTGTGCCTTGTACTCACAGATACTTGGATATAAAATGATTGACTAGAGCTATAAATATTTTAGTATATACTTTCTATGGGCTTCCCTGGTGGCTCAGATGGTAAAGAATCCACATGCAATGTGAGAGACCTGGGTTTGATCCCTCAGTTGGGAAGATTCCCTGGAGAAGGGAATTGTTACCCACTCCACTATTCTTGCCTGGAGAATTCCATGGACAGAGGAGCCTGGTGGGCTACAGTCCATGGGGTCGCAAAGAGGTGGACACGACTGAGCAACTTTCAGTTTCACTTCACTATACTTTCTATATGTGATTAGGTTTCAATTAATCTTCTAAACCAAGCACATAGAGTATAGCTTAAATTCTCTTTTGTCACAAAAAATAAAACATACAATGTTCAAACAGTGACATATTTTAATGCTCAAAACTTTAATCATATTCAAAATGAATATCATAAAATTCTACTTTTAAAATTATAAATACAAAGAATGTCTCCCTACTAATAACTGGCATAATCTTTAAGCAAATACAATGTCCAAATTGATATATAACTTTGTTTTTTAAATGCCTTTCAATACACAAAGTGATAATAAAATCTAAGTTGTTATTTCTCTCATGAAAAATAGAAATATTTCCCTTGACTTTTTTCTAATTTGTAATTCTCATGATTCATTAGGCTTGCCAACATTTACTGTGTTACCTGCAGTCAATCACCCGGCCTTGGTGGTAGAAGGAAGTTGGGATGATCTCACCCTGAAGTTGACCGATACGTGGCGCTCGAGTAAGGTTGGTGCAGAGTAAAAATCCACAGAACACATCACTGAACATATTAAACAAAAAGGAACAAGACAGGAGGAATCACTGAAAAAATCAAAATTATTTGGTCCACAAATATTTAAAAATGGGAAATATTCCCTTTCCTTCTAAATGAAAACATTTGTTTAGATACTGTTGGTTGGTAAACTGCACCCCCCCACCCCACCGCCCCGCTTCCTAAAAGGATCAAAGCTTGTGTAAGGTAGTAAAGTAACCAGCTCTGAGAGATGGCTCATGACTGGTGTCAGAACCTATCATGACACCCTCATTCTCTACACCCAGTTACTGAGCCATGCCTCCTTCCCATGCTCCTAGAGCTAAGAGTGGCCCTTGGAATGTTGAGATGTGAAGAAAAGCCCAATAGGGAGTTGCTGGGGAGAATTTTATGCTCTGGACAGGCTTTTAGAGCCTGACACGGAGAAGGTCTTTTGTTGCTACCCCTGCTTCCTGCTTTTGAATGCGGAACTTTGGCATTCAGCTTGCAATCGTGAATTCACATGTAAAGATACAAAGTGAACATGCTAAGTAATACAGAGAAGAGAGACAGAAATCATCTGGGTCCTTGGTGACATTGTTAAATGACTCACTCACCATGAGGACACCTACCTCCACAGTATTTGTTAAGTAAACAATGAACTCCTTAAAAAATGTGCAAAGAATTGAAGTGGCATATCACACACATACAATCCATCTCCAGTAAATGCATGAAAATGTACTATTCCATTCATAAATGCAAATTAAAGCCACAATAATAAAGCCATTCACAGTCAGCAGAATACATAAAAAGTCTGATGACACCAAGTGTTAGTGAGAATACAGTACAGTGCAACAAAATGCTCTTATACAAATTATCAATGGTAGCATTTACTAGCAGAGAAGGCAACGGCACCCCACTCCAGTACTCCTGCCTGGAAAATCCCATGGATAGAGGAGCCTGGTAGGCTGCGGTCCATGGGGTCACAAAGAGTTGGACATGACTGAGTAACTTCACTTTCACTTTTCACTTTCATGCATTGGAGAAGGAAATGGCAACCCACTCCAGTGTTCTTGCCTGGAGAATCCCAGGGACAGGGCAGCCTGGTGGGCTGCGGTCTATGGTGTCGCACAGAGTTGGACACGACTGAAGTGACTTAGCAGCAGCAGCATTTACTAGCACAACCATTTTAGAAAATAGTGTCACACCATCTAGTGACACTGAGAATATATATCCCCTATGACTTGGCAATTTTTCTTCCAGGAATGGACTTAGAAAAATATGTACAAATGAGAACTAAGTTACATGTACCAGAATGTTCACAATAGCATGATTCCTAATAGCCAAGACATGGAAACAATCTAAATGTCTGTCAACACAAAACGGAGAAGGTATATACCTATAAATATGAATGAAAATGAAATAAAAGAATAATAAATATGAATCTACGGCTACACACACCATGGAAAACTCTCAAAATAATGAACTTAAGAAGCAAAATACAAAATAATACATGAAACATGATTCCTTTTATATAAAGCTACCAAAATTTTAGGCAAAGTAAACTGTTTAGGGCTGATAACTTGACCAGTATATGTCTAAAGAAAACTAAGAAAGCAACTGCCATAAAATTGAGGACAACAGTACCTTCAGGAGAGAGACAGGGGTTGTGAGAGTGAAGAATACATCCTGGGATGCACTGTTTCTTGATTCATAGAGGGGTTACATGAAAGTTCACTTTGCATTTATTTGGCAAAATGTATATTTGTGTGTGTGTATATACATATATATGTGTATGTGTGTGTGTGTGTGTGTGTATTTCCATGTTCAAGGTCAGGAGAGGCGGCAGCGAGGAGATACCCCTCGTCCAAGGTAAGAGAAACCCAAGTAAGACGGTAGCTGTTGCAAGAGGGCATCAGAGGGCAGACACACTGAAATCATAATCAAAGAAAACTAGTCAATCTAATCACACTAGGACCACAGCCTTGTCTAACTCAATGAAACTAAGCCATGCCCTGTGGGGCCACCCAAGATGGGCAGGCATGGTAGAGAGGTCTGACAGAATGTGGTCCACTGGAGAAGGGAATGGCAAACCACTTCAGTATTCTTGCCTTGAGAACCACATGAACAGTATGAAAAGGCAAAATGATAGGATACTGAAAGAGAAACCCCAGGTCAGTAGGTGCCCAATATGCTACTGGAGATCAGTGGAGGAATAACTCCAGAAAGAATGAAGGGATGGAGCCAAAGCAAAAATAATACCCAGTTGTGGATGTGACTGGTGATAGAAGCAAGGTCCGATGCTGTAAAGAGCAATATTGCATAGGAACCTGGAATATCAGGTCCATGAATCAAGGCAAATTGGAAGTGGTCAAACAGGAGATGGCAAGAGTGAACATCGACATTCTAGGAATCAGTGAACTCAAATGGACTGGAATGGGTGAATTTAACTCAGATGACCATTATATCTACTACTGCGGGCAAGAGTCCCTTAGAAGAAATGGAGTAGCCATCATGGTCAACAAAAGAGTCCGAAATGCAGTACTTGGATGCAATCTCAAAAATGACAGAATGATCTCTGTTCGTCTCCAAGGCAAACCATTTAATATCACAGTAATCCAAGTCTAAGCCCCAACCAGTAACGCTGAAGAAACTGAAGTTGAACGGCTCTATGAAGACCTACAAGACCTTTTAGAACTAACACCCAAAAAAGATGTCCTTTTCATTATAGGGGACTGGAATGCAAAAGTAGGAAGTCAAGAAACACCTGGAGTAACAGGCAAATTTGGCCTTGGAATACGGAATGAAGCAGGGCAAAGACTAATAGAGTTTTGCCAGGAAAATGCACTGGTCGTAGCAAACACCCTCTTCCAACAACACAAGAGAAGACTCTGCTGCTGCTGCTGCTGCTAAGTCGCTTCAGTCGTGTCCGACTCTGTGTGACCCCATAGATGGCAGCCCACCAGGCTCCCCCGTCCCTGGGATTCTCCAGGAAAGAACACTGGAGTGGGTTGCCATTTCCTTCTCCAATGCATGAAAGCGAAAAGTGAAGGTGAAGTCGCTCAGTCGAGCTCGACTCTTAGCGACCCCATGGACTGCAGCCTACCAGGCTCCTCCGTCCATGGGATTTTCCAGGCAAGAGCACTGGAGTGGGGTGCCATTGCCTTCTCCGAGAGAAGACTCTACACATGGACATCACCAGATGGTCAACACCAAAATCAGACTGATTATATTCTTTGCAGCCAAAGATGGAGAAGCTCTATACAGTCAACAAAAACTAGACCAGGAGCTGACTGTGGCTCAGATCATGAACTCCTCATTGCCAAATTCAGACTTAAATTGAAGAAAGTAGGGAAAACCACTAGAGCATTTGGGTATGACCTAAATCAAATCCCTTATGATTATACAGTGGAAATGAGAAACAGATTTAAGGGACTAGATCTGATAGATAGAGTGTCTGATGAACTATGGGTGGAGGTTCGTGACATTGTACAAGAGACAGGGATCAAGACCATCCCCATGGAAAAGAAATGCAAAAAAGCAAAATGGCTGTCTGAGGAGGCCTTACAAATACCTGTGACAAGAAGAGAAGCGAAAAGCAAAGGAGAAAAGGAAAGATATAAGTATCTGAATGCAGAGTTCCAAAGAACAGCAAGGAGAGATAAGAAAGCCTTCCTCAGCGATCAGTGCAAAGAAATAGAGGAAAACAACAGAATGGGAAAGACTAGAGATCTCTTCAAGAAAATTAGAGATACCAAGGGAACATTTCATGCAAAGATGGGCTCGATAAAGGACAGAAATGGTATGGACCTAAGAGAAACAGAAGATATTAAGAAGAGGGGGCAAGAATTTTGTACAGAAGAACTGTACAAAAAAGATCTTCATGACCAAGATAATCACGATGTGGTGTGATCACTCACCTAGAGCCAGACATCCTGGAATGTGAAGTCAAGTGGGCCTTAGAAAGCATCACTACGAACAAAGCTAGTGGAGGTGATGGATTTCAAGTTGAGCTATTTCAAATCCTGAAAGATGATGCTGTGAAAGTGCTGCACTCAATATGCCAGCAAATTTGGAAAACTCAGCAGTGGTCACAGGACTGGAAAAGGTCAGTTTTCATTCCAGGCCCAAGGAAAGGCAATGCCAAAGAATGCTCAAACTACCGCACAATTGCATGCATCTCACACGCTAGTAAAGTAATGCTCAAAATTCTCCAAGCCAGGTTTCAGCAATACATGAACCGTGAACTTCCAGATGTTCAAGCTGGTTTTAGAAAAGGCAGAGGAACCAGAGATCAAACTGCCAACATCTGCTGGATCAGCGAAAAAGCAAGAGAGTTCCAGGAAGACATCTATTTCTGCTTTATTGACTATGCCAAAGCCTTTGACTGTGTGGGTCACAATAAACTGTGGAAAATTCTTCAAGAGATGGGAATACCAGACCACCTGACCTGCCTCTTGAGAAACCTGTATGCAGGTCAGGAAGCAACAGTTAGAACTGGACATGGAACAACAGACTGGTTCCAAATAGGAAAAGGAGTCCGTCAAGGCTGTATATTATCACCCTGCTTATTTAACTTCTATGAAGAGTACATCATGAGAAACGCTGGGCTGGAAGTAGCACAAGATGGAATCAAGATTGCCAGGAGAAATATCAATAATCTCAGATATGCAGATGACACCACCCTTATGGCAGAAAGTGAAGAGGAACTGAAAAGCCTCTTGATAAAAGTGAAAGCGGAGAGTGAAAAAGTTGGCTTAAAGCTTAACATTCAGAAAACTAAGATCATGGCATCCCGTCCCATCACTTCATGGGAAATAGATGGGGCAACAGTGGAAACAGTGGCAGACTTTATTTTGGGGGGCTCCAAAATCACTACAGATGGTGACTGCAGCCATGAAATTAAAAGACGCTTACTCCTTGGAAGAAAAGTTATGACCAACCTAGATAGCATATTAAAAAGCAGAGACATTACTTTGCCGACAAAGGTCCGTCTAGTCAAGGCTATGGTTTTTCCTGTGGTCATGTATGGATGTGAGAGTTGGACTGTGAAAAAGGCTGAGCGCTGAAGAATTGATGCTTTTGAACTGTGGTGTTGGAGAAGACTCTTGAGAGTCCCTTGGCCTGCAAGGAGATCCAACCAGTCCATTCTGAAGGAGATCAGCCCTGGGATTTCTTTGGAAGGAATGATGCTAAAGCTGAAACTCCGGTACTTTGGCCACCTCATGCAAAGAGTTGACTCATTGGAAAAGACTCTGATGCTGGGAGGGATTGGGGGCAGGAGGAGAAGGGGACGACAGAGGATGAGATGGCTGGATGGCATCACTGACTCAATGGACATGAGTCTGGGTGAACTCCGGGAGTTGGTGATGGACAGGGAGGCCTGGCATGCTGCGATTCATGGGATCCCAAAGAGTCGGACACGACTGAGCGACTGAACTGAACTGAACTGATATTTGTATATTAATCACTTTTCTGTTTCTATATTTCTCAATTTTTTTAAGTTAAAAAAATACATTTATTTTCCTTAACTCACTGGTGGCTGGATATTCTATTGCCAGATATTTGAAAGCTGTCTTCTACAATGATCTAAAGCAATGCCTCCCAACTTTCTGAAGTCACAGAGGCACAGAGAAATGATCAGATTTGTCTGTGACATTGACTTAATGAATGAAGCCATAGACATCCAACCCCATAGGTTCTGACTAGTTTAGACTCCACTTCCTCCGTGGAACCTCAGAGACTGAACATCTCAAAACTTCTATAACTCAGTCACGAGACATCAGATTGGAAGCTCTGTTCTGTTATTTTGGTTTAATTTTAAAGAAGTCAAAGATTTTTTGCCTCCTAAGGCCTCATCCACCATCAAAGATTACATACAACTGCCAAGTTTCAAAAAGTACATTAGAGACCATTAATTAGATAAACAAAACTTCCCTTAAATCCTCGATCTGCTTCACAATGGGAGAAGAATCCCCATTGTTATGGAAGGAGAATGGAGGAGTTTGGTCTATCACATAATGATCCCAGAGACCCAAGTCAATGAGTTAACCTTAAAAAACTATTAAATTGCAATTTTAACTTTCCTCAACAAATCAAGGGAAAATATTACCAATGTGCTCTGAAGGTATCTCATTTCCTGAGTAAAGAGTCCTCAATAGGCACTGACTAGATACTTTTTGGCTTCCCTCATAGTTCAGTTGGTAAAGAATAAGTCTGCAATGCAGGAGACCCCAGTTCGATTCCTGGGTTAGGAAGATCCCCTGGAAAAGGGAAAGGCTACCCACTCCAGTATTCTGGCCTGGAGAATTCCATGGACTGTATAGTCCATAGGGTCACAAACACTGGGACACAACTGAGCGACTTTAACTTTCAGATACTTTTTAGAAGGGAAAATAAAACCTGAATGCAGATATTAGCTATTTAATCAAATCAAATCGTGTTACATTTGAAAAATAATCAAATGTATGTTATTTCATTTTAAATGGCCCCCAAAATATAGACAGTCTACATCTTTTGCTTGCAGAATTCCTTATACTAGCACATTCATAGGCTTTTTGAAAGCAAAAGTAGAAAATCAAAACCCACGATTAATTTAAAATACCTTAGCAAAATATCTCTTCCAAACAAGCTTCAAGTAAAATACAGCATGTGAGAACTTTCCTGAAGTTTACAGAAATGGTGTGTCTGTGCCACACAAACAGTTTAGTTCATAGTCATTTGCTTCTAGATATACGATCTTTTAAATTCATACTCTAAAATTTTAAGTAGTCAATTTATTAAAAAATCAATAACATTTATTTTGTGCTCCCTGCACCAAGTCCACCCATTATGCGCCCAGAGACGGCCACTCACTGCTTGCTGCACTGGATCCATCGGTCTCCATCCTTCCCACAGTTGCCCTTCTCGGTGCCTTCCGTATTCAGCTTTTCATAACAGAATTTGTCAGACCCTGAAGCCTCTTTTGGAGACGAGCAAGAAAACAGAATTACTTTTAGTTTTTTTTGTTATCCATAACCAGTACTGTGCCAGTAAATCTTAATAACTGTTGCTCCAGAAAAAGGAACAAATTCCTAATTTGTAGCACTTACCCATTTCCATGGTGTAAATCTCCACAGTGTAATACATGGCTAATTTTAAACTAAGAATGTGATGTCAATCAGCTTCTAAAATTCCTGAAAATTTCACCCATGGCTCTTGCAAGGTAAGACAGAACAGCTCAAACACACCGTTCTTTTTTAACTTGGGAGACAAATTTATTCCCAATTCTTATTGGTGGGTTTGAGGAGGGGAAGTAGGATTAATCATCAGCAGGAATTAGTGAAGTGACACCAAAAAAACTAATAAACATTCTTAACCCTGCTTTCTATTAGTATCAGGAAGCATTATAAAATCTGAGCTTGCTGAAATTTTGTTGGCATGTGGATTTTGATATTTCAACTTTTTTGAAAGACAAATATACCTCTATTATCTTTCCCTTGTCAAAACTGAACCACTGAAAGTAAATCTTTCAGTTAAATGATATTTGCCAAACACTAAATCACTTGTGCATGAGTCCTAGTCCCCTTTGGGTGCCTTCTTTTCCTGGTAGGTGACCCAGTCTTTGCCAGCAAGACAGAGCCACTTCTCTCTCTTCCAGTCTGGACCTCATTAACTGAAATTCACTGGCAAGACAATGAAAATGTCAGGAAGAGAATATAAGTACTGACACGTAGGGAACATACTGAGAAAATGACCATGTTCCCAAATCTCTGTCTGTATATCAGGAAGTACTTGTGTTTCACTTCAAACTGAGATAATCAATTACAGAATTAAAAAAAAAATAAAAAAGCCTGGTACTTTCCTAGGATAAAAGAATGGAAAGCTACCTTGAAGTGGTGAATGTTAAATCCAAGGTATAAAGAAAATTACCCAAGTGGATTGATAATAGGCATGACCACCGCACTCAACCCAATCTTAGCAAGTGGGTGTGCCATCCGTTCTGTCTCAGCCACAATCACTGAATAGTGATGTTCAGTTCTGATGACAAGTCTTCAACGTCAGCAGGTGTTTGCTGTGGCTATGTGACTATGATTCACCATTCTCTTCAGGCTTTTCTAGTTTTTTTTTTTTTTTTCTTGTTTTAATCACTCCCAATCAGCAAGACTGGCAGCAAAGAATACTAAGAGAAACCTGAGTGAGACCACCAAGCAGGAAACATGACCTACTTGTTCCCCAGATGTACTGACACTGGTTGTCCCGGGTCTTGCACTCCCCATCGTAGCAGCGGCCCTGAGGGCAGAATGCATGTTGTAAGGTACAAGGAGCTGGTCCCATTTCCCCCCAGATTCTCAGTGCAAGGTCTCCTTATCATTGTTTTAGACAAAGTTGGGTTTTTTGGGGTACCCTAGTATTTTCACAATGAAAATAAAACTCACAAACATCTTAAGAGACACAGAAGAATGAAAATTAAAATCTAAAACACAGAACAGACCTCACTGTACAGCTCAAGTCCAACTAATCATCTAAAATTTTATGGAAAACAAAAATGGGTACATTTCTTTGAGTGACACCAAAATGATTTTTAGGTTTTTTTGTATGTGAATGGTTAGGTCATAACATAGCTTCAGGAAAAAAAAGCATTACCATATATTACCATATTTTCCCATAATAGGCTAAAATGATTAAAGATAGTTACAACTCCATAAGTTAGATCTCTAATTCTTCAGCCATTACTTTTTTTCCCCACACTCTCAATCTGGACAGTTTGCACCCAGAGATAAATATATTTAGTATTTTATATGATATGAAACAACTCTGAGTTAGAAGACCAATGCAATAATTTCCTGTTGTTTGAGCTGCAATTTGCCATCAAAATTACATTCATCCAAAAAAAAACCCTGAAAACTGAGCTTTTCACAAAATCCCAGTTAAAACCTGTGGCCCAGCATACCTGATTTTGATTGCATGCATATCCATCTTGCTTATGAAGATTTGGTGGGCACTGAAAAATACATTTTTAGTTAACATTCAATATGTGAAGTACTTTCAGATTATTTGCACAATACATTAAAGTGCAAAAAAATTTAAGGATGATTTTATTACTATTTGTAAATTGTGTGCTATACATCATTCATATCAGTAAAGTTTGAAATAAATGTAAAAAAAAAATACAACTTATAATTAGAAAAACACGAGTAAACAGCTAATCCAAATTTATTCTTCAGTCATTGGTAAAAATGAATCAATCAGTCAAAGCAGTGGGTGCTTCTTATGTTTGTTTTCCATGAGACGCACTAGAATAATTCACGTTCACTTGCCTACAAAGTTCAAAATAGAAGGGATTAAAATGGACAATGAAGGGAACAAATCAGCTTGTTACACAGGAGTGGATACGTTCAGGAACTAATTTACAAGACCTCGTTCAGCTCTATGAAAATGTCAGATCTGCATGTGACACCCATGACAGTCACCTCCATGCCACATTACTGAAAAAGAAATAACCAGCCCTTCAATAAAAGTGCTATATCTCCACTACATTTCTGACCTCTCAAACTATAGACTTGTTAAAACAACTGTGACGTGATAGTTCTTTCTTTTTCCAGGTCTATTTATCAAATAGTTTTTTTTTAAGTACATTTCAATTTTCCCTAACATTATCCTGGATAATTCATATTTTTACTCTCTCTTCATCTTATTTATCACATTTAAGAGAGCTAAAAAAAAAAAAAAAAGTTCAAGTCAAAGGCTCTGCTACAGCATTCAAAACAAATACTAAAAGGGGAAAAAAACCGCCCCCCCACAGTTGCAGTAAGTGAATAAGAAACACAGCAATACCCTGTGAGGTCCTCCCTTGATTTTCACCTTCTCAGTAAATGACAGTCCCACTCTCCCAGTTGCCCAGGCCCCAAAACAGGGAGTCATCCTGTGTTCCTCTCTTTTATTCACACTCTCTTTCTAGTCCATCAACAAATCCTGGTAGCAATATCTTCAAATATAATTACAATCTGACCACTCTCCTCCATCTCCACCGCTAACAGCTGGTCAAACCCAAAACTATCTTCTCATCTAATGATGCAACCACCTCCAACCAATTTCCCTTCATCCTCTCTAGTCTCCTTATAGGTGACAGAGCTACCAGAGTGTCCCTTTAAAAACCTAAACCACATCATGTTGCTCTTCTGCTAATGGCTTCCCAGTCTACTCACTGGTCTTCCAAATTCGTGATCTGCTCCCTACCTGACCTCATCCCTACCTGACCTCACATGAATGTACCAGCCACGCTGTCAACCCATGGTCTTTGTTCTTGCTCTTCTTCCAAGCTTTCCCGCAGATTTCCGCCCAGCTTGTTCTCTCAATTCTTTTAGGACTTTGCCTGAACATCAGCATCTCAGAGAAGCCTTCTTTATGTCCTCCAAAACCATAAACTCCTCCCCCATTTTAGCATCCTCTGCTCCCCATTCACTGTTTTACTTATCACCAAACTTTCACCTATTTCTCTGCTCAGTCAGTTCAGTTGTTCAGTTGTATCCGACTCTTCACGACCCCATGGACTGCAGCACGCCAGTCTTCCCTGTCCATCACCAAATTTCGGAGCTTGCTCATACTCATGTCCATCAAGTCGGTGATGCCATCCAACCATCTCATCCTCTGTCGTCCCCTTCTCCTCCTGCCTTCAATCTTTCCCAGCATCAGGGTCTCTTCCAATGAGTCAGTTCTTTGTATAGGGTAGCCAAAGTATTGGAATTTCAACTTCAGCATCAGTCCTTCCAATGAATATTCAGGACTGATTTCCTTTAGGATTGACTGGTTTGATCTCCCTGAAGTCTAAGGGACTCTCAAGAGTCTTCTCCAACACCACAGTTCAAAAGCATCAAATGTTTGGCACTCAGCTTTCTTTATAGTTCAACTCTCACATCCATACATGACTACTGGAAAAACCATAGCTTTGACTAGATGGAAGTTGGTTGATAAAGTAATGTCTCTGCTTTTTAATATGCTGTTTAGGTTGGTCATAGCCTTTCTTCCAAGGACCAAGCATCTTTTAATTTCATGGCTGCAGTCACCATATGCAGTCATTTTGGAGCCCAAGAAAATAAAGTCTCTCACTGTTTCCATTGTTTCCCTATCTATTTGCTATCAAGTGATGGGACCAGATGCCATGATCTTAGTTTTCTGAACGTTGAGTTTTAAGCCCACTTTTTCACTCTCCTCTTTCACTTTTATCAAGAGGCTCTTTAGTTCTTCACTTTCTGCCATAAGGGTGGTATCTGCGTATCTGAGGTTATTGATATTTCTCCCAGCAATCTTTTTTTAAAATTAATTCATTAATTTTAATTAGAGGCTAATTACTTTACAATATTTTGGTGGTTTTTGCCTTACATTGACATGAATCAGCCACAGTGCTAATGTGTGTCTCCCGGCAATCTTGATTCCAGCTTGTGCTTCTTCCAGCCCGTCGTTCCGCATGATGTACTCTACATAGAAGTTAAATAAGCAGAGTGACAATATACAGCCTTGACGTGCACCTTTCCCGATTTGGAACCAGTCTGTTGTTCCATGTCCAGTTCTAACTGTTGCTTCTTGACCTGCATTCAGATTTCTCAGGAGGCAGGTAAGGTGGTCTGGTATTCTCATCTCTTGAAGAATTTTCCACAGTTTGTTGTGATCCACACAGTGAAACGCTTTGTTTACTGCCCCCTTCCTAATGCAGTTTGTCTACTGCTCCCATCCTAATGCAAGCTCCATGCAGGCAGGGATTTTCTGTCCTTGCTCCCTCCCTGGCACCTAGAACAAAGCTGGGCTCAATTATTATTAAGAAGGTGCCTAATGACTAGTGACTGACTGAGAAAATAAATAAATGACCTGCACAGATACAATTATTTTATTCTGCAGTATCAAGCTGTTTATCAAGGTCACAACAGAAAGATAATAGAACTAATTTAGAATAGCTAAGAAGCAGTAACTTATCAAGGAACACATTGAGATTAAAGGAACTAGTTTAGAATTACTAAGAAGCAGTAACTTATCAAGGAACACATTGAGATTAAAGGCTTTGGTTCTACAGCTTTCTAAAGAACAACCAATTTTCATACCAGTTTTCATTCAACCTTATGGTAACTATTCAAAAGATGTAATTATCAGCGTGAGAACTTGGTTTACTGGACCAACTGCACAAAAACAGAGATTCCCTATGGTCTCTTCATTCACCCAAATCCACTCAAAACACCATCATTATCTTATTAATCAACTAACAGTAATTAACTCCAAGGTGAATGCAACCACACTGAACCAAAATGCAAAAGAAATGTCATTTGCTGAATACACACATCAGGGTCTAAACTTAACTTGTCATATTTGACTTTCGTGATGTTTCAACAGGAGAAAACTAGTAGGATTTGATAAAATTCAAAAAGCTCTCATAAACTGTCATAAGTACATGGAAGAAGATTTCTAATCTATTTTCAGTTTAGGCTAATAAAAGCCAGTTGAAATGTTTAACAAAGGAAATTATCAAATGTCTATTGTTCTTTGGAGACATTTAAAATAGAAGAACCATAAATCTGTGTACTTCATTCTGCTTATGAGCAGAGCTCTGGATTCCATCTCTAAATGCCATTTGAGGGACTTCCCTGGTGGTTCAGTGGTTAAGAATCTGACTTCCAGTGCAGGGGAAAGTGAAAGTGAAGTCATGTCCGACTCTTTGCGACCCCGTGGACTGTAGCCTACCATGCTCCTCCGTCCATGGGATTTTCCAGGCAAGAGTACTGGAGTGGGTTGCCAGGGCACATGGGTTCAATCCCTGGTCTTGGAACTAAGATCCCACATACCACAGGGCAACTATGCCTGCGTGCCTCAACTAGAGACACAGCCAAAAATAAAAATATATATAAAAAATAATACTGATAAATAAATGCCATTTTTACACTGTGCAGGAAGGTCCAACTGAGGCTAGCTTCCACAGTGCAACAGCCCTTAAATGTGCTTATTTTAAATTGTGTTATACTCCCATTTTGATGACATATTTTATAGTTTTTAACAAAACATATTTCCCATATCTTTCAAAAATATCTTTATTAGATCATCCAGATTGTTTGCCCAGAATGTCTCTCAGTTCCACGTCTTATTCTCTTTTAAATTGTGAATTTAAAAAGCAGCTCAGAAGCATCAGTAAATGCTAATATAAAAAATAAGCAGAAATATACTGTGAAATAAAAGCAATAAATACATAATGTCACCAAAAGTACTGATTTTCAGAGATGCACAGATTCTGAGACATCCCATTTTAATTATTATCAGTATCAATTAAATTCAAAGTTTCCTGCTTCTTTCAAAACAGAAGAATTACTGTGTGTTGGGGACCGGGGTGTGGTGGTATTTAACTCCCTCTCTTCCACTTATCTAGTTCAGGTTCCTTCTGGTCAGAGAAGGGAATTGTTACTAAAGGAACATGCTATTCTAATATGTCACTGAGCATTTAACAGTACAATTTTCATCTTGGGACATGAATTTAAAAGAATATTTTAAAAATTTAAATAAAATATTAGATTGAACAAGGACCCTTATTATAAAGGGTAAAGCCTATGACAATTCAGGAGTTAAAGGTTGAAATGGAAAAACTATGCTTTTATTCTTTGGCCACCTGATGCGAAGAACTGACTCACTTGGAAAGAACCTGATGCTGGGAAAGATTGAAGGTGGGAGGCGAAGGGGACAACAGAGGATGAGATGGTTGGATGGCATCACCGACTTGATGCACATGAGTTTGAATAAACTCCAGGAGTTGGTGATGGACAGGGAGGCCTGGCATGCTACAGTCCATGGGGTCGTGAAGAGTCAGACACAACTGAGCACTGAAATGAACTGATACTTTTAAAAGAACTGAACACACAAAACCAAAACCATATACGATGGATATAAAAACAGCCTCATTCTACAAAACTAAAATTATAACTCAGTGAAATAGTACATCAGAAATGTCATTATTCTTGTCATAAATCACAGAATCCACAGTTCTTATATACTGCCACTATATTATTTAAAAATTGCAAAGAACTCAATTTATGTATTTATATGTAAGGACAGATATGCATAAAAATCACAAAAGGATAGCCTGAATACAGTTCACTATACCATAACCTTTGTACTATATCCATTTGAATCAAGCCTCAGAATATATACATCAAAACCTTTCAAAAGGTTAATTAGGAAATTTTGTTTTCCTCTCATGTTTCTTTCCAGGGAGGAGAACTCAGTCTTATTCCAGTTACTCTCTGCTCCTGTGCTCACTTCTCCAAGCAGGTATAGCAATTGACAGGTTGATGGATAAACTTCAGAAGAATAACTCCGCATTCTGGCTCAGTTCTGCCATCTTCTCCTGCCTATTCACATAATTCATCCTCTCTCTACTGCTCCTCCATGGCATACAAGGCAAGGGCCACCTTTGCAAGGAGAGGTCATTCCAGGCCCAATCATGTCAATAATCTGTTACTACAGCCTAAATTCGGGATCTGTAAAGAGGCCCATTTAACCCTCACACTGAGCTATGACTTTCAACTTGGCTCTTTGCAATAACAAAAATAATATTTTAATTTCTAGCTATACTCTATCAGGAACCCCATGTAAATCACAATACCTGGCAATAGGTAATTCTGCTCTTGAGAAACTTACCCTAAGTTGCTAACTCCAAACAAGAAACATTCTTTAAAATGCATAGAGGGACTTCCCTGGTGGTCCAGTGGTTAAGACTCTGCCCTTCCAATGCAGGGAGGGGAGCAGGTTTGATCCCTGGTCAGGGAACTAAAAGCCCGTATGCCAGAAAAAAAAAAAATTTTTTTTAATGCAAAGAGATTTATAGCCCTATTAATGATAATAATGAAATGCTGCCAACAATCTAAATATTCACCACTGGATGTAGAAGTGACTGGTAAATCCACATGGTTGACTTTCATGCAACTGTAAAGGGAATATTTATAAAAACTGTATCATAGCATGGGAAAATGCTGTTGAAGTAACATCAGAATAAAATTGCAGGTAGGATGAAGTTGAAAATTCTTACCAAGCCCCTACGCCTGACTCCTGACTTCTTCCCTGAATCATTTCCACTATTTCCCAGCTATCCCTGCTTCCATTCCATCTCTTGAAGAAGCCATGCTTCCGTACGCACTGGGTTTCATTAATTTATTAGCCTTTCTAACCCAGCAGAATGCAAGCCTGGGAAGAGCAAGGAGTCGCCTATTTCGATTCCTCCCAAAGCCTGGCATTCAAAGCAGTGCTTGAGACACAGCAGGGGCTCCACAAATATTCATTTGAATGACAAAGACTTAAAACAACACGATGTAAATGTTTAAAAACATAAAAAGTAAAGAAGGAATGCCGAAAGGCAATCTTAATGATAATGCAATAATTTTAACATGAAGAAGATCATGCCAAGTGTGTGAGCCATGAAGCCAGTGCTTCATACATAAATGGAGAGAGATGGTGACAGACTGAGGACTTCTGCCCCCAATCCCACTTCAACTACAGCAGTGCTACGCTTTCAGATTTCTACACTGAGCTTCTGTCCAAAATTTTGTTAAAAGAAAGGGTTTTGTGGCTCAAAATAGTACCATTAGTGCTTTATCAGTGTGAGCCTACTGTTTTAGATGTGGGGACCAGAACACTGCTGATACATACACCTATACCAATTAATTGGATATAAGCAATAATAAAGCAAATTAATTATAAAGGGGAAATTTGGAAGATAACAGATTTTTTAGGCCCAATAAATATTCCTAAAATAAAAGCATAGTGGGAGCTAGAAACTACTAGAAAACAGAACAAAACAAAACCAAAAACCCCAAAAGAACCAAATCATATTCACACATGTAATTCAAATTGAAAGCATTATAATATGTATTTGCAAATAAGATGTATTACCTAAAACTCAGTTTGCCATACCTGGCCAGAGTCTCCAGTACAATATTCAGTAATATCACACCCATTCACAGCATCCCGACATTCATATCCTCGTGGCTGAAACTGCAAATCAAAACTCAATATTAGGAACCAGTATTAATATTTCAAGAGTCAGTATTCTTGTATTCACCAGAAAGCATGACATCCTTTCATAACCACTGCCAAACTCTTTTTATGAATCAGCAAGGTAGTTTCAGAATAGAGATAATGCCCCAAAACCACTCTCTGTAGTAAATATGAATCATTAACCAAGGCATTAAATGTTCAGATTTCAAAATGTGCTATCTCAGCGTATTATGTTTGGAAAACACTGTGATAGCAATTATGTAAAGAAGACACACTGGTGTGGCTGATGACAACAGAACTAAACACTAAAATATAAATATAAACATTTAGGACCTCTCTTAAGGCTGATATACATACCCAATCTGCACTAATTTATCTATTAGCTTGGATACTAGTCTTGCTTTAGCTAAATATATACAATCAGATTTCAATTAATTCATATGCATTCCCTTCAGTGATGCCAGTGAATGACTGCTGAATACAAGACATTTTGTTTTCTAGGAGAGGGGTTGGTAAAAGATGAAGGAAAGAGTCCATCATTTTCAAGCAATTTATAATTTGATTGGGAACATAAGGCAAGAAAATCTAAGCTGGAATCTTGTAGAATACCACATGCCTAATACCCCTTTGGTATTGAATGAAGTTAAATCATATTATTTTCTGGTTTTAAAAAAATTAGGAATTTTATAGCATGAGAAAAACAAAGATTTTTAAAATGACTTTTTAAAAATTAACCAGAGGTTTCCAAAGATAGAACTATATTTCCACACAAACAAAAGGTGTGCATATACACATATAAACTTACATATATATATTATTTCCTTATCTGGCTCGTTTGCCTTTCTGCTGCTGCTGCTACTAAGTCGCTTCAGTCATGTCCGACTCTGTGCGACCCCATAGACGGCAGCCCACCAGGCTCCCCTGTCCCTGGGATTCTCCAGGCAAGAACACTGGAGTGGGTTGCCATTTCCTTCTCCAATGCATGAAAGTGAAAAGTGAAAGTGAAGTCGCTCAGTTGTGTCCAACTCTTATCGACCCCATGGACTGCAGCCTACCAGGCTCCTCCATCCATGGGATTTTCCAGGCAAGAGTACTGGAGTGGGTTGCCATTGCCTTCCCATTTGTCTTTCTAAGGGATTTTAAAAATCAAATGTGAAAATATAAGGACTAGGTTTTATGCTCAGGCTTTAAAATAAATTAGGATGAGTTTTACAGAAAAAGTTTGTAAGTGGGACATATTACGAAAAAGACCACAGAAATTGTCCCTCTTCTATTCAACCATTTAACTTGGTTTTCACCCATGTTAGTAGGGCAATTGCCAATGTTTATTTTGGAAGGATTATAGGTATATTTTCTTAGGGAGGTACTGGAGAATAGGATTATTGGTTGTTGTTCAGTCACCCAGTCATGTCCAACTCTTTGCCACCCTATGGACTGCAGCACACCAGGCCTCTCTGTCCCTCACCATCTCCCAAAGTTTGCCCAAGTTCATGTCCATTGCATCAATGATGCCATCCAGCCATCTCATCCTCCGACACCCTTTTCTCCTTCTGCCTTCAATCTTTCCCAGCATCAGGGACATTTCCAGTGAGTCAGCTGTTCGCATCAGATAACCAAAATACTGGAGTTTCAACTTCAGTATTAGTCTTTTCAATGAGTATTCAGGGTTGATTTCCCTTAAGATTGACTAGTTTGATCTCCTTGCTGTCCAAGGGTTTGTTGGTAGTGAATTATAACAAAGATAATTGTAGTAACTCACAGAATTTGGGTAGATTTATTGATTCAATAAAATTGCTGGGCTAATACACAGTGTCCATCAACAAAAGTGTGGCAAGCTGTACAAATACTCAAGGTACACATTGCAATATTTGGCTAATATGTCATTGATAAGAGAGATGAAACTTTCAGAGAACTCACAAGACACGAGGTATTATTGCAGCAAGGCCCATCGCTGCAGTGGGCCCCATTGGAGAGAGAGCATTTCTTACAGCACAGTCCATAGCATTCCTAGAGAAAACACTTCATGTGAGTAAGTGAGGAAACCCACCCGCTGGTCATTCTATATTTTCTCCACATGTGACATGCATTATTCACAAGAGGAGATGTATATAATGGTAAGCAAATATTTTAGGAAAGAATTAATCATTTTAGTGGTAGATTCCTTCCTGCTATACTTCTCAGCAAAGTATGATCTTCTAAGAAAGGACTTCTGTACCAATGCTATGCTAAGTCACTTCAGTCGTGTCCGACTCTGTTCGACCCCATAGACGGCAGCCCACCAGGCTCCCCTGTCCCTGGGATTCTCCAGGCAAGAACACTGGAGTGGGTTGCCATTTCCTTCTCCAATGCATGAAAGTGAAAAGTGAAAGTGAAGTCGCTCAGTTGTGTCCAACTCTTATCGACCCCACGGATTGCAGCCTAACAGGCTCCTCCATCCATGGGATTTTCCAAGCAAGAGTACTGGAGTGGGGTGCCATACCAAAGAGTAAGCTTATTTTTTAGCAGGCATCCTACCCTCGGTTAGCTCTATTATAATTTTAATATTCAATCTAGCTTTACAAAGACAAAAATATTGCACAACACAGAAGGAATTTTCATAACTTGGTACAACTTGTCTGAGACGAAATATGAGCTATGAATTTTTAAGAGATATGAATTTGATTAAAAGAATGTGTTAGGTTTCTTCAGACAGAGCCATAAGGACATGTTTAATTCTAAAATGTCTGAGCTAGGATTAAGCATTGATGAGAGAGTTCAGAAATAAAGGTAGTGAGGCCGCAGTGAATGATGAGGTAGACTTCTCACTAATGCTATTACTGTTTGCTCTGGGTAGAAGATGTGCTGAAAGTAGAAAAGATTTCTTATACTTACCACATGGATACCACAATCACACTCCTCTCCAGCTTCTACGTATCCATTTCCACATTCTGTGGGCTCAAATAGCTGAAAGAGGTTAGAAAGATAAAGGGAGAACATTTCAATTTATCACAGAAAATCAATTTTCCAGTTAGGTTATATACACACCCTATAATCAGCTATCACATGATATTCCTCTATGACCTATTGTTATGGCATCTTACAAATATATCTGTGTGAGAAACACTGTTCATTTATTAATAACACTTCTAAAAAACATATTTTAAATGGAGGTACTATGTCTTGGAGGATTCTCTGGTGGTGGGCTCCAGAGATGACCTCTACCATTAGAGTTACTTATTATAGAAATAAGCTGTCAAGATGAATAGATCACTTTTCATATTTACTAATGGAGTTAAAACGCATCTCTAATAAGACTCACAGTTACCTAATTTGCTGACTTATATCCAGACAGCTGAGAAGTTATAAAAACTGTCAAAAAGATAAAAATGCTTCAGTCACAGCTAAAGGTGATATATGCCATCAAGTAAATGCAAATAAACTTAGGGGAAAAGTGTTGCTGGAAATCCATGCCCATCATTGTCACCGAAAAGAAAACTGCACCATCTGAACCATATTAGGCAAACATGTAGGCATATGCACAGAGTGTAGAAATTTCTCAATCATTCCTGGAGTGATGGAAGAGTCAAATTCCTAGAATAATCCACCCTCCTAAAGCTATGAACTTGATTGCCAAATAAACTATATTACAGATCAGTTGTTCAGGCAACTGATTATTTGTGAGAAACATTTCCATTTCCCATTACCAGGGGCAAGATTTTTCTGTGTATGTCCACTACACTCAGGTGAAGACTGGAACAGGGCATTCCAATCCAGATGTTCAGAGCCAGGTATCTGAGGGAGAGCAGCACACACCCAAGGAAGGACTGCCTCCCACTGAGTCCACCCAAGGAAGACCCGATCTTCCTTCTGCTTCCAGGAGGAACGCTGCTATAAAAAGCAAGGAAGGTTTCCAGGATACTTGGGTGGGGCTTCCCCATGGGAAAATCCAATGACTAAAATCAACAGTCCTCATTTCTGTGATATTCTGATCAGCAGAGAGGAGAAAAGACAAAGGCAGACTAGAACATGACAGCTCTTTGTATCAGGCCTCCCACGTAAACCACTACTAGATTTCATTCCTAGGGCTCTTCCATCCGGAGACAGGTCCCCGTTACAAATCAGATGGCAAACACGACAGCTGAGAAGGTTCCCAGAGAACAGAAAAGATGTCCATAGATAATGTGAAAATAACACATAAAACATGCGTGTGTGTGTGTGTGTGTGTGTGTATCCATTGACTATAACACTTGGGAAAAAGTCGGTTCTTTCATGGGTGTTGGTCGCTCAGTCATGTCTGACTCTTTGCAACCCCGTGGACTATAGCCCACCAGGCTCCTTGTCCATGGAATTCTCCAGGCAAGAATACTGGAGTGGGTTCCCATTTCCTTCTCCAGGGGATCCTCATGCATATATATATATATATATATATACATCCGCTGACTATAACATTTGGAAAAAAGTCCGTTCTTTCATACATGCATATAAACCATCTCACTGTAATCCACAGGGGCTTTTAAAAAATTATTCCAATATGTCATTTAAAAAGACAGAATTCCATATTCACTAACTGCTACAACTGAAGACATATAGGTACTTTTTAATTTAGTTTGCACGTTATTGGAATAATTTCCTTTCTACTCTCAGGCAATCTCAGAAATCTAATGATGGATCCTTATACACACACTAGAGCTCTTAGTATTTCCAAACAACTCAGTGTTGTTTCCTCAGGCGTGATGCTTATAATTAGCTGGTGAGCTGTAAGGCAGGTAAAATTAGCCATGTACTTTGCAATTCATAAATGCCAGCAGCTCACATTAATTCATTATTACTCACTGCACCCGTTTTAAACACTCTGAAGCTGTCAAATTTCTGTTACCCTGAGATCAATGCCATGAAAGGCAGGCAACTGAGTTTAATGATGCAAGGTCACTTTAAAATTCCTGTTTCTTTTTCTGCAGCCTTGCTGAGATTTTATACAGATGTCAGGCATCAGAGTATCAGCCTTAACTTGGCAGTATCACTTAATTATGGGGATGGGAATAAATTATTCTGTCAGTTATCCACATCAGTCACTGTTTTCTTTTTAAAAGCTAACATGACTTCACTGCTCTCTCAATTTGCAGAGCATTAAATATTTTGCAGAGCAATGGACTGTATTGGACTCATGATGTAGTGTCTTAAAAGGAAATATGAAATGTGCAATGTTAGAATGTCTATGGCATCTGCTAATTTGCACCAGTCCTGTCTTTTTGCCCTTAAGCAACTTTGTTTGGAATGATTCTGCTATAGGTCTACAGTCCCAGATCTAAAAGCCCGGGAGCTTAAGAATTCTGGCATTACAGGATTTTAGAAAAGTATGATGCATTTACTATGTTCTGCAAAAGCGCCCTGAAAAGCCTGGTATACAGCCTAGAATTGAACACATTAACATTTCTGCAATAAGATTTATGAATATTTACACTATGAGGGTTAAATAAAATTTTTCAGTTCAGGACAAATTTTACTGTCCACTATGTTTCCTGCAAATTCATAAAAAAAAATTTTCCAATCTTCAGAGCTTTTGAATGAAGGAATTGTGGATACAAGATTGTTGCATTGTATACATTAATAGTAATGAAATGCCATTGACAAATGGACCTTCTCAAGTAAAGAAATACATACATACAAATATGCATGTATGTATGCATAAGATCCATAAATACTTTGGGTCATTTTTTTTTGGCTAGTTGATATTAGCAATGCTTTCTATCTGGGAGAATGGACCATTCCTCTCCTCCCTCCAAAAAAAGAAAGAAGGAAAAGCCAAGAAATTATTTATACCCCTAGAGAAAATGTCAAAGGGAAACAGAATTTTTGTCAGAGTAATGGTAATTACTAAAGGAATATATCTTACTAAATTACTAAAGTAATATATCTTAATCTAACTCACTATCTCTTGGCAGCAGGATAAAGACCCTAACATGAGAACTTCAAGATATTTTAATTGAAGGATTGTCTGTCTGTTTTTTATAGGGGAGGACTGAGAGGAGATACAACCAGCACTGAAACACCAGAGTTTCAAAACAGTGAAGCTGTGGTCTTGTCATTCATTGAAACAAGACTCACTTTTCAACACGATAAAGCCTTTTATAACTAAACATTAATCTGATTGGAAAGAAAACTGCTTTCCAAAACAAGTATCTGACATTTGGCATATTTCCACTGTTAAAATTAAAAAAAAAAAAAAAAAGGAGAAATAAGCACACTTTCTAAGTTACTAACCTTTGTTGGCCTGTTGAAAAGACAGGCTCCACCCCCTCTCAGTAAAAAGTCTCTATATTCCAAAATACTGCACTTTGAGAACTTTCTGGAATGAGATACCCTGAGAAAATAAACAATCAATTATGTAAATAATTTACCCAAAACAGTCATCAAAGAAGAAAATTAAAACCTTTGAATTAGAACAAAAGGATCACTCTGGATTCACACGAAGTGAAGTAGCTCATTTGTGTCCGACTCTGTGACCCCATGGACTGTAGCCTGCCAGGCTCCTCCATCCATGGGATTTTCCAGGCAAGAATACTGGAGTGGGTTGCCATTTCCTTCTCCAGGGGATCTTCCCGACCCAGGGATTGAATCCCGGGTCTCCCGTGTTGCCGGCAGACGCTTTACCGTCTGAGCCACCAGGGAAGCCACCAGGGATTCACATGATTCTACACAAATTTAGACAAGGC
This sequence comes from Bos taurus, assembly GCF_002263795.3. Lineage (NCBI taxonomy): Eukaryota > Metazoa > Chordata > Mammalia > Artiodactyla > Bovidae > Bos > Bos taurus. Next base: position 94,857,506 of record NC_037329.1, on the reverse strand, counting down.
ACTTATGTTCAAACTGTCAAATAAGTATGTGTGCTAGAGCCTGTAAAAATAGAAATCCAAAGGAAGTCACAGTTTTGGGAGGCTAGGTTACAACCTCCTTAGCAGTCAAGCCCTTTTGTGCTCAGACTTGGTTTTTTGAGAAGTTCATCCCAAAACTTCATCTAGGCTGTAGAAATGTGGTCACTTTTATTTGCTCTGTCTCAATAAAGATAGAGAAGGCAATGGCACCCCACTCCAGTACTCCTGCCTGGAAAATCCCATGGACAGAGGAGCCTGGTAGGCTGCAGTCCATGGGGTCGCTGAGTCAGACATGACTAAGTGACTTCACTTTCACTTTTCACTTTCATGCATTGGAGAAGGAAACGGCAACCCACTCCAGTGTTCTTGCCTGGAGAATCCCATGGATGGCGGAGCCTGGTAGGCTGCCGTCTACGGTGTCGCACAGAGTCCGACATGACTGATGCGACTTAGCAGCAGCAGCAGTAAAGATAGGGCTTCCCTGGTGGTGCTAGTGGTAAAAAACCCACCTTCCAATGCAGATATAAGAGACGCGGTTTAGATCCCTGGATAAGGCAGATCCCTGGAGGAGGGCGTGGCAACCCACTCCAGTATTCTTGCCTGAAGAATCACATGGACAGAGTAGCCTGGCAGGTTATAGTCCATGGGGTCACACAGAGTCGGACACGACTGAAGCATTTAGCATGCACATAGTAAAGATAAGCACTTTCTTTTTTTTGCCTCTGAACTAAATAAAAGGAGCTTAGGAACCCACAAGATTTTACTCTGGAGGAGGGAATTGTAAGAGTCAATTGATTAAAGATGTTACATTGCAGGCTTTAGCAACAGAACTGAGGTATACAAGGAAACCCTAAAGAGATGTGTTAGACTATGTATGTTTTTATATGTATATACACACAATCAAACCAGAATTAGGGTAAGCTCCTTCTGAATTAGAATTAGGCAACAGCTCCTTATTCTCAACTTACTACTTGGTAATATCCATGATTTTGCAGGAATATAATATTATAACAAAAGGAATATAATAACTTCTTTGTGAATTAATTAACCAAATTTCTATCACTATGTCAGATGTGACACTATCTATCACTACATGCTGTGGCTGTAGTGTGTAGTTGCTAGTGTGCCCGATTCTTTGCAACCCCATGTACTATAGCCTGCCAGGTTCCTCTGTCCATAGGATTTCCCAGGCAAGAATACTGGAATGGGTTGCCATTTCCTTCTCCAGGGGATCTTCCTGACCCAGGGATCAAACCCATGTCTCCTGCTTGACAGGTGAATTCTTTACCACTGAGCCACGTGGGAAGCCCATCAAAAAATACATATTAAGTTTAAATAGTTTTATTATATCCTATGGAGAGTCAGTCTAAAAATTCATTTAGAAATTGGAAGTTCAGAAGACCTCTCTTGATAGAACCAATATTATGAATGGTGTTACCTCAAAAAAGCCTGATGAAGCAATAATGTTGTGAAACTATGGTACAACAGAAAGGGAAGCCATCAAAGTTAACAGTCAAGTTTGAACTAATTTCTAGAAGCATGTGCTCTAGAGTAGCAGGCATAATGGCCGAGTCTCTCTTCAAGCCTGCATGCTCACACACCTCGTGTTCCCCTGGGCTGGACTCCTGGTGGGGAAATAAGGAAGGGACTCTGTAAAAGTAGGTCAGGGACGGGGCAGGACCAGAAATGGTGATGTGTTGAGCAGATGTCTGACATGGGCACAGGAAGTGGGAGAGATACGAGTGGGGAACTTCTATTTATTGGGAGGGGGCTCTAGCTTAGGAGGCCTTGGGGCAGTGGCTGCAATGGGGCAGGGGTCCCTGGGAAAGATTATGTTTCTAGGCCTTGGTTCACAGATGTACCAGCAACCCTCAGACAGCTGCTCTAGTTTCCAAAGAGGAGTTAGGTGAGGAAATGTTCAAATGCCTATCAGTAGAAGACTACCTAATTTAGTCGTGATAAATCTATCTCAATTTAAAGTCTTATTGATTATATAAGGAATACAGTATAATTTTATTACGGTAAACATATCTATTTATGAGTTCCTTAAAATATAAATTGTTGACTAAATGGGTTTTCACTGACAGTTAGACAGCCAGCTTTTATCCTAAGTGTACTGAAAAATTAATGCAACCACTCAACTTAGAAGCACTTAATCATGTGCTTCTTTTAACAGTTAATAGAAGTAGAAGCAGTTACTTTATTTTACTTTTATTACCAACTTTAAATAAAAACCTCAAAGTACAAAGTGAACCTGCTATTTCATTTTTTAAAATATCAGATAATGAATTATTGAATTTATTTTAAGGCTGAGCTTAACAGACCAGTATCTGAGAGACTGTAGCTGATAATAGATACCAATTTCAGTTATACATCACATGCAGGTACAATGAAAATTTACCCTGTTTCTTCCATGATGCAGCCACCCCAGGATTCTGTGCAGTCACATTCTAGTCCAGTGAAACAATACAAAGCAATGGAAGAAAAGGGAAACAACAAAAGTCACATCTTTAATTTGCATCATAGCTCTTAAAATAATTCCTTATTTCCAATTCCATGTCAAATGGGTACAGAACATGATGTCTCACCAAACAAAACCTATTTCTTTCTCTTTTTTTTGGTTGGAAAGGAAAGGTTGCTTTAATCAGGAAGCCAGAAACTTGGGGAGAAGGCAGACTCATGTCTCAAACCAACTCTGAAGATTCTGCTTGGCCATGGCAGTTTTTTAAGGGAAAAAGGAGAAAAAATTTCAGTGAGTTATGAGGCAAGAGGTTGGATTCTGCATCATTTTCCACTGTGTGCAGACTGCCTGACTCCTGATCTTTCTTCAGATGTTATCTTGCCCAGCTGATTTGCCTGCAGGATTGCTAAGGGGCTGCTGGCGGTGGAGAGCTAGTCATTCTTTAACTCCTTAATTATTCATTGCTACTTCTTTAATCTAGGAGAAGAATCAACAGCAAAACCTATTTCATTTAAATTAATATTTCTTTTTCCTTTCCAACAAGTATAGCTTGCCTCCTAAGACAACAGCTGCAAGAAATAAAATTGTGCCTCTCTTCATTTTTGTAACTCAGAGAATTCAATTCAGTTTCTAGTTTAATGTTTAATGGAAAGTACTGTGGTCCAAGCTAGGCTTTACAAACTAGTGTTCTAGTCCAAGTGCTATCTGATGAGAGTTTCATAGGCAAGTGACTTAGCATTTCTTGGGTCTCAGGGTTTCCACCTCTAAAATGGGAAGGTATCTCTGTGCCCATCTCCCAGAATGGTTCTGGGGCTCACATGAGTTGGTAGCCTACGTGTTCTCTGGGAACTGCAAAGCTCTACTGCACAATTCAATGAGTCCTCACTGAAGTCCTGCTAACAGAGCACGCTGGACGTTAGAGAAGAGAATTCAATCTGCTATAGTCAAAGCAAGGATCAGCCATAGGCTTGAAGAACACTAAGCTAAAACCTACAGTAAAAGAGAGCAATCTAAAATAGAAATGTAAAATCATCTAAATTAAATAACAATCATAAACTTAACAGAGATACCACAGATGGACATATGGATAGTGTGACAGGCTAGCCTTTTCATTCATTTTTTTCTATTCTCTTTTCTATGATAGACAAAGATATTTTTAAAGACTTCCAAATGGATTTTTAAAAATTCGAAATTCAGAACTAATCTATCTGAACAAACAATTCACAAAGGAATAAAGAATTTTAGAAAGGAAGGAACTATGCCTGTTATTAGTAATGAACCCTATTGCTCACCCTTCTCCATCATATGACTCAGTAAGATCTCTTAGCTGCCCCCAGCACTGGCTTCTTCTTGGTTCCAGGTTTTTCAAACAAGGTCGTAAACCTGGTCCTACTCCTTCTGATTTTCGGGCATTGATGCCAGCCAGTGAAACCTGAATCACCTCCTTTAATGCGTACTCTGGGACAGCAAACACTCTGAGCAAGAAATTAACAGATGAAAGTTTGTGGAGATTTGCTAAATGCCACCAGACTTAATGTACCCATAAAGTGATGACCTAATAGGCCCTTAAAGGGAATCAAGACACCCTGAATATAGATTTTATTTCAAGTTTCCATAACACTATCCATTAATGACAATTATTTGATAGTAGTCAAAAAGGTATAAAGCATAGGATAATGTTAAGGTAGATATTTATCCTTTTCTTCTTTGGGGAGGGGGGTGGAGAAGGACACCTTTATTCCTAGCATCTGATATTTTCACAGAGGAGAGTAGATTTCCACTTAACTGCTAGGTAAGAGACTAGTTGGAGTGAATACCTCAGTCTTTTTTTCCACAGGATCACACTGTATGCTTCCTAGGCACTTTGGCCTTCTGCCACAAAAGTGTATTATTAATAGAAATTATATTTTACTATTGTACTGCTATGAGAAGGAATATAATCCAAGTTGGATTTTATACTGATTTTAAAAGAAATTTAAAATGTTCAAGGACCCCCCTCAAATTACTATCAGCCTTTAACACCTCACCTCTAGAATTTCAGACTTGTCTTTCCATCTGCCTCTCCTCTGGTTAATGAGGAAAGTGATATCCAGTAGTCGCTGGCTGTCTTTTCCTACAGGATGGGATTTGTGGCTGTTTCTACTCCATCGAGGCCCGGCCAGCTCAGTAGAGGAGTGTTATTCTCTATCACCTGCCCCCAGGATGGGATGCCTATACCGAAGCTTCTCTAATGTTAATGATGGTACTACGTTGGTAAATCTCATTAGGGTTCAAGCTCCTTTTAACTCTGGATCCTTTTTTCTGATCCAACTGAACTTGTGATGGAGCTCCACTGACATCTTGTGTCTGTACTCAACTGATTAGACCCTACAGGCTGAGTATTCACCTCTAAGTACCCCAACATTCTGCAGTGTGAGAAAGAGCTGATCATGCCCTGAGAAAGGATGATTTTACAGACTTTGAAAGGGACATTTCTCCAACCCACACAGATTAAGAGTTACCTTAAATTGCTCACTTTATCATTTGTTTAGGGGAAGGAGATACACCACAGTTAAGCTATTATGACTTAGGAATGAGAAATATTTCTTTTTTGACCGGACATGCATTATACAGACAGAATGGCACATGAAAGTAAGAAGGTCAGTGTACATACTTGGCTTTCTGCTAGAAGGTTCCCATTGGATTCCAAGGTTCTGAGCCAGGCTCTGCGATAATACTTGTGCCACTGCCATTGGAAGACCATACTGTTTTTCAGAGTTGAAAGTGTGTGGGAAACATTTGAGAGAGGGCACAAAGCTAGTTATTATTTCTTATTCATTACCACATATCTTCTCAGTCCCCTAAGTAGAGCCTCACAGCATCAAAAGACGGCATACGCTCCTTATCACTTCTTCCTTGCAACTGGGCCCAAGAAGCAGAAAGCCTCTCTCACTATATGGCATCTCTCAGAACTTGATGTTTTCACATGGAAACATAAAATCATAAAAGGCCGTGCCCCGTTTCACTTCATACCAAACCTAGCATAAATTCAACTTACTACAAATCTGTCAAGAGAAGTCTCCACTGAATGATGGCTACTGAGATAATCTAGTACCATTATATATTCAGGAACTGACCAAGGTTTAGATTTAGTTGGTTCTACTTGGAGGGTGTGTTAAACCTAACATGGGCAGAAGAGCAGATAATTCTTTAAAAAGTCGTAGCAGAAGGATTAACAAGATCATAAAAACTTATCTATAGAGGCCAAGAAATTTCTGGGCCAATCTTCGGTTTGTATCTGTCTGACAAATATGAAAAATTATCATTATGATATGAAACAATAGCTCTTTTCTAACACCAAAGATCACTTTGGGTTCTGTTTACTAATACAAACCACTTACACTATATTCTCAATGTCATTATCATTCTAAACAGGCCTGAGAAGGGATGTAAACTAGGCCACAGGGAAGAAAGAAATCAGATGCACAGATAAAGCTCTACTTTAGGAAAATTGATAGCATTTACCTCATTCACACCAACTCCCCTTGTGCGAGAACAGACACCTCCAAAGTAACTCAGGCTGCTCCTCTTATAGTGGAATGTCACACGCCTTAGGAAAAATAAGTGCTATTAGGAAACCAATGTAGTGACCATTATATTTCAATTTTATTCCATTAATATTCCAATTAATTCCATTAATTCCAACTTTATTCTATTAATATTCAATTTCAATACATCTATTCTCCTACACTGAATACTCCAAACCAACCTTCCTTCAGGAAACCAATAACTACATTTTAAATACTTCTAAATGTATGTTATCATAAATACCTTTAATGTTATGTTAAATAATCTCAGTTGTCAAAATCAATTGAGCACCTAACTAAGCACCACATACTGGCACAGAAATTGAGGCACAAAGATAAAGAGACCACAGTCCTTGATTTTTTTCAGTAGAGACTATCTAGTAGTTATACAAAATACTGACAATTGTAAATTGCTGATTAAACACCGAGAGAAAAGCAAAGAGTAACAGGAAAGAATAAAGAAGGAAGAAGGACTTCGGTTGGTTTGATCCCAGGACAGAACCTTAGAGGACTGTCTGAAAACAGCTTAGCCACCAGCAGAGAAGTGAACAACTTATCAGACGTAAACAAGGTATCCCCTTTCTTTAGTGATGGAACATCTATTTTACTCAATAGTTCATTTCAAAAGACTATCTTTCCTAGACTCTCTTACAGCTCATTGTGGCCACTGTGATAAAGATGTAGTAAATGATTTGTTGATGAAATTGATACATGCATGTTTTCAGGAAATCTACTACAACGGGTTAGCGGGAGGGAGGGTCCTTTCACACTTCTCCCTGCCTGGCATTCCTATTGCCTGTGATGAAGGCTGGAGTGTCAGCAGCTGTCTTGAGTCATGAGTTGACCTTGAGGATGGAAGGTCTGAAGGGAGGGAAGTGCTCTGAAAGTAGATCTCATGACTGTGGAACCACTGTTTCAACACCGGGCAGCCTACTTCTGTACTTCTTATGTAACAGAGGAATCAACCTCAATCTTGTTCAGGATAGATTTACTAATATATAACCTAACTGACAGAATAAACGGATAGAGATCAGTATCAAGCCAAGGGCTGGGAATACATACGAAATGAGATGCACAGCATCAGCATGCTGTCTGATACGCTGTCGATATTTGGAGAATTCGTGGAGCATCTGCACAAGGTTGGTGGTGATGTCAATGTGATCCCTCTCGGTCCAGGTCTCTACAGCCACCAGGACAACCCTGGTATTAAGCTGCTCCTTGTAAATCTGAGGGTAGACAACAGGACAGGTGCAGGAGGAAAACACTGGGTCAAACATGCACAATCAGTGATTCAGAGTCAGCGGAAGGACAGGAGGGGAGGTGAGAGGAGAACATGAGGTGAGAATTAGCTCATCAGAGAGAATCTTCTTTTCCTTTCTCTTTTTCAAGAGCAAAAAAAAAAAGAAAGAACAGTCACAAAGTTCAGCCTCTCGTACAAAGTTACTTCAATCCCCAATCAGCACTTTTAGTAGCCAGCATCTCTCTAGGGCATCACAGTCCTAAAGTATGGATGTAAATTCAAATCAGGGTTCAGCAAAATCACCCTTCTAAACCTCAGGGAATAACAGGTTGGAGTCTGATATACTCGCTCTGAGTCCGTGTGATATGATCAGTTATACCTGCAGGATTGGAACAGATCCCTAAATCCTTGGACAAGCATTAACACCATGGTTGGCTTGTCCTCGGAATCCTTGTTATATGAAAAGTAAAATAACACCGAAAGAAAAACACCAACTTGAGGCCAAAAAGAGGGAAGAGCAGACTTATATTACCCACGTCCCTCTCACTACAGGGTGACATCACTCACAATATTTAAACTGTAACTTTCTGCTCTTTCTCTCCTTTTGCCCCAGTAGCTAAAGAATTCACTCATGTAAGCAATTTCGATGAATGTTTTGTCCTATTTTCAAGCTAATTAAGAAAATAACGGATGACTTTAGAACACACTGAAGAAAGGAAACACCATCATGTCTAAATTAACCTGACGCTATAATGATTTTACAACAAGGAGTGAGTTAAATGTAATGTCTTTGAAAAAATAGTTGGTCAACTTCAGAACCTTGTATGATAACTCAAAATAAAAATGATACATTGCAAGATGTGATGCTATTCAATCATGGTGAAATGACAAACACTAAGATTCCACCAAGTAAACAGCTAGGGCTTGGGATAAGTGAGGTTTAATAGTCTCTTTTTCACATCCACTTATACTTATCCTCTGAGAAGACTGACAAGGACCAAAATTAAAGAAAATGAATAAACCCAGTTATAACTGGCTTTCAGAATTTCAATCTTAACTCTATATGACATTCTCTCACCCTCTAGCCATATTATTCTGTTCAACCGTTCCTGTGCTAAGTTGCTTCAGTTGTGTCCAACTCTTTGCAACGCTATGGACTGTAGCCCACCAGGCTTCTCTGTCCAAGGAGTTCTCCAGAAAAGAATACTGGAGTGAGTTGCCGTTTCCTACTAAGGGGATCTTCCCGACCCAGAGATTGAACCTGGGTCTCCTGCAGCTTCTGCACTGCAAGTGGATTCTTTACTGCCAAGCCACCAGGAAAGCCCAACTGTGCCTACTAGGTATTATATGAGTGTTTAGATGATTACAGGCTTTAGGACTGTCTAAATTTAAGGCAAAAAAGAAGGCAGTTCTTTGGAAAAAATTAGTATCATTTAGATATTAAGCAATTTATAATGTTTTTCCCAGTTAAGAGGGAATATACAATAAATATTGGATAAATATATATATATATTTAGCTTGCAAAACAGAACTTTACATTAGAATACACAAAAATGTTATGCTGTTTATTTATGACTATTCAAATTGAATTATTTATTGGAACAGAATGAATAATATTCACACTTACGGATTTTCTATCAGAATGAGAAGAGGAAAACAATGTCAATATGAATGATTTAGGGATTAGAAGCCTTTTTTAAGAAGATATATATTTTACTTTTAAATTAGCTCTATTTGGGAACTGCACTTAACTTTGTCATCTAGAAATATAGTCTGCAGCATTCTCATAGGAACACTAAGAAAATAAATTTGGGTTCTTTTTAAAAAAAATTTTGTACTGCCTATATTCAACAAACATGATCCACCTCAATCTGTTAGTTTTTCTGCCATATATTTAAGATGATAAGCTCAGCTGATTATTATTAACAAAAGCCTCACTTGCCAAGTTTAATTTACACTTTGTTCTGTAGCTAATTTTCTCTACGTTTTTTCCTCCATAGATTCTGGTGAAAATAATATCTAGATATCACCCAGAAGCAACATCAATGCAACTTTGGGATCCCAAGAATAACTAACTCGACAATCCCCTGAAACTCGGATAACACTATTCTTTGTGATTCAGACCAGTCTATAATTTCTTAGCCAGATGAACTTAAGGATAGTGTTTTTACTTTTATCCCAGAAACAACTAAAGCAACAAGTCAATAATGGAGACATAAACCACTCCATCTTGGAAAAACAGGTTGAAGAAAACGAGGATACTTACAGAATCCACAAGGTTGACCACAGACTTTGCAAAGTTGTTCGCATGTGCGAGAGAAGAACGACACTTCTTGTACTGGGGTCGACAGAAGGGGGTATGGCGGGGGGAGGGGAGGAAAAGACCAGTCACTGTCAAACCATAATTTAATGAAAAATTTTTTAAATTCCATAAAAACAGAAATCTGACAGCAAGAGTAGAAATGGGAATTAAAAATACCGAATTCAGTTTGTGCTGTGTTTGGACATAGCAGTGTTCTTATTTTCTTTCTCTGTTACCAGGAAAAGTATAACTGTCTAAAATACGCATGATGAAACCAACATAACATTGTAAAGCAGTTATCCTCCAATTTTAAACATTAATTTATTTACTTATTTTAAAAAATACCCATGATGCTCTGGGTAACGGGGAGGGCCAAGTGATTCTGTGTGAGAAACTTCACCCTCGAGCAGTAAGCTGTTAATCACTCTCGATGTCTAACAAATGCAATCGTTTTTGTTACTTGACTTTACCAGTTTATAAAGAGTGTAAACCAAGAAATTTAATCCCTACAGGACACCCTTCTCACTTGAATTCAAGCTCATACAAAGATCAAGATTTCTTAGGCAACACTTTAGATTCGGTCCACACTATGGAATGCATCTGTCATACATTTTAGTGTATCCTTGCAGAAGAATCCCTCCTCCAAACGAAGCCTTTTGCTTTTGACAGCTCAGGAGTCAAAGAAGAGACAAAAAGTATAAATGAAATGTGCCAACAGTATGGTTGTTTATGGTTATTTATGACTATTTAAGGAAATAAAGTAAATTAATAGAACAATTACATAACATCTGAAGGGCTACAGTGTAAGTAAGGAGTTCTTAGCTTAACATGGCTTTGAGAGGACATTTACCACAGGGGGATCATGCCTTCTGTTGAGGAAAAAGAAAAACATCTTAAAAACTACCAAATAAGGTATGTACCATATCTTTAAAATTTGACTTCAATTATAATTATTAAAAAATGCACTTTTCATAATATTCTTTTTTTCTCCTTTGTCCATTTTTACACTATAAACTTGTCAGAACCCCTTTATTTCATTCTCTTTAACCCTGTTACTATGTTTTTTAAATGAAGAGTGTGTCTTAATGCTTATATATCTGATATAAAATTTTTATAATACTGAGAATACTGACAACCCATGACAAATGTGCAATAAATTAGTATTGTGTTATTAGGAGCATCATTAATTTATGGCTATTTATACTATTTGCTATGGTGTGAATATTTGTGTGCTCCACAAATTTATGCTGAAATTCCAAACTCCAAAATGACGGTATTAGGTGGGACCTTTGACCAGTACTTAAGTTATGAGGATGAGGTCTTCATGAATGGGATTAGTGCCTTATAAAAAAAGTATCTAAAGAGATCCCTAGTCCTTTCCACCATGTGAGGACACAGTGAGATATTTTAACAGGTGTTTTTAAACTTAGCACAAAGAAGTTGCTGTAAAGAGCTCAGCATTTTAAGTTGCCTAGCAAATTACACAAGCTGAAAAATTTCAAAAAATATCTTTAAAAGTAAAAGCAAAAGTCTCAACATTAAGTCTCTTGTGGGTGATGAAGTATTTGGAAACTGGATAGAGATAATGGATGTAAAACTAAATGCCACTAAATTGAACACTTAAAAAAAGTCATAACATTAAGAAGCACTTACGACAAAAAGAAAGGGAAAAAAATATTAGTTGACATCTATTCTAGGGCAGTAGTGTTACACACCTATTCAAATTAATTTGTTTTGCTTCCAAACATTAATTTGTCCTTTTGGGATATGTCCTTTTATAGTATAATGAAAATGGAAAGTATGACTTGCAAGTTAAAAAATGAGAACTTCAAAGTCTATCAGAAAGTGATGTTTTTATTTATTTCATATTTGTAACTTCCACCGTTTTCTTTTTAGAAAGATCACTCTGCCTGCTGTGAGGGGAGTGAATTAGAGAGGGTCAAGAATGGAAGAGAGATCTGTTGGGAAAATATTATAATAGTCCAAGTTAAAAAATAGTGCAGATAGGACAGCTGTATAGGATGTGGAAGATAAGGAAGGAGAGTAAAAGATGACTCCAAGGTTTTGAACTAGAATAGCTGAGGTGGAGGCGGGGGTGTGCCATTTCAAATGATGAGAAAGACTAGGGGAAAAGCAGTTTAGGACTAAGGAACCAAGAGTTCTGATTTATAAATGTTACATGTGAGATGTCTACTCAATATTGAAGTAGGCAGTCAGATATATTAATAGAACTCTGGAACTCAGCAGGTTAGAGTATAAAGTTGAAAGTGGGGAATTTAAGTCATGATATAATTTAAAAACTTAGGACTGGAAGTGGTCACTTGAGGGAAAGTTATAGAAAGAAAAGAGAGCCCAAACCAAGCTATGGGGCATTCTCAAAATTCTAAAGGCCAAACATAAAAGACTAAGAAGAAATGGCCAATGACATGAGACACCTATTGTGTCATAGAAGCAGAAAGATGAAGACAATATTTCAAATAGGAAAGAATAACCAGCTGTATCCAATGCTGCTGGGAAAAAAGACAAGTATGACAAGGGAAAAGAGTGACCACTAGGTTTATGTACTGGAAATTCCATATAATTGAGTACCCAGGATTTACTGGGATCTATGATTAGTATTTCTCCTACAATAAATATTGGCCCTCGTCAGTGAGGTAAGTTTTATTATCCCCATTTATAAATGTGGAAAGTGAGGCTCAGAGAGGATAAATAATTTTCCAAGATCAAATGGCTGGAATTCAATGCTTACTCTGGGTCGACGTAGCTGGTTTTCTCCAGCCAAGAATACTGGAGTGGGGGACTTCCCTGGCAGTACAGTGGTTAAGATTCCTGGCTTTCACTATGGGGGCACAAGTTTGATCCCTGGTTGGGGAATCAAGCTCCCACATGCCACACCCTGTGGCCAAAACAAAAAAATACTGAAGTGCCCTCCTCCAGGGGATCTTCCTGACCCAGAGATCGAACCCACATCTCTATGTCTCCTGCATTGGGAGGTGGGTTCTTTACCACTAGTGTCACCTGGGAAGCCCTGTAAAATATAGTGGCTTTTAGATAAGGAAAATCACATGAGGCTTAAACTGAAATGTATGAGTTATCGTTACATATTTTCACCTATTGACTTATACATAAAGATATAGTAACAATGTAGAAAAACATTTGTTTTTCATGCACTTTAAAATATTTCAACTAGTTTTCTAATAGAAAAAGGTGTTTAATATTTATATTAACATTTAGCTTAAGCAGCTCAAAGAAATGTTTGCAGACCCCTATCAAGGCTATAATTGGCTCACAAATTAGACCCCGCCAGCCTGCTGCTAAAATGGTTTACACAAAATTGAGAGATTTTTTTCTAATTGAAAGCTACTGATAATATATGATGCTTGTTCCAAATAAGATATCTGCATTTTTTTCAGGAAGGCAATATTAGGTTACTTTGAATTAAAGAGGTATGCTTGAAAGTAAATGTAGGCAAAATGTTTCTATTTCCTGCATGAATGAGAATTAATTATACACACAAAGAAAAATATGTAATCTCCATTTACGAACGAATTTATTTTCACATTTTCTGATCACTGAGAATAATTTACATTTAAAGTGTCAAATTTGCTTCTCCTTTCTGAACAAGCACAATCCTTAAGATATTGATTTTTGAATGAAATAATGCTATTTTCAGCAACATGTATGGCCCTAGAGAACATCTTACTGAGTGAAATAAGTCAGACGATAGACAAACATCACATAATACCACTCATGTAGAATCTTTAAAAAAAAGGTACAAATGAACCTATTTACAAAACAGACAGAGTTAAATATGTAGAAAGCAAGCTTATGGTTATTTAGTGTTAGTCGTTAAGTCATGTCCAATTCTTTGTGACCTCACGGACTGTAGCCCACCAGGCTCCTCTGTCCCTGGGGTTTCTCAGACAAGAATACTGGAGTGGGTAACCATTCCCCTACCCAGGAGCTTTTCCCAACCCAGGGATAGAACCTTGGGTCTCCCGAATTGAAGGCAGATTCTTTACCAACGGAGCCACCAGGGAAGCCCCAAACTTATGGTTACCAGGAAGGAAAGGCAGGTAGGGATAAATTGGAAGATTGGGATTAACATACACACACTACTATGTATAAAATAGATAACTGATAAAGACCTACAATATCGCACAAGGAACTCTACTCAAGACTCTATAATGGTCTGTATAGGAAAAGAATCTAAAAAGGAGTGGATATCTTGTATGTATGATTCACTTTGTGGTACACCTGAAACTAACACAATATTGTAAATCATCTATATTCCAATAAAAATTATTTAAAAGATATTTGCTTTTTGAAAAAAATTAAAATTAGAGCTTGATTTTCAACCTGAGGGTCATAGTTATGAAAATAAATGTGTTGCCTCATGTAGCACAAAGATTGTAAGATGAGCACTCTCAGAGGGAAGACATTCTAAAACCCAATAGTAAACATCCAGATATTAAAAAATAGATGTCAGACTTTCCTGGTGGTCTAGTGCTTAAGATTCCATGCTTCTGCTGCAGGGCGTGCAGGCTCAGTCCCTGGTCAGGGAGGTTCCCACCTGCTGTGCAATGCAGCCAAAAACATTTCTTTTAAATAGATGACAATTATTCTAGTTTAGTTTTACTTTGACACACAAATTTAAGAACCTGATCCATATTCTGATTTATCCCTTATTAAGTATTCAAATTCAAAAACTATCTTCATCTCATATAAAGCACATCTTAAAAAAAAACTTTTCTCAACACTCATTTCATGAATTTCTGTGTGGATCATAACAAACTGTGGAAAATTCTTAAACAGATAGGAATAGCAGGCCACTTTACCTATCTCCTGTGAAACCTATACGCAGGTCAAGAAGCAACAGTTAGAACCAGACATGAACAACAGACTGGTTCAAAACTGGGAAAGGAGTACATCAAGGGTGTATATTATCACCCTGCTTATTTAACTTATATGCAGAGTACATCATGAGAAACGCCAAGCTGGATGAATTACAAGCTGGAATCAAGACTCCTGGAAGAAATATCAACAACCTCCTATATGCAGATGATGCCACCTTAATAGCAGAAAGTGATGAGGAACTAAAGAGCTTCTTGATAAAGGTAAAAGAGGAGAGTGAAAAAGCTGGCTTAAAACTCAACATTCAAAAAATTAAGATCATGGCAACCAGTCCCATCACTTCATGGCAAACAGATGTGGAAAAAGTGGAAACAGTGACAAATTTTATTTTCTTCAGCTCTAAAATCACTACAGATGATGACTGCAGCCATGAAATTAAAAGAAGCTTGCTCCTTGGAAGAAAAGCTATGACAAACCTAGACAGCATATTAAAAAGCTGAGACATCACTTTGCTGACAAGGGTCTGTGTAGTCAAAGTGAAAGTGAAAGTTGCTCAGTGGTGTCCAACTCTTTGCAACCCCATGGACTATGTAGTCCATGGAATTCTCCAGGCCAGAATACTGGAGTAGGTGCCTTTCCCTTCTCCAGGGGATCTTCCCAACCCAGGGATCGAACCCAGGTCTCCCACATTGCAGGCAGATTCTTTACCAGCTGAGCCACAAGCAAAGACCAAGAATACTAGAATTGGTAGCCTATCCCTTCTCCAGCAGATCTTCCCATCCCAAGAATAGAACTGGGGTTTCCTGCACTGCAGGCAAATTCTTCACCAACTGAGCTACCAGGGTTTTTCCAGTAGTCATGTGTGGATGTGAGAGCTGGACTATAAAGAAGGCTGAGTGCTGAAGCTTTCAAGTTGTGGTGCTGGAGAAGACTTTGGAAAGTCCCTTGGATGGCAAGATCAAACCACGCAATCCTAAAGGAAATCAACCCTGAATATTCATTGGAAGGACTGATGCTGAAGCTGAAGTTCCAATACTTTGGCCTCCTGATACGGAAAGCAGACTCATTGGAAAAGACCCTGATGCTGGGAAAGATTGAGGGCAGGAGAAGAAAGGGGTGACAGAAGATGAGATGGCTGGATGGCATCACCAACTCAAAGGACATGAGTGAGTGAGTGAAGTCGCTCAGTTTTGTCCGACTCTTTGCGACCCTATGGACTGTAGCCTACCAGGCTCCTCCGTTCATGGGATTTTCCAGGCAAGAATACTGGAGTGGGTTGCCATGAGTTTAAGCAAACTCTGGGAGATAGTGAAGGACACAGAAACCTAGGGTGCTGCAATCCATGAGGTTGCGAAGAGCTGGACACCACTTAACGACTGAACAACAACAACTCTCAAAAGAAAAAAAAATTCTTATAAAATGACCCACTTATTTGGGACTATTATGAGCTAGAATCTAAGATGGTCTAAGAAAAGGAATCTATTTAGTTCTATTGAACCGAAGCAGCATTTATTTAACTAGTAGAAATCTAATAAGAACCTACTATACAGCACTACTGCTGCTGTTAGGTTGTTCGGTCATGTACAGCTCTTTGCAGCTCCATGGACTGTAGCCTGCCAGGTCCCTCTGTCCATGGGATTTCCCAGGCACAAATACTGGAATGGGTTGACATTTCCTTCTCCAGAGGATCTTCCTGACCCAGGGATGAAAACCGCATCTCCTGCTTGTCAGACATCTCCTGTTCGGCAGGCAAATTCTTTACTACTGAGCCAGCTGGGAAGCACACTGTATAGCATAAGGAACTATACTTAATATCTTGTAATAATGTGCAATGGAAGAGAATCTGTATAACTAAATCACTTTGCCATACGCCTGAAACACTGTAAATCAACTATTCAGTTCAGTTCAGTTCAGTCGCTCCGTCGTGTCCACCTCTTTGCGACCCCATGAACTGCAGCACGCCAGGCCTCCATGTCCATCACCAACTCCCAGGGTTTACCCAAACTCATGTCCATTGAGTCGGTGATGCCATCTAACCATCTCATCTGTCGTCCCCCTCTCCTCCTGCCTTCAATCTTTCCCAACATCAGGGTCTTTTCAAATGAGTCAGCTCTTCACATCAGGTGGCCAAAGTATTGGAGTTTCAGCTTCAACATCAGTCCTTCCAATGAATACCCACTATACTTCAATTTAAAAAAACAGTAGAAATCTTCTTAAGTAATATATTTCTACTTTAGGCCTTATTATCATCCAATAATAAAGGCTTTCTTTTTTTTTTCCATTTCGTAACATGTATTCCCTCCAAACTTATCAGAATGAATTATAGTTCTTTTTTCTGGTTTCAAAGACAGATGTATTCATGCCTAATTCTCACTCACTTTAATAATAACAATAAAACAAATTACTAAGATTTACCATTATAAGACTGGTAATCTAAATAAGGTAACTTTATCACAGAATATAAATAATATTAGAAATATTCTATCTACAAAACAATATTTTAAAGGTGGGCACTATTTTATTATTCATAAATAAAGACAAGATTATTACAAGGCTTCCCATTCTAAAAGACATAAAAATAAATTCAAAACTTCTCCTTCTATACAGCACCGTTGATAAAACATCTATGTTAAAGATGAAAAGTTTCTCTACTCTGAGGGTCACTCAGAGAGGTTCACAGCGTTACATAGAGAAGAGAAGAGGGAGGAGGGAGTTAGAGGTGACCCAAATGAGATGAGGTGAATTCAATAGTGGAGAGAGTGGGCTAGCCAGTAGTCACTTCCTTATGTGCACTCCACAACTGGACCACTCAGAGATGTTCACGGAGTTATACAGAGAATAGAAGACGGAGGAAGGAGACAGAGGTGGCCAGAAGGATAAAAGGGAGGAATGAAAAGGAGGGAGACAGATCCAGCCAGTAATCAGTTCCCTAAGTGTTCTCCACCGTCTGGAACACACAGAAACTCACAGAGTTGGGTAGAGTAGAGAGGGGTTAGGGAGGAGACACAGGCGACCTGGTGGAGAAAAAGGAGAGTCCAAAGGGAGAGAGAGCAGTCAAGCCAGTAATCTTGCTCCCTAGTGAAAAATGGGTCCTGAGGATTGGGTTCTTAAAGGTACAAAATTGGTAACAAATACATAAAAGCAAAAATTAAAAATCTAGAGTAGAGTTTGGAATTTCAAAAATACGATGTTAAAGAAAAGAAGAAGGAAAAGAAAGAGAGAAAAAACGAACAAAGAAAAACAAACAAGGTCGTGAAAATTATAAAGAAAATACAGGTACAAAATTGATAACTAATACCAAAAAGCAAAAATTAAAAATCTAGAGTAGAGTTTGGAATTTCAGATATACAATGTTATATAAAAGAAGAAGAGAAAGAAACAGAAAAAAAAAAGTCACAGAAATTATTAAAAAAACTACAGGTACAAAATTGATAACTAATACCAAAAAGCTAAAATTAAAAAACTAGAGTAGAGTTTGGAATTTCAAAAATACAATGTTAAAGAAAAGAAGAAAAAAAAAAAAAAAACAAGGTCAAAAAAATTATAAAATATATATATATGAAGTTTGCTGAAGAAGAAAAAAATAGGGTCTTTTTTTTTTTGCAAAGTAATAGGTTATAAAAGTGAAAATTAAAGGAACAATAGAGGACTTAAAAAAAAATTTTTTTTCCTAAAAATTAAAAAAAAAAAAAAGAAAGAATGATCGTAAAAATATATCTAGGACTTTCTCTGGTTTTGTTGTGAGTATTGTGGGTTCAGTTCATTTTTGGCTAGGTCCTTGGTCCAACTTATATTTCTCAAGATCTATAGGCCCCTTCCTACGTAGTCCGTAGTAACCACGGGGTTTTAATCTATTGCCTGTAGCTTCCAAGGCGTTTCCCTCTGTTATAACTTCTTCTGTTTACTGGTCTCTTCAGTGTCTGGTTACTGCCCTGACACAAAGGGGATGGTGGGGGAAACTTTTTTTTTTTTTTTTTTTAGCACAGCAGGATCCTCTATGACCCACCTCCCAGAATATTGGAAATAAAAGCAAAAATAAACAAATGGGACCTAATTAGCCTTAAAGGCTTCTGCACATCAAAGGAAACTATTAGCAAGGTGAAAAGACAGCCTTCAGAATGGGAGAAAATAATAGCAAATGAAGCAACTGACAAACAACTAATCTCAAAAATACACAAGCAACTCCTACAGCTCAACTCCAGAAAAATAAATGACCCAATCAAAAAATGGGCCAAAGAACTAAATAGACATTTCTCCTAAGAAGACATACAGATGGCTAACAAACACATGAAAAGATGCTCAACATCACTCATTATCAGAGAAATGCAAATCAAAACCACTATGAGGTACCATTTCACACCAGTCAGAATGGCTGCGATCCAAAAGTCTACAAATAATAAATGCTGGAGAGGGTGTGGAGAAAAGGGAACCCTCTTACACTGTTGGTGGGAATGCAAACTAGTACAGCCACTATGGAGAACAGTGTGGAGATTCCTTAAAAAACTGGAAATAGAACTGCCTTATGATCCAGCAATCCCACTGCTGGGCATACACACTGAGGAAACCAGAAGGGAAAGAGACACGTGTACCCCAATGTTCATCGCAGCACTGTTTATAATAGCCAGGACATGGAAGCAACCTAGATGTCCATCAGCAGATGAATGGATAAGAAAGCTGTGGTACATATACACAATGGAGTATTACTCAGCCATTAAAAAGAATACATTTGAATCAGTTCTAATGAGGTGGATGAAACTGGAGCCTATTATACAGAGTGAAGTAAGCCAGAAGGAAAAACACCAATACAGTATACTAACACATATATATGGAATTTAGAAAGATGGTAACAATAACCCTGTGTACGAGACAGCAAAAGAGACACTGATGTATAGAACAGTCTTATGGACTCTGTGGGAGAGGGAGAGGGTGGGAAGATTTGGGAGAATGGCATTGAAACATGTAAAATATCATGTATGAAACGAGATGCCAGTCCAGGTTTGATGCACGATACTGGATGCTTGGGGCTAGTGCACTGGGACGACCCAGAGGGATGGTATGGGGAGGGAGGAGGGAGGAGGGTTCAGGATGGGGAACACATGTATACCTGTGGTGGATTCATTTTGATATTTGGTAAAACTAATACAATTATGTAAAGTTTAAAAATAAAATAAAATTTAAAAAAAATTCAAAATATATAATTTTCTAAATTAATCAAGCTTCCTATTTGTACAGTTACTGAAATCTGCTCTTTGATTGATGGCTTCATGAATCTTCCTAACAGAGTCGTGGAACAAGAGATTGGAATCACAAGTCATGGGTTGCAGAATTTGTCTATCAATTACCAGCTATATGTGAATGCACTTTGTGAATTTAAAGGTAATATCTATATCTTAATTTGGAGAAGGAAATGGCAACCCACTCCAGTGTTCTTACCTGGAGAATCCCATGGACGGAGAAGCCTGGTAGGCTGCAGTCCATGGGGTCTCACAGAGTCAGACACGACTGAAGCAACTTGGCAGCATATCTTATTAATTATTATTTTCACTACTGTAAATATTGTACATTAGATGTTGGGGAAAGTTTCAGTCCAGTTCAGTCGCTCAGTCATGTCCAACTTTTTGCTACCCCATGAATCACAGCACGCCAGGCCTCCCTGTCCATCACCAACTCCCGGAGTTCACCCAGACTCACGTCCATGGAGTCGGTGATGCCATCCAGCCATCTCATCCTCTGTCATCCCCTTCTCCTCCTGCCCCCAATCCCTCCCAGCATCAGAGTCTTTTACAATGAGTCAACTCTTCGCATGAGGTGGCCAAAGTACTGGAGTTTCAGCTTTAGCATCATTCCTTCCAAAGAAATTTTGAAAGTTTAGGCTTCTAAAATAGCCTAGAATTTTATTCTAAAATAATTTTACCACATGCCTAAAGATTGAGAAGTAGCTCCAATCAACAAAAATAATTCAGATAAAAAAATTATCTTGGCATTTCAAGGAAATTATCTTGGCATTTCAAGGAAATTAATGTCCTTCAGAAAGTCATATTTTAGCCTTTGTTATCTAAAATGGCTATCCACACTTTCGGTTTTCCTTTCTATCACAAAAGATCTGTCCTAAATTGTATTTAATTCTGCTTCCTCCTAAGATTCAAGCAATGTACGTAAAAGCTACTGGTTCATAACATAAGTCTGCATGTCATACTAAGAGAGATGCTCCTGAATAGCTTCATATTCAGCATAATCGAGCCAGTACTTGGTAATTAATGGAAAACATCAGTTAAAGCAGAGACCCCAAAAAAGTTTAGATATAAATTAAATCAACATTTTTTAAAACGTATAGTTTTAAGGGCTGTTCTGCTGATTTGAATTTCACATAATAGTCCCTTGGACAGCAAGGAGATCAAAACAGTTAAATCCTAAAGGAAATCAATACTGAATATTCATTGGAAGGACTGATGCTGAAGCTGAAGCTCCAATACTTTGGTCACCTGATGCGAAGAGCTGACTCATTAGAAAAGACCCTGATGCTGGGAAAGATTGAAGGCAGGAGGAGAAGAGGACGACAGAGGTGGAGCTGGTTGGATGGCATCACCGACTCAATGGTGAGTTTGAGCAAGCTCAGGAGTTGGTGATGGACAGGGAAGCCTGGAGTGCTGCAGTCCATGGGGTTGCAAAGAGTCGGACACAACAGCAATATACAATATACAATATACAATATACAATATATAATATACATTATATAAAATCTAATCTAATAGGTTATTAACCTAACTTTGATTTCCTTAAAGAAAAACAAGGACTTAAAGCTATTTCCAAACAATATGAATTTTTGTTGCAATTTTTTACAAGTTTTTCATCTATACCTGACTTGTAGGTGTGTCTTAACAGTCCCATCTTTATAAAGTCTCTCCAAAAATGTTACTTAGCTTTCATAAAGCAAATTATTCTTTGCCTTAGTTTATACAGCTTAAAAAACTGAATTATGTAATTATAACAAAAATTACAAGTGCCCTAAACAGTTTGAAAAATGGGGCAGTAGGGTACTGGAGCCAGCTGCCACCAATTCACAAGAGCTAACTGAACACATCTTTCCCAGATCCTCAATTAATGACATCACTTTGGTAGCTTGAAATCAGCCATGGAGGAGTATTTACACCATGCTGCTGCTGCTGCTGCTGCTGCTAAGTTGCTTCAGTCGTGTCCGACTCTGTGCGACCCCATAGATGGCAGCCCACCAGGCTCCGCTGTCCCTGGGATTCTCCAGGCAAGAACACTGGAGTGTGTTGCCATTTCCTCCTCCAATGCATGCAAGTGAAAAGTGAAAGTGAAGTCGCTCAGTCATGTCCAACTTGTAGCGACCCCATGGACAGCAGCCCACCAGGCTCCTCTGTCCATGGGATTTTCCAGGCAAGAGTACTGGAGTGGGGTGCCATTGCATTCTCCGTATTTACACTACGGATATCAGCAAACATTTTTTAACATTTTTTATTGGAGTATAGTTGATTTACAAAGCTGCATCGTTTTCAGGTGTACACCAAAGTGAATCAGTCATACATACACATATATGCACTTTTTTCCCATATCTGCCATTATAGAGTATTGAGTAGAGTTCCCTGTGCTATACAATAGATCCTTATTAGTTAACCTATCTTATATACATATAGCAGTGTCAGCAAACATTTTATTTTATTATTTTTATAATATAAATTTATCTATTTTAATTGGAGGCTAATTACAATATTTTAAATCAAAGCTTTTTTTTTTCAGAGAACCAAATGTTAAGCATTTACCAGAACATCACAAGTATTGGGTATAAAGTGGTCCTGCAGTATCCAAGGGTGGTTGGTTCTACGAGCCCCTAAAGATGCCAGCTGCCATCTATGGGGTCGCACAGAGTCAGACATGACTGAAGCGACTTAGCAGCAGCAGCAGCAGCAGCAGCAAAGATGCCAAAATCCTGATGCTCAAGGACTTTATATAAAATTGTGCAGTACACTACAATAGATTCAGTCAGCCATCTGTATCTGTGGATTCAACTGTACTAGCAAACAGCCTACTGACCAAGACCCTTCAGAATGCTCTGGGCTTCAGCCAAGATATTTTATAAGGAAAGTTGTTCAGCAGAGTACAGTTAAGAAAATTCCTACTTTATCCTCAAGAAGGGCCAATGGAGGATAATAATTATTCTTCACATGTCTTTTAAGTATTTCACTTTGACAGAAGTTAAGAGAAGATTATTGTTGTTTCTTAAGTAAACTGTTCAGTCTAAAACCCATTGATTCTGTATTCTTACCGTTTTGTGATCATTAACAATCATTAGTTCCAAATATTTCATTTCTTCAAACACACCACGGGATGGCTATAGAAAATAAAAATATGTGATCAGAATGGTGGTTAAAGAAAATATCTCTAATGCTGACTGTTAAATGGAAGACTGACTTAGAATTTCAGAACTCTTTGCTGCTCACGTTATGAACATCCTCAAAGAAACCTGGTCAGGGAAATGGAAGGAAAAAGTGACTATAAAGTGTGGGTAAACACACAATTGGGCTTCCCTGGTGGCTCAGTGGTAAAGAATCTGCCTGCCAATGCAGGAGACATGCGTTTGATCCCTGGTCCAGGAAGATCCTTTGGAGAAGGAAATGGCACTCTAGTATTCTTGCCTGAAGAACCCATATAGTCTGTAGGGTCACAAAGAGCCAGACACGACTTAGCAACTGAACAAAAAAGACAAAACATACAATCGGGCTTCCGCAGTAGCTTAGTGATAAAATATCTGCCTGCAATGCAGGAGACTTGCAGAAGACATGGGTTTGATCCCTGGGTGAGGAAGATCCCCTGGAAGAAGAACTGGACACCCACTCCAATATTCCTGCCTGAAAAGCCCCGCAGATAGAGGAGTCTGTTGGGCTATATAGTCCATGGGGTTGCAAAGAGTTGGACATGACTGAGCAACTAAACAACAACAAATGCACAATTGTTCAGAAAAGAACTGTATTTAATTATCATTAGGTATTCATCCAGATAGAGAGCAGCTCATGTGGTTTTCATACAATTTTTACATGTAAAAATATTCTAGAGAAAAATGCATAATTACTAATATGTTAAAATAAATAAATCTCAATAAGAACAGCATAGTACATCTGGAATAGGTACCAGTGTAGTCATATAGAAACCTGAATTCAGGGGAATTAAATTCTCATAATTTCACTGTACTAATTCCTAACCACACAACTTCTCAAAGGAACAAATGTTGACAATTATCATGTTCTAAAGTTTGATTACTAGATAATCCTTTAAAGAGCAAGGGCTAAGTATTTTAGCTGTCATTTGGACTATCATTTGTTTTTCATAGTTAGCAGAGCACATGGTCATTGATCAGTTTATATTTGATAAGACTGGACTGCAGTCAAACGTCAACAGTCTATACAAAATTTATTATTACCAACTGCAATTTCAAGAGTAAGCAAAAACAGATCTTTAAGTTAAAAAAACTGTATCCATAATCACCACAATACAAAGACAAGATCATAAAAGAGAGGGTGATTTGAC
This sequence comes from Bos taurus, assembly GCF_002263795.3. NCBI lineage: Eukaryota > Metazoa > Chordata > Mammalia > Artiodactyla > Bovidae > Bos > Bos taurus. Next base: position 94,833,519 of record NC_037329.1, on the reverse strand, counting down.
CTATCACTAAGTTTTTGATGGCTGGTGGTCTAATTTTCCATAAAAATTACATTTAGCAAAACATTATCTTAAATGTGCAATTTTGGGGAATTCCCTGGCAGTCCAATGGTTAGGACTCCACATTCTATTGCAGGGGCATGGGTTCAATCCCTGGTCAGCAAGCTAAAATCCCACAGACTGTGTGACACAGACAAAAACATAAAAAGTGCAATTTTCAGTATAATTACTCATTAAGTTATCAAGTAAATTACCATGTAATCCATATGCTGTGGAATTAATTTTTGGTTACATAGCATTCACCATGTAATTACTAAATGGTCCCCATCATTACAGCTTTCTAACCTATTATGAAATAGACTAAGAATATAATTTCAATTCCAAAGCCCCTATACATTTATCAATACACAGGAGCTCTATGAAAGTTGTTGATTATATAATTACAGGCTTCTTATTTAGAAACTCAGTGCCACACTCACATTTACTGCTCTCTTCTGTCTCCTTTTCAGCCACTGTAATTCGGATAGAAAGGGCCACCGGTCACTGCTTTCCATACCTGTGCAAAAGAGAAAGAATACCAAAATTTATGTTTGACTGCATTTCAATGGGAGAATGGTTTAAAAACATTATGTGAGGGAATAGCAGCATTGATAGCATTTGTCTTCTCAAAATGAAAATAAACTAAGGTTGGAAAAGCACGCCAATTATTAAACAGTTCACATTTTCATGGTCACAAATGTAATCCAAAAGCATCGTTTTCTTCCAAACCTCATGAAAAATACAATGAGCTATTCAAGACTCCTGGGAATATGCATATTTGATCTACAAGCACCTGACCCTAGATATCTGAAAATTTAGAATTCTACTATACTTAATTCACTTTATTTTTAAAATGCTTTCCTTTTCTTAAAGGGTTTTTATTATTTGGCTTCACCAAATCTTCAGTCTCCATTGTGGCATGTCAGGGATCTAGTTCCCTGACCAAGGATCAAACTCAGGTCCCCTGCACTGGGATCGTGGAGTCTTAGCCACAGAACTACCAGGGAAGTCCCCTTAATTTATTTTAGAATTAAAAAGAATGCATGGCATAACCCTTTGCATAAATTACTAAGAACTTTTGGTACTGATACACAGAAATAACATTGCATATCCCAATAATCCAAAAGCGGCTTTTGCCAAATCAGCATGCTTAAGATGCCTCAGAACCAGACCATAACAGAGAGAGTACCAGCTGGTCAAAGAGCAGTAAACTTCCATGAAAATCTAAGGATGAACCTCCCTGTAAATAACTGTTAGATATGGCCACACTCTACAGTTTCTAACACAGCTTTACATCTGAGTTTCATATTTCAGTCTTTCCATTGGAAATGACTCTTCATGCTTCATTACATGAAAGCCACATGAGCTGCCCACCAACACTGCTCACTCCGGATCTCAAACCAATTGCACTTTCCAACCAGCCTGCGTATCTACCAAGTTTCAAGTCAAAGCTTCTAGTACATAAAACAGAATGGCTACTTTAATGAAAACTTACTGAGATTCTTCATTTGCTTAGAATATTTTCCTGCCAAGATTTTCTGGATTATATGTGGTCGACCTGTGCTTTTCTGAAACAAAAACAATTAGTCAATTAAAAAGCAAGATATGATTACACCTGTATGGAACAGTGCTAGCTAGCACTTTCTCTAATATCCTCCCTAAAATGGGAATATTTATATGCTAATGGTTTAGTTACCAAAAATGAAAAGTATATGTCTTGTAAAAAGTTGAACTTCAAATGAAATAGAGCAACATCCAATTGCCCCAGTTTAGATAAAAAGCATAGTTTCATTAGTACTCTTAAACCTTAACTTTCTTCAAACCCATGCATAAGAAATTCACAAGAAAGAAACACAAATGGGCAATGATTGCACAATGTAAGATGAATACTTTAACACTTCTTCAAAATGCAAGTAAAAAGATATGCCAACTTTTGCCAGCAGGTTGGCAAAGGTTTAAAAATGACAACCATAGTCAATTACAGTTGCAAGGCAAAAATCACTCTTACACACTGCTGGTAGCACAGGTCAGACAGAAATTTAATAAGTCCATCAACAATCTTGAAAATATCCATATCCTTTGCCCAAGATATTACACTTTTATTAAAGTCTTATTTCCATCACTATAAGCTTCCATTACTGAGTACAAAGGATGTGCTACTAATTTATCAATTTAATGCTCACAAGCACTCCATATGGTGCATATTTCATTGCCACTTAACAAAAATATTGAGGTTCAGAGGATACATTAATGAGTTAAAATTATATTACAAAATAATGGTCCATTTATTTTTTAAAATATGGGAACATATCACTGAAACACTGGAAGAACGTGCACTGAAAGGTAAAGAGAAGTTATCTCTAGGGGATCGGATAATGGATAAATACTATTCAGTTAAATATTTGCTTATTGCACTTCTCCAAATTCCCCACAATGTTTTATAATCAGAAAAAAAAACTTATTTTAAAAAGTGCTCTTAGACATTGACGTATAGAACAGTCTTATGGACTCTGTGGGAGAGGGAGAGGGTGGGAAGATTTGGGAGAATGGCATTGAAACATGTATAATATCATGTATGAAACGAGTTGCCAGTCCAGGTTCGATGCACGATACTGGATGCTTGGGGCTGGTGCACTGGGACGACCCAGAGGGATGGTATGGGGAGGGAGGAGGGAGGTGGGAGGAGGGTTCAGGATGGGGAACACATGTATACCTGTGGCGGATCCATTTCAATATTTGGCAAAACTAATACAAAATTGTAAAGTTTTCAAAAATAAAATAAAATTTAAAAAAATAAATAAAAATCAGAAACTTAATTATCAATAGAAAAAAAATAAAAAATAAAAAAATAAAAAGTGCTCTTATTAAATTACATAAAAGACATAATAATTAAAAGTTTTGCCATTCATTTATTATTTGAGAAGTAACATGAGTTCTCACAGGAAATACCCTATCCATATTACTGGACTTATAAGGCATACTAAAATTAGTAGTAAATTAAATATCAAAAATTTAAATTCAAGTACCATAGACTCAATTCTAGTATTAGGTGAAAAGATACGTGGAGTGATGAAACCCACAACTAGCAACATAATTTTAAAAACCAACTAAAGTTTCAAGTGTTGTTTCTTTCCCTCTCCCATGGTAAAGATGAGGATAAATCGTTGCATGAATGAAAGGCAGGCAGTAAAAAGGGAGGCAAAAGAGAAAAGGCATCAAGTATATAACAATCAGCTCCTGAAGAATAGGATTATGGATTTAACAATGCAAAACCAATGCTGTAAACATTATGATAATAACACCTTATAAATCTCTTCAACAGTTTAATAGACATAGTCATGTATATTATTAATTTATCAAATGTGTAAAATTTCCCTATGAGGGATGCAATGAAAAATTATTTCATTTTACCCATTTAAAAACTCAAGGCTTAGAGAGTTGTTATTTGGTGGGGGGAGTTGTTTTTCTCTTTGGCTTTGTTTTTGTTTTATTTTAGGGTCACAGGATCCTTAATCAATTCCAGAAATCAAAGTCAAGTTGTTTACTGTATGAGTCAAATAATTGTGCTCTACATAGTTTATCTACCTACAAGTAGAGTAAGGGAAAAATATTTTACTTAATCAAAATGTCTTTATATATCTAGGTGGGGTGATCTTCATTATCTGATCATTTTTTAATTATCGGTTAAAAATAATACTGCTTTACTCAAACATAAACTTAAAGAGTTTTCTGCCTCAAATTTGAAATTACCCCATCTTCATACACATGTTGCCATATAAAGAAAATAAATATTTGTCTCTTCAACTATTATTATCAATAGCCTGAATGACTATTTCCTGTCTCTAAATTTATCCTATCTACATTTTAAATCTCTAAAGATTAAAAAAAACCTTTTTCTGCTCCCCATCAATGACTGCAATATCCTGATGCTATCACTTTCAAACTGCTATTTTCCCATCAGCAGTACTTTTCACTGTTATGACTTCCCAACTGATACCTCTCAGCACCTTCACTTCCTACTGTCTGTTGCTCTCCAAGCCAGCAGAGCTCCTTGCAGTTTCTGAAACACACTGAGAATGCTCCTACCTCAGGGCCTTTGCACTTGTTCTTCTCCTGAAATACACATCCAGTCCCCTAATTTCCTGAAGGTCTTCATCCAAAATCACCACCTCATGTGCCCTGCCCTGGACAGTTAATACAAATTTTAACTCTCCTCCCCACCTTTCCAAGTGGCACTAGTGGTAAAGAATCCGCCTGCCAATGTAGGAGATGTAAGAGATACAGTTTCGATCCCTGGGTCGGGAAGATCCCCTGGAGGAGGGTATATTCACCTATTTATTTCTGTCTCTGCCCCTGAAGACTACACACTCTATTAGGCTCAGGTTCTACGTCTATTCTGTTCACCATTTTATCCCCAGCACCTAAAATAATATCCAGTACGTAGAAAGCCCTTATTATAATACTGATGAATATATGTGTGCTTAGCCGCTCACTTGTGTATGACTCTACGATCCCATGGACTATAGCCCACCAGGCTCCTCTGTCTATGGGGATTCTCCACACGAGAATACTGGAATGGGTTGCCATGCCCTCCTCCACAGGATCTTCCCAACCCAAGGACTGAACCCAGGCCTCCTGCATTGCAGGCAAATTTCTTTACTGTCTGAGCCACCAGGGAAGCATGAATACATAAATATATAAAATTTTAAATTTAGTTGCATTCTATTAGTTAGCAACATGATCAGAGTACATGATTTCCTTTTTCCAGTTTTATTGAGATATCATTGACCTATAGCACTGGAAAAGTTTAAAGTATACAACATAATGATTTGATAGATGTATATATTATACAATGAACACCACAATAAGTGTAGTTAATATCCATCACTTCACTTAGTTATGCATTTTTTTCCTTGTGTTAAGAACTTTTAAAATCTATTCTCAGCAGCTCTGAAATATACAATACTATATTGTTAATGACAGTCACATGCTGTACACTGCATCCCCAGAATTTACTTAACTTACAGTTGGAAGTGTGTTCTTCTGACCACCTTCACTCATTTCCCCCACCAGTCTCTGGTAACCACAAATCTGTTGTGTTCACACGAGTTCAGTTATTTAGATTCCACATACAAATAAGATCACATAATGTTTGCCTTGTTCCGGCTGACTTAACCTACTTAACATAATGCCTTCATGATTTCTTACCTAGGTTGCTGGCCTATGCATTACTCTAAACATTATTTTCTTCCATATCTCAAAAGAAAAATAAATACTGTTTAATGTAATCATAGTTGAACCCACAAATCTCCCCACTGAAGATTCTTAGACTCATAAAAGTTATATATATACTTGCTTACAGTCATACAACTATCTAAAGACCATGAGAATAAAAGCTTGCTTAAAGGAAAACAAATTGGTCAGTATAAAATAAAGCATCTTATCTGTTTTCTCTTCTGACTGGGAAGAACTGATCTTAGCTTCAGAAAATATTTGAGGCCTCTTACCATCCCTTATTGACATGCCACCTCCGACAGGCAACCTAAGCTTCAAAACTCATGTTTCCAGCCTAAATGTGAAATAAAGTGCTCTGCTGCTGCTAAGTCACTTCAGTCGTGTCTGACTCTGTGCGACCCCATAGACAGCAACCCATCAGGTTCCCCCGTCCCTGGGATTCTCCAGGCAAGAACACTGGAGTGGGTTGCCATTTCCTTCTCCAATGCATGAAAGTGAAAAGTGAAAGTGAAGTCGTTCAGTCGTGTCCGACTCTTAGCGACCCCATGTACTGCTCTAGATAAATGTATTTTGAAATCTACGTGATCATCTCTTGATTTCTCAAAAACAAAATTCTGGAAAAATAAAGCACCATAAAAAAATTGATGTCACAGTCACACTCACCTCATTGTGAACCAGGTCCAGTGGTTCTATCATATACACAAAAGTATGATCTTCAAACATACCGCTACGACACAAGGAACCACAGAAAGAGAGTTAACACATATAGCAAACACACTGTCTTTAAAAATGAGTGCATCTGAATAAATAGCTTTATTCTGCCTCAAATCAAATTCACATATCTGCATGGAATCACCCTGTGGTCCTAGCACTGCACTAGACAAGGTCTAGGCTACGGAAAGTGCAAAAAGTGTACAAGAGACGTATACACATTATACCTGGTATGATTAGTTTTTGGAATTAAATGAACAGATAAGAAGGTCAAATTGGGATAGGACTATTGATGCTGTTCTAATATCTCGAGATATTACCGAACCATGTACAACTAGTACAAATTTGATTCGCAAATCCAGTATCATCTGTAAGAAAACAGGTTCTTAGTGTATAAGAATAATCTAAAAACATTTGATTCTGAAGAGGCAAACAGAATTATCTCTATGCTTGCAAATTGTGAATTTCTATTAAGACTGTGTTGGGAACCACATTTGAGAGACACAGGATTTTTTGTAAAGTGTGTAAATAAGATTTTCAAGATCCTTTTCATCACATGGCCGTAACAGATTTTTCCACGAAGTGCTACTGTGTTTGAGTCTAAAAGGCACCTACAAATGTTTTTTAAGAACCTGCCTGAAAACCGAAGCACGGGCTCCTCTTCTTTCAAACCACCCTTGCCTGGCCACCTTCACCTTATCCTTAGGTTAAGCTGACTGATAGTTCTTCTGGGAGATATCTCTGGGAAACCTTTCTGGGCTAGGTTCAGCCGCCCCCAAAGTCCCTGTCCTTCTCCTTCACAGTACCCACCAAAATGGCAGTTAAATAACAATCTGTATAATCATTTATTTAATCTCTAAATCACCTGCGAACTCTAAGTGTTAAGAGAGCAGGGACTACGCCCTCCTTGTTCACCACATCCAGTCTCTATCCCAGGACTGGTACAGAAGAGTCACTAAAATAAATATCTATGAAAGACAAGATGGAAAGGGTGAAAGGAACGGAAGAAAGCAAGGCGATTCTCCCTATGAGAGTCCCACATACTGAAGTCCATTGCAGGTTGACAGAGCCACCCTTGAGTCCTTGACTCCTCTGATGTTTCCATGGTAGTAACAGTGCTCTCCACCCTGTAACACAGAAGAAGATTTTATTGATAAATGATGCTGTCTCCAGCATGATTCTCTCTTTGGGATGCATCTGTAAAGCCAAAAGAAAGGCAGGGATGATCCGAGAAATGCCTCCAGGTTGTTATGAAATCTCAATTTTACAACTTTTCTATAAGAAGCAGGTGTATATTCGACGTAATGAAGAAAAGGCTTTAACAGGAATAAGACATTAATGCAGCTGGAACAACTTTTATACCTTTCCTAAGCATGTGAGGGAGTAGACACTTAGCAGATATTGTTAGGGAATAAAATCGTCTACATAACTGAGGTGATTCCCCCAAAGGTGGTGTTTATCATCATTTTTTATGGAAAACTACATAAGACTTGGCGATTTGCTTTCCTACCTTTTAAAATCAGTTGATAAATTTTTTTAGAAATAATGTATGAATTTACTTTCCAAAGGCAAATAGTAACTGCAAGACCTATTTAAAAACACACACACACACAGAAGTTTCCTAGCACTTTCTCTCACCACCTCCATAGCAACTATTTTTAACACTTTCAGCTGTTTCTTCTGCTGTTTACCTATGTATTTCTGAATGGAATATTTATACTGTTATATCCTAATTTATTTCACTTTAGAAATTACCTTCCTAATATAGAATCTCAAAAAGTCTTCTTGCCCACAATACATTCTAACACACATCAGAAGCCTTTGGTTAAATTATATTCAGTGTTTGTATTATGACTACACAAATATTGTTCATAGTTGTGCCACTCTGATGACATTGTCTTTCATGCCCTATTTTAAAATTTTTTGAGAACTTTTCTCTCTTCTTTGCTTTTCCATGTATTCAGCATGTGTACAGACCCTATTATCTAAAATATTATCTACAACTCTTCTCCTATGATCCATTATAGCAGGTAAGTTATCAAATCCATTTTGCTCCTGGAGACACACCGCTTGTTTCACTCTCATGAGAGGTCTGATGCATGGCTGCATCCCAGGACTGGTCTATAGCATCATTCTGGGAATTCCTCTGTCCTCTTTCTGTATTGAATCCTAGATCCTACGTCTTCTGCTTTCATGATCCCCTTTCCTGGAGGTACACACCCTCTGGTAATTTGTTGAAAAGGTATTTATGAAAGATAAATTTGAAAGTTGAAAACCCCGTTTCTATCTTCACACTAGATCATGTGGGTGGGGAGAGAATTCTAGACTGATAATTACTTTCTCTCAGTATTTCAAAGGCATTGTGCACACTTTTAAATCTTCTAATGTTGAGAATTGGAAGTTATTCTAATGTTAAACATTGTCCATACAATCTATGTTTCCCTTTTCAAGAAGATTGCAGGAAATTCTATTCATACCCATTTTCACAAAATCTCATGATGGATCTCAGGAGGGAACTTTGCTTATTGATTGTGCTGGGCACTTTCGAATCAAGAAAATGCATTCTACCCAATATTCTGTAATAACCTATATGGGAAAAAGAATCTGAAAAGAATGAATATCTGTATATGTATAACTGAATCACTTTGCTGCACACCCTGAAACTAATACAACATTGTTAATCAACAATACTCCAATATAAAATAATTTTTAAAAAAACCCTACGACTCCACATGAAACACATTTGGGCATGTGTCAGTGCAGGTAATAATAATATATATATTAAAATAGTAAAAGAAGAAAACGCATGCACTTCAGTTCTGGGAAACTTCTATTGTTTCTCTGATAAGCCCCTTCCTTTCCATTTTTCTCTACAAATTGAGCTCTTCTACTAAAGCAGAGGAATGGCTGCCTGGCTCTAGGGTAGGGAGTAGATCAGGGATTTAGTACCTTCTCCAAGTAGACTTTCAACCAGTCTTTCTGTTTTCTGGTACTTTCAATTCCTGGGGCTTTATGGGTGAAGAAACACAAGTTGGCTTGGTTCTGCTTGGTTTTGTCCCAGTGGAACTTAGCAGAGCAAGAAAAACTCAAACCTAGGACAACTACTCTTCATCCATCTACTTTCTAGCTCCTACAATCTCATGGACACCTCTTCTTAGCTGTCTTCTCTTCTCTTAATCCTTGTGGGTTTATACCCTTTTTTAAATTCCTTAACTGTTGAGTATGTCACTATAAGGAACTAGAGATAAATATAAGCACAGAATCCACACTGTCTAAACAGAAGTTTCCTATTTTTTTAATTTAATATTGAAATGTAATTTCCCTGGTGGCTCAAATGATAAAAAACCTGCCTGCAATTCAGGAGACCTGAGTTCAATCCCTGGGTTGGGAAGATACCCTGGAGAGGGGAATGGCTACCCACTCCAGTATTCTTGCCTGGAGAATCCCATGGACAGATGAACCTGGTGGGCTATAGTCCATGGGGTCACAAAGAATCAGACACGACTAAGTGACTAACACACACTCATATTGAGTACAGTTCCCTGTATACAGCAAGTCCTTGTTGATTATTTTATATATACAGTGGGTATATGTTAATCCCAAATTTCTTAAATAGAATATTGACTTTGACTTTTTATTGATGATTTACAGTCATCTTGATCACTGCTTATTAAGCTGTATTACAATAGCCTCAGATGATATTTAAGTGCATAAAAGGGTGCACCCACATACCAAATGACCACTCCCCAATCAACTTAGTTTGTTTCCTTTTAGTAAAGTTTCAATGTTAGTTTCTAAAATTGGTATTACAATCTTGTTACTATTTTGTAAAGTGTTGCTTTTGCTTCTCAAAAATCTACTCCCATGCACAAATATTGACTTCTATATACTTTGTCAAATTCTATTTGCATATTCAACTCTGAAACTTGTTGGGGCAAATGGTACCACACATTTCAGTAATTTGATAATCCAAATTAATACCCTGTAATTAAATATCAGACTCTTCCCATGATTCTAAAAACAACCATAGGAAACTGTAAATTCCATCAAACCAGTTATAGAGCACTTTGTGTCACACCAAAAAGCTATCTTGAGTCGGGTGACTGTTAGAAGTGCGCAGCAAACACTGTCATATTTACTTGACCTTTCTTTAAAAAGCTCTATTTTTTATATTTTCCTGCAAATAATCTTTTTTCCCAGAAAATATTTCCAAGTCTTTTCTTATACTTCAGTTTCACTCGCTTGCACTGAAAACTGAAAGCTGATGCTCTTTGGTATCTGTTTTAATTAAGGCAGAATATCATCTGAGGAGAAGGCAATGGCACCCCACTCCAGTACTCTTGCCTGGAAAATCCCATGGACGGAGGAGCCTGGTGGGCTGCAGTCCATGGGGTCGCTAAGAGTCAGACACGACTGAGTGACTTCACTTTCACTTTTCACTTTCATGCATTGGAGAAGGAAATGGCAACCCACTCCAGTGTTCTTGCCTGGAGAATCCCAGGGACGGGGGACCCTGGTGGGCTGCCGTCTATGGGGTCGCACAGAGTCAGACACAACTGAAGCGACTTAGCAGCAGCAGCAGCAGCAGCATCTGAAGGGAACTGTTTGGTTCACTGTATATGTGGATGTGGAGCACCATACTTCCAGGACTTTGAGACTTGCAGTAATATCTAATCCCTGATGTTTATCATCATAAGAAAGCTTTAATATCTAACTTGTGTAATTATATTAAACACTAAACGCAATTTGGCAAGTCCTAATTTAGTGTTAATATTAGTAGTATTAGAAGACTTTCTGACTTCCTTATTGCTTAATTTACACTAAGTTTTTGAGAAAGCATTACCAGAAAAATACTATTTGGCAACTGTCCAGATTATGTAGCACTTTGTTAATGTCACCACAAAGTAAGATCTTTGGGTATTTCATATTAAATAAATCCCTGTTGAGAAGTATTCCCTCTTGGGTATCAGGATGACAGGAGCAGGTCAGGTCAGAGGGGCCTCTTCCAGGGGGAGGGCCTTGTTAATGAAGACACTGGATAGTCAGTTCCCAGGGTGCCTCCATCCAAGGTACTAGCCAGCTGAAACCCTCGCTGCCTAACAGTCACTGCCATCTCTGTGTACAAACAGGGAGAGAGTCACAAAGTACTAAAAGGCTCTGCCGCAGACAGTGGAAAGCTAAACTGAATCCCACATCTGCAGGCTTCAGTGTTTCTGCAATCAGGAAGGCCTGAGACAGTTCAAGAGCACTGGTCAGAGACTTTGAGATCACCACCTCTGAGGGGGTCACAGACCTGTAACTAGGCAAACAGCAGGCAGGAGAATCAAAAAGGGCTCACCTGATGCACGACACAAGACAAGTCTATATGTGTCTCCAGGGGCATCAGCATTTTCAGATTAAAAACTGTCGGGTACTTATATTCAACAAAAATGGAGAATCTAATAAGTGGAGATTATTGCATTGTCAAAAGGACTTAAAATAGGATGCATATACCTGAATGTGAATACTGCAAAATAAGGATACAAAAAAATATTTCAGAGAATTGGACAACTTGAGAACCCAACACCAGTTTAATTATTTATCTTTGCTAAACTCAAGGGGAAAAAATGTCCAGGTATCAAAACATTTACATGTCCTAATTTATACATTTATAAATATAGCTGTACTACATAAATTTTAGTGCTATATATATTTTTAGTAGTTCACGCAAGTTATACTATTCAGATTTAAAATAACTTTGTAGGGAACCAGTGTGGGATGAGTGTTTTTTTTAACCTCCCAGCCAAGAGCTTTGCCCACAGAAGCTCATTGCCTCTGACAATACTCAGCATTCATTGAAGAAGTGAGTTTGAGCTTGACCATGGTGCTGACTTGATAAGGAAACACACACACACACAGATTCTAGGAGGGCAACATGATTAAGATGACAAAGAAAAGAACCAAGGTGAGAATAGAATATAGAACCTACAAGGGCAGGGATTTTTATCTGCTAGGTTCACCATTGCATATCTAGCTTCTAGAATAATGTGAGATCAGAGTGAGTGAAATCAACAGCTGTTTAATGAATGAATAAAAATGGTCTTGTCACTTAGGCTCATGAAGAAGCCAGTCTTAAAGGACCAAAGGATTCAGGTTTGTTGAAACAGTGGGTAAATAAACTCCCATTACCTATCTGAGGTTTTGTGCTTTTTTTAGTTTAGTTTTTTTTTTTTTTTTTTTTTGAGACACTCTTTTGTGATTCAGTGAGTTTTAATATATTAAAATAGAATTGTGGGACTTCTCTGGCAGTCCAGTGGTTAGGATTCCACACTTCCACTGCAGGGGGCACAAGTTCTATCCATGATCAGGAAACTAACATCCCGCATGCCAAGTGGGGCAGTCAAAAAAAAATAGAGGCTGCCACTGAACAACTTAGAATATGGGAAAGTAGAGAAAATGTGTTCCTCCTGGAGGGAGGTGAATCTCACCCCCCAAAAAAGAGGAAGGGACTATGCAGACATGCTCAGCTCCTTCCCATCAGTTAAAGTGTTCTTTCTTCCCTGGGCAAGAGTGAGCAAAGAAATAGGAAGAAGCCAGGGTGAGAAAATACAGTTAGTAAAGGACAATATCCCCACCCGATAAAAATGAAGAGTAACAAGGAAGGTGGTGACAGAACCGTTGTTACCTATCCACTCAGTCTTACACTGCTAGTAGTTCCTTTACTAAGAGGAGAAACCAAAGTATTAGCAAGCATTTAAAGTGAATGGTTCACCTATAAGGGATTTAATAGAAATATACTAAGTTGAAAAAGAACTATTATACCATTATATTGATGCCTAACTCCTTTAGAACTGATACACTAAAAAATAACTTATGATAATAGGTTCATCAATAACGTTGACCAACAAATCAACAAAGTTGTTTTGTTGTATACTGTGTACAAAGCATCATGCTAGGAACTGTTGGTGCAGAAGCAAAGTTCTTTCATATGCACTTACTAATACCTGGCACCTATTCTATCCTGCCTACTTAATCTGTTGACCTCTCAGTTCCTATGTTCACTTCACAAGGAAAGAAGCCCCTTTAATTCACTTTCATTCAACAAAAATAAAAGCATAAGACATTAACCTCTTCTTAGTTAAAAGTGGGAACTAGGTGGGGGCTTGGTCATCATGAAATGGGAACACCTAGACATGTAGTAGCTCTGAAGTGTGACTCATCATTTTGTTTGAAACTAATTCCCAGAATATTTTAAATGTACACATTTATATTTCACTTTAAGGCCAAATAAGCTATTAGTGATTCTGTTCCTCCCTCGTCATTTGAATAATACTGTGTGTGTGTGTGTGCATGCACGTGTGTACTTTTGTCTAAATAATTTGAGATATTTGGAAGAAAGTTTGCAAGGTGTAAAAACAGGCTTATTTAACTTGCCATTCTTATATACTAATTTTCTTTTCTGGTATTCGGTATGAAGATTTTCTTAACATGGAACACAATGTGAACTTTAAAGACACACTTTTAAAAATAGATATGCAATGATAGTAGGAGTATGAATTTATACAAAATTTTAGAAAGAAAAACTGTGAATATGTAGCAAAAGCCTTAAAAATGTACCAACTCTTTAACCCAGAAAATTCCATTCTTGAAAGTAATCCTTAAGCAATTATTAAAGAAGTACACAAAATATATTTAGAAGGGTTTTACTTAAAGTTATGGCAACCCACTCCAGTTTTCTTGCCTGGAGAATCCCCATGGATAGTGGAGCTGGTGGGCCAAAGTCCATGTGGTCACAAAGAGTCAGACACGAGTGAGTGACTAAGCACCAGTACTTAAAGTTATTTGTACAGTGAAATATTAGAAGCAATTTTAAATGTCTATCATTGTGGGATTAAACAAATTATAGCAAATGAATTGGATACAACATTATACATCTTTTAAAAACAAAAGTTTAGCAGAAATGTTAATGCCTGTTAAAATATTTATAATATTGTTAGGCTAAAAACAATTTTATTTTCTCTGTTCTACTGTAAATTACCAAAACTTTGCAAGTAAATTTATGGGTATAAGTTCTGATTATTACCTAGGACTTGATTCTCAGAAGGAAAATGAACAGCTCAAAAGGGGTTATATAAATGATCTGGTTGTAGTTTTCATCGCCTAAGTTATTTCCAGTATTCTGCTGGTCTGAGGAGCTGGGTATTTCTTTATTCCTTTATCAATCCTAATGTCATTTTCCTAGAAGTTGAAAGAATGACCATTCTTCCATCAGGGATATATAAATAATTGTATTCCCTTCCTGGAACCTCCAAACAAGTTCTCAAGATCCATTTGTTTGATTTGAACTTTTTTTTCAGATTCCTGATAACTGTAACCAAGTTGTTTCTAGACATGTTCCTCAAATTTATATTCCCACCAATATTACTGTGACTATTATTGGATATTATGATTTTTTTAAGAAATATGATAATTTAACATTTTAAAAGATGCCATTTGTATTCTCATTTTAACTTGCATTTCTTATAAAAATTTTACCAGCCATTTGTATTTTTCTTTTCTGAAATATACATTTATGTCATTCATCCATGTATGCTTACATGGTTTATCTTTCATCAATATGTAATTTAGATTAATTCAAAGCATGTACAAATTGGCACAGAACATTGCCATGTTTGTTAAAAATGTTCTAATCTGAAATATTTTATTAAAAATTTGCTTTATATTGTTTAATGAAATAAAATATGTATATATATTTTTAAAAATTTCTCCCACAGGATAGTGTATACCATATCAACTCGGGTTTGGGAGTGTGAGAGGCATACGTGTAAGCTAAGTCACTTCAGTCGTGTCCAACTCGTTGCAACCCTATGGACTGTGGCACACCAGGCTCCTCTGTCCATGGGATTCTCCAGGGAGGAATACTGGAGTGGATTGCTGTGCCCTTCTCCAGGGGATCTTCCTGACCCAGGGATCAAACCCTCATCGCTTATGTCTCCTGGCATTGGCAGGTGGGTTCTTTACCACTAGTGGCACCTGGGAAGCCCATATATATAGATACACACAAATAAAAAACAGACTGTTACCACTTATTCATTAAATATGAAGCAAGTAAGTTTGAGTAAATAAGCTGTTTGGAGAAAATGGGTCATAAATAAGAAAAAGAAATGAACATGAAACAAACTGCAATGAACACTTCTTTTGTCAGCACTAAAATACTCTTTGTTTTAAATTTCATTTACAATTGATACAAGATTTGACATGTCTAATCCATGATAGGACCTCCATTTGGGACCTCAAATGACCTCTGGAGGCCAATTAGCTATTCCATTTCCTTAAAAAAAAAAAAAAACTTTCTTAGTGAGAAGTTTGGATCAGGTTACAGAGGCCTGCAAAGGTGGCTCATTTGCTGAGTCTGTAAAGGTCTCTTGCAATCTTCCCTTCTCCAGACTCATGATTCAGCATCTGCAGTGCTCACAGCACTGGCACAGCTGACAGAAGCTTTGGTTTGTACAAATGCCAGGCAGCACTGTTCCCGAGCTTGATTTAGCATTTCTGTTCACTTTCCCCAACATTAACTTTTAGGGAGATTCGACAACCCCCACCAAGATGCAGCCTAAGGCAAGAAGCGACGGACTAGTGAGAGTAATACATGGAAGTTCTTAATCTGAGGCATAAAATTCAAAGGTTTGGAACATACATCAAATTACAAATGTGCCCACTGTTAGGTGGGCAGTTATAAATCCTAAGAAATGCCATGACCCTTGGGCAGTAGTTAGTTCAGGCTACCTAGAAATATCTGTGGAGAGGATATAAAATGGCCCAGCCCAGTTCCTCACACTGTACAACCCAGCAAGCCCACACTTTTGTGCCAGTGCTCATTAGCAATCAAGAAACAAAATCCAGTAATGTTTCCCCACCTTGTTTTGTTTCTCTGCTTGCATCCCATGCCTGAGGCATCCGTGGACACACCTTATGCTCAGAGGTGCTCCATAACCTTCCTACAACTCAGAGTCTCTGGATGCAGCCATTCCAGGAATTTTCACCCTGACTGGGGGAGATCAACTGTGTTCCTTACATACAAGTAATCTCTCTCATGTTTAATCTAAATCCACGTTTCCTTATCGATTCTCTATGAAAAGAACAGTTAATCTCCAATGAAGGAAATCAAGCACCGAATTGCATTGATATTACAATGCTTGGTGGCCATGAGAAGGTTTATTTGTCCTCTTTCTGCCTCCATTTCTTCCTCTGCACAACAGGAATAATAATGCCCACATCACAGAACTATTGTGAAGATTGACAGGGAGAATGTTCCCTACATCTGCCTTTTCCCATCTGTCCTCTGTCCTTGGGCACCAAAGTCCCTTGGACTACAGTCACTCTAACAGCCCCTCCAGTCTGATCATTCAGTTTCTCTGACCTGGTGCTGCCCTGGAACTGGAGAAGTCTTGATACCATCCACTTACATAACCAAAACAATGAACATTTCTTTATTGACTGGAGCATTTAATGTTACCTCAAACATTTGTAAATTTTAATAAATTTCTCCTAAATGTATATTAAATTTAAAAATAATAGCTTTTATAAGAGGCCACAGTATTTTAGTGAGACAGATAGCAAAACAATGCAGTGTGCAATGAACAGCGTTCTATGAATAAGAATATTTATACTATAGGATGTCCATATGCTGGTGACCATACCTTAGAGTACTGTGGTTTCCCATTTTCATAGTGAATCTCCACATAATCAGAAGACAGCAAACCACTACAAAGGAAAGAAAATATAGTGATTTCCATATCTAACATACTTGGCGGTTGTAAAAATAACCAGCTCAATAAATGGATGTGAGAGTTATGTAAACCACAAAGCTCTCCTGTCCACAGTAAGGGCAGAACAGATGTCATCAACAGTGCCAAATGTTATCCAGCAACAAATCACTCCTCCATCTGTTAAAAAGGGTAAAATATGGATAATTTAAAGATGAACTCTTTTTATACACACGTTCATCATTTGACTGATATGTTACTATGGAACAAACAAAGAGGCAGGTAACAGGAGAAGATGAGCACTATAAAAATCCACAATTACACTCTAACTAATTGGAAACTCAAAACAATCATTGAGGAAGAGTACAGAGAAAAGACCAGACAGAAAATATTTTAGGCTTTTCAAGTCACAGGGTCTGTATAACCACTATTCAACTCTGCTATTTTATCCTGTAAGTTGCTACAGGCTGTACAGTTGTGTTCTAATAACACCTCATTTATGTGAAATCTGAATTTCACATAATTTTCACCCATCAGGAAATATTTTTCTCCTTGAATTTTTTGCAACCATTTGGAAGTTTAATAAATATTCTTCACTCGAGGATTACAAAAGCAGAAATGCCAGATATGGCCTGTGGTCCACAGTTTGCTAACTCCTGGAATAAAATAATAGTTAAGAACGTAGATTTTGAAGTCAGAGCAAGGTTTAAAACCTAGCCCAGCTCCTTATTAGTAGTGTGACCATGGGCAAGGTACCCAACCTAGCCTTTACATGAGTCACACGAAGACAATAGAGTGTGAATCGCATAGACACTAACAGGATTAAATGAAACCACCCATATGAGAACTCAGGGCTGAGTACGTGCCCAGTAACGGGCACTGCAGCTGTCACTATTTTTAACTCAGCTTCCTCCAACACATTTCCCTTTATACAAGGTAGGAAATACAAAATAGGTGCCTCCAAATGAGCACAGAACTGCTAGGGCATCTGGGTTCCTGTTTCAGCTGCACCACTAGAAATAATGGTAACAAGACATCACTCACGTTGACTGAGTACTCACTACATCCCAGCCACTGTTCTAGGGACTATCAAGGGAGAACTCACTTAGTCCTAATGGTAACTGAAGGACAACAGTAGATTCAACCATGAGCCAAGGGCGTGCCCTATATTTAGGTCTCCATTTCTTCTGTAAGAAAAAAGGCTGGAGCAGACGATGTCTCAGGAAGGCCTGCTCTGACATTCTGTCTTCCATAACTCTGCCTACCAGTAGGTTTTCTTGTTGGGAAATCTCGACACTGCTTCTTTAACAAAAGGACGGGAGGACTCAAGGATTTTGCATCATTTTGAGAGCTGCACCTGATGTAGTTCTACTATGACCCAGTGTGGAGGGTCTGGAGGAGGCTTGGAGCCAATCAACAGAGTAACTGGGAGTCACATGAGCGTCTGGTCCAGCCTGGTTTCTGGTGTGAGCTGAAGGACAACAACACAGAAATAAGGCAGATGCTTGTATCTTGGACAGGTTTTTCTATTGAAATTACTAATCAAATGTGTGTCTATTGAAAATTCTACATTTGAAACTAACAACTTACGGTACCATCTACTCATTCCCTTCTCAAAATCTCAGTAATAGCAGAAGTAATGACAGGGGGCTTCCCTTGTAGCTCAGCTGGTAAAGAATCCGCCTACAATGCAGGAGACCCTTGTTCGATTGATGGGTTGGGAAGATCCGCTGGAGAAGGAATAGCCTACCCACTCCAGTATTCTTGGGCTTCCCTTGTGGGGCTCAGCTGGTAGCAAATCCACCTGCTATGTGGGAAACCTGGGTTCAATCCCTGGGTTGGGAAGAAAGGCTACCCACTCCAGTATTCTGGCTTGGAGAATTAGGTCGCAAAGAGTCAGACACGGCTGAGCGACTTTCACTTTCACTTTCTTCAATGACAGTTCTCAGCTCTCTATACTTGGGAGAACCCGACACAGTGCAGAAACTTCTTTCAGTTCTAGTTAATGAAGTCAGCACCGTGAATGTGCATAAGCAGGGTTGTTGATGACAACATTTCTCCCAGGAATATTTCCACAACACCACGAGGCAGAGAGGCTGCACTAACTGCATTTTAATTACCTCTCTCTACAGGTAATTCATTATTTTCAAAATCCTCAACCACACCATCCCTGGAGCATGTCTAACAGTTGAAAACAAGCCTATTTTAGACCCCCTACTTTTGCTTGTAATTACAAAAGCAGATAATAACATTCTAACCACTAACCACTAGATATGATAAAGGTCACTTTACCATATTTCTCTCTTTTCAAGGTCTTTTGCCCACCACAGACATACCTATTTCTACTACCTCCCACATGTGAGAATCTTAAAGAAGAGAAATAGCCACTTTTCTAGGAGCCTATGACAAATAGAGACAGACCTAAGACCATATGCTCCCTGTGACAGAGGCGCTCCTCTCTCCCGCCTCCTATAAATAGCACCACATCCTCACTTGCACCACCCTTTCCTCCTGTCTGACCAGAGCCATCTCTGCCTTAAAACGGTTTCTTTCACTTATCACAGTGTCCCCAGCACCTGGCATGATGCCTGGTGCATAGCAGGTGCCTAATCAACATTTGCTGAGTGAGCGAACATCTACGAACATCCACTCCATGCCAGGCCCACACCGTGTGCTGGAAAGGTGGGATGAAGAATGCTACTCTCCCAGACCGAAACTAAGCAAATCAGCACAAACGTATGAGATTCGCCATCTCATCCTAAAATGGCATTTGTAATTTTCCTGAAGGTGAATTAATGTCAACTGAAATGTAATCTCATTATAAAAGTCTTAATGTGATTTCAAAACAAGACTTTTCAATGAGGGACAAGTAACACTGGAGAAAAAGAACTGAACAGCTAGTGGTGTGGTGCCCTGTCTCCAGCCACACCCTGCAAAGAAAAAGCAGGTCATCTGTATCTCTGTACGCCTGAAGATAAGCTGTCTGGCAATCTCTGCCTGCAGATGCTCTCCAAGGCCTTCCCTCCACCTCTGCCCTCTGCAGTTTCCCTAGCAGAATTTCCTGTCGGGAACAGACTGTTCTAACAGTCCAATACTGATCTACTTAACAATTACGGTTCCAAGTATAAACTGTCATTTTACTTTGATGATCAGCCAACTGGGCGTTTGGTTCTGAGTTATCTGATAATGTGAGGGAACTGATGAAAAGGAATTTCTGAACATTTTAAATTCTGAAATATACATCCTTTTTCTAGGCATTTAAGTTACAGAAAAGCTATAGACCCCAGCTACTATAGTGCTTCTCATGCAGGTTATCTGGTGAAAGAGAGGTGGCCTTTGGAAGTAAAGAGATAAATGTAGGATGGAAGTTCAAAGCAAGATGGAAGAGAGTGGAAGAGCTGGAATAAGGAAATTCTCTTTTGGTATTGTTATGGAATCCTCTCACCCAGCACCTTCATGGTGAATCTGCACAAAGGTAGTGAAGAGAACCTGAACTCTAAAGTCAGACAATATGATTTTATTCAACATATGAAGAACAGATGTAAGCACCTTGAAGATGCTGAACTCCAAGAGCAAGAGAATGGCAAGACTATTTAAACACGGCAACGAACCAAGAGTCATAGCAATGACGGAGGAGACTGGCAGAAATAATGCTGAGTATCCACCCAATCGCATTTTGTCTTCCTTCCCGGCATGGTAAGACTACATTTCATAGCTTTCCCAGCATTTAGGATGGGATCAAGAGATTGAATTTAGGCTCAAGAGATATGGGTGGAAGTGATGTCCACACTTCCAGTTTGAACATTAAAATCCAGGCATGACTATCAGAGCTCTCTCTTCCCTGGAATTCTGAAGTCATATGTCCCAGATGGCATAGCTACAAGGTGGATGCCGTCTAGGTTCCTACATCGTGATTTGGAGAACAGCCTCTTAGGAAAGTCACTCATTTTATATTAGACCATACCATGGGCAAAAGACAAAATATTACACTGTTAATTCTCAGATTTCATCTTTATTATTGAAACATGCTCGAAATGATCCTAATTCCAGTATGTATCACAAGAAAAAGTTTTATAAATTTACGTTGAAAGAATTTCAGAATCATCAACAAATATACAGAGAGAACTGCTATTAAGATCTAGACATTGAAAATTCATACAAAGAAAAGTTTGGCCTATATAAATATCTGTTGGCGTCCTTGAGTTTGAGATGGTGTGTCTAATGAAAGAAGATATATGAACAGTCAGGTGGTCAAAACTCCAAAGTCTATACCTTACATTCCTCCAGGGAGATTCATTATGGAAAAGCCAAGGGAGGATCTGAGTAACTGGAAGTTACTTACCAAGAATCCCTAGAGCCTGGAAAAGTCATTAAGGAAGAAGAGTGAATGACTTCTTTGGAAAATAACTTGAATCATTTAAAGAAAGAAAGAACTATATGCTTTCTTTTGGACCATCCTGGTCATGATAGGCTATGAGTGGGTTCATCAAGCAAACTAATTTGTTTACAAAAAGATGACATAGAGAACAAGACCCTTGCACTCTAAGGAAGACTACTAGGAAAGACAAACATCGGACCACAAGAAAGTCATTTGTTCTAAGTCAGTTAAAGATCATTTACTTCCTTGAAAAAGTAGTCAAACTACCGATCTCTAGTCTCTTCCAGTTTTGAAATCTGCATTCACTGCAATTAATGAAATGAACCCTCAGTCTACACCTCTGATTAGGAAATTGAGAATAATCTCTTTTGGAGGGACCTGAGGCCCATACAGCATTCCTTCACCAGCAGAGCTAGAGGAAAAGTCTAGAAGAACAGTAGCAAGCACCAAGGCTGAAGCACTGGCTGGCCATATGATTTATCATCCAAATCAGGATACAGAAAGAGGCATATTAATAATTATTCCAGGACAACAGACATAAACCAGGAAGGACTGTCCTGGAAAAATGGGGACATACGGTTACTCTGCCTAAGGGCCAAATTTCAGGTACACACATTAAGTTCTACAGAGAAGGTTAGGCTAGTCTACAAGGTGAAAAATACCCCAAAGCTGAGATGTTACTAAGCCAGTAGACTGTGAACATGTCTCCTTCTCCAGCTGCTTCTGGGTTTTATATGGCCACTGTTTTTGGACAGACTTAGGATCTCTCTCTCTCTCAGCACTTGACGTCAGGAAGTACATCAGAGGAGAATGAGCAGTTTGAGATGCAGAAACCAGAAATCTGTGAATCTACATTCACCACGATACACTGGACCTGTCAGGTCCTGACCAGCCATTCTCCTTGCCACTCAATGTCTTTGCTCTTAAAGAAACAGTATCACTAATATCCTAATTCCATTCGAGGTGGTAAAATATGTAAATTACTTCCATGTGTTTTCACACTAGGACTGGAACAGAGGTCAATATTTGCGTGAACAGTGAAAGACTATGTCTAGAAAAGAAAGGAGTGTCACCAATGCCAATTTTCATAATGGAAATTCACTCATCTGATTATCTTCTGCTTGACAACTTTTAACTCCTCAGTATTAGGATCCCTGAGCATCCTACATGGCTCCTAACAGACTCACCCTGGAGGTCTGCCCTTCAGCCCACCAGGCGTTACACTTGAAGTAGGCTGGGACCTGGGACCCTTTTCCAGGGTGCTTGCAATTTGCACCTGGACAACAAAATACAAGAAACCATAAGAGACTAAAAATAACTACACGCCTGCTGCGGTGGGAGCAATTATGAGCAATAACATACAAAAAGGCCACGAACCAACTACCATGATGGAGGTGCCGGGAGCAAAAGCAAGGTACTGCGTGTGATCCCTGCACGCAGCATCAGCAACTGCGTAGGCAGACCTCCTAAGCTACCCCTCCAGCCCCACCCACTCACTGGTGCACCCTCCCCTCACCCTATTTGAGGAACCAGCCTGCCCTCCGTGGAGAGCAAGCAAGAGTACCTGTTACTTGTTTTCGCTCTCTCATGCTACAGCACAAGTTTCAATAAAGCCTTGCCTGGAATTCTCATCTGCCCTCTTATCAATTTCTACTGATGAAAAAGTCCAAGGACCCAGGTTGGTAACATATTCGTTTATTTGATAACAATAAATGCTGAGCACTATGGAGAGTCTCAGCTTCATGGGGCATCAAGGAGAACAGTTTTGGACAACAAAGCACCATGCCTGCTCCCTCTTTCCATCAGTTTTACTTTTTTCCTTTTATACACCTAACTTTTAATTCATTAAATTATCACTCTGAATTGTAATGAGGAGAGATACAGACTTTAAACTTAGTACATTCATACAAGTGGAAGCTTGTAAATTTACTATTATCCTCATGGTGCTTTCCTTTTTGAAAACAACAAAGACTGTAAGAAGATTCTTCAACCACCACTTTTCTCAAGTTTTAAGAAAAAGTTAGACTCAACCCAACTGAAATAATTTTTAATACCAAAAGTTATTTCAGCTAGAAACTATATACTCCTTTGAGTGTAAACAATACAGTGAGAATTTTAAAGCTGTGTTCAAAGATTGTAGACATGGAGAGGTTTGGATCTGAGAGTATAGAAATGATATGTTAAGTGGGTGAAAGTAATTGCAGGTTGAATTGAGGCTTGGTGTTAAGTCAGTGACGGCATGCTAGGCCAGGGCTGGAGAATGTGGGCGTACTTCACAGGAGTGGAGCTGGGGGCGGAGACTACTCCTAGTACAAGCAAGCTGTAGAGATGTGAGCTTCTCTGAGGGTCACCACAGGAATTCAATGAGTTCCTGAACCACAGGAGAGGCTGCAGTACTGTAATGTGTAGGCACTCATAAGCGATGGCCCGTGCACCATAATACAGTTAAGAACACCATATAAAATACTAGGTTGTCCAAAAAGTTCGTTTGAGTTCTTCTGTAACTAACTTTTTGGTCAACACAATAAGAGTAAGAAACTTAAAACCTTTTAAGTTAATAGTTAAGGCAGTAGAGAGAAGAGGAATTAGCAGAGAAGTAAGGGATAAACTCGCTGCTGCTGCTGCTAAGTCGATTCTGTGCAACCCCATGGACAGCAGCCCACCAGGCTCCCCCATCCCTGGGATTCTCCAGGCAAGAACACTGGAGTGGGTTGCCATTTCCTTCTCCAATGCATGAAAGTGAAAAGTGAAAGTGAAGTCGCTCAGTCATGTCTGACTCTTAGCGACCCCATGGACTGCAGCCTACCAGGCTCCTCCGTCCATGGGATTTTCCAGGCAAGAGGACTGGAGTGGGTTGCCATTGCCTTCTCCGAGGGATAAACCTGAGATGATGTAAAAGCTGAGAACCTCCATGCAAGTTGGCCTGATCAGCAGATAAAAGGAGTCAATTAAGAGTTCTCCTCTGAGGAGCCATAAAAAGGAATGCATTTGAGTCAGTTCTAATGAGGTGGATGAACCTAAGCCTATTACACAGAGTGAAGTAAGTCAGAAAGAGAAAAACAAATATCACATACTAAAGCACATATATGGAATCTAGAAAGACAGTACTAATGAACCTATGTGCAGGGCAGCAATGGAGATGCAGACATAGAGAACAGACTTGTGTAAACAGTGAGGGAAGCAGAGGCTTAGACAAATGGAGAGAGTAGCATGGAAATGTAAACACTAACATACGTAAAATAGATAACCAGTGGGGATTTACTGTATGACTCAAGGAGCTCCAACCGGTGCTCTGACAACCTGAGGAGTGGGATGGGGTGGGAGATGACAGGGAGGTTCAAGACGGAGGGGATATACATATATATATATATGTCTGGTTCATGTGGATATATGGCAGAAATCAACACAATATTGTAAAGCAATTATCCTTCAATTAAAAACAAATAAATTTTTTTAAAAAGAGTTCTCAGAGGATAGCATCATTCAACAGAGACATTTTACATTACCCAAGAATGAAAGTGAAAGTGAAAGTCGCTCAGTCACGTATGTCTCTTTGAGACCCCAAGGACTATACAGTCCATGGAATTCTCCAGGCCAAAATACTGGAGTGGGTAGCTGTTCCCTTCTCCACAGGATCTTCCCAACCCAGGGAACACACTGCAGGCGGATTCTTTACCAGCTAAGCCACAAGGAAAGACCACATATAAGAATGAAAGATGCTTAATTCCTCCTCCCTAACTTTTAAGCCACATGATTTGAGGGAGTTAACACATTCTTAGTGTGGCTGCCACTATCTCTGTAAGTACATCAGTAATTCTGAGATTCCTCTATGATAGAACTGCAGTTACTTTCACACAAGTGGTTTGACCCCAATATGTCATGAAACAAGAACAATTTTAAACATAGGGAAAAGTGAATCCAAATAAAGATAGCATATCTTTGAACACAGTTATACATAACTGAAATGCTTTGGCGTACCATTTTCAAAATTGATAATGAATATTATAGTTTGCTGAATATTGCTAATTCACGTTCTTTTCTGACCTGCCCAATATTTCTTTAGAAAACTATCAAACCAGGCTTCACGTGCAGTGAAACTTTACAGAAACAGACATAGATCCATTATCAGTCTTGCCTTCTTGGAACTTTGTCTAGAAGAAAAAACTACCTTCCAACTAAAGTTTTTGTCATCTCCCAAGACAAGATCTCCCTACTTCTTTTATTTTTCAGTCTATAGGGATAAACTTTCCATTCATTTATACAGTGTCCATTCTTCCCAGGTATGGGTGAAATAGTCAAAAAGATAAAAACGAAACGAATGGAAAGACCACCAGAAATAGTAAGAGCTAACTAAGATAACCAGTTATAAGATATACATGCAAAAACAAAATACAATTCTATGTGCACAAGCAAAAGTAACCTAGAAATAATCCAGGGGAAAAGTTTCTACTAACAACGATAACAGTGGCAACAAATGTTATACATGTATTATGGATGTGGATATTTACACACATATGTATAGATGAACATATACTCTATACCTTTGATGTAATTCCAAACAAAATCTCAGAAAGTTTGTTTAACTTGACAAAAGTATTTTAAAGTTTATTTTAAAGAATAAATGTTTATGACAACCCGTTCGGTTTCAAAAGAGGGATAACAATAGGACCTTACATTACTACAACAGTAAAGGAAATACCGAGCACTGGCCTGATTAGATGGACACTCCAAAGGACAAACAGAAAGTACAGTTCATATAAAAGATGTAATACATGAAAATAATGACATTTTAAATTGGTAAAGAAGAAAATCAATAAAGAATAAATAGGTTTGGAACAACTGACTAAACTTTTGGGGAAAATTAGATCCCTACAGTAGATCTTACACCAAATAACAATATATACATTAAAGGTATGTATGTTTTAAAATCAATTTACTATAAAAAATATAACTGAATGGTAGGAAGAAGAGATTGCTTAGTGCATGATCTTAAACTCAGAAATAACTTTAGTAACAGATAAGACTATACATTTTTTTTAATTTCCACAAGTTAAATTTTAAAATATCATAAACAATGTCAAGGCAAACTGAGAAAAAATAAGCACATGAAAAACAAAGAGTTGCTATTTTTTAAGGAGCCAAAACAAAAACAAACAACCCAACAAAAAGAAGGCAAATGACATGGGCAGATGATACACAAAATTTTATGTACAAAATGCAGTCCACAGAAAAAAGAAAGCAAATGCTAATGGTGATGAATTATATACAAATCTACCATTGTATTAGTAATAAAACACCTGTAAATCAAAACTGCTGTAAGAGACCATTTTCTCCCATCAGTTTAGAAAATAAAAAATGAGTAATAGGAGCTAGATTTGGAGCTAAATTGGCACTTCAGTACTGTTGGGAACATGAACTAGTATGCTTTTCTAGGAGGCAATTTGAACTTGCCAGGTGACTCTCCTGCAAATGTAGGAGACATTGGGTTCGATCCCTGGGTCAGGAAGATCCTCTGGAGAAGTAAACAGCAACCCACTCCAGTATTCTTCCCTGGAAAATCCCATGGACAGAGAAGCTTGGCGGGCTGCAGTCCAGGAGGCCACCAAGTGTTGGACACACCACTGAGCACGCAGGGGCAACTTACAATAGCCATTAAAAGTCCTGAAAGCACTTTCGCCTTAAATCCATAAGTTCTATAACCTTTTAGGTGCTAATCATAAAGGTTTCCTGAGGAAGTAACTAAACAAAAACAAACACACAGATACCCATGGAGCTCTTCTCTGCAGATGATGTAAATGCGAATAGGTTTAAATGTGTTTTTACAGGGGTCTTTGTTGGTGGTCCAGTGGTTAAGAATCTGCCTTCCAATGCAGGGGACTCGGGTTCGATTCCTTGGTCAGGGAACTAAGTTCCCACATGTGGCAGGGCAACTAAGCCCACGTGCTCTAGAGCCTGAGCTCCACAACTAGAGAAGCCCCCGAGTGTGGCTAAAACTAGGAAAAAGCTGCGTGCCACAGTCAATACCCAGAGCAACCAAACATAAGAAAAAAAAAATTTTTAATAAAAACTAAATTTTAAAAAATATGTTTTTACAGATGCTTGAAAACATGGGAAAGATGCTCATAATACCACATCAAAAAAAAAAAAAAGCAAATAAGAAAATATTATGATATGTTCAGTAACTTTTTAAAAGTATGTCTGTATGTGTATATTCACATACACAAAAAAATCTGCAAAGATACACAAATATAATTGTAGGCTTCCTTCCTGTAGAATTTTCAAAGGTTTTTCTTTCTTTCCTTACCCATAATTCCTAAAGTTTTACAATGAATATACATTTTCTTTGAGAAACCACAAGTTATATTTTCTTAAAGGAAGGGAAACACAGCTCTTCAGGAAGAGGATTGATTAACTAATTAATTAGTGACCAAATTCAAGCACAGGTAAAGAAAAGAGTTACAGGCGATGACAACTACCACCAACCACGCTGGGGGCAGCGGCTAGCCTGGCTACTTCTGTCCCCTCAACTCAGTGTGATCAATAATCCCTGAACACAAGGAGGTTGGGGTGGGGACAGTAAAAGAAACAAACTGCAATCCCTACCCTCAAGGTGACTATAATCTCACAGCTAAAATAAGACCAGACAGCAGATACCCTAATATCATAAACAGTAAACCATCAAGCTTCCCCAAAAGGGCAAACTAATTTCAACTAAGATGATTGGGTGGGCTTCCCTTGTGGCTCAGCTGATAGAGAATCCGCCTGCAATGTGGGAGACCTGGGTTCCATCCCTGGGTTGGGAAGATTCCCTGGAGAAGGGAAAGGCTACCCACTCCAGTATTCTGGCCTGGAGAATTTTATGGACTATATAGTCCATGGGGTCACAGAGTTGGACACAGGTCCGTCTAGTCAAGGCTATGGTTTTTCCTGTGGTCATGTATGGATGTGAGAGTTGGACTGTGAAGAAGGCTGAGCACTGAAGAATTGATGCTTTTGAACTGTGGTGTTGGAGAAGACTCTTGAGAGTCCCTTGGACTGCAAGGAGATCCAACCAGTCCATTCTGAAGATCAGCCCTGGGATTTCTTTGGAAGGAATGATGCTAAGGTTGAAACTCCAGTACTTTGGCCACCTCATGTGAAGAGTTGACTCATTGGAAAAGACCCTGATGCTGGGAGGGATTGGGGGCAGGAGGAGAAGGGGACGACAGAGGATGAGATGGCTGGATGGCATCACTGACTCGATGGACGTGAGTCTCAGTGAACTCCATGAGTTAGTGATGGACAGGGAGGCCTGGCGTGCTGCGATTCATGGGGTCGCAAGGAGTCGGACACGACTGAGCGACTGATCTGATCTGATCTGAGTGACTTTCACTTTCAAGATGATTGGGAGCTTTGCAATGAGAAAATAGGGCCAGGGCTTCCCTGGTGGTCCAGTGGTTAAGAATCTGCCTGCAAATGCAGGGGACACAGGTTCAACCCCTGGTCCCGGCTTCCTGGGAGCAACTAAGCCCACGCATCTAGAGACCATGCTCTGCAAAAAGAGATGCCACCGCAATGAGAGACGACTAGAGAGCAGCCTCCACCTGCCATAACTACAGAAAACGCATGTGCAGCAATGAAGACCCAGGGCAGCCAAAAAGAAATAAATCTGAAAAAAAAAAAAAAGAAAAGAAAACAAGGCCAGGGTAGATTCAGGACAAAATACAGATAGGGAAGTAGGCAGGAAAGAGCAGGTAACATAGACAGGGATCAAAGTGTGCAGCCAGAGAGGATATTCTGGGAGTGGCTAGAAGTCCAGTGGCTAGGGCATCAGGCATGGGGTGATGGTGTTTAAAAGCAGGATCGGGACCAGACAGAACACAGGTTTAAGCAGAGAAGTTCGAACCTCCTAAGGAAAGGGAACTCTAGGACCAAGTACTCAGACTAGGAAGAGCTGAGCATAAGCACTGCATTCTACGTCTTCAGAAGCTGCAGAGTCTTTAAAGCCTGGGAAGGACTGAACACAGATAAGGTTCTTTTACTGGGTCAATTAGAGCCATCTGCAAAGTAATTAATGTGAGCAGCAGGAGAGAACGGCATGAGATCAACAAAGACATTAAGAAAAGGCCTTTCCACATATGAAAACCTGTAGCTTTAACTTTCTTTCAATCATTCAATTAATGGCTGAAGACTGAATGAGAAGCAAAAAGGAAAAAAGAAAGCAGATGAAGTTAAAGAAATGATTACCAAAATTTAAAGATTAATTCATTTTTACTTAAATTTTCCATATCCTTTTTATTTGTATTAATGCAGTTTTTTATTTTTATACAGTTTTTAAAGGTTATTTTCCATTACAGTTATCACAGAATATTGGCTATATTCTCCTGTGTTGTACTATACATCCTTGAGCCTACCTTATGCCTAATAGTTTTTACCTCCTACGCCTCTACCCCTGTGTTGACCCACCCTCCCCTCCCAGCCAGTACCCACTAGTTTGTTCTCTGTATCTGTGAGTCTGCTTCTTTTTTGTTACATTAACTAGATTGTTTAGATTCCACATATAAGTGATACCATGTGGTATTTGTCTTTCTCTGACTTCATTAACATAAAGCCCTCCACATCTATCCAGGTTGCTGTGCTGTGCTGTGCTTAGTCACTTCAGTCATGTCCAGCTTTTTGCGACCCCATGGACTATAGCCCGCCAAGCTCCTCTGTCCATGGGGATTCTCCAGGTAAGAAAACTGGAGTGGGTTGCCATGCTCTCCTCCAGGGGATTTTCCCAACCCAGGGATCGAATGAAGGTCTCCCGGATTGCAGGCAGATTCTTTACTGTCTGAGCCACCAGGGAAGCCTAAGAATACCACAGTGGGTAGCCCATCCCTTCTCCAGGGGATCTTCCCCACCCAGGGATCGAATCAGGGTCTCCTGCATTGCAGGTGGATTCTGTACCAGCTGAGTGGTTACCAGGGAAGCCCATGTTGCTGTAAATGGCAGAATTTCTTTAAATGTTTTTACAGTGAATTACAGATATCTGTCCTAAAATTTGTTGTGCAAATTTTAGCATAAAATGCAATTTTATTAGATTTTTTTAGTAAAATCTCTGTAGAACAATCACAGGTGTCCTGTGTGCTCTCTTCCTCTCTTCTTACCCCACCAAGGAGGAGCCTAACCCTTTACTTCTCTTGAGCTACTAAAGTCTGAGCATGTGTGGTATCTGCTGGCTGACCTGAGAACCAAGGCCTGCAAGGCCCTCTAAAGGAACAGACGTTTGATGCTGCCACCCTAGATTTCTCTTTCTGTCAGGAAACAACATTCTGTGCAATCCTGAGATCTTTCATACATAGAATACAGGACCCTTTATAGATGATAACCATGGTCCTTCCTAAATATTAGATATGTTCATCAAATTGTCAGAATATAGCAATCTGTTCTGTGTTAATATCAAACCAGTACAGAAGACAAGAATACCACACAGCAAGAAGAGGTGGAAGAGGAAGGGGAAGGAAAAGGAGAAATTTTGTGGTTTCTTCAAGAAACTACAAAATTACTCTCATACAAAGTGGCACCCATTTTTTAAATTACCACTTGGGAGGCGAGCAGAGGTGGGTGGGACAAACTAGGAGAACAGAACTGACATATATACACTGCGCTGTGCTGTCTTAGTCACTTAGACTCTTTGCGATCCCATGGACTGTAGCCCGCCAGGCTCCTCTGTCCATGGGGATTCTCCAGGCAAGAATACTGGAGTGGGTTGCCATGCCCTCCTCCAGGGAATCTCCCCAACCCAGGGACTGAACACAGGTCTCCCCGATTGCAGACTGATTCTTTACCATCTGAGCCACCAGGGAAGCCCAAGAATACTGGAGAGGGTGGCCTATCACTTCTCCAGGGGATCTTTCTAACCCAGGAATTGAAGTGGGATCTTCTGCATTGCAGGAAGATTCTTTACCAGCTGAGCTACCAGGGAAGCCCCATATATACACTACTATGTGTAAAAGAGACAGCTAGTGGGAAACTGCTGTATAACACAGCGAGCTCAACTCAGAGCTCTGTGAAAACGTAGAGGGGTGGGATGCGGGGTGTAATGAGGCTCAAGGAGGAGATATATGTGTACATAGAGCTGATTAACTCTGTTGTACAGCAGAAACTAACACAACATTGTAAAGCAGCTATACTTCAATTTTTTTTAAGTGCCAATAAATAAACAAATAAATTACCACTTGGGATAATGATCTTCAGTGTTCTAATCACATTTCATGGCATTAAGAAATTATTCACTGGCCTTCTGATTATTTTTTAAAAAATCATGATTTTCCTAATTTCTCTAACCAAAGAGATTTTTTCATTCTTCCAAATTATGTACCATTTCAAAATAATGACAACAGATCTCTAAAAATGATAGGATTTATTGGAAAAACTACCATTACTTGGTAACTTCTTTGGAAAGGGAATTTCTTCCAACTACTGCGGACTTTCTGATTCCGTGTAGTTCATTCGAGCGCCAACTGGGCCTTTTTTCACTCTGCTCGCTGTTAAACCCTTAGTCGACGATGAATACCCGAACTATACAGGCACCCAGGAGCCATCTGTTCTTTGAACTAATGAACAAACAGGTGAATAAGAATCAGCAGATCCAACTCTTAACCTGACTCTAACTGTCCCTGGGTCTTGGAAGAAGTCCCTAACATTGTGGAACAAGTTTTCTCCCTTACAAAACCCAAAAATGTTGGATTACAGGACCTCTAAAAAAACTTCCACGTCCAAAACAGTGACTGCATGACTGCCATCATAACTCCTACCCTAAAAGCACAGCTGTGCTAAGCTGGGTCTTGGGATTCTTAACACAGTATCACACCTATTTGGTACCTGCTTTGTCAAGTAATCAACTTTCTATATACTAGGATGACTTCAGGCCAACTTTTCCAGAATGCTGCTAAAAGAATAGTTCCATTCATGTTTCATATATACTACAAAGGGCTGCTTTATAAGTTTTATCTAATTCTACATATTTCTATGTACTTCCACCAAAAAAGAACACCTCAATTTCCAAGAAGGAAAGTGATAAACACTTGCTACAGATTAGATTAATAAAGAACAAAAAAAATTTACATAGAAATTCAGCTATGAGCCGATGATTAAGATCTGCCATCACTATAATGTATTAACATCAATCTATTTAAGGGGTATAGGGCTTCCTAGGTGGCTCAGTGGTAAAGAATACATCTGCCAATGCAGGAGACACAGAAGATGAGAGTTCGATCCCTAGGATGGGAAAATCCCCTAGAGTAGAAAATGGCAATAGATTCCAGTATTCTTATCTGGAAAATTCTGTGGACAGAGGAACCTGATGGGGTACAAAGAGTTGGACACAACTGAGCGACTGAGCACATTCACATGCACACATTTAAGGGGTATGTTGAAAATCAAACAACACAATTATAAACCTGTTACTTGATTACAACTAAAAATAAGTAAAAAACTTAAGTCAACTATCATTCTTTATCATAAAGATACTAAAAACCAAAGATAACAGGAAAAAATAAGAATCTGTTTGCATAAGTAGCTTATGATAAGCAAATTTGATGACATCTGATATAATTTTGAAAGACATGTATAAAACAGTGATTACAGCTGAGTAATTTCATCTATTTCAGTCTTATTATAACATCCAGACATACTGCATAATATCTGAATTTATATCTTTCAAAAGTTACTCAGATCATTAGCTATTTGCACTTCTCTGAATATGTGTCTTAGAATTCATTTTAAATATTGTATAATCAGATACTTTCCATCAATTTTAAGAAATGTAAAGTGCCAGTAATAAAGTCGGTGGTAGTAGAAAAAAGCAAAACAATAAACCTATAAATCAGAGTTTTAAGACAATTGCTGCAAATGGGTTTTTTCTCAAGCCAGGCAACTTTCATTAAATTGTCTTAAAATTTTAAGTCCAAGTAGACATTCTTACCCACATTCACAATTAAAGCGCCTCTCAATGTTTGGAGGAAAGTGAAATCTTTATAAGATTCTAGAAGCAGCCAAATCCCAGAGAGACTGACACAGAAAAAAGGAGAAACTATTCTATTTAGGTTCTTTCAGAGAAACTATTTTTAGTTTAATCCTAAAAACAGACATTTTTAGAATACTGAAGGAAATTCTAACAATTAACAATGTGATCCATAGTGGCAAATTTACTAAGTATCAATAGCAAATTTCAGAATCATGAGTACTTAGTGTTGGAGATGATGGGGAAGAATAAAGATCCTAAGTGAACTGACTGACATCAAAGAAAGTCGTGTTGTTGTTCAGTTGCTGAATCATGTCAGACACTCTTTGTCCTAGAGTTTGCCCAAGTTCAGGTCCATTGAATCGGTGATGTCATCCAAGCATCTCATCTTGAGAGTCCCTTGGACAGCAAGATCAAACCAGTCGATCCTAAAGAAAGCCATACCATGATAGGTAATTTACTACAATGACAGAAAATGGAGTGGACAACGTTCAGAGAAAAATCCAGAAACTAACAGTCCAGTAGAGTTAAAACTCCAGGCTCAGAGAATATTCAGGAGTTGAAATGCATACAAGAATCTAGAGATCACACCAGCATATAAATAACACAGAAGCAAATGAGATTCTCCAAATTACTATTCCATAGAAATGGCAGGTACCACGTTGTATCATGCGAAGAGCTGACTCATTGGAAAAGACTCTGATGCTGGGAGGGATTGGGGGCAGGAGGAGAAGGGGACAACAGAGGATGAGATGGCTGGATGGCATCACTGACTCGATGGATGTGAGTCTGAGTGAACTCCGGGAGTTGGTGATGGACAGGGAGGCCTGGCCTGCTGCAGTTCATGGGGTCGCAAAGAGTCGGACATGACTGAGCAACTGAACTGATGTTGTATCCATAGCTCTTTATATTGTCACCTACACAGAGGAAACATCTATTAAAGTCCTTTGGCTGATGAGTCCACAAGCAGGAAGCTCGAAGAAACAAAGGACAAGACAAGATGGTACATCACACTTTAGCTTGAGGAATCCACAGAACTCCAGGGTCCTATAAGCAGAGCTCAGCACCCCCAGGTGGGAAAGGTGGGGCCAGAGACAGTCCATGGCAAAAGCAACAGAAAAAGTCAGACTCAGGCTACTTTTAATCTCTCTCTTATAGATAGATAAGTATCCATGAAATCAAAAGCCAATCCCAGGCAGTCAGCCCATGAAGACTGGGACTACAAGGCTGAGAGAAAAATGAAGGATGAAAGCAGATGTGATTGTGAAATTACTCTAAGAGCAGTGCTCGTGACTATTCCAACAACTACCTCTAGGCAGGTAGTGACAGGACTGTGTGTGCATGTGTGCGTGTGTGTGTGTGTGTGTATGTGTAATTTCTTAATGGGCTATCCACAACAAGCAGTAAGACATGGAAATGCGGCAAGGATCTTGAGCACCGAGCGTCAACAAGATAAACAGAAGTTGTGTGCTCTCAGAATGATAGATGAAGATAGGAAATTTCTAATTCCTCTCTATAACATCGGACAAGGGTATGCTGCATAGCAGTCCACTGAATATTTTCTTGACATATGTTTGAACCTGTTAACTCTAATTTCAGTAAGACACCATGAATGGCTGAATCCTTTCAAGAGGATTAATTCTCCTTACAATCCTTAACTAATTTTTCTTTTACAGAATGCAGGGAATAAACATGCATCCACATTTATTTTCTTCTGAAAACTCTATTGTGATTATTAACTAATATTATGACTATCTTGCTTTCTGTCTGTG
Organism: Bos taurus; assembly: GCF_002263795.3. Classification (NCBI taxonomy): domain Eukaryota; kingdom Metazoa; phylum Chordata; class Mammalia; order Artiodactyla; family Bovidae; genus Bos; species Bos taurus. The sequence goes on along the minus strand of NC_037329.1, from coordinate 94,798,656 downwards.
TTAAAAAATCCAAATCTCCTACACAAGCTTTAGGATGAGCAGTTACCTGGGTGGGGGATGGGAAGGAGGAAATACTTTGGTGGAGGGACACAGGGAGCTTGTGAGATATTTTGTTGTTTAGTCACTCAGTTGTGTTCCAACTCTTTTGCGACCCCATGGACTACAGCCCACAAGGCTCCTCTCTCCATGGAATTTCCCAGGCAAGGATACTGGAGTGAGTTGCCATTTCCTTCTCCAGGGGATCTTTCCAACACAGGGATCAAATCCACGTCTCCTGCATTGGCAGGCGAATTCTTTACAACCGAGTCACTAGGGAAGCCCCTCTGAGATACCAGCCATATTCCACTTCAACCAAAGGGTGGGTATTTTATGAACAGCCATCTTATTATTCTTCTTTAAATTGCAAAAATATATTTCTACTTCTCTGTGTATATATTTTATCATTTTAGCAAATTAAAGAAAAAGGAATCCAAAATATCTGTTAAGTAACAGAAACAGATGAGCCCAGTTCAATTCTGACATTGAAAAATTTGAGCATGAGACAAAGTGAGCCAGAAATGGACCAAGGAAAAGGCATCTGGAATTAGAAAGCCATCACTACTAAGACCAGAGGGGAAAAAAACTTTAAAGAACATGTGGGAGGTGAAAAGCACAGAGAGAACAAAAGGCAACTTTCTCCTTCTCTAAAAATAGCAGTCTTATTAGGCCACTTTTAGACACCAGTGTTCATGTAGGAATCCATTTCTATTAAAAGAATAAAACTTAGAAAGGGAAAAGAAGTTCTTGCTGGATATCAAAGTATAGAAAAGTTCAAAAATGTAATAAAATGTAATAGACCAGACAGAAGTCATCTGAACTACAGATGACTTTATTATCAAAATACTTAACTCTCAGACTAGAGAGCTAACAGAACAGAAGATTAAGGCATGAGGCAAATGAAACCCTTCTATGCTCTGATTTTTTGTGGAACCACATTCAAAAAGTGAAGAATGTATGTGGTACAAAGTTAAGTAAACCTCCCAGAGAGCACTGCCATGGCAAATGACTGCTTTCCAAATAAAATGGCAAAAGATCCCATCCCATACCCATCACTGAAATACTTAAATTTAACTTCTTAAAAAAAATTCCTTATTTTCAGTCATCAAGACTGTCATGGATGGAAAACATGAATCTCAGTTGTTTTAGTAACCATTTATAATCAATTTATGAATTCATAATGTCAACAAGTATCTTCCCTTTCTTGCCCCCTCATCCTCCTATCATTTAAGAGACTAATCTGTTCATAGGAAGGTGGAATTCGTGAATGACAAAACCAACACTGGGTCCAAGGCCAAGCAAGACCATGTTACAGCTATACACAGGCATACTCATGTGACAGAATACAAGCCACGTTTTATGCTCAACAAGACAAAGTCTTTTCCAGAGTTCCTCTTTTTCATCAAAGACAGTGTATTGGATATTTAGAACATCCAATAATTCTGAAAAAGGTTATTCTAGGATTGTATTCACATGCATGCTCTGAGGGTCAAATTAGTATCTCTATTTTTATACACAATTTTTTAAATCATAGAGCCATGTAATGGCACTTAGTCTTTTTGGATGCCTAAGAATACTAAAATCAGAGAATATTTCTGAGATGACTAATAACTTAAATACCCACAATAAGCTGCAACTCAATATCAGAAAGCATGAGTGAAGCAATATCATAATGAGACTTTTTTTCCTTTTTCTGTGTCTCAAGCACAATCATTCCCTAGAATTCTTAACTAGAAAAGAATTTTAGTTCACTTATCCCTTAAGAGGATATTAAACAGCATATATTAAAAATTAAAGATAAAATTCATTTTTATCCCATAAGCTCAGATAACAAGCATATGGATATTAGTTCTCTACAGCATATTAAAAAGCGGAGACATTACCAACAAAGGCCCGTCTAGTCAAAGCTATGGTTTTTCCAGTAGTCATGTACAGATGTGAGAGTTGGACTATAAAGAAAGCTGAGTGTCAAAGAATTGATGCTTTTGAACTGTGGTGTTGGAGAACACTCTTGAGAGTCCCTTGGACTGCAAGGAGATCCAACCAGCCAATCCTAAAGGAAATCAGTCCTGAATATTCATTGGAAGGACTGATGCTGAAACTGAAACTCCAATACTTTGGCCACCTGATGTGAAGAACCAACTGACTGGAAAAGACCCTGAGGCTGGGAAAGATGGAAGGCAGGAGAAGAGAACGACAGAGGATGAGATGGCAGGATGGCATCACAGACTTGATGGACATGAGTTTGAGTAAGCTCTGTGAGTTGGTGATGGACAGGGAAGCCTGGTATGCTGCAGTCCATGGGGTCTCAAAGAGTTGGACACGACTGAGTGACTGAACTGAACTGAGCTCTTTTATCTGGATTCAAGGCACTGCATCATTTTCTAAAGTTGCCTAAATTTTACCACAGGTGTCATAGAAACAATGATCTAAAATACCCTATGTCCCAGTCATCTCCATCTCAGTGAAAGTTTCCAGTTAATAACAGACTTGTTACCAAGTCATCCATTCTACAAATTCAAGGCTACTCTGCCACTGTAAACACCTAAGAGAAATACATGATGGTCAGAATTCTTCCAAAGACTGAAAATGTTTCCCTCCCTCCCATTTTCTGTCTTAGACGATCATTGATTTTTTTCATGTTTCTTACACAGATTATAAACTCCACATAGATCACAACAGAAGAATAAACCATAGAGGAACGAAACTTTACTACATTTCCCTCAAGGAGAAACGGTTCTAATTTCAAGGCTACTAAAAACTATGAAGTTGAATACTTGGAAATCTGAGCCAACATACTTCTCCCCAGAATTTGAACAGGTCAGAGCACTTTTCAGAGGTGAAGTGAAGGAGATGGAGGGAGGAGGGTGAAAGTGCAAAACACCCGCTCACAACACAGAGCTCCAAGGAAGCTGTGCAATGAGTTCCCCTGACTCTTTCATGGCCCTGCTGAGAGGGGTGACTCTCCGAAGGAGGGTAACAGACTGCTGAAGAGTGATCAAGGCAACAAACCCCAAAGAAGCTGGGGGGCCCTCGGGGCCATTCCTCCCTTCCTGTTACCACTGCCCCTCCTCTCCACACCATGCTCAGCAAACAGCTAGCCCCATGCAGGGAGTCATCATAACTAAAAAGAACAAAGAACTTGGTCAGAGGTACTGAGGAAGAAAAGAGAGAAGTACTAAAGCCAGGGGAGATGAAGAATATACATCACAAGGAGACTGAAAATGTTAAAGCAAATACCTCTCTATAACCTCAAAGAAGTAACAGAAATGACCTCTTTTCTAAAAAAAAGAACTGGATAAAAGAATAGAATCAATGAAAAGAAGCTGGCAAGGATCAGAAGAAAAGGACTAAATAGAAAATAAATATTACACGGATGCAAATCAAGTTGGAAACAAACAAACAAAAAAAACAATGAAAACACATTCAAGAATCAATGATAAAATGATACAGCAATAACAGATGCAGAAGATAGCATAAGTACATTGTTGATGTTTCCAAAGAAAAGAATAAAACACATGGAAGAAAAAAAAGGCAAAAGTAGAACATAAGTTTCCTAAAATCAAAGAAAGACTTGAATTTCCAGCTCAAAGAGCCAAGTCACGTTCCTGGAAAATTTTATAAAACACTATTGACACTAAAGAGTCATATTAATTCTGGGAAAGTTCAATTAATTCCAGTCAAGCAAAATACAAATATCTAGGAAGAATGGAGAAACCATTGTAAAGGATGCATGGTGGATGCCGAATCCTTTAAGGACAAATAGTAACGGTGAAAATTGTGGTTACTGAACAAAATGCAAACGTGATAAACCTTGACAACATAAAAAGTACTATAACTAACAACAGAAAAAGTGTGTTAATTTTAACTTCATTCAAATATACAATCTAGTTGAAACAAGTTTTTTTCTCATGACTCAGAACAATGTTCTTCACATTAGTAGAACTTTTTTTAAAAGTAACATCTCTTGCTATGAAGAACTTTTTTATTTTTTATTGGGGTATAGTCAATTAACAGTGTTGTGATAGTTCAGGTTAACAGTGAAGGGACTCAGCCATACATATACAGGTATCAATTCTCCCCAAATCCCCACCCCCATCCAGACTGCCACATAACACTGAGCAGAGTTCCATGTACTACACAGGAGCTCCTTGTTGGTGGTCTATTTCAAATATAGCAGTGGAACATGTCCATCCCAAACTCCCTAGCCCTTCCCCCCATCCTTTCCCCTTGTTTTCTTTTCTTTTGTTAAATGTAATATTCATTAAATTTGCATTTCATTAAATGTAATCATTTATATTTACAATATTACTATAAAATAACCCTATTTTTGAAAATTATCTACCACACCTATCTGTATGCATAGAGAGTTCACTAAAAATCTATACAAATAATAATAATGGTTATTTCTGAATGGTAATTTTTAACTTTTCCTCTGTGCTTTTTTTGTACTGACTTTAAATTTTATAAAGAGACATATCATTTTATGAAAACAATAAAATATTTCCATCAGAAAATTGCTTTTGATTTAACAGCCAGTCATCTATGTATTCATTAGAAGGACTGATGCTGAAGCTGAAACTCCAATACTTTGTCCACCTGATGTGAAGACCTTGATGGTGGGAAAGATTGAAGGCAGGAGAAGAGGGGAACGACAGAAGGTGAGATGGTTGGATGGCATCACTGACTCAATGGACATGAGTTTGAGCAAACCCTGGGAGATGGTGAAGGACAGGGAGCCTAGTGTGCTGCAGTCCATGGGGCTGCAAAGAGTTGGACACAACTGAGCAACTGAACAACAACAACTTCTATGTCTCCAGCTTCCCTGGTGGCTTAGTGGTAAAGAACCTGCCTGCTAATGCAGAAGATGTGGGTTTGATCCTGGGTTGGGAAGATCCCCTGGAGTAGGCAATGGCAACCCACTCCAGTACTCTTGCCTGGAAAATCCCATGGACGAAGGAGCCTGGTAGACAGAGGGTGAGATGGTTGGATGGCATCACTGACTCAATGGACATGAGTTTGAGCAAACCCTGGGAGATGGTGAAGGACAGGGAGCCTAGTGTGCTGCAGTCCATGGGGTCACTAAGAGTCGGACATGACTGAGTGACTTCACTTTCACTTTTCACTTTCATGCATTGGAGGAGGAAATGGCAACCCACTCCAGTGTTCTTGCCTGGGGAATCCCAGGGATGGCAGGGCCTGGTGGGCTGCTGTCTATGGGGTCGCACAGAATCAGACACAACTGAAGCGACTTAGCAGCAGCAGCAGCAGCAGCATCTTCTTACATTTTTTTACAACCACCCTACTCTCTTTCATTTATACTTCCCGGTTCAGACAATCAGTGATTCTGACAAACATCTACCGTCCCATGTCAAAATACAAGTATGGTTGACTAGAAAACAAACTTTGTCTCATTCTTTTTAGACGAAACCAAGGGACATAATTTGGAGAAGGGAATGGCAACCCACTCCAGTATTCTTGCCTGGGAATCCCATAGACAGAGGAATCTCGCAGGCTACAGTCCATAGGATCGCAAAGAGTTGGACATGACTGAAGCCACTTAGCATGCATGCATGCAAGGGACATAACTATACATCTGTTAAAGACAAAACAGTTGCTTTCTTAGTAATAGGGAAGATAAAAAATTTTTTTCCAATTAATGATAAAACACAGGAAGCTTTTATCCTTTCAACAGCAGACATCTATAAAAATAAAAAGATTGGATCTCAACAGTAAGAAGGCAAAATTCAAATGCAGGTAGCCTGTTTACCTGGAACTGCAAATATAGGTTCAAGCTGTAACTGAGGAAAAGTCTGAAAGGGCAAAGGCTGGAAAGTGGAAACCCAGGAGTATTAAATTGTACCACAGCTTGTATAGTGAGTTGGTAGAGTAGCCCAGGAGACAGTCCTAACTGAGGTTCTCTTTCGTCTGGCAAAAACACCAACCTCTTGGTGAATCTCGGGAACAGGGGCTTAATTTAAAATCATCACATTTCACTTTTCAGCTGAAGTTACTATTGTTTGCATCCCCCATCCCCCTCCACCTCTTTACTGCCCCCCACGATCCTGCCTGCCCTAGACTCAGAATACCATAACAAATCTCTTCCCACAAGCCCTTTCCTCCGCAAGACTTGCTCAAATGTAACAAAGAATTACCATTAGCTAAAGACTGTTTTTTGTCTGCAGAGACTGTAGAGGTGAAAAATAATGCATGACATGTCTGCTGCTGCTGCTGCTGCTAAGTCGTTTCAGTCGTATCTGACTCTGTGCGACCCCATAGACGGAAGCCCACCAGGCTCCCCCGTCCCTGGGATTCTCCAGGCAAGAACAATGGAGTAGGTTGCCATTTCCTTCTCCAATGCGTGAAAGTGAAAAGTGAAAGGGAAGTCACTCAGTCATGTCCGACTCCTAGCGACCCCATGGACTGCAGCCACCAGGCTCCTCCGTCCATGGGATTTTCCAGGCAAGAGTACTGGAGTGGGGTGCCATTGCCTTCTCCATGACATGTCTAGAGTCCTCGTAAAAAACTAAAAAAAAAAAAAAAAAAAAAAACCTTTTGACGATGGAACAAAACGGAAAGCCCAGAGAAAAACCCAAGCACCTATGGGCACCTTATCTTTGACAAAAGAGGCAAGAATATGCAATAGAGCAAAGATAGTCTCTTCAATAAGTGGCGCTAGGAAAACTGGACAGCTATGTGTTAAAGAATGAAATTAGAACACTTCCTAATACCATATACAAGATAAAGTCAAAATGGATTAAAGGCCTAAATGTAAGACCAGAAACCATAAAACTCAGAGGAAAACATAGGGAGAACACTATGACATTAATCAAAGCAAGATCTTCTATGACCCACCTCCTAGAGTAATGGAAATAAAAACAATAAACAAATGAGACCTAATTAAACTTAAAAGTCTTTGCACAGCAAAGGAAACTATTAGCAAGGAGAAAAGACAATCCTTAGAATGGGAGAAAATAATAGGAAATGAAAAAACTGACAAGGGTTAATTTCCAAAATATACAAGCGGCTCATGCAACTCAATAGCAGAAAAATAAACAACCCATTCAGAACGTGGGCAAAAGACCTAAACAGACACTTCTCCAAAGAAGATATACAGACGGCCAATAAACACATGAAAAGATGCTCAACATCGCTCATTATCAGAGAAATGCAAATCAAAACTACAATGAGATATCACCTCACACCAGTCAGAATGGTCATCATCAAAAAGTCTGCAAACAATAACTGCTGGAAAGGATGTGGACAAAAGAGAACCCTCTTGTACTGTTGGTGGGAATGTTGATTGATACAGCCACTATGGAAGACCGTATGGAGATTTCTTTAAAAACTAGGAATAAAACTACCATATGACCCAACAATCCCACTACTGGGCATATGCCCTGAGAAAACCGTAATTGAATAAGACACATGTACTCCAATGTTCACTGCAGCACTTTTTACAATACTAGGACATGGAAGCAACCTAGATGTCCATTGACAGATGAATGGATAAACACGTTTTAGTACCTATTATGGCTGATTCATGTTGATGTTTGGCAGAAACCAACAAAATCCTGTAAAGCAATTATTCTTCAATTAAAAAATAAATATAAATATAAAAAATAAGATGGGGAACACATGTACACCCATGGCAGATTCATGTTGATGTATGGCAAAACCAATACAATATTGTAAAGTAATTAGCCTCCAATTAAAATAAATAAATTTAAATTAAAAAAAAATAAGTTGTGGTACATATAAAATGGAATATTAGCCATAAAAAGGAACACACTTGAGTCAGTATTATTGAGGTGGGTGAACCTAGAGCCTATTATACAGAGAGAAGTAAGTCAGAAAAACAATTATTATATATTAACACATATATATATGCAATCTAGAGGAGAAGGCGATGGCACCCCAACTCCAGTACTCTTGCCTGGAAAATCCCATGGACGGAGGAGCCTGGTAGGCTGCAGCCCATGGGGTCGCTACGAGTCAGACACGACTGAGCGACTTCACTTTCACTTTTCACTTTTATGCATTGGAGAAGGAAATGGCACCCCACTCCAGTGTTCTTGCCTGGAGAATCCCAGGGACGGGGGAGCCTGGTGGGCTGCTGTCTATGGGGTCGCACAGAGTCGGACACGACTGAAGCGACTCAGCAGCAGCAGCAATCTAGAAAGACGGTACTGATGGACCTATTTGCAAGGCAGCAATGGAGACACAGAGACAACAGACTTATGGATGGAAGCAGAGGGCGGGACAAACGGAGAAAGTAGCAGGAAACATGACACCACCATAGTAAAATAGCCAGTGGAAATCGGCTGGATATCTCAGGAAATTCAAACCATATCTCTGTGACAACCTAGAGGGGTAGAAGGGGGTGGGAGGTGGGAGAGAGGTTCAAGAGGGAGGAGATGTATATATCTATGGCTGATCCACATTGATGTATGGCAGAAAGCAATACAATATTGTAAACCAATTATCCTTCAATTAAAAATAAATAAATTTCAAAAAATAAAAATTAAACAAAAACCAAACAAACAAGAAAATAAAAAGCTGGTGACTCCTCTCAAAGTCAGAGGTTAACTTGGGGGAAAGAAATTATGCTCTCTTGTAAGAGAACAGTAAACTTTAAATTGAACCCTTCTTAATGTGAAGATCCATTTTATAAAATGTCAACACACAACTAAATTGAGGCCAGACCTTCCCAGCACTCAGTGCAAATCTGAGTTGCCCCAGAAGATACCCAAACTCTCTCTCAAGGAAAGGAAAAAGCTGGGTGAAAATCTAAATTTCCTTACAACTAAATTTCCTTACCTTTTTAGAGGGGAAATGGAGCTCTAGAGCTAAAACGGGGATTAAATCCCAGGGCTATCACTAACTAACTGTGTGAACTCACATGTCACACCTTTCTAAAACAGGATACTAATGAACATATTTATGAAACAGAAACAGACTCACAGATACAGAGAACAACTGGGGGTTGCCAAAAGGGGAAGGGGAGGGAAGGAATGCAAGTTTGGAATTAGCAGAAGCAAACTATATATATAAGATATATGATGGGGAAACAACAATGTCCTACTGTACAGTACAGGGAATTATATTCAATATCCTGTGATAAACCATAATAGAAAAGACTATGAAGAAGAATATCAGATCAGATCAGTCGCTCAGTCGTGTCCGACTCTGTGACCCCATGAATCACAGCACGCCAGGCCTCCCTGTCCATCACCAACTCACGGAGTTCACTCAGACTCACATCCATTGAGTCAGTGATGCCATCCAGCCATCTCATCCTCTGTCATCCCCTTCTCCTCCTGCCCCCAATCCCTCCCAGCATCAGAGTCTTTTCCAATGAGTCAACTCTTCACATAAGGTGGCCAAAGTACTGGAGTTTCAGCTTTAACATCATTCCTTCCAAAGAAATCCCAGGGCTGATCTCCTTCAGAATGGACTGGTTGGATCTCCTTGCAGTCCAAGGGACTCTCAAGAGTCTTCTCCAACACCACAGTTCAAAAGCATCACTTCTCTGGCGCTCAGCCTTTATATGTATGTATAAATAAGTCACTTTGCTGTACCAAAAAACACAACATTGTATCAATAAATCAACTATATTTAATCAACTTTAAAAAAAAGAAGTGCAACACCTAACTTCTCTGGGCCTCAGTCTCACCATCTGTAAAAGGGGGGAGGTAATAATGTACTCATCACTTGGGTTATGGTGAAGATTAAATGTGTCATTTCACATACAGTCCTCTGAACTGCAGCACACCCTGGAAGTGATCAATAAGGAGTTTATTACTTTCATTTATACCTGAATTCCAAGTCCTGCTAACTTTGTCTGCCTGGGTTAAAATTTTTATCCCTTTGCAGATAATTCTGGAGAAAATCAGATCTAAACCATTGTTGTCAAAAGCCTTAGCTTGCAAATATATTGCTGTTGTTGTTTAGTAGCTGAGTCATGTCCGACTCTTGAGACTCCATGGACTGTAGCCTGCCAGGCTCTTCTGTCCATGGGATTTTTCAGGCAAGAATACTGGAGCTGGTTGCCATTTCCTACCCCAGGGAATCTTCCTGAGCCAGGTATCGAACTTGCGTCTCCTGTATAAACAGACAAATTCTCTACCACAGAGCCACCAGGGAAGCCCTTGCAAATACATACCCACTTGCAAATTCAATCATTCAAAGGTGTGGTAGTCCCTTCTTTGCTCTGCAAACCACATGGCTCTATCAAAGCCAAGAGAGAAAACTTTGTGGGAATGAAGTCTGGTATTTAATGCCTCAAAAACCTACCTTATCAACCCCAGAATCCTCACCAAATTTCTGATACATTCTTCTCTATCTTTACTATTTTATCTTTTCTACTTTCTCTTCATTATTATAATTTGAAGTATCTGGGTACAGAATGTACAGTTGAATAATATCATGTGTATAATCCATAGTTGTATATACAAGAGCCCTAAGGCAATGCCCTCCATCCTGGAAAAAGAGAATGACAAGAGCCTGGGTCCTGGGACTCAATGCACCCAGGCTCACCTTGGGCAAAAGAGTCTGTTTTGAATTTCAGGGTCCTCATCTGTAAATGGGGAGATTTGGCGAAAACTCTGTGACTCTATAAATTACAAACTATGTATCAAATTGATAGCTACGTTTCTACAGTTATTTTGTTATAAAGTAAAATAATACCCCTTATTTTCCTCAGATGCATGATACTTTTAACCACCTGGAATGTGACCAGCATGCAGGATACAAAGCAAAAAGACTTACTGAGTCTCTGAAATGACTATTTTAAAGGCAGGGTCTCTCTTACACTTGGCTAGAGGAGACCTCAAGTCTTTATTCAAGGTTATCAACTCTTACATAAAATGCTAATCATTTTGGTTATTTATTATTCTGGCTGTAACATACCAAAAAAAAAAAAAAAGCAAATTAGTAAGACCCAGGCTAAAATAACAGGTTCAGTGAGAGCAAAAGGTATGGCTTGCAGCAAGGAATCAGATGGAATACATACTGCTGGCTAGGCAAGCAAGACAATAGCCTTTCACATTTTTGAAAAGTTAAATTACATCTCAAATATATTCTATCAAAGAAACAGAAAAATATTTTCCCCATTTTAGAAGAATTCTTTCAAAAATAACTCAGTTTTAAAGCTTAGCATGTCAAGGAACAAACTTTAGTTATCTGGAAAACCCACTTCATGTAGAACAATCCATTTCCCAGCAATCTTGTGTAAATGAAGTTTCACAATTTAAGAACTTTAAAAATAGTCCTTGATGGGTTTTAGGTGATGAGGAAAAGATACCACCTCACACCAGTCAGAATGGCCCTCATCAAAGAGTCTACAAATAATAAATGCTGGAAAAGGTGTGGAGAAAAGGGAACACTCTTGCACTGTTGGTGGGAATGTAAATTGATACAGCCACTACACAAGACGGAATGGAGATTCCTTAAAAAACTAGGGAAAAAACCACCATATGATCCAGCAATCCCACTCCTAGGCATATACCCTGAGGAAACCAAAATTGAAAGAGACACATGTACCCCATTGTTCATTGCAGCACCATTTACAATAGTTAGAATATGGAAGCAACCTAGATGTCCATCGACAGATGAATGGATAAGCTGTGGTACATATACACAATGGAATACTACTCAGCCATAAAAAGGAATGCATTTGAGTCAGTTCCAATGAGGTGGGTGAACCTAGAACCTAGTATACAGAGTGAAGTGAGTCAGAAAGAGAAAGATAAATGCAGTATTTTAACACATATATACAGAATCTAGAAAAATGGTACGGAAAAACTTACTTACAGGGCAACAGTGGAGAAACAGGCATAGAGAACAGACCTATGGACATGGGGAGAGGGGAGGGGAGGGTGAGATGTATGGAGTAACATGGAAACTTACATTACCATATGTAAAACAGATAGCCAACGGTAACTTGCTGTATGGCTCAGGAAACTCAAAGAGGGGGTCGGTATCAACCTAGAGGGGTGGGATGGAGAGGGAGATGGGAGGGAGCTTCAAAACGGAGGGGATATATGTATACCTATGGCTGATTCATGTTGAGGTTTGACAGAAAACAGCAAATTTCTGTAAAGCAATTATCCTTCAATAAAAAATTAATTAATTAAAAATTTTACACAGTTTCAGAATATACAATTGTGTGAGTGTAGTGGTGATTACTTTGAGTGGTTTTTAAATAGAACCTTACTACAGTTTTCAATCAAGTGCTGCCATGAATAGCAAAGTAGAAAATAAGGGACTGTTCAGAAATCCTTACACTAGCTATCAGAAAGGCCAAGACAAAAGTCAACTTCAGTTCAATTCAGTCACAGTCATGTCCGACTCTGTGCGACCCCATGAACTGCAGCATGCCAGGCCTCCCAGTCCATCACCAACTCCCAGAGTTTACCCAAACTCATGTCCATTGAGTCGGTGATGCTATCCAACCATCTCATCCTCTGCCATCCCCTTCTCCTCCCGCCTTCAATCTTTCCCAGCATCAGGGTCTTTTCTATTGAGTCAGCTCTTCACATCAGGTGCCCCAAGTATTGGAGTTTCAGCTTCAACATCAGTCCTTCCAATGAACACCCAGAACTGATCTCCTTTAGGATGGACTGATAGGATCTCCTTGCAGTCCAAGGGACTCTCAAGAGTTTTCTCCAACACCACAGTTCAAAACCATCAATTCTTCTGCGCTCAGCTTTCTTTATAGTCCAACTCTCACATCCATACATGACCACAGGAAAAACCATAGCCTTGACTAAATGGACCTTTGTTGGCAAAGTAATATCTCTGCTTTTGAATATGCTGTCAGGATTGGTCATAGCTTTTCTTTCAAGGAGTAAACATCTTTTAATTTCATGGCTGCAGTCACCATCGTCAGTGATTTTGGAGCCCAAAAAAATAAAGCCTGACACTGTTTCCCCATCTATTTCCCATGAAGTGATGGGACCGGATGCCATGATCTTAGTTTTCTGAATGCTGGGTGAGCTTTAAGCCAACTTTTTCACTCTCCTCTTTCACTTTCATCAAGAGGCTCTTTAGTTCTTCTTCACTTTCTGCCATAAGGGTGGTGTCATCTGCATATCTGAAATTATTGATATTTCTCCTGGCAATCTTGATTCCAGCTTGTGCTTCTTCCAGCCCACCATTTCTCATGATGTATTCTGCATAGAAGTTAAATAAGCAGGATGACAATATACAGCCTTGATGGACTCCTTTTCCTATTTGGAACCAGTCTGTTGTTCCATGTCCAGTTCTAACTGTTGCTTCCTGACCTGCATATAGGTTTCTCAACTGGCAGGTCCAGTGGTCTGGTATTCCCATCTCTTTCAGAATTTTCCACAGTTTGTTGTGATCCACACAGTCAAAGGCTTTGGCATAGTCAATAAAGCAGAAGTAGATGTTTTTCTGAAACTCTCTTGCTTTTTTGATGATCCAGCAGATGTTGGCAATTTGATTTCTGGTTCCTCTGCCTTTTTGAAAACCAGCTTGAACATCTGGAAGTTCATGGTTCACATATTGTTGAATCAACTTATGACAAAATATTTGCAAAAGACTGCTAATAGTCAGGAAATAGAAAGTACTTTACTCAAGGATCTGAACACTTGTTACTTGTCTATTATATACACTGGTCTCTTTCACAGACGGCAACTTGGTGAGTCCTCTCTTCAATTTCAGTTCACAGTTTAATAAACTGAGTCTTGGAACCGTTCCATGAGTTCCCCAAGTTACAGAATCAGTATGCATATCAAAACATTTAGCCAGGGATTTCCTTGGTGGTAACAATGGATAAGAATCTACCTGCCAATGTAGGGGACACAGGTTCGAACCCTGGTCCAAGAAGATCTCACATGCTGCAGGGCAACGAAGACCACAAACTGAAACTATTGACCCCACATGCAGCTGCTGCTGAAGCCCACATGCCCTAGAGCCTGTGCTCCACAAGAAAAGCCACTGCAGTGAGATGCCCGAGCACTGCGACTAAACAGTAGCCCCACTCTCTGCAACTAGAGAAAGCCCATATGCAGCAACAAAGACCAAGTGCAGCTGATAATAAAATAAGTAAAAATAACCTGAAAAAAAAACTTAGCTATAAATCTAAAGCATACTTTCCACCTTACCACACTATGAATTCACTCATCACACAAATATCACTTGCTTCTCTACCACATGCCAGGCAAGGTTCTAGGTACTAACAGACCACGTATTCCTTTGTCCCTCTTCCTTTTCTCACCTCTTATCTCCTCTCATCCAACTTTCAGACTGTCTTTTCATCTCATCTACTGTAAGAAGTCATACACATAAACTTTTCTTCTTATGCTGCAGGTACTGGTATTCTCTTGGCATATGACTTTAAGTATGACACGTGACTTTAAGTAAATACAAATCCAATTCTACAAAGTGAATATGCTTCTCCTTTTTCATTACTGTAGCTTTTCAAATTAACACCATGACAAACATCAGACAACACTTCGCATCAGAACAGTAAAAGTCCATTTCCCAAAGGATCACAGTGGCCTGACCAAATTCATGCGATCCCAATGGAACTAATTTTACTGAAGGAGATGCTGCTTTGCCTCAAAAGGTTTAATCTTATACTTCTGAAATCATTAACCAATAAAAATAAGCAATTAGCTTCCCAACATACAGAAAATAACTATGCCTGGAGGAAAAAGATCACTTGATCCATCCCACAAATGAATGGACTTGGACACTATTGAGCATCAGGTCTTGCTCAAGAATAGAATAGTGTAGCCTTTCTGCAGGGTAACTTTATAGTATTTCATCAGATTATGAATAAACCTGTCTACAATGCCTGATCCAGCATCCTGCCCCAGGGAACGTGCGCCAGAGAAATTCTTACACAGGTCCATGAACAATGGGTCTACAGGTCCATTACAACATGGCTTGTGGTTGTAGAGAGTTGAAGTGAATCTAGATTTCTGCCCTGGGAGAATAGAAGAGTATTGGACATACTCCATAGGGTACTTTCCAACAGTTAGGTAAATGGACTAGACATACAAAGTCACAGACATAAATCTTTATGTGAGCTCAGTAGCACACCACCATTTATATGAAATAAAATCACACGCCCACAAAACTGAAATAAACATATTAGTAAGAACACATACAGATAAAAGATCATGTAAGACACCTTAAAATGGTTGCCTCATTTGGATAGGGGTGGGAGAATAAGAAGGGGGCTGGAGATAGACAAGAATGAAAACATCAAACAATATTGAGGCTTTGCTCAGATCAGTGACACAGTGTATTATGTCATTGTCATATGTATATCTAACACGTGAATGAGAAAGATGATTAATGGTCTGGTGTTTGTGTCATAGTAACCCTCTGTGCCTTTTCAGACTGTTCATGGGGTTCTCAAGGCAAGAATACTGAAGTGGTTTGCCATTCCCTTCTCCAGCAAATTTGGAAAATTCAGCAGTGGCCACAAGACTGGAAAAGGTCAGTTTTCATTCCAATCCCAAAGAAAGGCAATGCCAAAGAATGCTCAAACAACCGCACAATTGTACTCATCTCACATGCTAGTAAAGTAATGCTCAAAATTCTCCAAGCCAGGCTTCAGCAATATGCGAACTGTGAACTTCCTGATGTCCAAGTTGGTTTTAGAAAAGGCAGAGGAACCAGAGATCAAATTGCCAACATCCGCTGGATCACGGAAAAAGCAAGAGAGTTCCAGAAAAACATCTACTTCTGCTTTATTGACTATGTCAAAGCCTTTGACTGTATGGATCACAACAAACTGTGGAAAATTCTGATAGAGATGGGAATCCCAGACCACCTGACCTGCCTCTTGAGAAATCTGTATGCAGGTCAGGAAGCAATAGTTAGAACTAGACATGAAACAACAGACTGGTTCCAAATAGGAAAAGGAGTACGTCAAGGCTGTGTATTGTCACCCTGCTTATTTAACTTCTATGCAGAGTACATCATGAGAAACGCTGGACTGGAAGAAGTACAAGCTGGAATCAAGATTGCCGGGAGAAATACTAATAACCTCAGATATGCAGATGACACCACCCTTATGGAAGAAACTGAAGAGGAACTAAAAAGCTTCTTGATGAAAGTGAAAGAGGAGAGTGAAAAAGTTGGCTTAAACCTCAACATTCAGAAAATGAAGATCATGGCATCTGGTCCCATCACTTCATGGGAAATAGATGGGGAAACAGTGGAAACAGTGGCAGACTTTATTTTTTTGGGTTGCAAAATCACTGCAGATGGTGACTGCAGCCATGAAATTAAAAGACGCTTACTCCTTGGAAGGAAAGTTATGACCAACCTAGATAGCATATTGAAAAGCAGAGATATTACTTTGCCAACAAAGGTCCGTCTAGTCAAGGCTATGGTTTTTCCTGTGGTCATGTATGGATGTGAGAGTTGGACTGTGAAGAAGGCTGAGCGCCGAAGAATTGATGCTTTTGAACTGTGGTGTTGGAGAAGACTCTTGAGAGTCCCTTGGACTGCAAGGAGATCCAACCAGTCCATTCTGAAGGAGATCAGCCCTGGGATTTTTTTGGAGGGAATGATGCTAAAGCTGAAACTCCAGTAATTTGGCCACCTCATGCGAACAGTTTACTCATCGGAAAAGACTCTGATGCTAGGAGGGATTGGGGGCAGGAGGAGAAGGGGATGACAGAGGATGAGATGGCTGGATGGCATCACTGACTCGATGGACATGAGTCTGAGTGAACTCCAGGAGTTGGTGATGGACAGGGAGGCCTGACGTGCTGCGATTCATGGGGTCACAAAGAGTCAGACACGACTGAGCAACTGAACTGAACTGCACCCTCTGTGCCTGTATTTCATGTGGAAATTAACAAGATATCAGTCATAATCACCAAAACATGCTATTGATAGGTGCTCGACTTCTTTTCTACTATTCTGCAAAGTCAATTGAAAATAATGATTTTTACCACTTATATTTGTTTTATGTGGTAAAGATTTAATTAACTACATGCTATTGAAAAAAAAATGCTTTAAAAAAAACAAACATTTAAATCCCTTAACCCAGAGCACCTGACCTGTCTCTTGAGAAACCTGTATGCAGGTCAGGAAGCAAGAGTTAGAACTGGACATGGAACAACAGACTGGTTCCAAATAGGAAAAGGAGTACGTCAAGGTTGTATATTGTCATCCTGTTTATTTAACTTCTATGCAGAGTACATCATGAGAAACACTGAGCTGGATGAAGCACAAGCTGGAATCAAGATTGCCGGGAGAAATATCAATAACTTCAGATATGCAGATTATACTACTCTTATGGCAGAAATTGAAGAGGAACTAAAGAGCCTCTTGATGAAAGTAAAAGAGGAGAGTGAAAAAGTTGGCTTAAAGCTCAGCATTCAGAAAACTAAGATCATGGCATCCAGTCCCATCACTTCATGGGAAATAGATGGGGAAACAGTGGAAACAGTGGCAGACTTTATTTTGGGGGGCTCCAAAATCACAGCAGATGATGATTGCAGTCATGAAATTAAAAGACACTTACTCCTTGGAAGGAAAGTTATGACCACTCTAGACAGCATATTCAAAAGCAGAGACATTACTTTCCCAACAAAGGTCCATCTTAGTCAAGGCTGTGGTTTTTCCAGTAGTCATGTATGGATGTGAGAGTTGAACAATAAAGAAAGCTGAGTGCAGAAGAATTGATGTTTTTGAACTGTGGTGTTGGAGAAGACTCTTGAGAGTCCCTTGGAGTGTAAGGAGATCCTACCAGTCCATCCTAAAGGAGATCAGTCCTGGGTGTTCATTAGAAGGACTGATGTTGAAGCTGAAACTCTAATACTTTGGCCACCTCATGTGAAGAGTTGACTCATTGGAAAAGAGGGAGGAGGGAGGAGGGTTCAGGATGGGGAACACATGTATACCTGTGGCGGATTCATTTTGATATTTGGCAAAACTAATACAATTATGTAAAGTTTAAAAATAAAATAAAATTTAAAAAAAAAAAAGGAAAAGACCCTGATGCTGGGAAAGATTGAGGGCAGGAGGAGAAGGGGACAACAGAGGATAAGATGGTTGGATGGCATCACTGACACAATGGACATAAGTTTGGGTAAACTCCAGGAGTTGGCGATGGACAGGGTGGCCTGGCATGCTGCGGTTCATGGGGTCGCAGAGTCGGACACAACTGAGCAACTGAACTGAACTGAACCCAGAGTAAACACTTTTGCTGGTTCACAGATAACACGGGAGAAAATAACTCAGTTATTTATGAAATCTTTTAACAGAAACTCATCAGAAAGTGATCTGTTTTGAAAAGAGGATGGCCAAATACCTAGCCAATTTAAAGGGTACACCCTTATATACAGGTGCCTGCTATGTGTGTATAAAAAGAGAAATCTCAATCAGATTTGAATGATTAAGTATAATAAATATAATAATAAATTTAAAGTATGGTATTTCAGACAGATGGCTTTTAGATTATTTTTCTATGCACGACCCTCACTCTCCAAACTAGGGCAAAGGAAGTTAGTATATTTTTCATACTATCCTTTCCAGTACAGTCAGATCAGATACAGATGAAATTTGAACATCAAATTTGATTCTGAAATAGACTAAAATTTTCTCCAAAGGGGACACTAAAAACATATTTAGGCCACTGCATTTCAGTTCTAACCAGAATGTTTATCATATTTCAGTGCAGTTTTAGAAACTAAACTAAATTATATTTAATATATTGGGTTGTATATCAATTAATGGATATATGGTTATTAACTGTTTTCTTAATAGACTGTATTAAGTCCAGCTCGTCTGTAAAACATACTGAAATAACAAAACTCTGGCAGAATTCAACCTGAATTGCTTTCGCCTTGAAAAAGTTCTTAAAGACTTCAAAATACCATTTTTTAGACAGCAAAAAGCTCCTGCTGTTTAATAGTACTGAACACTGGCAGGAAGAAATTATAAATAACTTCTTACATGGTTTAAAAAATAGCACTTTTCAAGTATTATAAAAATTCTTTTTATAACTGTCCAATGTTTTCTTTTTGGAAAATGATCTGCATTCTTATTTTATAATCCAGGTGAACACTTTATGAACAGAATCTTGGCTATTTGGTGGGGGATAATAGCCTCAGGAACTAATTTCTAGAAACTGCTGATAACTGAATGAAGTAGACTAATATTTAGTCTCCACAATCAAGTATAAAGTCTGAGACTGGGAGTTAAAAAATTTCAGAAAGATATCTTAAAAGGACTTGATATGTCTAAGAATCAGCTACCTGAGGCCTGGAGATGTTCTAGAATACACCCCACTACTCAAGGGGATAAGAGGATTTGATCATCAGTTTGGGAGCTGGACTGCTTGACTTTTAAAAATTTCAGTTCAATTCAGTTCAGTTGCTCAGTTGTGTCCGACTCTTTGCGACCCCACAGATTGCAGCACGCCAGGCTTCCCTGGCTAACCTCAATCTCTCCTGATTCAAAGGAAGCTCATAAAAGAAGCTGTAATTTATTCTTAGAAACAGGAACCAAATACACAAATATACCAAAGCTCTTCAATGAAAAGAGCTTTCATTCAGGGATCACAATTAAACATTTCATAACTGACAAAAGTCTAAGTTTAAAGTATAGCAGTATTCTTGCCTGGAAAATCCCATGGGCGTCAGAGCCTGCTAGGCTGCAATCCATGGGGTCGCTAAGAGTCGGACACGACTGAGCGACTTCACTTTCACTTTTCACTTTCATGCATTGGAGAAGGAAATGGCAACCCACTCCAGTGTTCTTGCCTGGAGAGTCCCAGGGACGGGGGAGCCTGATGGGCTGCCGCCTATGAGGTGGCACAGAGTCGGACACGACTGAAGTGACAGCAGTAGCAGTGATGATTTGACAGGTGGCACTAGTGGTAAACAACCCACTTACCAATAGGGAAGATCCCCTGGAGGAGGGCATGGCAACCCACTCCAGTGTTCTTGCCTGGAGAATCCCATGGACAGAGGAGCCTGGTGGGCTGCAGTCCACAGAGTCAGACACTACTTAGCATGAACATACAGTGTGAAAACCCTTTGAATTAATTCAGCAGCCTTTGTAAATCCCTTCAAAGTGGAGATTCAAAAATCATCACTTTAGCCAAGTCAAAAGAGGAAGCAAACTCATCTCTTAGCCTCCCTTAATACAAGAAACAAGACCTTTATAAAGGACATTTTTATAGGGACTTCCCTGATGGTCCAATGGTTTCAACTTCATGCTTCCAATGCAGGGGATGCAGGTTTGATCCCTGGTTGAGAAACTAAGATCCCACATGCCATGTAGTGCAGCCAGAAGATTAAAAAAAAAAAAGAAAAAAAAAACCAGAGTCATACAGCTTTTTAAAAAAAATTTTTTTTAAGACATTCATATGTTGACTTTTAACTCTTAAAAATACCAGAGTAGGAAATAATGTGATTAAGTCCAACTCTCAAAAGATAATTTGGATGATATTTCTTTAAATATCAAGAAAATATCTTCTATTTTAAAAATTATCAAAATAAATATGGGGCTGCATTCAAAGCCCTAAATCAGAAGTGGAAGATGACAGAGGGAACAGTATCGTCAAGAAAGTATCCCCCAGCTAACCACCGACTTCCCTTCCAAGTTAAGGCAGGTGACAGCAGACCTGAGTACATCTAGTTCAGAGACTCACATTCTCACATTCTTGGACTTACCTTGATGCCAAGAGCAAAGCAGAGATGGGATGACCCTCTGGATTTTGCACAAAGGAAGGAGAGAGGCACCTAAGCTGTCATACCTGCTGAGTAACTCCTAGGCATCTGGAGAGCTTGTACTTTGAGGGCCCGGTAATTTAACTATTACTTACCAGGAAGTGGCCTTCAAAGAGCCAAAATTATTGGTTTTCTGTTGGCTTTTATGTAGTTTTACTATAGGACAATGGGGATGATGCTATGAAATACTCTACGTGGACATTAGTATCTGATCAACACAACCAGATGATAAGCAAGCCTTATCTACTGGGCCTTGCAGGAGGAAAGAAAAATATCCTGCCTATAAAACAGAAAAAAAAGTTTTCAAATAAATCATGCCATATCTGAATTATAAAAAGTGCTTCCAAACAGCACATCTTAAGGAGAGCTATACAGCCAAAACAAGGAGCCGGCAGTAAGGGCGTCTTGCTGATGGCGCAGGCGGTAGGAACAGTATGTCGCCTTTAATCCTCAGACCTGGAAACCTTGCCTCAAACTGCTCTTATGAAAAAGAATAATTAATAGTGTCTTGCAGTTTCTCATTTTTTTATAGTTCATGAAATCAAAAGCACACAAAGAACCCAGGTATTCAAAGCTGGATGAAAAGGTGGATATATTATTTACTTCTGAAAGCACTGCTGTCACTGAATGTTTGCATTCCATCACGAGTATATTAATAATTTCATAGGAACATAGTTAACTAAACCTCCCCAAAAGAAAAGGACACAGATGCATTTTTAACCCCAGTAAAATAAGAGTACTTTGTTTTTACAGCCCATAAAACTATTCCTGACTATTAAAACTGTATGAGGTAAAGATACTGCTGGGGGTGAGGAAGGAATGCAAAATAACTGCCCTGTGTCAACACCGACCACATGTATATGTCCAGTGAACATGCCACATAAACACTGAGTCACCCGCAAAAATTAATAAGCGCCCACGGCTTCCGTGATGGCTCAGTAGTAAAGAATCCGCCCGCCCATACAGGAGACATAAGTTCAATCCCTGGTCCAGGAAGATCCCACATGCTGTGGAGCAACGAAGCTCGTGAGCCATGGCTATTGGTCCTGTGCTCTGGAGCCCAGGAACCATAACTACTGAAGCCCACGCACCCTTGAGCCCGTGCTCCGCAACAGGAGAAGCCATCACCATGGGAAGCCCACGCACCGCAACGAGAGAGCAGCCCCTGTTCTCCACAACTAGAGGAAAACCTGCAGGGCAACAAAGATCCAGCACAGCCCAAGATAAATGAATATTAAACGGGTGCCCCAAAGAGTTACTGGCCGCCCAGCCCATGCAGAAGTATTAAACCATTCATCTTTGAATTACTCATCCTTCAAAATTCAGCTCAACCATCCCCTACTCTATGTAGCTTTCCCTGATCCTGCCCTAAATTGTAGACTCCATAAAGAGACTGCATCTTATTCTTCGTTGTTTTCCCTTAACCTTAAGACAATGTGGAGGGATGGAGGGAGGGAGGATAGGACAAGTGCCAGAAATCACATAAAGAAACCCTTTTCCATTATCTGAATAGCTTCACAGACCAAAAGATCTCTTTAGGGTCAAGTACCAGGTCAGTCAGCATTTAATGAATAAACACTAACAGCAGTGAGGAAAAGCCTCAGACACAATTAAGACTCTGAAAAGTTCTACCAATTTATAAGAAACATAGTCTTGTCCTAATGCTGTAAGATCCTTATTGTCAAATAGTTTAGTCTGATTTACTACATGCATGACGTCATTTTGGTAAAAAGTAAAGGAGGAAGAAATGAAATGTTCATTCTACAATGTATTAGAGGTTTTCAGCCTCTTGTTTGAAAAATATTCCTGTAAGAAAGACAGATAGATCTTTTTTCATTTTAAAATTATTTTAATTGAATTCACTTGAAACTTCTTGCAGAAATGATCACATGAAAAAAGCCTAAATAGATTTTGTCTTTAAACACAATCAAAATATCATAAAGCACACGATTATCATTATGGGAGTTGAGTTAGAACTGACCACTCAAAGAGGACACCTTTATAAACAAATCTAAATATCCATGGTTTAGGTTCTAACAGTGAAGATTCTACTATTATAATTAATTTTAGAAGAATAGGGGAAATTATCTTACCTGATGATTCTAGTCTATGAATCATCAAAAAATTGGTTCTGGAAAATAACACAATTCTTATTGGCAGCAGATGACAACCAAGAATCCTAATGAGCTCTTTTACCTGATCAAACCCTCACTTTATATACATTTTATAGTATTTAGAGGAAAGTTAATGCATTACTGTTAGGGACTAGATTTCTGCAAAAAATAGGAGTAATGAAAGTAAAGCAAAATGTAAAAGGCAAGTAGTATAAAATTTATATCTGTATTTATAACTAAGGTTCACCTCTGTTGAGCTTTTGAAACATAACTTCAAGGGGATTATTACTGAAAAACATCACTACTCTCAAAGGCTTTGACAGTGGGTGATCCTGAATTCTGATGCCAGTTCTATCACTTACTGTGTGATTCTTTTTTTTTTTTTTTTTTTTTTGAGAGTAGGAAAAAAAGGCTATTTAATAAATTAAAAGTCAGAACACAGCATAAAATAAATGGCCAGGATAGAGTCCATGCAATAATATTCTGTTAATTGTGAGAAGCATACACACAATAGCCATTGAATCAGAAGCAGACTATCAGAAATCTAACCTGTCAGCAGGTCAGCCATGCTTCCCTTGTCTATCATTCCATCTATGGAGGTTACATGGGGAGGAATAGGGACCATTTCTGTTGGGATAAAATTCTGCTGAGATGTACTGAAACAGCAATTGCTGTTTACTTAGAGCAAAAAGCAATTTAAGTCAGGTGATAAGAAGAACGTAGAATTCATTAACCTTCCTGCTCACAGCTCTTCTAGGAGAAAAAAATCCTATTGCTTAAAGAAATGTATATAAAAGATAGCAAGTGGTGGTACTTTCAGATGTGTATTTACAAAGCTGCCCCAAATATACTGCCCTGCCATGACAAAGTTTCTATTTTTTTTTTCTAACTCGTTGTGTGATTTTATTAATTTCTCCAAGTGTGCATTCACTACAAGTCTCACTTCTCTTGCCTACCTTTCAGACCCTCACAGTCTCTGACTTTCAAACCTCTGTCTGGACAACTCTTACACTTTAGGTCTGAATTTAGACATTTAGCTCCATAAACATTTAGCTTCCTATTCAATCCCGCTCCTACAGGGGATAAAAGCACCCTCAATTTTCCCCACCATGGCACTTCTCAGACTATAATTTAGATGTGGTCGAATTGTCTTTCTCCTCCATTGTTCTGTAAGCTTCATGAGGGGAGAGCTTCTCTCTGGCAGCTTCATCATTGTCTGGCACTTACCAGGTACTCAGTAAACATTTCTGGAAAAAAAAAAGTGCTCGAAATGGTTCTTAAAAGGGTTCAATCAATAGGAATCTATTCATCAATCCACTGAGGTTAGAAAGTACGTTATGCACTTGGCTACCACAGAGGGTCAATATGAGAAGTCCATTTAAGTAACATTTCTGGTCATTCACAAAATCATGGTTACAGACATTAACCATTATGCTACCGAACATCTGGCAACGTCTGCATCAAAGGGATAAATTTCTCCCTAATAGGAAAACGTTTATATCTCTAGACAGATAAGCTTCCTTTATCAGATAATGGAAATTATATACCCCAGCACCTGGCATTTCTCACTTAACTGTAAGAAAAGTAAGATCTACAATCAGTAACTAATGCAATTAACTTATCTTATATGCCTTATACCACTAATCTTCTGTGCTTCTCAATTTTTTGTCAAAATTAACTTCTACTGAAATTCTTCATTAATCATTAATCTATCTTGAGTTCTTTCTTCATTTAAGTTATTAGAGAATATTAAGCAGATTTCCCTGTGCTATACAGTAGGTCCTTGCTGGTTATCTGTTTAAATATAACAGCATGTACATGTCAATTCCAAACTCCCAATTTATCTCTGCCCCATCATTCCCCCCAGTAATCATAAAGACCAAGAAGTAGTTTTAAGAATGAACCAAGTTCCAGTTTAATCTGCCCACATTCTGCATTGGGGTGGACACCTGCAAAGGGTCTCCTTTAATCCATCAGTCAAGAAATAGTCTCTTAATTCAGTACATGGTATTTGTATCCTGGATTAAAAAACAGTGCCATGTGATCCCATTGGTAATTAGATCACTTGATTTTGCTAGAACTTCTCAAATGCCTTTTTTTTTTTTCTTTTTTTGTGTGAGGGGCTATCACTGCAGTTCCTTATTTCTGGGCAATCCCTGGAGAAGGAAACAGCAACCCATTCCAGTATTCTTGCCTGGAGAATTCCAAGGACTGTATTGTCCATAGGGTCGCAAAGAGTTGGACACTACTGAGCAACTTCGCTTTCCTTCACTTTCACATCTTTACATTTCTTGGAACTTAGAGAATCTCCATCTAGCTCCTATAGCCCTTCTGAGTTCTTCAGTCTTGTGTTTAATTTCCTTGGGTCTCCTTCATCCATAAAAAGTATGGTCAACAGACAAGAAGAGGATGGAATAAATGAAGTTTCTTACTGAAAGTAGAGGTCAAACATCCACAGTCCTTCACCCCTCAAGAGTTACATGAGACCTCATCCACCTACATCAAGAATCAGTACATAAATACCAATGGTTTGGACTTCCCTGGTGGTTCAGTGATGAACAATCCACCTGCCAAAGCAGGAGACATGGGTTGGATTCCCTGGCCCAGGAAGATTCCATATGCCTCAGGGCAAATGAGCCTGTGCACAACTACTGAGCCTGTGCTCTAGAGCCCAAGGGCCGCAACCACTGAGCCCACGTGTTGCAACTGCGGGAGTCCACGTGCTCTAGAGCCCAAGGGCTGCAACCACTGAGCCCACGTGCTGCAACTGCGGGAGTCCACATGCTCTAGAGCCCAAGGGCCACCACCACTGAGCCCACATGCCTCAACTACTGAAGTCCACGTGCTCTAGAGCCCAAGGGCTGCAACCACTGAGCCCACATGCCTCAACTACTGAAGTCCACGTGCTCTAGAGCCCAAGGGCTGCAACCACTGAGCCCACGTGCTGCAACTGCTGAAGTCCACGTGCTCTAGAGCCCAAGGGCCGCAACCACTGAGCCCACGTGCTGCAACTGCGGGAGTCCACGTGCTCTAGAGCCCAAGGGCTGCAACCACTGAGCCCACATGCCTCAACTACTGAAGTCCACGTGCTCTAGAGCCCAAGGGCCACAACCACTGAGCCCACATGCTGCAACTGCTGAGGTCCATGTGCTCTAGAGCCCAAGGGCCACAACCACTGAGCCCACGTGCTGCAACTGCTGAGGTCCATGTGCTCTAGAGCCCAAGGGCCACAACCACTGAGCCCACGTGCTGCAACTGCTGAAGTCCACATGCTCTAGAGCCCAAGGGCCACAACCACTGAGCCCACGTGCTGCAACTACTGAGGTCCATGTGCTCTAGAGCCCAAGGGCCGCAACCATTGAGCCCACATGCTGCAACTGCTGAGGTCCATGTGCTCTAGAGCCCAAGGGCCGCAACCACTGAGCCCACATGCCTCAACTACTGAAGTCCACGTGCTCTAGAGCCCAAGGGCCGCAACCACTGAGCCCACATGCCTCAACTACTGAAGTCCACGTGCTCTAGAGCCCAAGGGCTGCAACCACTGAGCCCACATGCTTCAACTACTGAAGTCCACGTGCTCTAGAGCCCAAGGGCCGCAACCACTGAGCCCACGTGCTGCAACTGCGGGAGTCCACGTGCTCTAGAGCCCAAGGGCCACAACCACTGAGCCCACGTGCTGCAACTGCTGAAGTCCACATGCTCTAGAGCCCAAGGGCCACAACCACTGAGCCCACGTGCCGCAACTGCTGAAGTCCACGTGCTCTAGAGCCCAAGGGACGCAACCACTGAGCCCACGTGCTGCAACTGCTGAAGTCCACATGCTCTAGAGCCCATGCTCTGCAACAAGAGAAGCCACTGCAATGAGAGGCCTGTGCATCACAACAAAGAGTAGCCCCCCTCACCACAACTAGAGAAAAGCCTGCATGCAGCAAAGAAGACCCAGCACAGCCATAAATAAATAAAAAATAAAAATAAATAAACACCAATGGTTCAATTGTGATTTTATCTTTAATGCTTCTGCTATTCTGTTTAATTGTTGAAGTCACTGTCAAAGCATTCTGAAAGGAGGTCAAATATTAACACATATCCTCAAAAACAGAACTAGAACCTACTAACATTTATCTTAAATTTTTTCAAGAGTTCCTGGATCTAATCTAGCAGCTTAAAGATGCATCATCAAAAGCAAATGATAATGATATTATCCAAAGCATCCATTACAGGCTTCATTATTCAAACATAAATGCTTGAGGGAGACCTGATCAGTGAAAGCAAGGCAAAATGAACTACCTTGTACCGTGGAATCAAATGTTTAAAAATATACAGGAAAGGATGACTTAACGAGAGAAATCCCATAGCAACTCAATCCTGCCAGCACTGGAAATCTTAGAACACTACTGGGTCTCTAGGACAAATAAAAAGCAATAGTTATCTACATCATATTGCACATGGCACAGCGGCAATCAATACAGCAACTTTGGAGATCTTTGCTTCTTAAGCAGAAACTTTTTCAAAACTGCATAAATAGTGCTTCTCTTTTTTTGAAGTACATAAATGCAAGAGGCCATAATCTCTCAGAACAACACTTAAAAATTATAGTAGCAGAATTATCTACCAAGGACAAACAGACTCACCCATTAACAAGCAGCAGTTTAATGCTGACTGACTCATTGCAGTAAATAAGCAGTAAATGGATGGCAATGGTGTATTCCTTTGCTACAGCTGCCATAACAAAGTACAACAGACCAGAGGTTTAAACAACAGAAATTTATTTCCTCATAGTTCTGTAGGATAGAGGTCTAAGAGCAAGCTATGGGCAGCACTGGTTTCATTTTGCGGCCTCTCTCCTCAACTTGCAGATGGCCTCCTTCTCACTAGGTCTTCACACGGTACATGGTATTCTCATGTGCACACAAGTGCCTGTGTCCAAATTTCCTCTTCTTAAAGCACACCGTGTGTGTGTGCATGCTCAGTCTTGTCTGACTCTTTTCAACCCCATGGACTGTAGCCTGCGAGGCTCCTCTGTCTATGGGATTTCCCAGGCAAGAATATTGGAGTCGGTTGCCATTTCCTACTCCAGGGGATCTTTCCAACCCAGGGATCAAAATCTCCTGTGTCTCCTACATTGGCAGGTGGATTCTTTACCACTGCACCACCTGGGAATCCCTTAAAGGACACCAGTCTTATTAGATTAGGGCCTACAGTAAAGACTTCATTTTAATTTAATTACTTCCTTAAAGTTCTTATATCCAAATACAGCCACATTCTGAGTTACTGGCTAGTTGGGACTTCAACATATAAATTCTAGAGGACAAAATGCAGCCCATAATAGATGACCTGGTCTGCTCAACAAACTGGATTACTTTCATTCAGAGGGAAGTTTATAGCAATACAGGACTTCCTCCAGAACAAGAAAAGTCTCAAACAAGCAACCTAACCCACACGTAGAAGAACCAGAAAAGGACAAATGAAGTCCAAAGTCAATAGGAGGAAGGAAATAAAATAGATCAGAGTGAAAAAAAAATAAAATAGAGACTGAAAAGAGAACAGAATATAAAAAAGAGTGTATACATGTATACATATAACTGATTCATTGTTGTGCAGCAGAAACTAACCCAATATTGTAAATCAACTATATGCCAATAAAAATTTTTTTTAAAAAGAAAATACAGGCAGTACACTCTTTGACATCTGTCTTCATGTTATCTTTCTCAATGTATCTCCTCAGACAAAGGAAGCAAAAATAAAAATAAACAAATGGGACTACATCAGACTAGAAAGTTTCTGCACAATATAAGAAACTATTAACAAAATGAAAAGACAGCCTATTGAATGAGAGAGATATCTGCAAATCATATACTCAATAAGGGATTAGTATCCAAAATATACAAACAACTCATACAATTCAACAATGAAAAAATAACCCAATAAAAATATAAGCAAAGGAGACATTTTTCCAAAGAAGACACACAGATAGCTAAGAAGCACATGAAAAGTTGTTCAATATCACTGTGTAATGCAAATCAAAAACACAATGAGCTATCACCTCATGCCTATTAGAATGACTATTATCAAAAAGGCAAGAAATAACAAGTGCTGGGAAGGATATAGAAAAAAAGAAACCCTCACACACTGTTGGTGGGAATGTGAACAGGTGGAAAATACTATGGATATTCCTCAAAAAATTAAGAACAGAACTACCATATGATCCAGCTATTCTACTTCTGGGTTTTTATCAAAAGAATATTAAAGCAGTAATTCAAAAAGATATACATACCCATATATTCATGACAACATTATTGACAAGAGCCAAGATATGGAAACAACCTAAGTGCCCATCAGCAGATCAGATCAGATCAGATCAGTCGCTCAGTCGTGTCCGACTCTTTGCGACCCCATGAATCGTACCATTCCAGGCCTCCCTGTCCATCACCAACTCCCAGAGTTCACTCAGACTCACGTCCATCGAGTCAGTGATGCCATCCAGCCATCTCATCCTCTGTCGTCCCCTTCTCCTCTTGCCCCCAATCCCTCCTAGCATCAGAGTCTTTGCCAATGAGTCAACTCTTCGCATCAGGTGGCCAAAGTACTGGAGTTTCAGCTTTAGCATTATTCCTTCCAAAGAAATCCCAGGGCTGATCTCCTTCAGAATGGACTGGTTGGATCTCCTTGCAGGCCAAGGGACTCTCAAGAGTCTTCTCCAACACCACAGTTCAAAAGCATCGATTCTTCGGCACTCAGCCTTCTTCACAGCCCAACTCTCACATCCATACATGACCACAGGAAAAACCATAGCCTTGACTAGACAGACCTTTGTTGGCAAAGTAATATCTCTGCTTTTGAATATGCTATCTAGGTTGGTCATAACTTTCCTTCCAAGGAGTAAGCATCTTTTAATTTCATGGCTGCAGTCACCATCTGTAGTGATTTTGGAGCCCCCCAAAATAAAGTCTGCCACTGTTTCCACTGTTTCCCCATCTATTTCCCATGAAGTGGTGGGACCAGATGCCATGATCTTCATTTTCTGAATGTTGAGCTTTAAGCCAACTTTTTCACTCTCCACTTTCACTTTCATCAAGAGGCTTTTGAGTTCCTCTTCACTTTCAGCAGATGAATGGACACAAAACATGTGGTATATACATATTCACAATGAAGTACCAGTCAGTCATAAGAAAGATGAAATCTTGCCATGTGACAAGATAGATGGACTTTGATAAGGTATTATGATAAGTGAAATGTCAGATGGAGAAAGACCAATACCATATGATTTCATTCACATGTAGAATATTTGAAACTAAATAAACAAAGCAAACCAAACAAAAATGAACAAGTAGATACAAAGAACAGAGTGGGGCTAACAGAGGGGAAGGAGCAGGAATAGGGGAAAGCATGAAAAGGGGAAAGGGGATCAACTGTACTGTGACCAATGGCAACTAAATTTTGGGTGGTGACCATGCTATAGTGTATATATGAGTAGAAATATAATGTGGTCCATATGCAACTTATATAATGTTACAAATCAATGTTACTAATAAATTTTTTTTAAAAAACAGGATAATTTTATTTTTTTAATTAATTTATTTATTTTAATTGCAGGCTAATTAGTTCACAATATTGTAGTGGGTTTTGCCATACACTGACATGAATCAGCCATGGGTGTACATGTGTCCCCCATCCCAAACCCCACTCCCACCTCCCGCCCCATCCCATCCCTCTGGGTTGTCCCAGTGCACCGGCTTTGAGTGCCCTGTTTCATGCCTCAAACTTGGACTGGTCATCTATTTCACATATGGCAATATACATGTTTCAATGCTAGTCCCTCAAATCATCCCACCCTTGCCTTCTCCCACAGAGTCCAAAAGTCTGTTCTTTATACCTGTGTCTATTTTGCTGTCTCGCATATAGGGCCATCGTTACCATCTTTCTAAATTCCATATATATGCGTTAATATACTGAATTGGTGTTTTTCTTTCTGACTTATTTCACTCTGTATAATAGTCTCCAGTTTCATCCACCTCACTGGGCCTTCTTCTGCATTTTCTTTGTGGGTTAGTTGCTTAGTCATGTCCGACTCTTTTCGACGCCAAGGACTATAGCCTGCCAGGCTTCTCTGTCCATGGGATTGTCCAGGCAAGATTACTGGAGTGGATTGACGTTCCCTTCTCCAGAGGATCTTCTGGACCCAGGGATCAAACCGTGGTCTCCTGTATTTTCTTTATATCATTAAAAATTGATAAAAATAGGACTTCCCTGGTGGCACAGTCTGTCTGCTAATGCAGGGGACACAGGTTCGATCCCTGGTATGGGAATATTTCATATGCCACGGAGCAGCTAAGCTCGTGCACCTGAGAGCCCATGCACCGCAATAAGAGAAGCCACCACAGTGAGAAGCTCAGGCACCACAACCAAGTGTAGCCCCCGCTTGCAGCAACTAGAAAAAGCCTACGCAAAGCAATGAAGACCCTGTGCAGGCGAAAATTTTAAAACAAATAAATAAAATGAAATAATTGACTAAAATAGCTAAATTGTTTTGTCTTACTTAATGTGAAGAGATGAGCAATCACTAGAATTATGCCCAGCTCCCTTGTAAACTGACAGTCCAGTGATCAAAGCAGCAACAGAAGAAGACTCCAGACAGACAGTACAGACTGAACACCAGCACATAACTGAATGTCACGAGGTCTCAGGCTGGAAATGATCACACAGGACTTAAATTGGATGAAATGAGTAAAGGGCTTAGCAGAGGTTCTATTACTATTACGACTGTAGTTGAAAACCTTCCTTCTACAGACTCTGGAAACTAGGAAATGCAGCATTCAGCCTATGAGTTAGAAGCATCTTAAAGAAACAGAATCCTGAGATGGACAGCCACGTTACTCATCATTTCTAGCTCTTCTGGACTCAAACCCAGAAAACATGCCTGAGCTGGCAGCCTCAGCACAAGTCTGAGACCAAAGGCCTGAATTCCGAAAAGCCAGTGCCTTCACTCGCCCAGATGTGTGAGAGGAATTCCAGCAGTGAGACTAAAGGATGGAGAGCAGGAGAGAAGAGGGGTGGGGCAGGGGTTAGCACTGAGCTCTACATGGTGGCTCAGACGGTAAAGCGCCTGTCTACAATGCGGAGACCTGGGTTCGATCCCTGGGTCGGGAAGATCCCTGGAGAAGGAAATGGCAATCCACTCCAGTACTATTGCCTGGAAAATCCCATGGACAGAGGAGCCTGGTAGGCTACAGTCCATGGGGTCACAAAGAGTTGGACACGACTGAGCAACTTCACTTTCACTTTCACATGACCAGCTAACCTAGGTCAAGAGTCAAGCCTACTGGGTTGGGAAAGATCTCCTGGAGAAGAAAAAGGCAACCCACTCCAGTATTCTTGCCTGGAAAATTCCATGGACAGAGGAGCATGGTGGGCTACATACAGTCCATGGGGTTGCAAAGAGTTGGACCCAACTGAGCATACACACATACATACATACATATATATGGAGAGAAACAGAATCTGTGTGTGTAAAATTTGGTTATTTACAGTATTTAATCTTACTATCTTGCACTTCTAGTTAATATTTTTCTTAGGTTTCTTTCCTAAATAAAATTTTTTTCTGTTATATGTTGGTGTTTGGCAGAAATCAACACAATATTATAAGGCAATTATCCTTCAATTAAAAATAAATAAAAATGTTTTATTTTTATTTTTCTGTTATTAAAAAAAGAAGAGTCAAGCCAACTCAGAAGCCAAGATGAAAGCCTGGATGGAAGCCAGGATGGCCCACCCTGGGCTGCAGTGAAGGCAAATTTGCCTCAGTCTTCTGCAGCCACAGTTCTGAACTCCTTCTCTGATTCATTCACAAAAGGAAAATGGGGCAGGAGGCCTATTCTTCTCCACATGTTGCGTCTTATAAACCCAACTTTGAGTTCAAATCCCCAAACGTGAAGAGCTGAAAAAACACGCAACAGAACAAGACTGAAAATCCCCCTCCGAATCCAGTGACTCGGGGTGGGCAGCTTGCCTTCCATCCACCAATGGGTGGTTCAAGCTTCTTCAAGAGAAGGGGCTCACTGGTTTTCACTCTCACCAGGGGTTTGATGCTTTCCTGCTCCCAAACCTTTGCTCTGCTACTTTCCCATGTGGAATGTACCTTTCTCCCTCCCACATCTTTCTGTAGCAGACCCTGACATCCCGTGCCCACATGCCTTCAGCAGGCACCTCAACACGCTGAAGGCAGGTGACTAGAAATACCTAAGACTCTTGGCTTTTTTCTACCTCACAGGAGGCAAGAGCAACATACTGAAGAGGTGCCACTCCCAGAAACACCCCTTAACCAACAACAGATTGCAATCAGTGGACAAAACTCCAGTTTCCTCCATCTTCAGTTGGATAATATTCTGGCATATTCTCGAGAATGAACCCAAGGACTCCCAGGATTTCCTCAGTGGGAATGAGCCCTGGTTGGGCACATGAGAAATCTCTCTTTTAAAGCTCCCACCCCATCCACATCTCACTCCCTAACTCCTTAAAGGTATTTTCTGGAAATCTTGCCTCAGGATCTGCTACCAAGGGAAGCAAACCCAAGATAGCATCCTTTAAGACAAATATTAAATCTCATCTTCCCCATAAGACCTTCCAGCACTAAGGCCTCCCAAGTCACTTCCTATCATATTTACTACAATTTGTATATATTTTATTCTCTGTCGGCTCTTAGAGAGGAGGAATTCTTTTACACAGTCCTGAAACCCCTGGGTTGTTGCTCAGCACCGTATCTTAAGGCAAACCAAATGTTCAATAAACGTTTGCTGGCTGAACAAAGAATAAATTAATCATATTAATTGGCATGAAAGCCAGGGTTTTTATTTAATCTAGCTGAAACTACATCAGTGTAGCTGTTTCCTTCTTTCTTTTTTATATTATTTTTGTGATTTTGTTTGCTTGTTTGTTTTCCTCTATTTTTGGCTGTGCTAGGTCTTCACTGCTGCACAGGCTTTTCTCTAGCTGCGTCAAGCAGGGGGCGGCAACTCTCTCACGGTGTTCCAGCTTCTCATTGCAGTGGCTTCTCTTGTTGCACAGACTCAAGGGTGCACAGGCTCCAGTAGTTGTGGCATATGGGCTCAGTAGTCACAGTTCCTGGGCTCTGGAGCACAGGCTCAATAGCTGTGGTGCACAGGCTTAGTTGCTCTGCAGCACGTTGGATCTTCCCAAACCAGGGATCAAACCTGTGTCTCTTGCACTGGCAGGCAGATTATTCACCTCTGAGCCACCAGGGAAGCCCCTCTTCTTTTAAAACCATTGCATGAACTACTTTTCATAAGCAAACCACTGTGTGCATGTACTTCTTTAAATCAACATTTTCTAGATATTCATCTTAAATCAAATACCCCTGATTCCCCCTACATCAGAACAAAGCCATTAACCTCCCAGGGAAATGGAGCAATAAAGAAGGGTGTCTTCCATACAGACGGCTAACAAGCACATGAAAAGATGCTTAACCTCACTCATCATCAGAGAAATGCAAACCAAAACCACAATGAGGTACCATTTCATGCCAGTCAGAATGGCTGCTTTCAAAAAGTCTACAAACAATAAATGCTGGAGAAGGTGTGGAGAAAAGGGAACCCTCTTACATTGTTGGGAGGAATGCAAACCAGTACAGCCACTATGGAGAACAGTGTGGAGATTCCTTAAAAAACTGGAAATAGAACTGCCATATGACCCAGGAATCCCACTGCTGGGCATACACACTGAGGAAACCAGAACTGAAAGAGACACATGTACCCCAAGGTTCATCGCAGCACTGTTTACAATGGCCAGGACATGGAAGCAACCTAGATGTCCATCGGCAGACAAATGGATAAGAAAGTTGTGGTACATATACACAATTGAATATTACTCAGACATTAAAAGAATGCATTTGAATCAGTTCTAATGAGGTGGATGAAACTGGAGCCTATTATACAGAGTGAAGTAAGCCAGAAAGAAAAACACCAATACAGTATACTAACGCATATATATGGAATTTAGAAAGATGGTAACGATGACCCTATATGTGAGACAGCAAAAGAGACACAGATGTAAAGAACAGACTTTTGGACTCTGTGGGAGAAGGCAAGGGTGGGATGATTTGAGGGACTAGCATTGAAACATGTATATTATCATATGTGAAACAGATCACCAGCTCAGGTTCAATGCATGAGACAGGGTGCTCAGGGCTGGTGCACTGGGATGACCCTGAGGGATGGGATGGGGAGTGAGGTGGGAAGGGGGGTCCAAGATGGGGAACACATGTACACCCATGGCTGATTCATGTCAATGTATGGCAAAAACCACTACAATATTGTAAAGTAATCAGCCTCCAATTAAAATAAATTAATTAATTAAAAAAAAGAAGAGACCAAAGACCACACAAGTTGTTCATCCACAACCTTCCCCGGCACTTCCCTTAGAGTGACCCATTCACGACAGAACTCTGCTCACACTGCAGTGTGGAAAGCAAACCACAGATAGCTGATAACTACACATGCATAATTATTATAGTTTGGTACCTGTTTGACAATAATGATACAGCTTTTAGCATTCTGCCTTTCATCCAAAATCAGAGTTGTTTTTGTCAGTTCACTTAGATCCCATGAAGCAAAGTCCTTACTCTCCAAGCTGCTTTAGGTCCACTCCTCAGTTTTAAGCTACCACCATCCAATATTGATGTCTCGCATAGATTTCACCCAATTGGAGCTTTCCTTATTGTTCAAGACAAATGTACAGGACAGACTTGTAAGACCCCCTTATTCTCTCATTGGATAGTGTTCTCTCAGGAACAAACTGCTGTCTTATTGCACCTGAGACATCCTGAGATTTCTTCCATCTCTGTGCCAGGCAAAGGCCAGAAGGACTGCACAGATTTCACTTTACAATAAACATGAGAGCATGCTGAAGGTTTCAGCAGCCACATCAGACACAATCAAATGGAAAGTTAAATATCCAAACAGCCAATGACTTACAAGTCTTGTCATGCTTTTTAATGGATTTCGGGTAAGCAGCTGGAGAAGGACCAAATGTATTGCAAATAGGTTTTTAACTCAACAAAAGTATGTTGTCTGAATTCTCGGTGCTCATTACCTTGAATGCATATCAACCTTGGCCTGTCAAATTGTCAAGTTTTCCTTCAGTCTAACTTTCAGCAAGGTAAAGATCACAGAGTATACTACCCTCATGTACAAAAATGAGGGGAAAAAAAGTACTGACAGAAAACAAAGCAAAGACTTATTGTGCTTTTCTTATTAGATCATAAGTTCCATGAGGTCACTGATTCTCTTTTTCAACCCTAAATTCCCCAACACCCAGCCCCATGACTGCCTTGCTGTGGCAATAATAATTAAGCATAAATACAAATATATACTGAATGTGTTAATCAACTCAGGCTGCCATTATAAGATACCACAAAGTGCGTGCTTTAAACAACTAGAGATCTATTTCTCACACTTCTGCAGACTTTCCAAGAACAACATTCTGGCTGATCTAATTCCTGGTGAGGGCTCTCGTCTTGGCTTACAGACGACTGCCTTCTTGCTGTGTCCTCACGTGGTAGAGAGAGAGAGACAGCAAGCTCCCTGGTGTCTATCTTATAATAACATTAACCTTATTAGATCAAGGCTCCACCATATGACCTTATTCGACCTTAATTACCTCCTTAGAGGCTTGGTCTCTAAATACAGTCATGTTTCAGGTTAAGGTTTCAACATAGAAATTTTAGGGGGAGTTCGGTCCACAGCATTAAGCATGTCCTTCCAATTAGCAGACATGTATAAGTACCACACAGTATCTCAGTGAGTCCTTATAGCAACATACAGCTTAAACAGGAAACTAAAGCTTAGGAAGCTAAGCCTGCGCCTCCATCTCTTCCCTGTACTTCAGACTGCTCTACCCAACTACCACACAGACATGTCCCAGAGCCCTCAAATCAGTGACGTCTACCCTGATTTCCCATTCTTTTCTCTTCACCATTTAACCTGTTTGTTCCTTGTGCTGCCCGTTTCAGCTCAATATCATCTTCTACCCAGTTATGCAATCAAGGTGCCAGTTAACTTTAAGTCTTTTTTCTGCCTTGTCACCCACATCAAAGCTATCCTAATGATTTTATCAATCAAAGATTTCTTAAAAGCATTCCCTCTTCATGCCTTTTAGCATTTCTTGAGAACAGAACTTGTGTTTATTCCCCTTACTTCATTTTTCACAGTCTAGGCTATAATAGCCAAGTACTTAAGCATAACATACAAGGTCTTCCAGGAGCTGAGCTGTCCCTGGGTCTACCTCTCCTGACTTATCTCCCTCTGCGTCACTCTTGTAATTTACCAAGAAATTCAACAAAATTTAACTTGCCACACTGCTGCATAGCCCTACCTCCATAGCATACACTGTCTGCTCTACCTAGAACACAGTTCTCCATTTTCTCACTCTCCAATCCATCCCTAACACTTCTCTTCCTCACGAGCACTTGCCTTCCAAGATTTAGCTCAAGCATCACCTTTCCCAAGATGCTTTTCCACATTCTTCTAGCCTAAAGAGCTTCCACTCTTCAGTGCCTCCATAGCATTCCAACCAACATGGATTGCTGGGTCATTATCACCAGCACAATGAATTTCATATCCTGTAAAATTATATCTATTGGCCTCTCCCAAGTAATGCAAGGGCTGCTCACAGTAGGTGCTCAACTTGATTCCTCTGCATGTTAAATATTAGTGGTAAATAATTTTTGGATGTGTCTACAGACCTCTAAGTACCCTGGACATCCCCATATGATCCTTTCTCAGTCATCTGGGATGCTGTGCTATGGCCAGGATGTTTTAATGTTCAACCACATAGCAATGTTGGCTGCTATCAACAAGGCACAGTCTGATATGACAGCATCCGTTGCCATAAGAGTTAAAGGAACAGAAAATCTAAACAAACTAAAATTAACTATATCTTGTTACTCAAAATAGTCTAAGTATTGGCAAGACAAATCTCTCAGGCAGGCACAGTGCTTACCCAGCATGGTGAAAAGGAACTCAACTAATACTCAGTAGACTCAAAGACGAAAACCTGCAATATCTGTAACACAGGAAATTCTGAGTTCTGCTGATTCATCCTGACTTAAAGCTGCAATTACACTTGAGTAAGGAGTACCCAAGCTGACTCTGCATTTTTTTTTTCTGCAGAGCTCTCAGAATTTGGCACACAAGAAATTTAATAGTTGTTCTTCAGAGTCTTTTGTAATTTCTCAGATATTGAACTGTGGTCACCTACATTACAGTGTCTGATAGCATTACATGGTATCTTTCTGGCAAAAATGCAGTCTTAGTCAAAATACTGATGAGAGTTTAAGATACTGACTGGAGCTTCTCAAACTACAGAAAACCATGCAAGAATGCTCCTTCACCCAAGAAATATTCGCTGCTGGCTCAATCAGAGACTGAAGAGTCCTGCTTAAGGCAACAGCTCTTGTTCATGCTTTGTACAAAGACATCTGTGCAACTGGTTCCAACTTGGGAAATAGCATTTAAATATCAACATAAACACATGCTCAGAGGAAAATCGGGTAAATCTTCATCAGGATCAAAATTTCTAAGAAAGTGTATTAGAGCAAATTAGGAAGCAAAGAACCTTCTCAAAATAGGTACTATTTGCAAGTCATCATTTTCTTTACTCTTCATACAGAAGTCATGTGAATTGCATACTGAAAGGTAAAGTGGAATTTCTAGACTGAAGTCCAATTATACTTGAGTCAGTAATTTATCATGCTTGCTATATATATATATAGTAAAGATTATAGTTAGCACTTAATTAGCTAGCATCACTTCAAATATTTATTCCATTTAAAATCACATTTAAGTACTCCATTTGAGATTTTTTAATACATTAAATGTCTCTTCTTTCAGCAAAAGAAAATAATTAACTTCGGGCTTTATATTTTTCTTTAGGTGCTATATGACATATAATTAGCTAAAAAATATCAGTTGCTTCAACAACAGATATTATTTTGACAAAACTATCATGAAGTAGTGTTTTATTGCAATTATTTCTTGACAAGATCATAACTAAATACTTACTTGTTCAGTGTGAGGTCAAGAATGAATTTGGAGCCAAAGGCTTCAATCTGGAAGCTTGCCTGGGCCAGATGGACAGCCTATGGTTTCAAAAAGACAGAAAGAAACTTAGTTTACTTTCATATCTTTAAAGCTGATTATATTGATATAAAGAATGATATTTAATAAGAAGAATATTTTATGGACTGATTCGTTTCTTAATGGATCCCTATATAATAATTTATTTCTTTAAAAAGAGAACAGGGGTATCATCATGGTTTTACCTGGAAGGCCTAAATATCTGTTCAGCAAGAAACTAATAAAAGTCC
The DNA here is from genome assembly GCF_002263795.3 of Bos taurus. Taxonomy (NCBI): domain Eukaryota; kingdom Metazoa; phylum Chordata; class Mammalia; order Artiodactyla; family Bovidae; genus Bos; species Bos taurus. The sequence goes on along the minus strand of NC_037329.1, from coordinate 94,759,393 downwards.
TTTAAAAAGGAGTCCATCTTGATAAAAATTAAGAGCAGATTCAACTGAACTTTCAAAGTGACTGTGATGAATTATGCAAAAGTCTGACTAATTAAAGCTTAATTTCAGCCTATTTTGTGCACAAAGCTAACCAATTCTTTCTGCACACCTAAGTCAAAACTCATGTCAGCGTTCTGCTCTTCATCAGGAATTGGAACTTTCTGTAAATGAATTATCAGCAGAATGTCCCGGTAAAAAAACCTTTCCACTTCAGAAAGCACATCAAACCAGGCCCTCTGTGGATACTGAGAGTCTCTGTTCCCCTTTGAAAGTCACACATTTACAAATACTGTCCTCTTTGTGATTTAACCCAAAATGTAAAGATAATCTCATCTCAACATGAGTCATATGTTCTAGGTATTAAAGGGGCTTCCCAGCTGGTGCTGGTGGTGAAGAACCCACCTGCCAATGCAGGAAACATAACAGATTTGGGTTCAATCCCTGGATCAGGAAGATCCCCTGGAGAAGGGCACGACAACCCACTCCAATATTCTTGCCTGGAGAATCCCATGGAAAGAGGAGCCTGGCGGGCTATGGTCCTAAAGATTAGAATAGCTCACAGAAGCATCTTGAATAATATAAATCAACAAATCAATGAAGTTCTGTTAAAGTATTATCTAAGAAAAAACTCTCCTTTGTCACCCTGTCAGAAAAAAAAGAACAAAGATAAATGTAACATACCCCTCAACCCCTTGCTCACAAACACCCTTCCTCCAGACTTCATTCTTAAGGCACAGTGGGTGTCATCTATGAAGTGTTACATGCATAGCAACCAGACACTTTTCACTCCCACTCTCCTCAAGCCACTGCTTGTTTCTCTTGCCTTCCTCCTCCACTTCCCATTATCAAAATCCTACTCTTCCTTCAAGGGCAGACCAATGACATTACTTTCCAGTAAGCCTTCTTCACACACAGCTGCTGGGAATTAACTTGAGGCTTCAGGAGCACTGTGCCCTCCCTCCACAGTGATGGATGATCACTTTCCATTCTGGACGGTTTGCTTCACAACTGATATCACAGGGGTCTTGCAAACATCTGTACATTAACCATCCTTCCCCAAAATATATGAACTTTCAATTAACTAATCAAATATTAATAATCAGGACTATTTTGCCATGCCAAATCCATAAAATACTATAAGTAAACCATGACTTCAATGTCTTGTCAAGCATAACTGCTGATCTGATAGTCTCAATAATTAGCAAATAAAATTAAGAGGAAATTAACATATTAAATTTTAAATACAGAACAATGAGAGAGAAGGTGCCTCAATCCCTAATACCATGGGATATCATGTCAGACCCCAAATAACCATGTAGGACAGGGTCATTATCCTCGATCTGAGCTTCCTGTATTCAGACAACTCCTTGAGAGAGAAACCTCTCTTGCCAGGTGTGGTCTCTGTCATCTGTAGCAAAACCTCTGTTCACCTAATATAACTATCACAAAGTCTTTCATCTAAATTCATTCTGTCTTGAAGCACTAATTTTTGCATGAAAATTTTTACTTGATGAATAATTTGTATAGGGGAAAATTTTTCATCTCTGGGTCCCAAAAGCTTAAGAAAACAGCTTTTTTCCTAGGAATAAGATACGTCCCTCAGGCATACTTTCTCTTAAGAATATTAAATAGTAGAGAAGAGTTCATTAAAGGCACTCTGGCTTAAAAGAGCTGCTAAATGTACTTGTTTGAGCATCTTTATAAATAAGAACATACTGTGGTGAAAAGAGAATGCTGCTGCTGCTGCTAAGTCGCTTCAGTCGTGTTCGACTCTGTGCGACCTCAGAGACGGCAGCCCACCAGGCTCCCCCGTCCCTGGGATTCTCCAGGCAAGAACACTGGAGTGGGTTGCCATTTCCTTCTCCAATGCATGAAAGTGAAAAGTGAAAATCAAGTTGCTCAGTCGTGTCTGACTCTTAGCGACCCCACGGACTGCAGCCTACCAGGCTCCTCCGTCCATGGGATTTTCCAAGCAGGAGTACTGGAGTGGGGTGCCATTGCCTTTTATACATAAAACAAAAACTACACATAGGGACTTCCCTGGTGGTACAATGGATAAGAATCTGCCTGCCAACGCAGGGGACATGAGTTCAATCCCTGGTCCAAGGAGATTCCACACGCGGCAGAGCACTTAAGCCTAGGCACCACAACCACTGAAGCCGCTGCAATAAGAAGCCTGTGTACCACAAGCAAGAGTCGCCCTAGCTCACTGCAACTAGAGAAAGCCTGCGCGCAGCAACAAAGACCAGCACCACCAAAAATAAATAACTGTTTTAGTACTGAAGAAAAAAAACTACACGTAAATTATGACATCGAAACAAATGGAGCAAAACTTCCAAATGAGTATTTCAAGGAAAAGTGCTTATAATTCAAACTTAGATACATCTCTGTATTTCTGTAACTAATCTAAAGAACCTGATAGTGACCCAGCAAAAGACTCATTTCACAGCAAATAAGCACTGAGACAAGTACCAACCCCAAGAAAACTCTGCTGCAAAATAATGTAGCCAGGTAATAACTGCTTGTGTGTGGGCCTGTGTGTTAGTTGCTCAGTCGTGTCTACTCTTTCAACCCCGTGGACGGTAGCCCACTAGGCTCCTCTGTAACTGCTTACTCCATTTCGAAGAAATTATTGAGAGTCAGACAATTTGATTATTGTTAAGTAAAGTTATACCAGTCGATGTGGCAAGTTTAAGTTTCACAGAATTTAATGAAAAACCTGGCAAATAATATTAATACTGGGATTTTCCTTGGTTTATTTCATTTAGTCCTTCCACACACAGGTGTTGAGTCCCACCCTATGTAGAAAGATGGCTGGGACACAGCCCAGGCTCAAGAAAGCAGCATCTGCCAGAGAAGCAGGCAGGGCTGTCAACCTCCACGTGTCTAAGGGGCCACAGGGACCAAGGCATCAGTGACAAGGTGCAGTTTGAACAAAGTTTTTAAAAGTGAGTAAGAATCCACCTGCCAGAGGACCTATGGTATCTAGCACATGGAACTCTGCCCAGTGTTATGTGGCAGCCTGGACGGGAGGGGAGTTTGGGGGAAAATGGATACATGTATATGTATGGCTGCGTCCCTTCGCTGTTCATCTGAAACTATCACAACATTGTTCGTTAATCAATACAAAATAAAAAGTTGTTTAAAGTACCTATATTTGCATACATTCTATGTGAGTAGCTGACTCATTGGAAAAGACCCTGATGCTGGGAAAGATTGAAGGAAGGAGGAGAAAGGGGCGACAGAGGACAAGATGGTTGAACGGCATCATTGACTCAACGGACATGAGTTTGAGCAAGCTCCAGGAAACAGTGAAGGGCAGGGAAGCCTGACTGCTGCAGTCCACGGGGTTGCAAAGAGTCAGAACACAACAGAGCAACTAAACAACAACAATAAAAATAAAATGAAATGCTATAGATGAAAAAAATAAAAAGAATCCACCTGCCAGGAGAAGAAAAGATAACAGGGCCTGGGGGAGAAACAAATATAAAAATAGAGTAAAAAATTAACGTGGAAAACAAACTTAAAAAAAAATTTTAATGAAATTGCCTATAGGAAAATGGCTTTTGGGGGAAACGTCAAACAATGAATCTGAAAAGGTGGGCTGTGGAGCTTTGTGTGAATGCTCAGTGACACGTCTGCTCACATATACACATGTACATGTGGCCCAGACAGAGAGCTTTGCTTTAAATGTCCCCACACCTACTCAGCACAGTGTCTGGCATATGCCATCATCATCGTCGTCAATACCAACACTAGGACTCAAACATATTGACAGACTCCTCTTCACAACAACTGAAACAATTAGTACGACGACATCAAAAACATCCCTGTTTCTCCATAGGAAAAAAATTTTTATTTTGTTACCTTTATCAGAAAGACTTTTAACATCTGAATTCACTTTAATGCTGAGAGGGAGTCAATTTTCCTATAATATGACTTAAGATTTCCTTAAACATTCATCTTTGTTGCATAGATAGCAAATGGAATTAGTACATTCATCTAAAATATCTGTACCAACCAATACAATATTGTAATTAGCCTCATTTCAGTTCAGTCGCTCAGTCATGTCCAACTCTTTGCGACCCCATGAATCGCAGCACACCAGGCCTCCCTGTCCATCACCAACTCCCGGAGTTCACTCAGACTCACGTCCATTGAGTCAGTGATGCCATCCAGCCATCTCATCTTCTGTCGTCCCCTTCTCCTCCTGACCTCAATCCCTCCCAGCATCAGAGTCTTTTCCAATAAGTCAACTCTTCGCATGAGGTGGCCAAAGTACTGGAGTTTCAGCTTTAGCATCATTCCTTCCAAAGAAATCCCAGGGCTGATCTCCTTCAGAATGGACTGGTTGGATCTCCTTGCAGGCCAAGGGACTCTCAAGAGTCTTCTCCAACACCACAGTTCAATAGCATCAATTCTTCGGCGCTCAGCCTTCTTCACAGCCCAACTCTCACATGCATACATGACCACAGGAAAAACCATAGCCTTGACTAGACGGACCTTTGTTGGCAAAGTAATGTCTCTGCTTTTGAATATGCTATCTAGGTTGGTCATAACTTTTCTTCCAAGGAGTAAGCGTCTTTTAATTTCATGGCTGCAGTCACCAACTGCAGTGATTGTGGAGCCCAAAAAAATAAAGTCTGACACTATTTCCACTCTTTACCCATCTATTTCCCATGAAGTGATGGGACCAGATGCCATGATCTTTGTTTTCTGAAAGTTGAGCTTTAGGCCAACTTTTTCACTCTCCACTTTCACTTTTATCAAGAGGCTTTTTAGTTCCTCTTCACTTTCTGCCATAAGGGTGGTGTCATCTGCATATCTGAGGTTATTGATATTTCCCGGCTATCTTGATTCCAGCTTGTGCTTCTTCCAGCCCAGCGTTTCTCATAATGTACTCTGCATAGAAGTTAAATAAGCAGGGTGACAATAGACAGCCTTGACGTACTCCTTTTCCTATTTGGAACCAGTCTGTTGTTCCATGTCCAGTTTTAACTGTTGCTTCCTGACCTGCATACAGGTTTCTCAAGAGGCAGGTCAGGTGGTCTGGTATACCCATCTCTTTCAGAATTTTCCACAGTTTATTGTGATCCACACAGTCAAAGGCTTTGGCATAGTCAAGAAAGCAGAAATAGATGTTTTTCTGAAACTCTCTTGCTCTTTCCATGATCCAGAGGATGTTGGCAATTTGATCTCTGGTTCCTCTGCCTTTTCTAAATCCAGCTTGAACATCTGGAAGTTCACGGTTCACGTATTGCTGAAGCCTGGCTTGGAGAATTTTGAGCATTACTTTAGTAGTGTGTGAGATGAGTGCAATTGTGCGGTAATTTGAGCATTCTTTGGCACTGCCTTTCTTTGGGATTGGAATGAAAACTGACCTTTTCCAGTCCTGTGGCCACTGCTGAATTTTCCAAATTTGCTGGATATTGAGTACAGCACTTTTAAAATAAATAAATTTATATTAAAAATAAATAAAAATAAAATAAAATATCTGTACCCATTGAAGTAATTTCAGTACAATGGTGTATACTATTTTTCTCATATTCTCTTTCCTTTGCTATACATTCTGCCTTTGTACACAGAGAACAGATTCTTCTCTAGACCAAAATAAATACCTGACAAATGCTACTTTTCCTTATCATTCTTTTATTTCTGCTCTGTCCTAGACATGATTAAAATGGGCTTTAACTTTTGGAGTCTCTATGCTATTCCACATCAATTGATCACTTTTTCTTCAACAAAATACCATGTATACAGTTTTGGTAATAGTCAATTTTAAATAAGTTTTCAAATCAGGTAAAATGAGTCATTATTGTTTTACAAATTACATTTTTGGATACTATTTATTTTTATTTCATAACCCAATTCTTCCAAAAGATAAAAAAAAAATCAGAAGAAAGGCCAGGACAGGTAGAAAGTTTTTATAATACATGGCCACATTGCTTATAGCTTATTAAATATTTTAGAGTTAACTGACCAGAACCACTGAAACCCACTGAAAACACAAAGACTACCTCCAAGAGCATTGCTCTTCTTTTACAAAGAAGGACCTGTACAGCGAGGTTTAGACATATGTTCAATAACACAGAATCACAGGAATACTTCAGAGAAGAGTACATGAACTACCCATCAGGTCATAATGGGTTATTTTCTCCATCAGGATATCTGCTAAACAGACTCAAAGATTAACACTTCTTTTTACAAGCCGGTCACTCTAATAGCACTGTGGAAGAATGCAGGGTTTTAGAGTCAAAGAGCGTCATTTCACAACAAGAATAAGTACAACCCTGGGCTCAGAATTACCACCCTGAAGGACGCAGAGCAGCTGTTGCCTAAGCGCTTTGGTATTTTTCTTTTGACTCAGAGTCTGGCACAGGGAAATTACAGGAGCCCAATAAACAAAAACAACTAAACTCAATTATATACACAAACCTCCTTCACTAAAGAACACTTCACACATCTTAACAACGTGCTGCTGCTTCCCTGTGTGTTTCCTTTTAGTAGATGGGTTGGCCAAAAAGTTTGTTCAGGTTTGTCCATAACATCTTCTAGAAAAACCCAAATGAACTTGGTAGCCAATTTAATATCATATTAAATAACTTACAAGACCATTAGATTCCTCAGCTAAGACTGGCTTTGCATCTTATCCACCAGTGCTATGCTACTAGCAATCATAAATATTCAGCTTTAGGTAAGGTACATTATATAAACTGAAGAGACACAGTGGTTTTCTTGGGACTTATGTTCTAGAATAATTAACATTAATATGGACATGAAAACAATGGGAAAAGATGACTGTCTACTTATAGAAATGAAAAGCAAGTCTTTCCAGGATATATATGTTTTCATGCAAAAATGCTTCACACATAACAAGTATTCAATTAGTATTCTGTACTACTTACAAGGACTTGTGAATTCTACAGAGTGTGTGCATAACTGAAACAGAAAATGGGAAACAAGCAGTTTACACTTTCTCAAATTCAGGAAACATTACAAGACTGAATTCCGTATTTCAGTAGAAAGTGAGCAACTTGAATTGCGGTATCCATGCTATCAATGTCAACATTCACTGAGCGTGTACTTTACTATGCTCTATAAGAGACATGGTTAGGGTAACAGAGGAAAATTTAGACGTTTCCCTGCCTTTAAGATATATTAAGTTTTTTTCAGTAATGAGTGGCAGAGCAATAATACAAGAAAAAGCTTTCCAAATAGGGAGCAAAAAACCTGGAAGGTATCAAGCAAGCCTGAGCAGACACCACTGAGATGATTTCAGCTCTGCTTCCTAAAGAGGAGAGCTGTGGGCTCTAGGAAAGAAGGTGCTTGAGAAAGAAAACTGCTATAATTAGAGTTTGAAGAAAGATTAATAAAACTGTCTCATTAGACACAGTCTCATTAGTAAGCAACTGTTCAGCTGTCTCATGTTTTCCATTATCCCTTCCAGCAGAAAAGACACCGTAGGTGGGCTTCCCAGGTGGCACTAGAGATAAAGAACTTGCCTGCCAACACAGGAGACATAAGAGAAGCAGGTTCGATCCCTGGGTTGGGAAGATCATTTGGAGGAGGACATGGCAACCCACTTCAGTATTCTTGCCTGGAGAATCCCACGGACAGAGGAGCCTGGCAGGCGGCAGCCCATGGGGTCACAGAGTTGGTCACGACTTAAGTGACTTAGCACACACACCGAGACTGTAGGTAAAATTTTTCTCATTTCCTTCATTGCTATGATAATATTTCTTATTCTATGTCCATTAAAATATCAAACATAGTGTGTGTGTCTTTGTATGCACAGGTGCATAAACTATAACTTTTTCGGGAATTGTTTTTCCTCCCTTTATCTTTTTGCTCATGGTTTCTTCCCCTACTCTCAATGATTTTTTTCAAAAGATCCTTCAAGAGTCCACCCTTTTTTCTTCACAGTGGGAAGAGTTCACAGAATTTCAAAGACTACCTTCTTTTGAGGTCCAGGACATTTTACAATATTTCAGAAAAGACAACCTTGGAAATACTCCAACTAAGAAGGAAAAGAACCAGCAGCTCAGATACAAGCAGCCTCCTTTGTTGTAATGAGTTGAGCTGTTGAAGAAAGATGCTTCACTAGGGAGCCTTGCATCAATCTTGGTTGCACAATATGTTTTTCTCTTCCCAGAAAAACAGGAGACACAGAATTCAGTGACCCAAATAATTAAATTGCAATAAGAAACAAACTGCCAAGTTTAAATTGAAATCAGTTTGAGGGAACGACATCACTTTTTAAGAATAGATATATGTATATGTATAACTGAATCACTTTGCTGTATACCTGAAGCTAACACAACACTGTAAATCAAATATATTCCAATACAAAAAATTTTAAAGAATTTTTTTTTAAAAAAGCAAAAAGTAAAAGAAGATGCTAAACAATGTCACTATCAAGAGATTTCCTCATAAGCTGTACAAAATCACCACTTGAGAACTGAACCGATCTAATACTGTATTGAATAAAGCTGTGTAGCAAAGATTTATTATCATAAATAAACAAGAAAATATATTACTTTTCTTTTAGCTCATTCAGGCTTTTCTGTACCTGACTAATCTGGGTTTATCGCACAGCTAAAGACACATACAAGTACAATTTGTGGATTTTTTTCTGTGTAATGCAAAAACTCAAATATGGGAACATGTTTTAGGAGTGTTAAAGTGCAAAAGAAAACATCAACAGATCATTTTAAATTACAATCTTGTTCTAAACCCTTATTCTAAGTTTGCTCATTGGTGATCACCAACGCGGTCAAGACTCATATATAATAAAAATAATAATGCTCGATATTTCTCATGTTTTAATTATCTCAGTTATCTAGAATAATATGAAGCTAGTAAGGCAGGTTTTTTTCATTAGCCTCTTCTAGAAGAAAGACATTTTTAAAAAGCACAAAGGAGTCAAATGATGTTTTTTGTCCAAGGTTGCACATCAAAGAAAGAAAGATCAGGTTCAGTGAGAAAAAGTGTGAAGTTCATGCCAGAAGTCCTTAAGTCTCCAAACCTCAATGTTTCCTGGTCATTAAAATATAAACAATAATAGCTTACCAACAGGATGTATGCAATGATTAAATTATGTAATAATGTAACAGAAACTTCCTAGAAAAGGCTGGCCACATAGGAAGAGCTCAATAATTTAGAAAGGAGGGGGGTAAAGTAAAAGGAGAAAGAAAAACAGAAAAAGAAAACTATATTACTGTTTTACAAAGGTTATCAGTCAGCTCCATCTTAAAAGCTCCCTCCCATTATAGCTGGCCACCTCCTAGCAAATCCAGTGTGCACTTAGATTCTGCAAAATTTGCAACTTTTATATCTGTATTGCTAATTACCATCAGGTATTAAGTTTTGACCTTGTTCTCCTTGTCATGTCTTTAAAATAATATGAATCATTTCCCTGAGAAGTGGAACAGCTGCAAATGTTACATGAAGGCAATTTTGCAAATTAAGGTAATTTGTTCAATGTTCTTCCCAAGATTCATTTAAATAGGTAGCTTGTGAGAAAGAATATCACATTTCCTTCTCCCATGTTCCATTTCACAGATTATTGGCTAACCCATTAACAAACTTGCACTGAACCCCTACCTTGTATAAAGCACCATGGCAGATGTAAAAGTATAGGAGAATGAGTATTTACACAGTCCATAGAATTCTCCAGGCCAGAATACTGGGGTGGGTAGCCATTCCCTTCTCCAGGGGATCGTCCCAATCCAGGGATCGAACCCAGGTCTCCCACATTACAGGCAGATTCTTTACTGTCTGAGCGACCAGGGAAGCCCAAAAGTATAGGAGAATGAGTATTTATATCAAAAAGTTTATAGTCTGGTTAGGGAAATGAAATGAGAAGTCAAAAAGAAATATAATGCTTTAGTTAAATGATAATAGTAATATTATTTATAAAGACACCACAGATGATGTAACCATGATTGATTACTCAATTTAGTATGAACAAGTACACAGTATACATAGCAAGCACACTTAAATATGAGGAATGAGAATGTTGAGGTCTAGAGAGAACTAAGAAAAGCTTGTTGGAGAGATCCTTCTCAGCATTTAAAGATAGAATTCAGATAGTTCTAGGACTGATTCAATAGGATAAAATTTCAAAGTATTTCTAAGTGTTTCCTAATAAATACAGACTTAAGAAACATGCTTTTAAGGTAAAAGACAGGAAAGCCTTCCATTCTGGAGGGTTAAACTACAGTTTGGATTGTAAAGTTTAATTGTGAGAATTAAAACATGGTAATTTATTACAAAACAAGGAATACACGAGATCAGTAAGTCATGTGAACACAAGTCCAACAAATACTAAGATATTTTGTTAACTAACCTATCTTTCACCCTTAAACTAGGAAGTGGAAATCCTAGCCTGGACAGATATTACAGAAACAATACCAAAACACCACAAACCACAGACTTTGCACAGGTCATAGCAGATCAGGCTCTCCCTGTGAAAGAAGCAGGACACTGTTTGACCTTGTTCTCTGTGGCAGCCTCGCCAAGGAAGATAGAACGTCTGTTCTGAAAGAAATCTAGCCAACATCCAATTATCCAATCTGATAATACAGAAAAAAAAGGACAGCAGGTTGAATTCTAATTTCAGACCAAATCTTTTATAAGAGCACTCTTCTAAATAAACCAGTTTTAAAAAGAATCCAGTTTCAGCTTCCTCCCTTTTTTTACCTACTCCTCAGTTTGAGATGCTCTCAAAGTAGGATTCAGACAAAAGACAGACACTGAAGAAGAGAGAAAATAGGCATGGATAACCCATCAGATATTTCAGTGAATAAATCATGAGTTATCTCTACTAAAAATGTATTTGCAAAATTCCTCATGATCAGCCAAAGAAGAGAAGCTACCTCTAATATTATAAGAGGGCTCGAGGGGGTCTTTTAAGCCCTAATGGGTCACATTAAGATTTTCCTTAGTGATCATTTAGCAACCCAAAAGAACTTTGTGAACAATACACTTTCACAGAAAAATCATCTCTGGACATTTATATGAACTGTCTTCTACACATTTACCCTTAGTGATTAATGTTGGTGGATAGAGAGATGAAATCATAAGCCTTAGGGCTCTTGCCATTTGAAAATGAGTAAATCATTACAAGTATCACAACAGCTATATTATTTAGCTTTCACATATTTTCTGAAAGATGAGTGAAAATACAACTCGGACAACAGTTACCATGGAAGCAGTTTCTTTCTGTTACCTTCCTGAATAGTAACATTTAATTTGACGCATTAATCTAGTAGCTGAGGTGTGATTCACCTGGTTCTTTTTCCTCGTCAATTTCTACATCACCAAACTGTGAGTCTCCAAGCAGTGCTTCTCTCGCTGCTGACACTTCCATGATAAAACAAGAACAAATTCTGCCTTTCTAGCAAGAATTACTGAACATCCACTAAATAATTTAAATAAAAGAATAGAAGTAGGATATAAGGTTCAGAAAACAAAACAAAAAAAAAACACCAAGTTCCATGCTTAATGTCTTTGACTTATATACATGACAGGTGTTTTCTTTTTTTAATTTGCTTATTTAACATTAATACTTTCCTAAAAGAAAAAAAAAATGCTTTGAGAGGCAGCTCTCCATGACAAGCCCTACTTTCCTGGGCTTCCCACTCTGGTCCTTGGAATGCTGCCTATGAAGTCCAGTGGACTCAAGTCAACTCAAATATCTATCTAGAGCAAAAGAAGGTTCTTTCATTTGGATCTTTAAGATGACTACGTAAGGATTAATTAAGAATGAATGAGTCTGAAATACAAAATGAGACAGTAATTACACGGTTCACCTAAGCATTATTACATACTACTACTACTACTACTACTACTACTACTACTAAGTCGCTTCAGTCGTGTCCGACTCTGTGCGACCCCATAGACGGCAGCCTACCAGGCTCCCCGGCCCCTGGGATTCTCCAGGCAAGGACACTGGAATGGGTTGCCATTTCCTTCTCCAATGAATGAAAGTGAAAAGTGAAAGTGAAGTCGCTCAGTCATGTCCGACTCTTAGCAACCCCATAGACGGCAGCCCACCAGGCTCCTCCATCCATGGGATTTTCCAGGCAAGAGTACTGGAGTGGGGTGCCGTTGCCATCTCCGATTATTACATACAACAAACCATAAATTATACAGAGCAAATTCAAATATTAATGTCCATGTCTCCTTCATTTAAAAACTACTGAAAATGTATACTCTAGAGAGGCTAAGCAGACCTGTCCAGGCCAGATTTCTCGAGTTACCTTGACTCCATTGATCTTCACTGATGGGCCTAACACTATTCTTGCCCAGAACTGATCTGTATTGGAATCTCTAGATCAGCTCTGTTATTTCTACTTGAAGAAATGTTTCAGGCTCTGCTTCTGAGTTCATGGTACACACACAGCTATCTGACAACAGTATTCCTGAGAGGTCTGTGCTTCCCTTAACTGCCCTCTGGGAGATGTGTGTCACAAGTTGTACGTTACAACTCAGCTCTGTCTTGTAGAGAAGACAGGTCCTGGGCAGACAGGACCCAGCTCTGTCTACATTTATGGGTTAGAAAGAGTTCTGTCTTTTCCAGTTCTCAGTTGTGTCTGGCTCTGTCCTTTCTTCTGATCTTAGTTATGACCGTGGAAGGGTTGCATTCTGCCCTTTTGCATGAAAAGAGTAACTTATAAACTGGGGGCCAAACCGAAAATGGATTTTCTCATTTCACAAATAGATGCTATTAGGAAGGAAATGGCAACCCACTCCAGTGTTCTTGCCTGGAGAATCCCAGGGACGGTGGAGCCTGGTGGGCTGCCGTCTATGGGGTCGCACAGAGTCAGACACAACTGACGCGACTTAGCAGCAGCAGCAGCAGGCTTCAAAAGTCACGCTATTAAATTGTGTTCCGGGACACAGGCTCACAACTGTCGTGTATCATAATATTACTCAAAACTAGTAACATGGGCACTACACATACCTTACTCAAAGTTAGACGTAGAAAAGCTAATATTGATGTGACTTCATCTTCTTTAACATTCAACTTCGATAGAATTCTTCAAAATGCCAACCACACAGCCTGTAGTCACACAATTTTTAAAACTAGCATTTAGAATACTGACTGCTATGCAGAATATTCTGATTATTTTAGAAAGCAAATGATCGCTCTCCCTATGTCTCCAGAATGTTTTAGGTTCACTAAAGCTCACTTTTATTTCCAAATGAGAACCTATAATTACATGGAACCTTGAAGACATACAAAAATAAAAATAGTACTTTGGAACACATCTATTTCCTCAGATTAAATGTGACCTCCTTGGCTTCTACATCACACATGAAATCATTTACCCATTCAACAAATAATTATCGTATCTACCATGTTTCAACCTGAAGCTCCGGTTTCCTTGCGTTTATATTTTAGAATGTGTTGAGGGGCAATGGGGAGAAATTGAATCAACTGATAAATGCAAAACACACTAGATGGTGATAAACGCTATAGGTAAAAGGAATAAAGGAAGTAAGAGGCAAAGGGAGGGTAGAGTATGAAGAAGTGACAGTATTAAATAAAGTGGACAGAGAGAACTCTTTGAAAAGGTGCAAAGAGCATTTGAGCAAAGAGTGGGAGGTGAAGGAACAAACCACAAGGGTATCTGCAGAAAGAATTCCCGGCGGGGAGAACAGTGGTTGCAAAAGTTCTGAGGCAGGAACATAGCGGATATGTTAAAGAACTGCAATAAAGCCAGTTTGGATCAAGCAGGGTGTGGTAGGCATTGAAGTTAAAGAAGCAACTGAAGTTAGAGAAGTTCAGCTATCTAGGATCTTGTGAGTCCTCTGCGTTTTACTCATAATGAAACGGGAAGTCACTGAGGATTTTGAGCCAAGGAGCCTGCCTTCCGCTTTTCAAAATTCACTAAGGCTGTTGCATTGACAAAAGACTAAAGGTGAGGGGACAGGGGAGAAAGCAGAAAGGCCAGTTAAGAGGCTGGTGTAATAATCCAGGCAGGAGTTGATGATGGGTTTAACATGGGTAGTAACAGTGGAGTTGAGACGTTGTCGGATTCTGGGTAGCTAGTGCAAGCAGAGTCAACAAGAGTTACTTACAGATCAGATATGTATTATAAACGAAATAAGGGGACCAAGAAATTTTGGCCTAAATAACCAGAAGGAGTGAGCAATGTATTGAAATGGGGAATGCTACAGAAGGAAAAAGTGGTAGTGAGAACTCAGAATGTCTATTTGAAATCTATTAAGTTTGATATGCACATTGTATATATAAGCTGCTAAGTCACTTCAGTCGTGTCGGACTCTGTGCTACCCCATAGACGGCAGCCCACCAGGCTCCTCTGTCCATGGGATTCTCCAGGCAAGAACACTGGAGTGGGTTGCCATTTCCTACTCCAATGCATGAAAGTGAAAAGTTAAAGTGAAGTTGCTCAGTCGTGTCCGACTCCTAGCAACCCCATGGACTGCAGCCCACCAGGCTCCTCCATCCATGGGATTTTCCAGGCAAGAGTACTGGAGTGGGGTGCCATTGCCTTCTCCAGTATATATAAGCAGAGATGTGGAATTAGCAGTTAGATATAAGCATATAGATATATCTTTTCATTAACATTTACTGAGTGATAATCAAATGAACAATTGAGCATATGAATGAATGAATGAATGTTGGGGATACAAAAATATTTCAGTATAAGAAGTAATAAGAGTACCATTCAGCAGATAACTTACCATCTAAAGTAATTTGGGCTTGAATGAGAAAGCTAAGATAACTGGGGATAAGGGGATAGGGAGAAGGGGACTACAGAAGTCAGTACAAAGCAACTCACTCACTGGGTTTTACAATAATATTTTCTGTTACAACAGTACCACTCTGGAATCCAAGTGGTATATAACGCACTACAAATTCCCCCAAAAGAATTTAAGTCCAAGAGCATCATTTTCATATGTCTTGTGTAAATATATGTGCATGTGTTAAAATTACAAAAGAATGATTAGCAAATGAGTATGTTAGTTCTTTAACAAACCAAATGAGTTGAAAGCATTAACGTATCTGTATTAAGTATTCCAAAGAAACAATACAATGTTTATCTTTGATTTTCCAAAAGTCCACCTCCATATTCTGAAAGTGGTCCTATTTTAATTACTTTTACTATTTCAAACTGGTCACTGCTTTTAGAAGTACACTGTCATATATCTCATTTTAGGAATTTTTTAAGGTATACACCTTGTGATTTTAACCTACTAACTGTATCTACAATCTTAGGGGCCTAATTATTTTTTTTTACTTGACTTTTCTTCTCTTTATTAACAAGAAACTTTTAGTCCATTTTTTTCAATTGTTATGTCCCTGGAGAATTAAAATGCACAACCTCTAAATATTTCTCTTTTTTACTTTAATTTTTTAACCACTTTTTAAAATCACAGTATAGTTAATTTACAATGTTGTGTTAACTTCTGGTGTACAGCAAAGTGATTCAGATCTATATATGTATATATCCATTTTCAGATTATTTTCCATTATAGGTTATCAAGACACTGTATATAGTACCTTGTGCTATACAGTAGATCCTTGTCGTTTATCTATTTTATACAAAGTAGTGAAAGTGAAAGTTGCTTAGTCGTGTCCAACTCTTTGCAACCATGGGATATACCGTCCACGGAATTCTCCAGGCCAGAATACTGGAGTGGGTAGCCTTTCCTTTCTCCAGGGATACATAGTAGTATGTATATGTTAATCCCAAACTCCTAATCTCTCTCTCCCTCCCCACCCCCACACTATACCCTCTGGTAACCATAAATTCATTTTCTAAGTCTGTGAGTCTATTTCTGTTTTGTAAATAAGTTCATTTATATCATTTTTTTTAGATTCCACATATAAGTGATATCATATGGTACTTGTCTTCCTCCATCTGACTTACTTCACTTAATATGATAATCTCTAGGTCCATCCATGTTGCTGCAAATGGCATTATTTCACTCTTTTTTATAGTTAATATTCCGTTGTGTATATATCCCACATCTTCTTTATCCATTCATCCATCAATGAACACTTAGGTTTCTTCCATATCCTGGCTATTGCAAATAGTGCTGCTATGGAACTTATTGGACTACATGGATCTTTTTTTTCTATTTTTTTAAATTGGAGTATAATTGCTTTACAATGTTGTATTAGTCTCTGATGTACAATGAAGTAAATCAGCTAAATGTATTCAAATCCCTCCCTCTTGAGCCTCCCCCCAATACCCCTCCATCCCATCCCCTTAGGTTATCACAGAGCACCGAGCTGAGCTCCTTGTGCTTTACAGCCCATTTGGGATGCATGTATCTTTCTGAATTATAATTTTCTCAGGATATATGCCCAGAATGGAACTGCAGGATCATATGGTGACTATTTTTAGTTTCTTAAGGAACCTTCATACTGTTCTTCACAGTGGCTGCACCAATTTACCTTTAGGGGCTTAATCTTAAATTGCAAGAAATTAAAGTATATCCCACACCCTACTAAATAATGTGGGTTTCTGAAAGTCTCTAAGCAATTTTAATTAAAGTTCACATTGCATCTAGGAGTGAAGAGACTTGAGATCATTGTACAAATGTCTTTATTCCCACATCTGTTCCTGACTGCTACTTAAGTTAGCAAATGATAGGAAGGAGGCTTTTCTTCAATATATTAATACATTTTAAAATCAAAATGCTTATTCTATTTCAATAATGCCAAAGAATAAGAAGCAAAGCAATTTTTACAATTTTATTTTTTTCAATTATAGCTATTTCAAGTGATTTTTTTTTTTTTACCTGAAATAAGTAAATAACTGTATCAGGGCAGTATTTAATTAGTCACAACTAGAAAAGCAGAGACATTACTTTGCCAACAAAAGTCCATCAAGGCTATGGTTTTTCCAGTAGTCATGTATGGATGTGAGAGTTGGACTGTGAAGAAAGCTGAGCACTGAAGAATTGATGCTTTTGAACTGTGGTGTTGGAGAAGACTCTTGAGAGTCCCTTGGACTGCAAGGAGATCCAACCAGTCCATTCTGAAGGAGATCAGTCCTGGGTGTTCTTTGGAAGGAATGATGCTAAAGCTGAGAAACTCCAGTACTTGGGCCACCTCATTGGAAAAGACTCTGATGCTGGGAGGGATTGGGGGCAGGAGGAGAAGGGGACAACAGAGGATGAGATGGCTGTATGGCATCACTGACTCGATGGATGTGAGTCTGAGTGAACTCCGGGAGATGGTGATGGACAGGGAGGCCTGGCACGCTGCCGATTCATGGGGTTGTGAAGAGTTGGACACAACTGAGCAACTGAACTGAACTGAACAAGGACACAATGTTAGCGCTACCTGATAAACAATCCAAAATAAAAACTGCTTATAGAATATGAAATTTTCCCCAAAACAGGACTATAATACATTTAGCACTTTCATTTTAGCCCCCAAAGAAGTCATTTAAATTTATTTCAAACTCTTCTTTGCCTTCCAAACCAGTTAACACTAAATTAGCCAGTTTCCTCACAAAATAACACTTAAAGAATCCGCAAGAATGTTGAAGTACTTGCAACTGGGCAGCAAAACTAAGTCTCCCAGCTCAATGAGCAATCAGATTTATGTAGGAACAGTATATATGTAAAGGGACAGAGGGCTTCTCTGATAGCTCAGTTGGTAAAGAATCTGCCTGCAGGAGGCCCCGGTTCGATTCCTGGGTTGGGAAGATCCACTGGAGAAGGGATAGGCTATTCCCTCCAATATTCTTAGGCTTCCCTTGTGGCTCAGTTGGTAAAGAATCTGCCTGCAATGCAGGAAACCTGAGTTCAGTCCCTGGGTTGCAAAGATCCTCTGGAGCAAGGTAAAGGTTACCCAACTGGCCTGGAGAATTCCATGGACTGTATAGTCCATGGGGTCACAAAGAGTCGGACACAACTGAGCGACTTTCACTTTTAAAGGGACAGAAAGATAATAATTCCCATTTTCTTAACCTGTAGGTGTACAAGTTCTATTACAGGGTCTGCCAACCTTAGCACTACTGACATTTTAGGCTACATACATCTTTGATGTGAAGTCGGGGGAGGGGCTATCCCGTGCATTGTGGTATGTTTGGCAGCCTCCTTGGTCTCTACCCAGGAGATGCCAGTAGCATCCCATCCCCATAGGACATCCAAAAATATCTCCAGACACTGTTAAATGTCCCTCAGGGAATACAAAACTGGTCCTGGTTGAGAACCCCTGATATGTATGTTTAGGAGAAATGTGAGTTTACATATTGCTCTACATGGGCTGCCTTTACATAAAATTTAACTTTAATTTCAAAGCTCATTTTCAACTGAAACCCCTGGAACAAAACAGCATGAAGCAACTGATACCAACAGAAAAGGGGAGTTTGGCTCTTTCAAAAGTAAAGGTTATCCACCCGGTAAGAAACAAATTCTGAAAACCTTATACCCATAAAAATCCCCCAAATTAAACTTTAGGTCTAAATCTGTTAAGTGAGCTCACATGTATTCTTCAAAAGCAATGAAGAAAGAAATACTGCAACTATCTATACAGTCCAGAAATGTGATGGATGCTTAATGTGGTTTTTTTTTTCTTCCAAAGTGGCAGCTTATTATTATCTTTTGAAATGTCATTTGGTGACTCAAAAGAAAACAACTGTAATTTAAACAGCAAGAAATGAAGGGGAATAAGTCTGTATGTGGCCTCTGTTTGGAAGTTACTAAGCTGTCTTTCCATGATTAATGTAATATGCTTTCTCCAGGGGTATAAAACCTCAGGTTTCAAAATATGATTTATATGCTGGTAGCTCCCACATTTCCATCCCACCCCGGGCTGCCCTTGAGACCAAGGCCAACTCACCCATCAACATATCCCAATGATGACCAACTGTCTCAATGATGACCAACTGTCCGCCTGAAGAGGGGAATTTCCATTTCCCCCTAGCCTTCGTTCCCCCTGAGCCTTTCCTGTATTGAGAAATAGGAGCCTATTCCCATAGGTGTTGCTAGTGTTAAAGAACCTGCCTGCCAATGCAAGAGATGTAAGGGACATAGGTTCAATTCCTGCGTCAGGAAGATCCTCTGGAGAAGGAAATGGCAACCCACTCCAGCATTCTTACCTAGAAAATCCACAAACTGAGGAGCCTGGCAGGTGTAGTCCATGGGGTTGCAAAGAGTCAGCCACTATTGAGCACACATCAAATACCCAAAACTATGAACTACTCCCCAGGAAAAAGCCTGACAGTCATCCTTGACCCCATTCCTATTACTGCTATAACAAATTTCCATAATTTTGTAACTTGCTGTTGCTGTTCAGTCGCTAGGTCATGTCTGACTCTGCTGTGACCCCATGGACTGTAGCCCACTGTCCATGGGATTTCCCAGGCAAGAATACTGGAGTGGGTTGCCATTTCCTTCTCCAGAGGATCTTCCTGACACAGGGATCAAACCCACATCTCCTGTATTGGCAGGTGGATTCTTTACTACTGAGCCACCTGAGAAGCCCAATTTTGTGACTTAAGACAACACAAATAACTACCTTACACTTCTGGAAATCCAAAGTCCAAAATCAAAGTCTAGAGATTAAAGTTAAGGTGTCAGCAGGGCAGTTTCTCCTGGAAGCTCTGGAAGAAAATCTGTTTCCTTACCTTTCTGGCTTCTAGAAGCTACCTTGGCTTGTGGACTGTATATGAATACTAAAGAAGTCTATTCTAGCAGACCCAACCTGCCTGATCGACCAGATACAGAAATGTTTACACATGGGAGCAACTTCATGGACGGGGGGCTCTGAAAGGCTGAATAAGCAGCAGTAATTCATCAGGAAGTTGAAGTCTTAGAAGTGGAAGCCCTCCTTCCAGGAACATCTGCCCAAGAGGCAGAGCTCATAGCCTTTAAGAGAACCCTGTACCTTAGGGCTAAATAAAAGATAACCACTTACACTGATTCTAAGTATGCCTTCTCTACTGTGCACACACAAGGAGCCACACAGAAGGCGAATCTACTAACATCTGGAAGAAAAAAACATATGGAGAAGATATTGGTCTTACTAGACTCTATTATAATGATGTTAGGAGTAATCATACTGTATTGCCCAGGGCCACCAAAAGACTGATGTTATACAGCTAACGGAAATAATTTGCCTGATCAGGTCACAAAACAGGCAGCCAGAACCAAAAAACCAGATCCTAAGGCCTTAGCACTCATCCCGAGAGCGGACCTATCCCTCTTTAAGTCTCAGTATTCAGATATGGATCTAGAGAAAGCAGATGAAGGAAGATTT
The DNA here is from genome assembly GCF_002263795.3 of Bos taurus. Classification (NCBI taxonomy): domain Eukaryota; kingdom Metazoa; phylum Chordata; class Mammalia; order Artiodactyla; family Bovidae; genus Bos; species Bos taurus. Next base: position 94,739,100 of record NC_037329.1, on the reverse strand, counting down.
CTTTTTTTGTTGTTGTTACATTTATGTTTATTAAAAACTGCTACAAACAAACAAAGCCTGTACAAAAAACTTGAACATTCTTCCCTGTGAAACAGTAAGCTCCAGCAACATTATCGCTTAGGACTTCACATTTCTCTGCCTTGGCCTTAATCTTCCTCTGTCACGTATCCGTCTTCCTGCCCCACTACTTTGAGATAGTAGTCTTGACAGACATTATCGCCTAGGACCCCCTCTGCCTCGGCCTCGGCCTCGGCCTCGGCCACGTCCTCTTCCTCGGCCTCAGCCTCTTCCTGCATCAGCTTCCCTTTTCTTAGACTTCACCTTTGGTTCCACATCCACGAGTGGTGTATCCAGAGGTAAGCTGTCTGGCAGAATAAAATACCGAATGTTATTTCCTCGAATACTCAGTGTTTCCAGCTGTACAGGTTCTCTGTTCTTCAGGGTCATTTTCACTGCTTTAAGGTGTGTGTTCATACTGACATCTACACCTGTGATTGTTCCGTGGACTTGTGTTCCATTCTTTAATTCAATGGTTACAGTTTTGTGACTCAATTTCATCAAAAATGAAATCAAAAAAGTCCATCCCTGACTTGAAACATTCCAGAATTGGGTTACATTATTTCTTAATAAACCTCTGCAGCTTCTAAGTACTCTTTTCCCGGCTCTGCATGCTCACGAGCTTCATCCTAGAGGCGCCGTCACCCTTTCGGCCCGATAGGACACGAAATCCGACCACCGAGAGCCGAGGTTGGGCGTATGAACGGCCGGATACACTTATTCTCGGGACTCCGACGTAAAGACCACGCCAAGCGCAGGGAGGCACGGCCTGAAGGAAGATTTCACGATGAACTTTAAGACTTAGATGATCGGTACCAAACAACCAAAGAAGACTGGATTTATAACAAGGACTAATGCTTATACCTGAGCAGTTAATGAAAAGAGTTATTACTTAACTACATTAAGGAAACCATTATGGCAGTGACTTACCCATCACTGGCTACAATTTACTGCTGGTCCACAAACACAAAGGACCAACCAAAAGGTAACACAATTGTCTGACCTGGTCAGAAACAATCCAAAAACCAAGCCACCCCAACAATAAAAGAGGTGTAAAACCAAGGCACAGAACCAGGCACTGACTGGCAAATTGACTTTACTGCTATGCCAAAAGCCATGGAAAATTACAGACATTTTCTGATATTTGTAGACACCTTCACGGGTCTTATAAAATTTTGTACATATTGTCTGCCTTGTCTACTTAAAAAGGTCTCCCCACTAGCATGATAATTGCCCAAGATGTAAGAGTTCAAGGTGGGACTCAAGAATATTTACAATTAAGTACAAAATAATTTCATTCTTCTCATAAAAATCCACACCCCTAATCAGCAGGAAGCAGCTAGAGCAGTCGGCACATGATTTCCCTCAAGCCTGAGGAATGTATAAAGAAAAAGGGGGAAATTGAAACAGCACTGACGACCTTAAACTGGCTTTGCTTTCTTGAAGCAAGTGGCCGATTATTCAAACCTGGAGTTATTTTACAGACAGAAATGCTGCCACTAGAGCCCTTTTTGAAGGGAGAAGTTCTTCAGCAAGGAAACCTGGCTTCCAGAGAGGACTGTTTTGAGACCAGGCAATCAGCTTCTGCCAAGTCTGCCCTTAAATTTTGCCCTGAACCCTGGATGGGAGATACAGATTTGACTCCTGTCTCCTGTCTCCTTGCTGGATGACCTCAAAATAAAGTTGTTTGCTTCCTCCAAAGCCAGAGCCATAGCACTAGCTTCTGAGCACATCAGTCAGCCAGCTCAGTAATAATCCTTCCTCGCATCTCTCCAACCTCTGCTTCTGTGATGATACGGACCTGTGATGACACTGCCCACTGAAATATTCAAGGACACACTCCCCATCTTTACCTTGATCACATTTACAAGGTCTACTTGCCATGTGCAATATTGTGATTTATAAGAAATATATGAATTTGGTCACATGATCAAAAATTTATACATATATTTTCATCCACGGTTCCTGGTTCACAGCTCCCCAAACCCTGGGAATTTCCTGGGCAGTAAGAGCAATAGGAGCATCTTTTGTCATCACATTTGGTCTCTGTCACTAGTTTTTGAAAGTATTTCAGAGCCACAAAGGTGTCCTGTTATTCATAACAAGCCCTTTTTCACCACAACTAGGTTTTTGCTATTGAGATGACTCTTGGAAAGCATCTAAGGATGGGGGCTGGTTGCCAGGGGAACCAATCCTGAATAGAGAATTGGAACTTTTAGTTCCACCCTCTGACCTCCGGGAAAGGGAGAGAAGCTGGAGGTTCAGTGGCCAATGATTTCATCAATCATTCCTATGCAATGAAGTGTTCTTAAAAACAACAAAAAAGGAGATTAAGAGAACTTCTGGTTTGGTGAACACATGGAAATTCGGAGAGAGTGGTGGCTAGGAGAGAGCATGGAGGCCCCATGCCCTTTCCTCGTACTTTGCCTTCCGCATCTCTTCCACCTGGCTGTTCCTGTGTTATCTCCTTTTATAATAAACCAACGATCTAGCAAGCAAAATGTTTCTCTGAGCTCTGAGCTGCTGTAAGCAAATTAATCAAACCTAAGGAGGTCATGGGCACCTCTTATTTACAGCCAGTCGCTCAGAAGTACAGGTGATAACCAGTGCTTGCAACTGGCATCTGAAATGAGGGTGATTTTATTTACCTATCTCCAGGTAAATAATGTCAGAAATGAATTGCAGTATCATATACATTTTTGTGTCCTGAGAATTCCTTGCTGCTATGGGAAACCCTCTCCACATGTTAGAATTTAGTGATCAGAGCCACCGTTTACCACCACATATGGTAACACACTCAGTTTCTGGGGATTAGGACGTGGACATCTTTGGAAGGTTATCATTCTAGCAAGACTTTTCTAGCTCACCCACCCCTACATCAACAGTCTGAAGTCTTCACCACTAAATATATCTCTAATCAACTTTTGTTGTTGTTGTTCAGTCACTAAGTCGTGGGTCTTGGCAACCTTTGCAACCTTGGCAACCTCTTCACAACACCATGGACTGCAGCACCCCAGGCTTCTCTGTCCCTTATCACCTCCCGGAGTTTGCCCAAGTTCGTGATGCCATCCAACCATTTCATCCTCTGTCACCCTCTTCTCCTTCTGCCTTCAATCTTTCCCAGCATCAGGGTCTTTTCCAGTGAGTCAGCTGTTCCATCAGGTGGCCAAAGTATTGGAGCTTCAGCTTCAGCATCAGTCCTTCCAAAGAGTATTCAGGGTTGATTTCCTTTAAGATTGACTGGTTTGATCTCCTTGCTTTCCAAGGGACCCTCAAGAGTCTTCTCTAGCACCATAGTTCAGAAGCAACAATTCTTCAGCTCTCTGCCTTCTTTGAACTACTTTCTTTTAATTCCTCTGCTACCATCTTTGTGCAGGGCCACATAGACTCTGCCCTGGACAACTGTGAGCACCTCCTAACTGATCCCCTTCCTACAACTCTTATCCCTCTACAGCCCATCTATAAATTGCCAGAAGGATCTTCTTAAAATATAAGTCAGATAATGTTATTTCCTTGTTTAAAACCCATCAGTGGTTAGCCATTTAAACCAGAACAAAATTCTAATAGGCACTTCATCTTCTGGTCCCTTCTCACCTTTAAAAAATAATGGAGAAGAAAAAATGCAATGTTTTTCCTCCACAACATTTCTCTCCATCCCTTCCCATCAGCCTTCCAAAGCCTTGTATGCTGAGCAGCAGCTGTTAGCAGCTCATCAAAGGAAGGTACATGTAGTGAGCTGACCTTCGTGGTTCTCCCCAGAGGCAGAAGACAGCAACTTACCACATAACTCTAAACCTATACCCTCCCTCTCCAAGTTTGTTTTAACTGTACATTCCTGCTAACGCTACCAGAAAATCTGAAATGTAAGAAATAAAAATCAAGAGGTAGAGGAAAGAAAGGAAGAAGCACAGCACAGTGTGATAGAGTCTTCACATTTCATAACAGGCAGACAAAAGATAATGTCTTTTGATGGGTCTAAAAATAGTGCAGAGATAAATTATTTAACATTAAGAGAACTAAAAATAAAAATTTAACAGCCCTTGGGGAATTATGGGAGAGAAACTTTCCATTTCATTTTTTTTAATGAACTCTGAATTCTTAGACTAAATAAATACAGTAGAGCCGTTACTAACTTTGCACAAATATTTACATAAATTTTGCCCATGAGGGCGGGCATGTTTATATATGTAAATGGGCCATCAGTTTTTCACCTATTGCAACATTTTTTTCCTCTGATTTCCAGCACTGCTCTTTGGAATTCCCCTACTAGAAACTGTCCCACCAAGGACTTCTTGCTGATAAATCAAAGGGCATTGTGACCTCACTCGAAGTCTCTTTGTGGAAAATTGTTCCTTAGGCCCTCTTCTGCCTCCATTTTCAAAAGTTCTTCCTTCCTGAATTGCCAACTACTTCTGGAGCCAGCTATTTTCACACTTTCAAACAATGACTCCACATTTTATAATTCCTTGTCTTTTTCCAACATGCCAGAAACTCAGGAAGCAACTACTCCACAAACACAGACCTTGTCTGGAATAATGAACAATCCCTAACTCAACCACCAATCCCAGTATTTCATTACCTCTTAGGAATACCCAGTCACCTCTCAATGAAGAATACTTTACAGAATTTTAGAACTGATAAAGGACTGCAGAGAACAAACACACCCACATCAAAAAAGCCTGCGATATAAAAAACCTCTGGTCTCCATACAGAACTACTAACTCAAAATGTTTTCAACAACTTACCCCAGAAAGTTCCAGTGCACACAAAAGTTTGAGATTCCTCATCTAACCCAATCTCCTTATTTTTGAAATGAAGAAAGTCAAGTCCAGAGAGGTAAGTGAACTGTCCAAAACTGCCCACCTGATATGCAACCAATTCATTATTCTACTCATACATATTCTGGTATCCCTTTTAAAGAAACCTGGGAGATAAAACATGCATTAGAAAGAAACTATCTCAACATCATAAAGGCTACACAAGAAAAATCCACAGCTAACATCATACTTTATGGAAGCTTTTTCTCTAAGATCAGGAATAAGACAAACATGCCACTTTTTGCCACTTCTATTCAACACAGTACTGGAATTCCTAGCCAGAACACTTAGACAAGAAAAAGGAACAAATTTCATTGCCTTTCATGAAAACTAAAGGGATAGGCTAGAAAACTAAGTGGAAAAGATATAAAATTACCTCTGTTTGTAGATCATCAGTTCAGTTCAGTCACTCAGTCGTGTCTCCAAAGAAGACATACAGATGGCTAACAAACACATGAAAAGATGGTCAACATCACTCATTATCAGAGAAATACAAATCAAAACCACAATGGGGTACCATCTCACGCCAGTCAGAATGGCTGCCATCAAAAAGTCTACAAAGAGTAAATGCTGGAAAGGGTGTAGAGAAAAGAGAACCCCCTTACACTGTTGGTAGGAATGCAAACTAGCACAACCACTATGGAGAAGAGTGCGGAGATTCCTTAAAAAACTGGAAAAAGAATGGCCATATGACCCAGCAATCCCACTGCTGGACATACAAACCAAGAAAACCAGAAATGAAAGAGGCACGTGTACCCCAGTGTTCACTGCAACACTGTTTACAGTGGCCAGGACACGGAAGCAACCTAGATGTCCATTGGCAGACAAATGGATAAGAAAGCTGTGGTACACATACACAATGGAGTATTACTCAGCTATAAAAAAAGAACACATTTGAGTCCGTTCTAATGAGGTGGAGGAAACTGGAGCCTATTATACAGAGTGAAGTAAGTCAGAAAGAAAAACACCAATACCGTATATTAACGCATATATGTGGAATTTAGAAAGATGATAACAACAACCCTATGTGCAAGACAACAAAAGAGACAGAGATGTAAAGAACAGACTTTTGGACTCTGTGGGAGAAGGCAAGGGTGGGATGATTTGAGAGAATAGCATTGAACCAAATGTGAAATAGATGACCAGTCCAAGTTCAATGCATGAAACAGGGTACTCAAAGCCTGTGCACTGGGACAAACCAGATGGATGGGATGGGAAGGGAGGCGGGAGTGGGGTTCAGGATGGGGGACACATGTACACCCATGGCTGATTAATGTCAACGTATGGCAAAAACCACCACAATATTGTAAAGTAATTAGCCTCCAATTAAAATAAATTAAAAAATAATAAAGAAGGAAAAAACCCTACTAGAACTAATTAATGAATTCAGCAAAGTTAAAGAATCCAAAATCAACGCACAAACTTAGTTTCATTTTTATAAATTAACAATGCAAAATCTTAAAAGGAAACTAAGTGAACAATTCTATTTACAATAGTATCAAAAAGAATAAGTACTTAGGAATAAACTTAACCAAGCAGGTGAAAGACTTGGACTCTGAACACTACAACACTGATTAAAAAAAGAAACTAAACAAAACACAAATAAATAGAAAGACATCTCATATTCATGGATTGGAAAACATAATACTGTTGAGATAGCAATACTACCCAAAGCAATTTACAGATTCAGTGCAATTCTTATTAAAATTCCAATGATAGTTTTTGCACAAATTAAAAAATCTATCCTAAAATTCATATGGAATTTCAAGGACCCTGAACAGTCAAAGCAGTCTTGAAAAAGAACAAAGCTGAAAGTCTCATAGTTCCTGAGATAGTGAAGGACAAGGAAGCCTGGCATGCTGCAATTCATGGGGTCGCAAGGAGTTGGACACAATTTAGCAACTGAACAGCAACAACAGTAATCAAAACAATATGATCCTGATAGAAAGAGAGACATGTAGACCAATGGACTGAAGAGCCCAGAAATAAATTCTTGTCAAATGACTTTCAATGAGGATGCCAAGGCCATTCAATGGGGGAAAAGACAGTCTTTTAAATAAGTGGTGATGGGGGAAAAAAACAAACTTAATAACCACATGCAAAACACTGAAGCTGGATCCTTAACTTACACCATATACAGAAATTATTTAAAAATGAACTGAACACTTAACCATAAGCCATAAAACTCTTAGAAGAAAATACAGGGGTAAAGCTTAATGACATTGGGTTTTGCAATGGTTTCTTACAAGAGAAAATATAGAAAAGTGAACTTCATTAAAATTAAGAACTAAATTTTAAAAAGTAAAAAAATCAGCTCATAGAATAAAAGAAAAATATGTCTGGTAGCGATTGATACCCAGAATATGTAAAGAACTCTTACAACTCAACTAAAAAACAAACAACTCAATTTTAAAATAGGCAAAGGAATGAACAGTCATGTCACCAAGAAAAATATACAAATGGTCAATAAGCAAACGAAAAGGTGTTCAATATTACTAACCATCAGAAAAATGTAAATCAAAACCATAATAAGATTCTATTTCACACAAATTAGGATGGCTGTTATTAAAACAACAACAATAGAAAACAAGTTTTGATGTGGACATGGAGAAACTGGAATACTCATGAATTGCTGGTGGGAATGTAAATAATGAAGTTGCTTTGGAAAATGTTATAGTAATTCCTCAAAAAATTAAAAACAGAACTACCATATGACCTAGAAATTCCACTTCTGGGTATACACCCAAAAGAACTGAACACAGAGACTCAGATATTTCTATATCCATGTTCACAGCTGCATTATTCACATTAGCCAAAGGTAGAACAGTCTAAGTATCTTTCAGCAAATTAATGAATAAACAAAATGTGGTGTGTGTGTGTGTGTGTATGAAAAAAGTGAAAGTGTTAGTCACTCGGTCATATACAATTCTTTGCAACCCCATGGACTATAGCCCACAAGGCTCCTACACCCATGGAATTCTCCAGACAAGAATACTGGAGTGGGTAGCCATTCTCTACTCCAGGGGATCTTCCCAACCCAGGGATCAAACCTGGGTCTATAGTGGAATACTAATCATCCTTAAAGAGAACAGAAATTCCAATACATGCTTCAATAGGGATGAATCCTGAAGACATTATGCTAAGTAATATAAGCCAGTCACAAAAAAGACAAATACTTTATGATTCTAGTCAAATTAGGTATCTAAGACAGAGTCACAGAGATAAAAAGTAAGATTGTAGTTGCCAGAGGCCAGGGAGAGGGAGGAATAGGGAATAAATATTTATAGAGCTTCAGCTGGAGAAGATGAAAAACATTATGGAGATGGATGATGATGACAGTTGCACAATAAAACTCGTGTGCTCAGTCACTCAGTTATGTCTGACTCTTTGAGGTCCCATGGACTCCAGCCCACCAGGTTCCTCTGTCCATGGGATATTCCAGGCAAGAGTACTGGAGTGGGTTGCCATTTCCTTAACACCACAGGATGTACATTTAAATGATCAAAATGGTAAAGTTTATGTTATATCTATTTTGCAACTATAAAGAAGTTTAACTTGCAAAAACAGAACTACTCCTTTTTCTTTCTCGTAAACATTACTCTCCATTTGTTTTATTCATCTAGCAATTAGCAAATCTCAGTTTCCAGCAAAACATCTCCAAATACTTGTTTTGAGCAATTTTCTTCTCAAGGGCTTCAGCTGATACCCACCTTTCTGTGATCATCCACTCCTCAGGAAGTCCAATGGTTACAGTACAATCCATTTCCTTTAGCTCTGATACTATGAGTCCCCTTCCAAAAATTGTGTGAAGACTCCCGACCTCATAAGGAAGCTCCTCTTCTCTGGCCTCAAGCAATCTCCCCAACTACTAAAGAACACATTGCTCTTCGTGGAAATAAAAACTGTGACACTCATTATTACAGCCATAACCCTTCTCTCATTCAGCCTACTGTCTGCTGATCTCAGAAGCATCTTCTATCTTTTTGCAATAAATAATATAGTATAATCTTTTGAAAGCCACTGACACATCAAAAGCATTTTTAAACAGTACAATCAAATACATTTTGGTGTTATTCTTACTTTTATTGTTATAACAAAAAAGGCTCCATTTTAATTGCTTGATCTATGGATTGAAAACAGAAAAATCAAAAAATTTTAATTAAAATGGGAATGGGACAAAGTAGGTAAATCCGCTTATTATAGTATTTGTAAACCATAAGTGAGCGTGATGCTTACGTCTTAGCAATCTTCCTAAGCTGTGTTCCAAACTGGGAAAGGAATACATTAAGGTTGTATACTGCCACTGCTTATTTAACTTATATGCAGAGTACATCATGCGAAATGCTGAGTTGGATGAAGCACAAGCAGAATCAACATTGCCAGGAGAAATATCAATAACCTCAGATAAGCAGATGACACCACCTTTAGGGCAGAAAGCGAAGAGAAACTAAAGAGCCTCTTGATGAAGGTGAAAGAGGAGAGTGAAGAAGCTGGCTTGAAACTCAACATTCAAAATATGAAGATCATGGCATCTGGTCTCATCACTTCATGGCAAATAGATGGGGAAACAATGGAAACAGTGACAGACTTTATTTTCTTGGGCTCCAAAATTACTGCAGATGGTGACTACAGTCATGAAATTAAAAGACGCTTGCTCCTTGGAAGAAAAGCTATGACAACCTAGACAGCATATTAAAAAGCAGAGACATTACCAACAAAGGTCTGTCTAGTCAAAGCTATGGTTTTTCCAGGAGTCATGTATGGATGTCAGAGTTGAACCACAAAGAAGGCTGGGAGCCAAAGAATTGATGTTTTCAAACTGTGGTGTTAGAGAAGACTCTTGAGAGTCCCTTGGACTACAAGGAGATCAAATCAGTCAATCCTAAAGGAATCAGTGATGTTAGAGAAGACTCTTGAGAGTCCCTTGGACTACAAGGAGATCAAATCAGTCAATCCTAAAGGAATCCTGAGTATTCATTGGAAGGACTGATGCTGAAGCTCCAATACTTTGGCCACCTGGCCCAAAGAACTGACTCACTGGAAAGGATCCTGATGCTGGGAAAGATTGAAGGCGGGAAGAGAAGGGGATGACAGAGGATGAGATGGTTGGATGGCATCACCGACTCAATGGTCATGAGTTTGAGCAAGCTCCGGGAGTTGGTAATGGACAGGGAAGCCTGGTGAGCTGCAGTCCATGGGGTCACAAAGAGGCAGACACAACTGAGCAACTGAACTGAACTGAAGCTGTGTATATAAAACATATACAAAACTTCCTACTAGCAGTGACTACTTTATGATTGAGAGAGATAAAAAGTCACTCTGAACCAGATAGGAAGCCCTTGCTGGTTACTGAGCTGAAGAGTGACATGATCCCAATTAGTATTTAAAAGAATCACTATGCCTGAAGAGTGTAAAACAGACTGCAGCCAGACTGACAGGAACTGGACCAAAGTAGGGATTAAGAGGTAGGAAGATATTTTAATAATACAAAGTAATGGTAGATTAGACCAGGTTGGCATCAGTGGAACCAATGAGAAACGGTCAGATTCTAAATAGCCCTGATGAGAAACCAACAAGATCTGATGGCTTGAAGTTATGTTTAAGAGAAGGGTAAAGGCTCTAAGGCTTAGTTGGAAGGATGATTTTCCATTTACTCAAATGAGAAGAACACGGAAGGAGCACAATGGGGTAGGAGATATTAGAAGCAAAAGTTCTTCTTTGAACATGTTAGGTTGAGTCATCTTTTAGATATCCAAGTGGAGATGTGAGATAAATAGTTGGAAATGTAGCCTGGGTATCAAGGAAGATGATGCTGTTTGTGAAAGAACTAAAATTCTTAAATGTTACACAACAAACAAATGTATGACACAAATAAATCAAAGACGTTCCTAAACATTTATCACATTAGGGTGTTAAAACACATCAGGGGAAAGCCAGAATTTCCAGAAAACTAAAATGGAAAAACAACATAAGATCTGATAAGCAGACAGGATAGTTTATAAATATACTATCTGAGTAATAATCCTAAAGTGAATCAGCAGATCTTAAAAGGATTAATGTCCCAAATAAAAGAATAAAAAGAAAAACATAGACATATTTCATTAGAAAAGAAGCAATAATAGTTAACTATTTCCAAAAAAAAATGTTTTATGCACCACTGCAAAGCCAAAATGGAGAAGGAAATAGCAACCCAGTCCAATATTCTTGCCTGGAGAATCCCAGGGACAGAGCAGCCTGGTGGGCTGCCATCTGTGGGGTTGCACAGAGTCAGACATGACTGAAGTGACGCAGCAGCAGCAAAGCCAAAAATAAGATAGTATCATCCCAATGCCCCATTGGTTCTGAAGGGAACGAGTAATTGCTTTTATGCTGCCCAGCAGTGATAAATGCCTCTAACTATGGTCTGAACATTCTACAGAGATGAAAGTCCGTTACATTGTACAGGGCAGACCATAGTAATTAACAAGAGTTCACTAACTATTTTTAGCCATGATTTATAAGAGAAGGGGAGTCAGTGTATGAACTCCACTTGGTTAAGGCAGTTAAAAGGCAAAGCCCAAAATTTCACTTCTTGGTCATAAGATGTTCAATAATATCACAGGGTCCAAACAAAAACAGAATTATATTTCTAATGTTTTTACCCTGTTAAATATTTCTGGCTATGAGGACTACATACTATTCTATCTGCTATGATTTATAACTGTTGGCATTCCTTTCCAAAGCCAGAAAACTATCAATTGCAAATGAAAATATTTCTTGGGTTTTGTTTTGTTTGGGGAGTTTGGGAGAGGAGAGAAAGGTGAATGTCCAATGGGACAGTTCCAGGGAAATTACCATACGAATGTGTGCTACATAGAGTGTTTGGTGCCACACCATATCTATAACTTTGGCAATTACATAGATGTTGTTTTTGTGTTTAGTTTTGTGTTTTGTGCGACTCTGCAACCCTTTGGACCACAGCCTGCCAGGCTCCTCTGTCCATGGGATTTTTCAGACAAGAATACTGGAGCAAGTTGCCATTTCCTCATCCGTGGGATCTTCCTGATTCAGGCATAGAATCTGTGCCTCCTGTGTCTCCTGCATTGGCAGGCAGGTCATTTACCCACTGAGCCATACACAGATATATAGACATATAATTAGGGATTCCAGGTGGCTCAGTGGTAAAGAATCCACCTGCCAATGCAGGAGACACAGGAGGAACAGGTTCCATCCCTGAGTCTGGAAGACCCCCTGGAGAAGAAAATGGCAACCCACTTCAGTATTATTGCCTGGGAAATCCCATGGATGGAAGAGCCTGGCAGGCTACAGTCCATGGGGTCGCAAAGAGTCAGACAAGACTGAGCAACTGAGCATGCACACACAGACATACAATTAGACACAGAAAACAGTTCACCTTAAATGCTGTGTCAAGATGCTTGATTCTAAGCCTACCTTGGAGTGATAATCACTGCAAAGGTTCAGGGAAAGCTCTTCTATCTGCCAGACGACAAACACCATGTAGACACACTGCAGTTTAGAGGGTGGCAACCTCCAAGGCATCATATCACATCCCTGAGTACTTAGTGATACCACATGCATGCTCAGTCGTGTCCAACTCTTTGTGACCCCATGGACTGTAGCCCACCAGGCTCCTCTGTCCGGGGGATTTCTCTGGCAAGAATACAGAAAGTGGGTTACCATTTCCTTCTCCAGGGAATCTTCCCAACCCAGGGATCAAACCCGAGTCTCCTATGTCCCCTGCATTGGCAGGTAGATTCCTTACCAACTGCACCGCCTGGGAAGCCCCCCGTGAGTATTTATTCTTGCATAAGTACTCTAGTCTCATCTGAGGTGGATCAGTCGAGCTCACCAGCAACCATAAAACCAGGAAGACTCAGAGAATCACCCCTCCCATAAATGTCCTCATAATTACCTCTAAACCCACCTTCTTTTCTAATAAAACAACTGTTTGTCCATAAAAGAGCACAGCTTGGATTCCCTAGTCAGTAATTAACAGATAACATTTACTGAGTACTTCCTACATGCCTGGCACAGTGCAAACCACTTTACGTGGGTGATACCATTTTGACCAAGCATAGCCTCTGGGGTGCATACTATTATTAAGTCCGTGTTATTGACCCCCCCCCAAAAAAAAATCTAGAGCTTAGAAAGGCTAAGTAACTTGCCCAAGTCTAAATAGGGTCTGAGAGACCCTCTGACCCCTGATTCCCCAACCATTCTTCCCCTGCTACGTGGGAAAGGAGTTTAAGATAAGTCAAATAATATGTGACACTCTAAACAGCCTATTGCTACTGCTAAGTCGCTTCAGTCGTGTCCAACTCTGTGCGACTCCAAAGACGGCAGCTCACCAGGCTCCCCCGTCCCTGGGATTCTCCAGGCAAGAACACTGGAGTGGGTTGCCATTTCCTTCTCCAATGCATGAAAGTGAAAAGTGAGAGTGAAGTCTCTCAGTCACATCCGACTCTTCTCGACCCCATGGACTGCAGCCTACCAGGCTCCTCCACCCATGGGATTTTCCAGGCAAGAGTACTGGAGTGGGGTGCCATTGCCTTCTCCGCTAAACAGCCTAGTGTGAATCATATTTATCCCACAAATAAATGCCTATACTGGATCATTAAAATGCCAGTTTCCCTGCTTAGGACTGAAATATCATGTCTGTGTGGAAACACTGGTTATCACATGCTGGCAAAACATTTAAATTGGGTATTAATGGGGAAAAGAAGACAAATTAACCAGTTCTTAGTAAATTCAGCTCTTTATGAAGACCTATTTCTTCAGGCTGCATGCACACTACTATTAAAAAATATTTTTAGATATTAAAAAATAAAAGGCTCTCATAGAACAGTCAAATGTCCGACATGTGATTTGGAAACGCCCAACAAGAACTCCCTTGTTCAATAAAGAAGGCAGAAGGAGAATCTGATAGAGGAGTAAAGAAATTAAGGAAGATCAATAAGCAAAGGTAAGCAGATAAACAAAATACTATTAAAATGGCAGCATTTTCAACAAGATTATTTATCTGGAGTTTATTTAGGAAAAAAAAAATGTCAAGAAAACCAACTGGTTGCAGAGGAAGACCAGGGGAGGTGCGTGTGGTTGTGAACCCTTGGTGTGTGATTAGTTCATGTGCTGCGCTGCACTATGCTTAGTCGCTCAGTCGTGTCCAACTCTTTGCCACCCTATGGACTGTAGCTGCCAGGCTCCTCTGTCCATGGGGATCCTCCACACAAGAATACTGGAGTGAGTTGCCATGCCCTCCTCCAGGGGATCTGTCCAACCCAGGGATCAAATCCAGATCTCCTGCATTGCAGGTGGATTCTTTACCATCTGAGCCACCAGGGAAGCCCTGGTTCACAGGCCCTGATTATTGAGATGCTAACTGCTAAGTCACTTCAGTCGTGTCCGACTCTGTGCGACCCCAAAGACGGCAGCCCACGAGGCTCCTCTGTCCCTGGGATTCTCCAGGCAAGAACACTGGAGTGGGTTGCCATTTCCTTCTCCAATGCATGAAAGTGAAAAGTGAAAGGGAAGTTGCTCAGTCGTGTCCGACTCCTAGCGACCCCAGCCTAGGACTGCAGCCTACCAGGCTCCTCTATCCATGGGATTTTCCAGGCAAGAGTACTGGAGTGGGGTGCCATTGCCTTCTCCTAGTCAAATCCAAACTCCAGATGTGCTAATATAAAAGAACAAGGGCCTAAAAGTCTACAAACCAAGGTTCTGATCATTCTGCTCATGCCAATAATTCAAGACCTAGAGTAACTGATCTGGCCTCTTTGGATTCAGTTTTCCTATCTAGAGCACAGAAATAATAATCATCTAGATAAAAATAAAACGTGTTATTGCTCTGAGGACCATGTGAGACTATAGATATGAAAATTCCTCAATAAAACTGTTCAGGTTCACTTCAAAATGAGTATTATATGTGTTACTACCAGTGTACTGCAGAATGAGTGCAGGTTGATTTAATGCTGAAAAAGTAAAGAGCAAGGAGGCACATGCAGGTGGGAAGAATGATCTAAATGTTGACTGGTTTATATTATTAATGGAGCCCACCTGCAACACAACTATTGATATTACAGTATTATGGTATTAGCAAGCCTGTTAACAATCAAAAGACAATACAAAGCACCCAGCTAAGTGATCCAGACTACAACTTGATACAGAAAATTCCTGAACATCCACAGTTAAAAAAAAAAAAGCAGCAGCAACAGCACTGGAACAGATACTGGAATTCAAGAAGATGCTCAAAAATCAATGTCTTCATGGCTCTGGACTGTTTTGTATGATATGTCTTTACTTATGCTTAGATTTGACTCATACACTTAATCTTCACCCCCACTAAGGGCAGAAAGAGAAGATCTAGGAGTGTGTGATTATCTTGTTCTTCCTATCCACAGAGGGTTTAAAACATGCCAGAATGACTCCCTCGTGTGGACACTGCCATGCAAATAAAAAAAGAGATGAATGTCCCCAGCTATATAATAACAATTCAAAGCTAAAGGGCAATACAGTCACTGGTTATGAGGTCCCACTTATATTTCTCTGTTCATTGGTTTGTCTAACTTAACTCTCTGTAATTCATGTCTATCAGTAGAAGAGATATTTGGATACATATTTGTATCCATTCTATGTCTAAATAGAAAGCTTTGAGAACATTTAGCACTGAGGCAGTTCTCATTGACAAATATTTATCACAATAGATTTGAACATAGATCTTGAATTCGTTAATTTGCAATGTTCCAGATGAGGAAAGTAACTCTGTCTACTCTTGAGCCAGAGAAGACACCTGTATTACAAAACCTTATCTGGAACATAATTCCCAGTCTGGCTCTGCCTGTACTTGGTAACCAATGATGGAGGACACACCTCTCATTTCCTCTTAAGACACAAAAATCGTATCTTGATTTGCTGTGAATGAATGTAATTGTTTTTAACTTCTCATTATTCTAACTAAAATATGATAACTGAATCCACCCTTTCATAATACAATTCCTAGCACTGGATTTGATTTAAATTGTACTGAATTTATATAAATTCTAAACACAAAAACTCCTTTGTAAAATTGCAAAATTAAGAGGCTCTGTGTATTGTGAATGAATGAGGTTTCCATAGAGCTACAGATACCCACGTCATTTGTGAACTGAATACTTTGAATAAAGCCTTATGATTACATACATTTTTGAAAGGAATAAAATATTTTCATTCTGAAAACATATTCTCTAGTAGCAATTAATTATTCAGATCTTAAAGATGGAGAGGAAGAAGCTTCTGAAGCAGGAATTTAACCTGCAAATTTAGGTACTTGAACCTTAAACAAAAGTCAAGAACACATTACTCACAGTTTGAGTTACTGCCACTGATCACAAGGGTTTTCCATAACTAGCTCCCTTGGGGGTTCTCTGGCTCAGACTGTAAAGAATCTGTCTGCAACGCATAAGACCTGGGTTCAATCCTTGGGTCGGGAAGATCCCCTGAACAAGGGAATCACTACCCACCCCTGTATTCTTGCCTGCAGAACTCCATGGACAGGGGAGCCTGGTGGGATACAGTCCATGGGGTGGCAAAGAGTTGGACACAACTGTGCAACTAACACACGTACATACACAAGGGTTTCCGTAACTAGACCCAGAGTTTGGATGGATATGAATGGAATCATCTGGACAAAATTAACTCCTTCCATGGACTGACTTTTGGGTTAAAAGAGGCCTGGAGAAACGCTGAAAGGAGAAAAGACCAGCAAATGTGTAGGATTCAGAGGAGGACGTACAGGGGCAACAGCTCTCGTCCAGAGCACTTCACTTTCTCTTCTTCATCCCACAAGGAAAAGTCATCAGCTGAAATCATGCTCGCTGCATGTGGGTAAAAGGAGTCATGTGATGCACTAAGTGTTCCAGGAAGATTAATTTGTCAGCAGTGGGGCTGATGGATTGACAGAGAGAAAAAGAGAGACAAGAGGCGATGACAAGAACACAATACAGAAGAGGAGGCAAGGATGGATTTGGGGAGAAACGTCAAGACTTAATACGTAACTACTTATAGACAGAAGATGAAGGAGAGAAAAGAGTCAACGATGACTCCCAAGGTTCACTCTCAGGAGGCTGAGAAAACAGTGGTGCCACTGAGAAACATGAGCAAGGCAGGCAGGACAGCTCTGGTCCTGTGTGACTCTACCCTCAGCCTGGGTGATGCCACCAACCCTGGGCAAAAGTGAAGGTGAAGTCGCTCAGTCATGTCCGACTCTTTGCAACCCCATGGACTGTAGTCTACCAGGCTCATCCATCCATGGGATTTTCCAGGCAAGAATACTGGAGTGGATTGCCATTTCCTTCTCCAGGAGATCTTCCCGACCCAGGGATTGAACCCAGGTCTCCAGCATTGTAGGCAGATGCTTTACTGTCTGAGCCACCAGGGAAGTCCCTGGGCAAAGCCAATGAGCAAATAAATGCTCCTTGTTATTTTATGACTGGCTTTGGAGAGGACAGTTACTTGGCTGACAAAGATCTGTCTAATCAAAACTATGGTTTTTCCAATAGTCATGTATGGATGTGAGAGTTGGACCATAAAGGCAGCTGAGCGTCAAAGAATTGATGCTTTTGAACTGTATTGTTGGAGAAGACTCTTGAGAGTCCCTTGGACTGCAAGGAGATCACACCAGTTAATCCTAAAGGAAATCAACTCTGAAAATTCATTGAAAGGACTGATGCTGAAGATGAAGTTCCAGTACTTTGGCCAGTTGATGTGAAGAACTGACTCATTAGAAAAGACTCTGATGCTGGGAAAAATAGAAGGTGGGAGGAGAAGGGGACGACAGAGGATGAGATGGTTGGATGGCATCACTGACTCAACGGACATGAGTTTGAGCAACCTCCGGGAAATGGTGAGGGACAGGGAAGCCTGGCACTCTGAATTCCATGGGGTCCCAAAGAGTTGGGCATTACTGAGAGACTGAACACTAACAACAACAAAAGAGAAAAGTGGCTGATAATCTGTTAACAAAACCTGAGAAAAAGTGAAGACAGAATGACACAGTAGTTATACAGTTATCAGGAAGGAGCCAACCCAGGAACAGAAAGAGTGGAAAATATAACTAGGGACACAGGATGAAGCAAGACTTTGAAGAGCATGACTTACCGTGGAAAGCATGTGTGCTAAGTCACTTCAGTCATGTCCAACTCTTTGCAACCCTAAGGACCATAGCCCACAGACTCCTCTCTCCATGGGATTCTCCAGGCAAGAATACTGGAGTGGGTTACTATGCCCTCCTCCAAGGGATCTTCCCAACCCATAAATCAAACCCGCATCTCTTGCATCTCCTACATTGGGAGGTGGGTTCTCTACCACTAGTGCCACCTGGGAAGTCCTACCATGGAAAGCACTGTGGCCATCAAATCAAACCAAGGTGAAATGATCAAAAATGGTTCAGACTTTGTGGCAGAGAAGAATCAAAGACTAGGGTCCAAACTCAAACTCCTACAAGGGCCTGGCAAGTAACAGAAGGACAGGTAGGTATTTGGCAGCAAGGATGGGGTGGAGGGGCACTGAAACAGCACTCACCCACCCCATCTAAAGAGCAGCCACAGTAGGTAAGTTACTCCCACCCAAGACCATAGGCCCAATCTTCCAGTTCTCCAAGAGCAACCATCCCACCCACGATTCTCCACCACATGTGCCATTTTATCTTCTTCAAGCACTTGTCAATACCTGAAATCTTTGTGCTGTTGTTGCTACCGTGTTTATAGTCTGTCTCCTCCCACTGGAAGGCAAGTTCCCTAAGGAGCCAAGAACTGGCCTTCAGTGTTCAACCAGTCACATGCTCACCTCTGGACTTATCAGGACTGAACCATTTGACACAAAATAAATCAAAACCCTTGATCTCTTCACAGTCTTCATAGCCTTTCCCCTTGGCCACCTGCCATGCCCAACACACCCAAGTCTCTCTCCAGCTCGGCCTCTACAAAGGGCAAGACCTGGGTTCGAATCCTGACTCTCAGCCATGTACTAGCTGTTTGTACTACTAATAATAATTCTCAAATGCTGCATCTATAAACATGTACATTACTGGATTTCTGGAGGAATTAAGTGAGTCTTTTTTAAGTTGACTCTGAATGTAATGAGCTTCCCTTGTGGTTCAGCAGTAAAGAATCCGCCTGCCAATGCAGGAGACGTGAGTTTGATCCCTAGGTTGGGAAGATCCTCTGGAGAAGGAAATGGCAACCCACTCAGTATTCTTGTCTGGGAAATCTCATGGACAGAGCAGCCTGGGGGGCTACAGTCCATGGGGTTGCACCAAAAATTGGACACACTTTGGCAACTAAACAACAACATGAATGTAATAACAACACCTGTTTCTTTTAAATTTTCCACAGTTGGACTTCCCCTTCTCACACTCACCTCACTGCCTCCCCAAGGCCAAAGCTGCTGACTGTGGGCCCCTCTCCACCTCTCCCTTCTCTCCATCTCCCGAAAACTTGTCTCCTAGTTGGTCTTTAGGGCCAGCTCCATCATTTTTTCCTGGCTGAGGTTTTCTCTAACTTTCCTGAGTCCCTGCAGCCCTTTCTCCCTACAATTAGCAATACTCTGACAGGAACCATACACACACGGCCAGCTGCCTTGTTGCTGATGTCCAGCAAGTCAGAGCAAAGGGAGGGACTCAGTAGTTCTCTTCCTCGCTTTTCCCAGAGTCTAGCACAGGGCCTCATTCAAAACAGGCATTAGCCAAATGGAACTGAACACCTCACAGATGTAAATCTGACTGACTAGAAACTATATGAGTGGACATCTTGGGCTCCACCATTGAGAATTAACCAGTGTGGGAGACAAAATCTCCCACACAGTCAGCTGGTGATTATCCACATTAACAGTGAGTGACAGGGATAGGAATAATCTAAGAACTGTTAATACAAATATTCTCACAATTTTAGGTAATGTAAGTGCAATTTACGCAGTGCTAATAACTTGAGACCAAAATTCTGTCTCTGGCTGCTCTGTCACAGTGCCAAAAATACTTAACAGTAACTTCAGGCTCTTTTGAATGTCAATTTAATTATAACATGAAATTTCACAGAAAGCACTGCACTCTTTCTAACACAGGAGTGTTCAACCATCAGTTCATTTAACAGATATTTACTGACAGCCTATTATATGCCAGACATTATAAGGAAAACCATTACAGGCCTGAATTCTATTTATTACAATTTTGTAATGACTGCTTAGGAAGACCTAGAAAATGTGGGAAGGCCACTGAGGCCAATACCAAAGTCTGTTTTACCAAATAACCTAGTAGTGGTCACACTATCAGTTCTGAGGACACTGTATTTCTTTCTGGGTGTCCCACACCCAGAGCGGTGGAGCAGCTGGCTTCTGGTGGTCAAGAAATGTGGAAGCAGCCTTGTCCTGAAGGAGAGTAGGCAGTAACAATAACCATGGAGATTTAAATCCACTTAAACCTTTCTATTCACCCTGGGGTGGTGGGAATAGGTGTGACAAAAAAACACCTTTTGTTTTTCTGAGTTATTGCTGGGGCATTTTACAGAACGAAAATCCTGCTCACATCCAGGGTCTGGACATTTAGATAAAAATTTGACTTTGGGACTCTCACCAAAAGTCCCTCTTTGCTTTCCACAGATGCCTTCAAAATAATCACTTAGTGACTAAGACTCAGCACTTTCAAAGCACAGAGGGCCTGAGTTCAATTCCTGGTCAAGGAACTAGTCCCGCATGCCTCAGCTAAGACTTGGTGCAGCCAAATAAAAAAAATATTAAAATAATAATAATCACTTAGAGGTAAGCCTGGGAAGAGTTAGTGACCTCTGACTCAACCACCTTATAAGTGATAGGTGCTTGCTACCCTCTCTATCTTTTGTTCACTAGTAACCTGGGACAATGGACTCTCCTTCCCCACCTCCTTCTCATTCACTGCCCCACATCCCTTTCTGTGATCTTTAAGTAATAACCTTGTGACTCTACTTCCTTTGCACAGATATACTGAAACCGTGTTTTCAATCCAAATGACTTATGTGATTACACTTCCCCAAAGTGGGAGCTTGGATGCTGAGGGAGTTACTAGCCAACCCATGTGGGTGGCTTGAGCCCCCTCATTGAACAGGTCATAATCTGTATGTTCTTAATTCAATACACCAGCTCCAACCCCTCAACACCGTAATGAGAGTCACTGCGTGTGTGCATGCTAATTCACTTTAGTAGTGTCTGACTCTTTGTGACCCTATGGACTGTAGCCCACCAGGCTCCTCTACCCCTGGGATTCTCCAGGCAAGAATACTGGGGTGGGGTGTCATGCCCTCCTCCAGAGGATATTCCTGACTTGGTGGCTCAGACAGTAAAGAATTTGCCTGCAATGCGGGAGACCCAAGTTCGATCCCTGGGTTAGGAAGATTCCCCTGGAGAAGAACATGGCATCCCATTCCAATATTCTTGCCTGGAGAATCCCAAGGACAGAGGAGCCCAGTGAGCTACAGTCCATACAGTTGCAAGGAGTCAGACATGGCTGAGCAACTAACACTTTCAACACAGTAGCTGCTACTGCTGCTGCTAAGTCGCTTCAGTCGTGTCCGACTCTGTGCGACCCCATAGATGGCAGCCCACCAGGCTCCCCCGTCCCTGGGATTCTCCAGGCAAGAACACTGGAGTGGGTTGCCATTTCCTTCTCCAATGCATGAAAGTGAAAAGTGAAAGTGAAGTTGCTCAGTCGTGTCCGACTCTTCTCGACCCCATGGACTGCAGCCTACCAGGCTCCTCTGTCCATGGGATTTTCCAGACAAGAATACTGGAGTGGGTTGCCATTGCCTTCAACACAGTAGGGAAGGTAACAAAAAACTGAGCCAAGGAGATGACTTTCATCTTCCCCCAGACCCTGTGCTGTCCATAATGTACCTGTTTCATCCCTTCCCAACTGCAAGAGAAAAGAATCCTAAAAAAGTAGGATTCAAGGCAAGTATTTTGACTAAAGGCAAGTTTCAGGATAAGATATGAAGGGGAGCAGAATATACTATCCCAAAATATGCCTCTTTGGCATAAACATTATTTTAGGCTGGTTATTTTTAAGAAACAGCAGACACAGAAGAAGCTCTGTAAACCAAGCAGAAGTTACTCTTTTGTAAGAGACATTTGTATGTATAAGAAATCTCTATTTATAAGGTGTTTCCCTCTCCACACCAGAAAGAGGATGCTCAAAGCCGCCAGAAACACTTAATCAACGTAAAAGGCAACGATTTAAACCTGCATACAATCTTACCCTCGTTTACTGTGCTTTTCCTGACAGCCTCCCATCAGTGGCTCCCCAGTTCCCAACAGCTGATCTTTAGCAGGACAGTTATTTAAGCTGATGGCTGGGCCATTTCAAAGTTACTCAGTTTTCTTCGGTCTCTCCCATGCACACAGAAGACATACACATTATTAAACACAACCATTAACTATTGATATTATAGTGTTATGGTGTTCAACTTCTATTTTTCTCCTATTAACCTGTCTTTAATTACAGGGTGTGTCTCAGCCGAGAATCTTGAAAAGTAGAAGAAAAATTATTTTTCTTCTTCCACAGATTCATTAACTTTCTCAGAAACAGATTTCATAGGATTATCTATTAATTAATTAATTTATTTGTCTAAATGGATTTTCTTTTTAAAATGTATATTTTATCAATAAACTGAATGAATGGTTGATAAAATGCTTGTGTTTAGTAATCATAAATTCCATTTATACTTATAAAAGTCTCTACAAGTAAAGAAAAGTCTTGATAACACAGCAAAACTATGTTTCCAATTCAGACCCTAGTACTTCCACATGGTGGTAAACTAACTTTCTAGTTAGTAAGAAAAAAATTACAATAAATCATCAGAAAATAATGCTGTCTCTAAAAACACTTGAATTGGGGTAAGTTCCAAAAATCAAGGAATATTACTACTTAGGTCTAAGGCAACCAAGTTTCCAGTCCGCCCTGAACCATCTAGGTTTATGCCAATTATCCTGGCATAATTATTAGATGTACCTATTTTCACTCTCAAAAAATGTCACAGTTTGGACAGTGAGTTATACAAAGCCCTATCTAGAGATAAAAAGATTCGTAAACGATCTTTGACAGAGAAAACTTTAAGACTTTCAAAAACACTAGTGTTAACAGCAGTGCTTTGCACAGTCTGCTTTTAAACTTACTGATTTTGAAAGAGTTAACAAACATTTTAACTTTCACAGCTGTAAAGTAGTAGCACCTGGTCAACTCCAAATATTTAGGAAGTAAATACGGAGCTCTGTCTTGCAATCTATATCTGGAAATCTCCCTCTCCACCTCTATCCCCCAATCTAGGGACCCAGGAGAATGGCACAGTGATTCAGCATTTCTAAGGCATTCATTAAAATGTGCTTGAGTGCAATGAAATCAGGGGAGAAAAAAAGGTGCAAAACACACAGATATTAAAATCAAAACTTTTTTTATAAAAGCAAAAATAAGGAAATTGTATACTTTCTCTCTTACTGAAGCACTTGGAAAGCTGCTGAATCGACATGCATCTCCCATCACTATGTTAGGTAAGTCAGCCAAAGATCTAGCAGAAAGCATATGGAACACTGTCAACGAGTTCGAGAGAAGCTTCAAAACAGAAGCACAGGGGAAATCACAGGACACAAAGGGAAATTTCAGTGAAACCCCCATACAGGAAGAACACTGCTTACACCTGTCCAAGAGCACTGTTTGGAATCTTGCTGATTTCGTTTTTGCATCTCCTGGAAGACAGACCATGTCTTGTTCATCCTTGTTCTCCTTATCTCTTATCTCTGAATCTTTAGCATACTACTTTGCACATGAGAACAGTCCAACAAATACTTGTTGAGTCAAACTAATAAGTAGAAAAATGTTTTCAAATGTAGTTTTTGCATAAACATTTGTTTTGAAGATAGAAGAAACTCAACCACTAAGGGCCGTGGAAATAGAGGTAACATCCTTCCAAAAGCAAGTATGTGCTCCACAGTGAGAAATCTACTCCCCTGCACGTGTGCATGAGTGCATGCATGCTAAGTTGCTTCAGTCATGTCTTTGTGACTCTTTGTGACCCTACGGACCCTATGGAGCCTGCTAGGTTCCTCTGTCCATGGGATTCTCCAGGCAAGAATACTGGAGCAGGTTGCCATGCCCTCCTCCAGGGGATCTTCCCAACCCAGGGATCGAACTTGCATCTCTTTGTCTCCTGCATTGGCAGGTGGGTTCTTTACCACTAGAGCCATCTGGGAAACCCATTCCTCTATATGAGTGGTGGGTAAAGCTTTCACAACCTCATTATCATAAAACTTCTGATATATTGTAGTCAAACCAAGTCCCACCAAAAAAAGCAATCACATAACACTAGGCTAGAGGACAGGAGTCAGCCATAGCCAACAGTACCTGAGTTGTCAAAAAAAAAAAAATCCCCCTAAAGTTTCCTTCCTCTCAATTCAAGAGAACTTCTTTAAAATAGACTTTCAGTCCATTTTTTTTTTCTTTCTCCAGCACCCTATGCAAAAGGCACTGGTGAGTTTGAGAACTTGTCACCAAACCATAGAAGATCTTATTAATTAGTAGGAAAACCATAAAACTGGCCTCAGTGTCTTTATCAAGAGGAACTTTTTCTTCCTTGAAGACTCACCCACTCCTCCTACCAACAAAACAAATGGGTAGACAAGATCCAGGAGTCAACCCATTAAGTTACATACAAGCAGCTGGGAAAAGGGCTGTGAGTATCGAGACCCCTGCACCTCAGCTAAGGTGGGGAGCAGCCACTTCACAACAACATGAAGGAAAGTTAACTTCTCCAATAACATCTTATATGAAGGAAGCATTTTCTCAGAAACCTGACCTGTACATATTAAACATTCAGGTCCCCTGAATTTTATACTGGTGGTTTTACAGTCACGAAAAGTCATCTGATGGCCTTAAATGTCTAACTCCCCGTTTGGAAAATGGGAATAAATACTGTTACCTATATTTTAGAAAACTAAGGAAAGTAATGATGCAAACCATCTACTTTCCTTAAGTTCCAGATGTTTAGAAAATGACTGCTCTTCTCAACTGAACAGGTATAATCTGCAGGCGTTCAGAACCACTTCCCCCAAAATGTGTCACTTCTGCATCAGGATTATTTTGAGCTAAAGGTGCAATCAAGACCCTGCAAGTTCAAGAGAAGTCACTGCTCCACCCTTAACGACTCAAAAGAATTTAAATTGAGGACTTTTCCCAGAAAAGATTTATTACCAGAGATAAATTTTAGCTAAGTGGCCCCATCTATATGGCCAGCAAACATCTAATTACCAACCATCCACTCTTTTTATCATTTTATGAATTACCCTCCTGTCCCTGGAAGCGCCAGGGCCCTATGCCATTCCTTAGCTTAAGATGGTGTATATGCCTCATTTTATCTTTCCATCTCTGACCCTCTCAGGTATGCAGGGGCCTCAGGCCCTCACATGTATACATATGAAAGTAAATTTCATTTTTTCTTGTTAATCTAACTCATGTCAACTTAATATTTGGACCAGCTAGAAGAACCTAGAAAGCTAGAAGAAAGTTTTCTTCCTTCCCGACAAGTCCAAAGTAAAATATTTAACACAGAAACTCTATTTTCTGTTGTTAATAAAGAAAAAGGTACTGATAATCCATTATGGAAATCTGCTAGGGGTCCAAAATATTATTAACTCAAATAATGACTAGTAAGCAGGAAAAAAAAGATCCCTTAAACTCTTTGGATATTATGCACCTTCATCTTCCACTGAATGCTTTTTTTTAAAAAATCAGTGACACTTTCTGAACCAAAGTAAAGCAACTGCTCACAATGAACAAGACAGATAAAGTCTTGAAAGAACTGGTCTCCGAGTTATATAAATTGTTTGTTTATATTCACCATAATCCTTCAATATGTCATATTATTTACCTACTTTTCATATAACCGAAAAAAAAAAAAAGTATTGACTAACTAAAAAAAGAGGTTGTTTAAACTTAATGACTCAATTTCTAAGTGAAAGTGTAGATGCGGAATCTATGGCCCAACAGCTTCTTATAGCAATTTTCTGGGTGCAGACTGAAAGCAGTTTTCATCATGGGAGGCAGAATACTGCACCCTTACATAAAGCCTCACAGATAAAAGTCAGGACTGTCAACATATTGGTTTAACTACTGTTCAGTGTTCATGTACCTACAAGAAAAATGGACCACATTTCAGCTGTTAAACTTATATGGCCTTAAGAAAATTCCAATTCCAGTTGAGAGTCAGAAAGGAAAGAGAAACAGCAACCCCATCCAAGTAGATTCCAGGTGAATTCCCTTCAGCTTCTCCCCTACCATTAATTGGTTTCCTAATAAAATGCTGCAGTAAAATTTGTAAAATCAGATTCTAGCAGAAAATCAAATCCAAGGACAACTCTTCACAGCAGCCACTTTTGCATACCCAGCCCCTGCCTACCTTGTTATGTTTTTGCTGGTGTCTTGCCTTTGTGTCAAGAACATGGTAAGGGCTCTCCGAGTCTTGGTTGATGTAATATATGAGTCTTGAAGGCAGGGTGATTTCTTTCTGCATTGCATGGCTGGAACTGCTATTACTGCTGCTATTCTGTTGCAATGTGTTGTTCTCATCTGCCAGGACTCCCAATTTTTTTCCTGCAGTTTCATTCCAATAGGGAGCTGGGGTGAGGCGGGGAGGACACAAACATACACAAACACACAAGTACCCTATCAATACATAAGTACTACAATGCATCTTTTCCATTAGTTGCAAAAACAAAGTTTTCTACTTAAAAGCATGTAAGGAGGAAAGCAAGTTATTGCAGCAATGAATGGCCTGGATAGGTTAACAGCCAATAAGGCATATACAACAATGTACTGTTTATCGTCTTAAATCTATACGTCTAAATATGGGGGTGGGGGAGAATGGACTTGAAGGTAGGGTCATTAAACAAACATGCTCAGTGGTTCTTGACCCTCATCTCCACCCCTTCGGCTTCTGCAGAAGCTCAAAGGGACTCCGACTAGCAGTATCCCACCTGAGAGCTAAGAACACTCCTAAGATAACTTGAGTGTTGACTTCATGAACACTGAATGTTAATTGATTCATTAAACAAAATGGACAATTCCTTTTTCTTTTAACTTTGAGATGAGCAAAAATCCTTTGCCAGAGAGGGATGCAGAGGCTGGCAGCTTTCCAATTTCATTTTCCTGCTATGGCCAGGTTTCTGCTCTCACTGATTTTCCGTCATCAATGTATTGAATATTACAATATCTTAATTGTTCATGATAATAATAAGTATTTTGAGAAATCACAAGCCAAAGGTTTAGAGCCCCGGTTTCCCTCCCCCACCTATAATTCCAACAGCAGTGAATAAACCCACTAGGCAATCTAAAAAGATACATTAGCACTGTTCTCATCACATCTACCCGCATTCGCGGTCAGGCTCCACCACCCGAGGAGAAAAAACTTGCTCCCTCTCTACATCTCCCGTCCATCCGTCTCCCTAAGTTGCACAGAAATCAATTAGGGACCCCGCATCCACTAAATACCTTCCGGCAGCAATTTAGTGACTGCAACAAAAAATGGACTTCAAAAAGTGAACTGGGGTGAACGCGGGTTTGAGAATGAGAGAGGTGCACAGGCAGGGAGGCTTGGAAAGGCCGAGCCCTGGACGTGTCCGGAGCGCACGGTCCCGCGCGCCCTTCGCTTTCTTCTGCAGGGCCCGTTGGGCAAGGCAATGCAAAGGGCACCGGGGCCATACCCACCGCTGGGTGCAGCAGCCCCCCAGGCGCGGGGCCGGGACGAGGCGGCGAGTGGAGGCAGCAGGAAAAGGACGAGGAGCAGGCGGCAGGGAGGCGCGCGGGCCAGGGCGCGGATGGGCGCCGGGGCGGCTGAGCCGCCGCGGGGGCCGCTGGAGGCTCGGGCAAGGCTGCAGCCCGCCAGGGGTGGCCGCCGGGAGCTGTTGCCGGGTGGCTTCATGGCTCATAGCTCCCGGGCGCCGCTTGGTGTGGCCAGCGAGAGCGCGGGTCTAGGCTGCAGGGGAGGCTGCGGGCGGAGCCGGTCACGCCGGCTCGTCGCGCATGGTGCGGCCGCGGACAGGGGGTCGAGGCTAGGGGCTGGGCGGCGCCCCCTCCCTTGCTCGTCTCTCAGCCCCTCCCCGGGCGGCCGCTGAGGAGTCCGGGGGTTCCCAGTCGCTCCGCCAACTTGGAGCCTCCCCAGATGCTCCGCCCTCCCTGCGGCGGGCGCGGCAGCTCCAGCGACTGCGGGGGCTGAAGATGCTGAGGATGCGCGCGGACGCGAGTGGCGCGGACGTGCTCCCCGCCCTCGAGAGCGCGCCCGAGCGCGGCTCCGCGTCCCGATGCTGATGCTGATACTGATGCTGATGCTGTTCCCTGGCACGGGACGCACTGCGCATGCTTTATTTTGGAAGAAAAAGAAGAAGAGATGGGGGGAAAGGCAGCAGAGTGATGCAGCATCAGAGGTGATGGTGGCACCTCCAGAGGTGGGGGCGGGGGAGAGAGGACGCTGGCAGTCAGGGATTAGCCAGAGGGAAAAAAAGAAGAGTGTGGGGATTTCCAGGGCAAAAAGATATGGAGGAAACAACCATCCGGAGAAATCGACCTGCCTTTTCCACCGCCCCGACCTTACATACCCGCTCCTAGTCCAACCCCCTCCTTCTAGTGTAAAACTTAGGCCAAGCCTTTCCTTCTCAATCCTTTATTTATTTCCTTCCTGCAAATATATCTAAAGGATTGCAGCCGGGAAGGTAAAAATAGCGCTGCTCCTCATTCAGCTCTCCGGCAGCGCGGGGGAACTAAGACTGGGAAGCACGCTGGCGCGTGGCGTGCTGGCTGGCCCGAGAACGCCCAGAGGCCTTGCAGAGTCAGACCTCGGGTGCAGGGGTCCCCCAGCTGGGCCCTCCACCCTGGCCTCTGTCGCCCGACTAGTGCCCAGGGGCTTTATGGAAAGCAGATGGAGCTCAAACGTTCAGAAAGGATGGCTGGACGTACCGGGGAAGGATTTAGAAATTCTGGCGGGGAATAAATACGGAGATTAGAAACTGAGCGTGTGGCAGCTATCTTGGGAAATCTAGCATTTGTCAACCCTGTGGGTGGGCATGCATCGGAGAGGACGCATTTTAGATTTTGAGATCTGAAATGACTTCTGTAGAGAAAAAGAGATTTCTCTCTCACCGCTGTAAAAAATACGGAGGAAAAAATAAATGCCTGAATTGAATGGATTAGCAGCCACTAAATCCGATGGTTTCCGGTTAGGGCCTGTGGCAGATTTCAGCTCCCAGCTCCCATAATACAGGCACTCATTTATTCCCCCTCCCGATGACAGTCTGAGTAATAACAGTAGTGTTTTTCTCCGTTATGTGTATTTTAAATGGAGATAATAACATCTACTTTGGGGAATCAAGAATTCCACAATTAAAAAAAAAAAAAAAAAGATGTGTAAAATAGATTTGGAAAAAAAAAAAAATGATGTGTTAGGGTTAGTTGGAAGCCTGTGTAGCACAGGGAGTTCCACTCAGGACTCAGATGACCTAGAGGGGTGGGATGGGGGAGCAGTGGGCGGCTCAAAAGGGAAGGGATTTGTGTATACATGTAGCTGATTCATGTCCTACAGCAGAAACTAAAACACCATTGTAAAGCAATTATACTCCAATTAAAATAATACTAATAAAAGAAAAGATGAGGGTATATTGCACCATAGGGATGACAGGACTCTGTTGTTAGCTGTCTTCTCCACTTTCATATAAAAGAGAGGGAAGAAAGAGAAAGAGAGAAATGAGACACACCCACAGAGACCAGAGATCTCAGAACTATTAGAGAATTAAACACTAATATTATCTCTTCCTCCTTGTATCAGAGGTAGGATAATTTGTTTTCACACATTTATTAATGTGAACTTGTAATTGATGCTACCTCCCCCGAATGTGGGCAGCAACAGTTTTCCTTTTGACTCAATTTGTGTCCCTAGAACCTAGCATGGTGTTTGTGGCACAGAGAAGGCTCTCAGAAAATATGTCATGAATGACTAGACCAGCCGGTGGTGCCCATAGCAGGAGCCACCTGGGGCAAGCTGATGAAAACACACTCACCACCCCAGTTCCTACTTGCAGCCCAGTGCTCTTGGGGATATCCCCCCTCAAGACAAGCAGGTCATGGCCAGGTTTTCCCAATTTATATTTGATATATCAATATAATCCTGTAAAAGGGTTTGGGCCAAAGGAGGTAGATCAGGAATGAGAAGGAAAAAGGAAATGAAGACAATGGATGCCCAGATGCAAAGTTCTTTAAAAGATATCTCTTGCAATCGAGTGACAACCTCTCAAAGCCTCTTCCAATAAATAAAGCCATGAATCACCCTGGATCAACTGCACACCCACCTGTCAGCAGACACCATCCCACAGACTTGAGAAACGGAATAAGGACTGAATTCCATTTCTAGTAAGAAGCAGGAGTGTTTGCAAAAAAAAAAAAAAAGATGTTGTCTTTTGCACTATAATCCAAAAACTGCATTTATTTACAGAACTTTAATGTTTATACACTCGACTGGAGGTAAGATAATGTATCAGCAAATGAAACTGAGTCAGAGAAGGAATAAGTCACTCAGGAAAAAATGTCCCAGGAGTTTGACCTTTAAACTATATATTTAAGGGAAGGTTAAAAACAGAATCAAAGATTCTTTAGGTGGTTAATTTGTTTAATTTAGTAATATCCTCACTAGGTAGTTTGGAAGTTTTATCATTAGAGAGTTGAGTTCTAAACAGTCTCCTCTGCTCTCATGCTGCTGCTGCTGCTGCTGCTGCTGCTAAGTCACTTCAGTCGTGTCCGACTCTGTGCGACCCATAGACGGCAGCCCACTAGGCTCCTCTGTCCGTGGGATTCTCCACCACCTACTGCTTTGCTCTGTATTCATGCCTGTGTACATCATCTTTCCTCTGTCAAAAAACACGGAGACCTAGGCTGCCTCTCAGTCATCCCTCATCTGCAGAGCCTAGAGAGCACCCAGAATAGGGTCAACACTTGATAAATGTGTATTGGGTAGAGGAGGCTCTCACAGGTAGGAGGGAGGGATTCAGTAAGCTGAACTGGAATGAAGAGAGAAATGTACCAGAAATTTGAATGCTGTAATAGCTCTGATTGGGCTTTCCAGGAGGCACAGTGAAAAAGAATCCACCTGCCAATGCAGGAGATGCAGGATGCAGGATGCAGGTTCCATCTCTGAGTTGGGACAATCCCCTAGAGAAGGAAACAGCAAGCCACTCCAGTATTCTTGCCTGGAAAATCCCATGGCAGGCTACAGTCCACGGGTCACAGAGTCAGGCATGACTTACCAACTGAGCATGCAAGAGCTCTGGTTAGACATGTGTGCTGGGCCCCGAGAGCAGCAGGCACCACTGGAGTGGACTGGTCAGTTTGGTAGATGGAGAAAACTGCTGCAGTTATAGGGGAAGGCAAGCAGCCAGAAGGTCCACGGGAAGAAAATTATAGCAAGCAATATGGATACTAAATGAACAGGATGAAGGATCTGTGCAAGCAGTGTCCACTAAGATAGCTGCGCTGCTCCCCAAAAGTGGTACAGCTAGGCTGGTGAGGGAAGATGCCCAAAGTCCTCTCTCTGCTATCACCTGCAGCAGGGGCCAGAACCAGACCTGCCTTGAAACCACCGAGCAAACGGCCTGCACAGGAGCAAGCAAAAGGGTGGAAATATTCGATTTGGAAGGCATCTGTCTCTACAGGGCTGAGATTCTGGTGGAGAAGGCAGGGGGGGCGGAAAAGATCACAGAAAAGGGGCCTTGGAAGATGAAAGCAGGTGAAAAGTAGGACAATGTAGCAAATTCACAAGAGCAATTAGAATGGAAAAATCATTTGACCAAGAAGCCAAGGTCAAAGACGGCGGATGGCAAATTGGTGGCTGGTGATGATGTTGAGGAGCGGTCTGGGGGAGGGAGAGCAGAGGAGCAAACAAGGGCCAAAGGGCGGCAGCTCTGATTGAAAAGCCGAGAATTCTGTTACAGCGTCTGCTACAGGAGGTTTCTCATTCTCTTTTTAGACTGGCTGTGAAGATTGATTTTACAAGTGAGAATTAATGCTTCCAAGGGAAGAAGTGTGATGAGAAAAACAACTTTTTGTTTTTCTGACTTGCTGCCTAGGCATTTGACAGTATGAAAACCCCGCTCACGCCAGAGTCAACATTTAGATGAGGACTCGACCTTCAGATTCCCACCTTAAGCTCACATTTGCTTTTTCACCTGTACCTCTTCAAGTCACCACCTAGGGTTAAGCCAGTGAAAGGTCAGTGACCTCTGCCCCAACCACCTTACAAGGGATAGATGCTTGCCACACTCTCTATCTCCTGCTCATTGGTGACCTGGGACAGAGGACTGCCCTTTCCCCAGCTCATTACTCCCACCACTCCCCCAGCTTCTGGGATCTGTAAGTAATAAATCTTGTCTCTCTGCTTCCTTTGTGTGGGTTTATTGAAACTGTGCCTTCAATCCAACTGACTTAATTGATTACACTTTCCCAAAGTGGGAGCTCAGATGACAGAGAGAAACTAGCCTGCCCCTGTGCCCCCTCACCTTGCAGCAGGTCATAATCTGCATGTTCTTAGCTCAACCCCCCAGCTCCAGCCTCTCAAAACAAGACAATGTACTTCTTGGTAAAAGCCAAAGATGGGTGAGCTCTTTATTGGTACTTTCCACATGGTTCTGGGGTCAGCGAGCACTTTCTCTAGAGTTTCATATAGTAAATATTTTAGGCCCTGTGTGCCATATGGTTTCTGATGCATATTCTCAGTATTTTTAATAACCCTTTAAAAATGTAAAAATCATGCAGCCTGCAGGCCCTAGTGTTGTCAACCTATCATTTTTAACTGCATATATATATGACTTTAGGTTACATTTTTTTCATCAACTGCATTACTATGCTTGTGAGCAGAAAACATGTGCAAGAGTACACATGGCTCTAACTCAAAAAGAACTAGCTGTTCATTGAACTTTACGATTTGTTTAATCACCATGTAATTGCTTAATTTTTAATAGACATTCAACAGTTGAAGGGATTCCTAAAGAAAGAAGCATTCCTACATTTTGAGATCATTCTCAGACTTAGAAAACAGAGGGAAATGTCAGAAATCATTTGCCAAAAAAATACAGATACAGAAAACATCCCAGACTTTGTTTTGTTTTGCCAAGATGCATTTTTCTGGTGAGCAGAGAGATGCTGAATGAAGGTTCCAGCCGTGACAAGTCAGAGGATGGACTAACACACGCAGTGACAGCCCATCCTGGAGCCTGTCACCATAGGTGTCCTGAGTATGTGTTCCTCAAACTCAACCCTGAAGTGTAGCTGCAAGGCAGCAAGTACACAGCTGCACAAGCAGCCTACAAATTCATGAAAAATAAGTCTGCAAGTCTGAATTAAATACACTCGCTCATTCTGAAGGACAGACCACAGTGGGCCAATTTCAGAAGTCAAGGTGTAACTTACTCTAACTCTACCGGGAAAAGTAAAAGTATTTATTACCAAAACTGCAGTGGTCACAGACATATTTCTAATAGAATAGTTGAACAGACAAAAATGTATCCAAGTGTCAAAGTGTGAATATATCTGAATAAAGATAACCATTGGGGACACATAAAATTTAATTCTTAAAGGATATTATTTATACTAAATGAAGGTTAAGTATGAATTCCTGACAGAATAAGATATAGCTTTAAAACACTTGACTTCTCTCCCCACTACACAAACATTTGACTAGTTTATCCCAGTTTGCTGCACTTACAAGCTGTAGTACAAAGGGATAAACAAGCGTGTCGTGATGATTTGCGGTGATGACCAATGCTGTGCAAAAATTGGAAGAATTGTGTTTATTAATAATCACTGAGGCAACATGTTACTATTAAACTCTCTCTGGGTCACAGAGCAACTCTTTGAGTTTCTGCAGTAGTAGATTGCCAAGTACTGATTGGGGAAGGAGGTCCTCAACTATCAATACTTTTAGAGACTGGAAGTGAATCTTATCTGAAAGGGTAGAATTCCACCAACAGAATTAATGTACTAAAGCTAATCCCTACATTTTCTTAATAATAATATTTAAGCTCTTTAATAACATTTGCTTTAATACTTACTGTGCATTTACACATCACAAAGTGCTTTTGCATGGTGCACACTCGTGGTCAGTAGTGTCCGACTCTTTTTCAACGCCATGGACTGTAGCCTGCCAGGCTCCTCTGCCCATGGGATTTCCCAAGCAACAATACTGGAGTGGGTTGTCATTTCCTTCTCCAGGCGATCAAACCCGTGTTGCATCTCCTGCACTGGCAGGCGAATTCTTTATCACTGTGCTGCCTGGGAAGCCTTAAAGTGCTTTCATCTATTTTATTTGATTTGATCTTCACTTCTGTCACAGAGAGGACAGTAACTGCTATTCTTTTCAGGGGTTCCATCTTGGATGCAAGGACATTAAGGACCTCTGGTTTTTGCAGTGATCCTCAATCCTGCCTTTCCATTCTAGTCACCTGGAAAGTTTTAACAACCTATTGATGACTAAGTATTTAGAACCTTCATGAATGGAGTCTAACATCAGTGTTTTAAAATTTCTCCCAGTTTAATTGAATGTGAAGCAGAGTTACGATAT
Source organism: Bos taurus (assembly GCF_002263795.3). Taxonomy (NCBI): domain Eukaryota; kingdom Metazoa; phylum Chordata; class Mammalia; order Artiodactyla; family Bovidae; genus Bos; species Bos taurus. The sequence continues at coordinate 94,704,590 of NC_037329.1, read as the reverse complement.
ACTGAGAAGAGGGATTTCCCAAGACCACACATCAGAACAAGATTCACACATCAGAACTCGAATTGGAACCCTGAATTCAAGTCCTGCACTGTCCCCAAGGTCTTCTTCCCTATTTCTGCTTTTATAACAAGTTTACCCTGAACAAGGAAAGTTTAAAAAATTAACTTAGTACAATTGCTGCAGGTTTTAAGAAAATACAGAATTAGAAAGCATTTGAGCCGGAAGTTATCTTTGAAGACATATAGGATTTCAAACCCTCTGTTGTGGAAACAAAGACCCAGAGTTTAAGCTTGTTACCCAAGATCACACCAATCTGTGGCAGAATTGGGGCTGGATTCAGAGTTCCTCTTTCCAGGCTTTCCAGTACATTCCATTGTACTTTGTAAATAGTTTGCTTTTAAAAATTGACTTGCAAAAGTCTTGGTCAGTCTGCAATGTAATTCATTTTTAGTCTTCCACTCAACATTGCTGTGTAAAGATAAAGAAAGATAGAGCTATGAGGTCTGGACTCAACAGCATCAGTTCCACTAAGCCCAGTTCAACAGCATGGAAGCACAATACAGTTTCATATACCAGCATGGAAGCAGCTCAATATGGGGGGGGGGGGGGGGGGGGGGGGCGGGGAACTATGGACAAGGTCCCACACATCTTTGGAGGTAATCCATCGAAATACAATACCTATTTTTCTCCTATTTCTCTTGTCTTTTGTGTCTCAAATATTTTCAAGGGACAATTTTCTCATCCAATGAGTTTCTTGTAATACCCTCAGTATATTTTAAGAATTCAACAACTGTAACTTCTTAAATCATGGTTTAGGTAGTACCAAATTTGGTGAGAAACCAAAAAAGAGCACAAATAATAACAATAAAAATAAAATACTGCATGCATGCTCAGTTGTATCCAACTCTTTGTGACCCTATGGAATGTAGCCCACCAGGTTCCTTGCTTATGGGATTCTCCAGGCAAGAATACTGGAGTGGGTTGTCATTTCCTCCTCCAGGGAATCTTCCTGACCCAGGGATTGAACCCACTTCTCTGGTGTCTCCTGCATTGCAGGTGGACTCTTTACCATTGAGCCACCTGGTAAGCCTCCAAAATAAAATAATAACAATAATAACAAAGAGAAAAAGGAAGAAGAGAAATTTTTATGCAACATCTAAGATGTGCTAGATACTGTGTTAAGCACTTTAACTGGATGGTCTCATTAAACCTTCATGCAATTCTACGAAGAGCTACTGTTCTTACTCCCATTTTGACTGATTAGAGAACTGAGGCTTGGGAGAAGTCAAATAATTTATCCAAGGTCTTATGACTACTAAGAAGTAGGGCTGGATCAGGAAGTGTGTTTGCCTGACTCCAAAGAATAAACTCCCAACCACATCATGATGAGTCATAAACACTGTCAATTTATCAAGTCTAATAATCAAATTCACCACAAAATAACTAAAATTCAATCCTCTATCCATTCCACATTTAATCAGAAATTAATTTTGTTTGAAACTGGAGCTGAAAAACACCAATGCCGTATAGTTTACTTGGCCACAGCCTCAAAACAAACACCTGAAACAGTCGTTTCAAAGGACTTATAGCCCTCTGAAACCATGGCACTTGACTATAACACTTATTTTTGTTTTTGTCTGTTTAAAATCATAAACATATTGATCCACACACAGAATTGTTTTGAATTGTGTTCCTTACTTCACAGTAGAGATTTTTTGAATCTCTACAGCCATTCTATATAATTATTTGTATAATTCCAAAACAAAACCTAGCTATGTCCAGATATTTAGTTTCCTAATTAAAATACCATTCCACAAGAGAGGGCCAAGATCCCCACTAGAGAATTTAATTTTTTCTAAATTTCAAATTAACCAACATAGCTACCCATTCACATTAGTTTAATTATAATTAGCAACATTTATTAATCTACTCCTATCAAATAATATTAGCTTTTGCCAACACATTAACATGTTCAGATTCCTAATGACATAACAAAGAAAGCTTAAACTCTGATCAGCAATTATTAAATATTTTTATTCTTTTGTTATTCTGAGGCAAAGAGAATAGCTAACAGCTCCTTAGACCATATAGCATGCTCTGGTGCAACATTTGTCACTTACTATATTCTGGCACATAAGTTAAAGCTAAAATAGCTATATTATTTCTGTAAGACTGTCACGGAATTAGACTCTTCATGTCACAGACATAGACATAGCTTAGAGATAGAAAACGAGTAATAGAGACAATCACTTCTCTAGAAGGAAACGATAAAACTCTAGGCTTCTCCTGAATCCAATTCTAAGACTTTTTTGTTTGCTATTTTGGTAAATTATCTGAGGGATAGATTGCATGCTGAAGATGCTCTGGCAGAAAACATGAAGTTTTTCCATGTAATAAAATGTTTGGCTGAACTGAGATAAACTATAAACAAAAATTTCTGAGGCTGTGTGACCTGGCCAAAAAATACTAAGAAAAGAATTTCATTATCAACAAGTAAGTTTTGGAAAAAGTAATCTAAACTATTTATATATCTACATAGCTATACATCCTACCTTCAAATATCACAGCACACATAGTGTATTATCCACATCCCAACTGGCAATAACACACACACACACACACACTCCTGCATACCAACATGGGAGTTAGACTGTGGAGCTGACTCTCCCTTGAATAAAACAACTTTATTTAAAAATGCCTACAAAGCAATATTGATAACCAAATAGAAAATATGATCAAAATTACACCAAACTGTGATGTACAAGTTCTATAAAGCAACTGGGCATGATTCAGGAAAGAGCATTTTAAAAGACCAAGCTGCTGTCAGATGAGAAGAACCTGTGAAGATAAGAACCACATCATCTGGCAAGATAAAGAATGAGAAGGAATATTTTCAAAGAATTTAAAAGCATGAACAGTGTAGATAAGGTGAACATAACCATCCAAATTCTAAAATATTTTAATGAAGGCAAGGCATCTGAAATTTGAGAGAGAAATTTTGAGCAGACAAGTAGTCCCATACATGGACCCCTCTTGGGAAATCCCCACTGCTGAAAACACTCTGAGAAGTAGGTTCCCATGATTATGTCTATATTTCATGGTCTTGCTCCCCCAGCTCAGTATGGCCAGTCAAGTTTTTACCTGAGATTTTAAAAATTAAGATTGTTTTATAGAGCAGTTTAAGATTCACAGCTGGAGCAGCAAGCAGCACTGGAGCAGCGAGCAGCCGAGAGGAGATACCCCACGTCCAAGGTAAGGAGCAGCGGCTGCACTTTGCTGGAACAGTCGTGAAGAGATACCCCACATTCAAGGTAAGAGAAACCCCACTAAGATAGTAGGCACTGAGAGAGGGCATCAGAGGGCAGGCAGACTGAAACCACAATCATAGAAAACTAGCCAGTCTAATCACATGGACCATAGCCTTGTCTAACTCAGTGAAACTAAGTCATACCGAGTAGGGTCACCCAAGACGGACAGGTCATGGTGGAGAGTTCTGACAAAATGTGGTCAACTGGAGAAGGGAATGGCAAACCACTTCAGTATTCTTGTCTTGAGAACCCCATGAATAGTATGAAAAGGCAAAAAGATAGGACACTGAAAGATGAACTCCCCAGGTGGGTAGGTGTCCAATATGCTACTGAAGATCAGTGGAGAAATAACTCCAGAGAGAATGAAGAGAGGGGACCAAAACAAAAACAACACCCAGCTGTGGATGTGACTGGTGATAGAAGCAAGGTCCGATGCTGTAAAGAGCAATATTGCATAGGAACCTGGAATGTTAGGTCCATGAATCTAGGCAAATTGGAAGTGATCAAACAGGAGATGGCAAGAGTGAACGTCGACATTCTGGGAATCAGCGAACTAAAATGGACTGGATTGGGTGAATTTAACTCAGATGACCATTATATCTACTACTGTGGGCAGGAATCCCTTAGAAGAAATGGAGTAGCCATCATAGTCAACAGAAGAGTCTGAAATGCAGTACTTGGATGCAGTCTCAAAAACGGCAGAATGATCTCTGTTCATTTCCAAGGCAAACCATTCAATATCACGGTAATCCAAGACTATGCCCCAATCAGTAACGCTGAAGAAGCTGAAGTTGAATGGTTCTGTGAAGACCTACAGAACCTTGTAGAACTAACACCCAAAAAAGATGTCCTTTTCATTACAGGAGAATGGAATGAAAAAGTAAGAAGTCAAGAAATACCTGGAGTAACAGGCAAATTTGGCCTTGGAGTACAGAATGAAGCAGGGCAAAGGCTCATAGAGTTTTGCCAAGAGAATGCACTGGTCATAGCAAACATCCTCTTCCAATAACACTAGAGAAGACTCTACACATGGACATCACCAGATGGCCAACACTGAAATCAGACTGATTATATTCTTTGCAGCCAAAGATGGAGAAGCTCTATACAGTCAGCAAAAACAAGGCCAGGAGCTGACTGTGGCTCAGATCATGAACTCCTTATTACCAAATTCAGACTTAAATTGAAGAAAGTAGGGAAAACTACTAGACCATTCAGGTATGACCTAAATCAAATCTCTAATGATTATACAGTGGAAGAGAGAAATAGATTTAAAGGACTAGATCTGATAAACAGAGTGCCTGATGAACTATGAATGGAGGTTTGTGACATTGTACAGGAGACAGGGATCAAGACCATCCCCATGGAAAAGAAATGCAAAAAAAAAAAAAAATGGCTGTCTGAGGAGGCCTTACAAATAGCTGTGAAAAGAAGAGAAGCGAAAAGCAAGGGAGAAAAGAAAAGATATACCCATTTGAATTCAGAGTTCCAAGAATAGCAAGGAGAGATAAGAAGGCCTGCCTCAGTGATCAGTGCAAAGAAATAGAGGAAAATAATATAATGGGAAAGACTAGAGATCTCTTCAAGAAAATTAGAGATACCAAGGGAACACTTCATGCAAAGATGGGCTCAATAAAGGACAGAAATGGTATAGACCTAACAGAAGCAGAAGATAAGAAGAAGAGGTGGGAAGAATACACAGAAGAACTGTACAAAAAAGATTTTCATGACCTAGATAATCATGATGGAGTGATCACTCACCTAGAGCCAGACATCCTGGAATGTGAAGTCAAGTGGGCCTTAGAAAGCATCACTATGAAAAAAGCTAGTGGAGGTGATGGAATTCCAGCTGAGCTATTTCAAATCCTAAAAGATGATACTGCGAAAGTGCTGCACTCACTATGCCAGCAAATTTGCAAAACTCAGCAGTGGCCACAGGACTGAAAAAGGTCAGTTTTCATTCCAATCCTAAGAAAGGCAATGCCAACGAATGCTCAAATTACCGCACAATTGCACTCATCTCACACACTACTAAAGTAATGCTCAAAATTCTCCAAGCCAGGCTTCAGCAATACGTAAACCGTGAACTTCCAGATGTTCAAGCTGGTTTTAGAAAAGGCAGAGGAACCAGAGATCAAATTGCCAACATCTGCTGGATCATCAAAAAAGCAAGAGAATTCCAGAAAAACATATATTTCTGCTTTATGACTATGCCAAAACCTTTGACTGTGTGGATCACAATAAACCGTGGAAAATTCTTCAAGAGACGGGAATACAAGACCACCTGACCTGCCTCTTGAGAAACCTGTATGCAGGTCAGGAAGCAACAGTTAGAACTGGACATGGAACAATAGATTGGTTCCAAATAGGAAAAGGAGTATGTCAAGGCTGTATATTGTCACCCTGCTTATTTAACTTCTATGAAGAATACATCATGAGTAACACTGGGCTGGATAAAGCACAAGCTGGAATCAAGATTGCTGGGAGAAATATCAATAACCTCAGATATGCAGATGACAGCACCCTATGGCAGAAAGTGAAGAAGAACTAAAGAACTTCTTGATGAAAGTGAAAGAGGAGACTGAAAATGTTGGCTTAAAGCTCAATATTCAGAAAACTAAGATCATGGCATCCAGTCCTGTCACTTCATGCCAAATAGATGGGGAAACAGAGTCAGACTTTATTTTTGGGGACTCCAAAATCACTGGAGATGGTGACTGCAGCTATGAAATTAAAAGACACTTACTCCTTGGAAAGAAAGTTATGACCAACCTAGACAGCATATTAAAAAGCAGAGACATTACTTTGCCAACAAAGGTCCATCTAGTCAAGGCTATGGTTTTTCCAGTGATCATATATGGATGTGAGAGTTGGACTATAAACAAAGCTAAGCGCAGAAGAATTGATGCTTTTGAACTGTGGTGTTGGAGAAGACTCTTGAGAGTCCCTTGGACTGCAAGGAGATCCAACCAGTCCATCCTAAAGGAGATCAGCCCTGGGTGTTCATTGGAAGGACTGATGTTAAAGCTGAAACTCCAATACTTTGGCCACCTGATGTGAAGAGCTGACTCATTTGAAAAGACCCTGACGCTGGGAAAGATTGATGGCAGGAGAAGGGGACTACATAGGATGGGATGGTTGGATGGCATCACCAACTAAATGGACATGAGTTTGGGTAAACTCCGGGAGCTGGTGATAAACAGGGAGGCCTGGCGTGCTGTGGTCCATGGGGTCGCAAAGAGTTGGACGAGACTGAACTGAACTGAACTGAAGTTTCACAGCAAAACTGAGATTAAGGTAAAGTAATTTCCCCTATGCCCTCTACTCCCACAAATGCATAGTCTCCTACAGCTCAATATAAAAAAAAACTCAACCTGATTTAAAAATGGGCAGAAAACCTAATTAGACATTTTTCCAAAGAAGACATTCAGATGGTTAACAGGCACATGAAAAGATGCTCAACATTGCTGATTATTAGAGGAATGCAAATCAAAAGCACAATGAGCTATCACCTCACACTTGTCAGAATGGCCGTTATCAAAAATCTCCAAATAACAAATGTGAGTGAGGATGTGGAGAAAAGGGAACGTTTGTACATTGTTGGTGAGGGGATATGAATTAGTGCAGCCGCTATAGAAAATGGTCTGCAGGTTCCTCAAAAGACTAACAATAGAGCTACTCTATGATCCAGCAATTTCACACTTTGATGAATATCTGAAGAAAATGAAAAGAATAATTTGAAAAGATCCATGTACCTCAGTGTACATAGCAGCACTGTTTACAATAGAAGTAACCCAAGTGTCCATCAACACTTAATAAAGAAAATGTGATTTTGTTGTTGTTTAGTTGCTCAGTCCTGTCTGACTCTTTGTGACCCCATGTACTGAAGATGTGATATATATTTATATAACATATATATCACATATACGTGTGTGTATCTGTGTGTACATGTGTATATATCACATATGTATCTATGTATGTGTGTATTTGTCTATTTTGGAAAATAGTCTTATTGCACTAGCCAGAATTTCCACTGTGTAGAAAAGGAGTGGTGAGAGGGGACATCTTGCCTTTTATGGACTTTTCTTAAATTGGACCTAAGAAAAGAGAGCAGATCCCTCTCTGGAGATATATGGATCAGCAGCTTTGTTTCACATTCCAAAAAGTCAGAATGGTGCCCATCCACAGTGAGAATCACTAAGAGGATCCTGACTAAGGAGAATAGAAAATTTGCTTTCCAAATCAGGAAACTTTTGAGAGTGAAAGTAGTGTTATTAATAGTTAAACCAAGAGGAGAACTGGCATAAATTGGGATGTCTTGGAAAAACTCAGACGTATGTTCCCCTTAGCTCTTGCTATAAACAGAGAGAACAATGAGAGGAATCATGGCTATTCTTATATATTTTTTTTAATGTCTTCAGTATTTGAATATTGCAGAGGCTGGTTTTGAAAAAGAATAATATTCACTTTGATTGCTGTTCAGTTCGGTTCAGTTCAGTCGTTCAGTCATGTCCAACTCTTTGCAACCCCATGGACCACAGCACGCCCGGCCTCCCTGTTTACCACCAACTCCCGGAGTTTACCCAAACTCATGTCCATTGAGTCGGTGATGCCATCCAACCATCTCATCCTATGTTGTCCCCTTCTCCTCCTGCCCTTAATCTTTCCCAGCATCAGGATCGTTTCAAATGAGTCAGTTCTTCACATCAGGTGGCCAAAGTATTGGAGTTTCAGCTTCAACATCAGTCCTTCCAATGAACACCCAGGACTGATCTCCTTTAGGATGGACTGGTTGGATCTCCTTGCAGTCCAAGAGACTCTCAAGAGTCTTCTCCAACACCACAGTTCAAAAGCATCAATTCTTCAGCACTCAGCTTTGTTTATAGTCCAACTCTCACATCCATACATGATCACTGGAAAAATCATAGCTTTGACTAGACAGAACTTTGCTGGCAAAGTAATGTCTCTGCTTTTTAATATGCTATCTAAGTTGGTCATAACTTGCCTTCCAAGGAGTAAGCATCTTTTAATTTCATGACTGCAATCACCAGCTACAGTGATTCTGGAGCCCCCAAAATTAAAGTCTGTCACTGTTTCCATTGTTTCCCCATCTATTTGCCATGAAGTGATGGGACCAAATGTCATGATCTTAGTTTTCTGAATGTTGAGTTTTAAGCCAACTTTTTCCACTCTCCTCTTTCACTTTCATCAAGAGGCTCTTTAGTTTTTCTTCACTTTCTGCCATAAGGGTGGTGTTATCTGCATATCTGAGGTTATTGATATTTCTTCCGTCAATCTTGATTCCAGCTTCAGCTTCAGGATATAAAAAAATTCAGCCTCACACAATGAGTGCATATGAGTCCTGTTCATAACCATTTTAGATAATTGGATTTTTTTCTTTGCTACTAAACTAAAACTACATGAGGGTTGATTTTCAAAAGGTTAGTTGCAATGTAGAACCTAAAACTCTATCACTGAATATTTTTGTACTCTGTTACATTAAAATACATAGGTCTGTCTTGCACATTTAATTCATGGTTATTTTCACCAGCATATGCACTTTAGATGGGCGGTATTTATGATAAAGCAGAGTTAGAAATTTGCCAGACTTTATATAAACTATGCTGTATTTGAGTCTCTGTGTAATCAACATGTATAGACATTCCTTTCCAATTTATTGGACTTACTGTTAATAGATTTTAAAGAGGAAATACTGGTAGTTTGTTTTGAATTATTTAATATGATAGCATGTTTTAAGGAAAGAAGGCAATCCTCAATTATAACACTCTTTGGGGAGTACACAATCTATTTTGTGGTGATTTGCTATATAGAAGGGCTGATAAATAATGCATTTTGGCAAAAACCAGGAAATGGTAAGAGCAGCAGAAAGGTAGTGCAATGCAGTGGTGGGAGCATACAATTCACGATTGAAGGTCTTATCTCAGTACAGTTTTATGAAGAATTTTAAAAGGGGTACACGTGGAATCACTAGATAAACTCTGATATACTGCAAACTTGTCAATTATCATATTTTGGAATTTACACTTAGTTAAATGTTTATGGTTGATAAAAATTATTAGAGGTAAGTGACAGATTTGACATACATCTCTGGTATTTGATATTTATGTCATGGAAGAAAACGAGGCTTTATGGTAGTATGAGCCTTGGGGCAGATCATGGCTGTAGTTTGCTGATACCCAGGATACATATTCTCTTTCATTTTCTGGAACAGCTCCCAGACATGGGGCAACATTTGTGAGTGAAAAACCACCCTCTGAGGTTCAGTGCTGCATATATATAATATATTATAATGGTTTTATCAATATACATGTTCCTTAGTGTCTAAGAGTTCCTTTTCCTTTATCATAATATCAACTGTTCATCAATTTATTGGCTCTCTGTTAATAACTATGAAGAAATAAGATATAAGTCATGGTCAGTCAATAAGGTGAGGTAAACAAAAAAAGTAACCCACCTGCAGTCCAGTACCAAAATATACATAAAGGTGAGAACAGTAATCAGAATCCCTACTTGACAAAGTTTCTCCTGCACACACTCTGTAATGCAGATACTTTGCTTCCTCCCACCCCGACAGTCCTTCCCTACAGATGCGCCCTTGACCACCTAACTTCCTACTGTTTCTGTCCCCTGACATCCTTTGCATTTCTTCCTAGCTTCTCTAGAATCATTTCTGACTTATCTATTTTCTTGTGGATCAGGTTTCCTTGTGCTGACTGTGGAGTATGTAACCGCTCTGACATGGCTTTAGAATCACTTCTCAGAAATTAAGCCATGCTAAGCAGTCCAAGGGCTTCACAGGCGGCACCAGTGGTAAAGAACCCGCCTGCCAATGCAGGAGACATAAGAAATGCAGGTTCGATCCTTGGGTCAGGAAGATCCCCTGGAGGAGGGCATGCAACCCACTCCAGTATTCTTGCCTGGAGAATACCATGGACAGAGGAGCCTGGAGGGCTACAGTCCATAAGAACATAAAGAGCTGGACATGACTGAAGCATGTCATGCAAGCAGTCCAATAGGCTAGCCAGGAACCATGTAGGGTGCTCTGTGTGTGTGTGTGTGTGTTCAGTCGCTAAGTCATGTCCAACTCTTTGTAACCCTGTGGTCTATAGCCTACCAGGCTCCTCTATCCATGGGAGTTCCCAGGCAAGAATGGAGTGGGTTGCCATTTCCTCCTCCAGGGGATCTTCCTGACCCAGGGATCAAACCTGCATCTCTTACACAGGCAGGTGGATTCTTTACCACTTGAGCCATCTAGGAAGCCCAGGGTTTCTGAGGCCTTGTTAAGTAGGGACTTGAGAGTACAAGCTGTGACAACATACCTATAGCAAGCATCCCGAAGAGCCCGAAGATGTCCCGAAGCAACATCTTCCTTGATGTTGCACTCAGAGGAAGAAGTAGTACCTCTAGCAAATCTGGTCACATTCCTCTTTGCTCGACACCAGGCCTACCTACAGATTCTGTTGGCCATTTCTATGCTTAATACCAGGTGAAAACCTCACATAGTTGTTCCAAAGTAAAAGGAAATATTACCAGAACAATGAAATGAAGTAATGAGATGAAAAATGATAATAAAAATAGCACATCACAGAAGGAAGCCGGTCTTATTTAAAATGAGATAAATTTAGATAAAAATGGCCAAAGACCTTGGAATCAGAGAAGCCATGAGTCAACAGTTATTGAATCCATCCCCCCTCTTAGTGTAGAGATTTCTTGCACAAGGGCTGAAAAGTCAAATGCATGTATAGGTACCAGCAGGTAATAAAAAAAGCATTTGCCATACAAAAAGGAATGGTGGGGATGGTGGTAAACAGGAAAATGCATGTCTTGTCTACATGGGGCCGTCCTTCCATAGCTCAGTACAATCGTTGTCTGTGAGTAAGTTTAATGTTGCTAGACCTTTCAATTTTTTAAGAACTGGAAATCCAGATTTTTGGTGATTTTTAAAAATTATTAAATATTACAACTTATTCAAATGTTTTAAAATATTGCCTGAAGTTAAAGAAAACCTAGATGTGAACCAGACCTGATTCACAGTGGTGACTTTTTCTCTATGAAAAACCAGACTGATAGCACAATAAACATTTCAACACCTCTAATCCTGAATGTTTCCCTATTCTGAACCAAAGCTTTCAGTATTAGTGTAATTTCCACTTAATATAACTCTATTCTCTGGATCAACACAGGAGAATCCTGTTCCTGTACTTGCTTTTTGTTCTTGAAATATGTCTTCCAAAAACAAAATGCCTAAGCTTTTATTGGAGAAGGCAATGGCACCCCACTCCACTACTCTTGCCTGGAAAATCCCATGGATGGAGGAGCCTGGTAGGCTGCAGTCCATGGGGTGGCTAAGAGTCGGACACAACTGAGTGACTTCACTTTCACTTTTCACTTTCATGCATTGGAGAAGGAAATGGCAACCCACTCCAGTGTTCTTGCCTGGAGAATCCCAGGGATGGGGGAGCCTGGTGGGCTGCGGTCTATGGGGTTGCACAGAGTCCGACACGACTGAAGCGACTTAGCAGCGGCTTATTACCTCTTTCCTTTTCTAATCCATCCAGTCCCTCTTTGTTCTCCAAACTATCTTTTTTTCTTTAATTTTTTGTTGACTTGTGCTTTTCTTTAAATTGTCTTCATCTTACTCTTTCTGAAGTACCTACAGTGACTCTCTACTGCCTTTTATTTCAAGAGCCTTCATGATCTGACCCATGGTTACCATATAAACCTCCTAGTTTATATCTTCTGCTCTAACACGTTGCTGTCATTGTCACTGTTCCGTCACTAAGTCGTGTTTGATTCTGCAACCCCAGCGACTTCCCTATCCTTCACTGTCTCCCAGAAGCAGCACACCGGGCTTCCCTATCCTTCACTGTCTCCCTGGATTTGCTCAAACTCATGTCCATTACGTCGGTGATGCCATCCAACCATTTCATCCTCTGTCACCCACTTCCCCTGCCCTCTATCTTTCCATCATCAGGGTCTTTTCCAATGAGTCAGCTCTTCGCATCAGGTGCCCAAAGTATTCATCTTCAACATCAGTCTTACCGATGAATATTCAGGGTTGATTTCCTTTAGGATTAACTGATTTGATCTCCTTGCTGTCCAAGGGACTATCAAGAGTCTTCTCCAGCACCACAGTTTGAAAGCATCAATTCTTTGGCCCTCAGCCTTTCTTATGGTCCAACTATCACCTCCACACATGACTAACATGTATATAATGTTATTAGCGGGAAATAATTCCATTCCTGATGTTTCTTTCCAAGGGAGTGGAAGTCTACTGCATTCTGCTCCTGGCTTCCCTCTGTCACTTTCCTGGCTCCACCTTTGGGATACGGAAGTGATTTGTCTGATAAGTAAATCTGAGATGAATAAACTGGACATCACAGATCAGCTTTCCTTTCTCCTACTGGGACTGAGTGACCCACAGAGGACAGAAGTCCTCCATCAGAACAGAATAAGGCTTTGGCCTCTAGTCTTCTTTTGACTTGTATAGACTCTGGTTAGAGAACTAGGGAGCTATTAATTAGGCCCTCTGAAAAATATAACCACCACATTCCCTCTCAACTCTGAAGATTCAGCCCAACTCAGAAATTGCCCCATTGATCATTGTGACTAAAGGGATTAATTCCAGAGAATTTAAGTAACTTGCCCCCAAACTAGTCAGTAGTAGGCATGAGTTTTATGTTGATAACAACAAAGTCCCTTATTTTTTCTTTCTAAGTGCAACCATTAGGAAAAACTTGATAGAATTTTCAAAGTAGAAGATTAAGTAAGGCTAAGTTAGAGGAGGATCTCATTAGCATGCAAGGAACAAAATCTTTGGCAAAAACATCAGTGAGACGAAAACAGACTCATTGTAAGCCTGAAAAAGACCCCATTCAACTCCATCTTCATAATCTAGTCTGCAGTCACTGGTAGATTTGAGGGCAGCAGTTAAACTTTGACATTTTCTGTACCCTCTCCATCCCAAACAACTTCAGCTAAGTCAGTTTTCAAATTTAAAGCATTTCTAGAAACAAGATACTGTTCAACATAAAGGCAATAAAAAAATATGATGTCTCCTTATTGTCTTTTTCACCTTCAATATGTTTTACCAAGATTCATTTACATTAGTGACATATGTGGAGAGTTAGTCAAAAAAGGACACAACATTCCACACATCATCAAGGAGACTATCTTTCCATTGATTTATATTGACATGAACTAGCAACATGGCTGACATTTCCCCTTCTTGGACGTGAATTTTGCCCCGTTACTGAAATTCCTTCCTTGCGCTTCATAAATCTGACAGTGTGAGCCTCAGGAAGCCCAGTTATCAAAGTACTGGCTGGCATTACCTCTAGTGGGCTAGAAAATGAGCAATTCTGTGTTTCCAAGGACTCTGGCTATTTAGAGTGAAAACAGAAAGGACCCCAAGGACCTATAAAAGATGCAAAATTATTCAAACAGTGAAATTTATTTATTTTTTTCTGTTCTTCAGACTACCAACTGAAGAATCTGCCAATCACTTTAGATTTTAATGTGCTGGGAATTAAAGGAATTACTATATATAGCAGCATTTTAGCTGGCAAAGAACTATCAGTTTTAAATTAAGACTTTTTTTCCCAATGAAGCATTTAGTGCATCAGAGAAACTATTCAGCAAGAAGCCTCCTTCTCCTTTTCCCACCCTGAGGCCATAACCCCAGTCACTCTACCATAAACACAAATGTTCATTGATATAGAAGATCCTTTGAAACCCATCCAAACATTTCTCTCCACTCCCTCTACTCACATGCTTCTAAAACCTTTAAAATTTATTTTTTAATTAGAGGATAAGTGCTTTATAATGTTGTGTTGGATTCTGCCATACAACAGCAGGAATCAGCCATAATTATATATATATATATATATATATATATATCCTCTCCCTTTTTAGCCTCCTTCCTTCACCCCATCCCATGCCTCTAGGTCATCACAGAGCACCAGGCTGGGCTCCCTGTGTTATATACCAACCACTCACCAGTTATCTGTTTTATGCATGATAGTGTATATATGTTAATGCTACTTTCTCAATTTGTCTTTTCCTCTCCTTCCCACACTGAGTCCAAAAGTCCTTTCTCTATATTTATATCTCTATTCCTTCCTTGCAAATAGGTTCATTGGTACTATTATTCTAGATTCCATATACACGTGTTAATATATAATACTTGTTTTTCTCTTTCTGATTTACTTCACTCTGTATAACAGGCTCTAGATTCATCTACCTCATTACTACTGACTCAAATTCGTTCTTTATTATGGCTGAGTAACATTCCATTCTATATACACCACGTCTTCTTTATCCATTCATCTGTCGATGAACATGCCTCTAATATTAAGATTAAAAAAAATGAACATACAGATAAATAAATATCACAGGCCTATGGAGTAAAATATAAGGAAAGATGGACATAGTCATAGAGGGTCCTAGCTGCTCATCAACTAGCCCATGGCAATCTAGTCTCTCTCTTTTCTGGGCACAAAGTAAAACTACATTTCTCAGCCTCCCCTGCAGTTGTAAGAAGCCATATGATTGAGTTCTGGCCAATGGGATGCAGGCAGAAAAAATGAACATCACTTCCAGACAAAAAGTATTTGTCAGTAGATTAACACTTGATGTCACCATTTTGTTAATCCTTTCCCTGCCCAGGGGCTGCTGCTGCTGCTAAATCACTTCAGTCGTGTCCAACTCTGTGTGACCCCATAGACAGCAGCCCACCAGGCTCCCCCGTCCCTGGGACTCTCCAGGCAAGAACACTGGAGTGGGTTGCCATTTGCTTCTCCAGTGAATGAAAGTGAAAAGTGAAAGGGAAGTCACTCAGTTGTGTCCGACTCTTTGCGACCCCATGGACTGCAGCCCACCAGCCTCTTCCATCCATGGGATTTTACAGGCAAGAGTACTGGAATGGGGTGCCATCACCTTCTCCATCCCTGCCCAGCTAGGACCTGGTATTTGTGACATTTTTTCTGCTCACTCTGCTTTGAGGAGCTCTAATGGGTGATTGTATACTAATCCAAGCCTTTGACTTTATTCTTAATGGCCTTCAGAAGTCTAGAATATGCTGATCCCATCCAGTGCTCTGATATAGGTGAGACAGATACCAGTCTCTCAGACAGCACTACAAAAAAGTTGGAATTTTGGACATGTGGCCCAATCCTTTCCCTCCCCAGAGAGAAGCTGGGATTTGGGATTTTTTTAATTCCCTAACTCAGTACTGAGCCAAGAGGAAAGGCTATGGTAAGTCCTTGCATATTAATCCAAAGAACTGCCTTTGCTTTTAAAAGCTCCCAAGGCAGGAAGGGTGTTGACCTATCAGCACTCACATTCAGGCAAGGAAGAATCCAGTATATGGTCTATGCCCACAGAAAAGTCAGAATGTTGGACACACAGCCTAATCTTTTCTTTCCTTATCCACGGAGCTGGAAGTTTCCCATCATGTGGGACTGTACCAAAGGGAAGGATTATGGCAAAATGGAGCCTCAGATTCTCCTACCAGCTTCAGTGTGGCTTGTTTTGCTCTCTTTAGTGATAGAATCATTTCAACTGATTTCGTGAGGAAAAAAGGGAAAATTGGTCCATGTCTTGTTGTGGAATCAGTGTGTCCATGGGAGAGAAAATGACAGAAGTCTCCCTATTCCCTCACCTTGCTCCATCTTAACCATTTTTAAGTACACACATCAGTGGCATTAAAAACACTCACAATGTTGTGTTACTGTCACTGCCATCAATTCACAGATCTTTTCTTCTCATGAAACTGAAACTCTATACTTATTAAGCAATAATACACCGTTCCTCACTCTCCCCTTTTCTACTGTTCGTGCGGTTCTCAAGGCAAGAATACTGAAGTGGTTTGCCATTCACTTCTCCAGTGGACCATGTTTTGTTCCAACTCTCCACCATGACCCAACCATCTTGGGTGGCTCTACATGGAATGGCTCATAGCTTCATTGAGTTACACAAGGCTGTGACCCATGTGATCATTTTGGTTAGCTTTCTATGATTGTGGTTTTTCTTCTAGAGGCTATGGGATTATAGTTTTTGCTTCTTCTTATAGTTCTTGCCTCTGCCCTGTGATGGATAAGGATAAGAGGTCTGTGCAAGCTTCCTGATGGGAGGGTCTGGCCATGGGAACAACTGGGTCTTGCTCAGTGCTCAGCAAATCTTTAAACCAGTTGTCTGCTGGTCGGTGCAGCTGTGCTCCCTCTCTGTTAGCTGTTTGGCCTGAAGTGACCCAGTCCTGGAGTCTACAGGCTCCATATAAGGGCTACTGGTGACCCCCGAAAGGACTTATGCCAACACGCACCTCCCAGGACTGCTGCTGCTACTGCCCTTGTCCCCATAGCAGGCCACTGCCGATCCAGGCCTCTGCAGAAGGACTTCAACACTCACAGGCAGGTCTTGCTCCGTTTCCTGTGGAATCACTGATCCTCTCCCCTGGGTCCTGGTGCACACAAGATTTCGTTTGTGCCTTTCAAAAGTCTCTGTTTCCCCCAGTCCTGTGGAAGGTCCGTAATCAAATCCCATTGACCTTCCGAGTCAGGTTCCCTGGAGATTCCCCGGCCCTTTGCTGGATCCCCAGGTTGGGAAGTCTAATGTGGGGCCTGAACTTTTGCAACAGGGCGAGAACTTCTTTGGCACTTTTGTTCTCCAGTTTGCGGGTCACCTACCTGGTGGGTATGGGGTTTTATTTTTTCATGGTTGTGGCCCTCCTACAGTCTCGTTGCGGTTTCTCCTTTGTCCTTGGACACGGGGTATGTTTTTTTTGGTGGGTTCCAACATCCTCCTGTCAATGGGTGTTCAACAGCTAGTTGTGATTTGGGTGCACTTGCAGGAGGAGATGAGCACAGTCCTTCTACTCTGCCATCTTGGCTCTATGAGCTCTCTGGCACGGCCTGGGCCAGGGGGGTTGCATCGGCCCACCCACAAGGTCCAAACCTTCCAGTGACTGGAGCAGGTGCACTAAAAGTTAACCACCATCTTACCGTCTGTAAAATATCAATGAATTTGACTACTCTAGGTACTTATATCGGAGAAGGCAATGGCATCCCACTCCAGTACTCTTGCCTGGAAAATCCCATGTCCAGAGGAGCCTGGAAGGCTGCAGTCCATGAGGTCGCTGAGGGTCGGACACGACTGAGCAACTTCACTTTCATTTTTCATTTTCATGCATTGGAGAAGGAAATGACAACCCACTCCAGTGTTCTTGCCTGGAGAATCCCTGGGACGGGGGAGCCTGGTGGGCTGCCGTCTATGGGGTCACACAGAGTCGGACATGACTGAACTGACTTAGCAGCAGCAGGTACTCATATAAGTGGAATCACAGGGTATTTGGCCTGTTGTGACTGGCGTATTTCATTAAAATAATGTCCTCCAGGTTCATCTGTGTTGTCACATGTGTTGCGTCTTGAGTCTTTGAAAATTATAAGAAAACCAGAATCTAAAGCCAGCAGTGAAAACGACAAAGATATGATTTAACTTACACATTAGAACTGTCAAAAATCTCAAACACTGACAGTGCCAGGAAACAGAAAAAAAGAAAGAGGACGACATGGAAGAGGGCTTCCCTGGTAGCTCAGTGGTAAGGAATCTGCCTGCCAATGTGGGAGACACAGGCTTGATGCCTGGTCTGAGGGGATCCCACGTGCCACGAAGCAGCTAGGCCCATGCACCACAACTATTGAGCCTGTGCTCTAGAGCCTGGGAACTGTGACCACTGAGCCCACGAATCGCAACTACTGAGATCCACGTCTACTGAGGTCTGCAGCTACTGTGGTCTGCATGCCCTGAGCCTGTGCTTCAGTGAGAGGGGCCACCACAATGAGAAGCCTGCGCACTGCAACTAGAGAAAAGCCCACGTGTCAAGAAAGACCCAGCACAGCCAAAAATAAATACATACTAAGACATAGAATATAGGAAATGGGAGATGTAACAAAAGACAAAGGGTATGAGAATCCTCAGAATGATGATAAAGAGAGATGCTTGATGACAATGGTCCTTAGACAAAGAGGGGCAACTGGTTCAGATGGAAGAAGGTCAGAGGGCTCTGGGAGAAATCTTGTCAAGAAGATCAATTGATAAAAGACATAATACAGATGAATATAATAAAAAGAGACAGACAACTAGAGGAATGTGGCCTTGAGTTAGTGCTATATGTTGTACATAGAAAATAAATATAAATAGACAAATATAAATATAAATATAAATAGACAAATATAAAAAGACAATTATTAAGTCCAAGGAAAGCAAATTTGGGCAGAAAAAGAAAAGTTATCCTAGAATATCAACTATCAATAGCATTTTATAGCAATAAAAACATTAACTCCAAATATTAATCTAACCAAAATTATGATATGACTAAATTAGGTCAGATACATGGGAAAGGGGAGCCTGGTAGGCTGCAGTCCATGGGGTCGCTAAGAGTCGGACACGACTGAGCAACTTCACTTTCACTTTTCACTTTCATGCACTGGAGAAGGAAATGGCAACCCACTCCAGTGTTCTTGCCTGGAGAATCCCAGGGACAGGGGAGCCTGGTCGGCTGCCGTCCATGGGGTCGCACAGAGTTGGACATGACTGAAGCGACTTAGCAGCAGCATGGGAAAGGTATGTTCTCATTTACCACAGCAGAAAATCAATAGATTTTGTATAAGCTCTCCTAAAAATATGTAGTAATATAAGCATGTTATTTAGGTAATGAAAGTAAATGCCAAAAGAATCAGCTAAGATTGTTTAACATATTTGCTTCTAAGAAAGGAGAAATAGAAACGATAAAAAAGTCAAGATAGAAGCTGTTATTTTTTTTCTTGTAAGAAAACCTTTAGAATTATTTGACTCTTTACATACATTTAAAACTTCAGTGCAAATTTAAAACCTAATTAAAGACAATAGCCTTACGCTTATAAATTATCTTCATCTATACCCACCAACATGATGAGCTCGACAGACAGTGAGTAAATACAGCATTTTGTATTTTGATTGTTATATACAGCCATCTAGGAAAATAGACACATGTATGTTTTTAATTATAAAGTTAACAGGTTCATGACAACTAAAAACAATATGCAATCCTGAATTGATCCTGGACCGAAAGACAGATCTATCTATCTATCACATTATTGGAATAATTGCCAAAATTAGAATAAGGCCCATATTATTATTAAATAATATTCCATTAATGTTATTTCCTGATTTTGATAATTGTACTATGGTTATGTAAGAGAATTTCTGTCTTCTTTAGAAATATACACTGAATGGTTTAAGGGTAAAGGAACATCTGGTCTACAGTTTATTCTCAAATAGTTCAGAAAAAAATATTTACTTCTATATCTACTTTTCTAAACAGAGAGATTGCTCACAGACTTCAAAAACAAATATAAGGATACGGGGGTGGGGAGAGGGTGAGTGGGTAGGGGATAGACTGGGAGTTTGGGACTGACATGTACACATTGCTATATTTAAAATAAAATGTCTTTCCATGAAAAAATATAATAAAATACGTTTGCATCCAAAAATAAATAAAAATGGAGAGGCTGATAAAGGGAATGTGGGAAAATGTTAACAATTAGTGAAACTGGGTAGAGGGTATATGGGAGTTCTTTGCACTATCCTTACCACATTTCTATAAACTTAAAATTATTTCAAAATAAGAATAATAAGAAGGCAATAGATGACAGTAATAAGCTGCTAGAAAGAGCCCAACACATTCACCCTCAGTTCACATTCAGTTCTCTAATCTTTATATGCTATTCTCATTTCTGTAAATATACTGGTAAGAATAGTTTAAAAAAAAAAACTCACTTATTTCAGTCGAGATATCACAGGAGCTCAAATATTTAAATATTCCATCACTACACTCATTGAAAAACTCTAACAAGAGTTGTGAGGGAAATATTTCCTGTTCTCTTCTTTAAGCCTACGTTTTTATCTAATACAGATCAGTTAACATGTATTTCTTTTACTTTAGCCTAGAATTGATCTAATCACTTTAGTCTTTCAAAGTGTAGATTGAAAAAGCCAACTATTTTATCCCCACACTATATCAGTTAGAACTGCATATGGCTTAAAACACATTGATAAAACCTAGTTTTTATTATGTGACAAAAGTCCAATGGCAGGTTACTGCTGGCATTCACCCAGCTCAACGGGCCAGGGCTGGTGTTTCTATGGATCTCTTGGTCTGTCCCTCATTCCCAAGACGGCTGTCACAGTCTTCAAGCATCAGTTTTAAGGCAAGAGGAAAGAGGCAGGAGCAGCATGAACCACATGGCTCCTCTACTTAGTCTTCATTTCATGTCCCACTTAATAGAACTGAGTCACAAGGTCACTGCCAAGGAAGGATGAGGGAGGCTGGAAGAAAGAACAAAGAACAAAGCAGGATTGTCACAACTGGCTTCTCGGACCATGGGTTTTACTTGGAAATTCTTCCTCCTTAAGACTGAACCAATTACCACCCTGAATAAAACTGGGGCTCTGTTAGCAAAGAAGGGAGTAGAAAGACTGGGAAGCAACCAGAAGTGTCTCCCATGCCTTCCTCATCCTAGTCATCAGACTACTGGTCACCGCCTAGAAGTCCTGTGCATGCCTGCTAGGTTGCTTCAGTCGTGTCTGATTCTTTGCGACTCCATGGACTATAGCCCTCCAGGCTCCTCTGTCCATGGGATTCTCCAGGCAAGAATACTGGAGTGGATTGACACACCCCTCCTCCAGGGATCTTCCAAACCCAGGGATCGAACCCACATCTCTTACATCTCCTGCACTGACTGGTGGTTCTTTACCACTAGCGCCACCTAGGAAGCCAACTATTCATTCAGGTAGATGCATATTAAGACCTTCCTGTCAGTTAGAGAGTCTTCCAAGCAGTTTTTAAGTTCAAAAGCAATTTTATGAAAGGAATACAGTGGTAAAGAGAAGGTGAGCTGTCAGAATAGTTGTATAACTTATATGTCACATGAATAGTTGGAACCTCTGCAGCTTGTTCACCATAGTGCCTGTTGCAAAAAAGTTAGGAGAAACTTTGGAAGCTGATCTGTGGCAATATTTTCAGCCAATATTTTACATTGTCTGAAGAACAGCTTTACTATTCTAGCAAACTACCCAATAACAGAAGCTATAGTGGTTCATGTATCATCGACCATGTTTGCATAATTATACATAATTGCACAATTATTCTTGCAACTACATTTTCATGCCTTTAGGCTATAGGAGGAAACTAAAGCCATAGGAGAAAACAAGTTGTGTAGGAAGAACACGTAGCGTGAGAAAGGGAGAAAAGTGACAATCAAAGATTGCTCTAAAGAGCATTCACATACAAGACCATCAGAAGAAGAGGGGAAACGTAATACTTGTAAGATTATTTAATTCCTAAAATGTTCTTTTACAGTGTCTAGTATAGTGTTTACCCTGTTAAACTTTTTATTTAACTATATTTTCATTCTCACAATTCCTAATTGTTTTTCATTTGTGACCTATTGGTTCTTTACTCAGATCTGCCTATTCCTATTTTGTAATTTCTTTTTACATATACATTTACATATATTTTAATTTTATTTATTTTTGGCTATGCTGGATCATCATTGCTTTGCACGAGCTTTCTGTAGTTGCAGCGAGTGAGGTCTACTCTTTGTTGAGGTGTGCAGGCTTCTCATTTTGGGGGCTTCTCTTGTTGCGCAGCACAGATTCTAGGTGAGGGTTTCAGTAATTGTAGCACTCAGGCTCAGTAGTTGTGGCTCGCGGGCCCTTGAGCTCGGGCTCAGCAGTTGTGGAGCACAGGCTGAGTTGCTCCATCACATGTGGAATCTTCCTGGACCAGGAATCAAACCTATGTCCTCTGCATTGGCAGGTGGATTCTTATCCATTGTGCCGCCAGGGAAGTCCTATAATTTCTTGTTCTTTTTCTTTTTTGAAGATCAGAAACCTATTTTTTTAATCATTCAATATGTTTCTATTATTTTGCATTTTACTAGGAGTGAACCATCTGACTATTTTGCTCTCTTTTTTAGTGGTAGTTTTCATAATGCTGAATTTGTATTATGGGTTGGTAGGCTAATCTTAGATGGAACAGGTTTGTTGCTGTTTTGTATTATCTTATTTTCTCTCTCTGTGACAATACCTCTCTCTATAAACTATGTGGTTGCCTCCACTCGGCCCCCAGGGAGACCCACCACTCAAGTCCAGAACCAGATCTTAGACTGAAGGACAGTTCCAAGTGCAGAGTGATGGGGCTATTTTAGATCTAGCTACAGAGCCAAACAAGTCCTGCTGCTGGGCTTGCTCTACTTCCTCCTGCCCCCGCTGCAGGGACTCAGTTTTATAAAGCCACAGCTTCAAGCAGTGATCAGAGCTGTTTCCACCTCCTTTCATGGTCAGGGTGGGCCCACCTGGCCTTAGCCTTTACATGGGGATGCTGGCCCTGGTGCCCCACCGCATGTCAGTCACTTTGGTTTTCTTTCTGCTGCAGAAGTCACTCTCCTAACTCTGTCTATTTCTGAACCTAGAGCCCTGCAGTCCCAGCTTACTGCCGAGTGTTTCCATTTCTGGCGCATGAAACTGTTGAGTTATTGTTTGGGTTTTTGTTCCTTATTGCTAGGTCTTTTAAGTTTGGAGCAGAGAGGAAATGTTTAAGGATATGCTCACAGTACCACTTGATGGGGAAGTCTGGAAAGAAACAAAAGTAAAGTGTGACTATAGATAAATCTGTTGGTCAGGAGTCAGAAGTTGAAGAGCATCACAGTGTCCTCAAGGATGGCCTTGTTTCCAAAGACACGAAGATAACCTAACCAAAAGGAACAAGCGTGTCAGCTGAGGAATGAAAAATGCTCAAATGCATATTTATTGTAAGACTAGCACAGGTATATTCCAAAAAGGAATAGAGAAAAGAGAAAAAAGCATTGCCAGGATAATCCATGCAATTTTCCAAAGTCCATTCCATCAACCCCATGACCTTAAACCTAGAAGAAATGCAATCAAGAGATTAATTATGATATTAAATTCAAAATTTTATTAAAGAATCCATCTCCCCTGTAAACTGTCCTTTTAATTGCATGACTCAGAAATTTGCACTGAGGGTCCACCAGTCTCCAGGGCTTTCTAGCATTCTCTTCTCATTGGTGTTCATTCTGCATATTGTAAATTTCTTAAGTTGCTTTCATATTTGTTGCCTTATTCCTACTGTCCAAATGCTTAACTGAGTTTGAACCCCATCAAAGAGCACGTGTTCTCTCTTATAACAGTTCTCACTCATTTACAAAAGGCATCTCCCATTGCCCGGTGTATTTTCCCATACCTCCAATTTCCTGCTCATGTCTGTTTCTATTTCTCCCACCAGATGTCATGTGTTTGTTTGTTTCCAGTCCTATGATGTCATCTATGCTGAAGATGCTACTGTTTTAGACTTTGGAGTCTAAAATTTTTTTTAGTCCTAACAGTCCTACTTCCTAGGTTAGCGTTTCCTTCCGCCACCACATTTGTACCAGCTGGAGAATCCTTCCATCAGTGTATTTCTGAGCTGAAGTTACCACTGGTAACATTTCTCAAGCCGTTAGTGGTACAGGAAAGCAATATGTCTTATCCCATGCATTTCCTAGCTTTCTTTCAGATCAAGAAGAACACTGCTTTCTCTACCTCTTTTCCTATAGTCAGTTCAGTTCGGTTCAGTTCAGTCACTCAATCATGTCCGACTCTTTGCGAGCCCATGAATCGCAGCATGCCAGGCCTCCCTGTCCATCACCAACTCCCAGAGTTTACTCAGACTCACGAGTAAAGTAATGCCATCGAGTCAGTAATGCCACCCAGCCATCTCATCCTCTGTCGTCCCCTTCTCCTCCTGCCCCCAATCCCTCCCAGCATCAGAGTCTTTTCCAATGAGTCAGCTCTTCGCATGAGGTGGCCAAAGTACTGGAGTTTCAGCCTCAGCATCATTCCTTCCAAGGAACACCCAGGACTAATCTCCTTTAGGATGGACTGGTTGGATCTCCTTGCAGTCCAAGGGACTCTCAAGACTCTTCTCCAACACCACAGTTCAAAAGCATCAATTCTTCAGCGCTCAGCTTTCTTCACAGTCCAACTCTCACATCCATACATGACCACTGGAAAAACCATAGCCTTGACTAGACAGACCTTTGTTGGCAAAGTAATGTCTGTGCTTTTCAATATGCTGTCTAGGTCATAACTTTTCTTCCAAGGAGCAAGCGTCTTTTAATTTCATGGCTGCAGTCACCATCTGCAGTGATTTTGGAGCCCCCCAAAAAAAAGTCTGACACTGTTTCCACTGTTTCCCCATCTATTTCCCATGAAGTGATGGGACCAGATGTCATGATCTTAGTTTTCCTATAGTGACACAACCTAATTCCTTACTCTTGTATTCCACTTCCATTTCCCCCTAGAGAATCCCTCTTTCTTTCAGTTAGAGTCAAATTTAGGGGCTTTCCCCCCAAACTTCCACCCTTTCCTAAGTTATTCTCATTCCTTCCCTACAACATATAGGGTTACACTGTTTGTCTGATTGATGTCATCATTTTCTTTATGTTCTCTCTCCATTGAATTGCAAGACAAAATCTATTTTTAAAGCTAGATCTATTCTTGTCCATGTTCCAGACTTGCCACTTGTACATGAAGGTGTTCTTTAGAGCAAGCTTTGATTCTCACCTTTCTCCCTTTCTCACTCTATGTGTTCTTTCTACACAATTTGTTTTTTCTTATGGAACTTCAATTTCCTTCTATAGACTAAAGGCATGAAAATGGTATTTACAAGAATAAGTGTGCAGTTAAGTATAATTAAAACAAATTTAGGCATGTATGATCAAAGACCTCACAAACAAATCTAAAAGATAAGCAAACCTGATTAGGAGACAGTATTTGTCATGTACTTTAAAGATTATCTTACAGAGTAATAAGAAAAAGATTAGTGATATAATAGAAGTGCAAACAGAGGCTATGCGTAGATGATTCACAAAAAATACAAATGGTCATTAAACATATGAAAAGATGCTCAATCTCACTAGGAACCATAAAAATACAAGTTAAAACAATAATGGCAAACTTTCTATGCATTAGATTGCCAAAAATGGTTGATTTTCTTCTTGAACTTTTGCAAGGTTTGGGGGAATGAGTACTTTCAGATATTAGTAGTGGGGATACAAATTGGCTCAACCAGTTTGTACTTTTGCTACAACTCGTAAGTTCTACACATAGACTTCTATCATAATATGGCCCAGAAACTTATATGAGGGTTCCATGCAGCACTATTTATGATAGAAGAAATTAGTAACATTTTAACTATCTATCAAATAGGAAATAGCTAAACAAGTCAGATTCACAATATTATATAGCAGTTAAAAGGAGTACACTAAATCAATTTGCATCAGCGTGGATAAATCATAAAACATAAATGTTTATTTAAGAAAGCAAACTACAGAATAATATGTGTAATATGTTGGGGGGCTTCCCAGGTGGCTCAGTGGTAAAGAATTCACCCCCCATCAGTTCAGTCCCTGGGTCGGGAAAATTCCCTGGAGTAGGAAATGGCAACCCTCTCCAGTATTCTTGCCTGGAAAATTCCATGGACAGAGGAGCCTGGTGGACTAATAGGTCACCATTTGTCAAATACACACACACACACATGATATTAAAACAATATTCTGTATTGGAAATAAAAGCAAAAATAAACAAATGGGACCTAATTAAACTTAAAAGCTTCTGCACAACAAAGGAAACTATAAGCAAGGTGAAAAGACAGCCTTCAGAATGGGAGAAAATAATAGCAAATGAAGCAATTGACAAACAACTAATCTCAAAAATATACAAGCAACTCCTACAGCTCAACTCCAGAAAAATAAATGACCCAATCAAAAAATGGGCCAAAGAACTAAATAGACATTTCTCCAAAGAAGACATACAGATGGCTAACAAACACATGAAAAGATGCTCAACATCACTCATTATCAGAGAAATGCAAATCAAAACCACTATGAGGTACCATTTCACACCAGTCGGAATGGCTGCGATCCAAAAGTCTACTAGCAATAAATGCTGGAGAGGGTATGGAGAAAGGGAACCCTCTTACGCTGTTGGTGGGAATGCAAACTAGTACAGCCACTATGGAGAACAGTGTGGAGATTCCTTAAAAAACTGGAAATAGAACTGCCTTATGATCCAGCAATCCCACTGCTGGGCATACACACTGAGGAAACCAGAAGGGAAAGAGACACGTGTACCCCAATGTTCATCGCAGCACTGTTTATAATAGCCAGGACATGGAAGCAACCTAGATGTCCATCAGCAGATGAATGGATAAGAAAGCGGTGGTACATATACACAATGGAGTATTACTCAGCCATTAAAAAGAATACATTTGAATCAGTTCTAATGAGGTGGATGAAACTGGAGCCTATTATACAGCCAGAAAGAAAAACACCAATACAGTATACTAACGCATATATATGGAATTTAGAAAGATGGTAACAATAACCCTGTATACAAGACAGCAAAAAAGACACTGATGTATAGAACAGTCTTTTGGACTCTGTGGGAGAGGGAGAGGGTGGGATGATTTGGGAGAGTGGCATTGAAATACGTATAAAATCATATATGAAATGAGTCGCCAGTCCAGGTTTGATGCATGATACTGGATGCTTGGGGCTGGTGCACTGGGACGACCCAGAGGGATGGTATGGGGAGGGAGGAGGGAGGAGGGTTCAGGATGGGGAACACATGTATATCTGTGGTGGATTCATTTCGATATTTGGCAAAACCAATACAATATTGTAAAGTTTAAAAATAAAATAAAATTTTAAAAAAAATTTTTTTAAAAACCAATATTCTGAAAACTCATAATAGTGATAACCTCCAGGAATGGAGGAAAAGAATGTATCACAAATGGGAAGCAGGGTAACAGCCAATATTTTAAAGAGCTTATTAAATATGATATAGTGTTCAAGTGTTTTACATAAATTATTGCATTTTATCCTTAAAACCACCTTATAAGGTAGGTATTAACAACATTTCCATTCTCCAGATAAAGAAACTTAGGCACAGACAGGTTAAGTAACTTGCCTAAAGTTACACAGTCAGTTAATTGGTAGAGTACAACGTAAGCAAGCTAATCTGGCTATAGGCCTCCTTTAATAATGATGCTTGGGATACACATTGGGGGCAATAAGATAGTGCTCCAGGAGGACCTCACAGCCACTTTAACTGTAGGTTTCTGGTCTGTTGAAAGGAGAGTGTATTCAGGAATCACTTATAATGTTAAAAGTCAATTCCAAATAGGAAAAGCAATTACTGATACATCTTAGATGGAACCACATCAAAAAGGAAAAGATGAATGAGTGAACAAAGAGAAGAAGGAAAGAAGGATGGGAGAGAGAGAAAAGGAGGGAGGAGAGAGGAAGTTTTCTCCCATATGTTTTCTAGCTTGAAGGAGTGAATGAAGGGAAGGAGAGAGGCAACAAAAAAGGAGAGAAAAGGACTCTATCGGTTTAGTGATGAATTTCATTGTGATGTCTTATCAAACACTTCTGGTGATCTAATATCTATGCCAGTATTAGAATTTATCTCAGCCCATATTGAGAAAAAGGAGATTAAAGGGAAATAAAACCCTTGGATAGTGCATGCATTCTCCTGTCCACAAATGCGAGCACCACCAGTCCAAAATTCTCTACAGAGCTCTTTCTTCCGTGAGCTGAGCCCTCCTTTGCCCTTGAAACTAATTCTTAGTGCACTGTGACCAGTTCTTTTCCATTATCCAGAGAGGTGACCTGGCCTGCAGTCATCCTCATTGTTTGGCTGTGATGCAGAGAAAAGACAATTCCAATGAAGTTTCAATTAAATCAAGGAGAGAAAGAAAAGTTCTTCTTAGTACCAAAAGTCATTCATTGTCCCCCAAGACCATCCAGGGGACAGTAGAGCACCTCTGTCTAGGAAGAGCTCTCTTTAATCACCCCAGCTCTATAGGAAACCTATTTTCCTAAAAACTCAATCAGAGAAAGCCCTGCAATATAAGAACCTCAAAAGGAATTGTGTTTACCCTTCCTTTCAGCATAGAGAAAGTTCCAGGCCCTCGCACAATGCCCTAACTGTGTTCTTGGACTTGACCAATCAATCCAGTGTCTGCTGGCAACCTCTTTGCAAGTGGAGTAGTAACTGAGGGATGTGAGATTTGAGCTCCCCCAAGTGGCCGGTCCCATGACTTCATGGCAAATAGATGGGGAAACAATGGAAACAGTGACAGACATTTTCTTGAGCTCCAAAATCACTGTGGATGGTGACTGCAGCCATGAAAGAGAAGACGCTTGCTCCTTGGAAGAAAAGTTATGACAAACCTAGACAGCATATTAAAAAACAGAGACGTTACTTTGCCGACAAAGGTCCATCTAGTCAAAGCTATGGTTTTTCCAGGAGTCACGTATGGATGTGAGAGTTGGACTATAAAGGTGAGCATCAAAGAATTGATGCTTTTGAACTATGGTATTGGAGAAGACTCTTGAGAGTCCCTTCAACTGTAAGGAAATAAAACCAGTCAGTCCTAAAGGAAATCAACCCTCGATATTCATCAGAAGGACTGATGCTGAAGCTGAAGCTCCAATACTTTGGCCACCTGATGCAAAGAGCTGACTCACTGAAAAGACCCTGATGCTGGGAAAGACTGAAGGCAGAAGGAGAAGGGGACAACGGAGGACGAGATGGATGGTTAGCCTCACCAACTCAACGGACATGAGTTTAGGCAAGCTCGGGGAGATAGTGAATGACAGGGAAGCCTGGCATGCTGCAGTCCATGGGGGTGCAAAGAGCGACTTTGGACATGACTTGAGTGACTGAACAACAAAGTGGCTGAAACCTTCTGCTCACCTGGATGGGTAAGCTGGATTTTTTCTAGCTATTCTGAACTTCTCAACTCTGTGTGCAATCCATTTATCTTCTTTTGATGTTTTTTTTTTTTTATGGTGTTTTCTGAAATATTATTTTGTGATGAATTCTTATCCTGAAACACTGAATATTACAGTATTTGTGACTGGGGTTAGCCCAGAATTTTTCTCAATAATAGATTGTACAATCTGCTTATTCTTTTCTGTCTGTTTTTGTCAACCCACATGGCACTATTTATGTGAACTCATTTTTGGAGCCTTTTTTTTTTTTTTAATTTTTAGGGCTGTGATACAATTAACTTAGTACCAGACTTTCCATATATTCTGTGACAGAGGAGAAAAATGACTTTGTGTGTGTAATTTACTCTAAAGTAGTTCTCAAAACAAGTCATCTAGACCTATGATTAAGAACAAAAAAAGCGCTTCCCTGGTGGCCTACTGGTTAGGAATCCACCTGCCAATGCAGGGGACACTGGTTGAATCCCTGGTCCAGAAAGATCCCACATGCCATGGAGCAACTAATCCCAAATACCACAGTTACTGGCCCAGCACTCAAGAGCCCATGCTCTGCAGCAAGAGAAGCCACTGCAATGAGAAGCCCTTCAATTGCAGCGAAGAGCAGCCCCCCAGTCACGCAACTAGAAAAAGCCAGCACATAACAGCAAAGACCCAGCACAGCCAAAAACAGAGAAAGAAAAATGTTTTTTAAAAAAAGAACAAAACAAAACTTAATTGAGTTTGATCCACATTGCAAGCATGCTAAGTCACTTCAGTTGTGTCCAACTCTTTTCAACCCCGTGGGCCGTAGCCCACCAGACTCCTCTGTCCATGAGATTCTCCAGGCAGGAACACTGGAGTGGGTTGTCATGCCCTCCTCCATGGGATCTTTCCTACGCAGGGATTGAACCCTCATCTCTTACGTCTCCTGCACTGGCAGGTAGAGTCTTTATCACTAGTGCCACCTACATTCCTCACCCCCATATAACTCAAGACCACAAAACACAGAGCCCCTTAGCCAAAGCTTGCAGTATTTCCTTCCTCCTCTGTCTTAGGAACTCCTTCCAGATACAGAGCTAGTCTTGAATTTGGCAATTTTTCTTGATGCAGAAGCATATTTTCTCATTTCAAAAAGAAAAAAGTTCTTTCTCTTAAAGAGTAAGATAACCAAAGTTAAAAGGCAAACCACAAATTGGGCAATACTGCAATGACTATGATAAAGCACTTACATAAAACTCTGGGAGAAAGATCATAACCTCGATCAAAAGAAGATATAAATGTTATTTCCAAAAGAGGAAACACTAATGAGCAACAAAATTTGCAAATACTTCACCCTCTAAAGAGATCAAAGAAATAAAAATTAAAACAAGATAACATTATGTCTACTTGTTAACAAAGATGTTTGAAATGCTAAAATGATGCATTCACGTGCAGTAAAATAGACTTTGGACAACTTATTTTTGAGAACAAGCTGACGGTTTTCAAGTCTTATTCCTCTCCCTTCTGCTGCCCCACATCAGGGCAAGCTGGTAAGAGAGCACAGACGCTCCCTTCTTTCATGCAGCTAAGTTCCAACTGTACAAGCCCTGGCCCATGCCTGAGAAGCCACATCTGTAGCCCACCCGTTAACCCAAGAAAACCCCAAACCAGCCACATTTCTTGTTCTCTCAAGCCATTTTGAAACATGCTTGCTACTCTTTTCAAAATGTCTCAAAATGTGAGTGATAAACCTCTTTCTGTCCTCTTGGGGTGTGTGTGTGAGTGTGTTATCACCAGTCTTGACACCTGAACCAACTGTGGGTAGGTGGTCCATCTCATCTCTACAAAAACCCTGCTACTTGAGGTGTTAACTTCGCCTGGTCAAGACAGTATTTGCCAGATCCTTGAGTGTAAAGCTGTGTTTTTCCCTTTTTGTCATCAATAAATATTTCCTAGAGAGATAACTATATAACTATATAAAATTTCACTTTCACTCACTAGTTTTGACACCCATTAATATTAATCATTACTCTAATTTTTGCCAAATGGAGATTTTCTAATATCATCAATTCTTCCACATTTAGTAATTATCTTTTATTCAAAGGATTTTCTCTAGCCTTTTTTATTTATTTATCCAACTTTATTGAGATATAATTGATACATCTCAATTATATGAGAAGTTTTTACCCTTTGACCAATTATTTCCATTTCCCCTACCTCCTAGCCCTTGGCAACTACCATAGTACTCTCTGCTTCTGTGAGTTTGACTTTTGTAGATTCCACATGTTAAGTGAGATCATACAGTATTTATCTTTCTCTGACTTGTTTCACTTAGCATAATGTCCTCAAATTCCATCCGTATTGTTGTGAATGGCAGGATTTCCTTTTTTATAACTGAATCATACTCTACTGTGTGCATGTATTCCAGATTTTCTTTATCCATTCTTATGTAGATGAATACTCAGGCTTTT
The DNA here is from genome assembly GCF_002263795.3 of Bos taurus. Classification (NCBI taxonomy): domain Eukaryota; kingdom Metazoa; phylum Chordata; class Mammalia; order Artiodactyla; family Bovidae; genus Bos; species Bos taurus. The sequence continues at coordinate 94,672,940 of NC_037329.1, read as the reverse complement.
TCTATGTCTTAACAATTGTGAATAATGCTGCAGAGAACATGGGGGTGCAGGTATCTCTTCAAGACACTGATTTCATTTCCTTCAGATCTATACCCGGAAGTGAGATTGTTGGACCATATGGTGATTCTAAACGTCAGGAAACTCCGTACTGTGTTAATTTACTTTCTTACCAACAATGTACAAGAGTTCTAATTTCTCCAAAACCTCAGCAATCCTTGTTATCTCTTGTATTGGGTAATCGACATTCTATCAGGTATGAGGTGATATCTGATTATGGTATTGATTAAATTTCCCTGATGATTAGTGATGTTGAGTATCTTTTCATGAACCTGTTTTGTATATCTTTGGGGAAATGTCTATCCATTTTTAAAATAAAACTATTTGATTATTTTCCCTATTGAGTTATATGAGTTTCTTACTTGTTTTAGATATGAACACTTTATCAGATATATGATTTGCAAACACTTTATCCCATCTTGTACATAACCTCTTCATTTTGTTGACACTTGCTGTGCAGAAGTTTTTTAGTTTGATACAGACCCACTTGTTTATTTTTGGTTTTGTTGCTTGTGTTTTTAGTATCATATCCAAAAAGTTGTTATAAAGACCAGTGTTAAGAAGCTTTTACCCTATATTTTCTCCCAAGAGTTTTAAAGTTTCAGGCCTTACATTTAAGTGTTTAACCCATTTCAAGTTAAATTTTGTGATTTTGTGAGTGGTATAAGACAGAAATCAAATTTCATTCTTTTGCTTGTGAATTTCTAGTTTTCCCAACACTTTATTGAAATAGAGTATCCTTTCCCCTTTGAATTTTCTTGGCTCCTTTGTCAAATATTAGTTGATGGTAAATGTGCAGGTTTTTTTCTGAGCTCTCTGTTCTGTTCTATGGTTCCATGTGTCTATTTTTACGCCAGTATTATGCTGTTTTAAATACTATTGCTTTGTGTTTCTGCAGTTGGGACCACAGCAAGTCAGTCACCTGACTGTGAGCTTGTCTTGCCAAAATAGCTCTCCTTGGTCTTGAACTGTACCAAGTTTTCATGGTCTCCTACCTGGTACTGAAGACTCTTATGGAAGCAGTTTTATTTATAGTTTTTCACCATTTTTCCAATGTTATGCTGATGCCACACTGCCTTGATTATAGTATCTTTATAAGTTTTGAAATCAAGCATTATAAGCCCCCAAACTTTCTTTTTCTTTTTCAAAGTTTTTGGTTATTCTAAGCCCCTTGCATTTCCATATAAACTGGAAAATCAGACTGTCATTTGCAAAGAAAAACAAAACAAAACTGTTGAGATTCATACTGGATTGTAGTTTAGGGACATCAGATCAGAGCAGATCAGATCAGTCTCTCAGTCGTGTCCGACTCTTTGCAAACTGGCATCTTAATAATATCTACTATTTTAATTCATGAACATAGTATATTCCTCCATTTAGTTGTCTCTTTTAATTGCATTGTTTCCAGTGACAAGTCTGTGGTTACCCTTATCTTTCTTCTCCTTTACATATGAATTTTTTCTCTGCCTACTTTTAAGATTTTTCTATCACCGTGAGAGTTGGACAATAAAGAAAATTGATCACCGAAGAACTGATGCTTTTGAAATGTGGTGTTGGAGAAGATTCTTGAGAGTCCCTTGGACAACAAAGAGATCCAACTAGTCCATCCTAAAGGAAATCAGTCCTGAATATTCTTTGGAAGGACTGATGCTGAAACTGAAACTCCAATACTTTGGCCACCTGATGCGAAGAACTGACTCATTGGAAAAGACCCTGATGCTGGGAAAGATTGAAAGTGGGAGAAGGGACGACAGAGGATGAAATGGTTGGATGGCATCACTGACTCAATGGACATGAGTTTGAGTAAACTGCGGGAGTTGGTGATGGACAGGGAAGCCTGGCGTCCATGGGGTCGCAAAGAGTCGGACATGACTGAGCAACTGAACTGAACTGAAGGAGAACCTTAGACTTGGAGTTCATTGAGCTTCTCGGATGTGGATTTAGAGTTTTATCAAATTTAGAAACTTTGTACCCACTATTTAATTGCATCTTTTTCTATCTTCACATACCTCCTTTAGGATCTCCCCTTATATGTGTATTAAGCTGTTTGAATTTGTCCCAAGTTCACTGAAGCTCAGTTCACTTTTTTCAGTTTTTTTCTTTTTCTCTGTGTTTCATTTTTTATAGTTTTATTGTTGTGCTTTAAAATTTACTAATCTTCCCTTCTGCAGTGACCAATCCGCTGTTAATTCCATCAATGTATATTTTATTTCAGACTTTTTTGTGGGGGGTTGCACCCTGCAGCACATGGGATCTTAGTTCCCTGACCACAGATACAACCCATACGCCCTGCATTGGAAACATAGTCTTAACCTCTGGACCACTGGGGAAGTCACTTCCAGATATATTTTTAATCTTGAGAAATTTGTTTGAGTTTTTAAAATTTTTTCATGACTCTCCTTAATTATTCATACTTTAACTTACTGTCTCAGATATATAAAGTATAATTACAGTATCCAGTTTTGATGTTCTTGTTTACTAATTCTATAACCTATGTTATTTCGGAGTCTATTTCTATTGACCCCTTTTTTTCCATTATGGTTCATATTTTCCTACTTCTTTGTATAACTGCTAACTTTTTATAGGCTATCAAACACTGTTAACTTTACCTGTTGGGTACTGGGTTTTATTTTTCATATTTATGCAAATATTCTTGAGCTTTGTTCTTGGAGTAAAGATACTTAGAAAGATTTCAAGTTTTTTGAGGCTTGATTTTATACTTTTTCATGTGAGACCAGAACAGCTTTTAATCTAAGGAAATTTTGTCCCACTGATGCACAGCCTTATCCTTCTGACATCCATAACTCACGCTGTCTATCCACCCTGGCCAGTGGGATTACAGGCTCTTCTAAGCCCTATATGAATCCCAGTGATTTTTCCTTCTAGTCCTTTTATGCAGTTCTTTCCCCAAACTTCATACTTTCCTCACACTAATATGCTGTTCAGTACTCAGGTGAAAACTCTGATGCTCTTCAGATCTTTAGAGCTCTATTTTTGTGCAGTTGTCTCTTTGCTACTATGCCCCATGAGTTCCAATTGCTGTGGCCCCACTGGACTCACATTGCCACCTCCTCATAGGCTCCAAGGAAAATCAAGTTCCTAGTCTGTCTTGTCCAAAAGCAAACATTTTCTAAATGGCATTTTGATGAAGCAAAAAGGAAGAAAGAAAGAAAAAGTAAGAAAATAAATACTGTTTAAGAAAGAGAATGGGGATTTCCCTGGTGGTACAGTGGATAAGCATTCACCTACCAACAAAGGGGACATAGAGAGTCCCTGGTCTGGGCAAATCCCACATGCTATGGAGTGACTAACACCATGCACCACAACCACTGAGTCTGTGCTACAGGGCCTGTGTGCTGCAGCTACTGAAGTCCACACGCCTAGAGCCTGTGCTCCGCAACAAGAGAAGCCACTGCAATGAGAACCTCTGCACCACAAATAGAGAGTAGCCCCCACTTGTCCTAGCAGCAACTAAAGAAAGCCCACCCAGAGCAATGAAGACCTAGGGCTGCCAAAATAAATAGATAAATGAATTTTTAAATGAAAATAGAGTGAATAGAAAGGTAAGGAAGGAGAAGTAAAAGAAGAAGTAGCAAAATTGCTTATAGAATTTTTAATAACATTGGAGAAGGCTTATGATGCTTAACATTTTAAAGAACTCAAAAGTGTACATACAATACAGACTCAATTATGAATACACAAACGCACACAGTGGCTCAGATGGTAAAGAATCTACCTGCAATGCGGGAGACCCAGGTTCAATTTCTGGGTCAGGAAGATCCCCTGGAGGAGGGCATGGCAACCTTCTCCAGTATTCTTGCCTGGAGAATCCCATGGACACAGGAGCCTGGCGGGCTGCAGTCCATGGGGTCACAAAGAGTCAGATATGACTGAGTGATTTCAAACACACACACACATACAAAAATCTCGGCCAAGACTAAGATACTTAAAACCCTGCCTTTTGGAACAGAATTTTTCTTATAGTTTTCCTGTATTTTCTATCATTTTAAAAAGCAATAGTTAAGTAGCATTTTCATAATAAAGAAGAAAAATACAACTGAGATAAACTGCATTCACCTTAAAATAAGAAGGAAAATAATGAGAAAAAGAGATCAAAATGTCTCAAATTTTGTCATAATTTTTTAGGTAGAATGCTTCTACGAGTTTTCATATGGAAATAGGAAGGTCCGCGTATTTAACTTCCCAAAACAGCATCACTCACCACCATCGTCGTCACTAAAAATGTAGCTGTTGAAGATCTGACCTGTAATTTCAAACAAGATGCTACACAACACTAGGTTAAACTGCCTTCTGCCTTAAACACTGACCTGAAGATTCCCCAATAATAGTCAGTGATCAAAGACCCACTGGCATCTGAAATGAATGCCAGAAATTGGGCTCCAGCTCTCCAAATTCTTGACTTACTGCAATGATGCTACAAGTAGGTTTTCAGAGGGGATACTGAACTGGACTGTAACATTTAAACTCCATAAAAAATCAAAGAAAAAGGGAACATTATTTTAAACATCCCCAAGAACAAATAAATCTGTAGGGATTACTGCCTTTAGAAACCTAATTCTCTTTTCTGGACTTAGATTTTGCATGTCCTCCAACCACGCTTCCTCTCCCATCTTGTATTGATGAATTCAGTGTTTGTAGGATTTAAAGAGACTTTGTGTAAAGATAGTTTATCTAAATGAACATAAACAAAATAAAAATAGTCTTTCCCCCCGAAAGCAAACATTTTGCCTCTTTGTTCACTGATTTCCCAGTAAAACTCAGTGCTGCTCCTTCTATGTAAACCTTGGATTTGCCATGGCTAACTCAGTTTTCTGCTATTCTGTTCATACATATTAAAGACTCAATGACATAATTGGCTTTGCTTTTCACTCAGTTGCTTAGGGCTTATAAAAATAAAACACAAATACCCACAGCTGTTCAAGGCAATCACTCAGCTCTTTGAGAAAAAAATTACAGATACAGGGACAGGTGGCCTCAGTCCCAGCACAACATTCAGAATCAAGGGTACAGGGACTGCAGCTGTGTTTTAGAGGAAAAACAGCAAAGTTCCTGGCTTTCTGAGCTAATTATAGTTATAATATGGACACACAAGATCAAGAGAGTAATGTGTCTTGAATTTGACCAACCAATACCCAAAGCCTTTGTCTATGGGAATACCTCAGCATTTCTGATTATCCAAAGGAGACAGTTCAGCAATCCAGAAAATGAGTTAGCAGCACACTGACTTCTAGCGGTGAGGCTGGTAAAGAACATACCAGGACCTGGTCCCAGACCTGATCCAGTCCTAGCTCTCTCTTTGTGGCAGACCTCAGTCGTCTCTTTCCTCTCTACGGTACATGGGATACGTACCCATGTACACAATGTATCAGGTACTCTGGATCCTACCTGGACAAGTGTCTTCAGCCGTAAAGCCAGTGGAAAGGACTCTGAACTCAAAGCAAACATGGTTCCTTTTTTTCAGTTTAGAAATTAACAGCAGGGAAATATTATCTTCCTACCCGAGAAGACCAGTGCTGAGAGTTGGGTATGTTCTGAAGTTATGTCCACGTGAGTTTTCATATGTCCTGGGACTCACAATGTGTGTGGTCTGTGTGCTCATGTGAAGGTGTGTAGTTTGTATGATAAGACAAAAATGGAAGGTGGATTAAAAAGAAGAAAGAAAAGTAGAAAAAAATATGCCAGGAGATCTACCCTGCCCTTTCTGCAGCTAGCCTAATTACAATAATTTGGCTTTCTAAGTACAGTTGAGCAAAGGCATGAAGACAGGGGCTTCCCTGGTGGATCAGACAGTAAAGAATCTTCCCACAATGTCAGAGACCTAGGTTGGATCCCTGGGTGGGGAAGACCCCCTGGAGAAGGGAATGGCTACCCAGTATTCTTGCCTGGAGAATTCCATGGACAGAGGAGCCTGGCAAGCTACAGTCCACAGGGTCCCAAAGAGTTGAACACAACTGAGCAACTAGCACATACATACATGCATGAAGACAGAGCAAGGGAAGGTGATAGTCCAGATGGCTTTGAAGGAGAATAACTAAGTGGGTGATACTGGCTGGTTCTACCCTTAATATCCTCATGGCCCCCAATCTAGTAAAGCTTTCAGCTGCTACCCAGAGGATGTGAGATTACAGGAGTCATGATTCTTGCTTCAAACATGGCTGTCCTAGCTGCCTTCAGTTGTGGCTACCCCCAGAGCTTGCCTTATGAGCGCTTAAATCTCAGAACTCCTGCACAACAGTTTTCAGCTTTATTTACATTTCTAGCTTCATCACAGAATAGTGTTGGAGCCCCTATTCCACGTCTCAGTTCTATTGACACAGCCCTGTTCATTCTTCCTTGAAGTGGCAAGTGAATCAAACAGCAGCTTAAATCTTAATGCCATCTTTCTGTCCTAGATTATCATAAAGCCTTTCTAAAATAATTCAAACATTGATTTGGGGGCTATATTGGCACTGCTCAAACATTTTTTATGCAGCCCACTTAGATGTATCTGACTCTTAGTGACACCATGGACCCTCTGCCCATAGAATTTTCCAGCAAGAATACTGGAGTGGGTTGCCATTTCCTTCTCCAGGTGATCTTCCCAAACCAGGGATCAAACTTGCATTTCCTGCATTGGCAGGCAGATTCTTTACCACTGCGTCACATGGGAAGCTCAACCTTCATTCATTCTTAATTTTCAATGGAAAAAGAATTTGAGAATAATCAAGATGATACAAGAAAAAATCTAACAAAGGGAAAAGCTAGTGGTAATTTTTCATATGTTAATAAATGTTTGTTAAGTGAATGAATATATGTATAACAATAGAACTTCATTACCAAATCAAGTCAAAACTAGTAATGCACTCATAAAGATCATTTCTTCCAAACTTCAGATTTTGGCGCATCCTTAAATTTTGTACCTGAGGTGAGTGCCTCACTTGCCTTACTCTGCTGCTGCTGCTGCTAAATCGCTTCAGTCGTGTCCGACTCTGTGCGACCCCATAGACAGCAGCCCACCAGGCTCCTCCATCCCTGGGATTCTCCAGGCAAGAACACTGGAGTGGGTTGCCATTTCCTTCTCCAATGCATGAAAGTGAAAAGTGAAGGTGAAGCTGCTCAGTCGTGTCTGACTCTTAACGACCCCATGGACTGCAGCCCACCAGGCTCCTCTGTTCATGGGATTTTCCAGGCAAGAGTACTGGAGTGGGGTGCCATTGCCTTCTCTGTGCCTTACTCTAGCCTGGGCCTTATTTAAAACTCAGCAATTTTCTAGTTTCTAGTTTTAATCATACCTCGAAAATCATGTCACTTTTCTATAAGCATGTAAGGAGGATCCTAGCAGATCACTTCCCAACCCATCTGGAGGCTCTTTATGATCTAGGCCCTTTGGATTTGCTGTTCCTTACCCTGCATTACTCTTCCCATCTTCACATGGTTGGCTGCCTCTAATCCTTAACAGATTGTCTTATCAGAGAATTCTTCACCAAACTACTTCTAAAATTGGTTTTTTAGTAACTCTCACTTATTATTTGGAACACAAAATCCTGTTTCTTTCATAGCACTTTTAAAAATTGCATTTATTCACTTATTTGCTGAGATCTTTATCACATGTGCTCCCCAGCCCCCATTACTCTATAAAGTCCCAGAGGATAGGGACCTTATCTTGTTCTCAATATATATTGATTGAATGAGTGAAGAAACTAAGGGAGACTTAGAAACACTTATATAAGCGGGGGACCTCCATGGGCAGAAGACTTTCATTCTGCTTCCTGTTGAACATCTAGAATGCAATCACCTTTCCAGTTGCCCCAGCACCCAGCAGAGACACGAGAACTCCTGAAAGTAAATTGGGTGGGGAGCACGGTTTGGGAGATGTGCTATAGATGGGATTCATTTATCACTGAAAACTGGCAAGGGGGGTTGAAAGAAAAAGTACAAGTCAGGGTAGAAGTTGAATGTGTAATGCGAGGGAAGAGTGTTGTGGGCCAGGGCCAAATGGAAGTCAAAACCAGACTGTAAGGGGTTTCCATAGATCCTAGATCCTATCAACCAGGGAAAACACGGGCCCTGATCAAACTAGAGAGGCCAGAACACAAGTTACCCTAGGCAGTGGCTTCACCGTGGAGTGCATTCAGGTCTGGCACTAACCAGGTGGAGAACTGACAGCACTGAAGAGCCAGAGGACATGGTTTATGAACACAAGGACATCCTCCTCTCAATACCATAAGATTATGTGAGCAAATACACCAAGACACCATCTTGGAGTGAAACAAGAAGGAAGAAGAAAAGACCAAAGACCAATAAGATTAGTTAAATTGGTTTTTTTCATATTCATAGATTCCTTTTTGTTTTTCTTTTCAGCAATACTTTTTGTTTTTCCCTTCAGCGATACTTTTTGGGAGGCCTTTTTGAAGAATTATACAATAAACAAGTGATGAGCTGTAAATATATTAAAAACAGAGAAGGATAATAAAAAAATGCTATTATCAAAGCTGATCTGATGCTCAATGGAAAAAATGGAGAAGGGACACTATCATTTTGACTCAATATGCTTAACTTCAGGTTTAAATCACTGAATTGGATTACGTTTATTTTTCTTCTGAAAAGAAGATCACTTCAATTTTGGAGAAGTATGAATCTACCTTTCCTCAACACATTCAAGTAATAGTGTAAGAAAATTAAAAGATTTCACAGCAAATTAATAACAAAACTCTGATGGGCTATGATTTGGGAACATCAGTCTATATAGCTGATTTGAATACTACCTATTAATGCTTTTTGTCTGGTTCTAGAATGCTTGACTTATAAACTTCTGCTTCTAAGTCACTTTTAGTCATGTCCAACTCTGTGCAACGCCATAGATGGCAGCCCACCAGGCTCTGCCATCCCTGGGATTCTCCAGGCAAGAACACTGGAATGGGTTGCCATTTCCTTCTTTAATGCATGAAAGTGAAGTCGCTCAGTCGTGTCCGACTCTTCACGACCCCATGGACTGCAGCCTACCAGGCTCCTCTGTCCATGGGATCTTCCAGGCAAGAGTACTGGAGTGGGTTGCCATTGCCTTCTCCGAGCTGGGCAATTTCTTAGTAGTCATGTGTTTCAACCTTCCTTATTTTACAAATGAGAAGTGAAAGAGTGAGAAAGAAACTCACTCAGTCGTGTCCAACTCTTTGCGACCCCAAGGACTATACAGTCAGATTTCTCCAGGCCAGAATACTGTAGTGGGTAGCCTTTCCCTTCTCCAGGGGATCTTACCAACCTAGTGATCAAACCCAGGTCTCCTGCATTGCAGATGGAGTCCTTACCAGCTGAGCCCCAAGGGAAGCCCAAGTATACTGGAGTGAGTAGCCTATCCCTTTTCCAGCAGATCTTCCTGACCCAGGAATCGAACCGGGGTCTCCTGCATTGCAGGTGGATTCTTTACCAACTGAGCCATCAGGGAAATCCCACAAATGAGAAAAGAGATATTATTTGTTCATCCCAGTTTTGTTTCTTTAAGATGCCATCCTTACCTCAAAAGTCTTGCCAGAATTCATATAGAGGTCCCTACTAAGTCACATGGATCCTCCACCTTCACTTGCCGTGCACTCCCATCCTGTTCCAGGCTCTCCCTCTCTTATAATGCTTCATCCAGACTCTCTATCCACTTCATAACTGAGTGCAGTATCTCCCCCTTCAGTGGTTCTGACTGCAGAGCCAGATCCATTTCTAAGCAGTTGCTCTCACTATGGCCCTGCAGTAAAACGATCTTATGAGTAGCTTCTAGGTAATCATCTTCCTGGTTTGACCCAGCCCTCAAGACCTCACACCAGCATATGGACCAGTATTCTTGCCTGGAGAATCCCATGGACAGAGCAGCCTGGTGAGCTACAGTCCATAGAGTAGTAGTAGTACACAGAGTCAGACATGACTGAAGCAACTTAGCATGCATGCATGGAAGGCAAGATTCTCAGGTCTGTTCTGACCTTGGCAATGAGAATAACTATGTTTTTTATTTTTCCACATCTTGAGCTCTTCAATTAGATCATAGATTCCTTGAAACAAGGGTTATTCATTTTTATATTCTTCCCCATATTATCTAATACAGCTCCTGGTATATAACTAGTGATAAAAATATTGATTACTTGATTTAAATCACTCCCTGGTCACCAGTGCAACCCCACACCATATTCTGAGTGAGAAGAGTAGGCAGCTGCCGGCTTGATATAAATTTAGAGTTTAGGAAAGCTCTCCCAACCCAAGGACTGGTTCTCTCTGCCAAGATCCCTAAAATAACCACATTACTCACTCCTTTGAGTCAAGGCCTTGAAAATTCTTGTTAAAATGCAAATGTCATCTGAGAGGGATAACATGAAGTTATCAATACCCTATTAATAACATAGAATATGATTAGCTTAGCAGAGCATATGAAAGATCCAGAGCATGGAAAAGCAGGCTTAAGTCAGTCCCCAAATTTAGGACCTGGTGAGATCAGGAACAGTATCTTGGCAATAGGTGGATATATATTGAAAAGAACAAGTATCTCAGAAAACTCAAATTAGGTAATAGTAAAAATGCATGATACAAAATGTACAAATGATTAGGAGTCATATAATAACTAATTTTAGGGTACATACTCTGAGTCAGGTGGCTTTCTAGGTGCTTTATATATTTTAGCTCACTTTTCATTTCTTCATCTATAAGATAGGTATAATTATTATTCCACATCTTTAGTTGAAGAAACCAAGAGAGAGAAACATTAAGTGATTTACCCAATGTCAAGAAACCAGTAATGGGCTAGCCCTAGAACAAGCTGTCTGGTTCTAGAGCCTCTATGTTGAACCTCCAAGCCACAGCATTTGATTGTTGTTTTCATAATATGGTCATGATTTTAATCACAGAAAGACAGTTGATCATTCATTCCTCTTGAACTCACTCACCTACAATCTACACGTCTCTCTATGTCTATTCTTTTCCAGTCCACCTGAAACCTAACCCAAGTTCTCTTTATTTCTCTTTTAAGAAGCACTCACTCTCTGCCAAGCATTATTCCAGTATTGCATCTCATTTAAACCTCAGATAAAATATTAATGATTTCTACATGAAGAAATTAAGGCACAGGAATGTTCATTACCCTTAAAGTCATTCTGTAAATATTATCCTGGGATTTAAACACACAAAGGCTAATTCTTGAGCTCTTCCCATATTTCTCTTGTGCTCCCAACCACATGGTTATCCTAAGAGTTTCCTAACTTGCTTCCCTTTTGCTGATCTTTCTCCAACTCTGACATCACAAACCATAACGTTTCCCCTCCTGGCTCCTAATCTGTCACTCAAGGAAGTGAATACTGTGGCTACCACTTCCTCTTGCTGCTCCAGAAATAAGTACCTACCGAATATCTAATGACACATTTGACTACATTTAAAAAAAAAGAAAAAGAAGAAGAAATTAAACATTTCTCCAAGGACACAAACAATTCAACAAACAAAGGGCAACTCAGTGGGGAGAGGGAAGGGTGGAGGGACAAGATAGAGGTGGGGGATCAAGAGGTACAAGCTACAATGTATAAAATAAATAAGTTACAAGGACATATGGGCTTCCCTGATAGCTCAGCTGGTAAAAAAAAAAAAAGTCCGCCTGCAACATGGAAGACCTGGGTTCAATCCTCGGGTTGGGAAGATCAACCTGGTGAAGGGAACAGATACCCACTCCAGTATTCTGGCTTGGAGAATTCAATGGACTGTATAGTCCACAGGATTGCAGAGAGTCGAACATTACTAAGTGACTTTCATTTTCACTTTTCACCTTCACAAGGACATACAGCAAAACACTGGGAATACAACCAATATTTTATAATGAAATACAACCTCTAAAAACTGGATCACTGGGACTTCCCTGCTGGTCCAGTGGTTAAGACTCTGTGCTTCCATTGCGGGTTCAAGCCCTAGTTGGGGAAGTTCCATGTGCTGCAAGGCACAGCCATAAAAAGAAATTCTGAATCACTATTTTGTACATCTGCAACTTACATAATATTGTATATCAACTATAACTCAATAAAAAAAGGGGGAGGAACAATTCAGGAAAATATTTACAGCACATGCAACAAAGGGCTAATTTTCTTCATTCACAAAGAGCTCTTAGAGGTATCTCTCCTCAAAAAGGAAATATTGGTATGGGATATAAACAGATTAAGTCTATTTTATTGAGCTGGCCAAAAAATTCATTCTGGGTTTTTGGTACTATCTTATGGGGAAACCCAAACAAACTTTTTCACCAACCCAATGAAGGGTCTGCACTTAGAGATAAGATAGCAGAGTACACCAAAATTGCAACTATTTTCAGAACAACCATCAGTGGAAAACGCCATAATCTACCAGAAAAGATTTTCTATAACTAAAGATATAAAAAACAAAACACAATCAGACACAAGGAAAACTTCTTGTCTTCCCCTCTCTACCAGAAAGGGCAGATAGACTCTAAATCATTAGAGACAACACTGGACTCTTACCAGCCCAGAGATGGCACCAGAGAATACTACATGACAAACTTTGCTAAAAACACCTGTCCATCTTTGTAGTTGCTCAGTTGCTCAGTCTCGTCCAACTCTTTGTGACCCCATGGACTGTAGCATGCCAGGCTTCCCTGTCCTTCACCATTGCCCAGAGTTTACTCAAACTCTTGTCCACCGAGTCGGTGATGCCATCCAACCATCTCATCTTCTGTCATCCCCTTCTCCTCTTGCCTTCAATCTTTCCCAGCATCAGGGTCTTTTTCAGTGAGTTGGCTTTTTGCAACGGGTGGCCAAAGTATTGGAGCTTCAGCTTTAGCATCAGTCCTTCCAATGAATATTCAGGACTGATTTCCTTTAGGATGGACTGGTTGGATCTCCTTGCAGTCCAAGGGACTCTCAAGAGTCTTCTCCAACACCACAGCTCAGTTCAGTTCAGTTCAGTTCAGTCACTCAGTCGTGTCCGACTCTTTGTGACCCCATGAACTGCAGCATGCCAGGCCTCCCTGTCCATCACCATCTCCCGGAGTTCACTCAAACTCACGTCCATCGAGTTGGTGATACCATCCGCCATCTCATCCTCTGTCATCCCCTTCTCCTCCTGCCCCCAACCCCTCCCAGTATCATGGTCTTTTCCAATGAGTCAACTCTTCACATGAGGTGGCCAAAGTACTGGAGTTTCAACTTTAGCATCATTCCTTCCAAAGAACACCCAGGACTGATCTCCTTCAGAATGGACTGGTTGGATCTCCTTGCAGTCCAAGGGACTCTCGAGTCTTCTCCAACACCACAGTTCAAAAGCATCAATTCTTTGGTGCTCAGCTTTCTTCACAGTCCAACTCTCACATCCATACATGACCACAGGAAAAACCATAGCCTTGACTAGATGGACCTTTGTTGGCAAAGTAATGTCTCTGTTTTTTAATATGCTATCCAGGTTGGTCATAACTTTCCTTCTAAGGAGTAAACGTCTTTTAATTTCATGGCTGCAATCACCATCTGCAGTGATTTTGGAGCCCAAAAAAATAAAGTCTGATGCTTCTGTTTCCCCATCTATTTGCCATGAAGTGATGGGACCAGATGCCATGATCTTCGTTTTCTGAATGTTAAGCTTTAAGCCAACTTTTCCACTCTCCTTTTTCACTTTCATCAAGAGGCTCTTTAGTTATTCTTCACTTTCTGCCATAAGGGCAGTGTCATCTGCATATCTGAGGTTATTGATATTTCTCCCAGCAATCTTGATTCCAGCTTGTGCTTCTTCCAGCCCAGCGTTTCTCATGATGTACTCTGCATATAAGTTAAATAAGCAGGGTGACAATACACAGCCTTGACGTACTCGTTTTCCTATTTGGAACCAGTCTGTTGTTCCATGTCCAGTTTTAACTGTTGCTTCCTGACCTGCATATAGGTTTCTCAAGAGGCAGGTCAGGGGGTCTGGTATTCCCATCTCTTTCAGAATTTTCCACAGTCTATTGTGATCCACACAGTCAAAGGCTTTGGCATAGTCAATAAAGCAGAAATAGATGTTTTTCTGGACCTCTCTTGCTTTTTCCATGATCCAGCAGATGTTGGCAATTCGATCTCTTGTTCCTCTGCCTTTTCTAAAACCAGCTTGAATATCTGGAAGTTCATGGTTTATGTATTGCTGAAGCCTGGCTTGGAGAATTTTGAGCATTACTTTACTAGCATGTGAGATGAGTGCAATTGTGGAATAGTTTGAACATTCTTTGGCATTGCCTTTCTTTGGGATTGGAATGAAAACTGACCTTTTCCAGTCCTGTGGCCACTGCTGAGTTTTCCAAATTTGCTGGCATATTGAGTGCAGCACTTTCACAGCATCATCTTTCAGAATTCGAAATAGCTCAACTGGAATTCCATCACCTCTACTAGCATTAATTCTTTGGTGTTCAGCCTTCTTTACGGTCCAACTCTCACATCCATACATGACTACTGGAAAAACCATAGTTTTGACTATACAGACCTTTGTTGGCAAAGTACTGTCTCTGCTTTTTAATACTCTGTCTAGGTTTGTTAGTTTCCTTTATATATTTATCTTTCCATAATTTTCCATCCCCTAGAAGCTCAAAGTGCTTTTCCTTTGTTTTGTCATGACTCTACAAGTTTATTATTCTTTACTGTGCTCAGTCACGTCCAATTCTTTGAGACCCCATGAACTGTAAGCCCACCAGGCTCTTCTGTTCATTGTTCTTTATTAAGATGCTATAAAAACCTGGCTGACACCTTGATCTTGGACATCCCAGCTTCCAGGACTATGAGAAAAAAATGTTTGTCATTTTAGCCACCTAGTGTAGGGTATTTCACTATAGCAGCCCAAGTAGCCATACAAGTCCCTCCGCACTGGAGTTTTAAATTACTTTGTGAAGGACAGGGAAGCCTGGCATGCTGCAGTCAATGGGGTTGCAAAGAATCAGAGATGACCGAGTGACTGAACAACAACAAACAACTTCTTTTCTACTCTTACGCTTCCATTGAGGTTCTCATGTTCTTACATGTCTAACTGCCTGTGCCAAGAATGCAAAGCCCTAACTGATCTTTACCAGGACCATTTCTCAGGGTCATCTATAACCCGTGGAGATGACGCAATGTTTTCCTCTGGGACAAAGAACAGACTTCCTTACGGCTTGATATAAAACCAAATACAATTGCTTATAATACTATTGACAGCTGATGTTCATCATCAGTGGATTCAGTGTTTCTCTCCTGTAACACAACCCACTCCATGTGCAAACATCCATCTGAACCCTGTGTATCCCCGCTTTGGGACTTAGGAAACATAGGAACTGAAACAAATATGCTGACTGACGCTCACACTATTAACCAGGCTGTGAGTCACATTGCCCTTTGTATCTTACCCAACGATCTTGTGTCTTCTGCCAACATCCAGGAAGCTATAATAGGCTAAGTTATTAGCATGTATGTAGAGTAAAATCAGATGTACCTGATGGTGGAGCCTCTTCTCCACTTCTATTCCATTGCCCACACATTCTTTTGAAACACTTTCTTCCTACTTTTGCTTCTTTGTTTCTTCTTTTTCTCTTTATTTGGTTATCATAGTTTTTAAATTCCTTTTTCCCTACTAACTTCAAAATTACACTTTATGTTTTTATTTTTTTTATTATCCTTAGGTTATGCTCATGTGCCTCCAAAAAAAAAGGTTTGATCAGTGTCTCCTTTCTTCTTCCAAAGTCTACAAAGATTTCAGCATGCTTTAGCACCACTTATACCATCTCTTTTTCCTTGTTACACTTGCCTTTTAATTTAATTTCACCTCATTTTCATTTTCCTCCCCTTTTATTAGTTTTTTTTAATTTACTATAAGTAAATGTTCAGGTTTACCATATGTTTACCAATTATTTTGCTCACCATTACCTCTTGCATCCCAATCCTTCCTTTTAGTTTTAATTCTTTTCTTAAAACAAAGTATATCCTTAAGTAGTTCTTTTAGCAAAGGTTTGTGACAGGTAAATTCTTTCAGTCACTCTATCTGAAATACATTATTTCATCCTCACTCTTTAGAGACTGCAATAGCAATGTTTTTCACACTAGCATGCATAAGGATAATCTAGGGGAATTTGCCAAATGCAGATTTTCTCGGGTTCATTTGAGATTCTAGGTTAGTAGTTTTGGAAGGGATGGGACAGGATTAAACTTTTTCAGCTACCAGTTAAAGTGATTCTGATGTAACTATGTTAAAGCCACATTTTGGGAAGAAATAGGGCTATAGACTCATGCCATGGGGAACCTGTTTAGTTTGTCTTTTTCACATTTTTCTCCTTACAAAATTTATACATACACATTAAAGGTGTATTAGAAAAATAGAAAAATGAGAAAGAAAAAGTCAATTAATTATGTCCAAACACAATTGCCAGTAATATGATTATTTACAATTGATGTTCATTATTAGTGGATTCTAAATTTGCAAATGCACCGACTCTCTAAAATTTATTTGGAACTCTAAATTCAATACTTGTGGGCATGACATAGAGTGAAAAATGTTGAGCGGTCTACGGGATCTGCACTGGTTTCCAGATCAGGAAGATCGCTCTTTGCCTTCTATTTCGGCTCTCCTGCAAAGACCAGAGGATGGAGCCAGTAGGGGGCAGTGTGGTGTAGCGAAAGAAGCTCTGGTTCTGCGATCACCTGGACAGGGTTTGAATCTCAACTCTAGTAATCTCATCCCTCTAGTGATGGGAGGGTCTCTGAACCTCATGGCTTTCTACGAGGATGATTTGGTTTTAGTATTTAAGATTATGATGTATGTGAGAGATGTATATGCAAGAACATATTTCTCCTAGCAACAGTGATTCACTAATTCAGTGTTTCCAGACTTTATGGAATATAACTACCAGTTTGAAAATGGACTGCATTTTCTTGCAGATGTTTTAATATGCTTCAGGTTTTTGCACTATTGCTGTTGAGATTTGTATGATATATATTTCTTACCCAGGTCAGCCTCTCCCATTCCTTATCACCATCTCTATGGCAGTGGTTTCAACCTGGCTGCACATCAGAATCACCTGGGGACCTCTTACAAAATCTTGATGCCCGGACCCCATCTCTAGAGGTTCAGATTCAGTTGTTAGGAACTGGGCCCCGGGTATCAGTAGCTTTGAAAACTCCTAGGTTGTTCCAGAGCAACCTGGAGCAGAACCTCTGCTTCATTTCTTTGGTGAAGAAGCAAATGGTCTGAGTACACCATGGAGCCACCCATTTGGCAGCCCCCTGTTCCTAAGGAGTAGTTACTCCGATACACCCAGCCCCGCTCTGGCCATGGCCCATTCCCCCACCCACCAGTGCCTGGAATCACATCTAGTGTCCTTCCTGGGACAGTGTCGCTATTTGTGCTGCTGAGCTCACGCAGAGTAAGTCAGTGAGCTACTACAGTAGTGAGCTACATGATGCTTTTACTGTGCAAATGAAAGTCGCTCAGTTGTGTCCGACTCTTTGCCATCCCATGGACTGTACAGTCCATGGAATTCTCCAGGCTGGAATACTGGAGTGGGTAGCCGTTCCCTTCTCCAGGGGATCTTCCCAACCTAGGATCGAATCTAGGTCCCCCACATTGCGGGCGGATTCATTACCAGCTGAGCGACCAGGGAAGCCCGAGAATACTGGAGTGGGTAGCCTATCCCTTCTGCAGTGTATCTTCCTGACCCAGGAATCGAACCGAGGTCTTCTGCATTGCAGGTGGATTCTTTACCAGCTGAGCTACCAGGGAAGCCCCTTTTACTGACCTGCTCCTTAATCTCCCTTCAACAGTACTGCACAAGCCTAAAAGAGAGAACAGACTTTCTGGAAGGTCGGAGGTAATGGAAGTGAAACACAGAGCAAAGAAAAATGCAAATCAGACACCAGAGACGAGGCTCCACAGTTCAAGGAAAAAGAGCCATCACTACCAAAGCAGTCTGTGGGCAGACCCAGATCCCTGCCTTCAGCTCCTTTCTCTCATAAGCAGTCCGTGGGACACTCTCAGGAGAACATCTCCCAAAGTCAGAATAATATTCCAGGAAAGGTGCCTCTACCATTGTAAGGTAAAAACAGGCAGCTTTCTTCCTGATAGATTCAGCTGCATACACACACAGAGACAAAGAAAATTCTGAGTTCAGTCTCAGTTCATACCAAGGAGTTAGAGAAACAGTTTCCTAGATGTGAGTTAACATGGGCCTCACATATACCGAAGATAATATTTTATCTTATCATACAAAACCGCCTCACCACCCCACAACTGTTTCCTGTCTTCCTGCTCACAAATCCTTCCCAGGTTTGTAATTTCTGCATCTTTTTCAAGCATCTGAGGTGGCCACATCTGGCTCCACAAAGAAATAGCAAGGCGTTGAAATCACTTGCTTTTCTGTTATATCAAATCATTGCTGTAGATAGGGCATCTATCTCCAAGACTAGGTTTGTCAGTAGTAAAAGGCAACATGAGGTTTGTTATTCTTCCCTACTTCACCAAAATCACTGCAGATGGTGGCTGCAGCCATGAAATTAAAAGACACTTACTCCTTGGAAGAAAAGTTATGACCAACCTAGATAGCATATTCAAAAGCAGAGATATTACTTTGCCAAAAAAGGTCCATCTAGTCAAAGCTATGGTTTTTCCTGTGGTCATGTATGGATGTGAGAGTTGGACTGTGAAGAAGGCTGAGCGCCGAAGAATTGATGCTTTTGAACTGTGGTGTTGGAGAAGACTCTTGAGAGTCCCTTGGACTGCAAGGAGATCCAACCAGTCCATTCTGAAGGAGATCAGCCCTGGGATTTCTTTGGAAGGAATGATGCTAAAGTTGAAACTCCAGTACTTTGGCCACCTCCTGCGAAGAATTGACTCATTGGAGAAGACTCTGATGCTGGGAGGGATTGGGGGCAGGAGGAGAAGGGGACGACAGAGGATGAGATGGCTGGATGGCATCACCGACTCGATGGACATGAGTTTGAGTGAACTCCGGGAGATGGTGATGGACAGGGAGGCCTGGAGTGCTGCAGTTCATGGGGTCGCAGAGTCGGACACGACTGAGCGACTGAACTGAACTGAACTTCACCCTGGGTGGTTGGGGTGAGGGCAGCGTGTGCAGAAATGAGAAGAGGAAAGAGAAGGTTTCAACTCTTTTTCTATATTTTATGGTTTTGGATTTTGATACAGTTTTGTATTTTAAGATGTTTACTAAACATTATTGCATAAGCACTGTCCCAGGCTATAAAAGTGAAAGTGTTAATCAGTCGTGTCCAACTTTTTGCAGTCCTATAGATGGTAGCCCGCCAGGTTCCTCTGTCCACAGAATTCTCCAGGCAATAATACTGGAGTGGGTTGCTATTCCCTTCTACAGGAGATCTTTCCATACTATAAAATAGTGTAATTAAGTATTTTTAGTTGCTGAAAAAAATGTTATTGACCATGGCCTACTTCACCATGTAAATGTATATTGTTTGTTTCCAATTTTTATTATCTTAAATAATGCTGCATTAAACATCTCTCTATTCAAAACACCTTGCTTAGGACTATCTGCTGAGGACAGAAGCTGAGGATGGATAAATAGAACTGCTGAATCATAAGACAGATATATTTGTTAAATTCTTGATAAATATTGGCAACACTTATCCAAAAGATGTGTACAAGCTTGCATCTCTGCCAGAAAACTGGATGGGAATGAATTTTAAACAATAAATGGCATGATCAGAACTGCATTTTAGAAACATGTCTGGCTTCATGTCTAGGCCTGGTTAGGTGGGGTTTTGGTGATCCAGGTGTAGATGGTAAGGGCCTAGTAAAAGCTAGAGGGAAGGCTTCATTAAGTAGACAGCCACCAGACAACTAGGATAAAAGTAAGGTCCATATTGGCCTTAGAACCACCATGAATATAACACAAAACTGAAAAGAGCCTGAAGCAGTATCCTACTCTGTACCACAATTGTGACGTGATGCCGTGTCTGCCAGATTTGGTTGGAAATTACTGCAGCATCTGAGGACCCCTGAGCTTCCCAGGTGGTGCTAGTGGTAAAGAACACGCCTGCCAGTGCAGGAGATGTAAGAGATTTGGTCCCTGGATCAGGAAGATCCCCTGGAGGAGGGCCCAGCAACCCATTCCAGTATTCTCACCTGGAGAATTCCATGGACAGAGGAATCTAGAGGGCTGCGGTCCATGGGGTCACAAAGAGTCTGACATGACCCAGCAGCTTAGCAGCACGCACACAACGGAGGACCCTTGAGGATGTTTTCTATCCACATAAAGTTATATTGTGCACAAGTGCCATCTACATGGATATCAGAGTAGCAAGAAGCACACAATCAAGCTTTTATTTTTTTAATCAAGCTTTTATTTTTTAAAAAACAATTGAAATACTTTCCTTTATTTCTTATTCGTAAAATATGCCATGCTCACTCTCATACTTCTAATTTTCAGGCTGATTTTCCCATGTTTTAGAGAGATTTAATGTCTTCAGTATAACTTTTCTCAAAGAGTACTTTAGAATCTAAAAATAGTAGCTATAGCACTAGAGTTCCCTTTTACGTCACTAAGAAAGATAATTTTTATACATCATTTTAAATTGTCCACTTGCAACTAATCAGAACTTAAATCTCTTTTAAAGACAGTAAAACTTGCATATTAAATTCCATTACACAAAGTATATTGATCTAAAACTCAGGTCTCAGATATATTAACTCTAACCACTACAGCAACAATTTTAACCAAAAATGATTATCATTATCATCAAAAAAATCATCAAAATTGTAATAATCATCAAAAAGGAGAAGATATTTATTTCATGTAGCCTAATTTTGCTTTCCTTTACATCTCTGGAAATTTTCCTAAAAATTAAAATTTTCAAAGCTGTCTATGGGGACAACATGACACAACATTTTTTTTTTTCAGGAAAATCTTAAATGTTACTCCATCTATCCATTTATTATGCATCTGTCTAAATTGGTTCTTGTGTAAGAGATGCTTTACATAAAAAATGTAAATGATTACTTTTGTAAAAAATTCTGGTCCATTCACTTAGAATTTTCAGTTTCATTTAAGAATACACCAAAAGTCATGGAGTGCTGGGCACTTTCAAGAATATAATCAGGTGGGAGGGAAGTTCAAGAGGGAGGAGATACATACATAGTCATGACTGACTAGCAATGTTGTACAGCAGAAACCAACACAACATTGTAAAGCAATTCAGTTCAGTTCAGGGGCTCAGTCGTGTCTGACTTTGCAACCCCATGGACTGCAGCACACCAGGCTTCCCTGTCCATCACCAACTCCCGTCAAATTCATGTCCATTGAGTTGGTGATGCCATCCAACCATCTCATCTTTTGTCATCCCCTTCTCCTCCTGCCTTCAATCTTTCCCAGCATCAGGGTCTTTTCCAATGAGTCAGTTCTTTGCATCAGGTGGCCAAAGTATTGGAGCTTCAGCTTCAGCATCAGTCCTTCCAGTGAATAGTCAGAGCTGATTTCCTTTAGGATGGACTGGTTGGATCTCCTTGCAGTCCAAGAGACTCTCAAGAGTCTTCTCCAACACCACAGTTCAAAAGCATCAATTCTTCGGCACTCAGCTTTCTTCACAGTCCAACTCTCACATCCATACATGACCACAGGAAAAACCATAGCTTTGACTAGATGGATCTTTGTCAGCCAAGTAATGTCTCTGCTTTTTAATAGGCTGTTTAGGTTGGTCATAGCTTTTCTTCCAGGGAACAACCATCTTTTAATTTCATGGCTGCAGCCACCATCTGCAGTGATTTTGGAGCCCAAAAATAAAGTCTGCCACTGTTTCCACTGTTTCCTCATCTATTTGCCATGAAGGGATGGGATCAGATGCCATGATCTGAGTTTTCTGAATGTTGAGTTTTAAGCCAACTTTTTCATTCTCCTTTTTCACTTTCATCAAGAGGCTCTTTAGTTCTTCATTTTCTGCCATAAGGGTGGTGTCATCTGCACATCTGAGGTTATTGATATTTCTCCCAGCAATCTTGATTCCAGCTTGTGCTCATCCAGCCCAGCGTTTCTCATGATGTATTCTGCATATAAATTAAATAAGCAGGGTGACAATATACAGCCTTGACATACTCCTTTTCCTATTTGGAACCAGTCTGTTGTCCCATATCCATTTCTAACTGTTGCTTCCTGACCTGCCTACAGATTTCTCAACAGGCAGGGTAGGTGGTCTGGTATTCCCATCTCTTTCAGAATTTTCCACAGTTTGTGGTGATCCACACAGTCAAAGGCTTTGGCATAGTCAATAAAGCAGAAATAGATGTTTTTCTGGAACTCTCTTGCTTTTTCGATGATCCAGCAGATGTTGGCAATTGCTCTGCCTTTTCTAAAACCAGTTTGAACATCTGGAAGTTCACGGTTCACGTATTGTTGAAGCCTGGCTTGGAGAATTTTGAGCATTACTTTGCTAGTGTGTGAGATAAGTGCAATTGTGCGGTAGTTTGAGCATTCTTTGGCATTGCCTTTCTTAAGGATTTGAATGAAAACTGACCTTTTTCAGTCCTGTGGCCACTGCTGAGTTTTCCAAATTTGCTGGCATATTGAGTGCAGCACTTTCATAGCATCATCTTTTAGGATTTGAAATAGCTCAGCTGGAATTCCATCACCTCCACTAGCTTTGTTCGTAGTGATGCTTCCTAAGACCCACTTGACTTCACATTCCAGGATGTCTGGCTCTAGGTCAGTGATCACATCATCGTGATTATCTGGGTCGTGAAGATCTTTTTTGTACAGTTCTTCTGTGTATTCTTGCCACCTCTTCTTAATATCTTCTGCTTCTGTTAGGTCCATACAATTTCTGTCCTTTATTATGCCCACCTCTACATGAAATGTTGTAAAGCAATTATCTTCCAATAAAAAATAAAAAAGCGATTACAATAATAAATACTTTGTTGTTGCTGCTGTTTAGTTGCTAAGTCGTGTTTGACTCTTTTGCAGCCATGTGGACTATAGCCTGCCAGGTTTCTCTGTACGTGGGATTTCCAGGAAAGAATATTAGAGTGGGTTGTTATTTCCTTCTCCAGGAGATCTTCCAACCAAGCAATCGAACCTGCATCCCTTGCATCTCCTACATTGGCAGGCAAGTTCTTTACCACTGAGCCACCAGGGAAGATCAATAAATACTTAAAATAGTAGAAATAAGAATACATTCAATTTCTTCAACTAATTTTCTGCAGAATTTAATTGGCTTTCCTCTAATATCAACTCTGGTTTTAATTACTTAGATGAAGAATAAGGTTTTTGACTATTTCTTTGTCAAATACCAGGAAGATAATGCTTAATATTGTGTCAAAATAGTGAAATACAAAAACTACTTTGCTCCCCAAAGCACACTAAGTGTTGCACTTTACCAGATAGCAATGGATAATTGCCCAGTAGCCTGTGGAGAAACCTTTACTTAATAAACAGTTTTTTCTAAGATAGGAATAGAAGCAGAAATGGTCAGCTACTATTGAAGACTCTACCTGTAGCCCTAGAAGTGAAATCTGTCAGCTCCCTGTTATGTTCCTCGTCTAACCCTGTTGCTCTTCTGGAAATCACTGATGCACAAATCATGCATCCTATGAGTCATAACTGCCCACCACTACTCTGTTATCCTTCTTGCTCTCCAGGGCAACCCCAAAATGCATTTCCAAATGAAAATTACTTCCTAATTTAGAATAAAGAGAGAGAGAACTATTGAACAACAACAAAAAAAACTGGTTTGCTTAGCAATTTTCAAAATTTAGCAGAAAGAGTAGATTCAGAAGAAAAAAGACCTAATCCACAGGCTTGCTCTCCAAGACAGTTCTCAGCTCCTCTCTGCTCCCCACACACTCTTCGGCACCCTCCCAGTCTCAAGAGGCCAGCAATGGCCAATAGGTGCTTTGGGGGGTTTGGGTAGTGGATGGTGGTAGGCCTGAGTTAATGTGTATGTGAAGCCCTTAGAACAGCACCTAGCACACCATTATCAGAGTGTGCTAGCTATTCTCATTATCAGGATTATTATTGTTATTAGGCAATGGTGAATCAGTCTTACTCCTTCTCAATTACTCTGGAATCTTCTGGAAATTCTGAGCCAATGAAGAAGACTCCAGAGTGTCTCATCACAAATAAATGTGCAGGGTCCTTAAGTGCCTCTAATCTCCTCCGTTGGCCAGGCAGAGCCTCTAGCGGCTTGTGTTTTCTCATGAGAGGCCGTGATGGTTCTCTTGCTGCTTCTGTAGCACCAGCACCAGGGCCTCCCCACTATACCACAGTGAAGTGATGAATAGCAGGTGCAACTTTCACAACAGCTGCCATGCTCATCCGCTGCTGCTCATACTGCCCTTGCTGTGGCATCACGATGACTAAAGGTCATCTCATCACCAGGATTATAGTCCTTCTATATGTTCATTGGGCTTCCCAGGTGGCTCAATGGTAAAGGATCCATTTGCCAATGCAGGAGATGCAGGAGATGTGGGTTTGATCCCCTAGGGTCAGGAAGGTCCCCTGGAGTAGGAAATAGCAACCCATTCCAGTATTCTTGCTTGAAAAATCCCATGGACAAAGGAGCCTGGAAGTCTATAGTCCATGGGGTCACAAAGAGTCAGACATGACTGAGCAACTGAGCATGAACACGATGATTCATTAAAGTGTAGTATCTCTTCTTTTATAGGTTATTTTCACTCTGTTTTGTTTGTCAAGGTGACTGATGTTTATATGATGATAACTATCTTTCCTATATTACCCTAAATATTTAGTAGAATATAGACAGATGGATAGAAGATAGATAGACAGATAGATGACAGATAAAAGAAAGAAAGGTAGCAGGGTAGGTAGGAGGTTGATAAATCACATAGTTCCTACTCTCTAAAATCTTACAGTGTTATTGAGGAGCTATTATTCTCATGAAATAACTAGATAAATGATACAACACAGTCAACTGTTTGAGTGTGTAATACAAACTACCAATGTTCAAAGTATTCTAATATGAAAGAGATCATTTTGGGGGGTCCAAAATCACTGAAGATGGTGACTACAGCCATGAAATTAAAAGATGCTTACTCCTTGGAAGAGAAGCTATATTAAACAGCATATTAAGCAGCAGAGACATTACTTTGCCAGCAAAGTTCTGTCTAGTCAAAGCTATGGTTTTTCCAGTAGTCATGTATGGATGTGAGAGTTGGACTATAAAGAAAGCTGACTGCCAAAGAATTGATGCTTTTGAAATGTGGTATTGGAGAACACTCTTGAGAGTCCCTTGGACTGCAAGGAGATCCAACCACCAATCCTAAAGGAAATCAGTCCTGAATATTCATTGGAAGGACTGATGCTGAAGCTGAAACTCCAAGACTTTGGCCACTTGATGGGAAGAACTGACACATTGGAAAAGACCCTGACGCTGGGAAAGATTGAAGGCGGGAGGAGAAGGGGACAACAGAGGATTAGATGGTTGGGTGATATCACTGTTGGACAGGAGTTTGAGCAAGCTCCACGAGATGGTGAAGGACAGGGAAACCTGGCATGCTGCAGCCCATGGGGTCGTAGAGTTGGACACGACTGAGTGACTGAACTGAAGAGTTAGGGAAGACAGCATAAAGTGCTTGGTTGTTACTGAGCTACTATTTGAGAATCAGGTAAAATATTGATTGAAAGAATGAACACAGATAAGTGGGGAAGTAGGAAGAGAAAAAAATGACAAAAGTAGAAAAGATTCCACAAACTACTGATTTTGAGCTTGGAAAATGAAAGGGAAGGGAAAGTCAAAAACCCCAACCATCTGAAATAAAGAATTTATGCTAGAAAGTAAATGGGGGAATATTCATTCATTCAATTGTAACTAACAATAATTAAGGTAATGTTTGGCATTGCTGTTAGGCAGAATTCAAGCCAAGTTTTGTGACTAAAGAGAGTCTCTTACAGAAGAACAATAATCATGACGGGTATGGCGGAGGAGGTAAGTCTGGAAGAAGACCTAATAACATCCCCACATACACACCTGCCTACTCTCTCCCATCATCAACCCCCACCCCTAAGACTAAAATTGTTTCGGAGGTGTTAATTTCAAAGTAACTGTGGGAAGTATAAAAGAGAGAGCTGAGGACAAGCCAATGGTGGCAAAATAAAACATACCCTTGAAGAGGAAGAAGCAGGATGTAAGGCTGGGGAACAGGGAGAAAACAAGCATCAAGGGTATCTGCAGCGATGGCAGGGCCCTCAACATGGCAAGCAGGAAGGAATAGGACAGGAAAATTCCCTGTGACGGAAGCAGAGCATATTGAAAGGCTGAGACGTCAGCTGGCTTTTGGTTTCCATGTGGCATCTGAAAAGTTACACGTGTCATATGCTTTTCTGCTCATCAGGCCATCCCAAGCAGTACACCTCCTAGACAGGCTATGTGAGACGGAATACCAGAAAGACAGTATGGAGTCACAAGGGCAAGGACAGTTGGCTACCTGCAGATAGTTATTCACACCTTCTTCTTTGGTAGAGATCCTTATCTATAGTCAAGTACATTGCTGCCTGAAATACAGACCCGTGTTCCCCAGCCTTCCTCGTAGATAGGTACGGCCTGTAGCTAAGTTCCAATAAGGTACAAACCTAAGTATCAAATGGGTCTATTAGAAAAGAACCTGAAAAGAAACAATCTTGGAAGACTCCTTAAAATAAGCCCGTGATTAGCTTTGTCTTTGAGGAAATGTGAAAAATAACTAAATCCTACTTCAAGGTTAAATGGGATCATATCAGAGGTAGAGACAATCACCATCTGGTTAAATATTGTGCTATAGAAAGTTCTTTGGAAGGAGATATGAATGGTTTGAATAGGCAAAGTGAGAGTAGCATCAATAACAGTGAGCAATTTTACTAGGGAGGTAAATGGCAGAAAGTACTAAGAGAAAATGCTAATATTTGCATATTCTCAGAAACCTTCCAGGGAATGGTTATTACAATAAAGATTTCAGATACCATGTCAAACTAGCATGGCAAAAACTGGAAAGCAAATGGACCTTTCAGTATCTAGTAAATCATGCCATTTATGTAGGTGACTGATAAATAAAGGGAGGTAAACAAGGGAAACACCTTTAAATCAGCCAAATATTTCGTGAGTACTTACATACTAGGCATTCAAAGATGAATAAACGTAAGTCCCGCTTATATGTCCATTTTATATATTTCATCTCATATATCCATCAGATTTTCAATTTGCTTCTGTTTGTTTGTGTGTGTGTGGCAGGGGGCAGGGGGTGTTTGGGTTTTTGGCTGTGCTGGATCTTCACTGTGGTGCACTAGCTTTCTAGTTGCAGGGCTTTAGTTGCCCTGCAGCATGTGGGATCTTAGTTCCCCAACCGAGGATCGAACCTGCATGCCTTGTATTGAAAAGCAGATTCTTAACCAGTGGCCCACCAGGAAGTCCTCTCAATGTGTTTTATTCCCAAAGAAGAGGATAGCTTCCAAATCACTACTAAGAAGCTCTTCAGTGTGGCAAATTATTATAGGTTTGTCTCAACAAATCACAACTGAGCTCCTTTAAGCTCTGAACCTAACACCCCCAGAAACAGAACACTTAATATGCCCAAAAGATTATAATTGTGTTTACTGTAAAATAGATACAGAAACTATCTTATTTAATTCTGAATCATAGTCTAGCCACTTTCTATCTCTTCTAAAACAGAGGAAATAACATTCTAACTGCAATTAGCTTAGCAATGAAGATAGTGAATTAAACCAGAACGGTGAACAAGATAGGAAAGACAGATTCAGAATCCTCTCATTTAAATTGAAAATGAGATGTTCAGCTGAGGACAAGGCAGGAAAATTCATGCAAAGACAACATTGGAGTTATGATAGCTCTAACGTGCTACCATAATGACACACTTTTAACCCATGATTAATTTAACTCATTCACATGAGTCAACCTGCCAGTTATGTCAAAATAAGTCGCCCAAACAATAAATTCTGAAAACAGTTCCAGCAGATGTAAGAACAAGTGAGAAATGGGGTGGACAGAACGGGGAGGGTAGGGAGATTAGTCAGAGAAAATGGGGCTTGCGTGTAAGGCAGAATTCTACTCACCTGCCAATTCACTGGCTTTACTTCAGCCCAGTGAACTCTTCTATTCAAAGTACCTCATAAAGAAATAAGTAGTCTAACTTCCTGGAAGACATTGGTTGTTCAGATTTGGGACTAATTATCATAAAACCAAAACTAGCAATCACCTACTAGATAGTGTGATTTGAGAGACAAGTCCATTTGCCCCTAAATTTTTGCACTTCTGGCTTGACATAGGACCTGAAATCCTCACTATTATAACCTTCCATTAAATGAGATATTCTCTGGAAGGTCCCTGGGAAAATGTAAGTATTTGTACTTAATGTCTGGTGCATGCTTAGTTGCTCATCTCTGACTCTTTGTGACCCTTTGGGCTGTAGCCCACCAGGTCAACGGAGAAGGCACTGGCACCCCACTCCAGTACTCTTGCCTGGAAAATCCCATGGATGGAGGAGTCTAGTAGGCTGCGGTCCATGGGGTCTCTAGGAGTCGGACATGACTGAGCGACTTCACTTTCCCTTTTCCCTTTCGTGCATTGGAGAAGGAAATGGCAACCCACTCCAGTGTTCTTGCCTGGAGAATCCCAGGGATGGAGGAGCCTGGAGGGCTGCCGTCAGTGGGATCGCACAGAGTCGGACATGACTGAAGCGACTTAGCAGCAGCAGCCACCAGGTCAAGCTCCTATGTCCATGGGATTTTTCAGGCAAGAATCCTGGAGTGGGTTGCCATTTTCTTCTCCAGGGAATCTTCCTGACCCAGGGATTGAACTAACATCTCCTGTGTCTCCTGCATTGGAGGCAGATTCTTTGCCTGTTGAGTCATTCTTTACAGGAAGCCCCTGTGTCTGGTACCTACTGCCAAGCCATCTTGTTACCTTCCTGCCTAGATAACTTTTATCAGTCATGACTAGAGTTTTCCAAAATTGCCTGGGCTAATTCTGTGACTAGGCCTGTGGATTCTGACAAATGACTAAGCCAAGAGAATATATGTATTGTTATATATATGGATCTTTAAGAGATACTGACATATACTGTAAATACTGCATATACTAATATTCCTCTCACCATCAGGATTTAACTTCATTGTAAGTCAAGGAAGATCTCTACTTGAAATTTGCTGAGAATAAACTTCCAGTGTTCTCACTACATACAATGAGAACTATGAGAAATGATGGAATTGTCAATTAGCTTGATTATGGTAATCATTTCACAATGTATATATGTTTTAAAACATTGTGCTATATGTACATTTTTATATGCCAATTATATTTCAATAAATCTAGGGGATTTATTGAAATATAAACTGATTGGAATAGACATTTCTCCAAAGAGAAATAACTAATAAGCACTTAAAAAATGCTCTACATCACAAATCATATAGAAATCATGTAGGGAAAAGTAAATCAAATTGAGATCCCACTATACACCCATTAGGATGGTTTTTTTTTTAATAATAAGTTTTAGTGATAATAAGGAAAAATTAGCCCTTTTCTGGCTAAAATGATGAGATTGCCCCATTTTCAAGCAGCATGATTAACAATAGCAAAAGTTGGAAGCAATCCAAGTATCCATCTACGATGCTGTATATAGATTCAATAGAATATTACTTAGCCTTTAAAAGAAGGAAAATTCTGACACATGCTATAAGAGGGATAAACCTTGAAGACACTAAGCCCGTCACAAAAGGATACTGTATGATTCCAGTGGTATGAGGTTCCTAGAACAGTCAAATCCACCGAGACAGAAAATAGAACTGTGGTTGCTAGGGGGCTGGGGATAGAAGAGAACTGGAAGTTATTGTTTAATGGGTCTCATGTTTCAGTTGGAGAAGTTGAATATTTTCTGCAGATGGATTGTGGTGGTACCTCCACAACCATGAGAATCTACTTAATGCTCCTGAACTGTACACTTAAAATTGGTTCAAGTGGTAAATTTTATGTTATATATGTTTTACCACAAAAAAAAAAAAAAGTCAGCTACAGCAAAACACAACCCACAACTGAAGGTGTACGCTCATGCAGAACCTTCCCAAAGCAAAGCAGGGCACTGGCCTAGTGCCCAGTTAACTGTAAATTTTGAATTACTTTCAGAGCTTGGCCAAAATACAAGCTATATATAGGACCACATCAAGATTCTAATGCATTATGTCTGGGATGCAGTCTGAGCATTTTTTAATATTCCCCTGGTGGTTCTAATATGTAGCTGTGTTTAAAGGCTGCCATTCTACAATTTCACTATAGCAGATTTACAGGCAAGAAAACATTTATCTATCTTTTTTGTTCATGATTAACTCAACTCTAAATGGACTGATTTTATATAATGAAACATGGTGATCTTTTTTTTTACATTATGCTATTTCTGCTTTATTGACTATGCCAAAGCCTTTGACTGTGTGGATCACAATAAACTGTGGGAAATTCTGAAAGAGATGGGAATACCAGACCACCTGACCTGCCTCTTGAGAAATCTGTATGCAGGTCAGGAAGCAACAGTTAGAACTGGACATGGAACAACAGACTGGTTCCAAATAGGAAAGGGAGTACGTCAAAGCTGTATATTATCATCCTGCTTATTTAACTAATATGCAGAGTACATCATGAGAAACGATGGACTGGAAGAAACACAAGCTGGAATCAAGATTGCTGGGAGAAATATCAATAACCTCAGATATGCAGATGACACCACCCTTATTGGAGAAGGCAATGGCACCCCACTCCAGCACTCCTGCCTGGAAAATCCCATGGACAGAGGAGCCTGGTGGGCTGCAGTGCATGGGGTCACTAGGAGTCGGACACGACTGAGCGACTTCACTTTCACTTTTCACTTTCATACATTGGAGAAGGAAATGGCAACCCACTCCAGTGTTCTTGCCTGGAGAATCCCAGGGATGGGGGAGCCTGGTGGGCTGCCATCTATGGGGTCACACAGAGTCGGACATGACTGAAGCGACTTAGCAGCAACAGCAGCCACCCTTATGGCAGAAAGTGAAGAGGAACTAAAAAGCTTCTTGATGAAAGTGAAAGTGGAGAGTCAAAAAGTTGGCTTAAAGCTCAACATTCAGAAAATGAAGATCACGGCATCCGGTCCCATCACTTCATGGGAAATAGATGGGGAAACAGTGGAAACAGTGGCAGACTTTATTTTGGGGGGCTCCAAAACCACTGCAGATGGTGACTGCAGCCATGAAATTAAAAGACGCTTACTCCTTGGAAGGAAAGTTATGTCCAGCCTAGATAGCATATTCAAAAGCAGAGACATTACTTTGCCAACAAAGGTCTGTCTAGTCAAGGCTATGGTTTTTCCTGTGGTCATGTATGGATGTGAGAGTTGGACTGTGAAGAAGGCTGAGTGCCGAAGAATTGATGCTTTTGAACTGTGGTGTTGGAGAAGACTCTTGAGAGTCCCTTGGCCTGCAAGGAGATCCAACCAGTCCATTCTGAAGGAGATCAGCCCTGGGATTTCTATGGAAGGAATGATGCTAAAGCTGAAACACCAGTACTTTGGCCACCTCATGCGAAGAGTTGACTCATTGGAAAAGACTCTGATGCTGGGAGGGATTGGGGGCAGGAGGAGAAGGGGACGACAGAGGATGAGATGGCTGGATGGCATCACTGACTCGATGGATGTGAGTCTGAGTGAACTCTGGGAGTTGGTGATGGACAGGGAGGCCTGGCATGCTGTGATTCATGGGGTCGCAAAGAGTCGGACACTGAGCGACTGAACTGAACTGAATATTGACATATAGCAAGAAATTGAATAAAGTCTGAAAACTTGACTTAAAGACTTATTACTTAAAAAAAGAATTGATGGAATCTTTTAAAATTAAGTTTTTAGGGACTTCCTTGGTGGTCCAGTGGGTAAGACTTTGCCTTCCAGTGTAAGGGCATGGATTCCATCCTTGGCCAGGGAGCTAAGATCACACATGCCTTGCAACCAAAAAATATGTCCAAAATATAAAACAGAAGCAGTATTGTGACAAATTCAGTAGACTTTAAAAATTTCTCACATCAAAAAAAAAATCTTTAAAGAAAATTAAGTTTTTAGACACATTTCCCCAATTTCTTCTGTTAACTTACTGTTGAAATTTCTTAGATGTCCACAGAATACTTTCTAAGCTGGTAGGAAAATGTCACCTCACATGTTGTTTCGGTAGATGCTGGAATTGTAAAAAAAATTCTGATTATTTGTTCATGAGTATATCACAGTTTATATTTTAAAAGTCAGCTTCCACCTGAAATAATCACTGTCTTTTCACTGAAAGCACAATACAGTAATTGTATCCCATTTGCATCTACAGATTCATTCATTATTAACAACTTTATGATTTTACATATCAATCAGCTTCTTTCTGAAGACAGGAAATTTTTTTTATTACCTCCTAAGTCAACAGTCGAAAGAAACAGGCGATTCTTGATTAAGTGCTGACACATGGTATCATGGAAACATTGAACAGAAACTCAAAGACCTGGTATCTAGAATATGTGCCACTCAATCTAGTGTTTAGAACTAAGTACTCACTGCCCCAGCTGAATGAAAGAAAGTACTCTCAGTCAAAAGGTTATGCTCCTTCCCAGGGTCAGTCTACATACAATGACCCATGGACCCAGACCTCTTGCCTCAACCCACACATCTCTGAAGGCCCATCCCCACTTTAGAGTTTCCTGGCTAAACACATCACAATTCAACCTATCTCTCCCCAGTCCTGCTTTCCTTGCTCCCAAGAGCAAGCTCTAATAAATCATTGGCAACTGAATCATCATCTCAGAGTCTGTTTCCATGGAAACCAGACTTGCATCACCTATTCTATCAACTAGCTCTGTAACCATAGTAAAATCACTTAAGCACACTTACCTCTGTAACTGAAGAATATTTACTGAGCTTGGAACTACTGGAAATTTCCAGTGTCACACTAAACAATGTTCTGCACTGGCAGAGGAGACCTGCCCTTGGGACTCACCTGCTGTGACCAAGCTTATACATTTTCCAGTCTAACCCTTTGCATCCCACCCACTCCCCCCACTTTAAATGGCAAGAAGGGGAAATTCTGTGTCACTACAGGCACTGTCTTTAAGGTCCATCAATTCCAAAGGAGCCTCTGACCTTCCACTTGATAGAAAATGTCCCAGGATAGGGATAGCTTGGGATGATCGTGGTTTACCTGGGTTTACACTAACAGACCCATGTGCCAGAAATGTCAAGTCCCAGGCAAATCTGGTCACCATAACATGGCTCCATATACCCCTCGGTCCTTGGATTTGCACAATTGATCATCATCCTGGTGATTCTGGCTGCCTGACTGTACACAAGACAGAGGGTAAGTAAGTCCCAAATCACATGTCTAGGTCAGTTCTCTTGCTTATCACAACTGTGCTTGTTAGTTATCCAACTGTGTGTCTAATTTTGTCTCCAAATAGACTTTAAGTGCCACATGGGCCCATGTGCCTTGTTCATGGCTGCATCCTTAGTGCTTAGCAGAGCACCTGGCACACAAGCAGTGACTAATAAATATTTGTTGGATAAATGAGTGAAGTGGGATGGAAGGAGATGTGTAACACCTGGGATCTACTCAGAGGGTGGAAGACTAAAAGAGTATAAGTGCAAGTTACTCAGAGTGAAAGTAGATAAATAGGGAGTGGAAGACTAAGTGGGCATTCGAGCTTGCAGCATGCTTCCCCTTTCCTGTATCATATCTCTATATTACTGAACTACTGTCAAACTTATGGCTTACTCCAACACTCAGATTTGACACACATTCATAATTTTCTATCAGATCAAATGCATTGTGCCTGTAATATAGTAAGCCCATTTAAAAAAACATAATAAATAAGTGTTGTCTGAAACAATGAGCTGTATCACTATTTTTAGGGTTACTATTTCAAACAAGTTCCTGACAAGGAGCACTTTATCTAGAAGAAATCCTAGCAGATATTTAGTCAAATCTTCTGATTTCTCTTCTCAAGGCAACTGCATATCACATCTTAGTTCCCTTAAAGTATCATTATCTATAGATTTCTAGTTTTTTCTAACTGGCTACTACTAAAATAAAGCAAGCCCTTTCGTAGCACTTGAAGACACCCTGAAATTCTCCTTTTGTATATCTTCATGACCATAATAAAAACGTTTATAGTATAACTTCTGCCCACATAACTGCTTTTTGATCTTGTTGATGCTTTACCCTGAAACTGACCTGAATTGAAACATATGCTAAAAAAAAAAAAAAAAAAATACAGAAACTTCCTTGTTCTGTGAAATTACTAACCAGTAAATGGTATCCATTTTGAACAACTCACAGAAACAGAATTCATATTGAAAATGACATCTTTTAGATTCTGGTGTAACGATAATTTTGAAACATGAAAATTGATTTTGCCCACATGAGATACCAGAATCGATTTCTGTCCCTGTTCTTTGCTCTTATAAGTGACTTTTATCTTTGGAGGACTTAGAGCTCTATAGAAACTGAACAGCTTCATTTGTCAAGCTGAAAGGTTATTTTATCTCATCAACCTATTTAATACCATATAAATATTTATAAAATTGCATTGATGAGTACACTGCTATAGTTTATAATAAAAATCATATGAGCCAAGTGATATAAATAAATAAGCAAACAAGCCAGATGATAAACAGTTGGTAGATTAAACAAGTCAAAGCTTCTTTGTTTCGCATCTATTTTCACTGCTAATCAAGGCTTCTTAGCTGAGATAATGGGGTGCTTAAAGCTCCTAGCAGCATTGCACTCAGAACTCAAGATGATCTAAGTCAGCTGTTCTCACAGCATGACCCATGGACTGCTGGGGATCAGGGATACTCTTCCAGGAAAGTGAAAGTCACTCAGTCATGTCCAACTCTTCGCAATCCCATGGACTGTAGCCTGCCAGGCTCCTCTGCCCATGAAATTCTCCAGGCCAGAATACTGGGGTAGGTAGCCATTCCTTCTCCAGGGGATCTTTCCAATTCAAGGACTGAACCCAGGTCTCCCACATTTCGGGCAGATTCTTTACCATCTGAGCCACCAGGGAAGCCTACCCTTTCAGGGGATCATAAGATAAAAAATTAATTTTGCAATATTACTAAGACATCATTTGAGGGGCTTGCCTCATCAAGTTAACATTTCTATTGATAGAACAAAACGATAGTGATTGAAAGTGCTGGAACGTAAGTACATAATAAAATAGTGGTGCTGTACCAATGGTTATTATAGTCTTTACCAAAATGTGCTTACTGAGGGGAAGAACAGGTTCATTTAAGAATGCCCTTGATGAATCAGTAAAATTTATTAGTTATAGTCTACCTGGGTGGTTAGGTACATGTCTTTTAAATATTCCATAAAATGAAATGGTAAGTACGCAAAAATCTCCTGAGTATTACACCTGAAACTTATGTAATATTGTAAACCAACCATAACTCAATAAAAAATAGATCAAATAAAATTAAAAAGAACTATTGTGCACTAAACTAAAACTAAAGTCTCCAGGAAGAGAATTTGCACAGTTGATTTGTGAACTAGACTTTTTCCTGTAACCTCATTTTTCTTGAAAAAACAAAAAAGAGCAAGGTATGCTTATTCAGATTTGTATGTTTGGCAGACACTTTATTGAAAATAAACAAAATGAACCTTTAACTTTAAGGAAAACAACTGACAGTATTGTTACCAATGATAAAATGCAAGCTTTTTCACTTGAAAATTAGAATTTTAGAAAACTGTATCCAACACTGTGAACTTAACAGTTTGCCAATACTTTAAGAACTTTCTGATACAATTAGCAGTAATATAAATAATTTTTTGATATTGTATAATATGTGTCAGCATTTAGAAGATCTGCATATCTCAGTGAAATGGCATTTTCCCAAATGATCAATGCATAGTAAGTTACAAAATCATGCAAGGGTTAAAGATTCATTCAAAATGCAAAACAAACCAAGGGACCTTAAAGTAACAAAGTATAAAATGATCACTGGTATGATTTTAGATTTCACATTGCAACTATTCTTTGAGAAACTACCGCTTGTCAAGTTTCAATGTAATTTCAAAGACAAATGTCCACAATTACCTGACAAGACTTTTAATATACTTCTTGTTTATTCCACTTGACATCTATTTAAGGCCATTTTTTTTCATAATTCAACCAAAGCCACAGATTGAGTCCTGAAAGAGATATGTTATTTGGCCATAAAAAGGAATGAAGTACTGATGATTGCAACAATAAGGATGAATCTTGAAAACATGATGCCAAACAAAAGAAGCCAGATCAAAAGAAGCCAGAGGCCACACATTGCAAGATTCCATCTGTATGAAAGGTTCAGAACAAGCAAATCTATTAGATTCATAAAATAGATG
This sequence comes from Bos taurus, assembly GCF_002263795.3. Classification (NCBI taxonomy): domain Eukaryota; kingdom Metazoa; phylum Chordata; class Mammalia; order Artiodactyla; family Bovidae; genus Bos; species Bos taurus. The sequence continues at coordinate 94,636,540 of NC_037329.1, read as the reverse complement.
AGTGACTGCTAAGGAATGGGGTAAAGGAAATTGGGAAATTGCTGCTAACAAGTATGTGTTTCTTTTGGGGATGGTGAAAATGTTCTAAAATTAGAGAGTGATAAAGGTTGTACAACTTTGTGATTATACTAGAAAATCGCTGAATTATATATTTCTAAAAGGGAAATTTTATGGCATGTGAATTAAATCTCAACTAAAAATTACATTAAAAAAGAAATTATGAACCTGGTGCATTAGTCTCCTAGAGCTTCTGTAACAACCACAGAATTGCAACTTAAAGCATCAGAAATTTATTCTCACAATTCTCGGGGCCCAAAGTCTGAAATCAAGGTGTCAGTAGGGCTGTGGTCCCTCCGGGATTTCTGGGGAGAATTCATCTTTGTCTCTTCTAGTCTTGATGGCTGCTGGTGTTCCTTGGTCATATTACTCCAAACTCTGACTCTCTCTTCATGTCACTTTACCGTATGTGTGTGTGTGATCTTCCTCTTTCCTAATAAGGACACTTGTGAGTTATTATCAATCTACCACACCTGGGTTTATATATAAATAACTGATGTAATATGGCAGCTGTAGATGTGTGCCATATGGATTTGTCAGTCAGCTCAAGCTCAGCTCAAGTTAGCTGACAGCCTCGAACTACAACATCTTCAGGATTTCCCACACTCTGCCTGGCAACCCCAAGCCAATGACCGCACATGGCAGGTATGCAAGGGACTGGTCACCTCCCAACATGGGACCCCTCGGTCCACAGTCCTTATGCCAGAGCCCTCCATTGAGGGTTAGCCCTTTCCTACTTAATTCATCTCCCTCTTTTTACCTGCCTGTTTCTATTTCTGTTTATATCTCACAGTCACTCCCATCACTTTCACTACCAACTTGGACTTGACATCTTTTTCCCAGAGGATTCAAACTCAGTCAGTTGATCCTGAGAGTGGTCCAAAACAGTGGATAGCAAAAGGGACTTTCAGGATTAGGTTACTCACTGCCCAGCTGCCAATGAGGACCCTACGTCCCAGTGGCAGGGATAGTTCCCAGCAAAAGGTGGCGCTATTCACTAAACTTTTACTGGTGGTGACCCAGGAGAGTGTTCTGATGCAGGAGACTTCTCTGGCCAGTGCATTAATTCAGGCATTTGTGGGTGAACCATACACACAAGGACAATGGAACTGGCTGGTTATTATTGTAGGATATAAAGGGGCAATGAGAAACTGAAGCCACTATTTTAAAGCTAAGCAGGTGACACAAAAAACAGCTTCCAAAGAGATGTATCTCCCACAATTAGAGAACAGACACAGCTGTGGAGCCAATTTAGGATAGCCAGTCTTCAAAGACTATTGAATACTCAGCCAAGGCAAGTCTGTTTTACTAAGATCAGGGCTCTGGCTAGAAAATACAGGACTTTAAAATATGGGATAAAAATGAATTCTCCCATAAGACTTTGGCTCTGTAGACTAAGCCTTCACAGACTACCTATCCCTCCCTATGAAGACTTACCATTTCCTCCATGAGGCTCCCTTCTGAGTGAGCACCTCCTCTATGAGAAAGACACTATGGAGATGTCTCCCTTTGCGTGTCAACCAACACCCCATCTCAGAAGCTGTTTCCACCTCCTCAGCTGTCTGATCAATAACTAGGGTGAAATCCCTGGAAACATGTTGGAAATAATAAGGGAAGAAGAGATCATAACCTAAAGGACCAGCAAGGATTAGCTAAGATATACAGGTAGAAGTCAAAGGGCTGGATTTTTGAGTGTGCTTGATCAATTCCCGTACAAGCAAGAGTTTACTGACTTAAGAGACACTGTCTCAGAACACAAGATTTAGCACCCTGGCAAGGACCCAAAGAGATGATAGAAACTCACTGGTAGGGTGACTTTAAACACCTGGAGAAAGCAATGAGCCATCCTAAGTAAATTTAAATGCATGAGTTGCCCTGAAAAGCAGTGGTAAAATTCATTTAAAGCCTCAGGGAATTGAACATGCTGGAATGAATATATGTGTGGGGCCAGAAGACAACCAGAGAATAATATTCCACAGGAGAACCGGGAGGACACACTATTCACAAGGGCCGTCAGAAATGCAGTAGGGAGCACTTAGAACTCATTTACTCACTTAATCTTCACAAAGACCTGCAAAGGTGTGCTATTATCCCTATTTAATATGAGAAATATGAGCCTGAGAAAGATTTAATTACTTGCCTCTAGCTATGTAGGTATACCTAACTGAGCCAGGATTTTAATTAAACCTTCTGACCCTACACAGGAGCCCCCTGACGTATTTCTGATCTCTGAGTGCTGGGGCGCTTACAGAGGTAACAGTGCTCCCTGATTTATAGTCGACTGCTTGCTTGCCTTTGGATTCTGACCTTTCCTAGATTCCTCTGACCCTCTGTTTCTCTTCAATATTGTGACTTAGCTTCTTCTGTCTTGAATCTGAGCCCCATGTCTGTGATTCACTGTTAGATATCTTCTTGGTGGGGTGCATAAAGGTAAAGTTTTTAATGTATGTAAAAAAATTGACTTGGTTGGACTTGCATAATAATGTAGAAATTAAGCCATAAGACCTAAGAAAAAGAAATTAAAAAAAAGGAAATGCAGTAGGAGAGCCAGGCAGAAAGGCTCAGAAACAGCAGTGGCAATAATGGGTCCCTGAAATGGTAAAGACCAGGCACATAACTGCCCAGCAAGAGCAGAAGATTGAAAAGATAGGCCTGAGATCAAGCTTATGCAAGACAAGAAAGCATGTGTGAGCTGCACGGGGAAGTAGTCCAGACTCCGATTTGCCTTCCTTGGTTGCACCAATGTTCCTCCTTTAGCTTACACGTCATGGTGATGTGGAGGGTCCCACATGAACAGCTGAATCACGAGGAGAAAACCTGAGCTAGGTTCATAGATGGATTGGCTCTGAATATTGGTGAAAGCTGAACATAAATGGAAGCTGCATTACATCCCATCCAGGGGTGACTTTGAAAGACAGTGGTGAGAAAAAAAATCTTTACAATGACAGGAGCCTCACCTGGCACACCTGATCACTCACTTGTGTGGAAGGAGAAATGGTCCAAGGTGAGAATACATACAAAATCATAAGCAGTAAAGAATGGCCTGATAGGGACTTCGGTGGTAATCCAATGGCTAAGACTCCAAGCTCCCAGTGCAGGGGGCTTAGGCTCCATCCCTAGTCAGGGAAATAGATCTCACATGCCAAAAATAAGAGTTTGCATGTCACAGTGAAAGTCTGGCACAGCCAAATAAATTAAAAAAAAAAAAAAAAGAATGGCCTGATAGGCTGGTCAAGGGGTTAAGAGGAAAATTCTGAGTGACTGGAGTAAAGAGTTCTGGAGAAGAGGCAAGTGGATGGACAGATGGTGATGGGTACAAAGTGTAAAAACTTTTATGTCAAATGTTAAGGTCCACCAGAAAGCATGGAGGCAATAAACAACAGCATAGATAAAATGGTGACATTAGATAGCTTTCATCATTGATCACTTGAGAACAGGAAAGATGGACATACAAATAGAGTAACCACCATGTCAGGGACAGAGCCTGCCCATGGTCCCAAGAGCAAGAACTTTTACTTACCAAGGCCAATTGAGGTTCTGCTATCTCTGAATGTCTAAACTGCCAACAATAGAGACCAATGTTGAACCCATGATTGGGCACTATTTCTTAATGAAACCAACTATTAACAACCACTTGGTGGCCAGTTGACTACTCTGGACCCGCTATGTCCTCAAAAAGCCAGTGATTCGTTCTCTCAAGAACAGATACTTGTTTCAAGTAAAGGGAATGTCTTTTCTGCCTCCACTTTTCCTGCCAACATCCCTGATCTGAGGGCTTAGAGGGACCAATCTGCAACCATAAAACCACACACAACATAGCATCCAACCTACCTCACAGCAAAGGAAGTACAGTAATGAGCTCATGACCATGGGATTCACTGGTCATAACACACACAGTACCATCCAAACAGCAATGAGTCTGAAACAGCAGTGACATGGCTTATGAAGGTGTAAGCGTAAAGGCAATAGTCCATAACAAACCTTGATGAAGGTGTTCTCAAAAATGTGCATGAAGAGGAAGATTTGCACAGCTCAAGGTAAGGACTGTGGTAACCAAGGAGATACACCTCCTGGCTCTAAGAGGAATTCACTGGTCAGCAACCAGGAGTGCAGTTAACTTATCATCTCTAGCTGCAGAATCTTCAGGATCCACTAAGTATTTGAGCTGAGCCCATGAGTCTCTCAGACAACCCTCAGCCAACCACCGAGCCATTGCCACCCAATGTGGAACTCTTCTATGGGTCACTGGAGCTCCCTTCTGGCTGGCCAAGACTTTATCAGACTGTACAAGTCTGTGACTCTCCCCACCCAACCCTCTTTCTTTTCCCCTTCTCCTTTCATAGCTATCAGACATGTACTACATCTGAAGAACTTTTCTGCCTACTCTTGCTCCCTCCCTATTTTACAGGCATTTTTATTTGACAGGAATGTTTCACAATAAGTCTCTAGTTTCATTTCTAACTCTATTCATGTTTTTTCTTGGAATATATGCAATAATTAAATTTTTCTTATCAATTAAATAATTTACATTTCCTACCTCAATATTACCCTGCCAATGGGCCTCTACTTAACACCCATGCAGTTTAAGCACTTGTTAATGACTCAATCAAGAAGACAATGGCACCCCACTCCAGTACTCTTGCCTGGAAAATCCCACGGATGGAGGAGCCTGGTAGGCTGCAGTCCATGGGGTCGCTAAGAGTCGGGCACCACTGAGCAACTTCACTTTCACTTTTCACTTTCATGCATTGGAGAAGGAAATGGCAGCCCACTCCAGTGTCCTTGCCTGGAGAATCCCAGGGACCGCAGAGCCTGGTGGGTTGCCGTCTATGGGGTCGCACAGAGTCGGACACGACTGAATTGATTTAGCAGCAGCAGCAATGACTTCAATATGTACCTATAAAAAGTCCAGTGAGTGAAAGTCACTCAGTCATGTCTGACTTTTGTGACCCCATGGACTATACAATCCATGGAATTCTCCAGGCCAGAATACTGGAGTGGGTAGCCTTTCCCTTCTCCAGGGGATCTTCCCAACCCAGGGATCGAACCGACGTCTCTCACATTGCAGGCAGATTCTTTACCAGCTGAGCCACAAGGGAAGCCCAGGAATACTGGCGTGGGTAGCCTATCCCTTCTCCAGTGGATCTTCTCAATCCAGGAATTCAACTGGGGTCTCCTGCATTGCAGGCAGATTCTGTACTAACTGAGCTATCAGGGAAGCCCAAAAAGTCCAGAGTTATTAATTTATTTTTTCAACATTTATTGAATGCCTACTCTGTGTTAGATACAGGCATTGAAAATACAGTATTAAAGAAACCAGAAAAAAATTCCTTCTTTTCATGGAACTTATATTCTATGGGGTTAGAGAGACAGTAAAATAGACAGACTGCCAGAAATAAGCCTATCTGTACTATATTGCTCTTTTATCCTCAATAGAATTGCCTTTCACAACATGATAGCACAAAAATTAGCCTCAGCTTTTTATTATGGAACAATTTAAGAAAAAGCCATGTTAAATCTCTGCTGCACTTTTTGGTAGAGCAACTAATTATAAAACCAGTTTGTCTACATTAGGAAAAGCACTTATTAAATATGCACGTAGGCTGTGTTCCAACAGTTGTATTTCTAGGAATTTATCTCAAGAAAATAATCATGAATATTCAAAAGCTTTATCCACAGGAATAGTAGTTGCAGAGTTTTTACATACTTGCAAAAAATAAACTGAAAACCATCTAATATATCTAGAATTATTTAAATAAACATGTGACCATGTATGCAATGGAGTACAGCAAGACCATTAGAAAATGTTGTTCAGGGACTTCCCTGGTGGTCTAGTGGTTAAAACTCCACGCTTCTAATGTAAGGGCACAGGTTCAATCCCTGTCAGGGGACTAAGCTCCTGCATGCTGCCCATCGAGGCCTAAAAAAAAAAAAAGTACCTTATTCAAAACTGTGTCAAGAAAAGATGATTACAATGTATTTAGTGGTGAGAAAACTAGTCAAAAAACAATCCTCCATACACTATTTACAGAATCATCTCATTAAAATGTATCTGGAAAAATATACACCAAAATACCAAAACTGTTATTTCTGGATGATTTTAACTTTATCCATAGCTTCAAGTTTTTCTACAACAAACAAGGAAATTTATTTTTCTCTTATCTTAAATTTCTAAAAGTTTTGCTTTCACTTTTGTTTTTTGTAAAGAAAATTACTCAACATCTCTGACTTGAACATCCATAAGTAAATCTGACAAATGACTTCTAGATAGTTGATATCCTAGAGATAAGTATTTTGATAGCCACAGCTCTTTCCCTCATCGCATTGTAGCTGTAAGAGGTGCAAGTGTCCTGTGGTGCCAAATAACTAGCCTAAAGGAAACTACTACCCAAACACTAGCGTTCCCAGAAGCTTCTGGTCAGAATGCAGAACAGGCACTTAGCTGCTGAGGAAAACAATGCTCCTTCAACATTCATTGATTATTGATTACAATAGATTTAACCTATGTCACAGTCTTCTCCCATATGAGGTTTGCCCTCTCTCCTACCACTCCTAGTTAAGAAAAAACATACATATGAACACACACACGTGCATGCACACACACACACTCACAGGATCCTTCAATGGCAAGTTATTAGAGAGGACTTTGTAACAAAATTCAAGGAAGGAAAAGAACCTCTTATTCATAATAACAAATCAAAAATTGCTCGGAAAGTGACAAGAGATTGCTGCTGCTGCTAAGTCGCTTCAGTCGTGTCCGACTCTGTGTGACCCCATAGACGGCAGCCCATCAGGCTCCCCCGTCCCTGGGACTCTCCAGGCAAGAACACTGGAGTGGGTTGCCATTTCCTTCTCCAATGGATGAAAGTGAAAAGTGAAAGCGAAGTCACTCAGTCGTATCCGACTCCTAGCGACCCCATGGACTACAGCCCACCAGGCTCCTCCATCCGTGGGATTCTAACTCTTCCAGAATCCCAATGCTATGTGTTTGAATTTTAATATATAATTTATATATTGTTATAAACATAACTTTTTTTCAAACAAATTGTAAAGAAAAAAAAAGGACGCTGCCACTTCAAGTGTGGCAATGAATTCACCCCTCTTTATCCTCAGGATCTTCTACTTAAATTTCAAAATTGGAAAAAAAAAAGATTCATACACCACACCAAAGTTTTGAAAATTAAAAGGTAACTGGGAGAAATAAAAAAAGATCTAGATTTAAAAGTATATGGGCTGAGTCCTGCAGAGCAGGCACGGGATGGCCAGGTGAGGGAGAAACATGCCCCCCACCTGGGCTGAGAAGACTCCCACCAAATAAACAACTTTAAACCTAAAAGAACTAGGAAAAAAAAGAACAGATAAAACCCAAAGTTAGTAGAAGGAAAGAAATCATAAATATTGGAGGAGAAATAAATGGAGCCTGAAACAACAAATATTATATGATATCATATATGTGGAATTTAAAAAATAATACAAATATATGTATCAAAGAGAAACAGACTCATATATTTTTTCCAAAAAAGCTTATGGTTACCAAAGTGGAGAGGAAAATGGGGAGGAATAAATTAGGTGTATGGGATTAACAAATACAAACTTCTATATAATAAAATAGGCTGCAGGGATATACCATGTAGCACAGAGAATTATACTCATTAACAACCTATAATGAAATATAATCTGCAAAAATACTGAATCAATATGCTATACATTAACATTTTAATTTTAATTTCACGGCTGCAATCACCATCTGCAGCGATTTTGGAGCCCCCAAAAATAAAGTCAGCCACTGTTTCCACTTTCCCCATCTATTTGCCATGAAATTAAAAGACGCTTACTCCTTGGAAGGAAAGTTATGACCAAACTAGACAGCATATTAAAAAGCAGACACATCACTTTGCCAACAAAGGTCCGTCTAGTCAATGCTATGGTTTTTCCAGTGGTCATGTATGGATGTGAGAGTTGGACTATAAAGAAAGCTGAGCGCCGAAGAATTGATGCTTTTGAACTGTGGTGTTGGAGAAGACTCTTGAGAGTCCCTTGGACTACAAGGAGATCCAACCAGTCCATCCTAAAGGAGATCAGTCCTGGGTGTTCATTGGAAGGACTGATGCTGAAGCTGAAACTCCAATACTTTGGCCACCTCATGTGAAGAGTTGACTCATTGGAAAAGACCCTGATGCTGGGAGGGATTGGGGGCAGGAGGAGAAGGGAACAACAGAGGATAAGATGGATGGATGGCATCACCGACTCAATGGACATGGGTTTGGGTGAACTCCGGGAGTTGGTGATAGACAGGGAGGCCTGTGTTCATGAGGTCGCAAAGAGTCAGACACGACTGAGTGACTGAACTGAACTGAACTAACATAATATTGTAAATCGTCTTATACTTCAATTAGAATCTTTTCAAATAAACATCTGATGAAAATACAAACTTTTCCTTAGGAAGTCATTTTTGTGCTGTGATAAGATGGGTAACTAAGTCTATATAAATAACACTTCATCCTGGGGCATCAAACCAACACAGGAGAGACTATTCATAATAATGCAAAAGTAGAAAAACAATCTTTCCAAGATAATCATGAGAAATTCTTTGCAATGGGCCTCAATGTAGAAAGCTGAGGAATTCTTTAATGCCAAAGAGCACTATCTTGATCTAACATAAGGTTTTTTAATGATCTTTTGAAAGCCTAAGAATTATGTTGCAATTCCACAGACTTACCACTACAGAAATTGTCTTTCATTCATATACATAATGAAAGTGATCAACTAGAGACCTGTTGAATTGATGTTTGGATCCTGGGCACCCACCATAGGGCTAGGCACATCAGTTCAGTTCAGTTCAGTTGCTCAGTCGTGTCCGACTCTTTGCGACCCCATGAATCGCAGCACGCCAGGCCTCCCTGTCCATCACCAACTCCCAGAGTTCACTCAGACTCATGCCCATCGAGTCAGTGATGCCATCCAGCCATCTCATCCTCTGTCGTCCCCTTCTCCTCCTGCCCCCAATCCCTCCCAGCATCAGAGTCTTTTCCAATGAGTCAACTCTTCGCATGAGGTGGCCAAAGTACTGGAGTTTCAGCTTTAGCATCATTCCTTCCAAAGAAATCCCAGGGCTGATCTCCTTCAGAATGGACTGGTTGGATCTCCTTGCAGTCCAAGGGACTCTCAAGAGTCTTCTCCAACACCACAGTTCAAAAGCATCAATTCTTCGGTGCTCAGCTTTCTTCACAGTCCCAACTCTCACATCCATACATGACCACTGGAAAAACCATAGCCTTGACTAGACGGAGTTGGCAAAGTAATGTCTCTGCTTTTCAATATGCTGTCTAGGTTGGTCATAACTTTCCTTCCAAGGAGTAAGAGTCTTTTAATTTCATGGCTGCAATCACCATCTGCAGTGATTTTGGAGCCCAAAAAAATAAAGTCTGACACTATTTCCACTGTTTCCCCATTTAGTACAGGTCTAAATAATATTTGTTAAATACATTAATAAGTAACTGCCTTATCTATGATCAGTTAGATAAATGTAACAGATAAAATATTCACAGTCACAGTTGCCTCTAAGCTGAGCTGTGAAAAAAATGTAACTTTTTCAGTAAAGTTTTTTTCAGTAAAGTTGATAATTTACTTTATATGAGAGCCCCCATTTCAGATTATTAAACGCTTTTACTCTAAAATAAAAACAAAAATTAGATATTTTCAATCATCACATTTATTCATATTGACATCACATGACTTTTGTTATAATACACTGAGAAGTCCACAGATTTTTCTGCCCCACCCCACCGCCCACAGAAAAAGCATTATAAAGAAACACCACACAAACTCAAACTAAGGGACATTCCACAAAAAAACTTGTTTGTACACTTCAAAATGTCAAGTTATAAGATACAAAGAAAGGCTGAGGAACTGTTCCATATTGAAGGAAATTAGAATCATGACAATGTGTGATCCTGAATTAAATCCTGGACCTATAGAGGATGCGTTGGAGCAGTCTGTAAAATCCAAGTGAGACCGGTGGAGTAGAGGGTAATAATCATATCAACACTGGTTTCCGGATTTTGATAAGGTACACTGTGGTTATGTAGGAGAGTAATTTTTTTTTTTTTTTTTTTGGCTGCACCAAGCGACATGCAGAATCTTAGTTCCCTGACTAGGGAATCAAACCCAGACCCCCTCTAGTGGAAGCATGAAGTCTTAACCATCGGACCGGCAGGGAAGTCCCTGTAGGATAGTCATTTTAAACAAGAAACTTTCACTATGACCGGTACCATCATCAACACTTCCTGGCTTTATCGTACATGTAAGATTAGGAAAACGGGCAACTTGGATATGATTCTCAGTTTAGTTACTTGTAAGCAATTCATAATGAAAGTAATGTGTTGACACTGAAAATGAGAATTCACGAAGCACAATGAAAAGAATGCCAAGAAGAGCAGTAAAAAAAAATAAGAGTCAAAAACAGAGGAAGTATAAAGCATTCAAGTATGGAATAAGAGCACTCACAAAGGCAGATATCCAGTTTGTTGTGGATCTGGGGTAGTAATCGAGGATAACAGGTATACGAGGCATAAAGGAACATCTAACCTCACACCTAATAGCTTTTATCGTATTTGTCATCAGAAGACCAGTGTTCTGTTACCAGATTTATCAAAAATTAATTATAAATACTACTCAGCAATTTAAAAAAGAACAAATACTGTTACATGCTATATGAATAACCCCAAAAAACATTACAGGAAATGAAAAAGAGTCAGACACAAAACACAATTTATTATATGATGCCATTTGTATGAAAAGTCCAGAAAAAGCTAAACTATAAAGACAGACAATAGATTAGGGGTGGCCTGAAATTGGGGATTAGGAAGGGAATAGGGATTATTTGTAATCCTCATTTGATTATAGAAAACAATTCATCTTTAATCCCCAAACTGAAGCTCAATGCCTTAATTTTCTCATCGGCTATTTAGTCACAATTACAGTTCCTAACTCAAAAGGGCCCTCTGAAGATCAAATGAGACAACACAGGTCAAAAGTTTAGAACAATTTAGGTCAAAAGTACCAAACAAGTCTGGTACTTAGGGCTCAACATGTACATACACATGCCCAGCTTAAAAATTCAGAAAATAAAACGCATGTAAACAAATATGCATGTAATAAATGGTAAACACAGAGAAAAGTACAAGTTCATACTTTAAAGATTCAGCATTAAAGTACAGTTCGTCCTAATCAAGGTAAATAAAAGACTTTAGGAGAACTTTTTAAATATGTACAATCAAGTATAAGAACACATGAAAATTATTAAATATACTGTTATTTCCCTAAGATTTTTGGTCTCAATGAAGTATAAGGAAATGTTGAGACTCCTCCTCAGCCTTTCATCTTCTTGACATTTTGATGGGTAATTTCCTGATTTTTTTAATTACATGATTTTTCACAGTTTTCCACATTTTTTCTATACATAAAAGTCCTTTATTGAAAATTGGCTTCCAACTAACATTTTTACTTTATTAACATTTTTATATAAGGAGAAGTCTCTTATTTAAGAGACATATATAAGAGAGACTTCTCCTTATATAATCCAATATAATCCTGGACCAAAACTCTAGAAACCAATACTGGTGAGGCCAAAGGCACTGACATAGACACGTACACTCTTCCATGTTTTCTCATTCTTTAAAACATGCCCTAGGGTATTGGAGGCACCAAGTTATCTTCCAGTAGGCGTCAAATAATGACACAGGTACTGCCTCCTGAATTCAATCTGTTCACGGACTCTTTCCATACAGGTATACAAAGTGAAAAACTGCTAACACACCACTCCAGCAGACAAAGACAAAGTTGTTTAATTCTACTCCTTTGAAATAACTACTTCATCGAATATAGCCTATGTATCTTTGGTTAAATTATTTTCTCACCGGCATCAACATTTATATTCCCCTATATTATCTGTATGACGTTTATAAAATGAATTTCTGTTTTCCTTATTCTATCATTTCTTAAGTATTCCCAGATAAAGTTCCTAACGTGAAGAGAAAATAGAGGCAAATTTCAATATTTGATAAATTTTATCATGGTAGTTTTGAAAACAAATTTACTCTTTAAATTGCATTATAAAAAATACATTACTCTTCACATTCATTTTACATGGAAATATATAATCATTTGAGTATTTAAATATAGTTTCTCTTTAGCAAAATCATGTCACTCAGAGCCTGAGTTACACAAAAATGTAAACACACAAGTCCAAAACACACTTTACACATTGTCTACATACTACAAAATTTGGAATAATTATAGAAAACATTTATGCAAGGACAAGATTAATAAAACACTCACTATGGTTATCATTTGATTTTTTACTATTAAAAGAATTTAATGCATACTTGAATACACACAGAAAAATCCAATTTTTATCTAATATGTAAATTAAGCCCAAACAAATTTTGACAAAGGTACACTCTTGTATCCTACCAAACTCTGAAAGTTATTCACTACTTATTTAAATTATAAAATTTACAATTTCAACTTTTCAAGCCTGTCTAAAATAACAATGACTACAGGAACTCAGTAAACATTTCAAAGTGCTTTTTAAAATCATCAGGACTATTTTATACTTTAAACTTTAGATATAAACCTTTTCTTCTTAAGGAAAAAAAAAAAAAGGTACTTAGAAGAGTTTCCAATGTGAAAAATGGTAGTAAATTTTCTTCAAGTTTTTGATCAGTTGAATTATAAGAACTTTCCTCTCTGAATGATGTAATCACAGTAGATATGATACATCACAATCACATGGTACATTTTTTTTCCATATGATCTCTTGCCTTTAAACTGACACTAAAAGCTTGCAGAATGCCTATTAACAGTACTCAAGAGAATTACATGTCTACTTCATAGGGGAAAAAAAACACCAATACCCACAAGTAGAATATTTTTATGAATTAATTGCTTGCTGCTGCTGCTGCTAAGTCGCTTCAGTCATGTCCGACTCTGTGCGACCCCATAGACGGCAGCCCACCAGGCCCCACCGTCCCTGGGATTCTCCAGACAAGAACACTGGAGTGGGTTGCCATTTCCTCCTCTAATGCATGAAAGTGAAAAGTGAAAATGAAGTCGCTCAGTCGTGTCCGACTCTTAGCGACCCCATGGACTGCAGCCTACCAGGCTCCTCCGTCCATGGGATTTTCCAGGCAAGAGTACTGGAGTTTATTTACTTCCTAATCAGTAAGACAGTTTTCTTTCTAAATTAAAATTGCAGGATTATTCCAAATTAGCAGCTGACAGTGATATTTTAAGAAAAGAAATTAAAATATTTGAATATAGGGTAAGTTGAAGTTGCTCTGCAACTAAAAATATAAACATTTGTCCATTTTTTAATCTAATTACTGCTTTAAATCTAGAAGAAATTATTTGGAAAACTCACCAGTGGCCACAAGACTAGAAAAGGTCAGTTTTCATTCCAATCAGTAAGAAAGGCAATGCCAGAATGTACAACTACCACACAATTGCTCTCATCTCACATGCTAGCAAAGTAATGCTCAAAATTCTCTAAGCCATGAATAGTGTACTTCAACAAGCCACTTCAACAGCACATGAATAGTGTACTTCAACAAGCCACTTCAACAGCACATGAATAGTGAACTTCCAGATGTTCAAGCTGGATTTAGAAAAGGCAGAGGAACCAGAAATCAAATTGCCAACATCCACTGGATCATAGAATAAGCAAGAGAATTCCAGAAAAACATCTACTTTGACTACACCAATGCCTTTGACTGTATGGATCACAACAACTGTGGAAAATTCTCAGAGAGGAATACCTGACCACCTGACCTGGCTCCTGAGAAATCTGTACGCAGGTCAAGAAACAACAGTTAGAACTGGACATGGAACAACGGATGGGTTCCAAATCAGGAAAATAACACGTTAAGGCTGTACATTGTCACCCTGCTTATTTAACTAATATGCAGAGTACATCATGCGAAATGCCAGGCTGGATGAAGCACAGGCTGGAATCAAGATTGCTGGGAGAAATATCAATAACGTCAGATATGCAGATGACACCACCCTTCTGGCAGAAAGCAAAGAAGAACTAAAGAGCCTCTTGATGAAAGTGAAAAAGGAGAGTGAAAAAGTTGGCTTAAAACTCAACATTCAGAAAACTAAGATCATGGCATATGGTACCATCACTTCATGGCAAATAGATGGGAAAACAGTGGAAACAGTGAGGGACTATTTGGGGGGGCTCCAAAATCACTGCAGATGGTGACTGCAGCCATGAAATTAAAAGACGCTTGCTCCTTAGAAGAAAAGCTATGACCAACCTAGACAGCATATTAAAAAGCAGAGACATTACTCTGCCGACAAAGGTCCGTCTAGTCAAAGGTATGGTTTTTCCAGCAGTCATGCATGGATGTCAGTTGGACTATAAAGAAAGATGAGTGCCAAAGAATTGATGCTTTTGAACTGTGGTGTTGGAGAAGACTCTCGTTGAGTTCCTTGGACAGCAAGGAGATCCAACCAGTCCATCCTAAAGGAAATCAGTCATGAATAGTCATTGGAAGGACTGATGCTGAAACTGGAATACTTTGGCCACCTAATGCAAAGAACTGACTCACTGGAAAAGATCCTGATGCTGGGAAAAATTGAAAGCAGGAGGTGAAGGGGAGGACAGAGGATGACATTGTTGGATGGCATCATCGACTCGATGGACATGAGTTTGAGTAAGCTCTGGGTGCTGGTGATGGACAGGAAAGCCTGGCATGCTGGGGTCGCAAAGAGTCAGACACAACTGAGCAACTGAACAGAACTAAAAGAAATTATTAATACAATACAATGTCCATAACATACCCACAGGCTAAATAATGGCCCCTGAAATAAAGCTACATTTAGGAACTAACTGTTACACTGTACTTAATTCTGAAGTAACACATTTTTATTTCTGAAATCATGGTATACTGATCAAGTTTCAAATATGGTTTATACAATATAGAAGCTAAAAGTCATGTTTCCCTTTTAGCATCAATGACAGAAAAGCATCCAGTTTCCTTGACTTAGTAGGATAATTGAATGAATCTGTATCAGCACAACCAGTGTCCCTGAATAAAAGATCTAAAGATTTTTTGAGTATGTCAGACCTAAACTGCATATCTTGACATCTTTCATTTGAACTATTAAAATCAGTTAGCAAGTTGAAGGAAGGCCAAACCAATGTACAAATACAGCTTTTCACTAGCAAAATGGGGCTACACTTAGGTTATCAGTTTTATTGGTGTTGGTGGTTTAGTTGCCAAGTCGTGTTCAACTCTTGCGACCCCATGGACTGCAGCCCGCCAGGCTTCTCTGTCCATGGAATTCTCCAGGAAAGAATACTGCAGTGGATTGCCATTTCCTTCTCCAGGGAATCTTCCCCACCCAGGGATCGAGCCTGGGTCTCCTGCATTGCAGGCAGATTCTTTACCACCTGAGCCACCAGGCAAGCTGGTAGAAAAGCATAATCACACTGGCAAGATCCTTTTCCCCGTAAGATCTAGTAATGCTAAAGAAAAACCTACAGATATTGTATATATACAATATGGATGTATCTCAATGAAGAAAGTTGAAGGCCTGCAGATACAGTTTAAAAGAAACAGGAGTCTGTTATGTATTTAAATCACCAGGCAGTTTTTTTAAAACTGGATTAAAGTTAATGAAATCTCATTCTCTGTAACGCTTCTGAAAGAAAGATAAATTGTATTTTGTGTGTGATTATTTAGGTTAATCCCATTCAAAAGCTGAGATAATCTATTAGAACTTCTTTTTAACTACCCAGTTAGAATATGACATTGACAACACTACTTTGAAACACACAGAAGACTCGATTCATATTCATCTGTTCCAATTTTTAAAAAGTAAATAATAAGATAGCATTTTATGTTTGCCACATTCATCCTTGCAGTATTTTAAGCTGCTGACATGAGACACAATCATAAAAAATAAATGGGACACGATTGAAGGCAGAAAAGGGTATATATATTGTGCTAAATTATGTAATATAAATTAAGATGAAGCTCTTCCACAACAAAGGGACAAAGGGCATTAAAAAAAAAAAAACACCCTAACACTAATTTTAAATGAATATTAAAAGTCCTGAAAAATAAGGCTATAGCAAAATAGATGAAGGTTCATTTTTTCCACCAGTTAGGAAAGCTATGTACACCAAGTGCCGAATGTATTTTCAACTGAAGCACTGACTCTTCAACCAGCCCTTAACAGAAACACCTTTAGTTTACTTCATTACCTCATAATTTGTTAGAGAATCGAGTCTTCATTCTATCCGAATACGGTACACCAGAAAACAAACTTCTCAAATCATATGTTCTGATAGGTCTACACGGCTTTCTCTGTTGTCTTCTAGGGTGTTTTTTATTATCATTCTTCTTACTTCGTGCAACGCTGGAAGAGGTCTGCACACGTTGCCTAGAAGAGCTTGCTATAGCTCGTGACTGCTCTTCAGCTCCTGCTGACAGAACTGAGGTGTTTGAGAGCGTATTAGCTGGTTTCTTTGCCTTCTTTAACCTACTAACATTAGGTTTTTTCTTCTTAATATGCATCCTAACAAAAGTGCTCCTGGACTGATATTTGTGACGCAAAAAAACAGAGTATTTTGGAATATACTTTTTAATTATATCACTTAGTTTGCTCTGAATCCAAATCGACCGTTTTTCTGAAGCAATTCTGATATTTTGCTGGGGAATAACTGATCTACAACCTTTTTTGGGAAAATCTGGCTTATTATTAGTTGATACCTTCCTTCTCTGATTTTTGCTTTTACTTTTCAAAAACTTTTTTCTAAATGATTTTGATGAGGTTTTGGCAACATCACGACTTGAAAAAGTTGACTGGAAATTACTTTCCCTCGAAATTTCACTAGAACTAAAAATCTTGGATTTTTCTGGAAACACAGAAGATTCACTGGCCTCCTGACCTGACTTTAGTTCATGTCCTACTGACACTGTCATAAAAGGTACTGAAGCAGAGCTTTGTACATAAGGATCATTATCTTCTGCATTAGAATTTAAGTGGCTAACATGCATTTCAACACAATTATTCCTGTCAGACCCTGGTACTTCTATGTTCAGAGGAGGATCAATTACAATGTGCTTATTCAATGGGTCATAACAATTAAAGGAAGTCTGGTTAAATTTGTACTGTATGTTAATATCCCAATTATTTCTACTACAGTGCCTCCTTTTAGAGACGCGGTTGGATTCACCTTTCTCCAACTTAATATTTGAAGAAAGAATATAAATTAAGGTATTTGATTGCAAAGGCTTCAAAACGCCAATACATGATTCAGGAAATTCTTTTTTTTTAACTCTCTCTCTTGTTTTCCAGTTGTTTTGTAAAAGTAAATACTTCCTTACTGGAGAGTCTTTCTCTTGTCCACTGATTCTTTTTGTCCCTCGTTGACTTGTGAGATTGGTTTGAGTTCCATGCCTATCTTTTATAGCCTGGTCTTGAGAGGCCACTTGCCATGTTTGTTCATGATTCCTTTCTGTTGAAGGATGATGGTTAGGTTTATCTAAAGCCACTGAAAAGTCATCAATATGTGAAGTACCACCCTCTTTATCATCACAATCTGAGAGAATTTGAATTGATGTGGTGTCCTGATTGAGGTCAGTCCAGGTCATCTTTTTTTCTTCATTCAAAAAATTTTTTTTCCTTTTTCTCATCTCACAGTCGCTAACAAAGTAACAGTAGAAATTATCTTTCTTAAATTCCTTCACAAGAGCACTCATTTGCACATCATCTTCTTTCAATATCTGAGACCGCGTTTTCCCCACAAATGAAGGAGGGACAGGAGGCAAGTCTTCAGGAAGTAGTTCATGAAGATCATCTTCTATGACCTCCTTTGCTTTTTCCAAGTTCCTTATAGAATCAACCACAAGAACAGAGTCTGAATGGGAATTATTATGATTTGTTTCTTTCTGGTCAAAAGACATCTTCTTAAATAGGTTGATCTTATTAACAGCTTCTTGAGGCCGGCCATTGCCAGACTGGAGAGAAGGATCACGCTGAAACTTCACCCCAGAACCACAAGTTTCACAGTTCATACTTTCTGGATCAGTATGTTTTAACTTCAAAAGGTTTTCTTGATCAGGCATTTGATGGATCACCAATCCAGGAGATGCATTACAATCCATCGCAGAAACACCAGATTCACAGTTCTTATCTTTTAGGCCAATATTTTCTACATCTTCCCAAAGGCTGACTCCTTTGTCAACCTTCTGCTGTTGCCGAGTTACTGGCTGAGAAGTCTCCTCCCATTCAAAGTTTCTTTTAGGACCACTAGATTGACAGCTCTTGTCTTTGGGGTCACTATATTTTGCCTTTTTTTTTTCAGATTCTTGCGACTGGTAAGTCATGGACTGATGAGAGGAATCAATTTGAAAACTCAGTTCAGAAACATAAGGCTCAGAGCTTGTCTCTTCCAGAATAATATAGTCTTGCTTCTGCTTTACTACTTTGAAGACCTTTTTGGAATGGTTTGTCACTGATTGAGGAGAGGCTTCACAAACATATCTTAGTTCAGAATCACAAGAGTCACAGTTCTCATCTAGGTCAAAACTTTCTGCATTTATACAGCTGATTTCTTTGACAGTCCTTTGAGGCGAGTCAATCACTGGCTGAAAAGGGACATCAGAATCTGAAATCATTTCACAGTCATTATCACTTGCCGTCAGGTCCATAAACAGCATCTTATCTGTTTCTCTGTCTGACTCTTCAAGTTCGTTTATCACTATTTGAAGAGGAACATCAGAACCACACATTATTTCAGAATCCCTAGGTTCACTAACCTCTTCCATGCCAAGATACTTTTCCATCTGAAGATTTATCTCTTTGCAAACCACCTGAGGTTGGTCAACTCCTAACTGAAGATGAACACCAGAATCACATTTTATTTCAGAAACACTAAGTTCACAGTTCTTATTTTCTAGGTCATTCTGATCCTCCTCTTGCAAGTTTATTTCTTTGACAGCCACAGCAGAATGACCAGCTACAAAGTCAACATCAGAATCATAACTTACTTCAAAATCACCTAGTTTGTATCTCTTATCTTCCAGGTAAATATGGTCTTCCTCCCAAAGACCTATTTCTTTAACAGCTTTTCTTTGAAGCTGGCCAGTCACTGACTGAAGAGGATATTCAGAAACAAAATTTATCTTAGGACCACAAGGATCATTGCTTTTGTCTTCCAAACTGGTTTGTTGCTCTTCCAAATCGTGGTGTGGCTCAACCACTGACTGGAGAGGGGTATTTGCAACAAAAATGATTTCAGAATCATTAGGTTCATAGCTCTTAGCACTCAGACGAACAGGTCCCTCCCTCAGAAGATTCATTTCTGTAACAGCCTCTTGAACTTCATTAGCCACAGATTGAAGAGGTCCATCAGAAACAAAGTCTATTTTTGAATCACTAGGTTTGACAACCTTATCTTCCAAGTCAACATGCTCCTTCAGAAGGTTTACCTCCTTAACAACTTCAGTTTGGCCAGCCACTGACTGAAAACAGACATCAGAGTCAGATACAATTTCAAAATGCTTAGGTTCATCTCTCTTATCTTCCATGTCAACTTCATCCCTCCAAGGGCTTATTTCTTTAACAGTTTGTCTAAGCTGGTTGGCCACTGATTGAAAGGGGTCATTAGAGTTAAAATTTATTTCAGAACCACAAGATTGATTGTGCTTATCTCCTAGTTCAGTATGCTTTTGCTCCAAAATAGTTATCTGAGGATGATCAACTACTGACTGATCCGTGAGATCAGAATTCAAACTCATTGCAAAACCACTATCTTGCCTGTTCTTATCTTTCAAGTACACATGATTTTCATTCTTGAGGTTTATTCGTTTAACAGCCACTTTAGGTTGACTGGACACAGATGGAAGAGAAACATCAGAATTATATATTAATTCAGAATCATTAGGTTCATCAACCTTATTCTTCAGGCTCATATCCTCTTCTTTCTGCACTTTTGTTTCTTCAACCACTTCCTGAAATTGTTCGGTCAATGGCTGAAGAGGGTCAGCAGAATCAAAATCCATTTTACCATAACTAGATTCATTGTTTGTATCTTCCAAATGAACATGTTTTTCCTTCAAAAGGCCTAGTTGAGGTTGGTCAATGACTAAATGAAGAAGGTTATTAGTATTCAATTTTTTTTCAAAGCCTCTGGGTCCAGTACTTTCATCTTTTGGGTCAACATGGTCGTCCTTCAAAACAGTTGTCTGAGGTTTTTCATTCATTGACTGAAGAGGGACATCAGAGTCCAAAATTATTTCAGAACTACTATATTTATCACTCTTGTTCTCTAGAAAAACATGTTCTTCTTTCTGAACACTTACTTCTTTATCAGTTATTTGAGGTTCCGTCATTGAATAATCAGAATCTAAACTTATTTCAGAACCACTATATTCAGCACTTTGACCTTTTAACTTAGCATGCTTTTCTTTTTGAAGCCCTAGTTCTTTCACAATCAGTTCCGGTTTGTGAGTCACTGACTGAACAGGGATATCAGTATCCAAACTTGTTTCAGAAACTTTTAACTTATTACTCTTATCTGTTAAATTTACATGTTCTTCTTTTTGGTTTATTTCTTTAATAGCTATGGAAAGATGACCAGTCACTAAATGAAAAGGAATACCAGATTTCAAACTGTTTTCAGAAACAACAGGTACATTATCCTTATTTTCTAAGTGTATATTCTCCCCTTTCTGAAGGTTTCTTTCTTTAATAGGATCTTCAGAATGTCCAGTCATTGAACGAAAAATATCATAATCAAACATTTCAGAATCACTAGATTCATTTCCCTTATTTTCTAAGTGTAGCCACTCTTCATTTTGAGGATTTAGGTTTTTAACAGCTTCTTCTGGCTGCTTAATCACTGAGTGAAAAGGGATATAAGAAGTCAAACTTATTTCAGAACTGGTGGGTGCATCATCTTTCTCTCCTAAGTGTGTACACACTTCTTTCTGAATGAATGTTTCTTTCACCGCTACTTCAGGTTGATAAGTCCCTGAATGAAGAGGCACACCAGAATCAAAAGTTATTTCAGAAACACGAGATTCATTACTCTTATTTTCCAGATCAATAGGATCCTCCTCATAAACAGTTACTTGAGATTGGTCAACTACTGGGTGAAGAGGACTATCAGAATAAAAAGTTATTTCAGAACTAATTGATTCAAAGCTCTCATCATCCAAGTTAACATGCTTCTTATTTATTTCTTCAACATCCATCTCAGGATACTCAGAAACTGACATAAAAGAATCGGAGTCAAAAGTGGACTTACAACTGGAACATCCATAGCTCTTAACTTCCATGTCAACATTTAATGCTTTCAGATTTATTTCACCACGAGAGCCCATAGGGTGAGAATCAAAACTGAGATCAGAAATGCTAGACTTAATACTCTTGTTCTCCAGGTCAATAGCTACTTCCTGAGCATTTACCTCTTTAACTGCAACTTGGGATTGGGCAGGCACCAACTGAGGATCTGTTTTCATCAAATGAAACTTTATCTCAGGACCATGAAATTCACAGTTCATATCCACAAGGTCATTCTTTTCTTTCCAAAGATTGATATTTTCAACATCCTTCTGAGGTCCATCAGACAAGGTCTCAAGAGAGACATCACAATCAAGATATGCTTTAGCACTACTGGGTTTATAATGACTATCTTTTAGAGAGACAGGCCTATCCTCCAGGTTTCTTTCACTGACAGCCATGTGAGGATGGTCGAAGAATGACTGAAGAGAAACATCACAATCAAAACTTGTTTCAGAACAACTCGATCCATAGTTCTTATCAACCAAGCTAATGTGAACCTTCTTCTGAAGTTCTGTTTCTGTGACAGTCACTGGGAATTGGCCAGGCATTGACTGAAGCGAGAAAACAGAATCAGCACTTATTTCAGAGCTACTAGATCCATAGTTCATATCAACCAAGCCAACGAGCACCCCCTTAGGAAGGTTTACTTCTTTCTCAGGCTGTTGGAGGCAGTCATCAGTTGACTGAAGTGAAGCATCACAATCAAAATTCATCTCAGAATCGCTGGATTCATAGCTTTCATCAACCAGCCTAATATGCATTACCTTATGAACACTTTCATCTTTCACTTGAGTTTTGCTGGTAGTCACCTGAAAGGAGTCATCACAATCAGAGCTTCTTTCAGAAATATAAGATGTATTATTCTTATATTGCAAATCAGTATGTACTTCCTTTGAAAGGTTTATTTCTTCAACAGTCACTTTGGATTGGTCCATCAGTGAATAAAAAGAGGAACTGCCATCAAAACTTACTGCAGAATCTCTTGATTCACAGTTCTTATCTTGGTCAGTTTGCTCCCCCTTGCCAAGGTCTGGTTCAGCCTCTTCACAGTGATCAGATGCTGACTGAGGAGAGCCACCAGCAAACTTCATTTCAGAACTCACTTCGATCTTCTGTTCCCAAAAGGCTGACTTGTTAAAAACCAAATGCTTTCCTTCCTGGTTATGATCCATATTAGGAAAGAATTTCTCATGGTGCTTTGGAATGTCATCTTCAAAGATTCCTTTATTAGAAGGCATGTCAGTTTTACTCAGGTTGACTACTGGATTCACTGCAAATTTAGAAAGAGATTCCAATTTTAAAGAGTTTTCAGTACTCACAAATTCATGGACTTTAAAGTCAGTTGACAAAGCTTTAGTCTGAGAATTTACATCTTCCCGTAAGGTCAACTTATCTGAGTTTACACATAAAGACTTTCTGTTTAACTCTTTAGGTTTCTGATATGGAACTGAAGAAGTTTCTGGATGGGATGGTAGCATAGGGTTTCTAGAGCCCTTGTTTAGCTGTTTAAGGTATTTGTCAGCTTTGTTTGGGTCACATTTGTTAACTAAATCCAAATGGACTCCAAGTGACAAACCAGAAGTAGTGTCAGTTGTAACTGGTCTTTCATGAGAACTTTCAGGTGAACAACTAACAGGAGCATTAGAAATCACTGACGAACATATTACACTTTGTCTATTATTTGTACTGTGACTAATACCAACTGGATTAAACTCTTTCACACTGCTCCCAATTTTATGAATGAACTCCAAGGGATGCTGTTGTCCTTTTTCCAGTTTTTGAATAACTGATGGTCGATCTGAAACACTATGCATATATTCCTGAGGCCTAGAATACACCTTTTCAATGGGTTCAGATGCCTTGGTAGATATCTCTTCTCTGACTCCAGCAGCATCCTCAGTCTTTATTTCAGGACTAAAATCATCATTAGGAACCACTTCTGAAGGTGACACAGTAGTCATATGAAGTCTCTCATTTTGCATTGATCTAAAAAATAAGGGGGAAAATTCCATTAAAATATTTTGACATCCGTTTAAGATTTTTCAATGCATAATAAATTCTATGTTCTTTCTATCCTGGGCCAGATTCCTACAACAGAGAGTTTCAAAATAAATTAATTTTGTAACATTTGGCTAAGGACAGAAAGGAAGGTAGAATCATAAAATCAAACAAGTTGAAAATCCCAAAGGATTCTATGAAACCAGCATCACCCTGATGCTATACCAAACAAAGATATCACACACACACAAAAAATTACAGGTCAGTATCACTTATATTGATACATAGACATAAAAATGCTCAACAAAATATTAGCAAATCAAATCCAACAATTCATTAATGGATCACACACCATGATCAAGTGGGATTTACCCCAAGGATGTAAGGATTTTTTAATATCTGCAGAATCAATCACTGTGGTATACCACATCAACAAACTGAAGAATAAAAACCATATGATGATCTCAGTAGATGCAGAAAAAGCTTTTGACAAAATTCAACATCTATTTATGATTTCAAAAAAACTCTCCAGCAAGAGGGCATAAAGGGAAGATATCTCAACAAAATAGGCTATTTATGACAAATCCACAGCTAACATCATACTCAACAGTGAAAAGTCTAAAGCATTTCCTCTAAGACAAGAAAAGGATGAACAAGACAAGGATGCCCACTCTCACCATTTTTATTGAACAGTTTTAGAAGTCTTAGTCACAGAATCTAGAGAAGAAAAAGAAACAAAAGGAATCCAAAATGCAAAGGAAGAAGTAAAACTGTCATTGTTTGCAGATGACATAATACTATACATAGAAAATCTTAAAGATACCACCAAAAAAAATTAGCACTCATCAATGAATTGATAAAGTTGCAGGATACAAATTAGTATACAGAAATCTACTGCATACACTAACAACAAACTATCAGAAAAGTTAAAGTAACAATCCCATCTACCACCACATCAAAAAAGAATTAAATACCTAGGAATACACCTACCTAAGAAAACAAAAGATCTGTACTCAGAAAACTATAAGACACTGATGAAAGAAACTGACAGAGGTACAAACAGATGGAAAGATACACTGCGTTCCTGGAAGAATCAATGTTAAAATGAACATACTACCAAGGCAATCTACAGAGTCACTGTAATCCTTATCTAAACACTAAAGGTTTTCTTCACAGAACTAGAACAAATAATTTTAAAAGTTGTATGGAAACACAGAAGACTCTCAACAGCCAGAACAATCTTGAGAAAGAACAGAGCTAGAGGAATCATGCTTCCTGACTTCAGGCTACAGTCATCTATACAGTATTGTTCTGGCACAAAAATAGATACATAGATCAATGAAACAGAACAGTGTTCAGAAACAAACCTACACACTTATGCTCAATCTATGACAAGTGGAAGTCACCCAGTTGTGTCTGACTCTTTGGGACCCCATGGACTGTAGCCGGCCAGGTTCCTCTGTCCATGGAATTCTCCAGGCAAGAATATTGGAGTGGGTTGCCATTCCCTTCTCCAGGGGATCTTCCCAACACAGGGATCGAACCTGGGTCTTCTGCACTGCAGGCAGATTCTTTACCATCTGAGCCACCAGGGAAGCCCAAATCTATGACATAGGAGGCAAGACAGTCTCTTTAATAAGTGATGCTTGGAAAACTGAATAGCTAGCTACATGAAAAAGAATGAAATTAAAACTTTCTCTTAACACCATATACGAAAATATACTCAAAATGGATTAAAACCCTAAATGTAAGACCAGATACTATAAAACTCCTAGAGGAAAACATAGGCAAAACACTGACATAAATCACAGCAATATTTTTTTGGATCCATCTCATAGAGCAATGGAAATAAAAGCAAAAATTAATGAACAGGACCTAATTAAACTTTAAAACTTTTGCACAACAAAGGACATCATCAACAAAATAAAAAGACATCAAGCATACTCAAATTTAGAAAACATCCTACAAAATAACCGGCCAGTCAGTACTCTTCTAAAAAGTGTCAAGGTCTTAAAAGCAGAGACAGACTAAGGAGCAACTCAAGATTATGGGAAAGTACAGAAACGTGACAATTCAATGCACTGAGTGGTCCTGGATGGAATGTTGGTCCCCAAAACAGGACATTAGTAAACACAACTGACAAAATCTGAATGAGTTCTATAAGTAGTGTGGTATCATGGTGATTTCATGGATTTGATCACTATACTGTGGTTATTTTATTTTTCTTGCTTATTTTTGGCTGCACTGGGTCTTCCTGGCTAGTGTGCAGCCTTTCTCTAGTTTCAGGGAACAGGCTACTCCTTGAGGAGCACGGGCTTCTCACTGCACTGGCTTGTCTTGTGGTAGAGCACAGACTCTAGACCCGCGGGCTTCAGTAGTTGCGGCTCATAGGCTCTAGTTGTGGCACACAGGATTAGTTGCTCCATGGCATGCGGAATCTTCCCGGACCAAGGATCAAACCCGTGACCCTTGCACTGGCAGGCAGATTCCTATCCACTATCACTAGGGAAGTCCACTGTGGTTATTTTAGACTTAACATTTGGGGAAGCTAGGTGAACATTACACAAGAAAAATCCCTTGTACCAGTTCGCAACTAAATTTTTTAAGTCTGAAATTATTCTAAAATGAAAAGTTAAAAAATAAAAACTATTTTAATGTCCATAAACTTTAGCCCAAAAGTTCACAGTCTAGAAGTCTACCCCACAGAAAGAGCTGGATGTACAAATATGTTTGTTGAAGCATTTTTTATATACACTATAAACTGGTAATTTATACTGACCTCAAGATAGGTTAATTCCATCTTTCCACCAGCTAAGAAAACAAATATTTTTTCCTAACTTTTCCCCATCATAACTTTTTCGTCATTTGCTAAGTTTTAGGTTGGTGACTTGCAAAGTGTGCAAGAAGTTTACCCTTTATTCTGCTGCTAGGACTAAAGTCAACTAATACTGTACAGGTGTGCTAATGATCTATGTTGCTTTACCTTAACAGCTGTAGCAGCAAACTCATCCAAGTACATAATCTGATTTTCTACCAAAGTTCTTCTTCAACATAGGACATTAACTTTTTAAAATGTTATCAAAAGATTTTTTATTAAAACAAGCAAAATGTATTAATAAAAGAGTAAGCTATCAAGATACTGACAAATTATAAAAATAATCAATTCCGTTTTACAGAGTAGCACAGAGTTAGCAAATAGTTCCATTAATGTGGAATAAATTTTTACCTTGACTATCCTTACTTAGCTACTATCACCAACTTTTGGTTACTAATCTTGTTAAAGTTATGTTTGTTCCCACCTTTTTACCCTGCTTAATCCTGTGGCATCCTTGATGATACATATTTACTGGCCTGACTTTTCTTTAGAAAAAGCATAGTATAGTCCATATCTTTTAGAGTGAGATTTTTTTTACTTAACTTAGGAAAAATGTTTAAACAACTGCAAGGATAAGTTACTAGATAAAGGTTCACGTTATATTCCCTGATTCAAAGATTCACTTTAGGAAATATTAGGATGTTAACACAAACATCCACTGTAATATATAACTACGTACTAATATTCCCTAGAGAGGGGCATGGCACCCCTCTCCAGTATTCTTGCCTGGAGAATCCCACGGACAGAGGAGGCTGGTGGGGCTACAGTCCACAGGGTCGCGCAGAGTTGGACACAAATGAAGCAACTTGGCACACATGAATATACTAATATTATTTCACTCAGTTACTCTACCTGCTTTCCTGATAACGACACGGGTGGTGCTGCAGTACATCCTGCAAGAAACGTTCCATCAAACTAGCAGCACCCATCCGTCGTCTTTTCTGTGTGATCAAGGATCTGTGATAGTCACTGGATAGATGCTGGGAAATAAAAAGAAAATGAATGTTTCTAAATATTCTAATGGGTAAACATACTAATGGGTAATACTCATTAGCATTGAGAGCATCACAATATAGATTCATCATACTCCTGGTAAAAGTATAAATTGATATACCCTTTATATAAAGCAATTCTAAAATACTCATCTGAAAACCATTTAAGGGGAGCGCAAATCAATGCAGAATATTAGAGGACATGCAGCTCACTTCTCCCCATGAACATATCAAAAATACATCTACATGTGAAACAATTCTTCCTGAAAACTAACTGGAAATGAGTAAAAGGACTCCTGCACAACCATGGCTGTAAGAGAGATACACAGGAAGGGTAGGAAGGGTACGAAGGGAAGAAAAACAAGCAAGTGGTTTGTACCTGTGCTTAGGGAAGGGGATTCAAAGGCAAAGGGAGACCAGTCTCTCGGGAGGGTAAATGACCCATACAACCATTCTGTTTTTCACTTTCAGTACAGTATTCAATAAATTACATGTTACCCAATCATTATAAAACAGGCTTTGCATTAAATGATTTTGCTCAACTGTAGACTGATGTAAGTATTCCAAGTACTTTTAGGGTAGGCTAGGTAAGCTGTGATATTCAGTAGGTTGAGTGAAGTCACTCAGTCGTGTCCAACTCTTTGCGACCCCATAGACTGTAGCCTACCAGGCTCCTCTGTCCATGGGATTTTCCAGGCAATAGTACTGGAGTGGATTGCCATTTCCTTCTCCAGGGGATCTTCCCAACCCAGGGCTCGAACCTGGGTCTCCCGCATTGTAGACAGACGCTTTACCGTCTGAGCCACCAGGGAATTCAGTAAGTTAGGTGTATTAAAGGCATTATCAACTTAAGAGACTTTCAAATTATTATCAGAAATGTAATCCCACCCTTCTGCCTCAGGGTCTCTATCCTTGCTATCCTGTCCCTCTAACCTATAAACTCTGCCCCCCAAGATATAAGCAAGCCTGATCCCCACATTGCATTCAAATCTCAGCTCAAATGTCATTTCTGTAACCTCACCTGGCCACTCAATCTAAAACCGCACCTTCTTCCCTATTTTATTTTCCTCATATCATTTATCACAGTCTGACACACCATGTACTAAATTTACGTGACTACTTATTTTCTGTCT
This sequence comes from Bos taurus, assembly GCF_002263795.3. NCBI lineage: Eukaryota > Metazoa > Chordata > Mammalia > Artiodactyla > Bovidae > Bos > Bos taurus. The sequence goes on along the minus strand of NC_037329.1, from coordinate 94,608,119 downwards.
TAGTGCATCAAACTGTAAGCTTCATGAATAAAAGAAACTGCTTTTGTTCACAGCCATATCCCTACAAGCCACATCTCCTCATTAGTAGATTCTCAATATGGTCTGTTAAATGAATTTGATTGTGTAAAAGAAGCGAAAGTTATGAGTAGGTCCTTTGTGGTATAACCATAGTAATAGGATCTTCTCACCTGCTCCAGGTTATTATAGAATACACAACAAAAACTGCAATATCCTGATCTGTTCTGCATGTTGAAAAACCAAAGTCAGATGGCTATTGTCCTTGAATACTCAAACTGTAAGAAAAGAAAAATGACAAAAACACAATAATTCCTTACTACCATGAAGAAGATAGCCATGATAACACCATAGAAGAGAACTTCATTCTTGAGTCCTACTCACTAGTATTTCTAATAATTATGAGAATAGAAAGGGCTACCATGTGCTACCAAACCAATCAGTGAGCCTGCAGTTAACTGAGACCTTTCTTCTTTTTTTTAAATTGAGGAATATTTGATGCACAATATATGTCTCAGGTGTGCAACACAGCACAATTCACAATTTTTAAAGGCTATATTCCATTCATAGTTGTTATAAAATATTGGCTATATTCTGTGTGTTGTACTACATATCCATGTAGCTTCCCTATTTTATATACAATTCTTTGTACCTCTTAATTCTCTGCATTTATCTTGTCCCTCATTTCTTCCCTTTCCACCTGGTAACCACTAGTTTCTTCTCTGTATCTGCTAGTCTGTTTCTTTTCTGCTATATTCACTAGTTTATTTTTTAGATTCCTCATGTATGCGGATATATGAGATATCATACAGTATTTGTCTTTCACTGAGACCTATGCATCTTCTAAAAGAATAGTGTGTTGCCAATATTTGAAGCCTAGATGACTACATTTTTACTGATTTCCTGGTAAGTTGTTAAGAATTATTGGGAAGTGGTTCAGTATTGAATACAGTACTCAATTTTTAAAGAAAAATTACTATTCCTAAATTGTTACTATAGTATACTTACTATACTCTAATGAAGCTCATTAATTTTTCCATCATGCTTCTACACAAAATCCCAGATCATGTGAACACTCAGTGTCATATATAACATCTTATTCTCTATCATGAGAGTAAAGATACCACATTTATTTTCTGCTTAATCCACAAAGAGGAAGATTTTAAAGTAATTTATCCAACGAAGTTGCTAAAAAACAAAATAGCAACCAATATAGCTTCTGAAGCAAAAGATATTTCTCTTCTGACAATTACATAAACCAAACATGAAGATTTTTTTCCAACTAGTGGAAATCCAACAAAAATTTCTCTTAATGAGAAACAGTAAGAGACACAGGAATAGTTGATTTGTTAAACAGGAACAGTTTATTTATTAAACAAATAAAGAAGAGTTTCCAAGGTTCAACCCTCAAGCCCAAAACTATAATCCTTCAACACTTCATAATATAGTGATTTCCAAGCCAGGCTGAATATAAAAATCATCCTCCAAAATTCTGATTTAGTAAATCTGAGAATAGAGCCTAGAATTTAGAATTTTTAAAATTTATTTACATACTCATTTATACAAAATGTGACAAATTTAAGTAATAAATCCAATACAATGTAGCTTTTTGCTGTTTTGTGAAAGTGAAAATAGGATTTTTAAGAAATAATTTCATTAAGATTTTAATTCTAATTATTTTAAACACTCTTTACTGTCAAAAAATATAAAGAGAATGACTCTGTAATATTATTTCTGATAAGCTTGTGTGCAACAGAAAAAGTCTATTCACTAAAATCAGTGTTCAAACATTGAAATCACAACCTTAAAACCAATGAGAATAACAAAGCTTCATTAAATCAAAATTCGATCATAACATTCACTTACCCATTACTTTTTATTATGAGAAACTTTGATAGTGTCTGACTTCTCACTTATAAGGAAAATAAACCAATTAAATCAGCCTCTGAAATAAAGAATATTAAAGAAATTATTTACTTAAAATTTGATCTTTTTTCCTTTAATTTCCTTTACTTATTAACCTGAAGCAACAAAATGAAAGAAATTTTAAGTTGCATTCACAGATATGGCAATTTTCAGGCTGAGATAACTCTATAGAGTTTAAACCTAAACTCTGAAGATAGTTAAATAAAATTTTTAGTGCTTTATTTAAAATATAATTAAAACATTCATTGAATAAAAGGCAAAATGAAAGTATGAGTCTACCATGTCACACACATGCGCGCAAAATTTAAATTTTATCTTTAACCCTTATGGTAACTCCCAAGGCATTATTACCTGCCATTTCCATTATCTCTAGTGCCATATATATGCCACAATGAAACAGACCTACAATAAACCAAAAGCACCCATTGGCATTTTGAAAAATTCACATGCTAGGACCCCAAAAACATGGAACCAAAATCCCCTAGTAGGAAGCAGGCACATGCATATTACACAAATTTAAAACATTCCAAGATGATTCTGATATAGGTTGAACCAATAACATGTCATTTTTCATGTAGTAACAAAATCCTTAAAGGTACCATTTCTTTGGGGCCTGGGATGATATTAAATGACCAAATGGCTCTTTTTATACAAACTCTGAATTCTATTGGTACCTGGTATTTTTATAAAGTAACAAATCATTTACCTTGAGCAGAAAAGATCAGATATTTCATCAGCTATATTTAGTCCTGGCAAACATCTATAAATCAAAATAAAACTGTTTAACAAAAAAAAAAAAGATAAGCCCTCTAAGTGTCTACCATTAACTAAATAAACACCTTGAAGTCACAATTTAAATTTGAAAAGTGACACAATTATGTATTCAATAACAGAAGAAAATTAACTTTTGAACACAAAGCACTTTATATACTATGACTCACTGAATCCCACATGACCTCTTAAGACGTTCTGGAACAGAGCAACTCTGATGGTTCACTGAACCCACCGTCAAATACGTCAGATCTCTGGGTTCTGGGAACAGTAGCTGTAAGAACGCAAGGCACAACTGTGCCTCTGGTAGGGTTAAGAACAAAGACGCCATCAAACCCAAAACGAACTTTATGAGAAACTTTTCAAAGAAATATTTATGTGAAATTTAAGTTTGGGTCTTGTACTAACCACGCCAACACTTAGCTCTTGTGTTAGTTTTAGTTTTTTAAAAAAATACTGTCAATTCCCTATCAGCTATCTATATCAATTGACAATTCAGCCAAATTATCAATGTTTTATTCCTCCACATTGTTGTGAGCTAAGTGTTGACTCCCCCCCTCCCCCAATCCCTTATCCAGAATCACTGGTTAGCAAAAAAATTCCAACACTTGGACTCAACACCTGACACCATTGTCTGATCAAGAAATAAACATTTAGCTCCTACCCTGGTTAAAGCTCCATGCTAGGAGCATGAAGGGGTAGAAAGAAATATAAGACAAGCTTTCTTGCTCGTAATAAGTTTAAATAGAACTGGGAAATAAATATAAAAATATGAGGTGGTATCTGAGAAATGTCTAGGCACAAATAATACATGCAAATGGGTTTAGTTGCAAATTTCAGTTTTAGCTGTAGGAACCAGGATATCACAGCAGATACGATTTTATAACTGGACACTGGGAACCGCACAGAATTTGCTGACACAATTGTCAGGAAAAGATATTCCAAGTATCACAGAGGTAAAAGTACAAAAGCAAGAAAGCACGAGGTACCTTTGGAGATGGTAAGTCGACAAGTTCAGCTGGAGCTACGTTTTCACTTAAGAATTTAAGGGGCATTAGAGCAAGAAAAGTAGACTGAAGTTTGACATAATAGGATTTAAAAGCAGACCGAAGATTTAGACCAGGGATCCCCAAACTCTGGGACCTAATGCCTGATGATTTGAGGTGGAGTTGATGCAATAATCAAAGAAAGAAATCAGTGCACAATAAACGCAGTGTGCTTGAATCATCCCAAAACCATCTCCCTCACCCCCTTCTTTGTCTGTGGAAAAACTGTCTTCCACGAAACCTGTCCCGGGTGCCAAAAAGTTTGGGGACCCCTGATTTAGACCATATCTTTAGGCAGCATATAAATTTTTTGAAAAGCAGTGTATTCAGAGAGTGCTTTAAGAAAATTCTAGAAAAACAGTTCTTCCCTACTCAAGATGTTTTTCACAGGATTAGGAATATAGCTTTAAACTATTCAGCACCATTTCCTAGAATATTGAAGAATTAGTTAATACCCAAAACATTTAAGTTCAAAGAGTCAGTATCCCTTAAAGCAAAGACTTAGTCCCATTTATGCTTATAAATTAGGAAAACACACATTAACTTTTTTTAAGAAATGACTTTTATTAATTTTATTATGAGATTTATTGACTTATTTATTATGAAAGTAAAAGAAAATTATAGCACAATTATAAAAATTAAGAAAGAAAAAGCATAGGAATCAGCCATAATCCCACTACCCACCATTCAATTTGCCATATAATCTTGTTCCAAACATGTTTTTACAAAAATGGAATGATACTACCCATTCTATTTTATAGTCTCCTCTCTTTTAACCATAGATGATGAATACCTCTGTATGATAATATATATAATTCTAAAACAGAATATTTAGACTATATACTATTTCATTTTATCAGTGTAAGATAAAAGTCCTCTTGCCTAACAAGAAAAGACCCAGCAGTTGGTGAGTTAACTTTTTAAAAATTAGTCAATAAGATGATTTGTAAAATACATACATATATAACCTTAATATTTTATCCAACTTAAAACATACAAATTAATACACGCTTGATTTAAGATCAAGATGGGCTTTTTTGCTTCACTGAGGTCTCTTTGTGGACAAGTCAGCTTGAGTTCCGAGTCTTTTTTCATATTTTCATAAACACATTTGATTTACCCTCAAGGAGTTTCTGAAACCAAGTCCCCCTAAAACTGAGTTCCTCAGATGACTTTTATAATTAACCTCTCTATCCAAAACTTTATTCCCTTTCTTATCCCACCCCTGCTCCCTTTAGGATTGAAGTAAGTATCAAAGAAAAGGGGGGTCCTGAGACCCAGCAGGACCCTGAGGGGCCCTCCCAGGTGCAAAAGCCTCTCCATGTCTCCAATTTCTTGTTTGTAGAAAAAGGCTTTAGTCTCCTAGACCTTCCCTGAGTTCCAAAAAGCAAAGAGGGAAGTGAGAATGCAGAAACAAAGGAAAAGCAGTTAGTCAAGAAAACTAAGTATAGCTTAAACAATATTTCAGTGATAAAACAATCGTAGGGGGTGTGTGTGTGTGTGTGTGTGTGTGTGTATAATAATCTGAAGCATAACTTCCAGCTTTTTTTTTTTTTTTTGCAGAAACTAAGAGCCCTCCCATACCCAGGCCAGGGATGGGTGTAGCTGACTACATGCTGAAAGTAAGTAGACTGAAAGCAGGTAGACTGGCTGGAACCAGAAGGTTAATGATTAAAAGTTCTGAGCCATCACCCAATTATCTCACCACAAACCAATCAGAAAAAAGTCCATCAACCCTCATCCCAAATGTTGTCCTTAAAAGACACTTCCTGAAAGTCATCAGGGAGTTTGGTTCTTTTGAACACGAATTGCCTTTTTTCCTTGGTTGGCACCCTGCAAATAAACGCTGTACTTTCCTTTACAACCTGGTGTCAGTAGACTGGCTTTGCTGTGCAGCAGGCGAGCAGACCCAAGTTCGGTTCGGTAACATTTCCATTTTGGTTCCTCTAAAACAGAATAAGAACTTAAAGACATTTTCAAAACCGAAAGCACTATAACGATTAATGCTTAAGAATTTCCCAAACCTTTTACAGTTGTGATACCCAATTAAGTACTTTTGCAACAGCCTTTTTTTGAGGCCAAAGCATTTATTTTTCATAAAAATAACAATGCTACAAAAAAAATGACAGTGCTTACACTCTTTTTTCATTGATTTATGTAATATTTAAAACTGCAAAAAACAATCTGGGGCAGGGAATAGAGATCTCTGAAGTGCTTGAGATAACCAGCAGAACTAACTCAAAACAGAAGTAAAGTTGTGCTTTTTTTTTTTCCCCAGAACTATTTCTTGCATATCTAAGATCTGTACCTACTGCAGAGATAAATAAACACATTGCTGAAATGCCTTGAGTTAGAAGCATGTAAGTTTCTCAAGCTGTGACACTGAATAAGAACTAAATCCAGAATCCCTGTGAGAAATATTTTTCAATTGCCCGACAACAGAGACATCAGCTCAACAGCAAATAAGGAAAGACTGGGACTTTTTCTGATGGTCCAGTGGTTAAGACTCTGCGCTCTCAATGCAGGAGGCACAGGTTTGATCCCTGGTAACAAAAGTAAGATCCTACATGCCCTACAGAGGGGCCAAAATAAATAAATTAATAAGTGAAAGTCTCGACCGACTCTTTTCGACCCCGTGGACCACAGAGTCCATGAATTCTCCAGGCCAGAATACTGGAGTGGGTAGCCTTTCCCTTCTCCAGGGGATCTTCCCAACTCAGGGATCAAACCCAGGTCTCACGCAAGGCATTTGGATTCTTTACCAGCTAAGCCACAAGGTAAGTCCAAGAATACTGGAGTGAGTAGCCTATCCCTTCTCCAGGGGATCTTCCTGACCCAGGAATTGAACAGGGGTCTCCTGCATTGTGGGCGGATTCTTTACCAACTGAGCTATCAAGGGCATTTGGTCTACTGAATAAGAAAATCTAAAATATTTTTCTAGCAATAGGAAAACAATAGGGGAGCAATCACAAAATAATGACCAAATGATATTAAAAGACCATCTTAATTCAGGGTACCTTTCTTTATAACATTATTAACTAATTTTCAATTTCCCACTTTTTTGCATTATCTGCCTTATAGAGGTTTACCTCTGATGACAAGAATTATCCTGGATAACTTCACTCAGTCTTAATAGATAACTTCTAGTGAATACTTAATCAAATATGTTCCAGGCACTAAATCAAGTTTCACATGCATTACTGCATGTGAATATCAAACACCCTTAAAAGGTTGGTGTTCCAATAACTCCCACATTACAAATCAGGAAGTTCAGAGAGAAGCACTATCTTATTCCAGTCACTCACCAATAACCAGTGTAGCTCCGAAATGACTCTGTCAATCTGAGCAGTTTATGCTCTTAATCTGTGAACTTCTTTCAAAGGCTTTCTCTCTGTATTTTCAGGAATGCTAATTGATTGTTTTAATATTACGTGAAAACACGTAATTAAGAATCTAATGTGCTACAAAACACAAGGTCACATAGACCAAAGAAAAGAGTAAAACTACTGTTAATCTTAATTGCATCATTTCGCCCATTCTTTTTTCTTTTTCATTTTTTTCCCCTCCCATTCAGAGATGAGTGCTGACAGGACCTTGGATTAGTGATTTCCAAATTTAATTAGCATGGCACACGGGAAGCAACACATTTTATATCATAACCCAGTATATGTAAACACATATGTACACACCACACACACATTAGAACAGCTTAACAAAACAATACCTTCATTACATGTAATGAGCTCTGGTATTTCTATGTTATCTTATTTTGGCTTATGAAATTAATTTAGTAGTTATGATCTACTAAATTCATTTCACAATTCACTAATGGTTTGAAAGCTGCCATTTTAAAAAACATTATCTCAAGTGATTAAACAAAGCTAACAATATTTTATAGAAAATGACTGGTACTCTGAATTCAGTTTATTTCCATCCAACATCTTGGCCACTGCAGTGACATTTATTAAGCTTTTTAATAGTTTCTCTACTAAGGTTAGTCACTGGTCAAGATTGAAGAAGAAAATTTTTGCTGTTCAGGCTTTGGGTCCAAATCAGTGCAATTTGGGAAGGCAGTAGAAAGATGTTCACACATTAATATAGGAAAAGTCTTTCTTGTATTAAAAAACATCATATTAGCAACCCATTCATGTAACACGAATATATGTTTTGTGTCTCAAACAGTTAATAGTGACTCTCTTTTGAGAATAAGGGTTTTATAGCTTTTTTCAACGTTTTTCCCTCCCTGATAGTACATAATTCCTGCAAAAAAAAAAAAAGTACACAAAATTTCAATTTGAGGGGGCAAAAAAAAGTGTTTTCGTTCCATGAGAGCTGGTATCTCTTCCACGCGCTGCCAGAATCATGTTAGGAACTGGAAAGGGCCTTAGGAGCTCGTGAAAATGACGCCGTGATCTGGCCAGATTTACACAACCGTTGCACGGTAATAGTAAAACGATCATTAACACAAAAATCTAACGTTTTCAAAGCAAATTCTGATCGCCAGAGGCCGCTGAAGGCCTAGATTTGGGGACAGTTGCACACAACGCGGGACACTGAGAGAGAGTGGACACTGGCATCTGTGGACAGGTGGCTCCGGGTCTCGGCTCTACAGGCGCCTCTGCACTTCCCCGCGGGCACAAAGCCCTAAATCCGACCTCCACAGGTAGCCCCTCCCCAGCCCCACTCTCAGGCCTCGTCCCGGAGCCCCTCTGATCCAGGGCCCCCGACAGAAGCGCAAGGCAGCCAGCTCGCCACCTCCACCCACGACCCAGGCCCCCTGGATCCCGGCCCGGAGATGCCGGCCCGGCTCCCGCAGGAGGGGCAGAAGGGAACTCGGGGCGAGGGGAAGCCGAGGACCTGCGCGGTAGGCGCCGGAGACTGGCGAGCCGTCTGCGCGTCCGTCGAGAGGAAGAAGGCGCCCGGCCCGAGCCCGCCGGTGTCGCCCAGCTCCGCCCGGCCCGCGCCCGCTCCGCCCCCACTCCGCCCCGCAGCCGTTCTCACCTCGGTGAAAGATTCCCCAATTCCTTCCCGGCCTGGGGTGAAGGCTCAGGACCTGGGGAACTGCGCTCCCTTCTACTTCGGTTCTACCGCGGCGTCCGGACCCCAAGGTCGGCCAGACAGCAGCCGCTGCCCGCCGCCCGCGGAGCCAGAAATAGGAGTCGCCGTCTCTCCCGCCTGTGCGGGAGGAAAAGCAGAGCGGGAGCGTCACTCGCAGGTCCCCCGTCCCGCATCACCACTGAGCCCACGTAGACATCCCGGGGGAATGCAGCCTCGCGGCTCTCATTGAGGTTTGACGTCAAGGAAGGTGCGAGAACAGGAGCCCCACTGACGCAGGAGCCGCGGGACCGCCCCCTGCCCACCCCTCGCCCCTGTTGCTGGAATGCCCCTTCCTCCCGCCCTAGTGTCCCCTCCCCACATCTTCCGAAGGAATACTTCCTCCAGGGTCAGGGCCCCAGTCCGGAGCTTGTGAGATCAAACCTGTTCTAAACCGAGCGACTAGACTCCCAGCGCAGGATGGACTATGAGGTTTTAGCTTTTGAGGACCCCCATAGAAGCTGCTTGCCTATTCAAAGCCGCAGAGCAACTGTAGAAAAGAAAATGGAGCTGTTCAAGGTTTATTTGTGTATTCTTGCAATGTATACTCAAGGCACCCCTTTATAGGATCTTAAGACGAATCCTATTAATACCTGCTTTGACAAATGAGAAGGAAATGGCAACCCACTCCAGTATTATTGCCTGGAGAATCCCATGGACAGAGGAGCGTGGGCTGCGGCCCATGGGATCGCAAAGAGTCCAACAGGACTGAACAACTTTCAGTTGACAAATAAGAAAAGTGAGATTTAAAGAAGTTAGATATTTGGAGACCTGCACTGCACATGAAAAGGTTATGAAAACTAACCAGAATCCACTTCGTCATACGGCACTGCTACTCACTACGAATATAGTGGAGTGGAAAAAACACTATAGTTTTGTGTATGAGAAATGCAAACCTAAATCAACCACAGTATTGAATATATCATAATAATTTGTGAGGAGGAAAATCATCATACCCAAAATGGAGAGGGTCTCCAATTGGAGAGCATGTCTTATATAAAAATAACCTTGGCATGAGCTACTCTTCTCTTTAGTTGCTGCTATAACTGTCATTACACTTTTTGGTAAACTTGTGACATTGCAAACCCCCCCCCCTTTTTTTTTTCAAGTATCCACTGAAGTGGCGTCCATAGTTTCCTTTCTTTTTGTATTTCTCAGCTCTTGCCTCCCCCACTACATCTTTCTCCCGCTTTAAACTTGGGATTATTGCAACTGTTCGTTTAAAACCCGTTTAGATTTTTTTGACACACCAAAAAGTGCTCCTTTGAGGCAAACCCTTTCCAAATCCTAACCTTGGAAATGATGAAAGAAAACCCTTTACACATTAACCCAGCCACCATAACATGATGTATTTTGCAGATGCTACGACACACATTTTCCACTGTTTAACATCTCTGAAATTGGGGTGCATTTTACAAACTGGTCTCAATATTATTGGCCAGCTGGTTATATTAACCAAGTTTTCATTCCCTCCATACATAGAAACTTGAATGTAGCTGTTCACATTGTCCTCACTTCAACTGAGTTAAGTGCATTGTTTAATAAAACTCGCAACCCTAAGAGGAAGGATGTACACCACTAACACTTTTGCACACACACACACACACACACACAAAGTACTGTGTGGAAAATTGCAGCCATCAACAACTGATTCAGAAAGTGATTTAGAAAAGTTGGAATGTAAAGAAAATTGAGGAACACTGTAACCAATTTTACTTACTAGCAGTCCTTCCAGACAAGATTCGGTCTAGTGGCACTGGGTGCATTTTCAATAGAACTTAATTATTTTTAAGATTAAGCTCAGAAGTAATAATTTCCTCCCAATCCTTTATTAACCCATTATAGATATAAACCCATACATTCAGCAAATACTTGTTTAAAAGATGTTAAGAATCAAGGTTCCAATTGTATGCATTTCACTCCCTACTCAGGGAGAAAATGACTATATATATATATATATAATTTCATAATCTTCTTTCTTCAAAGGAAGTAAAAAAGCTGTTCTTCTGTGTCCACAAATACCTGTACTTTGTAAGCCGTGTAAGCTAACATTAGACTAGTGTCTTAAGGGAGATGGCTACAGGGAAAACCTAGATCTCATTCCTAAGTCATAAGAGAATTAAGATTCCATCCATCTAGAGTTTGAATTACATTTCCCCCAAGTTCTGTTGTTGTGCCTACCTACCTATTTACAGTTAGTTCAGATCATTATGAAGCTTTTGATCATTAGCTTGGCATTTTACCTCTTTAAAGGGTATAATGTCATCTTTAAGGGAAAAGAATTCATTCACATGCCTCATCCAAATGACTATTTAAGAATTAATGAGAATGGTAAAAAAAAATACCTCCCATTTCATCTCCTTCTTGATCCCCTCTTATATTTCCCATCTTTGACAAAAGTTTCATCCAAAAGAAGGAGAGATAAGGAAAGAAGAATAGTGCTGACGTCTTCATCTTTCTGGTTGTTGGAACAAGAAAGAACAAAGAGATTTGAGAAAAGAAATGAAAGTTAAAGTATATAGCTTCAAGTTAAAGTATATAGCTTCAAAGTATATAGCTTTCCTATGGTGGACCTAGGAAAATCGCAGTATAAACCCTGGGGAGGAGAGCTCAGGAGAGATTGTGCAGATGAGTTAAGTCTTCGTTTATCGTGTAAGAATTTAATACACAATTGACCCTCAGATTTGACTCTCAGACAACACAGATTTGAACTGTTGGAGGAGAAGAGTCAGTACCTCTAACCCCTGCATAATGTCTGAAGTTGGCATATCACCAAATAGCAATGTAAACCTATTTCTAAGAAGACTTACAGATTATCCTTCAGAAATGAGGACCAAAAACATTTTTTGCTGGTTACTTCTGCTCGTCAGGAGTGGACGTAGGCAAAGGCATAGCAGCAGGGCAAATGACTACACTTTTAACATCATAGCGTTTTCCCCCAAAGCAATTTAAAATTATGTACAGTAAGGTTTAACTTCTCTGTTATAGCCTTCCCATCCTATTTTCTTCCTTCATTCTAATCAGATCAACTCTATTCCACTTTTACATCCTGTGGAAACACCTGTAACATGCCTTCATACCAAGACAAGTGTGGGACATGTTTGGCATCAGTTCAGTTCAGTTCAGTCGCTCAGTCGTGTCTGACTCTTTGCGACCCCATGAATCGCAGCACGCCAGGCCTCCCTGTCCATCACCAACTCCCAGAGTTCACTCAGACTCACGTCCATCGAGTCAGTGATGCCATCCAGCCATCTCATCCTCTGTCGTCCCCTTCTCCTCGTGCCCCCAATCCCTCCCAGCATCAGAGGCTTTTCCAATGAGTCAACTCTTCGAGTGAGGTGGCCAAAGTACTGGAGTTTCAGTTTCAGCATCATTCCCTCCAAAGAAATCCCAGGGCTGATCTCCTTCAGAATAGACTGGTTGGATCTCCTTGCAGTCCAAGGGACTCAAGAGTCTTCTCCAACACTACAGTTCAAAAGCATCAATTCTTCGGCGCTCAGTTTTCTTCACAGTCCAACTCTCACATCCATACATGACCACAGGAAAAACCATAGCCTTGACCAGACGGACCTTTGTTGGCAAAGTAACGTCTCTGCTTTTGAATTTGCTATCTAGGTTGGTCATAACTTTCCTTCCAAGGAGTAAATGTCTTTTAATTTCATGGCTGCAGTCACCATCTGTAGTGATTTTGGAGCCCAAAAAAATTAAGTCTGACACTGTTTCCACTGTTTCCCCATCTATTTCCCATGAAGTGATGGGACCAGATGTCATGATCTTCGTTTTCTGAATGTTGAGCTTTAAGCCAACTTTTTGACTCTCCACTTTCACTTTCATCAAGAAGCTTTTTAGTTCCTCTTCACTTTCTGCCATAAGGGTGGTATCATCTGCATATCTGAGGTTATTGATATTTCACCCAGCAATCTTGATTCCAGCTTGTGTTTCTTCCAGTCCAGCGTTTCTCATGATGTACTCTGCATATAAGTTAAATAAGCAGGGTGATAATATACAGCCTTGACGTACTCCTTTTCCTACTTGAAACCAGTCTGTTTAGTTCGCAAGAATTCTTGACTAATTTTTACTATATTCTATTCCTTTCTCTTTTTTCCTTTCTCTTCTTCCCCTCTTTTGCTTCTGCCTGCCCATTTTTCTTTTCCTTCCTTTTTTCTTGCACAGAAACAGGTTGTACTCCTCAAAAACAGTGCTTTCAACTTCAGGCACTGATAAGGACTGAAAATGTCATTACTTAACACTTTTCCCTTCCTTTAACTCAAATGTCATTGCAAAGCTCATGTTCTCTGGTGTTTAAATTAAAAAAATAATAATAATTACTATGGCCTGCTGAGGTCCAGCCCCGGCTGATCCAGGGTATTCGAAGGGGAGACGGTGTCGGCGACCTATTCAAATGTTAATTAGAGATATAAAGAGTAATAGAATGAGGATAGCTCAGTGGGAAAATTCAGTGGAGAAAAGAGGCTGAGTAGCTTGGTTTACGCGGAAAATCAATATAACCTGTGACACCAGGTTAGCTCTGACCACGGAGGCCACAGGCGCTCTCTCGAATAGCGGAAGGTGCCCCACCTTAGACACCTTCTCAAGTGGGTCTTAGAAGCCCAGGCAAATAAATGGTTGCAGAGGATATCCACACTCCAAATGGATACTCAGCTGGAAGTTAAGGGGAAGAATGACATGGGGAGACCAAGCTCTGGTGAGCAAGGCCCGTAGCTTTATTTTCAACAGGGGCTTTTATACCCTAAGTTAAACATAGAGGATAATAGGGGATGCAAAGTCAGCAGTTTTTGATCCTTATCAAAAACCAGGGTTTCTTTCCTGCAAATTCATCGTATACAAATGGTTTAGGTGCTTTACATCATCTTCTGGCCAGAAGGCCTATTAACATTTTATGACTCTTGACAAGGACTTATCAACAAAGACTTATTTTCTCTAAGAGTAATTATTTTAAGGTTTGGCGCCATCTTCCGAAGATAAAATTGCATTCCTATAGGGCGGATGTGTAATGGGTTTACAACAAAGGAAAGAATTTATTACCTTAAGGGTCTAAAGTTACTAACACCAAGGCCACTACTTATTTTTTCTATGTACCAACTATATTAATTAATACACATTCAAGGATACAATTCAGGGGATGTGGAAACTTGGCAGCAAGCATTGGCTCATCAATGAAATCTTTTACTAGTTTTATTCTGACAGTTTCTAACTCTCTGAGAGGCTCTAAGCTATTTGACTATCTTAAGCTTCCCGTGCCTCTCGAGGCTGGGAGACTGTAAACAATCGTATGCATAGCTGTAGGAGTCCGGGTAAATTTGTCAGGCGAGTTAGAGAGCTTTCTGAGGGGTTTGGATTTAAACAGTCCTAATTGCCCAGGAACTTTATTAATTGGAGCTGTAAGTTAACTCTTTGACAGAGAGAGCGAGATGGTGGTAGGGGACAGCCCCCAGTAAAGTCAGAGGTGAGAGCACAAAGCAATAAAGTAGGCAGACTCTGGTTTTTTGGGGGTAGATGCTCGAGAATATCCAGGGGGACTCCTAAGGCTCGATCCCGCCTTTGCGTATGCCGAGCCTCCTTCCTCATGACCTTTTTCACGAGTGGAATGCCTCACCGGCTCCCGACAATGGCCTTTATATATGATAAAGTTATTAATATGAGAACTATATTCTTGAGATTTTTCCTCTATTTAAGCTCCCAGGTGTTTTCATTGATTGACCTGCAACAATATAGAAGGATTTCATTGGAATACAGTTGCTGCTGCTGCTGCTAAGTCGCTTCAGTCGTATCCGACTGTGCAACCCCATAGACAGCAGCCCACCAGGTTCCCCCGTCCCTGGGATTCTCCAGGCAAGAACACTGGAGTGGGTTGCCATTTCCTTCTCCAGGGAATACAGTTGCTATACGGAAAAATTTTAAGTCTAATATGAATTCCATAAGCCCTATTTTTAAAAACTTTCCTGGTGACAGTTGACTATTATTTGAAAAAGAGCCCCAGAATATTGTAAGAGAAAAAAGCAACGTATAAAAAGTCTAAATTAGAAACAAAGAACTAGGAATATAAAGTTACACAGTAATTGTATTTTCACAATGACACTCAAATGAAACTCAGGATATGAATAGAATCCTCTGTGCCAGAGTTGACGTTGTTTTAAACAGGAAAAATGAATGTTTAGAGATTGAAATGTTTCGATGGTGCTTGTTGTGTTCTGGTTTATGAGTCATCTGAATTTTTTTCTGTTTAAAATATTAGCCAGGGGCTTCCGCGGTGGCACAGTGGTAAAGAATCTGCCCGCCAGTGTGGGAGGTGCAGGAGGTGGAGCTTAACCCTTCAATGGGGAAGATCCCTCAGAAGAGGAGATGGCAACCTGCTTCAGTATTCTTGCCTGGAGAATCCCAAGGACAGAGAAGTTTGGCGGGTTACACACCAAGGAGTCACAAAGAGTTAAGACACTTTGTGTCAGAGCACACACACACAGGGCTCTGGGCAACTAAGCCTTCTTACCACAAGCTACAGAGCCTGTGCACCACCCCTAGTGCTGCAGGAAGATTCCAAACGCTGAAACTTAGACTCGATGCAGCCAAAAGTAAAGAAAGAAAAATTATAAGTAAATATAAAAATAAAATATCAGCTAAATTTAAACTTGTTGCCGCGCAGCGCGGCACAAATAAAAATAGAAAATTAAGAAATAAGGGGGTTTTAAAATTATTATTTCTGTTTCAAGCTGATTCTTTACCAGCTGAACTACGTACGAGTCAGTCAGTTCAGTTGCTCAGTTCAGTTCACTCAGTTCAGTCGCTCAGTTGTGTCCGACTCTACAACCCCATGAATCCCAGTATGCCAGGCTTCCCTTTCCATCACCAAATCCCAGAGTTTACCCAAACTCATGTCCATCAGGTCCATGATGCCATCCAACCATACCATCCTCTGTCGTGGCCTTCTCCTCCTGCCTTCAGTGTTTCCCAGCATCAGTTCCGTTCAGTTCAGTTGCTCATTCGTGTCCAACTCCAGGCTTCCCTGTCCATCACCAACTCCCAGACCTTATTCAAACTGATGTCCATCGAGTCGGTGATGCCATCCAACTATCTCATCCTCTGTCATCCCCTTCTCCTCCTGCCATCAATCCTTCCCAGAATCAGGGTCTTTTCAAAGGAGTCAGTTCTTCACATCAGGTGGCCAAAGTATTGGAGTTTCAGCTTCAGCATCAGTCCTTCCAATGAATATTCAGGATTGACTTCCTTTAGGATGGGCTGGTTGGATCTCCTTGCTGTCCAAGAGATTCTCAAGAGTCTTCTCCAACACCACAGTTCAAAAGCATCAATTATTCGGTGCTCAGCTTTCTTTATAGTCCAACTCTCGCATCCATACATGACTACTGGAAAAACCATAGCTTTGACTAAATGACCTTTGTTCGCAAAGTAATGTCTCTGCTTTTTAATATGCTGTCTAGGTTGGTCATAACTTTTCCTCCAAGGAGCAAGCATCTTTTAATTTTATGGCTGCAGTCACCATCTGCAGTGATTTTTGAAGCCCAAGAAAATAAAATCTCTCACTGTTTCCATTGTTTCCCCATGTGCCATGAAGTGATGGGACAAGATGCCATGATCTTCCTTTTTATGAATGTTGAGTTGTAAGCCAGCTTTTTCACTCTCCTCTTTCACTTTCATCAAAAGGCTCTTTAGTTCTTCTTTGCTTTCTGCCAGAAGGGTGGTGTCATCTGCATATCTGAGGTTATTGATATTTCTCCCAGCAATCTTGATTCCAGCTTGTGCTTCATCCAGCCCGGCATTTCACATGGTAAGCTCTGCATAGTAATAGTAGTAGTTAAGTCACTAAGTCGTGTCTGACTCTTGTGACCCCATGGACTGTAGCCTGCCAGGCTCCTCTGTCCATGGGATTCTCCAGGCAAGAGTACTGGAGTAGGTTGCCATTTCCTTCTCCAGGGGATCTTCCTGACCTAGGAATCGAACCCGGGTCTCTTGCATTGCAGGCAGATTCTTTACCGACTGAGCTATAAGGGAAACCCACTCTCTGCTGCTGCTGCTGCTAAGTCGCTTCAGTCGTGTCCGACTCTGTGCGACCCCATAGACATAGACAGCAGCCCACTGGGCTTCCCCGTCCCTGGGATTCTCCAGGCAAGAACACTGGCGTGGGTTGCCATTTCCTTCTCCAATGCATGAAAGTAAAAAGTGAACGTGAAGTCGCTCAGTCGTGTCCGACTCTTAGCAACCCCATGGACTGCAGCCCACCAGGCTCCTCCGTCTATGGGATTTTTTCCAGGCAAGAGTGGAAATGACCTTCTCTCTGCATAGAAGTTAAATAAGCAGGGTGACAATATACAGCCTTGATGTACTCCTTTCCCAATTTGGAACCAGTGTGTTGTTCCATGTCCAGTTCTAACTGTTGCCTCTTGACCTGCATACAGATTTCTCAGGGGGCAGGTCAGGTGGTCTGGTATTCCCATCTCTTTCAGAAATTTCCAGTTTGTGGTAATCCACATAGTCCAAGGCTTTGGCATAGTCAATAAACCAGAAGTAGATGTTTTCTGGAACTCTCTCACTTTTTCTATGATCCAACAGATGTTGGCAATTTGATCTCTGGTTCCTCTGCCTTTTCTAAATCCAGCTTGAACATCTGGAAGTTCACAATTCACGTGCTGTTGAAGCCTGGCTTGGAGAATTTTGAGCATTACTTTACTAGCGGGTGAGACGAATGCAATTGTGCAGTAGTTTGAACCAGCAGGGAAGCCCCTTAACCAATATACAATACTACATTTTTATTTGTAGGCACAGTGTTGCCCACCAGGTCTCTAAAACTTGTTCATTTTTTGTATCCTTACTGCCAAAACTCTAAGAAATGCTTGAGTACAACAGAGTCAATTGTATTAACTGTACTATCTTATTTAATGTACTCTTGATCCATTTTTGGACGGTGGGAACCCACTGTCCAGGGTTAACTAAATCGGAGACAAAAAACTTAGTTGTTGTTCAGTCGCTAAGTCGTGTCAACTCTGTGACCCCATGGACTGCAGCTCGATAGGCTCCTTTGTCCTCCACTATCTTCCAGAGTTTGTTCAAACTCAAGTCCTTTGAATCAGTGTTGCTAACAACATGCCTGCCAGCTAAACTTTGATATGCAAGCAAACCAATTCAGAGTCCATGCATACCCCCTACCCAGGTGGATTCTTTTACCAGACCTCTACGTCTAGGACTCTATCCCCTGCCCTAATCACTGTGGGACTGGGTGCGAGACTCCTGGCATTTTTGTGTGAGGAGGTTCTATACACAAAAGCTAGTGGAGGTGATGGAATTCCAGTTGAACTATTTCAAATCCTAACAGATGATGCTGTTAAAGTGCTGTACTCAATATGCCAGCAAATTTGGAAAACTCAGCAGTGGCCACAGAACTGGAAAAGGTCAGTTTTCATTCCAATCCCAAAGAAAGGCAATGCCAAAAATGTTCAGACTACTGTATAATTGCTCTTATATCACATGCCAGAAAGATTATGCTCAAAATTCTTCAAGGTAAACTTCAACAGTATGTGAACTGAGAACTTCCTGATATACAAGCTTGTTTAGAAAAGACAGAGAAACCAGAGATCAAATTGCCAACATTTATCGGATCATAGAAAAAACAAGGGAATTTCAGAAAAACATCTACTTCAGCTTCATCAACTACACTAAAGCCTTTGACTATGCATCACAACAAACTGTGGAAAATTCTTAAAGAGATGGGAATACCAAACCACCTTATCTGCCCCCTGAGAAATCTGTATGCAGGTCAAGAGGCAACCATTAGAACTGTACTTGGAACAACTGACTGGTTCAAAATTAGGAAAGGAGTACAGCAAGGGTGTATATTGTCACCCTGTTTATTTAACTTCCATGCAGAGTGCTGCTGCTACTGCTAAGTCGCTTCAGTCGTGTCGGACTCTGTGCGACCCCATAGATGGCAGTCCACCAGGCCCCGCCATCCCTGGGATTCTCCAGACAAGAACACAAAGTACATCATGCTAAATGCTGAGCTTCATGAAGCACAAGCTGAAATCAACATTGTTGGGAGAAATATCAATGACCTCAGATATGCATATAATATCAATCTAATGGCAGAAATCGAAGAGGAACCAAAGAGCCTCTTAATGAGGGTGAAAGAGGAGATTGGAAAAATCTAGCTTAAAACTCAACATTCAAAAAACTAAGAGCATGGCATATGGTCCCGTCACTTCATGGCAAATAGATGGGGCAAAACTAGGTGCAGTGGCAGATTTTATTTTCTTGGCCTCCAAAATCACTGCAGATGGTGACTAAAATTACAAGACTTTACTCCTTGGAAGGAAAATTATGACAAACCTAGATAGCATATTAAAAAGCAAAGACATCACTTTGCTGACAAAGGTATATATATTCAGAGCTGTGGTTTTACCAGTAGTTATGGATGGATGTGAGAGTTGGGCCAGAAAGAAGACTGAGTGCCAAAGAATCGATACTTTCAAACTGTGGTCCTGGAGAAGACTCTTGAGAGTCCTTGGACAGTAAGGAGACCAAACCAGTCAATCCCAAAGGAAATCAACCCTGAATATGCATTGGAAGTACTGATGCTGAAGGTGAAGCGCTAATACTTTGGCCACCTGATGTGAAGAGCCGACTCACTGGAAAAGACCCTGATGCTGGGAAAGACTGAATAAAAAAGGATAAGATGGCGGCAGAGGATGAGATGGTTGGATTGCATCACTGACTCAATGGACATGAGTTTGAGCAAACTCCAGGAGATAGTGAAGGATAGGGAAGCCTGGCGTGCTGCAATTCATGGGGTCACAAAGCATCAGACATGACCTAAGTGACTAAACAACAATATTAGAGTATTACATGGTAACTGACAGATACCAATAATCCATATGAAAAATACTTCTTCACTACAGGAGAAATTCCTCTCTGGGCTTCTAGCTTTAGGAGCTATTGTTTTTTACAAGGATATCATCATCAAGCACTTAGCCTGATAACTACCGGCTGTATGCCTTTGACTAAGCCCAAACCTCAATGTACAAACTTCAGGGTTTGCTAGGGCTTCTATCTCAACTGCAGATTCAGTCTGTTCCATTTGTCCCTTGAGAAACAGAGTGCTCCCAACTTGGTTAATAAATCTGTTCCCATTAAAGGGATAAGGCAATCAGGCATAAACAAAAAGGAATGTAAAAGTAGTTGGCCATTAATGTTACGTATAAGGAGTTCCAGGAAAGTATGTCCCTGTCTTTTTCCTGATATGATCATAACATAGTCTTTATGACTGCTAAGATTTCCATTTCTTTGGGTTAAGACAGAGAAGGTGGCATCAGTGTCTATAAGAAATTCTATTAAGTGACCTGCCACTTCAATGATCACTCAAGACTTGGCACTAGTTATGTAGATGACATCTCTAGGCAGAGCCTCTTCAGGTCTTGGCCCTATCAATCTTCTGATTGTGAAACCTGCAGTGACAAGATGACTAAGGGGCCCCTGTAGCTCACTGGTGTCTGGGGCATCTGCTCTGCCAATGCCCTGAGCTAAGATTAGGGTCCCTTGTGTAACTCAGGAGTTCCAGAATATGGTGGTGACCTCTCCTCAGCCTTGGGTACACTTTCCCCTGGGATTTGGCCTCAGCTGGAGCAGCAGCTCTTGCAGAAGCAAGGAGCCTCTGCTGGCACAATATCTCCTCCAGGAGGGTGGGGAACAGCTCCCACTGGGCAGGCAGCTTTGGTAGGAGCAGCAGCTTCTTCCTGTTGGGGATCTGGTCTTTGCACAGCCCATACATTGGGTCAGCTAAAATGTCCTCTGATTCCTTCCTTAAATTAGCCATCTGGGTTACACATATACTAGATTCCCTTCCAGTTATATTTTACAGAAACAAGGTCATAAAAACTTGAACATAGGATATTTCACTCCATTTTGATTCCCTTCTATGGTATAAGTCCAATTGCAATACAGTATTATAACTTAGAGACCCATTCTGGCCACTTTTCTTGGCTCTCTAACTTATGTTGCAGCCAAAAGTAGTTATGTAGCCTAATATGCTTTTTTTTTTTCCTTCAAATCTTGTTGTTCAGGTTTTTTCCAATACTGGAGTATGCATCCCAGAGGGGTATCAACATAGAGTGATTGAGTTTGACCCATCACCTGAGGAAACCTCTCTGATTCTGAGTCTCCACAAGCTTTGTTCTCAAGCAATATGATCAAGATTTGCACTTACAAAGTACGTAAGTGGTAGATGGTATAGCTTCCAAAACAGTCTCCCAACCAGATGTTAGTGGCCAAGAAATTGCCACAAAGGCATAGTAGGGAAGAGGTCCCCAGTGGTCCTCAGACGACAACCTGGAACCAGTCTAGCGGCAAGTCAGAAATAAAAGGGTTAACATTTTCAAGAGCCAGAGGGAGGAAAATGACTGACATCAGGACCCGGTAGGTCCTCCGTTGGGCATTCCTAGTAATCAAGGAAAAGTACTCTAAGTCTTGTAAGCTAGTTCCCTGTCACATAAACTGACAGAGAAGGATGAATTATTATATCTCAGTGATCATACAGGTCTTTTGGAGTTCAAAGAAAAGAAATGGAACAGAAACAGCTATAAAGCATAGCAGGAAAACCTCAGAGGAAAAGAGATAGATTGCTAAATCCTATAACATCATGTAGCATCTGACTTTATTCCAGACTTGGCGGTTGGATATGCACAGCATCCTTTTGCAAAGTCTTTTTATGTTTGTGTGCTGCCAGGACTTGAACCGGGGAGTGAAATTCCTTCCTCTTCATATACCTTCTCCTGCATCTCCTGATCCAGTAATAAGATCCCTTCCACATCTCCACACCACCGTTCTATGGCAACCCATGCTGACTGCCACCATTCTTCCAGTTTCCTATCTTAAATATCCATATCCGTATAATCATTCCTCTGGCCTGTCCGTATCCAATCAGAGCCCCAAAGCATTTGAGGCTGAAAACTGCAGTCAGCTGTGGCAGAGCATCTTCCTTGATGTTCCTGGCCTGTGGCGACCCACGACCCTTCTAGGACCTGACTCCAACCTTTTTATCTTACCATGGTCCTGCCGTGGTCGCCACCTGAAACCATTTGGTGTAGTTTTCATGGCACCACAGTCCTTTATATCTCAACACAGAAAGGAATTCAGCAAGAGACAAAGTGATAGATAAAAAGTGACTTATTAGAATAGCACCTCTGTAGAATTCACAAGGATGCAAGCAAGGTTTGCGCTTCCCAAGTTCTCAGTGGGTTACGTTTTTATAATCAAAGGAAGGGAGGGGAGGGAGAGAAGATCTTTTTTGTATTTCTCGAGTAGACATCATGTTTCCTCATCAGGCCCTCCCTCAGGTAAGGCAGGAAAGTTTACTTGTCCCTATATGGTCAGGTCACGACTGTCATAGATAACACTTTGGAAAAATATTTTCAGGTCTCTGTACAATGAGGGTCTTTCATTTTTAAAAGTCATCTTTCCATAAATGATTGTTCTGCGTGCACATAGCATGTTTTGGGGTTCATTAACTTGGTGAGGCTACTGGACAGGATGTCTCATGCCAGCATCTTTTTATTGTTTGGGGGCATCTTTCCTACTCTGTTGCATAGTTTGGTTGTGTGAAATGAAAATGTTAGTGGTAAAGAACCTGGCTGCCAATGCAGGAGAAATAAGAGACACAGGTTCGGTCCCTGGATCAGGAAGATCCCCTGGAGGAGGGCATGGAAACCCACTCCAGTATTCTTGCCTAGAGAATCCCATGGACAGAGGAGCCTGGAGGGCTATAGTGCATCGGGTCAAAAATAGTCAGACGTGACTGAAGCGACTTAGCGTGCACCCGCCATATTAATAAACAAGAAATGTCACAGCCATCGTGATTTCCGGCCTCCAAAAGTGAATGAGGGCTCCCAAAACTGCAATCCAGTGCCTGCTGCCACTCCCCACAGTGACTGCTGAGGAGCGGAGGGAATGCAAGAAACAAGGTGAATAAGGAAATAGGATTCGCCCTGACCAGGTAGCTGAGGTGCATATGAAAGGAATGAATTCAGTGAGCCCAGAGGCTTGAATCTTCCCATACAAAGGATGCTAAATTCCTTATCTTAATACCTGACCTTTGATGTTTTGACTGCCTGCTCCCTTTGTTGCAGACAGCCTGACTTCCCCTCTTGTCTCCTTGGAGCAGTTTTCTCAGAGCTTCTGAGATATTGTCTCCTGCCCTTGAGTCCTAAACATTATCACCAAATAAAATGACTCTCTACTTTCAGGTTATGACTATATCTTTTAGTCGGCAGTTTCTAAGCAAGTTAGCTTGATTAATTAAGCAAGCCCATCTGGCTTTGGTGCTCAGCAATTTGTTCCGCTTTATGAGTCAAGCAAGCATACACTGTTTCAGAATTTTCCCTCCGTCGAGTGATCATTAGTCTTATTGGGATACCCCACAGCCCTCTCTCTATCGCCAATGGGAGCTTCCCTAATGGGGTTTCTAAGTTAACTATTTTGATCATCCTACTCAATCTCTATCACTTTTGGTCCCAGAGACACACAGAGTCGTCACACACCACTTTAAGCATAAGGGATCTGAACAAATGCTGTGAAACTTGTTGTCTGCCTTGCTGCTATTGTGATCGTCACCCAACTCAGTGAGATTGAGGGATTGCATCTTTGGAGACTTAAGCTAATGAAAAGAAGGGGAAGGAGTAACTGGTTCAAGTTAGCCACAAAACTCCCCAAGAGGTGGACCAATTTATAAAAGATTACATGGAAGAAAGGAGTATAATCTGTAAAAATACTGAATCACTATTAGAAACATCTGAAACAAACATGATATTGCATTGGCTAATGTGGAGGACACGCTGGCACGGGACACTTGAGGGAAACCCACTGACCCCTCTTTGGGCTCCAGGCCACCATGGAAGACTGGGTAGCACTGGGCAGGTGAAGGGGAGAAGACCTCTGAGCTCCTCTGTGGGATTATGGCCAATGTGGAAGACTGTGGGGAACTGGGTAAGTTGTGATAGGGGGTTAAGACCACTGAGCCACTGTGGGGCCTGTGCCGTGAGAGATCCGGTGGAACTGGGCAGGTGGTGGGGTAATCCCCTGGGCCCTTTTTCTGGGGCTCAGACACACTTTGGGCTCCTGGCTGTCGTGAAGTACCGCGGGGAAGTGGGCAGGTGAAGGGGAAGCCTGCCAGGGTCCTCTTCAGGCTTTTGGCCACCGTGGAAAACCAGGCCTGAGGCTGTGGAAAACCCAGCACCACTGGGAAGGTGTGAGGGTTTGAACTTCTCTGCTCACCCTGGCAGCTGTGGAATCAGTTCATTTCAGTTGCTCAGTCGTGTCCAACTCTGCCACCCCATGGACTGCAGCATGTCAGGACTCCCTATCCATCACCAACTCCTGGAGTTTATTCAAACTCATGTCCATCAAGTTGGTGATTGCATCCAAACATCTCATCCTATGTCGTCCCCTTCTCCTCCTGCCTTCAATCTTTCCCAGCATCAGGGTCTTTTCCAATGAGTCAGGTGGACAAAGTATTGGAGTTTCAGCTTCAACACCAGTCCTTCCAGTGAATATTCAGGACTAATTTCCTTTAAGATGGACTGGTTGGATCTCCTTGCAGTCCAAGGGACTCTCAAGAGTTTTCTCCAACACCACAGTTCAAAAGCATCAATTCTTTGGTATTCAGCTTTCTTTAGAGTCAGACTCTCACATCCATACATGACTACTGGAAAAACCATAGCCTTGACTAGACAGACCTTTGTTAGCAAAGTAATGTCTCTGCTTTTTAATATGCTATCTAGGTTGGCCATAACTTTTCTTCTAAGGAGCAAGCATCTTTTAATTTTATGGCTGCAGTCACCATCTGCAGCGATTTTGGAGCCTAAGAAAATAAAGTCTGTCACTGTTTTCACTGTTTCCTCCTGTATTTGCCATGAAGTGATGGGACCAGATGCCATGATCTTCGTTTTCTGAATGTTGAGCTTTAAGCCAACTTTTTCACTCTCCTCTTTCACTTTCATGAAAAGGCTCTTTAGGTCTTCTTTGCTTTCTGCCAGAAGGGTGGTGTCATCTGCATATCTGAGGTTATTGATATTTCTCCCAGTAATCTTGATTCCAGCTTGTGCTTCTTCCAGTCCAGCGTTTCTCATGATGTACTCTGCATATAAGTTAAATAAGCAGGGTGACAATATACAGCCTTGACATACTCCTTTCCCGATTTGGAACCAGTCTGTTGTCCCACTAACTGTTGCTTCCTGACCTGCATACAGATTTCTCAAGAGGCAGGTCAGGTGGTCTGGTATTCCACCTCTTGAAGAATTTTCCACAGTTTGTGGTGATCCACGAAGTCAAAGGCTTTGGCATAGTCAATAAAGTAGAAATAGATGTTTTTCTGGAACCCTCTTGCTTTTTCAATAATCCAACGGATGTTGGCAATTTGATCTCTGGTTCCTCTGCCTTTTCTAAAACCAGCTTGAACATCTGGAAGTTCGCACTTCACATATCGCTTAAGCCTGGCTTGGAGAACTTTGAGCATTACTTTGCTAGTGTGTGCTGCTGCTGCTGCTGCTAAGTCGCTTCAGTTGTGTCCGATTCTGTGCGACCCCATAGATGGCAGCCCACCAGGCTCCCCCGTCCCTGGGATTCTCCAGGCAAGAACACTGGAGTGGGTTGCCATTTCCTTCTCCAATGCATGAAAGTGAAAAGTGAAAGTGAAGTCGCTCAGTCTTGTCCGACTCTTATCCACCCCATGGACTGCGGCACACTAGGCTCCTCCGTCCATGGGGTTTTCCAGGCAAGAGTACTGGAGTGGGGTGCCATTGCCTTCTCCGTTGCTAGTGTGTGAGATGCGTGCAATTGTGTGGTAGTTTGAGCATTCTTTGGCATTGCCTTTATTTGGGATTGGAATGAAAACTGACCTTTTCCAGTCCTTTGGCCACTGCTGCATTTTCCAAATTTGCTGGCATATTGAGTGCAGCACTTTCACAGCATCATCTTTTAGGATTTGAAATAGCTCAGTTGGAATTCCATCACCTCCACTAGCTTTGTTCATAGTGATGCTCCCTAAAGCCCACTTGACTTTGCATTCCAGGATGTCTGGCTCTAGGTGAGTGATCACACCATCATGATTATCTTGGTCATGAAGATCTTTTTTGTACAGTTCTTCTGTGTATTCTTGCCACCTCTTCTTAATATCTTCTGCTTCTGTTAGGTCCATACAATTTCTGTCCTTTATTGAGCCCATCTTTGCATGAAATGTTCCCTTGGTATCTCTAATTTTCTTGAAGAGATCTCTAGTCTTTCCCATTGTATTGTTTTCCTCTATTTCTTCGCACTGATCACTGAGGAAGGCTTTCTTATCTCTCCTTGCTATTCTTTGGAACTCTGTATTCAAATGGGTTTATCTTCGCTTTCCTCCTTTGCTTTTCGCTTCTCTTCTTTTCACAGCTTTTTGTAAGCCCTCCTCAGACAGCCATTTTGCGTTTTTGCATTTCTTTTCCATGGGGATGGTCTTGATCCCTGTCTCCTGTACAGTGTCACAAACCTCCGTCCATAGTTCATCAGGCACTCTATCAGATCTAATCCCTTAAACTTATTTCTCACTTCCACTGTATAATCGTAAGGGATTTGATTTAGGTCATACCTGAATGGTCTAGTGGTTTCCCCTACTTTCTTCAATTTCAGTCTGAATTTGGCAATAAGGAGTTCATGATCTGAGCCACAGTCAGCTCCCAGTCTTGTTTTTGCTGACTGTATAGAGCGTCTCCATCTTTGGTTGCAAAGAATATAATCAATCTGATTTCGGTATTGACGATCTGGTGATGTCCATGTGTAGAGCCTTTGTGTTGTTGGAAGAGAGAGTTTGCTATGACCAGTGCGGCGGCTGCGCGGCTGTGAGGAGCTGCAGCTGCGCTTCGCTGTAGGGGCTGTGAGGAATATCCTCCGGCAATTAGGAGATTGCAATTAGAGCCCTCCGAACCCCCGTGCCGGATCCTGGCCACTGTGGAAAACCCAGGGGAACTGGGTAGACGTAGGGGAGCCCGCTGAACCCCTCCACACACACCTGAACGCTGTGGAAAACACTGTGTCACTGGAAAGGTAAAGAGGGAGCCCGCCAGGCGCCTGTGTGTGCCCCTGGCCGCTGTGGAGAACCCTATGGCACTGGGCAGGGGTGGGAGGAACCTGCTGAAGCCTTCTGCTCTACCTTGGCCACTGTGGGAGATCCTGCAGCACTGGGCAGCTGTGGGCTAGGGGTGGGGGGCTGCAGCTGCGCTTCGCTGTAGGGGCTGTGAGGAATATACTCCGGCAATTAGGAGATTGCAATTAGAGCCCTCCAAACCCCCGTGCCGGATCCTGGCCACTGTGGAAAACCCAGGGGAACTGGGTAGACGTAGGGGAGCCCGCTGAACCCCTCCACACACACCTGAACGCTGTGGAAAACACTGTGTCACTGGAAAGGTAAAGAGGGAGCCCGCCGGGCACCTGTGTGTGCCCCTGGCCGCTGTGGGGAACCCTATGGCACTGGGCAGGGGTGGGAGGAACCTGCTGAAGCCTTCTGCTCTACCTTGGCCACTGTGGGAGATCCTGCAGCACTGGGCAGCTGTGGGCTGGGGGTGGGGGGCTGCAGCTGCGCTTCGCTGTAGGGGCTGTGAGGAATATACTCCGGCAATTAGGAGATTGCAATTAGAGCCCTCCGAACCCCCGTGCCGGATCCTGGCCACTGTGGAAAACCCAGGGGAACTGGGTAGACGTAGGGGAGCCCGCTGAACCCCTCCACACACACCTGAACGCTGTGGAAAACACTGTGTCACTGGAAAGGTAAAGAGGGAGCCCGCCAGGCGCCTGTGTGTGCCCCTGGCCGCTGTGGAGAACCCTATGGCACTGGGCAGGGGTGGGAGGAACCTGCTGAAGCCTTCTGCTCTACCTTGGCCACTGTGGGAGATCCTGCAGCACTGGGCAGCTGTGGGCTAGGGGTGGGGGGCTGCAGCTGCGCTTCGCTGTAGGGGCTGTGAGGAATATACTCCGGCAATTAGGAGATTGCAATTAGAGCCCTCCAAACCCCCGTGCCGGATCCTGGCCACTGTGGAAAACCCAGGGGAACTGGGTAGACGTAGGGGAGCCCGCTGAACCCCTCCACACACACCTGAACGCTGTGGAAAACACTGTGTCACTGGAAAGGTAAAGAGGGAGCCCGCCGGGCACCTGTGTGTGCCCCTGGCCGCTGTGGGGAACCCTATGGCACTGGGCAGGGGTGGGAGGAACCTGCTGAAGCCTTCTGCTCTACCTTGGCCACTGTGGGAGATCCTGCAGCACTGGGCAGCTGTGGGCTGGGGGTGGGGGGCTGCAGCTGCGCTTCGCTGTAGGGGCTGTGAGGAATATACTCCGGCAATTAGGAGATTGCAATTAGAGCCCTCCGAACCCCCGTGCCGGATCCTGGCCACTGTGGAAAACCCAGGGGAACTGGGTAGACGTAGGGGAGCCCGCTGAACCCCTCCACACACACCTGAACGCTGTGGAAAACACTGTGTCACTGGAAAGGTATAGAGGGAGCCCGCTGAACACCTGTGTGTGCCCCTGGCCGCTGTGGGGAACCCTATGGCACTGGGCAGGAGTGGGAGGAACTTGCTGAAGCCTTCTGCTCTACCTTGGCCACTGTGGGAGATCCTGCAGCATTGGGCAGCTGTGGGCCGCGGGTGGGGGCAGGTGCCCCTTGAAGCCCTCTGGGCGCTCCTGGCCACTGTAGGAAACCTGTGTCATTGGTCAGGTTGGTGGCAGCTCTTGAACCCGTGTGTACCCATGAATGCTGTGGAAAATGCTGGTGCACTGGGCAGGTGTTGGGGGGAGCTCTAGAACTTTCCTACATGCCCCTGAACACTGTGGAAAGTGCTCCTGCCCTGGGCCGGTGTAGTGGGAGCCCTCTGAACCTCTCTGTTTGCCCCTAGCCTCTGTAGAAAACTCTGTAGCACTTGGCAGGTGTGCTCCTGGCTGCTTTTGGAAAAACCTCCAGCACTGGCCAGGTTTAGGGGTAGCCCATTGAGCCCCTCTGCCTGCCCCTGGGCACTCTGAAAAGTCCTGTGACATTGGGCAGGTGTGGGCAGAACCCTTGAACCCCTCTGTGCACTCCTGGCCACTGTGTAAAACGGTGGGACACTGGGCAGTCGTGGGCGGAGCCCTCTGAACCCCTCTGTGTGTTCCCTGTGGCTGTGGATAACCCTGGGGCACAGGCATTTGGGAGTGGGACCTGGCTGAGCCCTTCTCCATATACTGGCCAGCGAAGGAGACCATGGAGTACTAGGAACGTGGAAGGGGATCCCTCTGAGTCCCTCTGTGGGCTCCTGGTGCCTGTGGAGGACAGTGTGTAGCTGGTCAGGTTTCCAAGGGGCCTGCGGAGCTGTCTGCAGACTAATTACTGCCACGGAGGACCAGGTAGTGCTGGGGAGGGAGATCACTCAGGGAGGGAGCCCCCTGAGCCCCCCTGCAGGCTTCTGGCCACTGTGGAGGAACCTACCTCCCTGGCACTTTGAGGGGAGTCTGCAGAGCCCCTATTTGGCCCCCTGGCTATTGGAGAGTAGCATGCGGCACTTACACTTGGGGCACCCCACAGGGCCCGTCTGTGGGTTTTTGGCTGCTGTGGAGGCATGTTTGGTATTGGGGGGGACCCTGCCCAGCCCCTCTGTGAACTCCTGGCTTCAGTGAAAGAAAGTTTGGCACTTATTTTACCACAGAAATCCCACGGACAGAGGAGCCTGGTGGGCTGCAGTCCCTGGGGTTGCAAAGAGTCAGACACGACTAAGCAGCTGAGCACGCACGGGCACGCGCGCGTGCGCGCGCGCGCGCACACACACACACACACACACACTCCATCAAAAAGTACTGCCACTGTAGGTTTCTGCAAGAAATGCAGAGCTGGTGGGTGATGAACCCAAGGATCGAAAGAAAGAGCAAACTGACGCTGCCAAAGGAGAGTTCAATAAGAAATCTCCCTTCCTAAAGAGGATGGCCAGCGGCCGTGTAGGGAATGGTTCAAAGTGGGCTTTTGCTGGTCCGCAGCCAGTTAGGAACCAGGCCTCACAGCAAGAGGTGAACTCCAGCAAACAAGGGAAACTTCAACTGCTGCTCCCTCCCTCACATTACTCTCTGAACCGTCATGCCCACTCTGTCGTTCATGGACAAATTGTCTTCCATGAAACCGGTCCATGGTGCCAAAAAGGTTGGGGAGCTCTGGCATGGAATGTGTCAAAGCGTCAGACTGTGTAGACCAGTTCTGAGCCACATGCGGGAACTGTATACGTAAATACCCAGAGGAGATTCCTTGTTGGCGAAATAGTTAAGAAGCCACCTTCCAATACGGAAGACACAGGCTCAGTTGGGAAATTAAGATTCCACATGTTGAGGGGCAACAAAGCCTGAGCCACAACTACTGAACCTGCACATTCTAGAGTCAGTGCCCCAAACGAGGAGCCCGTGAGCTCAACTTAAAGACACCGGGTGCAGCAAATAAGACCCAAGGTAGCCAAGAAATACATATTTTTAAAAAAGAATGCGGCAACGAAAGTTTCTCAGTGCCGCGGCTAAGACCCGATGCTGCCAAAAATAAATCAATACATAAATATTAAAAAGAGAAATGCCCCGAACCCCTATCCTGGGGGATGGTAGAGCTGAAGTATCACTAGTCAAAGTGTTACTCGGTTGTGTCTGATTCTTAGTGGCCCCCATGGACTGTAGTCTGTCAGGCTCCTCTGTCCATAGGATTCTCCAGGTAAGAATACTGGAGTGGATTGCCGTTCCCTTCTCCGGGGGATCTTCCCAACCCAGGGATCAAACCCCGGTCTCCCGCACTGCAGGCAGATTTTTTTTTCCCATCTGAGCCATACTATAATTTCATTCATGCCTGATGTTGACACCACAGGTGATTCATTGCTGTATTCAATTCTCTCTACCATCCTGCTTCTGGATATTCTGGGCTTGTAATAAAGATACTGCACTACTATATCCTATACATTACTGTACTGTACAAGTGCACAAAAGCAAAACCAGTTGTAGAGGGTGCACACCTTAACAGTGTACATGACCGAACATACCGACGCACTTTCGTATCCAAAGTTCACAACTTGAAGGAAACTAACTGTATCAGTTAGGGAACCACGGCCCGCAGCTTCACCAGACTCTGAATTCCAAAACATTCAATGTGCTGGACGCCGCGCTGCAGTTCCACCGCGAGGTGTCGCGGTATCCCTTATGGTGCAGCCATAAAGAAGACTATTCCATGATGCTTCACGAAATAAAATTCCTCTTCATATTCAAGAAAAATTTAAGCAAAAGAATTCTTCTTGAGAGTTGCTTGCTGGTCCAGTGGTTAGGACTCCGTGATAAAATCTGGAAGGCGGGAGGTTTCGGTGAAATTACCAAATTGGATTATAGAAAAAAGTTTGCAGATGAGCCTAGGAGAACATTCAACAGCCTGACAAGTTATCAGGATCCTCTAATGAGTGTCTTCCTCAGTACCAGGAGTGTCTCTAAGAATGCCTAACTTTCTCAGTTCCTTTTTTTCTCACCAGTGGAATCTTCCCCCAAACCAGGACCCCTTAATGAGGGTAAAAACCAAGAAAAAATAAGATTCTGACTCATGTACAGAAATACTCAAACATCCAAGATGAAAGCCAAACCAATTCCAAAGGGCTCACTTTGATATGGGGCTTCTCTGGTGGCTCAGATGGTAAAGAATCTGCCTGCAATGCAGGAGACCTGGGTTCAATCCCTGGACTGGGAAGACCCCTGGAGGAGGGCATGGCAACCCACTCCAGCATTCTTGCCTGGAGAATCCCATGGACAGAGGAGCCTGGTGGGCTACCATCCATGGGGTCACAAATAAGTGACCACACTTTCACTTTGATATAATAGCCTAAGAAGCCTATGCATACGGAATTTCATCCCATTTTCTTTCCCTTTTACAAGACAGTTCTAGTTGAAAGGTAGTATTATAAAGAGTCATTAAAGTATAAAGGGCTGTTGTTCTCCAGATCCCAAGGAGTACTGAAGCTAAGCAGTATTATGATCAATACAATTTTTTTTTTTAATTTCATGGGAATATAGCTGAAGATCTCCCAGCTTTGCAAAATACATGCTGAGGACTACAAGATGGAATTGTTTCTAGTCATGGCCAATATTCTAGTCATGGCTAGAGACAGACTGGCAGATCCATGTCTGGTAACTTCTAAGGGTAGCAAGTTCTGTAGCGCTAGGATGGGAACTTTCCTACCTGCCATTCCAGGCAAAAGTGCAAACAAGCCTCAATCTAGCAGGGAGTTTCCCAATTACCACTTAAGTGGTGCCAGATGGCCAAGGAACTCCTCAACCCAGAAGTAAAAATCCAGTTTAAATGATGAAACCATGCTACTCAGATATCAACTTAAACCCACAGTCTTTTAACTGAGATCACACACCTGGTCTCAGGACTTAATGAAGCTCAGGTTCTTGACATCTCCTTGCAGAAAGAATTCGGTGAGAGGCAAAGTGATAGGTAAGAAGTAGAATTATTTAGAGAGAAACACACTCCACAGTGTGTGGGCCATCTCAGAAAGTGAGAGCAGCCCCAAAATATGGCATGGTTAGTTTTTACTGGTTGGTAATTTCATAGACTAATTAGTGGGAGGATTATTCAAACTATTTTAAGAAAGGGGCAGGAATTTACAGAAATTGGGCCAGTACCCACTTTTTGATCTGTGATGGTTGTCCTCTGCTGCAGCTACTAAGCCCAAGTGCAAAAGCTAGAGAAAGCTCATGCACAGCAACATAGACCCAGTGCAGCCAAAATAAAAAATAAATAAAGTTCGTGCCCTGCCCCCTTCCTACCTGTTTCAGAAAGGGTCCCCCCTTCCTGTGGGGCTTCCCAGGTGGTTCAGTAGTAAAGAATCTACCTGCCTATTGTCAACTACAAATGAGCACTTGCCAAAAAGCATTTGCCAGCAACTGGAAAATGACAAAAAGGACATTTACCATCTGCAAAATCTGTGGAGGTTGAACCCTGGGCTGCTGCAGCTGCCATACCCACTAAGGGGAATTCAGGGTGGAGAGTACGGCACTCTGTGCCCCAGTGAAACTGGTGGAACAGGTCTTTAGATAGTTAGATATTTTCAGGGACTGATTTCATGATCTCAGTCCTTGGATCTCCTCATATCCAGAAAAGAATTAAATCCTTTCAGGGTAACATTAGCTCCTCATGACTAGTAGAAAACCTTTTGTAAAGGAAGTACTTAATTGCACTGAACTCCCTCTTCACCAAAATCTTATATACTGATCCTCACTGTCTCTTTGGAGCAGTCTCTCAGAGCTATCTGAGGTCCTGTCTCTTGGGCTGCAGTCCTCATCTTTGCCCGAAACAAAACTTAAGTTACAACTTTCATGCTGTGCATCTTTTTAGTTGATACAGTGCAGGAGACATGGGTTGGATCCCTGGGTCTGGAAGATCTCTTGGAGGAGGAAATGGCAACTCACTCCAGTATTTTTGCCTGAAAAACCCCATGGACAGAGGAGCCTGGCAGCCTACAGTTCATGGAGTAACAAAGAGTTGAACACAACTGAGCATGCACCCATGCCCCCTTCCTGTAATAGGAGCCCTCTGCTCAAAATCAGATGACCAGACTTCCCTGATGGTAAACTGGATAGGAACCGCCTGCCAATGCAGGGGATGTGGGTTCAATCCCTGATCCAGGATGATTCAGAACAACTAACCCCATGACCCCACACACTTAGAACCTGGACTCCGCAACAAGAGAATTCACTGCAATGAGACGCCCACCCACCACAACAAAGAGCACCCCCCACTTGCTGCAACTAGAGAAAAGAAGCCCATGCAGCAGTGAAGACCCAGAACAGCCAAAAAATAAATGAATAAAATATATATTTTTTTAAATGTCTTTCTTATGGAGAAGGCAATGGCAACCCACTTCAGTAATCTTGCCTGGAAAACACCATGGACAGAGGAGCTTGGCAGGCTACAGTCCGTGGGATCACAAGAGTCAGACACGACTTAGCAACTAAACCATCCACCACTACAAAGTGAATATATGCCTAAAGATAGTATGTGAAAAGGATATTTGCCATATACTAGCTAGTTTTTTGGTGGGAGGGTGGGAGTCAAGGAAGACTTGGGGTTATTTTTTCATCAACTTCCATTTTATACTTATTTATAATGGTCATTATTTTTACTAACACTGTAAAACTATGAAAATGAATAAAATACTAAAAGTTTCATATAGCCAAGAATTTTTTTAAAAAGTAAATAAATAAAATGTCTTTCTTCTCACAACCAACCCCCCAAAGAGGAAAATTCCAATCAAGGAACCCCAGTAGCAAAAAATACATTGATGTCGCCCCACCTCTTACCAGAAGTGTCTTTCACAGCAGGATCTTTTGTTTCCTTCATCAGGGAATGTGGGACTGGAAAACACATAGGCAGATGCGGGTTTGCGGCAAGTGCTCAGGACGGTCTGTGAGGCCAACATGTCCAGGCTTGGCTGGAGAGGATCCAAGTGACATAACTAGGAAGGAGTCCATGTGCCAAGAGTAAGATACTCACTCAGGTTTGCTCTCCCTCAATAATCACCACAATTTTTGTAGAACTAAACTTAGATTCTCTCATGCCGCACAGCAAAGCCAACTTAACCGGCACCAGACTATGGTGAAGGAAAATGTAGCATTGATTGCAAAGTCAAACAGGGAGAAGACGAGCTCTTTCTCAAAAGACCCAAGTTCCTAAATAGCTTTGGGGTCAACATTTGGGGAAGGGTTGCAGCTTGGGGACTTCCTTCTGATTGGTTGGTGGAATTTTAATCATCAACCTTCAGATTCCAACCAGTCTGGGCTCTACACACTCTAGTCAGCAGTAGTCGCCATCTCCAATTGAACAATTGAAAGATATGCATCCAGTTGTTATGTAAATTTATTTAAGAGGAACCAGCACTGCTTTATCAATGAACATTGTTTAACCTATCATTACTTTTCCTATTTAACTGCTTTTCCTTTATTTCTGCTTTCCCTCATTTCTCTAATTAGTAACTGCTTGAGTGCTTTTGAAGCAGATCCAACCAGTCCATTCTGAAGGAGATCAGCCCTAGGATTTCTTTGGAAGGAATGATGCTAAAGCTGAAACTCCAGTACTTTGGCCACCTCATGCGAAGAGTTGACTCATTGGAAAAGACTCTGATGCTGGGAGGGATTGGGGGCAGGAGGAGAAGGGGACGACAGAGGATGAGATGGCTGGATGGCATCACTGACTCGATGGACGTGAGTCTGAGTGAATTCCGGGAGTTGGTGATGGACAGGGAGGCCTGGCATGCTGTGATTCATGGGGTCGCAAAGAGTCGGACACGACTGAGCTACTGATCTGATCTGATCTGATCTGAAGGGAACATTTCATGCAAAGATGGGCTCGATAAAGGACAGAAATGGTATGGACCTAACAGAAGCAGAAGATATTAAGAAGAGGTGGCAAGAATACACAGAAGAACTGTACAAAAAACATCTTCATGACCCAGATAATCACGATGGTGTGATCACTGACCTAGAGCCACACATCCTGGAATGTGAAGGCAAGTGGGCCTTAGAAAGCATCACTACGAACAAAGCTAGTGGAGGTGATAGAATTTCAGTTGAGCTATTCCAAATCCTGAAAGATGATGCTGTGATAGTGCTGCACTCAATATGCCAGCAAATTTGGAAAACTCAGCAGTGGCCACAGGACTGGAAAAGGTCAGTTTTCATTCCAGTCACAAAGAAAGGCAATGCCAAAGAATGTTCAAACTACCGCACAATGCACTTATCTCACACACTAGTAGCTGCTGCTGCTGCTAAGTTACCTCAGTCGTGCCTGACTCTGTGTGACCCCATAGGTGGCAGCCCACCAGGCTCTGCCATCCCTGGTATTCTCCAGGCAAGAACACTGGAGTAGGTTGCCATTTCCTTCTCCGATGCACACTAGTAGAGTAATGCTCAAAATTCTCCAAGCCAGACTTCAGCAATACATGAACCGTGAACTTCCAGATGTTCAAGCTGGTTTTAGAAAAGGCAGAAGAACCAGAGATCAAATTGCCAACATCCGCTGGATCATCAAACCAAGAGAGTTTCCTTTATTTCTGCTTTATTGACTATGCCAAAGCTTTTGACTGGGTCACAATAAACTGTGGAAAATTCTGAAAGAGATGGGAATGCCAGACCACCTGACCTGCCTCTTGAGAAATCTGTATGCAGGTCAGGAAGCAACAGTTAGAACTGGACATGGAACAACAGACTGGTTCCAAATCAGGAAAGGAGTATGTCAAGGCTGGATGGTGTCACCCTGCTTATTTAACTTATATGCAGAGTACATTATGAGAAATGCTGAGCTAGATGAAGTACAAGCTGGCAATCAAGATTGCCAGAAGAAATATCAATAACCTCAGATGTGCAGATGACACCACCCTTATGGCAGAAAGTGAAGAGGAACTAAAGAGCTTCTTGATAAAAGTGAAAGAAGAGAGTGAAAAAGTTGGCTTACAGCTCAACATTCAGAAAACTAAGATCATGGTATCTGGTCCTATAACTTCATGGCAAATAGATGTGGAAACAGTGGCAGATTTTATTTTTTGGGGTGGGGGACTCCAAAATCACTGCAGATGGTGACTGCAGCCTTGAAATTAAAAGATGCTTACTCCTTGGAAGGAAAGTTATGACCAACCTAGTTCAGTTCAGTTCAGTTCAGTCGCTTAGTCATGTCCGACTCTTTGCGACCCCATGAATCACAGCATGCCAGGCCTCCCTGTCCATCACCAACTCCCAGAGTTCACTCAGATTCACGTCCATCGAGTCAGTGATGCCATCCAGCCATCTCATCCTCTGTTGCCCCCTTCTCCTCCTGCCCCCAATCCCTCCCAGCATCAGAGTCTTTTCCAATGAGTCAGCTCTTCGCATGAGGTGGCCAAAGTACTGGAGTTTCAGCTTTAGCATCATTCCCTCCAAAGAAATCCTAGGGCTGATCTCCTTCAGAATGGACTGGTTGGATCTCTTTGCAGTCCAAGCGACTCTCAAGAGTCTTCTCCAACACCACACTTCAAAAGCATCAATTCTTTGGCGCTCAGCCTTCTTCTGCCATAAGGGTGGTGTCATCTGCATATCTGAGGTTATTGATATTTCTCCCGGCAATCTTGATTTCAGCCTGTGTTTCTTTCAGTCCAGCGTTTCTCATGATGTACTCTGCATATAAGTTAAATAAGCAGGGTGACGATATACAGCCTTGACGTACTCTTTTTCCTATTTGGAACCAGTCTGTTGTTCCATGTCCAGTTCTAACTGTTGCTTCCTGACCTGCATACAGATTTCTCAAGAGGCAGGTCAGGTGGTCTGGTATTCCCATCTCTTTCAGAATTTTCCACACAGTCAAAGGCTTTGGCATAGTCAATAAAGCAGAAATAGATGCTTTCTGGAACTCTCTTGCTTTTTCCATGATCCAGTGGATGTTGGCAATTTGATCTCTGGTTCCTCTGCCTTTTCTAAAACCAGCTTGAACATCAGGAAGTTCATGGTTCACATAATGCTGAAGCCTGGCTTGGAGAATTTTGAGCATTACTTTACTAGCATGTGAGATGAGTACAATTGTGCGGTAGTTTGAGCAGTCCTGTGGCCACTACTGAGTTTTCCAAAAATTGCTGGCATATTGAGTGCAGCACTTTCACAGCATCATCTTTTAGGATTTGAAATAGCTCAACTGGGATTCTATCACCTCCACTAGCTTTGTTCTTAATGATGCTTCCTAAGACCCACTTGACTTCACATTCCAGGATGTCTGGCTCTAGGTCAGTGATCACATCATCGTGATTATCTGGGTCGTGAAGATCTTTTTTGTACAGTTCTTCTGTGTATTCTTGCCACCTCTTCTTAATATCTTCTGCTTCTGTTAGGTCCATACCATTTCTGTCCTTTATCGAGCCCATCTTTGCATGAAATGTTCCCTTGGTATCTCTAATTTTCTTGAAGAGATCTCTAGTCTTTCCCATTCTGTTGTTTTCCTCTATTTCTTTGCATCGATTGCTGAGGAAGGCTTTCTTATCTCTTCTTGCTATTTTTTGGAACTCTGCATTCAGATGTTTATATCTTTCTTTTTCTCCTTTGCTTTTCGCTTCTCTTTTCACAGCTATTTGTAAGGCCTCCCCAGACAGCCATTTTGCTTGTTTGCATTTCTTTTCCATGGGGATGGTCTTGATCCCTGTCTCCTGTACAATGTCACGAACCTCATTCCATAGTTCATCAGGCACTCTATCTATCAGATCTAGGCCCTTAAATCTATTTCTCACTTCCACTGTATAATCATAAGGGATTTGATTTGGTCATACCTGAATGGTCTAGTGGTTTTCCCTACTTTCTTCAATTTAAGTCTGAATTTGGTAATAAGGTAATGACCAACCTAGACAGCATATTAAAAAGCAGAGACATTACTTTGTCAACAAAGGTCCGTCTAGTTAAGGTTATGGTTTTTCCAGTGGTCATGTATGGATGTGAGAGTTGGACTATAAAGGAAGCTGAGCAATGAAGAATTGATGCTTTTGAATTGTGGTGTTGGAGAAGACTCTTGAGAGTCCCTTGGACTGCAAGGAGAGCCAACCAGTCCATCCTAAAGGAAGTCAGTCCTGAGTGTTCATTGGAAGGACTGATGTTGAAGCTGAAACTCCAATACTTTGGCTACCTTATGCAAAGAACTGACTCATGTGAAAACACCCTGATTCTGGGAAGGATTGAGGGCAGGAGGAGAAGGGGATGACAGAGGATGAGATGGTTGGATGGCATCACCAACATGATGGACATTAGTTTGAGTAAACTCCGGGAGTTGGTGATGGACAGGGAGGCCTATCGTGCTGCAGTCCATGGTGTCGCAAAGAGTCAGACAGGACTGAGCGACTAAACTAAACTGAACTGAATATTCCATTATGTATATGTACCACAACTTCTTTATCCATTCATCTGTTGATGGACATCTAGGTTGCTTCCATGTTCTAGCTATTGTAAATAGTGCTGCAATGAACAATGGGATACATGTGTCTTTTTCAATTTTGGTTTCCTCAGGGTTATGCCTAGGAGTGGGATTGCTGGGTCATATGGTGGTTTTATTACTAGTTTTTAAGGAACCTCCATACCATCTTCCATAGTGGCTGTATCAATTTATGTTCCCACCCACGGTGCAAGAGCATTCCATTTCTCCACACCCTCTTCAGCATTTATTTTGTGTAAACTTTTTGATGATGGCCATTCTAACTGGTGTGAGGTGATAGCTCATTGTAGTTTTGATTTGCATTTCTCAAATAATGAGCAACGTTGAGCATCTTTTCATGTGTGTGTTAGCTATCTGTATGTTTTCTTTAGAGAAATGTCTGTTTAGGTCTTCCACTTTTTGATTGGGTTGTTTGTTTTTCTGGTATTGAGTTGTATGAGCTGCTTGTTTATTTGGAAATTAATCCTTTGTCAGTTGTTTCATTTGCTACTATTTTCTCCCATTCTGAGGGTTGTCTTTTCACCTTGCCTGTAGTTTCCTTTGCTGTGCAAAAGCTTTTAAGTTTAATCAGGCCACACTTGTTTACTTTTGTGTTTATTTCCATTACTGTAGGATGTAGGTCATAGAGGATCTTGCTTTGATTTATGTCATTGAGTACTCTGACTATATTTTCCCAAAAGAGTTTTATAGTTTCTCATCTTAAATTTAGGTCTTTAATCCATTTTGAGTTTATCTTTGTGTATGGTGTTAGGAAGTGTTATAGAGAAATTCTTTATTCCTTTCTCACCTACAGAAGACTCCATTGTATGGAGGTAACATAATCTCTTTGATTTAGGTGTGATTCCTATACATACCACAGAATTGTTAGTTTGTTTTTTAAAGTTATAAAACAATTTATGACATCAGAATGCGGTTACCAATTCTTACACTACCTCTGTATGGCCCTAACTGTGAATGACTGTTATAGAAAATGTTTCCTTCCACTTAAATTAGGCCACTGTTTGGATAAGTAAGACAAAATGCTGGGGAAGCAGTAGTCTTATCTTTTATGTGTTTTGCACAGCATTTTGGACACTATGGCTTCACAAAAATGTCTCATGACATAGTCAGTAATTTTCAGAGAGGCCTGTCTCCTAAATCCAATGAGAATAAGCTTAAAACAAGATAAATATACATTACCTGGGAGCTGTCTCTGGCATTTTATTGCTGTTTTACAGTTTAACTAAAAAGAATATAATGCTAAAACAGACTGACCCAATAAAAAAAAAAATTCTCCTCAGTGTATAAATTGTGACTTCACTTAGGCTTTTGGCAATGACAGTTCATCTGAAAGTTTCAGAGTCACCTGTTAATCACATTGGGCACTGTAGACTGGGGAGACAATCCTTGTAGATGTTTCCACTGTTCAAAAATACCAGAGCTACTGAGTTCATTCCTGTTCTATGTTGTGATGTTCTGGTTGTATGACCAGCAAATAGGAGTAAAGAAACAGGCAATGATGAGCCAATGTCTCAGGACCAGGCACAGCTGTGCTTTTCTGAATATACATCCCACCTAGACATTGAACCATGACACAGTGTACACACGGGGTACACACAGTGTACACACAGGGTACAATGGTGTGATTTCTCTCATAGCCCAGAAACACATCAGGAGATGATAAATTGCTGCCTGATATCCTCTGAGTACAAAGTTCTCCTTCTGAGCTTCCAGTCTCAGGAAGTCTATTGACCCTCCTTTATGCCTGGCCTTCTCAATCAGTCTTTTTTTAAGAACATTTTTGCTATTTTTATTTATTTATTTGGCTGTGCCAGGTCTTATTTGCGGCACATGGGATCTCCAGTCTTGGTTTCAGCATGTGGGGTCTTTAGTTGCAGTGTGCAGACTCTTAGTAGAGGCATGTGGGATTCTACTTCCTCTACCAGGGATTGAACCCAGGCCCTCTGCAATGGGGGTGTAGAGTCTTAGCCCCTGGACTACTGATTGTCTTCTCAATCACTCTTGAGCTGAAATCCTATTGAATACATCAGATGAAAAACAATAATATAAAATGTCAATGGATGAGCTATAAAAATAATTGTCCCTACTTTCTACTCCAAGGACAAGCACAGTTGTCTCTAGCTTGATTCCCTTTGTGATAGCCCTGTAACGTCAGCCACTACAAACCAAATAGCCACACGTACCAGGGACTCTGTTAGGCAAGTCACTTTATGTGCTTTCTTTCTTTCCATTTCATGTTTACAACTGTCAGGGAACTTCTCAGAGTTTTTTTTGTTTGTTTCAAGACAGACTTACTCAGTTTACCTCATACAATGAGACTTTATTATGATTATAATGATACCTTGAGTAATGAAGTCATTAGTATTTTTCAGGGATTTTAGCATGGTGTTGGTGTATGTGAGTTATCATTTGATTTGGTAAAATATGATAGCAACAAACTCAAAGTAGTAGTGACCCAGACACATAAAGGCTTATATTTCTAATAAACAATACGTTTGGAGGTAGAAGATTGCTGGCACTTAGTGCCTCAAGAATTTCAAGACTGAGGTCTCTAGAAGTATAGGCTTTTTATAACATCTCTCCTGTACTTTTCCTTCCCTTATAGCTCCTAAAGAGCTGCTGAATCTTCAGTCATCTTGTTGCCTTCCAAAGTATACCTCCAAAGCACAGCTAGCTTTCCTTGAAGCCCCAGCCCATGTTTTCTACATAAATCTGTGGAAACTGAGACCTTTATCTGATTTATCTGAATACAACAACAATACTTATTTGCTAAACAAAATTGTGGTTCTGATAATAAGAAAGAGAAAGGAATGGATTTTGAGGAGGTAACTGTGGTCCCTGTCACGTAGTGTATGGACAATAAAAGCACTTCATTTATAGATTGTGTAGGCGAAGAGCACCTTGGGCAATTCAGAGCAAGTAATAATACAAACATTTATTGAGACCTTACTCTTTACGTGGCTTTATATATGTCATAGAAAACTCACAACACCATGATATAGGTAGTATCATTATCCCCATTCTCCAGATAAGAAAATCAGGGCTTAAAGAATTTCAGAAACTTACTTAAAGTCATTCAGTTGGTCAATGGGCGAGCAGATGGAATCAGAAAACCAGGCTTTCCTAATGCCCAACGTTGTGCAGTCAGTATGTGGTGTTTCTACTTTTCTGAAACAAGTGACTAAACACAAAATTGAGCATTTCTATCCTACAGAGGAAAGAATTCTAGAACATGTGTGGTCCATGCCTTTCTAAGGACTGGGCTCCTTATCTTAAAGTGCAATGTTAATCAATCTACTTTTTCTTCTAATGAGTAATTTCTTCAGTTCCGTTTCCATGTTCTGTTTTGGCCACAGGTGTCCTGGTCTTTGCATTGATCACCCTTATGTGCTTTCCTACCATAATAATTTAGGGTGTTTTTTTTCCAGGTAAATTCCAAGTGTGATTTTATTGCAGTATTTTGACAGCTGATATGATAAGAAAGAAAATAAAATATTAAGTATGCTTTTTAAATTATACTTTAAAATGACATAAATTTGCCTTCACTGGAGAGGGTTCATGAATCTAACTGAAGCTAAAAACTTGCAGCTCTGTTGCTAATTAATTCTGGAAGACGATAGAGAAGTTTTCATTTTTCCATTTCAATATGCTTGTAATTCAACATTTCTCCCCACTTTGCTTCCTTTGCTCATTACATTTAAATGGA
Source organism: Bos taurus (assembly GCF_002263795.3). NCBI lineage: Eukaryota > Metazoa > Chordata > Mammalia > Artiodactyla > Bovidae > Bos > Bos taurus. The sequence continues at coordinate 94,565,551 of NC_037329.1, read as the reverse complement.
AAATATTAAATGGCTTAATAGCTAGGCCCCACCAAATAGCATGTTTGCCATGACTTAACCTTTTCAAAATATAAAGTCTCATTATATTAAATACATCTCATTATTGTAATTATACTGCTACAAATATAGTAGATAACACATCAAATTATTATTTAATTCTAGGAAAAAGTTTTCTAAGTTGTTTGTTGACAGATAATACCAGATTCTATTTGTCTAAATTGCAGCCTGTGCTAAGGTTTTATATTTCATTTTTAAATTTCTGAAAATGTGCTCATTTTTGGTATCAAACTTGATAGAACTTTGTGTCAGTATAAGATGTATTGGAAATTACTTTGAAGACAGGTTTGACAGTACTGCAATTTTTGTGTTCTAGGATGGCAGTAAAGTTGCCGTCTTTAAAAATGTCTCAAAGAACACCTGTAGATTGTGATATTATGCAGTCATTTAAAAAACGTATTTTTGAGTAACCCATAATGACATGGAAAATGCTCATGGAGTAAGTGAAGTGGGCAGGTTATAAAACTGTAAGTACAATCTAATCTCACATAAACATTTTTAAAATAAAGAATTATGCCAAAATTCCAAGGCTTTGATTTCTTGAAATGGTGAGGCTAAGGATGAATTCTCATTTTATGCTCTTTTGTATTTTCTGAAATTTTTTATGATAAGCGTACTACTCACTTGAAAAATGTTATTATTTAAAAAAATGACTTTGTGGGAGTCAGGTGTCAGTCATGACACTGACAAGCACAGTGATAAAGCTTAAACTAGCAGCCGATGTCTCATTCCATGGACGTTTCCGGATGAGTACACCAAGCGTCTTCAAATGCTGAAGAAATAGTGGTCTCGGCCTCATTTTAGCCCCTCCAACAACTCCACCTGGAAGACTGCCATACCTGGCAAATCAGCCTTCCCCTGGCAGGATCTGCTCATATCACCTTTTCTATCTCCATGGGCACTGTGTGATGTTGGTTCCCTCACCCATCATATTGCCCTTCCCCATGCTGGTTGCTTAGCCAGAGGTCCTCCCTTTACCTAAACTGTCAGTTGAAATTTCATTTAAAAATTCACACACACACATGGGAGCTCCCTTGCAGTTCAGTGGTTAAGACTCAGTGCTTTCACTGCTGTAGCCTGGGTTCAATCTCTGGCTGAGAAACTAAGATCCTGCAAGCTATGTGGTGCAGTGGGGGGGAAAAATCACAACAAAAATGGGAGTTCTTGTTTAATAGGTATAGAGTTACACATCTGGAAGATTTAAAAAGAAAAAAAATTAAATGGAGTACAGAGAACTCCAGGGGCTTCTCTGGTGGCTCCATAGTAAAGAATCTGCCTGCAGTGTAGGAGACTTGGGTTCAAGACTCAGGTTTGATCCCTGGGTCAGGATGATCCTCTGGAGAAGGAAATGACAGCCCATTCCAGTATTCTTGCTGGAAAAATTTCATGGACAGAGGAGTCTGGCAAGTTACCATCCATGAGAACACAAGAGTCAGACATGACTTAGCTAATAAACCGCAGAGAACTCCAATACAGAATAAATCCAGGGATAGACACATGAGCCCATGAGGTAACTGAAGGGGATCAGCATAAGCCAACCCAGAATATGCACTTTGACATAAGGATTATTTTACCTGAAAGCAGTTAAGAAGCAGCAGACACAGGAGGAACTCTCTGCCCTCCCTCTTTCTGCCTAAAAGCAAGGCGTAAATCTTCCATTTGTACAGGTACCTCCCGTTCCTGCACCAGGAGGAGAATGACGCTTAGTACTGGAGATGGCACTGACTTCAGTCTGCATAATAAACCTGACTGACTTCTTGGTCCGTTCATGCTGCTGTAACAAAGACCATGGACTGTGCAGCTGACAAACAACAGACAAGTATTTCTCACATTTCTGGAGACTGGGAAACCCAAGATTAAGCTGGCAGCATGGTGGTATTCTGATGAGGGCCCTTTTCCTGGTTCATAGCTGGCACCTTGCTATGTCCTCAAAGGCAGAAAGGGCAAGAAAGGCATTTCTCTGTACCTCTCTTATAAGAGCACTAATCCTACCCATGAGGGCTCCGCTTCCTTACCTAACCACCCCCTAAAGGCCCCCTCTCCTAATACTATCTTAGTGTATGAGTTTTGGGGGGACACATTCAGACCAAAGCACTTACTAAACAATTCTTATCTACCACACATTTTCTAGTTAAATTTCCTCAATGTATTATCTTCCAAAGCACAATCACTGGGACTTCCCTGGGGTCTAGTGCCTAAGACTCTGTGCTCCCAATTCAGGGACCCTGGGGTTCGATCCCTGGTCAGGGAACTAGATCCCACATGCTGCAGCCAGGACTTAGCACAGCCAAATAAATAAATAAATATTGTTTTTTTAAAGCACAATCACTCACCTTTTTTTTGGCCTAGTCACTTCTCCTTAACTTACTGCTCTTTGTTAAAATGATATATAACTTCCAGGCCTAACTACTTTAGGCTTTCATTTCTTTTCTGTGAGGTCCTTGTGTGCATGAGAAATAACCTTTCCTCCTATTAATATATCTTTTGGCAGTTTAACTCACAGGCCTCACTAAGAAACCTAAGAGGGTAGAGAAAAGTTTTTCCTCTGTAACATTATCTTGGTGGTCCCTGTGTGGATGGCAATGGTGTACTAGTACATTGACACCTGGAACAGACTGGTTTTTAGTAATCTCCTCCTCAATATCTCTTGGGAGAAGTGGAGAGTCTCTCTGTCTCTTGTTTATCCTTATACAGCTAAGAAGATTTTTTATTTAACTTAGTCCTTAACAAGTTTTAAAAAGGAGCTTCTGTGAAAGCTCAATTGGTAAAGAATCTGCCTGTAGTTCAAGAGACCCCTGTTCAATTCCTGGGTCGGGAAGATCCCCTGGAGAAGGGATAGGCTACCTACTCCAGTATTCTTGGGCTTCCTTTGTGGCTCAGCTGGTAAAGAATCCTTCTGCAGTGTGGGAGACCTGGGTTCGATCCCTGGGTTGGGAAAATTCCCTGGGGAAGGGAAAGGCTACTCCACTCCAGTATTCTGGCCTGGAGAATTCCGTGACTGTACAGTCCATGGGCTCGCAAAGAGTCGGACACGACTGAGTGACTTTCACTTTCACTTCACTTTCCCAGGCACCACTAGTGGTAAAGAACCTGCCTGACAATGCAGGAGATATGCGACGTGGGTTCCATCTCCAGGTCGGGAAGATCCCCTGGAGCAGGAAATGTCAACCCACTCCAGTATTCTTGCCTGGTGAATTCCATAGACAGAGAAACCTGGCAGGCTACAGTCCATAGGGTCACAAAGAGTCATACATGACTGAGCAACTAACACACACACACCCCCCTCAATATGACCAAATAATTTCCAGCAATGTCATGAAATGAAATAAAAAGAAATCTAGGTAGTGAGAATTTTTATTTACTCAACTTTGGCTATATAATTATGCCAGGAAACAAAGTGAGAAATAAATACATAGTTGTAACACAAAAGGAGAAAAATTGAACTGTTTCTTCAACAGTTTTTAATATCTAACAATTTGACTGTAGATCCTTTGTTTACAGTCTGATGTAATAATGAAAGTGAAAGTCGCTCAGTCCTGTCTGACTCTTTTCGACCCCATAGACTATACAGTCATGGAATTCTCCAGGCCAGAATACTGGAGTGGGGTAATTCTTTCTCTTCCCCAGGGAATCTTCCCAACCCAGGGATCGAACCCAGGTCTCCCACACTGCAGATGGATTCTTTACCAGCTGGTAAAGGAAGCCCAAGAATACTGGAGTAGGTAGCCTATCCCTTCTGCAGGGGATCTTCCGGACATAGGAATTGAACTGGGGTCTCCTGCATTGCAGGTGGATTCTTTACCAACTGAGCTGTCAGGGAACCCCCAATGTAGTATTTTCTGCAAATAATTGTCCAGTGACACGGCTCAGGATACATCACCCCAAAGTGTGGCACATTCCCATATTGAATATTTTGAGCTGAAGGAATTTAAGAAACAGGTTGTCCTTCTGAGCTGCTCCCAAGGCATGAAACCATCACGTGCATGGTCCCCTTCCTATACTAATGAAAGGGGCATTCTCATCTCTAAGACACCAGGGGAATCTGAACAGATGGGACTTGCTGTTTCCCCCAATTTACTGCACTTAGTTCATACTCCTTCTGTCCCATCTAATTTTCTCAAGACTGGGCTGTTCATCAAACCAAGCGTAAAAACACTCAGGTTCAACTGCTTCCTCAGGCCTTCATTTTCTTATGAAGTCTCTCAAGTCATGTAAAACTAAAATTATGTATATTTGTATGTTTTTTGTTGTTAATCTGTTTTTTTGTTAGAGGGACCTCTTTTGATGGATGGGGTGAAAGATTCTTTTCCTGCCCTACATCAACAATTAATAGCTTAATTTTAATAAAACTGATATGTCTACTGAAGATACAATTTAGGCAACTTTTTTCTGAATAAGTTTATTTATTTATTTCATTTTTGGCTGTGCTGGGTCTTGTTGCTGCACAAGTCCTTTCTGTAGTTATGGCCTGTGGGAGCGCTTTGTTGCAGTGTTCTGGCTTCTCATTGCAGTGGCTTGTCTCAAAGCCTGGGCTCTAGGGCACGTGGGCTCAGTAGTTGTGGCACTCAGGCTTGGCTGTCCCTCCAGGAATCCTCCTGGATCAGGGATCCAGTAGGTGTCCCCTGCATTGAGAGGCAGATTCTTAACCATGCGACCATCAGGGAAGTCCTAGGCAACTATTCAGTCACATCACTGCTATGCATGCTTTTACTTCTTGAATCGGTCTTTTTTTGTTTTTTGTTTTTTTTTAAATATTTGCTTGCAGTTTATTTTGGTTTTTCTAAATAGACATTCACATCTGTAAACAATAGGATGTTGGTTTCAGCCCCAACCCCCGATTCCTTACAAGTCTTTGTCCTCACACATTGGCTAGAACTGCCATTTGCTGTTGTTAGTCGCTAAGCCGTGTCCGGCCCTGTTGTACTCCATGGACTATTGCACACTAGACTCCCCATGGGATTTCCCAAGCAAAGGTACTGGAGTGGGTTGCCATTTCCTTCTCCTTGTTGTTTTTTTTAAGATTTATTTAGTTAGTTCGTTTTGGCTGTGCTGGTAGTTCATTGCTGTGCGCAGGCTTTCTGTAGTTGCGGAAAGTGGGTCTCTTCCCTGGTTGCGGTTCTTAGGCTTCTCATTGCAGTGGATTCTCTTATTGTGGGGCATGGGCCCCTAGAGTACAATGGCTTCAGTATTTGCAGCACATGGGCTTGGTAGCTGTGGCCCATGGGCTTAGGTGTCCCTCAGCATGTGGGTTCTTCCCGGACAAGGGATCGTACTCATGTCTCCTGCCCTGGCAGGTGGATTCTTTACCACTGAGCCACTAGGGAAGCCCAAATCAGTCATTTTAAAACAAACAATTTTCTTGAATGATTTTCAATTTTTAAAAAAGTATTCAAATTCAGTAAAAAAATAAATTATCTCTGGACTAAAATTTACATTTGCCAAAAACAAAAAATAGCATAGCTTGCAGTCCCCCCTTGGTTTTACCAATGTATGTTTTAAATATAACTAAAAATTCCAAGTGGTTTCATGGAATAAAGAATTTGAAATAGACTGCCCTTTGTTCATCGCCTTTTGATGATATATAAGCACATATACATAAACACATTGTCTATTAAAGAATAAAAAGGAGTACATCAAGGCTGTATTATTATCACCCTGCTTATTTAACTTCTATGCAGAGTACATCATGAGAAGCGCTGGGCTGGAAGAAGCACAAGCTGGAATCAAGATTGCTGGGAGAAATATCAATAACCTCAGATATGCAGATGACACCACCCTTATGGCAGAAAGTGAAGAGGAACTAAAAAGCCTCTTGATGAAAGTGAAAGAGGAGAGTGAAAAAGTTGGCTTAAAGCTCAACATTCAGAAAACGAAGATCATGGCATCTGGTCCCATCACTTCATGGCAAACACATGGGGAAACAGTGGAAACAGTATTAGACTTTATTTTTTTGGGCTCCAAAATCACTGCAGATGGTGATTGCAGCCATGAAATTAAAAGATGGTTCCTCCTTGGAAGGAAAGTTATGACCAACTTAGATAGCATATTAAAAAGCAGAGACATTACTTTGCCAACAAAGGTCCATCTAGTCAAGGCTATGGTTTTTCCAGTGGTCATGTATGGATGTGAGAGTTGGACTATAAAGAAAGCTGAGTGCCGAAGAATTGATGCTTTTAAACTGTGGTGTTGGAGAAGACTCTTGAGAGTCCCTTGGACTGCAAAAAAATCCAACCAATCCATCCTAAAGGAGATCAGTCCTGGATGTTCATTGGAAGGACTGATGTTGAAGCTGAAACTCCAACACTTTGGCCACCTCATGCGAAGAGTTGACTCATTGGAAAAGACCCTGATGCTGGGAGGGATAGGGGGCAGGAGGAGAAGGGGACGACAGAGGATGAGATGGCTGGATGGCATCACCGACTCAATGGACATGAGTTTGGGTAAACTCCGGGAGTTGGTGATGGACAGGGGGGCCTGGGATGCTGCGATTCATGGGGTTGCAAAGAGTTGGACACGACTGAGTGACTGCACTAAACTGAACTGAACAGAAATTAAAATAAGAATAAGCAGCTTTCATATAAAGCTATGCTAAGTCACTTCAGTCGTGTCTGACTCTGTGTGACCCCATAGATGGCAGCCCACCAGGCTCCCCGGTCCCTGGGATTCTCCAGGCAAGAACACTGGAGTGGGTTGCCATTTCCTTCTCCAATGCATGAAAGTAAAAAGTGAAAGTGAAGTCGCTCAGTCGTGTCCGACTCTTTGTGACCCCATGGACTGCAGCCCACCAGGCTCCTCTGCCCATGGGATTTTTCAGGCAAGAGTACTGGAGTGGGGTGCCATTGCCTTCTCCGTCATATAAAGCACATTGCCTATTAAAAAATAACGCAATGTATATGTAATAAAAAATATGTATATGTAATTAAAAGTCAGAATAATTGTTGCTGGAAAGAGGACACTTTGCAGAGCCCAAGAGTGGGCTCATGTCTAGCACTCGAATGAATTGTCCAAGGAGGCACATGTGCTGACAAAGCAAGAGACTTTAACGGGAAGGGGTGCCTGGGCAGAGAGCAGCAGGGTAAGGACACCCAGGAGAACTGCTTTGCCACCTGGCTTGCAGTCTTGGGTTTCATGGTGGTGGGGGTTAGTTTCCAGGTTGTCTCTGGCCAATCATTCTGACTCAGGGTGCTTCTTGGTGGCTTGTGCATTGCTCAGTCAAGATGGATCCCAACAAGAAGGATTCTGGGGTTGGTAGGACATATGGACTGGCCTCCCCTCTCTCCTTCTGACCTTTGCCAAATTCTTCTGGTTGGTGGTTGCTTGTAAGTTCTGCTTTCCTTACCAGGAATTCCTGTTGTAAGGTAACTCATGCAAGTCATTACTATTGTTCCTGGCCAGGGTAGACAATTTCTGTCAGTGGTTCCACTAATATAATATCAGCAATTTTCTAGAACTTAAAGGTATTTTGAGGCGGGGAGGGTTTCATCACCTGCTTAGAATTTCTGGCACACAGTGATCACAAAAAGCAGAAGGGCTTTAGTTGGTTTTATTATTGGGTTGAAATTCTCTAAAGACAGCACTCCATTATTGCCTACATAGGGGCAGGTTGCCCCCACTGCTCTTCCTTTGCACCTACCGCTAGTTAAGCTAGTTAAAGCTGGTTTCATTGATTTAATCATATTTTATAATGCAGTCTGGTTTTAGGAGGGAAGCTTTGGGGATTCATATTTTTAAAATGACCAAACCTAAAATTCCTTATGCAATAAAAACGATTGCCCAATGACTTATCTTTCTGTGTACGCAATTGTCCTAAATTGAAGAAACTCAACAGGAAAAGAATTGGGAAAGAACATGAGGTTGCAAGCCCAAACTCCTAGAAGGTCCACATGAACATTGTCTGTGAGTCAGAAGGCAGGGGAGAAAGGTATAGAATGAATAGAAATGCCCGGCTGCAAGTTGCGGGTGACACCGGGAGCAGCTCCTATTCAGCCTTCCTCAGCTGTATCCTTGTGGGACACAGGCCCATAGTTACCAACCTCTGGCAATTTTTTTTCATGAGGAGCTGACAATCTGATGTCTTTGTGATATCCCTTGATTTTTAAATGATGGAAATTAATTCAAACTCTAGAAAAACACTGCGACGCAAACAAAATAGGTCCTCAGCTGCAGTTCACCCGCAGGCTACAAAATTCCTAATAAAAATGCAAGTAGTGATTGAATCAGTTACAGAAGTTGAGAAAATACAATTTATTTTCTGATCCTTTCCTTTCCCCAAATGTGACATCTTAGAAAAATCCAGCTACACTTACATCACATCCATAATCTGCAGTTTAACGAGAAAAGAAGCATAATTACAGTAAATAGTTGGGAGTGGCCTGAAGCCCCAGAGTCCTCCTTTCTCTTGAGTCAGGGCCAAGGATGGTGTCACCCAGATGCCTGTGGACTAAGTGATATACACCAAATTTATTTAACTACTGACAACCACTTTTTTTTTTCTTTGTAGGGCAATGAGTTAAAAGATTATTTACCTCCCTTGGTTACAAAAAGAAGAAATATTTCTTTCAAGACTCTGGGTAGCTGCGGCCAGTTCTTCCAGAGAAATTCTTTACCTCAAAGATTCAGAGCACGGAGCCTGGAAGCCTTGGCCCACCGGACTCCTTGCCGCTGCACTGCATGGGCACCTTCTGAGGGGTGAGTGTTTGCTTGGCCCTCCAAAGGTTTCAGGCTCAGAACCTCTGAGATAGGTAGTTAAGAACAGCATTCTAAGTCTCAGTATGTAGATTTCATTTGAGCTGGCATTTGGCATATTAAAAGAGGTTTTTTTCAAGTAAAAGACAACAATAGAAGTTGTTCCACTCATTTCCGCAGGTAATTAGAGCTTTGTATATCTTAATTAAAAAGCTATATTTTAATTCCTTTGACAGATTTACTAAGTATCCTCAGGCTAGGTTCCTGCAGGGGTTGTACAAAATTTAAAGCAAGAATTTGAAGCTGGCTTTGTCTTCTGTGGCTGTTAAGAATTGTCTGGTTTAAGTGCATGGAAGTGGCCCTATATGGCCACATGGGCATGGCTCCTTGCTGTGACCTCCCAAAGAACTGAGTCTGCCATTTAAATCCCAAGGAAAACCTCACTGTTAACCCACTAAAGGCCCCCAGGTATAATCTCTGACTCTGCCTACCCCAAAGAAACAGGCCTACGAAGGGCATTTACACAAGGAGATAGTCATCTCCCTGTATGACAAGAGGAAAAAAACTCAAAAGAAGTGAGGTTTTTGCCTTTTTCACAGATCAGTTTCTTTTAAAAGAAAATATCCATCTTATCACATTGTCTCTTTCCCAGAGGTTATGTTCTGGGCCAATTTTTTTTTTTTCTTTTTACAAACAACAACAAAAATATTAGAAATGGTCAGTAACAAAACCCACTGTGATCTATTGTGTTTTCTCAAATGTCTATTTCTGAAATTTCTATCATCAGAGTATTTAGGTGTTTGAGGTAAATTTGCTATTTTATCATCATACAAGAAAGGAAAAGAATAAAGATATTCTTGATCATTGCAAGATATGGGAGACCAAGTTCAGTTCAGTTCAGTTCAGTCACTCAGTCATGTCTGACTCTTTGCGACCCCGTGGACTGCAACATGCCAGGGCCCCCTGTCCGTCACCAACTCCCAGAGTCTACTCAAATTTATGTCCATTGAGTTGGTGATGCCATCAAACCATCTCATCCTCTGCAGAGACCAAGTTACTGATTCCAATTTTTTCTGGAGGGGTTGGAGTAAGGAGAAGGGACAGTCATCTTAAAAGCACCCAGTCCATTCTAACCACTAGAACCTTACTTAATACAAAGTTTCTCTTTTAAAACGTACTCTCTTCAAAAGACTGATTTTCTAAGAGTGAAATTTCAAGTATCAGTGGAGAAAAACTATTTTTAAAGAATGATCCCATTCCTCTGTGATAGAGGCACTGTGTATCTTCCCTCTGAGCCCAGCTGGCCCTTTAGACCTGCTTATACACACCCACCCCTCTAGAAAGACCCCTTGAAACCCTGACCACAGCAGGTTTCAGAGAACTTGCACTGATTTAGAAAATGCTGGAACCGTCTTGAAAGTCTTTTTATTTGGCAGAAGTTATTCCTGCCCCTTCCTCCTAGTCACTTGATTCTGGAAACACCTTTTCTCATAGAGCTAAGTGTCTTAATGTTACTGAGTCCAAGCTCACTCTCCGGACTGCACCAGAGGCCAATAAATCTGAGGGACGAAGTGTTGAGGCTGACTGAGAAAATGGCTGACTAATGTCTCAAAATAACCATCTTGTTGGGGCCTGGATGCCAGGTTCCTTTATGGATCAGGGATGGGGGGAGGCCAGGAAACAAACTGAAAAGACCTTTTGACTCTGGCAATTATCTCCTAGAATGGCAAGCCTCAGGCAGGGGGATATGTTAGTTTCCTTTACTTACAGTCATTCATTGGTGGGCTGGGTCAGATAATCTCCCTGTGAGCTAAACAAAGGCACTTTAAAAGGGTCAGGCAGAGGGGGCAGGGCTCTCTGAGGCAGGCCATTATGTTTGATTATAATAATAGAAACGGCAAAAACAGGGTTAAAGTCAGAGAAACAGATCCCGCAGGGAGTCAAAAATTAACCCTTCCCAGTTACATTAAGAGCTTGGCATTTGGAATCAGAATGCCTGGGACAGAACTCCAGCTCTGCAATTCACAGATCCCCAATGACCTGACTCATCAGCTTAACCAATGCAGGTAAGCTAATGTCTCGTATACATGAGCACTTCAGTTTTAACTACTTTTGAATAAAAGATCAAATATCAGGCAAGCCTTAGGACTTTGAAGCAGAGCTCCTCAGACACAGAGCATAGAGTATAGGGCTGATTAGGATAGAGATTTTATTTACTATCCTTGACTTGGGGGGACCAATTTCAAAGCTAAGTAAGCATCTGTCACAACTTTGTTGTTTTAGGTGGTAACTAAAACAGAAAACTAAAAAGGCTGATCCTTTCCTGGGTTTCAGTGTGATTACTGTGCTGGGAGCACAGTAAATGCTTGTGAAATGTCATTTCTTTTGTCTTTTTTGCTACCTGATGCTTCACACTCCACTACTAGAAAATAAATCTAAAGCCATGTAAAGTAACCAAAACTTCCTGAAAAACTTCTTCTAAAAAAGTGTCTTTTATGGATGAAATTGTGCTTTTGTGTGATTATGGAAGACAACATATAACTCAGTAAATACGAATATAGCTGATGCCAAGGGGTAGGAATTAGTGAATGGGTATCACCTCCATCAGGTATCACCTCCTTCAGTGATAACTTGTCAGATAACATTGACAAGTAATATGCCAAGATTATTAATAGTGATATTTCTGTGGAATCAAGGACTGGGGGCAAACATGGAAGAGTGTACATCCCCAGGGGGCTGAGGGACATGTGTAGTTTGAGAAATCATACCCACTCTATCCCCCAGTGTTATCCCAGTCTGCCCCCACCCCACTCTCACCAACCCCCGCCCCCCAACAGAGGATTATTGTTTTCGATTTTCTGGACTTCATCTTGTAGAGGGGGAAAATAATTTTCCTTCAACCTTTCATTATACTTGGCTAAATCCGCCACTGCAAATAAAAGATTAACAGGGGGAAATTTTAATTATGTACACACAGAAACCCCACTGAAAAGAAGATTGAAGATAATATTCCATCCTGAACTAAGGAAAAGGATGGGGTCTGAGGCTTAAAGGTGGGGGAAGGCAATTCACAGACTGGTGAAAACAGGAATTGTTTGGTAAACTGAGGTGGCTAGGTCCAGAAGTTAAGTCTCAAAAGAAAAAGGAATCACTGTCTTCCTGATACTGGCCCCCTTTCTAATGTAAATTTCCTTTACAAATGTAAGATTTCCCTTACAAATGGTTAACTTCTACTCAGTTTTCGGAGCTTTTCCTGAGCTTGAAGTTCCTTAAAATAAAACTCTCAAAATAATTCTTAGTCTTCAACAAGGCACCTTTCAGGGTGACCCATTCTCCTAAGCCCTCAGAACTCACAGCAATCAGACACAAATTGTGTTTTCTGGCCTCTCACACCTCACAGTGTTCAATTAGCTTGGCTAACGTTTTAAGACCTAGTAATGTTCACATGGACAAGCTGATGTTTGACCTTAAAGAAAATCGAGTTAGCTCTACAGATGGACAAGCTAATTGCATCAGGGCTGGCTTCCTAGTGTGAAGTATCAGCCTCCACACTTCTCATTCTCTGAGTCCTTCAGGTACACAGACTTGCCCTCATCTGCCCTCATCACAGATGAAATGAGAGATAAGAATCGGATCTTTAATTTCTCCAAAACCTGGAAAACTCTCTCTCAACCCACCTCAATAAAGAAATAAAAATTAAAATATTAATTCATACTTAACTATTGTGTGATTCTGATTCCTCCCACTGAAACCCAGGAAATAAAATCTCTTTCCTAATGAGCCCTGGGTACATTTGAAGAGCTCTACTTAGATTCTATGGTTCTTTTCATGCCAACGTTGGAATGAACTTTAAATTGATTCGTAAGCCAAAGCCCATCCAAACAAAGGAGGGATTGGTGCCTCCCCCTTTGGAAGCTGGTTTCCAGCTTGAGGCGCTGCAGCCAACAGCAATGATCTTTCAGGGAACAAACCTCTGATACACATGTGTCCATGCTGAGCAGAAGAATTAATCTGTGCAGTGTGTTCACTGCTTACTTTTCTCCTGGAATACATGATGAATTTTTATGGAGGGTAGAGGAGGAAGGGAAAAACCACATTCAAGCGAAACCCTACATCATTCTCCTCTACAGTGTCATTTCAAAAGCCAGATAAAAGCCGAATGAGGAGGCTGGGGAAAGTGTCCAACGTAGCTGTTCTGAAAACCACTCTCCATTTCATTCTGGAGCAGGGAAGTTACACCCAGACATCACAAAAGCTTCTCTCTTCACAGAAAATTAACTGGTAAGTGCTTTCTTGTTTTCCTCACACTGACACGTTTGCAGCTGACCTGATGAGGATGCCTGCAGATGATTTATTTACAAAGCAGTATTTGGACTACCTACCAGCTGGCAAAAAACAAAAAGGAAAAGGACTCCTGATAGCTTATGAAACACTCTCTGTGCAAATTCATATTTTTGGTCCTGTCAAAAGTGTTTAGGAAAAGTGTAACTGGGTTTGCAACAGCTGTGATTAAATCTGAAACACTGAGAGAACAGGACTAGGTTGCTGGGGTGGGATGGGGGAATTGGGAAGGCGCAATGAAGAACTTTCATTTCATCAGCTTTTACCTAGAAAATGACAGCTCACAAATGCAGTTATGACTCAGAAATGTCTAACATCATTAGTGGAAAGCTCACTGTAGTGAAATCGAGTAGGAGGAAATGGTGCTCTGAGATGAAAACTGATTTTGCCCTCTTTTGATTACATGGTAGGAACAAAGTTCTAAATTGAGTTGTAACGTGGCTTGGTTTTCTCCTTTTTGAGATGAATAGCATTCGGTTCTTCAATACCAACATTTCTTTTTTGCTGCTGCGTTTTTGAAATCTCATTATCAATTGCCTGTTAGAGGATTTGGTATCTGAGCTCATCTAACGCAGGACGAAGGGAAGTATGTGGGAGAAAAGGTTGGGCTAACTCTGGGTGGTCAGATAACTGTGTTCACCAATTGCTCTTTGTCAATAGTTTATTCTTTTCCCCTAAATGAAAACTAATGAAAACCAAATGAAAATTTGATAATAGAACTTTCACCATCAGTTACTCTCTTAAGCTGGCCATTCTTCCTTCAAACAAACTCATTTGCCCAAGCTTCCACCAACTTGTTGCTAAATTAATCCACTAGTTTGTTTTGTGAAAAAGCCAACAGACATCTCAAATTACCTAGTTCAAGTAATTTCTCTTTTTGTATAACACTCATCATGTTTGCACTTCTTCCAGACACTGAATGATTTTTGTTTTTTCACAGATATTATTTATGATTTTACCTAAAATTTAAGTTCTTTAGTTTATAAAGAATGTCATACCTTTTCTGTGTTACTTTACTACTAACTGTCGTCTCCCTGAGAGACAGTTATTTAACCCAACATTCCCCTCTCAAAGGCTACAGCAGTTGAAGCTAACTTACAGAAGTAATTCTGAAATAAGAAAAGTCTTGTGCTCAAAGACTTTTTTTCTGAATAGTTTACAAAAAGCAATCTAAATATCCAGCAGTAGAAAGCTGCTTAAGAGGTGGGTGGGAGGGAGGGGATTAGACACACACACACACACACACACACACACACACACACACACCCCTGATTCACGTTGTTATTCAGCAGAAACTAATACAACATTGTAAAGCAATTGTACTCCAATCATTAAGAAAATAAAGCTAGTTAACCTTATATATTATTTCAGTGAAATGTTTAAGTCATTAGGCAATAATAGTTTGGAGGAATATGTTGCATCATGGACAAGTGCTCATAATACTGACAGTGACTGTGATTATGTAAAAAGGTAAATGGAAATGAAAGAATTGAAGAAAAACACACAAAATTGAAAACAACTGTGTTAAGCTAATGGTGAACTGATGATTTATCAGGGAAGAAAACTTTTCCTCTACCCTCTTAAATTCAGTTTCTGAAGGCTTATGAATTAAACTAATAAATGACAGATGATGGACTTCACATAAAAATGTCACTCAAAGGGAGGGCTGGAACTGGGGCCTGGTCCCTGGTGGCTCAGACGGTAAAGCGTCTGTCTACAATGCGGGAGACCCGGGTTCAATCCCTGGGTTGGGAAGATCCCCTGGAGAAGGAAATGGTAATCCACTCCAATACTATAGCCTGGAAAATCTCATGAACAGAGGAGCCTGGTAGGCTACAGTCCATGGTATCGCAAAGAGTTGGACACGACTGAGCGATTTCACTTCACACCATCTTAAAGGGAAGGGAGGAGAAAGAAGGACAGTTACAGGAATACAAGTGACTTCTTAAATATCTAAATAAGGAAGGAGGAGGTGGAGAAAGGGCACTTATGGGAAAACAAATGACTTTTGAGGAACATAAACAGGCCTTTAGGAGAATAGATGGGCAGCAGGATAGTTTGCGTGACATTGTTTGGATCTGTTGTGGAGACTTCTCGCCCATGGAGGTTAAGAGTCGACCTTTCCTTGCTGCTCCTGGGGAGGGGGTTTACGACAACTGAGTTCTTTTGGGACCTCACACGCCCTCTGTTCAAGATAATTTTTATGCCACAGTGGCACATGCTGGACCCCTTCAGGTGATATATATATCCTTTCTCTTTCCCCAAACTTTCTAATAGTCCATTATTTGTATAATTTTAAAATTTTATAATATTGAGAATTCCCATCTATTTTTTTCTTCAGGTCTTTAACCTGAAGATCTGAAAGTTAAACCCTTCAGTCTGGTGGAGGCTCTTCCATTCTAATTCATCCAGTTTCTTTGGTGACAGTAACTTGAACAAAGGTTTCTGCCTCATGAGACGTCTTTTGAAAAATGTTCTGAAGTATAGTTGACTACCAACGTTGTGTTTAATTTCTGCTGTACAGCAGTGACTCAGTTATACACACACACACACACATATATATATATATATATATTCTTTTTCATGCTCTTTTCCAGCATGTTTTATCACAGCATATTGAATGCAGTTCCCTGTGCTGTAGAACAAGTAAGACCTTGTTTTATTCATCCTATGTGTAATAGTTTGCATCTACTAATCCCAAACTCCCAATCCTTCCTTCCCCCACTCCTACTGCCTCACAAATCTTCTAATGAAAGTAGCAAAAGCCAAGACCACAATAAAAACTGATAGTATAAAAATTTTAAAGATAGAAAAAAAGCAAAACTAGCTAAATGCAGATAAATAACACAGCATCCTCTTAAATTGGACAATTTCTAAACATTCCCCAAATCTATGGCTGCATAGCATTGTTAAACTTGCTATTTTGAAATTGTCTGTCACCCCAGATTTTAATCCCAGCTTTGTCTCTAATTTGTTTTGTGACTTGAGGCTGAGCAAACTTCCTGGAACTCAGTTTCCTTTAGTCTTAAATAAACTGATGGGCTAGGTTCCTTCGAGCCCTCCAGTCTCACCTCTTACCCTTTTTCCAACCTCTGCTTATTAAGTCATTGTTCAATGTGATATATATAATGGGGTCCTTGCACACACAGTGGATACCTAATATTTGGTGAAACAAATTTTTTATTCAGATTCTATGTTTTCATATTCAATTATCATAATATGTACTGATTATTCCATGATACTCAAATAAGATGAAAAATTCTCTTCATTGTTAAAGAAAATAGTGTCAGTAGAAAAAAAGTAAACATGAATCAGGCACAAGCTTTTTGCTAGGAATTATGCAGTCCTTCCTTCAGCCTGGGCTTTCCTGGTAGCTCAGATGGTAAAGAATCTGCCTACAATGCAAGAGACCCTGGTTCGATTCCTGGGTCAGGAAGATCCTCTGGAGAAGGAATAGGCTACCCACTCCAGTATTCTTAGGGCTTCCCGGGTAGCTCAGCTAGCTGGTAAAGAATCTGCCTGCAATGCGGGAGACCTGGGTTCAATCCCTGGGTTGGGAAGATCCCCTGGAGAAGGGAAAGGCTACCCACTCCATTATTCTGGCCTGGAGAATTCCATGACTGTATAGTCCATGGGGTTGCAAAGAGTCAGACATGACTGAGCGACCTTCACTCACTGAGGTATAATGTTTAAATTGAAGACGGAAGTAGAGTAGAAAAAGAATTCAGACCCCTCAACAGAGAAGGCAATGGCACCCCACTCCAGTACTCTTGCCTGGAAAATCCCATGGACGGAGGAGCCTGGTAGGCTTCAGTCCATGGGGTCGCTAAGAGTCGGACACGACTGAGCGACTTCACTTTCACTTTTCACTTTCATGCATTGGAGAAGGAAATGGCAACCCACTCCAGTGTTCTTGCCTGGAGAATCCCAGGGACAGGGGAGCCTGCTGGGCTGCCGTCTAAGGGGTCACACAGAATCGGACACGACTGAAATGACTTAGCAGCAGCAGCAATGGTTTAGGAGGACTTTTTTCGAACACCAAAAAAGAGAGACCTTACTGGTATTGCTGGCAAGAATGCAACCACTAGATGACAACATTCAAGAAAGTAATTTATTTAATGAAGTTCAGCATATAAAGAGTTAAATAAAAAGAAGTCATAATCTCTCAGGAATCATGAAGAAGCAAAGCTTATCCTATGACCTTTAAAAGGCCTCAAGGGTTACTCTCTGAAGTTCTACTTTGGTATTTCTTCTTATGCAAGAAACAAACAAAAAAAAGTTAAATTTAAGAACTGTCCATGGTCACCCAGGCCATCATTTAGTATAATAACCAAATCATTTGGGTGTTAGAGAGGTGGAAACTTCCCTTCTTACTTTCAAAGGTGTTTGGCTGGTGTAATAATCAAATAAAACTGATTAACAAGAGAAAAACTAATTTCATGTGTACGGGAGTCCATATATGAAATTCAAAGCAGTAACCAAGGCAAGCAGCTTGTATACCTTTTAGATGAAGAATAAATTCGTGAAGAATCGATAGGACAAAGAAGTTTGGATTTGGAGTAGTGAATTAGTGAAGAAGTAACAAGTTTTGTTTATAAGGTCTTCTTGGCCCCAAATTCCCTATTTCTGGTGATAAAGATGCTTTCTACTCTCCTGATATAGGGAGGCTACCTTTCACATAGGAAGGTTATTTCCTGCTTTGGGGACAAAGAAGGGTCAGGGTATCCTTCTTGTACCAGCTCTTTCTCACATAACTTTAACTTGGAATAATCTATATGCCAAAGTAGCATATTTGAGGGTGGCATATTCTGACCCACTTCAGTACAGTTCCTCCATTTTTAAATGCTTTATACAGTTGCATATAACAGACTCCAACATTCAACAAAAAGTCATCGTTATAAACAGAATAATTACTGAAGTGTTTGAGGAACACTACAGGGTGCATCGGAGAAGGCAATGGCACCCCATTCCAGTGCTCTTGCCTGGAAAATCCCATGGATGGAGGAGCCTGGTGGGCTGCAGTCCATGGGATCTTGAAGAGTCAGACACGACTGAATGACTTCACTTTCACTTTTCACTTTCATGCATTGGAGAAGGAAATGGCAACCCACTCTAGTGTTCTTGACTGGAGAGTCCCAGGGACGGCGGGGCCTGGTGGGCTGCCGTCTATGGGGTCCCACAGAGTCAGACATGACTGAAGTGACTTAACAGCAGCAGCAGCAGGGGATGCATCAGGGCTTGGGATAAAGGCAGAGTTAATACTAGAAGGATAGGGCTTTATGAAGAAGGACTTTTGCATGGACTATGCAACCTGGCAGCTCAGAAAAGAGAGAATCCAAGTCAAGTCTAATAATATGTGCTGGGTTGAATTTTCATAAGGACCTAAGGGCATGAAATATAATTTGTATGTGAAATTAGATCACTAGACCTAGTAGAAAGTGCTTATAGATATGACATCCTTAATTTTCATAAATCTTTCTCTTTGGCAGTTAATGATAAACCTCTGTTTCAGTGGAAAACATATGGTAATGGTGCATTCCACTTATTGTGTAACTAAAGAGTTGACATGGATTTTTTTTAATGAGGTACCATTTAAAAGTGCTGTTATCTGTCCTTGATGATTTTTGACCTAATAAAATGGCAATGTCATATGCTTCAACATAAAATATGGATTATTAATTTAATAAAATAGAAAGATATATCTATATTATTTATTTTATTGCATAAATATTTGTTTGGTTTGTATATTTTATTTATACACATTATATAGTTAACTATGTCTAACACTAAAACTATACTCAACATACTATAGTTTTGAGAATGGAGAAAACACTTCCTCCTTCATTCACTAAACTTTTATTGAGTACCTACTATGTTTCCTGCACTCTCTGTTCTGTATTTGAGACACACAAACGAGTAAAGCTTTGTCTTTATCTTTATCACCTTGCCCTTGAGACTTTCAACATTTAGCAAGGGAGATAAACACACCAACAGGTGGTTACTACAGAGAGCATGTGTACAAGGATTAAGAAGGAGGTCCCTGAAGTCAGACCCAGAAGTCTTGTCTGGGCTTCACCACTTTTGTTAATTGCCCAACCTTCCTTAGCCTCATAGAAATAATAATAGTACTTCACAGGGTTGTTGTGAGAATGAAATGTGAAAATGCAGCTGCTTAGTGTTGTAGTACACATAACAAGTCTCAGGAGATGTTACCCTATTACTATAATGTGTTAAATGGTGTCATATAATTAGGTCCTGTCGTATAATGTCGTATGCTTCGTTTGCTTCATTTTGAATGTAGTTAGGTAGACTGTTCTTAATTATAAGCCATACATTATTGGATGTAATTTGCTCCTGATAATAGTTTATTTATTTATTTATTTATTTTCTGATAATAGTTTAGAGAAAAATCTCATCATCTTTCCCTGTAAGTGGGACTTGTTTTCATTCAAGAATCCTGATCTAATTAAGTGGCCGGACAGATTTAAAACATCTCTAATCATCATTCTTTTAACACCTTTAATAAGAAAGAGGACCTGAGAACAAAAACTAATGGATTTGATGATAATTAAGAGCTGAAATTTCCTTCTCAAACTCACTTTTGCCTTTCAAGCAAATATAAATGTTAGTTGTTGCCAAGATGCCCATGACCGTGAATGCCTTTTCTCAAAACCCACCAAATATGGGACTACCTTGGCGGTCCAGTGGTTAAGAATGCACCTCACAATGCATGGGGTGTGGGTTCCATCCCTGATTGGGAAACTAAGATTCCACGTGCCACAGGGCAACTAAACCAGTGTGGCACAGCTACTGAGCCCGCATACTGCAACAAAAGATCCCAGGTGATGCAAACAGACTCAATGCAGCCAAGTAAATAAATATTTTTTTTTAAAAACCTCACTGAATAGTTTTACTGCCAGCCAGTAAATATTTGTGCATGTGCTCTCAGTTTGACTCTTTGTAGCCCTCCAGGTTCCTCTGTCCATGGAATTTTTCAGGCAAGAATACTGGGCGGCTGCTGCTGCTGCTGCTGCTAAGTCGCGTCAGTCCTGTCCGACTCTGTGCGATCCCATAGACGCCAGCCCACCAGGCTCCCTGTCCCTGGGATTCTCCAGGCAAGAACACTGGAGTGGGTTGCCATTTCCTTCTCCAATGCGTGAAACTGAAAAGTGAAAGTGAAGTCGCTCTGTCGTGTCTGACTCCTAGCGACCCCACGGACTGCAGCCTACCAGGCTCCTCCGTTCATGGGATTTTCCAGGCAAGAGTACTGGAGTGGAGTGCCATTGCCTTCTCCGAGAGTACTGGGCTGGGTTGCCATTTTCCTACGTCGGGATCTTCCTGATCCAGGGATCGAACCCTCATCTCTTATGTGTACTGGATGGGCAGGCAGATTCTTTACCACTGGCGCCACCTGGGGAGCAAAGAGAGTATGAAGGAAGTATCTGGGTGTATGAAGGGAAGCGAAGCAACTGTCTGGTGGAGGAGAGAGATTCATCAAACAAACATTCAAATATATAAAAATTCTAAAGGAAGAGTGTAGAGCAGGGACCCTGATTTAAGTTGAGGGATAGACTTGTGGAGATCAGGAAAGAATTCACTTAGGAAAGTAATATCTAAAAACATAGCTTACCCTTTAGAAGAACTGATGATTTTCTCCTTAATTCCAAACCACCAGCAAGTCCAGGAAATGAGTTTAGTCAAATCAATTGTTTGGTTACTTTATGGGAAATACTAAGTCTATAGAAATTGTTTATTGTATTACTCAAATGTATGCTGCTGCTGCTGCTGCTAAGTCGCTTCAGTCGTGTCCGACTCTGTGCGACCCCATAGACGGCAGCCCACCAGGCTTCCCCGTCCCTGGGATTCTCCAGGCAAGAACACTGGAGTGGG
Organism: Bos taurus; assembly: GCF_002263795.3. Taxonomy (NCBI): domain Eukaryota; kingdom Metazoa; phylum Chordata; class Mammalia; order Artiodactyla; family Bovidae; genus Bos; species Bos taurus. Next base: position 94,544,578 of record NC_037329.1, on the reverse strand, counting down.
TTGCTATTTCCTTCTCCAATGCATGAAAGTGAAAAGTGAAAGTGAAATTGAAATCGCTCAGTCGTGTCCGACTCCAGCAATCCCATGGACTGAAACCTACCAGGCTCCTCCCTCCATGGGATTTTCCAGGCAAAAGTGCTGGAGTGGGGTGCCACTGCCTTCTCCGACTCAAATGTATAGATAATACTAAATGTGACTCTTCTTTTGATTGTCATTCTGCCCCATATGGGCTTTTATTTCATTAATTATTCAAAATAAGACCATTCACCTCTAGGGTAATTCTATCATTATCAACACACTCAGACACAAAATGTATATTTAATTCAGTTGTTTACATTGAATAACCAAGAAGATGGAAAATTTTGAAGATAGTAAAATGACTAAATTCTTCCTTGTTTGGGAGAGGTGCCTTGCTCTGGGATGGTATCAGGAGGCATTTCTCCTTGGTTTGCTTTTTGATTTCTAAGAGATTGAATAGGGAAGGAGGACCTTCAGAACATGCCTAACACGGTTTATCTCTTAGGAGGGATCATAATATACCAAACACTATTTAAAAGTGTATTTTCATATCTCCTTACAAATGTATTCTATCCCCCAGAACATAGGAGCGGGTGGAGGAAATGATTGTGAAGAGTATCTCTTCATTTTAACTTTCTATTAGATTATTTATAAGAATATTCACACTCATTTATTTCAGTCTTAATTAAACAAAAGCTTGATTTGTTAAAAACTAGGTCTATTTTCAAACCTTGTCAAATGGAATTTGTACTGAGTACACTTCAATAATTTTCTAAAAAGACAACTTCTTCCTTTTTACACTTTTCTCAAGCAGCCAGTAAATAACTCATTCATCAAACGTAAGAGAGTGCCCAAACAGGATTTCTTTGGAAAAGCTCATTTTTTTTTGTTTTTTTGTAGGGCTTTTTTTATTTTTGCTTAGTCAGACAGTTGATGTATTTTCTAACCAGTTGGATCACAGCAAGTCACAGAGATTTCAGCAAGAAGCCCAGTTTACTTCATTCCCATCTTTATCACAAGAAATGAACTTGATCTACATAAATCATTTGACATAAAATAAATAAACTCCTTTAAATGGAATATTATCACAGGATCAAAATGTTCCCCTTTGGAAAGGAAGGAATGAGTGTAATGTAGCTTTACTGTCCCAGCAAGAAACCATTATTTTGTTGCTCCCGTGGTATCTTTCAACTAATGTTTTCTTTCAGAATGAAGCACAAATCCAGAATGTTATCTAAACTAATTACAAATAATATCATCAAATGAGCTCTCTGATTAGAACCAGTGATCATTAAACTAGCTGGAAGCCCAAGAATGTGCTACCTTTCAACAAAACCATATGTTAGTTTTGTGAATTATTTCATAGTACACCCTAATAAAAAATCACTAATAAAGTAAGATATAAAAATGATATTGCATATTTCCTGAGCTCTTACTATGATCCAGGCACTGTGCTAGGCACTTATATACATTATCCTGTGTAATTCTTACAACAACCCTAGAGTGGTTTGCTGATGGTGTTCCTCCCCAGATCACAGATGAAGAAACTAAAATTTAGTTCAGTTCAGTTCAGTGGTTCAGTCATGTCTGACTCTTTGTGGCCCCCTTGGACTGTAGCACACCAGCCTTCCCTGTCCATCACTAATTCCCAGAACTTGCTCAAATTCATGTCCATTGAGTCAGTGATGCCATCCAACCATCTCCTCCTCTGTCATCCCCTTCTCCTGCCTTCAAACTTTCCCAGAATCAGGGTCTTTTCCAGTGAGTCAGTTCTTCTCATAAGGTGGCCAAAGTATTGGAGCTTCAGCTTCAGCATCAGTCCTTCCAATGAATAATCAGGACTGATTTCCTTTAAGATTGACTGGTTTGATCTCCCTGTAGTCGAAGGGACTCTCAAGAGTTTTCTCCAGCACCACAGTTTGAAAGCATCAATTCTTCAGTGCTCAGCTTTCTTTATGGCCCAACTCTCACATCCATACATGACTACTGGAAAAATCATAGCTTTGACTAGACGGACCTTTGTTGGGAAAGTAATGTCTCTGCTTTTTAATATGCTGTCTAGGTTGGTCATAGCTTTTCTTCCAAGGAGCAAGCATCTTTTAAGTTCATGGCTGCAGTCACCATCAGCAGTGATTTGGGAGCACCCCCCCAAAATAAAGTCTGTCGCTGCTTCCAATGTTTCCCCATCTATTTGCCATGAAGTGATGGGTCTGGGTGCCATGATCTTCGTTTTTCAAATATTGAGTTGTAAGCCAGCTTTTTCACTCCCTTTCACTTTCATTAAGAGGCTCTTTAGTTCCTCTTTGCTTTCTGCCATAAGGGTGGTATCATCTGCTTATCTGAGGTTATTGATATTTCTTCTGGCAGTCTTGATTCCCCCTTGTGCTTCATCCAGCCTGGCATTTCACATGATGTACTCTGCATATAAGTTAGATAAGCAGGGTGACAGTATACAGCCTTGACCTACTCCTTTCCCGATTTGGAACCAGTCTGTTGTTCCACGTCTGGCTCTAACTGTTGCTTCTTGGCCTGCATACAGATATCTCAGGGGGGCAGGTCAGGTGGTCTGGTATTCCCATCTCTTTAATAATTTTCCACAGTTTGTTGTGATCCTCACAATCAAAGGCTTTAGTGAAGTCAATGAAGCAGAAGTAGATGTTTGTAATAAAAAATATGGTACCTGTGACCACTGTTATTGATTTGCTGATGTAGAGGAGGAAAAAAGAAAAACATCCTTCTTCCTCTTCTTCTAGATTCTCAGCTGGAGCACCTATAAAAAATACAAGTTAATAGGAGGAAAGCATTCAGATTTTTAAATATAAGTTTAAATAAGAGCCTTTACATAAGAGCCTTCATAAGGAAATGAAGACCTAAGGAAATAGTTAAGTTTGAGTGTTTTTATGCATACTAGGTTTGATGAAAAGTGAAGAGTCATTGAGAAATGTCATAGAACAAAATGAATGTGAACTAAGAGTGGTAAATTGGGGAAAACTTAGCAAGGCTGTTCATTCAGATTCCACTCAGCATCCTTCCTTCTTTGGAGATAAAGATGTTCCTTTCCCTAGGGCATAAGGAGGGCACCTTTCACTTGAGGATCTCATGCCTGACTCAGGGGAGGGTCAGAAATCCTTCTTGCACCTGTTGTTTCTCATACTCCTTCAGCTTAAACTATTGCATATGCCACGGTACCATTATTTGGGGCTAGCAGTGGAACCTCATCAGTATCTATGTTGGATTGAGGGGGGAAATGTGAAGTAGTACCTACAATAACAAAATAGGAAATAGAAGTACACTATTAACATAGAGAAGACTGGAGACAGAAGTAATAGAAGGCTCTGTATCTGACACTGAGCTTCACTCCATTGCCAAGTTTTTCTCCTCACAACTCCCTAATACAATAGATATTATTATTATATTATCCCTATTTTTACAGATGGAGAAATTGCTGCTTAGAGATTTTGACTGACTTTCCAAGGCCACACAGGTGAGAGACAGAGAGATAGCAGTGGGTGGTAGCGAGAATTCAGATCTTAGTTCTCTGCCCAGGAATTGGACCTGGGATGAAAATCAGGAATCCCAGCCGCTAGTTCACCAGGGGCTAGAGGCTAGAAGCAAAATTCCCCTGGCCCTTGCCCCCATTGAAAAGTGCATTTCTCAAGGAGGCAAAAACTGTAGAAACAGGTACAATGTTTATTTTTAGAAATATAGCACACCAAGTGGGAGAGGACACAGAGAAATAGTTCGTTTCATTAAGACAGAAGCAAGACAGAGATACACACCAGGAGAGAAAGGGTGTGAGCATCCTGGCTGATGAGGAGGAGTGTGGTAAAGAGGTGGTTAAATCATTTACGTAGGGCAGTTCTGGGTCTTTGTTTACCTTTGGCCAATTATCTGTCTTCTCTCACCCTCTATCTGTCCTAGGACCCTCTCCGACATGCATGTGCAACTTTTTCCCAAGATGGATTCCAACCCAGGGGCCTATGGAGGGACCTTGGCATCACCTATGCTGGGGTGGTGCCACCTCCTTTTTGACCCCTAAGGAGACTTTCTACACATGTGCAGTGACTCCCTTGGCCCAAGAATGGGAAATACGTGACCTCTTGATCTTTTATTCCAACAGGGTTTAGCCTCTCTCTGTCCCTGCCATAACCATTATCTTAAAGTGTCCATAGGAGGCAAAGTCCAGCTGTTATTTGCATTTCAAGATGGAAGTAAATATCTAGCCCAGAGCCCACCTGCATCCTTGCTTAGAATTGTAAAATGTAGGCTAGCTGTAAATGCCTAGCCTGGAGCCCATCTATTTCCTGCCTCCAAAGTGGCACTGCAGTTAGAAGCCAAGGTCTGCCTGACTCCAGGGCTTTCATTCCTACCTACCATAAAATGTGGCCCAGAAAGAATTCTGATTGTTTCTGGATTACATCAAAGCACATGGTGCGGAGGGACTGGTAGGGAAGAAGGTAGTTTACCCAGGGTAACAAGACAGAAAGACAGGAGGGAAGACTGGAGAAGGGGATGTAGAAGTAAAAGTCAGCTTTACATAAACACCCTAATGGGTTTAGTTATTTCAGGGAATAGCTAGGGCAGGGCAGGTCTCTCGGCTGATCTCATAGAACTGAAATTTCTTGGGTGGCCACTGGGACTTCTCTTCATCCTGCTTTGGTGAGGCAAATGGTGTATCCTCAGGATGAGGAAGGCATCCTGTGTACTCCAGCTGCAGCGCTGACCAGGCAAAGTGCCATGTCTAGCCAATTATTTTGAAGTTTGGAGGTGGCTGGAACACTGGCTTGGTTCCCTTTCTCTGAGTAGTGGCTGAAGGGATTAAGAGGCCTCAGTCTGACTGCAAAAAAAGAGAAAAAGCAAGAGAGATAAAACGAAAGCTGTACATATTTGAATGCTGTGTTAATGTCCTGGCTGTGTAAAACAATTGTACTAAGCTTCCAACAGTCATATCAAGGGCCTGGCTTTAACATACCGTTCTTAAAGAGAGCAGATAGGAATGAAGAGTGAAGGGAAAAGAGTTTGAGATCCCTAAATTTAGGAAGAATTTGCTTCAGCAGTGCAACCTTGTGGTGGTATCAGGATTTTCTCTCCTTCAGCCCTCCCTGCTTGCCTGATATTGGACTTCAACCAAGCCCTCGCCCCCACCTCACCCCTTCCTCTAAATGAGCCCTAATGTTCCCTTCCTCTAAATGTGTCCCCCTGTCCTAATGTTTAGTGGTATCGTTACCCTAGGAGTAGAAGGTAAATTTAGATTTTGGAAATTCATGGCCAGAAAGAAACTTTATAGACACTTTTTAAAACACCTTACCACATCCCTACCTCTCTCTTCCTACTTCCATTTGCCCTCCCAAGGTTAGACTAATACTGTTGGAAGAAAGACCTATTAAAAGACCTGATTTTATTTTTTAAAACAGGTAAATCATGACCCACATACAAATATAAAGTTAACCTGTTTCAAAGGCTTTACTTAACTCATTAATTAATGATACAATCAGTTAAATGGGTTAAAAGGAGAATTCAAAGTCTCACACATGTATAGTATAGACCATCAGGACTGTTGAAATGGATTTATAAACAGTTGCAAAACTGGTCAATATTTATAGGACAATAATTGATTGCATCTCACTAGACACAGTTCATTTGTATTTCTCTGGAGGAGATTATTTGCATTTTGAAAAGTTGTCTGTAACTTTCATGATTGTAAAATACACGAAAGACAATCACAAGCAGAGAAAACCTGAAATAGAGCTCCACCATAAATCATATTTTTCAGGATGTCTATATATCATAAATCGTGTCTGACAGTGTACCTCTGTATTAAGACCACTTGTACTTACTGATTTTATCTCCAATGTTCCACCTCAGTATGTCAAGAAGTTGAGGATTATGGTCCTTTTTGAGCAGTATAAGATATCACTTTGAAAACACTTTAGATAATTTGCTGATCTTATTTAAAAGGATAATTTTAGGTTGGTGGTTTTGGTTACTAAGTTGTGTCCAACTCTTGCGACCCCATGGACTGTAGCCCGCCAGGCTCCTCTGTCCATGGGATTCTCCAGGCGAGAATACTGGAGTGGGCTGCCATTTTTAGGCTACTCCATGTAAAATAACTAATTACAAATTTAAACAAATTATTTTGGATAAAAGTTGCCTAGGGAGCAAGCAGCTTTTTAGATTTGAAAATGAGAAGGTGGATGCTGGACAGGAAAAATTGAAGTCTCCCACGCCAGTGTTCTTGCCTGGAGAATCCCAGGGATGGCAGAGCCTGGTGGGCTGCAGTCTCTGGGGTCGCACAGAGTCGGACACGACTGAGCGACTTAGCAGCAGCAGCAGCAGTGATACTTCACTTGACGTTCTCTGTTTCTAAGCTGGAAGTAGAAATAGTAAGGCTAGAAGAGCAGACTATAAAGCGTGCCCTGAAACAACCGCAGTGTATGCTTCTGGGGGACACTTTAGCCCCTGTTAGCCACCAGCGCTATCAGCCCCAGTGGTCTGCAAGGAAGTCATGATCCTGAGAAAGCGTTTGTTTCATGGTTAACACTTCCGCCCAGGCCCAGGTGGGGAAACATCCAAATAGGACAAAACGGATCCCCCCGGCAGCTGCGCCCTTTTTCCACATCTGTTTAGTTTCCTCTTGGTTCTTGTTCCAGTCCTGATTTCTGCATTCTGATTCCTGACTGTTCAGTTTCCTGCAGCGTTATTCATTTCTGGTCTCGTTGAGTTTTGACCATTTGTTAATAAATAAGCTATACATGCTTTGATGTGTTGGCTTCATATAGCTTCCTGTGTGGAGCACTGGTTTTCCTAGTTTCAAGTCAGCTCGAAATTGTGTGGTGGTGGGTCCTCTCCTCCTAAGCCCTTAGTTGCCAATGCCCTTTTTTCCTCAAGGTCACCCTCTACCTGAGCACCCTAACAGGTTTGCATTCAAAAGGCTCTCTGCTGCCCCCTCCAGGAACCCAGAAGCACTACCTCAAATTGCTTCTCAACTCAGCTTCACCCAGATTAACTACTTGGCTGTTGAAATAATCACAGAATTCCGAGTCTCTCAATTTACAGTAAGAAAGAAAAAGTAAGCAAAAACAGTAAAACGAAGTTCTTTGTTGGCCATAATGATAGGAGCTGATGTGTAATAGAACTATTCATCTATACCGAAATTCCCAGGAGGCGCTAGTGATGAAGAACCCGCCTGCCAATGCAGGAGACATAAGAGATAGGGGTTCAATCCCTAGGTCGGGAAAATCCCCTGGAGAAGGGAATGGCAACCTAATCTAGTATTCTTGCCTGGAGGATCCCATGGACAGAGGAGCCAAGGATCAACCACAGGCCCTGGTCAGTGAGAGCACAGAGTCCTAACCACTGGCCCTTCCCTGCCGCTTTTACTATACTGTATGTTTGCTTTTACTATACTGTATGTTTGTGTATGGAGAAGGCAATGGCACCCCACTCCAGTACTCTTGCCTGGAAAATCCCATGGATGGAAGAGCCTGGTAGGCTGAAGTCCATGGGGTCGCTAAGAGTTGGACACGACTGAGCGACTTCACTTTCACTTTTCACTTTCATGCACTGGAGAAGGAAATGGCAACCCACTCCAGTGTTCTTGCCTGGAGAATCACAGGGACGGCGGGGCCTGGTGGGCTGCTGTCTATGGGGTCGCACAGAGTCGGACACAACTGAAGCGATTTAGCAGCATGTATGTGTATATGCTGTTTTTCTGAATTGCTTGAGAGGAAGTTGCATACATTATATCCCCTTTCCCATATATTTTTCAGTGCCTATTTCTTAAAAACAAGGACATTCTCCTACATAACCACTGTATATTTACCAATTACAGTAAATTTAAAATTGATCCTGTATTTTTGGCACAATGGTAAAGAATCCACCTGCCAGTGCAGGAGGTGCCAGAGATGCAGGTTGGATCCCTGGGTCCGGAAGATCCCCTGGAGAAAGAAATGGCAACCTGCTCCAGTATTCTTGCCTGGAAAATTCCATGGACAGAGGAGTCTGGTGGTCTATAGTTCAGGGTGTAGCACAGAGTCGGACTGGAGTGGGTGACTGAGCGTACACACACACACAGTTGATTTATAATGTGTTAGTTTCTGGTATACAGCAAAGTGATTCAGTTATACATATATGTGCATTCTTTTTGATATATTTTCCATTATGATTTATCACAGGATATTGAATATAGTTCTCTGTGCTCTACAGTAGGACCTTGTTGTTTGTCCATTCTATGTGTGATAGTTTTGATGCAATCCTTTGTTAACTCTAATCTATAATCCATATTCTAATTTTGTCAATTGATCTAGCAATGTTCTTTCTGGCTTTTTATTTTCTTCCAGTACAAGAGGCATGCCAGCATCACATATCTCATTAAAATTGTCATGTTTCTCTAATCTGTTTTAATCCAGAACATTTACACAGCCTTTTTTGACTGTGATGACACTGGCATTTTTAACGAAAACAGAACTTTAAAAAAAATGTTCTTCGTTTGGAGTTCGTCTGATACCCATCTTGCGTTGCAGATTCAGTTCTGCTAGAAGAAAATTTTAGTGGTCTTCTTCTAGTTTAAGACAGAGTTTAATGGTCAGATGTTTACTAGTTTATGCCCTTAGAATCAACATCTGCATGTGGAATGGGAGGTGAGGGGGTGGGCATGGGGGACAGCACAACCAGGCAGAGGGAGAGATTAAGCTGTAAGGGAGAACTGACAACCATATTTGACTCTCAATGGACCTCTGAAGCTAAAATGGACGTATCAGAATTACCCTTCACTGATCCAAGGTGACCAGGCCTTCCTACTTCCGTCTTAATCATTGTTGGCAGTTGGCTACTCTAGAAGGGCCTCTATGTAGTAGCAGAAGTCTCTGAAGGGCTGTTATTTACAGATGGGGGCACTCTCTTGACAGCTCTTCCAGGAGTGAGGACAACAAGTTTGTCCTTATAGAGGGATCTGGAGAATGCATTTCCATTCACCACATTTCACGATTAAAATCAGATTTTTTCACTTCTATCTGGATGACTGCTATGTATGTGTATACATATATATGTATATTTTCTTTTTTATTGGAATGGGCTATGATCCATAGTATCACAAAGAATCAGACACAACTGAAGTGACTTAGCACACATGCATGCACATGGTTGATTTACAAGGTTGAGTTACAATAATTTCTGCTATACAGCAAAATGACCCAGTTATATATACATTTTTAAACATTCTTTTCCATTATCCTAGTGCTTTTCTGAATCTTTTGAAAGTTAGATTGTAGACTTCAGCCCTAAAAACTTCAGCATTTACCTAGAATAAAGAAGATTGTCCTACAAAACAATATTATTAACATACCTAAGAAAATGAATAAGATAACTTAATGATATTCAATTCATATTAAAATTCCCCCTATTATTCTCAAAATATCTTTTATAGCTTTTTAAAATCAGTATCTAATCAATCATATTAAATCCCTAATCATATTAAACTCCCTTTTCTCTTTTTAACTAGAATAATCACTCTTTTTCCATGACAAAGCCTTTCTAAGGAGATGGGGTCTGATGTCTTGAAGAACCTTGCTATTTTTTTTTTTTTTCAAATTTGAAAGTCATAAGACTTAATGTTGCAAGAACTGAGGATGTTGCTTTTTCTTAGATGATTTTAAGTATTAATACAGATGAAATAATTTTTAAAGATGTAAACTGCCTTTGTTGGTGAAGGACAGGTAAGCCTGGCATGCTGCAGTCCAGCTCAGTTCAGTTGCTCAGTCATGTCCAACTCTTTGCGACGCCATGAACCGCAGTACACCAGGCCTCCCTGTCCATCACCAACTCCTGGAGTTCACCCAAACCCATGTCCATTGAGTCGGTGATGCCATCCAACCATCTCATCCTCTGTCGTCCCCTTCTCCTCCTGCCTTCAGTCTTTCCCAGAATCAGGGTCTTTTCTAATGAATCAGTTCTTCCCATCAGGTGACCAAAGTATTGGAGCTTCACCTTCAGCATCAGTCCTTCCAATGAATATTCAGGTCCGATTTCCCTTAGGATGGACTGGTTGGATCTCCTTGTTGTCCAAGGGACTCTCAAGAGTCTTCCCCAACACCCCGGTTCAAAAGCATCAATTCTTTGGCACTCAGCTTTCTTTATAGTCCAACTCTCACATTCTTACATGAGTACTGAAAAAACCATAGCTTTGACTAGATGGACCTTTGTTGGGAAAGTAATGTCTCTGCTTTAAAAAGACATTACTAGACATATGCTGTCTAGGTTGGTCGCAGCTTTTCTTCCTAGGAGCATTTTTAATTTCATGGCTGCAGTCACCATCAGCAGTGATTTTGGAGCCCCCCAAAATAAAGTCTTTCACTGTTTCCATTGTTTCCCCATCTGTTTTCCATGAAGTGATGGGACCAGATGCCATGGTCTTAGTTTTTGTTTAATGTTGAGTGAGTTTTAAGCCAGCTTTTTCACTTTCCTCCTTCACTTTCATCAAGAGGCTCTTTATTTCTTCTTTGCTTTCTGCCATAAGGGTGGTATCATCTGCTTATCTGAGGTTATTGATATTTCTCCTGACAATCTTGATTCCAGCTTGTGCTTCATCCAGCCTGGCATTTCACATGATGTACTCTGCATATAAGTTAAATAAGCAGGGTGACAATATACAACGTTGATATACTCCTTTCAGTCCATGGGGTCCCAAACAGTCAGACACAACTGAGTGACTGAACAATAACAATCTTTAGAATTGTAATTGAAGGCCTACTTTTATATCCATAATTAATTAAGGGGAGTCAAAGTGAAGTAAAGAGATAAAATGGTTTTATACCATTTTTATTACATTTTTACAAAATTTAGTCAATATTTGTGCACTAGTGTGTTTGTATGTGGAAACATAACTAGATTCTATTTAACTTTCACATCTTCTCTAACAAAAAGTAAAGGAAAATAAAAAGCCACTTAGTATTTCTGTAATTTTTTAAAAAAGGAAATGAAAGACTCATTATCTCACCTATCATATTATGTTGTTTCATGATCATATTGCTAAAGCTTTTTAGTCCTTTCAACTTAGCACTCATTATGAACAGCTCTTATCCTCTTAAAATATTATGACTCATTCATTATAACAGATTAAGAAAGGCATGAGACACAAGAATGTTTCAGATTATTTCCAAACAGGTTTTTTTACCTAATGTCCTTCAGTTGAACTAGTTATGAATTTTCTGATGGAAAATAAGTTTATTTCTGCTAGGTGTTTGTCAGAATACTTGCAAAATTTGTCACTGCCGCCATCTTGGCAGCTAACAAGAATACTTTTCTGTCTCCTCCTTCTTTTCTCCTTTCTTCTATTTTTAACAGAAAGAATTTACTGTTAAACCTATATTTTTACCCAAACTAAGATATATCCCATAAAAACTAAACGAAGTGGGAAACCTAAATATAAAACTAAATATTTAATGTTATGAGTAGGATAAAATATAATAGACAGCAGGTCATTTTGCCTATTTTGAGCTAATCTATTTTGGTTCAGCACCATTCTTTGAGTGCCTATTATGTTTAGGCTCCTGTACTGGACTGTATAGTTCCTGTACTGTGGGAGTCACAAATTTCATTAATTCATTTATTCATTCATTTTTATAGTCTCTAGGACTAAAGCAAGTTTAGGAAAGAGAAGGAAATGGTGGGAAAATATATGTTTTTCCATAGAGATTTATTAAGTGGTTATTCCTCTTCTTTGATTTCATAAGCTGAATTTTTAAAAGAACATCATGCTGTTTCAGTCAAATGGTTTCCAGACACACAAAATATGCCAATTCAAACTCCCTATCCAGGTGACATGAGCAAAATTAGTGGAGTAAGGATCTCAGAAAATTCTCTTTCCCAGAAGCTGCAATAAACTGGCAAAATGGTCAGAATCAAAATTTTCAAAACTCTGGAAATTACCCAAAGACTTGCAACAATCTGGGGAGTGTTTGTCAAAGAGAAGGAGGAGAAGGAGAAAGGAGAGGAGGAAAAACAGCTCAATCTCAGTGAAAGAAACGAGTTTTCTGTCTTAAAAAAAAATTTTTTTTTAAATTTTTTGGCCACACCACTCAGCAGGTAAGATCCTAGTTCCCTAATCAGGGATCAAAACCATGCTCCCTGCATTTGAAGCATGGTTTCTTAACCTCTGGACCACTAGGGAAGTCCCTCGATGGCATTTTTAACTTTCCCTAGTCCCATCTCATACTCTCCTGCTTTATGATATTCTTAAAAACCAACAGCCTGCTGGTGAAGGGTGAAGAACAGCAGCCTGAGAGCCAAGGGAAGGGACAGAAAGGGGCTGAAGCTCTTTCAAAGCTCCATCCCCAGAGAATTATTGTATGGCCTGTCTGTTGGATAGGAATTTTCCCTGGAAAATTCCACTTGCTGGGTGATTTATTTGACTTAACTCAGAGCTCATTCAGCATGAAAATTTTTTTTCCACATAAGCATTTTTCAAAAAAATTACAGGCAGTTACTTAACTTTGCAGCTGCCTGAGGTGATGGATACCAGTTGGGTGAAAACATTAGACTAACTAGAAAATTAAAAACTGGGAATGAGACATACAGAGGGTCTTTTTGAAGCTTCTGAATCAAGAAGGCCACACACATGTATGGATTGTGCTCATGCCCACGGCTCTGTGCATTGCCAAGACTGACTTGAAAAGGCTCTAAGCTCTCACCTCTCGATGACCTTAAGATTCTGTGTAAGGGAGGTGAAGGCTAAGGCAGAGCTGAAAAATGCACTCTCCTCCTAACACGCACATAGAGCCTCTCACCAAAAGCCAGGATACTTGTTGGTTCTAGGCATTTAAGTAAATTTCCAGGTCCTGAAACTCTGAGTTGGTATATATTAGATCTTTTCCATTCTTCATTTTTAGCCTTTCTTTCATATCTTGCATATCATCATCTTTCTATACTACATTTTGGATAACTTCTTCAGATATGTCTTCTAGTTTACATTCTCCCTTCAACTGAGTATAAACTACAATTTTATGTATCCATTAAATTAAATTTCAAGGTTAACTTTGTAATTTCTAAAAGTTCTACTCTATTTATTTATTTATTTTTTGGCCGTGCCATGCGGGTTCTTAGCTCCCCAACCAAGGTTGGAACCCATGCCTCTGCATTGGGAGCTCCGAGTCTTAACCACAAGACCACCAGGGAAGTCCCTCTATTGGATTCTTTGTAAAACTTTCTTTTCCAAAAGTCAATATTCTGCCTAAAATTCGAGTGGTTATTGGTGCTTCTGTCCTTTGTATTCAGTGTTTTAAAGTATTCTGCTAAATTTCTGTTTTCTTGTGTATAAGATGGAAGGACTAGAGTAGATTATCTCCATTATCTTATCTCACTTCCAGGACTATGATTCTATGCTGTTAAGCTACCCTGACTCCAACCACTTTCAAAGAAATTAAAGAATTGAAACTAATCTGTAAGGGAAGAGAACTCTCATTCCACAAACAATAATGGAAAAAAGAATAAAAGTAACAGAAATGACAACCAGATATTTGGGGGTGAATATGGGATATAAGAAATTTTTTTCCCTTCATTGTACATCACATATGAAAGAACTGTTCTAGTCTTTTCTCTCTACCCTCCATGCTACCCTATCCATCTTAAACACTTAGCAGAAAAAATTAATAAAAAAACAAATAAAATACTTAGAGACAGCACCGCATATATACATGATAGATAGAAGACCATGACTAAGCCACAGAATCAGCTGTACATCCTGATCCATAGCCAGGAGAGCCATCAAACTGTACCAAGTATAACATTAGAGTAACCAAAATCTGGAGTTTCAGGGTTGGCAGAACTTTAGACATTAAGTCCAGTCACGTTTGATGTCAGAAAAACCTTCAGCTTATTGTTGTCTCATTAAACATCTCTTAAGAATGAGATCTGTACCATCATCTGACAAAGCTTTGTACTTGACCAAAAGCCCCATGGCTTCATTTCATTACTCTTCAGCACTGTTTCACTGGGGCCTTGAACACATAGGAGATATTCAGAAAATACCTATCAAATGAACAAATGCCACTTTTTTTTTTTTAATGCCACTTTTAACAGCTATTTATAATCTTAAGAAAGTTTTGCTTTATACTGAGTTAAAATGTCTCTTTCCCTCATAGTCTTAGCTTTTACCCTCTGGCCAGATAAAATATTTCCTGCCTCTGCATGAAAAAAAATGTTACCCTGCTCTTTCTTTTCCAGAATAAATAGCTAGAACCAGGTCATCCAAAACTCCTCCCATGATGTCATTTTAAGCTTTCCCTTCATCCTGTTCCGTCTCTTCTGGACATGTTCCAGTGTATCCTTCTTCATAAATTTAATTTCCAGGAAAGAACACAGTACCTCCAGGTGCATTCTGACAACTCAAGCAGAGTTGGACAAATACTCCCTCAATTCTATCCAAACAGCCAAGGGCAAATTCACTCCCCCTTCTGTTTTTCTAAACTGCTACATCCCTTTCTTGACTTTCATTAAGCTCATGGTCAAGGAGAAAGCATGTGTTAGGCAGAAATTTAGCATGTCCAGAGGTCAGAAGAGGTCACCCAAGGGCACTGATCTCAGTACATTTGGTGAATGGTGCCCATCCCATGGAAATGCAGGTGAAGGGGGTTGAGGGGAAACCTTCTGGGTGCATCTGTCCCCTGCTCGTGGATGGTGAAAAGGCATGGAATAAACCATTAGTTCATAGGTATGTATCTCTTTAATGTAGGCTTACCCAATCCAATTTAGGGAAATAATTCAGGTCCTGTGACTGCTGTCTAAGCACATCACAGCCGGGAAAACCTGTCTGAGAAGATGATTTGCTTTGTGCTGTAACTGGCATAAAGTTCAGTGCAGGTATTGCTTAACAAGCAAGTTCTGAAGTGAAAGAAGATAGGTAAATTTTAAAGGATATTCTGGACACTGCCTTTCAGACCCATTTTCCAGGTCAGTATGGTGGAATTAGACTTTTTTAGAAGCAGTAGAATAACCATTCTGAATATCTCTCTAGAACCTTCAAAACTTTGTGTTGAATGAAAGCAAAACTAAACTGTTTTAGACTCAAGGTATCTATGCTTACTATTAATATGACTGTTCTTAAGTGTCATTGAAGTGGAGCTTAGAAATGGCAAGGTTTTTTTTTTTTTTTAATAGTCACATGAGTTATTAAACATAGTTTCAGGGAATCATACTTTAGACTTGAAGTAGTTTATGTGACTTTATCTTGTTAGAGAAAAGCTGTGATTTGCAGAAGAGAGAGAGGAACTTGTTCTAAAACTAGAATTTTTAAAAAGAGATTTTATTGCATCAAGGATATCAAGTGGTTTGCTACTGAGTTTCATCCAAGTTCCTTGTCAGGAAACATGCTGCCTACATTTTGTTCATTTAATACATATGTTGTGTTATTTGTATAGGTGCCCAGATATTTTCTGACTGCTCCCTTGTGCTTGAGTACTTGGAGAAGTACTTGGCTTTTGAATTATCCCAAGTACAGACTGTCCCCAACTTACAATGATTCAACTTACAATTTTTTCACTTTACAATTGTGTGAAAATGATACACATTCAGTAGAAATTCTACTCCCAATTTTTTTAAAGACTTTAAAAAATGTTTATTTTTATTTTTGTATTTGGCTCTGCCAGGTCTCAGTTGCAGCATGCAGATCTTCAATCTTTGCTGTGGCATGCGGTGTCCTTTAGTTGGAGCATAGAAGCTCTTAGTTGCAGCATTTGGGATCCAGTTTCCCGACCAGGCGCCCTGTGCTGGACTATGTCTTAGCCACTGGACCACCAGGGAAGTCCCTGTACTTTGAGTTTTGATCTTTTCCCAGCTAGCAGTGTATAGCGTATGATATACCTCTATACTCTGTTGTGATGTTGGGCAACGGCAGCAGCCTCCGCTCCCAGGCAGCCAAGTGATCTCCAGGGTAAACAAGTGATACAACCACTCTGTGCCCAGACAGCCGTCTGGCTTTCGCTTTCAGCATAGTATTTAGTTCGTTACATGAGCTCTTCAACACTTTCTTATAAAATGGGCTTTGTGTCAGATGATTTTGCCCAGCTGTGGGCTAAGTGTTCTGACCATGTTTTTAAGGTCAGCTGGCTAAGCTGTAACGTTCCTAAGGTTACATGTATTAAATGCATTTTTGACTTATAGTATTTTCAAGTTATGATGGGTTTCCCTGGTGGCTCAGACAGTAAGGAATCTGCCTGCAATGTCAGAGACCTAGGTTCAATCCCTGGATGGGAAAGATCCCCTGGAGAAAGGAATGGCTACCCACTCCAGTATTCTTGCCTGGAGAATTCCATGGACAGAAGAGCCTGGTGGGCTACAGCCCATGAGGTCGCATAGAGTTGGACATGCCTGAATGACTAACACTTTCACTTTTTCACCATCAGAATATAAAGCCGATCAAGGAAGATCTGTACTGAGATCATACATGCCTACATATACCAGATATATGCCTGTCTTTCTCATGAACCACTCTACTAATGACCTTGAGAAGGTCACTTTATTTTCCTGAAGTACCAGAGGCAAGGTGTTTCTGAGGCAAGGTGAGTAATACTAAATATAAAAGAAACAAATATATTAAAATTATTTACTGAATATTTTTACCATGTTCAGAACCAGTTTGCAAAATAATATAGTTGAGGTCTCAAAAGTGGTTCTTGGGACTTCCCTGGTGGTCCAGTGGCTAAGACTCCATGCTTCCAATGCAGCGAGCCCAGGTTTGACCCCTGGTCCGGAAATGGCAACCCACTTCAGTGTTCTTGCCTGGAAAATCCCAGGGACGGGAGAGCCTCGTGGGCTGCCGCCTATGGGGTCACACAGACTGAAGTGACTTAGCAGCAGCAGCAGGCAACTAGATCCCACATGCTGCAACAAAGAGTTCAAATGTCAGATTAAAGATCCCACATGCTGCAACTAAGACTCAGTGCAGCCAAATAAATAAAATACATATATATGTATTTTTTTAAAGTGGTTCTTGACTCAATTTTCTACCACTAGTCTGAGAGTAAGTAAATGTAAAAAATGGCCATAATTTAAAATGAGCTAAGAATAAGGAAAATAGCTCTTAAAATAAAATCATATGTTTTATCAGTATCTTCCTACCTCCCTTGTCTTTCCCCTCTTGCCTTCCTCCCTCCCTTCCTTCCTTCTGTCATTTGTCAAGGAAAAAAGAGGAGGAAATAAAAAGGAATATGGGCTATATGAACAAATACTGTCTTTCCCTACTTTCTAACTATGCAAACTTTAATACTGTATGAAGATCTAGTTAGGAAGGGGAAGTCTCATGTCTTCTGTAGTTCTATGACAATTTCAGGCACGGCTGTGTGTTTATAAACTTTTCTCGCAGATGTTACATTTTATGAACCCTGACTCACCAAGGGTGGTACTGGTGTCTTTAGATGGAAAGAAATCTCTGAGGGATGAAGGATTACACAAGTCTGGTTCACTCAGAACCCGAGATATTTGAATAGAATATTTCCTGGGAGGGGGAAAAAAGGCAACAAGATTGTGCCACACTTAAATGAATTCAAATCCATTTTTTTTCTCCGAAGAGAATGAGGGAGGGACAGCATTCTTGTCTGGGGAGGTTTTGTTTTCATTTGCAAAGTGTTTTTAATTTGTGTAGGCATTTTGTTTTGGGCTTTGGTCCATATTTGTGTTCCAGTATTCAAAAAACCACTTACTAGTAGACATTTTTTGAATACTTACTCTAGGCAAAGCACTGGATTTGATGCTACTTGGAGGCACAGAGAATAAAAGGGCTAGAATACTTTGTACTGCCATATTTGATCTTCTCGTGAAAGTTTAGGGAGAAGGCAATGGCACCCCACTCCAGTACTGTTGCCCGGAAAATCCCATGGATGAAGGAGCCTGGTGGGCTGCAGTCCATGGGGTCGCTAAGAGTCAGACACGACTGAGTGACTTCACTTTCACTTTCCACTTTCATGCATTGGAGAAGGAAATGGCAACCCACTCCAGTGTTCTTGCCTGGAGAATCCCATGGACAGAGAAGCCGGTAGGCTGCAGTCCATGGGGTCACACAGAGTCGGACACGACTGAATCGACTTGGCAGCAGCAGTGAAAGTTTAAACTCAATGTCACCTGTATCTTTCAGATTTGGCACCTGGAATCCTAAGTAGGAAGGTAACTCATACAAAGTCTTAGAGTGACATGTAGGACAAAAACTTAGAACCATCTTTCCTGAGTTCCAGTGTTCTTTCAACACACCAGGCTACCTAATACCAATGAACGTCAATGGGGTCAAACATCATGACACCAAAAATCTCAGTAAACAAAATGAATACAAGAAGTGCATGCTGAACAAAATATCAAAATTTTAAGTGGAGTCAGGATCTGACCCTGTACTCGCATGACCCAACTTCACTTGCTTCACCCAAGTCTTGGCCCTACGTCATGTAATCTGAATTTATGGGTGGACCAATGGGGAAAGCCAATATGAAAATATTCTGGGACTGGGATAACACTAAAGGAATCCTGGAGTAAATAGAGTAACATGTCCAGATGTTCAGAGATGGATCACGCACGATCCACATAGTAGTGTATTGAGATAAAATAGCTCTCATTTGTTTTAATAAGACACATATTGAAGACAAGAGGAAAAACTTGAGATGCGATGGTGGGTCATGCTAATTTCTAGGGGACAAGAATCCCGTTTCCCTCAACGGCTCTGCAAGGTGAGGACAAAGTGGAGTCCTGAGAGTCTCACAATGGGGTTTGGTTGGAGGGCTTTGATCAGAACTAGAAACTGGGTTAAATTTTTCTTCCTCTTTCTGATTTTCTTCTCTCTCTCACCCATGTCCTGTGCTTGAAGTGATAGTCCAGGTCCTGGATATATACCATTTGAAAATACTCTTGCCCTTTGTAGGACAAGAAGAAATCACAGTGGAGTCCTGGGGGAAAGAAGGGGCTTTTGGGCAAATGCAGTACCTACATGGTCCAGGCCACAAGGGGACTTGAGACTTCACCAGCTGTGGAGCAGTAAAGGATAGGCATTTGCCTGGATGTCCTCAGAACACAGCTGCCATGGCTGGATGAACATTGGTTTAGGTTCCTGGTCTGCTAATTTTGTTCTTCATGTTTCTACATTTGCAGTAACTTTAACAGCAGAGTTAGAACCATGCCCAGGAATAGAACAGATTCTGGATAAATACAGATCTCTGGCACAGCTCTGACGTGTAGCCACAACAGAATCTCAAGGACCAAAACTTCTCATAAGCTGGGTCCACCTGGCCTGGAGGTGGAGTTGTGGGGTGAGGAATGGTGGGAAAGGGTCTAATTAAAAAACAGTGTAGTTACTTTTTTTTTTGCTTCACAGCAAGCAGGATTTTAGGTCCTTGATCAGGGATAACCAGGGATTGAACCTGTGCCCCCTGCAACAGAAGATCAGAGTCTTAACCACTGGATGGCTAGGGAAGTCCCCAAAGCACCTTTCTTTTCTTACATCATTCTGAGCTTCCTCCTGTCTAATCCTCCTCACTTGCAAGGAAGAGGGGTTTATTTATTTTGCTTTTTATTCAGCCAATTATGGCTCTAGAAAAGTAGAATTATACTCTAATTTCAGTGCTGTTCTTAGAAACTATTGCTTTAAACACTCTGGAGAAAGGATTCTTATACCTTGAGTGCCTAGAGGGTAAGAACTTGGGCACTTACACATTTTAGTAAGAATCTAACCATTCTAACTTGCCAACTGAATGGTTTTGCAATTTCCTTAAGTTTCCTCACCTCCAGTTTCCCAATCAGTAAGTACAGAATAAAAGCTCAAAAGTAATATCTATTATCATAGATTCTTGTCCTTGATGGATGATGTTAAAGACCCTCTAAATACAGATGTCAATACCTTCTAAAATGTCCCCATCAGCAGCCATTCAGCCCGCTTTGTGCCCACCCTGTGCCATGGATCTCTTTGTTTGTTTGCTGGCTGATAGATTTTGAACAGCTGTAAGTTTTGGGTTCTACTAAGCCAAACTTTTCCTACCTATTGTGCCAAGTAATTTTTTGCCCTAGCTT
Organism: Bos taurus; assembly: GCF_002263795.3. Taxonomy (NCBI): domain Eukaryota; kingdom Metazoa; phylum Chordata; class Mammalia; order Artiodactyla; family Bovidae; genus Bos; species Bos taurus. Next base: position 94,524,526 of record NC_037329.1, on the reverse strand, counting down.
CAGCACTGGAACCACACAGAATAAATGTTTTATTTTTTCCTCATCTTCAGGTATGTGAAAACAGCTCTCAGACCGCCTTTATTTTTAATTTTTTTATATTGGAGTATAGTTGATTAACAGTGTTGTGTTAGTTTCAGGTGTACAGCAAAGTGATTCAGTTATATATATATACACAAGTCTATTTTTTTAAAAATTCTTTTCCCATTTACATTATTAGAGAATATTGAGTAGCATTTCCTGTGCTATACAGTAGGTCCTTGTTGGTTATCTATTTTAAATATAGCAGTGTGCACTTGTCAGTCTCAAGCTCCCAATCTCTGTCTCCTCCCGACCTGTCCCAGCTGGTAACCATAAATTCATTCTCTAAATCTGTGAGTCTGTGTTTTGTAAATAAGTTAATTTGTATCATTTTTGAAAAATTCAACATGTAAGCAATATCATGTGGTATTAGTCTTTCTCTGTCTGACTTCACTTAGTCTGATAGACTCCAGTTCCATCCATTTCGCTATAAACAGCATTATTTTGTCCTTTTAAATGACTAAATAATATCGATTGTACATATATACCACGTCTTCTTTATCCATTCAACTGTTGATAGACGCTTATGTTGGTTCCATGGCTTGGCTATTGTAAACAGCCTTCCTTTCTTACCAATTCCTTCAACCATTCCAACAAATGTAATTTAGTCTCAAGTCCTTCCTTTTGCATTGCTTCTTTTTCCAATGGTCTTCTCAAAATCTGTTTTTGCAGACTTCAACCAACTATACCTCATATAGACTGACAGTGATAAAGTGGAGTGCTGAGCCTACTAGCTTACTTGGACTACCATCAAATAATTTAAAGTGTTCATGAAGAATGTTTCTAAACCATTGCAATGATGACTTTGGTATCCAACTGTTTGGTTTTTATCAATGGCAAATCTTTCAACTGGTGCTTTATTTTACCTTCCATTACTACGTTTGATCCTATACTCATTTCTATCTCCTCTAAGTGAAAAAAACGGCAGAAATATTTTCAGGCATAATCTTGTATGAATGGGAGGAAATTCTAGAACTGTTGTCCCTCCCTCCTCCTACTTTTTTGCTGCTATCTTGAAAAAACATTACTTTTGCTACCAACACAAGTTTCCCTTCCCCCTGCTTTACCAAGTTCACTAACCATCTCTCTGTATGATGAATAGTATTGTTTTGTGAAGTGGCTGAAACTTCAATATATTTTGTGAATTACTTGTGTACTGTTTTTTCTCCTTTTGGAGACTAGCCTTCTCTCTTCTTTTTAATTTTCTTAGCTATTTATTTGTTTTAACAAATATTTACTTACTTATTTGGCTGCTCCAGATCTCAGTTGTGGTATGTGGGATCTTAATTGTGGCATGTGAACTCTCAGTTGGGTATGTGGGATCTAGTTCTGCAACCAGGAATTGAACTTGGGCCCTCTGCATTGGGAGCTTGGAGCCTCAGTCATTGCACCACCACCTTTCTTTTTTAAAGGAAGGAAATATCTTGATAAAAATTGAAATAAGCATGTAGTAGCTGGCTAATTCAGTTTCCATCCCAAACTGGATGTTTCTCCTAGATTTCTCAGTGTCACAGCAATATGTGATTAAGATCAAAACATCTTCAGTGCCAAGGCTTCAGAAAACAGAAGTGTGTTATAGCAGCAGCACAAACTTCTACTGTGTGTCCCTGACTTTTCTGAAGCATATGTTTGTCTGCAGAGATGTCAGGTTATGGTTAAAGATTTTTGATGCACACCAACATAGTCGTGTTTGACTTTTTTTTTTTTTTTTTTTTACTAAACCATGCATGGTATCTATGAGAAGTTTTATAATCTGGTAGGTACCTTGTTGCGATTTTTGCTTCCAAAATCAGTTCTTCAGTAAACATAATATTGCCCAGAAGACACTAAAAAGGGTTAAAGCTCTAGTTTTGATCGCTTATATGGATGGATATATCCATGACATAAATCGAACAATTCAGATGTCCAATAGCTAGCTAGTCATATGCCTTACAAAAATAAAGTTACAGAAGTCCTCTAGCATCAAAGTTTCCAAATTAAGTGCCCACTTCTTCCTGCTAAAAAATTATTTGCATATACAGAAATCCTTTTTGAAGAACATTTTAAAAATTTGCTCTGACCAAGGCTTTGAAACATTACATTGTTAATTGTGGTGATTCTGTCCCAGATTCCAGACAAAATTTGGAGAAAAGTGGGACTTCCCTGGTGGTCCAGTGGTTAAGACTCTGCTCTTATACTGCAGGGTTCAATCCCTTGCTGAGGAACTAAGATCCAATGTGCTATGTGGCACAGCAAAAGAAGAAAAGAAAAGAAAAAAAACGAGAAAAGCGAGATAAAGACCTAGATCTTTAATAAAAGGTGAAAAATAGCTTTTTTAAAGAATAAGAGAAATATAATGCTTTATAGTGTTCTGTTTTCTCACCACTCTTGGTCAGATAAAGGGATAGTACTGGCATTTGGGGCTAGACACAAGGGTTCCCCAACTTCCTTTGGAGGACAGGCATCTGACAATGTGTGATCTCAGTTCAGATTCAGTATTTTTCATAATATAAAGCACACATAACAAAGCAAGTTTTAAAATCTCTCCTTAAGTCTTCTCACTCTTCTCCTGAAGTGACATAAAGAAATCCCATTATCTTTCTACTTTCCTTCTAACCCTCTATTGTGTACTGCTTTTGGTCTTAAACTGGTAGTAATTGGAACTTCCCTGGTAGTCTAATGGGTAAGACTCCCAAAGCAGGGGGCCTGAGTTCAGTCCCTGGCCAGAGAACTATATCCCACATCCTTCAATTAAAGCTCCCTCAGGCTGCAACAAGGATGGAAGATCTCGAGTGCCGCAATTAAGACCTGGCACAGCTAAATAAATAAGTATTAAAAATGTAAATAAATCCTAAGAGTTTCATCACAGTTCAGTTCAGTGGCTCAGTTGTGTCTGACTCTTTGTGACATTGTGGACTGCAGCACGCCAGGCTTCCCTGTCCATCACCAACTCCCAGAGCTTGCTCAAACTCATGTCCATCAAGTCAGTGATGCCATCCAACCATCTCATCCTCTGTCATCTCCTTCTCCAGCCTTCAGTCTTTCCCAGCATCAGGGTCTCCTCCAGTTCTTTGCATCAGGTGGCCAAAGTATTGGAGCTTCAGCTTCAGCATCAGTCCTTCCAGTGAATATTCAGGACTGATTTCCTTTAGGATGGACTGGTTGTATCTCCTTGCAGTCCAAGGGACTCTCAATAGTCTTCTCCAACACCACAGTTCAAAAGCATCAATTCTTCAGCACTCTGCATTCTTTATCACAAGGAAACATTTAAAAAATGGTAGTGATCGATAGCTATAATTACTGAGCATGCTCTGTGTGCCAGGTACTGAGCTAACCTTTTTTTGAGGATTTCCTTATGTAATCATCATAGCAACACTATGACTTAGAACTATTACTGCTGTCATTTTGCAAATGAGGAAACTGATATTTCAAGGTAGTAGGTGATTTGTCCAAAAATCCACAGCCAGAAGAGATAGGACTGGGATTTGAAGTCAGGTATTCTGATTCCAGAGACAATAGACCCCTTTATGGTCTGATATTTAAATTACACCCATGTGTTAATTATCTTAAAGTCTTGCAAAAAGAATCAAGCCTGAAAATTTCTCCCTAACCTAAGGTTATTCATTCACTCTGTTTTCCTCCCCCAAATCCACAGAGCTTAACAGATTGTGCAAATCAGGACATAAACCTCTGGGTGGAACGTCAAATCAACTGTTGTGTAAGTAGGCACTGACCTTTCAAATATGTGCTATGTTCTCTTGAACTGTCCTAATGAAGCATGAGGGTTAGACGTGCAAATCAATCAGCAAGTGCCTTTTATGAAAAGACCTTGATCCCAACAGAGTGAAAATAGGTATCACTTCATGTCCACTGGGTCAATTTTTTTTTTAACTAAAGAAAAAATTTTCTCTTCCCTAACTCCATTTCTTCTTAAATTATTATTTTTTTTTATTTTTAATTAGGGGATAACTACTTTATAATATCATGCTGGTTTTTGCCATATATCAACATGAATCAGTAAGAGGTATACTTATGTCCCCTCCTTCTTGAACCCCATTTGCACCTCTTCTTCATCCCATCCCTCCAGGCTGTCAGAGAGCCCTGGCTTTGGGTTCCCTGCATCATACTGCAAACTCCCAGTGGCTGGCTATTTTACATATGGTAATACATATGTTTCAGTGCTAGTCTCTAAAAATCATCCCACCCTTTCCTTCTCCCACTGAGCCCAAAAGTCTATTCTTTACATGTCTCCTTTGTTGCCCTGAACGATCATTGGTACCATCTTTTTAAATTCCATTTATATGCATTAATATACAATATTTGTCTTTCTCTTTCTGACTTACTTCACTCTGTATAATAGGCCCTAGATTCATCCACCTCATTAAACTGACTCAAGTGTGTTCCTTTTTATAGCTGAGTAATATTCCATTGTGTACATGCACCAAAACTTCCTTATCTATTCATCTGTCGATGGACATCTAGGTTGCTTCCATGTCCTAGTATTGTAAATAGTGCTGCAGCAAATATTGGGGTACATGTGTCCTTTTCAGTTATGGTCTCCTCAGAGTATATGCCCCATAGTGGGATTACTGGGTCATATGGTAGTTTTATTCCTAGTTTCTTAAGGAATCTCCATACTGTTCTCCATAGTGGCTGTGTTAATTTGCATTCCCACCAACAGTGTAAGAGGGTTCTTACCCCCATTTCTTTATGACTTGTGGGTTTTTAGTACCCCTATATGCTAAGTCACTTTAGTTATATCTGGCTGTTTGTGACCCCATGGGATCACAGGCTTCTCTGTCCATGGGATTCTCCAGGCAAGAATACTAGAGTGGGTTGCCATGCACTTCTCCCGGGGATCTTCCTGACCCAAGGATCGAACTCACATCCATTCCATCTCCTACATTGGCAGGCAGGTTCTTTACCACTAGCGCCACCTAGGAAGCCTTTTAATTCCTCTATCAGGGATCAAACTATGCCCCCTGCAGTGAAAGCACAGTCTTAACCACTGGATCACCAGGGAAATCCTTGAAATTAGCTAGTGTTTAAATCCAGGGTTGAGTTTCAAAGCCAAGTCAGTAAAAAGTTATTGTGAGTGTTACCCTAGCTTAGCTAAGCTTCCTAAAATATTCTATTAATTTCCTAAATGAATGTCTTTCGGATATGTCTCCCTCATCTCCGTTCTAACTCTCACTGCCTAGGGGCTCTTCCATCTTTGACCTCAAGTGTGTCAATATGTCCCAAACTGCCTCCAGATGATCTTTACAAAAATTCAGTGATGACACTCACTAGTACAAATAGTTTTATTTGCTCCCAACTCAACAGTGGAATAAAATCTTAACTACTTAGGCATGACTTTCAAAGGCCTTCATTACCAAAACATTCCCTTGATTGGTTTTGTCTTTTCCAGTCAAACCAAAACACTTCCACTTATCCTAATATGCCCATTTTCCTAATAAGGAATATTAACATTTGTCTTAATGTGTGGCACTAAGGAATAAATGGGAGCTACAGATAGATAGGCTGCTGCTGCTGCTGCTAAGTTGCTTCAGTCATGTCCGACTCTATGCGACCCCATAGACGGCAGCCCACCAGGCTCCCCCATCCCTGGGATTCTCCAGGCAAGAACACTGGAGTGGGTTGCCATGTCCTCCAATGCATGAAAGTGAAAAGTGAAAGTGAAGTCACTCAGTTGTGTCCGACTCTTAGCAACCCCATGGACTGCAGCCCACCAGGCTTCTCCATCCATGGGATTTTCCAGGCAAGAGCACTGGAGTGGGGTGCCATTGCCTAGATGCCTCTTATTCAAGGATAGGCTCTGCCAGGGCTTGGGGTGGAAAGGAACAATCCAACAATAACCATTTAACCATCAATATAAAATTCAACCTTCAATTTCCATTTAAAACTCCCTTGTTTCTCTTGGGTGAATAAACAGGGAATCTTTATAAAATACTGCTGTGTCCCAACACCTTCCAAGCAGAGGTCATTTTTCCAAAGGGCAACAAAATATTCTGCTGGTGCCAAACATCTTGAGTACAAACTGGGGTGTGGTATACTGTTTATGTTTGATAGTGAGTGAAAAATATTGAGCAATGACCTCAAGTAACCCTCCCCCACTCTCTTTCTCTCTCTCTCTCACACACACATGCTTTTGAACAAAGTCTCTTCCCTAAGTAGACAGCTTTTGAGAGATATAGTTTGCTGATCACATATGTTTGCTGATTGATGGATTTTTGGTTTTCTCCAAAGAGTTTCTCTCTCATGTCCATTGATTCTTCCTGCTTATTTTTGTCATTCAATCAGAAGAAGGGTATAGATACCCTCGAGGTTCCCTATGGTTTTCATGGGAGATACATTTCATAGGAGATGCATTCTTGAGTTCTTTATCAGGGTAAATGGGGGAATTCTGGGGCTTCACCAGTGTCTCAGTGGTAAAGAACCCACCTGCCAATGGGTTTGATCCCTGGGTGGGGAAGATTCCCTGGAGAAAGAAATGGCAACGCTCTCCAGTATTTTTGCCTGGTAAATCCCATGGACACAAGGAGCCTGGTGGGCCACAGTCTATGGGATTGCAAAAGGGTCAGACACGAGTTAGTGACTAAACAACAACAACAACAAGGGAAATTCTACACAGGCAGACAGTGGTCAGCAACATCAAAACCTTCTCTCTGGCTGAAGCAGATTAGACCCTAAATTTTCTTAAGATTCTGTTAGGTATACATTTTTGCAGTGGTCCATGACAACCCATCTAACTCAACAATATGAAACTAAATTAAACTCCTTTGCATTCACCAAATGTTCTGCCAGAAGGAATCTTTGTGTTTTGTCAAGGTAGATAAACTAAATGTTTCCCTCTACAGTCAAGTCTCATTTAAAACCACACTTAAATGTTTAAAGATACACATTTCCACCAGATGTTCTTTCCCCAAATCATCTGGATTTTATGGAATGTTTATCACTATTTTTTCTGCCAGGACTCTTGTAGTGAAATCTATTTATTCAGGAAAGAGTTTCAGCTTTACTGTCTATTAAGTCTGCATAGATCAGAAACCAATTTGCTTAATTCAATAAACTGCTCTGTGCTCCAGAAGTAGATATTTGTCACTTGAGTGTCAGTGTAACTGTAACCCAGGAATGTGACAACTTGGCTCCCCACAGCAGCTGAATCCCTGCGGTAAACATGCCCCTCCACGTTCTCTGGAAGCCAAACCGCAAACCTCAGGGGGTGCTTCTCTGAACTTTGCTCCACACCAAGCATTTTTCATACATTTCTAATGGACTCAGGCGGACCTTTTTTATATTCATGTCCACAATACCGCTTGACACTCACTTCAGAAGCTACTCAAAAGATTTAAGATCATGGAGATCTTTCTGTCTTTATTTCAGACAGAATTATTTGCTTTTCAGCAGCACATATGGTTTAAGACAAATACAGTAGCTATTTCCTCTTTTTCAGTCAAGTCAAAAGGACTCATCTTGGCGATGTTTTGTGCACTTCCAAATTGAGAAAAATAAATGACGTCTCAATGGAAAGCCACGGCCAGCCAAGACAGTTTCATGTTTCCTGTTTAATGAATGTGAAAGTTTCCTTTAAATCTGGATTCTAAGTTGGCCTGCTCTGCATCTTCATTTCTGGTTATTGCCTAGCCAGGGTTTTTTTCTATTGTTCAGACATCCCTCCAGTTTCATCTGAGTCTTCATTCATATCTCCTCTTCTCAAAAACAAAAAAAGTTTTATGTGCCTAAATATACATATGTGTGTGTGTATATGTAGCATGTATATGTGCTCAGTCATGTCCAACTCTTTGCAACCCCATAGACTGTAGCCCACCAGGCTCCTCTGTGGAATTTCCCAAGCAAGAATACTGAAGTGGGTTGCCATTTCCTCCTCCAGGGGATCTTCCCAACACAGGGATCAAACCCACATCCTTGTGTGTCCTGCATTGGCAGGCAGTTTCTTTATCACTGTCTCACCTGAGAAGCCCTGTATGTGTGCATACACATGGTGAAACTGAAGAAAAATCCCCCCGTATTTTCTTTCTGTATCTCTTTTTGCTCTTTCTCTCTTATCAAGAATAAATAGATAAGTATAACAGTATGTTTGATGATACAGCAGAATGTCAGGGGCTTTTTTTAATAGAATTTTTATTGGAGTATAGTTGCTTGAATATCAGTTTTTAAAAGTTTAAAAATACTTGTTCTTAAATATAGGCCCTTAAATTTAAATTGGCAGAAATGCCCAAGGTAATATCCTTTCTCTGTAGACCACATTTTTACTTTGAGATTGCAGGTATTTTCTCGAGATTGCATTATCATACAGTTCGTTTGCATTCTCACATGTGTATAGCTTTTCTTTTTTCAATAATTTTATTTCTTACTATATACAAGGCATAGTGTTAGCTAAGATTGCATATTCAAGTATTGACAGCATCTTGGAAAGTGTCATAAATGAGTGATTTAGAAGTGGTGACCACGACAAATGAGACAATACATCCCTTGTCTGAAGAGGAATGCAAATGCTGCTATAGGAAATACAGGTCCGTTATTACCAGATAATATACATTTTCCAAAGAAGCTAGAAATTGCAATTATTTTTGTGAAGTCTATTAATGTTTAATATTAGCATTGACATCTAGCATACATTTTTTTAACACTTTTTCAACCAAATCAAATACATTTGCAGTCTCTACAAAGTGCAGTTGGTTTAGTGGGGTAGAGTGGACCAAGCCAAGCCAGGACTCCAAGGATAGAGTGCCCACAGATAAAGAGCAGATTCAACAGCAGGAGATAGAAGAAAGGAGTTCAGACTGAGCCCAGTGTGTGTAGATGAGGGTTTCTGAACTTTGGCATCCTTGACTTTTGGGGGAACATGAGTCTTTGTTGTCGGGGGCTGTATATTCTAGGATGCTTAGCAGTATCCCTGGTCCCTACCCACTACATAGCAGCAGCATTCCCCCCTCATCCTCCATCCTTTGTTGTGACAATCAACAGTGTCTCTAGATATTGTCAAATACCCCTGGGAGGCAAAGTTGTCCCCGGTTTGAGATCCACAGGTGTAGATTGTGTCAGGGATGGACAATCGGAATTGTCAGAGCACTGACCCCTGGGATGGTAAGCGGAGAGTCTAACCAAGGTTGGGAGAGAAGCATGGGTCTTCCCAGAGAAGAAAGGAGCAGCATGATGGAAATGTGCTAACAGTGTTCTCTAGAGGACCAAAGGGATAGCAATCCAAAGCTGGAACCTGGAGTAAGGACTAGGAACAAGGCAATAACCCAGTTATTCAAACCAGAGAACGAAGTAGAAATAGAACCTTGGATCAGGACAGCTGCCAAGTTACACTTTGAACAAGAAATATAGTTGAGTCCAAGTTTGGGGCAGAGCAGAGCTTACAGGTAGAAAGCTGTGAGAATTAGAACAGTGATGAGGCAGGGAAATAGTGGTCTAACCAGAGACGGCAGAAAGCGGGGTGAGGGTCATTATCAGGGAATTTACTCATCATTCCCTTTTGAGAACCAGGAGCTTTGTTACAGCTCCAAGGAAGGGCTCTGGTTCTAGGTAATGATCCATTGTTTTGCCTTTCTTATCAGGGTCCTCCTTAATAACTCTAACAGAAACCCAGTGAAGTCAGGAACTTGTCCATAGTATCTTTTATCCTAGAAAAAAGACGAGTTATCTTGATTCTTATATCAATTTGGAGAAGGTTAAAATGAGGGTCTGTGGAGAGGCCCTGAGTAGCATTAAATCTTATGGTTGCCTCGCTGGCACCAAGGGGAAATCATTCTCAGAGGCCAACTCGGAGTTTCTATTTCCATTTAACATATAGCCTCCTCTCCTTCACTGTTGAAAATCTCAAAGTCTTCAAAGAGTTTGCCTCCCCCAGAGGTCACAAATTTATAGCTGGGCTGAATATGGCCCACAACTATTCAGTTTTAAAATAGTAGTTTAGGAGTTGGGAACTTTTCACATTAAAAATACAGATATTCAGGGACTTCCCTGGAGGTCCGGTGGTTAAGACTCTGCACTTCCACTGCAGGAAGCACAGGTTCAATCCCTGGGGGGAACTAAGATCCAGCATGCTGCAAGTCATGGCCAAAAAAATAAATTAAAAAATACCTTAAAATATATATATGTGTGTGTGTGTATGTGTATATATATATATATAAATTTTCATCCATTCACCCAAAACTCTGGCAACACTAAGCCCTCATTTCCCACATGGAAACAGTTGGCTGGAATTGAGTAGCTGCTTTCCACTGAAAGCAAGTCCACTGTTTTTTGGTTCACCCAAATCCCATTATCTCCCCAACTTGGACTATTGTACCCATTAAAGTTACCTGCCCTTGTGACATTTAAATTATGAAATAAAGGGCAGAGGTCATTTAACTCTGCCCAAGTCACATAGGTCTATTACAACTCTAGATCTGCTCCTCATTTCCTTATAAAACAAGAGTCTCACCAGCCCGTCATAGTCAATGGCAAAAACTGCTCCATGAGATCATCCAGGACCCAGGCTTCTATCTTGTGAACTATCATGTTTTCCTCATCCACCTGGTATATGATGACTCATCACTGCATCCTCATTTAGCCAATAAGAAGAAGAGAAAGAGGGTAGGGGAAGGCCTGACACTGGCATGGCATCAAGAGGTCTAAACATCTTATTGTATATATAAGCCAAGGACTTCCAAAGTTTGCCAACAGATCACTAGAATCCAGGCAAGAAACATGGATCAGATTGTCACTGATAACCCTCAGAAGGAAGTGACTCTGCCTACACCTAGAGAACAGTTTTCTCCAGACTTTGAAACAAAAAATTTGTAATTTTAAGCTACTCAACATAGAGCACTTTGTTACAGCAGCCCTAGGAAACTAATAAAGTTAGCCTCTAGATATTTGGATAGGTCTAAGTACCATTTGGAAACTTAATTCAATCTGGAGGCACGTGTAAACTGTAAAGCAAAGTATTGGGTTGGCCAAAATTTTCATTTGAGTTTTTTGTAAGATGTTACAGAAAACCTGAACATATTTTTGGCCAACCCAATATAAGCAAGACAAATAATTAAGAATATGTCCTTGAGGGTTAACTGTCTAGCCAAGGACTTGGTAGGGTAGTCTTTGAATTCTGCCTTACTTCTCTCTTTTCTCCATCCCACCCCTCCCTCTCACCATCACCAACACACAAAAACATCTGCTGTAAGTCACAGGGGAATTCCTAGCTTATATTTCCTGTGAGGGCTTCAGCTGGGCAGTATGCAGCTCCTCTTGAAGATCTTTCTCCAAGCCTAAACTGGTCATTACATCTAACCTATTCATCTGCTTTCTGGAAGATTAGCAATTTCTCTGGAACAGGGCTTTCTGTTAGAAGGGATTCTGTTTGGAAAGATCACTCATCCTCAAGGTAATTCTCGTGCCCCAAGAGAATTGGGAAGGGGGGTAGTTGGCATCCTTCAGCAGACCCTATGACCATTCTGGCCCAGCATGGTCAGCAGTGACAGCTCCTGACTTGGTGAATATAGTGGTTGGGTGTAATTACAGGTCCTCCAAATGGCTTTTCTATGTTTGGGGAATGAGATTCCATCTACTCATTCCTTTGGGTTTTATAAGGTGATTCCAGGCCATTTGGTTTCAGGATTGTTAATAGCCTAAAGAATAGGTCACAGGCACCAAAACCGTGGCTTCCCTGGTGGCTCAGTTGGTAAAGAATCTGCCTGCAATACAGGATATCCAGGTTCAATCCCTGGGTCAGAAAGATCCCCTGGGGGCCGTGACAACCCACTCCAGTATTCTTGCCTGGAGAATCCCCATGGACAGAGGAGCCTGGCAAGCTATACAGTCTGTGGGGTCACAGAGTCAGACAGGACAGAGCAACTAAGCACAGAAAATTAAGCCCTGTATTAAGCACTGTGGGGTCCGAAGATGACAGTCATTCTTGAGGAATTCACAGTTTGGTAGAGCAGAAATCAAAGAGAAATCAATGAAAGTGTAATGTGTTATGTACAGTAAGAGCAGGGTGACAGAAGCGGGGGAATGTCACATGGTTAAGAGCTCAGGATCTGCATTCAGTGGAGCTGAGTTTCGATTCTGACTCTCCAATTATAGGTTGCCATGAAACTGGGAAAGTCACTAAGCTTTTCAAAGCTTCAGTATTTTTCCTTGTAAATAGGAAAATAGTAGTACTTATACACTTTATATGATTTTTTTCAAGGATCAAATTAGATCATACATGCCTAGCATCTAGGAAATTCCCAACAGCATTGATTACTGCATATGATAATAGTTATTATTAAGTATTATTAATATAATTATCTGAGGGGAGGTAATGTTAGAACATGTTCCCAAGAAAAGGTGGCGTTTGAGCTGAATAATGAAAAATAAAGAGAAGTTGGCTGAGTTTGGGTTTGGGAAGATACTAATGAATTGCTTTTGTTTATTATGCTCAGATTCCTCAAATGAATTTAGATAAGATGATGAATTCAGTGTTAGTCAAATTGAGCTTGAGATGGCTGTAAGCAATACAAGGTGTTTTGACCTCTTCATTCTAACTCTCTCAAATCTTATTTACTCTATCAGTGATTATAGCTCCATGAGATGACTATAACTACTAGTATTTTTTCTACTTGATTTTGAATACTACAGATAGAAGTAGCAAAATTAATTGATGAAGCTAGAATTGTACCCAATAAGCTTTGTTTTGGTTGAAAAATTGACATTTAAAGTCTTCTTAGCCCAGGAAACTAGACTTGATAGCAGGAAAGAAAAATGAGACCACAGAAGAAAATAAAGTTTGAAAGTGAAAGTCGCTCAGTCTTGTCTGACTCTCTGTGACCCCATGGACTATACAATCCATGGAATTCTCTAGGCCAGAATACTGGAGTGGGTAACCTTTCCCTTAAATGCACTCTACAGGAAGTTAATGTAGAAATTAAGTGGTCATAGTCAAGTTTGTTCCAAAATATATCTTTTAGTTGAAAAGTCTTCCATATTGATATAATTCTGATGAATATATTTGAATTCATAAACGCAGAATCAGAACATCCATGAGTGCCAAATGGGTCAAAATCTCCAGTGCTTGCCTGTGACATCCAGGTGGTGAGCCAAGGAAGCAAGTGGAACTCCGTCCAGATCTTCAGAAGTCAGAGTACTAAAGTTTTTTTTCAGAAGTCTTTTATTATTAGAGGAATAATTGCTTTACACTGTTGTAGTGGCCTTACTGTACATCAGCGTGAATCAATCACAGTTATATACATAGCCCCTCTGTCTGGAGCCTCCTTCCCCCCACCATTCCATCTCTCTATGTCATCATACAGTGCCAGGCTGGCTCCCTGTGTCATATAGCAGCTTGCTGTTTATATGTTTTACACATGGTAGTGTATATATTGTCTCTGCTGCTTTCTCAGTTTCTCCTTGCTGCTTCTTCCCCTGCTGTGTCCATAAGTCTGTTCTCTATGTCTGTGTCTCCTTCTCTTCTCTGTAAACAGGTTCATGGATGCAAATAAAGAGGTTAAAGTCATCACACAGAAATGTTAATCTGTTTTCTTTTGCATCTTCCATAAAATAAAAATACCTGGTAAGAATTTAATAAGTACTTGAATTTTAGATTCTCTTGAGTCAGCCCTGCAAACATTATGAACATAGAAATTGCACCTATAGTGTGAATCATTTTAATTTAGCATTTACTGAATATTTAAAAAAAAATAAACTTTCACAGCCTTGAGAATGATTATAGCAAAATTTAGGTCCATCAAGACTTGGACACCTAGAGTGTTAATCACAAGTCCTACCAAGAAATATACTATTTCTAGTTCATAGCATGAAAAAGAATACTTTTTTTTTTTTTCCACACCGTGTGGCATGTGGGATCTTAGTTCCCTGATGAGACTTTGAAGTCCTTTGCATTGGTAACAAGGAGTCTTAACCACTGGACTGCCAGGAAAGTCTGAAAAAAAATGTTTTAATTCATGATATTTCTTTAATAATTGTAGGTCTATTCAGGTTTTGTTTCTACTTGTGTCCATCTTGGAAGAATATACTTTTTGCCAAATATTTCAAGTAAGTATTTTTTTTCATAGTTCTCTCTCATTTACAAAATCTCTACTTCCTTTTTTAAAATTTTTTTATTGAAGGATAATTGCTTTATAGAATTTTGTTGTTTTCTGTCAAACCTCAACCTGAATCAACCATGCTGCTGCTGCTAAGTAACTTTAGTCACGTCCGACTCTGTGCAACCCCATAGTCGGCAGCCCACTAGGCACCTCCGTCCCTGGGATTCTCCAGGCAAGAACACTGGAGTGGGTTGCCATTTCCTTCTCCAATGCATGAAAGTGAAAAGTGAAAGTGAAGTCACTCAGTCGTGGCTGATTCTTAGCGACCCCATGGACTGCAGCCTACCAGGCTCCTTCGCCCATGGGATTTTCCAGGCAAGAGTACTGGAGTGGGGTGCCACTGCCTTCTCCGTAGGTATACATATATTTACTCCCTTTTGAATTTCCCTCCCATCTTCCTCCCCACCCCACCCCACCCCTCTAGGTTGATACAGAGCCCCTGTTTGAGTTTCTTAGTCATACAGCAAATTCCCGATGGCTATCTATTTTACATATGGTAATATAAGTTTCCATGTTACTCTTTCCATACATCTCCCCCATTCCTCCCCTCTCCACATGTCTGTAAGTCTATTCTCTATGTCTGTTTTTCCATTGCTGCCCTATAAGTAAATTCTTCATTACTGTTTTTCTAGATTCCGTATATATGCGTTAGAATACGATATTTATCTTTCTCTTTCTGACTTACTTCACTCTGTATAATAGGTTCTAGGTTCATCCACCTCATTAGAACCGACTCAAAGGCGTTCCTTTTTATGGCTGAGTAATATTCCATTATGTATATGTACCACAACATTTTCATCCATTCATCTGTTGAGGGATATCTAGTTGCTTCCATGTTCTAGCTATTATAAATAGTGCTGCAATGAACAATGGGATACGTGTATCTTTTTCAATTCTGGTTTCCTCAGGGCACATGCCCAGGAGTGTGATTGCTGAGTCATATGGTGGTTTTATTCCTAGTTTTTTAAGAAACCTCCATACCATCTTCCATAGTGGCTATATCAATTTATGTTCCCACCAATGGTGCAGGAGCATTCCCTTTTCTCCATACCCCCTCCAGCATTTATTGTTTGTAGATTTTTTGATGATGCCCATTCTGACCGGTGTGAGGTGATAGCTCATTGTAGTTTTGATTTGCATTTCTCTAATAATGAGCGATGTTGAGCATCTTTTCATGTGTTTGTTAGCCATCTGTATGTCTTCTTGGGAGAAATGTCTGTTTAGGTCTTTTTCCCACTTTTTGATTGGGTTGTTTGTTTTTCTGGTATTGAGTTGTATGAGCTGCTTGTTTATTTGGAAATTAATCCTTTGTCAGTTGTTTCATTTGCTACTATTTTCTCCCATTCTGAGGGTTGTCTTTTCACCTTGCCTATAGTTTCCTTTGCTGTGCAAAAGCTTTTAAGTTTAATCAGGTCCCACTTGTTTACTTTTGTTTTTGTTTCCATTACTGTAAGAGGGGGGTCATACAAAATCTCCCTTTTGTCCCTAAATTGTTATTAGTGCCTATTAAGATAAAGAATTTTTATCCTTATGTCCTTTATTACTTACTAAACATTTTTTCTTTGATAAGTTGTTTTCTATAAACAAATTTTTTAAGTTGTTTTCTTTCTTTTTAAATTTGTTTCCATAGATTTGTTCATTGTGCAAGATCATGGAAGATCTAGAGGAGACATTATTTGAAGACTTTGAGAACTACTCGTATGCCCTGGAATATTACTCCCCAGAGACCGATTCAGAGGAGAAAGCACCCCTGGGAGCCATTCACTGGGTCTCCTTGGTGTTGTGCTGTTTGGCATTTGTCCTGGGCATTCCAGGAAATGCCACTGTCATTTGGTTCACAGGATTCAAGTGGAAGAAGACAGTCACCACTCTCTGGTTCCTCAATCTAGCCATCGCGGATTTCATTTTTCTTCTCTTCCTACCTCTGTACATCTCCTATGTGGCCATGAATTTTCACTGGCCCTTCGGCATCTGGTTGTGCAAAGCCAATTCCTTCATTGCCCAGTTGAACATGTTTGCCAGTGTCTTCTTCCTGATGGTGATAAGCCTGGACCGCTATATCTACTTGATCCACCCGGTCTTATCTCATCGGTACCGTACCCTCAGGAACTCTCTGATTGTTATTATAGTTGTTTGGCTTTTGGCTTCACTAATGGGTGGGCCAGCTCTGTACTTCCGGGACACTCTGGAGTTGAATAACCACACTCTTTGCTATAACAACTTCCATGAGCATGATGTGGACCTCAGGTTGTTGAGGCATCATGTTCTGACCTGGGTGAAAGTTATTGTTGGGTACCTCCTCCCTCTGCTAACAATGAGCATTTGCTACTTGTGCCTCATCTTCAAGGTGAAGAAGCGAAGCATCCTGATCTCCAGTAAGCACTTCTGGACCATCCTGGCTGTGGTCATGGCCTTTCTGATTTGCTGGACTCCTTATCACCTGTTTAGCATTTGGGAACTCACGATTCACCACAATAGCTATTTCCACCAAGTGCTACAGGCTAGCATCCCCCTCTCCACTGGCCTGGCGTTCCTCAATAGTTGCTTGAACCCCATCCTTTACGTCCTGATTAGTAAGAAGTTCCAAGCGCGCTTCCGGGCCTCAGTGGCTGAGATACTAAAATACACGCTGTGGGAGGTGAGCTGCTCAGGCACCCTGAGTGAACAGCTCAGGAACTCTGAAACCAAGAATCTGAGTCTCCTGGAAACAGCCCAGTGAATTCTTGCCCTCCCACCCATCAGCACACGACTTTTGTGTGGTTCCCCTGACATGCTTTTAGATTATTTGGTTCCAAGACATACAGCTGATTGTATCTTTTTATTTTTTTGGTAATTTTATTGGCATCCTATTTTTCTTTAGATATAAAATATAAGAAGGATCTTCATTTTTCTTTTCAGCAACCTAAATTATCTTATTCTTGCTAATTATACCATAGTGGATTAACCAACACTACTTTTATAACTTTAAGGACTTTTTAAAACTTCTAAATTTTAATATTAAATGTATGATTGATTTAAAAAATATAAAAATAGGCATGCTTAAGCTACTTTAATTCTGCACAAGTAACCTATTAGACTTATTCTTAAAATGCAACATATGTACTTAATTTCCTTATTTCATGTAATCTGTATATGTGCCTTTATGAATTAAAGTGATAGTTGATTATAGTAGGTTATAGTATATATTCAGGGTGCCTGAATACTTGGTAAACTGCCCCCAAATCTAGAAAATAACTATTATTATTATCTCTCATGATTCTGAGAATCAGGGTTTAAACAAGGCACAGAAGGGAGGTTCATCTCTCTGTTTCACAGTATTAGGGGCCTCAGCTGTATGGGCCGAGCAGCTTTCTTCCCTTCCGCCCTCTTCTCTTCCCTTCCTTCTTCTCCTTCCCCTCTCCTCCTCCCCTTGTTTCTTGTATCTTCTCCTCTTCTTTCTTCACATGGGTATTCCAGCATGGCACCTCAGGGAAGCCAGACTTAGGGTAATACAGGGCTCTAAGAGACCAGGGTGGAAACTTCCACTCCTCTTAACAGCTATGCCAGACACTGCACACTTTCACTGTACTCTATTGATCAAAGCAGTCACTGGCCAGGTCAGATTCAAAGAGAGGAGACATAGACCCCATCTCTCAACTGGGATATATGCCCTATTAAACCCCTACACTAATATTATAAATATAAATGTTTATATGTGCAAATATGTATAAGTTTGCTATAAACATGAAACACTGACATCCAGATAGTAGGTACGCCAGCTCAATATCAGAAAGATTTCAGGAAAAGAAGGCATGTATGATATTTCTACTTTCTATTTCTATATATAGACAACAGTGTAAGACCAATAAAGTATACCTTTAAGTCAGTGACCTTTTCATGATGCAAATGTGTTGCATTTAAGACTATAATAGTATTTTGACTTCTATTCATTTGTCGCTTTAGCAAATAGATGACTAAGAGTTATATACAACTTTAGTAGATAGATATTTTAAAGGATGTCAAGAGGTGGCCCTAGTGGTAAAGAACCTGCCTGCCAATGCAGGAGATGTAAGAGACGTGGGTTTGACCCATGGGTTGCGAAGATCCCCTGGAGGAGGGCATGGCAGTCCAGTCCAGTATTCTTGCCTGGAGAATCCCATGGACAGAGGAGCCTGGCTGGCTACAGTCCATAGGGTCGCAAAGAGTTGGATGTGACTGAAGCAAGTTAGCACGCACACAAGATGAATAAGGTACTTATAGAGAGTGAGAGTAAACTTGGATAAGAACAATCCTAAAGCAAGATAGACAGTAGTAAATACTATTCAGTTCAGTTCAGTTGCTCAGTCATGTCTGACTCTTTGCGACCCCATGAACTGCAGCACGCCAGGCCTCTCTGTCCATCATCAACTGCCGGAGTCTACCCAAACCCATGTCCATTAAGTCAGTGATGTCATCCAACAATCTCATCCACTGTCATCCCCTTCTCCTCCTGCCCTCAATCTTTCTCAGCATCAGGGTCTTTTCAAATGAATCAGTTCTTCGCATCAGGTGGCCAAAGTATTGGAGTTTCAGCTTCAGCATCAGTCCTTCCAATGAAGACCCAGGACTAATCTCCTTTAGAATGGACTGGTTGGATCTCCTTGCAGTCCAAGGGACTCTCAAGAGTTTTCTCCAACACCACAGTTCAAAAGCATCCATTCTTCGGCACCCAGCTTTCTTCACAGTCCAACTCTCACATCCATACATGACCACTGGAAAAACCATAGCCTTGACTAGATGGACCTTTGTTGGTAAAGTAATGTCTCTGCTTTTGAATATGCTATCTAGGTTGGTCATAACTTTCCTTTCAAGGAGTAAGCGTCTTTTAGTTTCATGGCTACAATCACCATCTGCAGTGATTTTGGAGCCCAGAAAAATAAAGTCACTGTTTTCCCATTTATTTGCCATGAAGTGATGGGACCAGATGCCATGATCTTAGTTTTCTGAATGTTAAGCTTTCAGCCAACTTTTTCACTCTCCTCTTTCACTTTCATCAAGACACTCTAGTTCTTCACTTTCTGCCATAAGGGTGGTGTCATCTGCATATCTGAGGTTATTGATATTTCTCCCAGCAATCTTGATTCCAGCTTTTGCTTCTTCCAGTCCAGCATTTCTCATGATGTACTCTGCATATAAGTTAAATAAGCAGGGTGACAATATACAGCCTTGACATACTCCTTTTCCTATTTGGAACCAGTCTGTTGTTCCATGTCCAGTTCTAACTGTTGCTTCCTGACCTACATATAGGTTTCTCAAGAGGCAGGTCAGGTGGTCTGGTGTTCCCATCGCTTTCAGAATTTTCCACAGTTTATTGTGATCCACACAGTCAAAGGCTTTGGCAATGTCAATAAAGCAGAAATAGATGTTTTTCTGGAACTCTCTTGCTTTTTCGATGATCCAGCGGATGTTGGCAATTTGATCTCTGGTTCCTCTGCCTTTTCTAAAACCAGCTTGAACATCTGGAAGTTCATGGTTCATGTATTGCTGAAGCCTGGCTTGGAAAAATACTATAAAAGAGCCAAGAAGAGTGTAGCCTTTTCAGAGAGGAAAGAGATGGATTCCAGTGGGCCAGTGAAGAAACACTGGAAATCTAGTTTCTTAAAGATGCCACTCCTTTTCCATGTCTCTGCTGGTTCTCTTGTCTTTTATAAATACAAACTCTGCTACTCACTGCAATATTTAAAATACTTAATTTTCTATAATTTATTGATTTTATTTGAAAGTTGTGAGGGAAGATAAGTATCTTTTTAATTTCATCTCTTAGTTTTTAGAAATGCTAATATCAGATCATTTACTGGCTATGTTCTTTACTGTTAGCCCCATGCGACAATCAGATCTGATTTGGAAATTATTCCAAGAAAAAAATAAAATATGCGGTATAGCTCAGCATATCCCAAACTTTTGCCATTCCCAAGCTTCCTGCCTCCTGCCATACCCAGTATAGGTTAAGGGAAGATTGGGAGAGAAAGGCTCATTGTGAGTTTCTAGCCCTCTGTGCTCCGTTGAACCCTGCCCCTTGCACAAGGAGGGCTTGCAATATTTCACTCTGGTGTACCCCTCAACCCTCAAGGGATGGGCTTCCAGGATCAGGAGAAAAGCTGGAGGATCCAAGAAAGAAAAGAGGATTATGTAGGTTCATCCCTGGTTTGTGCAGAGAGACTGACTCTGAAGGCTGGGGGAGAAAGAAGGCTGAGGAGCAGGAAGGAAGGTGATTAAGCTACCAGGGTCAAAAGTACATTACGGAGCAGGTGGTGGTCCGGAAGTTCAGGACAGTGCTTCCTAAGCTTTGTGAGTTAGGAACCCATGCAGAGCAATTCGATTTTCCCCATGCTACGGGCACAGCGTCTAAGGCCTCTGAGCTTTCCAAGGGCCTGTGAAAATGTTTGAGATCCTAAAAAAAATCATCGTCTCTAAAATTAAAAAGGGAAACTTGAAAAGTCAAAATTAATAAATATTCTGAGTTTATTTGAAAGTCTAATGAGAAGTTATGGGTCCTTTCCCCAGAAAAAAATGCTTTTAAATAAAATTTCAGGGAGTCCTTGTACCCCAGGAAAAGAACTACAATTTTAGTGGCTTTTAAAATAGATGATAACGGGGCTTCCTTGGTGGTCCAGTGGTTAGGAGTCTGTTTTGCGATGCAGGAGACACGGTTCACTTCCTGGTCTGGGAGGATGCCACACGTTGCGGGCAACTAAGCCCATGCACCACAACCGTTGAGCCTGTGCTCTGGAGCCGGGGAGCTGCAGCTACTGAGCCCAAGTGCTGCAACTATGGAAACCCATGTGCCCTAGAGCCTGTGCTCTGCAACAAGAGAAACCATCACAATAAGAAGTCCAAGCATAGCATCGAAGACCCAGCACAGCCAGAAATAAATAGCTGATAGCCTGGGTGTAATTTACAGGAGTCTACTAGTAGAAAGTAGTAACCAATGCAAGCACTTTCTAGCAGAAACAGGAGTTCATTTTTATTCTCAACTTGAGGGAAGATCTGGAGAGTAGTGTAGGACCCAAGGCTGGGCCCAGATTTAGAGGCTTCAAGCCTCCTATCCTGGCAGCTGGAATTGGAGAGGGGGACTCTCCAGGGGTCTAAGGGTCTAATAACCTCTAATGAGTAGCATGAATTCATGAAAGGACAGGGGGCTAGAGGGAGAGGACTGCCCTGGGGCAATCTGAGGAGGAAGCAAGGAAGCTCAGTGCCTGGTTGGCGGAAGAGTAAAGAATCCCATGGCTCCCAGGGACTAGGGCATGAACCCAACAAGACAGATCTGATTCCTTCTCAATGGAAGCAAACAGCCAAACAGAGTGCAACTTTCAGGGCCTCCTGAGGCAGGATATCTGGCTTTGAATTATGACTCCCAGTTTATCCTAGCTCTATGACCTTGGCTAAATAGACCTAAATTTTTTAGACCTCAGTTTCCCCCATCTGCAAAATGGATTCATAATAGTAGTACTTACTACATAGGATTATTGTGAAAATTAAATGAACTGACAAAGGTGAAGTACTTCAAGTGGGCACTTAGTCCTATAAACACTTAATATTACCTGGTATTATACTTATTCAGTGAAACTCTCAGCATCTTCTGACATAGTAATTACTTATTAATGTTACAGCCCTTTCACCTCTTGAATGAATATAAAAAAATCTTATAGGAAGAAGGGAACTTATACAAAGAATTTCAAATTTTATAAATTTTATTTTAAAATATGTATTTATTAAGAATTTCCTGGGGACTTCCCTGGTGGTCCAGTGGCTAAGACTCTGTGCTCCCAATGCAGGAGGCCCAGGTTCTCTGCCTAGTCAGGGAACTAGATCCCATGTGCTGCAACAAAAGATCCTGTGTGCTCCAAATAAGACTTGCTGCAGCCAAATAAGTAAATAAATATTATTAAAAAAAAAGAATTTCCTGGCAGTCCAGTGGTTAAGACTCTGTGCGCTCACTGCCTAGGCCCCAGGCTCAATCCCTGGTCTGAGTACTAAGATCTTATAAGCTGCACATTGTGGCCAAATTAATAAATATTTCTTAAAATTTATAAAGTTTAGAAATACTATAAAAGGATATTATGGGCTGAGAGGCTACAAGAGGCAGGAAAAGTAGAATGAAAGACATTAAAAGAAGTGATTTAAGTGCAGCTGCTGCTACAGCTGCTAAGTCACTTCAGTCATGTCCAACTCTGTGCGACCCCATAGACGGCAGCCTACCAGGCTCCCCCGTCCCTGGGATTCTCCAGGCAAGAGCACTGGAGTGGGTTGCCATTTCCTTCTCCAATGCATGAAAGTGAAAAGTGGAAGTGAAGTCGCGCAGTCGTGTATGACTCTTCTCGACCTCATGGACTGCAGCCTACCAGGCTCCTCCGTCCATGGGATTTTCCAAGCAAGAGTACTGGAGTGGGGTGCCATTGCCTTCTCCGTAAGTGCAGCTAGAATGACTCTAATTTTAACAAGTGCAGGTGAAAAAGTATTTCAGGTAGGTGGCCCCTCAAGAGCATATGTTTATAGAGGACAGAAAACAGACTGTGTTCAGAAAAGAGAGGAGTCCCATTTTATAGGGGCAAAGCAAGGATAGAAGATTCCCAGGTTGGAGTCAGGCTTGAATAGTAATTCACCGCTCAATATTCTTCCATATATGAATAGTTCCTTGGGGATGCACACTTAAAAGTCTGTGGACAGTTTTCTTTGCTGTTCACTTTACTAAAAGCTGGGCTTCCCTTGTGGCTCAGTTGCTAAAGAATCCACTTGCAGTGCGAGAGACCCAGGCTTGATCCCAGGGTTGGGAAGATCTCCTGGAGAAGGGAAAGGCTACCCACTCCAGTATTCTGGCCTGGAGAATTCCATGGACTGTATAGTCCATGGGGATGCAGAGTCGGACATGACTGAGCGATTTTCCCTCACTTCATTTTACTAAAAGCTATTCAGGACAATGACATTTCAAATGACAGACTTTCATTTGGGACATTTTCTAGATGCAACTATTATCCATACAGGGCATGTATGGAGAGAGTATGTTTATCTTTCTTAATTTTAAGTTTATCCTTATGTGATACTGTTGTTTTACTTCTCCTAGTTGAGGGTATCAAGCAAGGGTTAGATGAAACAGGATCAAATTGTCTAAATGCAGGAATGAAGAACTTCCCCCATTCTGTTACAATAACCAATATATTACCTGGCCCATGAAGACATGGGCTTGCATTCCTTCTGTCTCACTTACTAGGTGAATAACTGGGGAATGATCCTTCAGAGGTGTATCCTTACCTGTAAGTGCTGATTGTAGTGTTTGCTTTATCTCACCAGCTTATAATGGGGTTCATATTAGACAAAGTATGTGAGGCATGTACTTTTTTTTTAACACTTATTTTATGGACAATAACTGTCATTGCCAAATGCATTTGTTTGGAAAAAAATTATACACACATTCAAAAACACGAATGCAACTCTTTTTTGTATCTCTGTCTTTGTCCATAAGCTTATAGTTCATAGTTATGATCAGTGAAAAAATTAAGCATTTTCATTGCTGCTATAATCTCCATTACTGTCTAAACTAAATGTATTAAATTTATAAAAATTTTCACATATGCCATGATTTAGCCCTTTCTGTTGTTAAACAGTCCTCTTATTTCCCTGCTTCTGTCCACAGATCTCCAGATCAGAACTTTTTTTTACTGAAATATAGTTGACATACAATACTATATTAGTTTCAGATGTACAACAGAGTAGTTTGACATTTATGTACATTAAAATTGGTCACTATACTAAATCTAGTAAACACCTGTCACCATAAAAAGCTATTACAATTTTACGGACTATATCCCCTACACTGTACATTGCTGTGACTTATTTTAAATTTGTCCCTCTTAATTCATCTATTTCACCACCCTCCACCTCTCCCACCTCCACCTCTGCTCTGCCTTTGTCATTCTCTGGCTTGGAAACCAGGCTCCCCATTGCCCTCACGGAATGAGCCAGCCTATAACTCAGATGTCTCTACAACCTGGCCCTGTCTATTAATAATCCCAAACTGACACTACAAAATCCAGCCAAACTGGTCTAATTGCCTCCCAAAACTGTTCTCATTCTTGCCTTCTCATTCTGCCTTTCACACCATCCTGAAACTTTTTTTTTTAATGAATGACTGATTAAGATCTATCCGACTCAAGTCCTAACTCTTCTAAAACATTTTTATTCAATTCTAGCCTTCCCTGAGTCTCTGGACTTTTAGATTACTGTGATACCTCCTTATCTGCAGGTTCTACATCTGTAGATTCAACCAACCACAAATCAAAAATATCTGAAAAAAGAAAAAATTCCAGAAAGTTGCAAAAAGTAAAACTTCAATTTCTCACATGCTGACAACCATCTACATAGCATTTACATTGTATTATGTATTATAATAGTCAAGATGATTTAATACAGGAGGATGCTAGTAGGTTATATGCAAATACTATGCCATTTTATATAAGAAATTTGAGCATCTTAGGATTTTGGTACCTGAGGTTTGGGGGTGGTTCCTGGAGCCAATCCACCCTTGGATACTGAAGGATGACTGTACTTAATCACAAAATAACTTCATTTTAAGGATGTTTGAACCACCTCCCTTTGGCTATTTTCTTACTCCTTTTGTAATTTTATAATATCTAATACAGTGACACTGAATGAATCAGTTTTGAATTCCCACACTGTGCCCAGTTCTTATACTGGATGGATGAATATGAAAAAATAAATAAGGTTTCAGCGTCAGGTAATCACTTAGGGAACACATCAAAAAAGATGAGGTTCTTATACCAAAGCCAGAAACAGAAAAAAAATCTTTCTCTACGTAAACCTATGCCTTCTGAACATCAGAGATCAGATCAGATCAGTCGCTCAGTCGTGTCCAACTCTTTGCGACCCCATGAATCGCAGCGCGCCAGGCCTCCCTGTCCATCACCAACTCCCGGAGTTCACCCAGACTCACGTCCATCGAGTAAGTGATGCCATCCAGCCATCTCATCCTCTGTCATCCCCTTCTCCTCCTGCCCCCAATCCCTCCCAGCATCAGCATCTTTTCTAATGAGTCAACTCCTTGCATGAGGTGGCCAAAGTACTGGAGTTTCAGATTTAGCATCATTCCTTCCAAAGAAATCCCAGGGCTGATCTCCTTCAGAATGGACTGGTTGGATCTCCTTGCAGTCCAAGGGACTCTCAAGAGTTTTCTCCAACACCACAGTTCAAAAGCATCAATTCTTCGGCGCTCAGCTTTCTTCACAGTCCAACTCTCACATCCATACATGACCACAGGAAAAACCATAGCCTTGACTAGACAGACCTTTGTTGGCAAAGTAATGTCTCTGCTTTTGAATATGCCATCTAGGTTGGTCATAACTTTCCTTCCAAGGAGTAAGCGTCTTTTAATTTCATGGCTGCAGTCACCATCTGTAGTGATTTTGGAGCCCAGAAAAATAAAGTCTGACACTGTTTCCACTGTTTTACCATCTATTTCCCATGAAGTGGTGGGATCGGATGCCATGATCTTCATTTTCTGAATGTTGAGCTTTAAGCCAACTTTTTCACTCTCCACTTTCACTTTCATCAAGAGGCTTTTTAGTTCCTCTTCACTTTCTGCCATAAGGGTGGTGTCATCTGCATATCTGAGGTTATTGATATTTTTCCCGGCAATCTTGATTCCAGCTTGCGCTTCTTCCAGTCCAGCGTTTCTCATGATGTACTCTGCATAGAAGTTAAATAAGCAGGGTGACAATATACAGCCTTGACGAACTCCTTTTCCTATTTGGAACCAGTCTGTTGTTCCATGTCCAGTTCTAACTGTTGCTTCCTGACCTGCATACAAATTTCTCAAGAGGCAGATCAGGTGGTCTGGTGTTCCCATCTCTTTCAGAATTTTCCACAGTTTATTGTGATCCACACAGTCAAAGGCTTTGGCAATGTCAATAAAGCAGAAATAGATGTTTTTCTGGAATTCTCTTGCTTTTTCCATGATCCAGTGGATGTTGGCAATTTGATCTCTGGTTCCTCTGCCTTTTCTAAAACCAGCTTGAACATCAGGAAGTTCACGGTTCACATATTGCTGAAGCCTGGCTTGGAGAATTTTGAGCATTACTTTACTAGCCTGTGAGATGAGTGCAGTTGTGCGGTAGTTTGAGCATTCTTTGGGATTGGAATGAAAACTGACCTTTTCCAGTCCTGTGGCCACTGCTGAGTTTTCCAAATTTGCTGGCATATTGAGTGCAGCACTTTCACAGCATCATCTTTTAGGATTTGAAATAGCTCAACTGGAATTCCATCACCTCCACTAGCTTTGTTCGTAGTGATGCTTTCTAAGGCCCACTTGACTTCACATTCCAGGATGTCTGGCTCTAGGTCAGTGATCACACCATCGTGATTATCTGGGTCGTGAAGATCTTTTTTGTACAGTTCTTCTGTGTATTCTTGCCATCTCTTCTTAATATATTCTGCTTATGTTAGGTCCATACCATTTCTGTCCTTTATCGAGTTCATCTTTGCATGAAATGTTCCTTTGGTATCTCTGATTTTCTTGAAGAGATCCCTAGTCTTTCCCATTCTGTTCAAAAAAACAATTCAGTATACTGGCTCACATGAATATGTGAGCATTGCTCATAATAGCAAAAAAATGAAAGCAAACTAAAGATCCAATAACCAGACTAAGTAAGATATGAGAAAATGGATTATATAACTGTTAAAAAAATGAGGAAGTCTTTTAGGTACCATTACAGAATAAAAGATATCCAAGTCTATATCTATGGACAAAATTTAAGATGCAGAAATTTCCATCATATGCTATAATTAGTATGCTACAATTAGTCTCTACATATGTTTAGACTAGCTCTGGAAAGACCTAAGAAACTGGCAACCTTGGTTGCTTTTATGAAAGTGAATGGGAGACCTGGGGGACAGGGAAGACTTCACTGTATAAACTCTAGAATTTTGAATGATATTAATGTGTGATCTTTTTAAATGACATTAAAAGATACCATTAATTTTTCATTCAGGACCATGGAGTCAAGATCTTAAAGTCATATGCTTCATTATTTTAAGATTTACCAGACAGCTGTGGTTTGAATTGACTATTCTAAATTTTTTAACTCTTACTTTTAACCATTGTTTTTCCTATATTTCAGCAGTGTGGTCTGTGGTATCTTGGTTCAGATCAGGAATCCATGTCCCCTTCAGTGAAAGCACTGTGCCTTAACCACTGGACTCCAGGGGAGCCTCTTAAAAACATTTTTAATCATTAGTTTAAAATTAATTACTTTTCATACTTAACATTTTGGTCAAGCTACTTGGTACTCAAGCTATCTGGTACTCAAGTAAGTGACTATGAATTATTTTTGGCTGTTCACTAGGCTACTACATCTCTGCTTTTCCATATCATTTCCAGAATCCCCAGGCTCTGCTGTTCACCACAAAATCAAGTGCTGCCCTCTGCTGGCTCCCATAATTGTGACAACCTGAAAATATCTCCAGTGATTTTAGACTGGGTCTGTTGTAATCTCTTTGGCCTACAGACTACAAAATGAACATTTTTGGAGGTCCACAATTCCCAAGCTCTACTTTTCTGAAAACTACTACTGCAAAAAAATATATAAATACTGCTGCTGCTGCTAAGTCGCTTCAGTTGCGTCTGTCTCTGTGCGACCCCATAGATGGCAGCTCACTACATTTCCCCGTCCCTGGGATTCTCCAGGCAAGAACACTGGAGTGGGTTGCCATTTCCTTCTCCAATGCATGAAAGTGAAAAGTCAAAGTGAAGTCGCTCAGTCGTGTCCGACTCTGTGCCACCCCATGGACTGCAGCCTACCAGGCTCCTCCGCCCATGGGATTTTCCAGGCAAGAGTACTGGAGTAGGGTGCCACTGCCTTCTCCGATATAAATACTACTCATAAAGAAAAAAAAGGAAGTCCCACCAAGGGACTTCCTTGGTGGTCAGTGGTTAATAAGACTTCACACTTTCAATGCAGGGATCCTGAGTTTGATTTCTGGTCAAGGAACTAGATCCCACATGCCACATCCAAGACTTCTTGTTCAGTTGCTCAGTCGTGTCCAAGTCTTTGCTGGCCCATGGACTGCAGCACACCAGTCTTCCCTGTTCTTCACCATCTCCCAGAGTTTGCTCAAACTCATGTCCATTGAGTCAGTGATGCCATCCATCTCATCACGTTGTCCCCTCTTGCAACTAAGACCGGCTACAGCCAAGTAAAAAACATTTATATATTTGAAAAATATATACTCAAAGGTTCAGTATATTGCAAACTGTTAACATGCAGCTGTTTCCAATACTGGACTATCATCTGACTACAGTACCATTCTCCTCTCAGTACATTCATTCAACTGTAGCACCATCTCAGTTTTGAAGATCCCCCACCCTGACAGACTTAGTCAGACTTACAAATTCAGGTAGAATGTCCCACTTCCTCACCCAAGCTAGACTCATGAACCACAGCCTAGGGATCAATCACCCATCTTTAGGCCTCCCTCCCAAACACTACTACACAGTTCAGTTCAGTTGCTCAGTCATGTCCGACTCTCTGAGATGACCCCATGGACCGCAGCACACCAGTTCCTGTCCATCGCCAACTCCTGGAGCTTACTCAAACTCACGTCTGTGGAGTCGGTGATGCCATCCAACCATCTCATCCTCTTGTCATACCCTTCTCCTCCTGCCTTCAATCTTCCCAGCATCAGGGTCTTTTCCAAGGAGTCAGTTTTTTGCACCAGGTGGACAAAGTATTGGAATTTCAGCTTCAGCATCAGTCTTCCCAGTGAACATTCAGGACTCATTTCCTTGAGGACTGACTGGTTTGATCTCCTTGCAGTCCAAGGGACTCTTAATTAAAGTTTTCTTCAACACCAAAAAGCATCAATTCTTCGGTGCTTAGCTTTATGATCCAACTCTCACATCCATACATGATTACTGGAAAAACCATACCTTTGACTAGACAGGCTTTTGTCAGTAGTATCTCTTTTTAATATGCTGTCCAGTTTGGTCATAGCTTTTTCTCCAGGGAGCAAGCGTCTTAATGTCATGGCTGCAGTCACCATCTGCAGTGACTTTGGAGCCTGTGAAAATAAAGTCTATCACTGTTCCCCTTGTTTCTCCATCTATCTGCCATGGAGTGATGGGACCAGATGCCATGATCTCGGTTTTTTTAATGTTGAGTTTTAAGCCAGCGTTTTCACTCTCCTCTTTCACGCTCATTAAGAGGCTCTTTAGTTCTTTGCTTTCTGCCATCAGGATGGTGTCATCTGCGTTATCTGAGTTTATTATTTCTCCTGGCAATCTTGATTCCAGCCTGGTATTTCACATGATGTACTCTACATGTAAGTCAAATAAGCAGGGTGACAACATACAGTCTTGACTCCTTTCCCACTTTGGAACCAGTCTGTTGTTTCATGTCCAGTTCTGTTGCTTCTTGACCTGCATAAAGATTTCTCAGGAGGGAGGTAAAGTGATCTGGTATTCCCATCTCTTGAAGAATCTTTAGGCTTCCCTCCCCACACCACCACACAGGCTCAACACCAATTCTCCCCGAACAGTATAGAAGGTGAAGGTGAAGTCGCTCAGTCGTGTCTGTCTCTTTGTGATCCTGTGGACTGTAGCCTACCAGGCTCATCTGTCCATGGGATTCTCCAGGCAAGAATACTGGAGTGGGTTGCCATTTCCTTCTCCAGGGGATCTTCCCGACCCAGGGATCAATCCCAGGTCTCCAACGTTGGAGGCAGACGCTTTAACCTCTGAGCAACCAGGGAAGATCAAACAGTACAGAAGGCATCATGTAAAATTTACAATGTTGCCTTGACGCAGGTTGCAATTCATGACAAATTCTGGGAATCCTCCCCTCCTCCAGGTTGCCTACAGGCTGTCACTTTGCGTTGTGTCTCTCTGTGACCCCATGGACCACTGTCCACCAGGCTACTCTGTCCATAGGGTTATCCAGGTAACAATCCTGGAGTGGGCTGTGATTTCCTTCTCTAGGGGATCTTCCCAACCCAGGGATTGAACCCAAGTCTGTTGCATTAGCAGGTGGGTTCTTTACCACTAGCACCATTGGGAAACCAAGCTCTGGGTTAGGTAGGTAACCTTTAGTAAATCACACATACTAACTCATGTAACACGTAACATTTTTAGTTGGGACTTTTAATTGTCATTTTAGTCACAAGTAGACCCTACCTTGGAGAAGGAAATGGCAACCCACTCCAGTGTTCTTGCCTGGAGAATCCCAGGGATGGGGTTGCAGAGTCGGACATGACTGAAGCGACTTAGCAGCAGCAGCAGACCCTAGCTTGATGTTAGGTCACAACAAACTACTGTCAGCCATCGTCCCCAACTACAAAATGAGTTAGTCTTGGCCTTTAATTCCTTTAACTCCAAATGTTTAACTATCCAACAAAATGATATTATTTGCACATGCCTGGTGTTACCATAAGCACTTTACCTGTTTTTCACTCATTTCTTATGATTCAAGATATTCTGAATATTCTCATTGAGGAGTCAGCTCAGATATTAGGTAATTTTGTAACTGAGCCATTATACGTGGGCCAAATTAATCTAAAATCAACTCTTGGCAGTTAACTGCCTTGGACCTGGGTAACTAAAGTCCCAAAAGCCAAGTGATGTGGTTAAAGAAAAAAAAAAACTCTTAGTACAAATTCTCAGTCAAGTACACCTCTTCAATAATATAAACGCTTGAAATACTGCAGTAAAAGTTGTATCACCACTTATAGAGGATGTCACTAACAGGTAGAGAAGTTGTCCTAAGTCTACTTTTGTTTATAAAATCTACCTTACATCTATGCGTAGCCACAGTATTCATAACAGGTAGTCTTTTTTTGGCTAAATGTTGAATGACAATGCTGACCTAAATTTACATTATTTATGAATTATCTAGCCACTGAATTTCTTCCCTCAAAAATGGAATGTAAGTACCACCTTCTTATTTAGAAATCAAGAGCCAAGGGTTGTCTTTCAAACTTTTATTTATGGGCACTGAACCATGATGGATTTTAGATCTTGTTGAATGCAGCCACATCCATAGACTGTACATACTCATCGAAAGCAGTGATCTGCTCCTCCAGCATGTCTGTCCCAACTTTGTCGTCTTCAACTACACACTGTATTTGTAGTTTTTTAATGCCATACCCAACCGGAACTAGTTTAGCTGAAAAGAAGATCGAAAAAAATCTTAGAATTGACACAGTTGGAAACTATGCAGATGCCAGTGTCAAAAAGAGAAGATTAAACTCACAAGAGCCCCAGACCAAGCCATCTGCTTGAATGCTTCTGACGCACTCCTCTAGTTTTGCCATATCGGTCTCATCATCCCAAGGTTTCACGTCTAATAAGATGGAAGACTTGGCGACAAGTGCTGGTTCTAAAAAAATTTAAAAAGTGTACAGGAAACAGCATCGTTCAAACAATTCTTTTTACCCTACTCCAAGTCACTTAATAAATCTTAAATTTGTTTCTAAATGGATCATCTCCTTAGCCACACAGAAGTATAGAACACACACCTTGTGTTTGTCACACACATGCCCACTTTCTGTTGTGCTGAGAAAGAGGTGTTGAGTTGTGTGACAGTTTCTTTCCCACAGTGGAATGCCACAGCTGCTACCTTTAAGAACAGCTGCAGACCAGTAGCTGTGGAAGTTTTGAAGCTCTACTTCAACAAAATGGGGAGGAAAGGAAATTACTTTGAAGGTTAACTTTTTAAAAAGATTATTCACATTATGAAATCTATTAAGTCAATTAGACACAAATTATAAAATGACCCACTTTTGGCTTTCTTTGACTCATACTGGGCAAGGCGTTCTTCTCTTAGCCTCTTGGCTTCTTCACTTTCCTGTAGAGGAAAAAATTTCATGTATTTCACAAAGTGGATTGTTCCTCAGTTTAAAGCTGGTGGGTTGTAACAAAGACTGGCTTTGTCAGAAAAAAGCAAATCCATCACGAACTCAGCCGAAAGATGGTGATTTGATTTTATTCATCATGTAGCCAGTCAGAATTTTTAAAAGGCAGGTAATTTTAAGTGAAGCCAGAGTTAAAACCCAGGGATTTTGGCTACAGAGCCTGTGCTTAAGCACAGATACACACATAAGTCAATTTATGCCATACCTCCTCATCATCAGATCCAAAGAGATCAATGTCGTCATCATCTTTACTATCTGTAGCTCCACTTTCTGTGGTGTCTTCCACATTAGCAGGGCCATACTTGCCCAAAGCTTTCTTCACTCCTGGCAGGCTTGGAAAAAAAAAATTAATCAAATATTACTAGGTCACCATGTCCCCTTTCACGTAACACGCGAGAGCTTGTTTTCATTAAAACTAAAGAATCTCTTTTATACTAAGAATTTACCCTTCAACCCTCCCTGGTAAATACTTTTATATATATGTTGAGCTTCTCACCCAACAATCATCAGTACCATGTGAAACATTTTATTCAATATGGACAATGATATACTTTCAGAATGATTATTTCTATTTGAGATTTCATTAAGTATGCTCAGTTCCATTCTTAGTGAACTGGAGTCTACCTCCTCAAACTTCCATTCTTGTTAGCAGTTTCCGAAGATTGAAGAAGGACCCGCTCATCCCAGAGGTGCACTGCCCCCCAAGTCAAGGTCAGGCACATTGGAAAGGCAGTGTGGGGAACAGGTGAATTGCTGTTTTTGATCAAGTAAAATTCGTATTTTGTGGCAAGACAAAATAAAAATTAAAAATAAAATCTTTCTTAGTCCATTTGAACCACCTGCCTCCCCTCTAGGCTGCATTGTATATGTGCATTAACCAACCCTCTTAAAGAAATATTTCTTCTTAATCTTGGGTCATGATGAACCTGCTTTGCACCTGTAGATCTAGATTATATAAACCATCATTAAATAATACATGAATCATTTACATTATTTACAGCCTTGTCTTACTTATGTGGAGGGAACAGTTGTCAGGTTTCAGAAGAGTTTTTCAGAGGTTATAATCCTCGGTGTGGCTTGAATAAATTTTTGTATTTCCTAGATTGACCAATTTTTTCCTTCAATATGGTCACGTTCTACCTGCTACGTGAAAAAATGGGAGGATTTCGGTCTCTTGGCCCTTCTCAAGTCATGGAGAAATTAGCTCACAATATCCCAACAAAACTAAAATATCCTGAACCCTAACTTGTCACGTGAAAACCCCGAGTTTAAGCTCTGAAAGTATTCTATTCCTCAAGCAAACACAAAGATAATTTTACCTGGCCTTTTCCTTCTCATAGGATTTGATATGATTATACCAACGGAGGGCATGACACAAGTCGGCAGGTGGTGGGCCGGAGACGGCTTCAAACACTGCTACATCTGCTTGTGATGGCACATACCTGCCGATGATACAAACGTAATTACACACACTTTTATAAGGAGAGATACAAACACCAGCAAATGAATGACAAACACTACGAACTCGCCCTTTCGTCACCGGGGTACCTAAGCTGCTTTGTCTTTTGTAAGAAATAAGCTTCTTAGGATAAGGGATCATTTATTTGGTTCTCCGCGACACCCTGAGACATTCTTGCCACTCAGTAGACCTCTTCAGAAATTGCAATTGCTAACATGGAGCTACAGGCTTACATCTGTTAACGGAGCAAAGACGTGGAAAAACCTGGTGGAGTTAAGCATGCGGAAAAAGCACATTTTAACCCTTGTTCCCTCGCAACCCCCTCCCCAGGGAGAGCCCTGGGACCGGGTTTCCCTTCCTCTAGCCGCAGCCGAGGCGGCGCCACGTGGCCCCACCAACCCGGCCCTGCCCGACCCGGGCCAATGCGCTCACCCCTCTATGTAACTCTTGTCCGCCAAGTAGTCGTTGAGCACCTGGAGGCCAGCGGGGCTTTTCAAGTCTCCAAAACCCATGGCGACGGCTAATCTAGAACTGGGAGGCAGCGAAGAAAAAGAGGCGCGCAACCAGTCTGCGCCCAGCGCTAAGAGGAAAAAAAGGGCCGCCAAAGGCCGGAAATCCCTTATATAGAAACGGAGGCGTTTCTCTCCGAGGCCTCGGCCGCAGGTTAAAGGTCAAAGTACGTTAAGATTCTTCAACGTAAAAAGCAAAGGCTCTAAATTAATGGCCCGCAATTTATCCATTGGCCTTTCTTTGCATTTGGAAATCAATTAATAAAATGGGTATTTCTTAAATTGCTACCTCAAGGTTTTCGAAGACTCTAGGACCCGCCCTCTGGGGGTGCCGGAGACGGCCGAAAACGCTCGGCCTCAACCGACAGGCCACTTCCGGCGGAACTGCGGGTCCGAGCCGGCCCCCGTCACCCCCAACCCCACCCCGGCCTCCTCCCGGGTGCTACGCCCTCCGCCCCGCCCTCTGTCAAGCCGACGGAAGTTGCCGAACTCTATCAGCCGGAAATTGTCGAACTGGGGTTTCTAGTCCCTCCCGGCTTTCCGTTCTTCCAGGCCCGGCTGGCGGAGATACCCGAGACCGCCATATTGAATAAGCAACCCGGCCTCTGAAGGGGTCGGTGTATTGCAGACAATTCTGCAGGGTAGCCTCCGCGGCTCCAGGGAGAAGGTGAGGTCGTGTTTGGGTGAGAAGGCTGAGGTGCCCCAGCCCCCGGCGTTTGTTTATTGACGAGACTGTTTCCTTTGTCTCAGCCCACTCATTCTCCTCTTGTCCTTGACTTTGCGCCGCGTTCCACCCCGCCTCCTCGGGAACCCCCGAGAGCCGGCAGGTGAGGACTGTTAGGCAAGATCTCTGGTCTGATGGAGCAGAGAGGAGGAGGAAACCTGGAGGCCCTGGGGAACGCTGGTCCGAGTCACCTTTTGGGTGACCTTCCCTTTGCGCGGGAATGCAAGACAGTCCCCTTCCTGGAGAGAACCTGTGTCAGTGACTTAGGCCTAAAGACTGAGCCTTTTCCCCCAAATTAACACATACCTGGTACTGGGCATCTTTGGCCGCTGTTGCCTTAGCAACTGTGCATGCCTTTTGTTTTGTTTTTTGGTTTTGTGCAAGGGCTGCATTGGGTAGCACTTCTTACCATTTTCACTGGTGGGGAAGAAAGGGACATTTAAACAGTTGGCCCAGAGGTTGCACTGCAAATGACAAAGCTACGTTGTTTAAATTTGGGGATCTAATGCATGCACATGTACTATAAAAGCGTGGATCAGGTACAGCTGTGCTCAGAAACAGAACTTGTGAGAGTATAGAAGCTGTAAAATGAAGTGTTTCTGATGAAGAAACATCAGGTTGGTTTTTTACTGAAAGTCTTTTTTTTTTTCCCCCACTGAATTGTATGTGCATCTTTAAGCAGGGTGTTACAAGATTGCCAGAGCACCTACACTTTTTAATGCCAGGAAAGTGGAAGTGATGGCCAGATGGTAGAGATAGAACTCATTTAGCAAATAGTTATTGGACGTCTATTATAAACTAGAAGCGAGTCTGCAAGGAAGAATTAAATGGGTGACATGATTGGGGAGTAGTTACGATAGTTTTAGTTAGACTGGTCTAAGAAAATCTCCCTGAGAAATGCCTTTTAAGGCAGAAATTTGAAGGATGAGGAGGGCCCAGAAAGATCTGAGGAAAGAGCATTTCAGTCTGAGGCCACAGCCCTTGGGAAGATGGGAGAGGCAATAGGAGCAGTGTGGAAGCCAGGAGACCTGTTAGGGGGCTGTTCTAATAATCCAAGCAAGAGATGATGGTGGCTTGGAATAGGATAGTACCTTGGAGGGAAAGAAGTGGATGGATGCAGGATACATGGTGAATGTGGAGTGGTATTATCTATCCCTGTACCAAAACGTGTTCAGTCTAGTTTTAGAAATGATTCATCATTAGCACTTTCCCATCTTATATTCGATTTTTTCTGTTCCTGCAAGGTAGCCAAAAAAGTGTAAAGCACTTATCAAAGTTTTGCGAATCTGTATTTCTTATGTTGGGGTTATGCAGTCTTCCATTTGTTGCAGGGTGTTCAATACAAATAGTCCTCATGGATTTTCTAGCTAAAGTAGGCACCAGTTTCATATTGTATTGGACATGAGCAAAATAGTAATTAAAATTTTTTACACTGTTGTATGAAATATTGATTGTTGATTTTGAATCTGTGCTGTTCTGATTCAGCAATGCTTTGTCCATATGATCAAGTGAGTGGACCTAAAAGATCAAATAACTTTTCAGTGTTCGCTTATGTACACCTTTAATTGGTGTTAAGTTCTGTAACCTACTTTCATTTATTTCAGTAATTCAGCAAATCCTGTAGAGAGGGCTTCTCAGCTGCAGCACTTTAGGTAATTCTATTTTATGGGAAATTGTCCTGAGTATTGTAGGATCTTTAATTGCACCCTGACCTCTACCCGCTAGACGCCAATAGGTTTCCCCTCATCCTGACCACAGACAATTTCTCTGGACCTTGCTAAATGTTCCCTGGGAAACAAAATTGTGTCTTGTAGAGAACCACTCTTTTAGAGCTTACTGTGCGCGATCCTTAGGGGTAGAGATAGAAAGATTCAGGAAGTTCATAATACAGTGTGGGGGTAGAACAAGCGCAAAAATAAATAATTGCAAATCTGAAAGATAAATGTACTAGTTGACACAGAAAATGGCACTCCAGACTTTTTCAAGCTTAGGCTTGTGAATATCTTAGGCTCAGAATATCTCAGGAGCATTTAGTAGATAACTGCTCAGAACATAGAATTTTGGAATGTGTATTAGCAGGAAATGAAGATAGAAAGGTAGGCTTTATTTTACATAGCAACTAATGATAAGCTAATTCTTGGAATTTATTTTACTACATAGTTGTATTTAAGTTTGACCATTTGTTTATAATTAAAAACAACAAAACTGCCCTTTGTATAGAATTAGAAGGCTCATATTTATATACTAGCGGCTCTTCCTTAGCTTCTTGATGATGTAAAAGTCAGTTACTTTAGCTGAGATGGAGTATTCTCATCTCTATAATTTGAGAAACAATATCAGGACTTGTGAAATGTTCCATGGAATAAAATATGTATATGAAGTCCTTTAAACCCATAAAATATTACTGAAAAGTTTGTTATTGGGATTGTTTTTTCTATCATAACATAGCCCTTCTTTGTTTTATTTTTAGCAGTATGTTAAGGATACCTGTAAGAAAGGCCTTAGTAGGCCTTTCCAAGTCTTCTAAAGGATGTGGTGAGTATCTTTTTTTTAAATTGCAAGTTTGTGGGCACTAAACTGTCTATCTTTGTAAATTTATAGGTTTATGGAATGTTTCTTAAAAGACCCTAAATCCATAATAGATTTTAAATAAAAATAGAAACAATGTTGAGTCAGTGGTTTATTTTTCTTTAAAAATATAATAGTTTTTATTAAAAATAGAATAGAATAGCTGAATAGAATAATACAGCTTTAAACAGTTCATAGAAATGGAAAGTAATAGGAATTCCCCATCAGTGCCAGAATGGAAAAAGCAGTCGTTCTGCTTTTGAGAAGTGATCTTCCCAGGAACATGTGTTCAGTGGCATTAAAAGTTATAACTGGGACTTCCTGGCAGTCCCATGGTTAGGACTCTACACTAACAGTGGCAGGAGGCATGGTTCAATCCCTGGTAGGGAACTAAGATTGTACACATGCCACTAGCAGGGCCAAAAAAGTTACAGCCTAAACCGCTGTTAAAAATAGACAACTATATTCCATTTGGTGTTAAGGACTGGAAAAGCTTTCCTCTAATTCAGTATTTTAAAAGTTTGCATCTAGAGAAATAGAAGGGAATAGTATTAAATGAGGAAAAAATTTAGACCTGTAGGTTAATTATTTAATCCATTACCCCCTCTGCTATGATAACTTGAATTCTGTTAATTTCATCTTCACCTCAATGTTTTGGATGATCAGTTCGAACAACTGCCACAGCAGCAAGCAACTTGATTGAAGTATTTGTTGATGGTCAGTCTGTCATGGTGGAACCAGGAACTACCGTCCTTCAAGTAGGCATTAATTTCAGTTCTTTATTTTTGTGCATAATCTGATTGAAAAAAATTTTATTTTCTTGATACTGTTTACTTCTAAAATTTTCAAGATTCCTTGACAAATGCTCTTTAAAGAACTGTAGATAGTAAAATTATATGAAAATAACTTTGATTTGAAATCTTGGCATATCAGAATGAGCTTTTCTGTTTCTGACTTTCTTAATGAACTATGGGAATTCTTTTGTTTCACTTCTGCCTTACAAATAAATTCCCATTTAGAAATTTTAAGTTATGTGAAATAAATTATTAGTTAATATGAGTAAGTTTGGGAGAAAGGTAATCTTTTTTATGAGCCTGCTTGATGCACATTTACATAACTGTCCTGTTTTTAACAATATTTCTAGGAAGGTATCCTACAAAGCAGGTAAATGGAGGGTAGTAGGTTCTTGAATTTATGCCCTAAACACTTAATATCTCCAGTTTCTTCCAGAACTAACAAAATTGGTCATGAAGAAGTAGTGCTTTATTCCATTGTAAATTATTGCAGAGCTAAATGCTCTTTATTCATTTTAGCAGTAACTTTTGTACCATCAGGCATAGAAATATAAACAATAAATACATAACAAAAATATGTTCAGTGTACAGTGGAGAGTATTTTGGCGTGAATAGGAGGTGGTAGAAGAGATGTCAGAAATATCTCAGGTGATCCCTGAGAAGTTTTTAAAGGATGAACAGGTGTTTATATGTGGACAAGGAAACTTCAGGTCATTTAGTACTAGTGAAACAAGGTATGTGTGGAAGAGGAGATAACAGGAAATCAGAACTGTGATGTTGGAGAAGGTCTAGTCATTAAAGATAGTCAGTGCAATGTTAAAGAGCTTGTAGTTTGGCCCATCAAGAGTTTTCATGCTACTAAGCAGTATGACATTGACTGTAGAGTATGGTGCTTTGGTGATTAAGATTAGAATGAGACAAGGATAGAGTATATCTTGCATTAGTGGAGCAGGAAATGAGAAGGGCCAAAATAGTGGCAATGGAAATGGAAACAAAAGAGTATATTCATGAGAGAGTGAGATGTAGATAGACAGGCCTTTAAGAATGATGAAGAGCAGAGGAGTTTTTGTGATTTCTGGCTTTGTTATCTTATTTGGGGATATGTAGGAGGGGACAGGGCTTGCCTGTGGCTCAGATGATAAAGAATCTGCCTGCAATGCGGGAAACCCGGGTACAATCCCTGGGTGGGGAAGATCCCCTGGAGAAGTAGGGAACGGAAATAGATTGAATTTTAACTGTCTAAAGAACATGCACATGTAAATGCCTACCTACATCTAAAGAAGTGGAAGACTGTCAGGATTGCAGATGAAGGTTCGAATGTAATCACTATGTAAAATGGGCTAGTGTGAAGGTGGGGACAGTTGACCCACTGCATCTAGCACACAGGAAGACTTGGTGCATTTTTATCAAGTTGTTAAAAATATTGAAAATTGATGAGATTGCTTTAGAGTGAGGGCTAAGGATGGAATAACTAACTCTCGAAATTTAAGTGCATTTATAGGCTCAGAGAAGGAGCAGGGATAATTGGCAGAGCTGAACTAATCCCCCTCACTAGGCAAATGGGAACTGAGAAGAGCCCTTAGCCAACAGTGGGAAGTCCTGGGCGGGATATATGGGGCCAAAGACAGAACCAGATTATAGTCACCTAGATGGTGTGAAATGAAGTCTAATCTAAAGGAGGAGAGCTAGTCAATGAGGAAATCCAGGGACATGAAACCACTGGGACAGAGTTCGAAGGAGGAATCTTTGTAGAGAATGGTTCAGAGGACAGGTGAGTAGTCAAGCACAGTCTGAGGATGCTTTATCCAGTTTTTAGGCATGGTGAGGATCTTTAAAGAGGTATCTTCAGAGCAGACAGAGGTTGGAGTCAAGAATAAAGAAAAGGAGGGAAATCTCTTTGAGGATGAAGGTGGAATGAAGATGCAGATATTTGGATTGGAGTAATTAGATAAGTAGTGGATGGCTTCATTTTTTTCTTGTTTGATTTTTGTTTGTTTTCTTTTTCCTGTGTTTTAGATAAGACACGGGAAGGTCAGGTTATTCTAGTGCCAATATTTTTTACTTTCTCTTCTAGGCTTGTGAGAAGGTTGGCATGCAGATTCCTCGATTCTGTTATCACGAAAGGTTGTCTGTTGCTGGAAACTGCAGGATGTGCCTTGTTGAAATTGAGAAAGCTCCTAAGGTACTTAATGCCTAAAATTACACACCATGCTGTAGAAGGTAGAAAACTTTAAATTATGTAGCAAACTTTATTTAAAATCAATATTGTTGTAACCAAGAGTCTGGTCCTGTTTACTTCTATCTATAACTTTATTTTCTGTGTGATTGATTCTCTTCATTTCACAACTGGAAACACATTGTACTTTATAAGTGCAAGTCCTATATAATTGTAATGTTTAGAAATTAAAGGGACCTTCTTAGAGCAGTCAGTATTTCCAAGTGACTGTATGACACACAACATTGGAAGTGCTTATGCTGTGCCATTTTTCACTAGAGAAAAGGGTTGCAGTGAAAAGGTTCACGTTCAATTTAACTCTGTTTTGGTTTATGCAGTTTTAGTTCAGTAGTGCCTGCTCATCAAAACAGTTATTTGATGTTCTGTTTCAGAGCCTCTTATTAAAAAATCATCTTAATTATAATAAAATTAAGATGATGTCTTATTTTTAAGAGAAATGTAAAGTGCCAGACTATCATATTATAAACATGAAAACTAAAACACTCAGTCTTCAAAAATATTCTGTTCTTTGCTTGTTTTCATAATTACAAATAAAATTTATATAATTACAAATACTTAGAGATTTCTCCATTGAAATTCCAGGTTGTAGCTGCTTGTGCCATGCCAGTAATGAAAGGTTGGAATATCCTGACAAACTCTGAGAAAACTAAGAAAGCCAGGTACTTTACTGTTAACTCAGCATAGTGACTTTTCTTGGCAGAAAATTGAACATTTCAATATGTAGACCTTCCCATAGATGAGAAATTCAGTATCAGACTCTGAAGAAGTTGTGCTTCTAGCAGCAGTTGGAAGTAAGTACACATAGAGGAGGTGAAGTCAGGTGTTTATGTTTTTGAGTCTGTATTGGAATCAGCGTTAAAAACCCCCGTTTAGAACTCTGCTCAGCCTGTGATGGCAGTGAGTCTGGGGCTTACTGAGCTGAGATTATTGCAAGGATACTGAACTGTACTGGCACTGGTTGTGTTTGTTTTTGCTTTGCGTTCATGTTTTTCTGAATTAATGCCTGAGTTTTCTGAGGCCCATTCAGCAACTTTTGATAATTCTGTGTTGTTAAAACTCATAATTTTCTAGGTTCTCTAATGATATTTTATTCCAGATTCATAAACATTTTTTAAATTATGTATTTAATACTACTTTTATGATAATTAACAGTGGTGTTTCTGATAGTAAATATAAAATCCATACTAACTGTATGAGAACATACATCTGTCACGGTTATTTAAATACCCTATATGTAAACCATTTTGAATGCCAGCAATTTACTTAAGTTTACATATTACGATTTTCTGTACAGAGAAGGTGTGATGGAGTTCTTATTAGCAAATCACCCACTGGACTGTCCTATTTGTGACCAGGGAGGTGAATGTGATCTGCAGGTATGTAGTGTTAATTTCTTAATTCTTTTGGTTGTCTCAGGTTTTAATTTTGTTAGCAAAATTAGGTTGACTCTTTTGTAATCTACTTAAGGACCAGTCCATGATGTTTGGAAGTGATAGGAGCCGGTTTTTAGAGGGGAAACGTGCTGTGGAGGACAAGAACATTGGGCCGTTGGTAAAAACCATTATGACTAGGTGTATACAGTGTACTCGCTGCATCAGGTAATTATTTTTCTGTCTCTTGGAATATCATTTGTATTCTTAGCCTTGATATTCACAAAACTTGGTGGAATAATAACACTGGAAAGGATAGCAACTTTTATTTGGTAGAAAAGAGGGATGTTGTATTGGTTGTTTTTTACATAAGCCAATAGAGTGAAAAAGTTTTCAGTTTTAGTTAACAGCAACTTCAGTTGGATTTAAAAATCAGAATCTACAAGCATTAACTTTATGATAACTTGTTGAGCTGTACACATGGATTTGTACAATTTTCTGTATGTGTGTTACACCTCAAATGCCAGCATTTATTATTAATTTTTATTCAGGGACTGCACTTACCATTGAAAACAACCTTCTTAGTGTTTTGAAAATCATTATCTTTGCAATAATAAGAAAGGAGGTAACTTTGCAGGTCTGACCAGTTGTTTGGTGCATTTTTATCCTGTAGGTTTGCAAGTGAGATCGCAGGAGTGGATGATTTGGGAACTACAGGCAGAGGAAACGATATGCAAGTTGGCACATACATTGAAAAGATGTTCATGTCTGAACTTTCTGGCAATATCATTGACATCTGCCCTGTAGGTGCCCTGACTTCTAAGCCCTATGCCTTTACCGCTCGGCCTTGGGAAACAAGGTATTTATCATTGTATTTTTTGTCCTTTACTTCAGTATCATTCAAAAAAATTTAAGATTTATTTTCTTCCTGAGTTCTAATTGTTTTGGTCTGCTAAGGTTTTGTTTGCTTAAAGTGAAACCCTTTTACTGGAATGTAAGTTGTTAGATAGATAGGATGAACCTGTGCAAGTCAGTTGTTGTTTCCTTGGAAATTAATTCTAGAGTACTTAATCACAAAATTATTTACTTCTTCCAAAGAGTAAGATTGTGTTGATTTTTAAAAATTTATAGTTTCCTCTCATTGTATATTAAACTTTCAACCGTGTATACAAATCATACATTATTTAATCAGTTCTTATTAGACCTTTAGTTTATTTCTATTTCTGTATAATTAAAAATCTATGATAAATATATTTACATTTTCTCTGATTCTATCTCTGATTCTTCTGAATAAACTAAGAAATTAAATAGATCATTGAAAATAAATTTGAATACTTTTCAGGTTCTAGAAACATATTAAATTGCCCTCTAATTTTAAACTCCTACCAGAGTATATGGGAGCATCTTAAAATTCCAGGCTTTGAACCATGTATTTATGTATAAAAAAAAGACAGTACATAACTCAAAAGTTTAAGTAGAGAGTTTTTTCTCCTCTCTGTAATACATAGGATGGTACATTTAATGTGCTATAGGTCTCTGAGACACTGTTCATTTTTCTTAAAACTTTTTCTCTCTTTGTTCTTCAGATTAGATGGATTCTGTTGACATATCATATCAGGTTCATTCTTTTACCATCCCAAATCTTCTATTCAACTGCTACAGTCAGCTTTTTATTAGCTACACTTTCCAACTCCAGAATTTGTTTCTTTTTTTTTTTTTTAATTTTTGTATCCTCGCTGGGAATCTTCACTTGTTGATTCATGGTTTTATATTTCCCTTTAATCTTTTTTGTTTTAATAGTTATTTTTATTAATTTATTTGGCTGTGCCAGGTCTTAGCTGTGGCATGCAGGATCTTTAGTTGTGGCATGTGAGATCTAGTTCCCTGACCAGGGATTGAACCCCGGTCCCCTGCATTGGGAGCTCAGAGTCTTAACCACTGCACCACCAGGGAAGTTCTTCCCTTTCATCTTTAAACATGACTTTCCTTCTATCATTGAACATTTTAATATTATTGTTTTTATTTTTAAGCAGGGCTTCTTAGGAGTTGCTTCTCTGTATAGCTTAGTAGTCAGATAATGATCATGCTCAAATTCTTTGAGCCAGTAAAGCTTCCATCCTCTGCCAGTGGATCTGTGTGTGGATTGTTGTTCCTGTTTAGTTGCTAAGTTGTGTCTGACTCTTTAGGGACCCCATAGACTGTAGCCCGCCAGGCTCCTCTGTCCATGGGATTTCCCAGGCAAGAATATGGGCAAGAGTGGTTTGCCATTTCCTTCTCCATGGGAT
This sequence comes from Bos taurus, assembly GCF_002263795.3. Lineage (NCBI taxonomy): Eukaryota > Metazoa > Chordata > Mammalia > Artiodactyla > Bovidae > Bos > Bos taurus. The sequence continues at coordinate 94,480,491 of NC_037329.1, read as the reverse complement.
CTTTCTGACCCAGGATTGAACCTGCATCTCCTGCATTGCAGGCAGGTTCTTTTACCACTGAGCCATGTGGGTTGCCCTTGTTTGTGGATAGAAAAGCATATTCAGAGTTCAGGCTGTTTTCAAGTCTGCCCAGCTTGTAGTTTACATTAGGTCTCTTGGGTCTCTGTGTTGTCCAGGAGAGTGAATAGCCTGGGCTGTCTCTGGTCTCAGCTGCACATTTGTGCAGCCTCCTCTAGGAATGCTCACCCTGCCTGTGACTGCAGCCTCATGCTAGTAGGTCCTTGACTTTCCTCAGCTCAGTGACCTCCAAGGTATCACTTCCACAGACAGCTTTTCCATTTCTCCAAATCAAGTGAGTCTTTGTCTGCAAGAAAAAATCCCCTGTCTTCATAGCTTGCCCCATCCTACCAGAACCTCCAGTTCAAGGTGGTGAGAAGGACAATAAGAATAGTCCCAAGCCAGAACACCGCTGGTTTCCACCATTCTTTCTAGAAGTTCAGCAGTTTCTCTAAACATAAAACCTTCACATGATGTGTTTGCTTTTGTTAGCTCTCCAAAGAGTTGAGTTGGTTACTTTCGTCAGTTTTGTCTAGCTTTATTTTTGCTTTTGGAGGGAGGATTTGTCAAGCTCCTTAATCAGCCATACCCCAAAATTTATTTATTTTGATAGTCAAGTTTTCACAGTTTGGCTATTTACAGCCTTTCCAACTGGCTTCTGTTTTAGATAACTAGATAACTTTTAGATAACTGGCTTCTGTTTTTGTGTTATGGTCTGCTCAAATATGAGAGAGTGTGTGTATATATATGTAAGGAAAGGAAAGTATATGTAAAGTTTTTTGATTTTGGTAAGCCACGTAACAGAAACTTTGTCCATTTATTCTCAAAATCAGCTAGTAAATATATGTGTTTATTTTCTTAGAAAGACAGAATCCATTGATGTAATGGATGCAGTTGGAAGTAATATTGTGGTCAGCACAAGAACTGGAGAGGTAATGAGGATTTTGCCAAGGATGCATGAGGACATCAATGAAGAGTGGATCTCTGATAAAACCAGGTATATGCTGTGTTTTTTCCTTTAACTTTTGCAGTAGATTTAAAGGAAATTTTATAATAATTTTCATTTTAAGGAACAGTCTTTTATATTTGCAAATTACTGTTTATAGACTATTGAAATCTGGATTGTTAGGATATATAGTGAATTGGATAAAACTGACATTAATAATAATCCTAGGTATATTACTGGCTTTCATATTTACTGGTTTTCATATTGAGAAATATCTTTTTTTCTCCTAGATGGAGAAATTGAAGTAAATGAAGATATTTAACCTATTTCAGTTTGTCTCTCTTTCATTGGAGAATAGAAGCTAAATATAAGTTTGAGTTTGCATAACATAATTTTGATGAAATATCTAGAGATACTCAGGTTTTATAAATGATTTGGCTTTCTCAGCTACCAAACGTATTGTAATTTTAAGTTTCTTTGGGTAGCTGAAAATAAATGATAAGAACTCAGACATTTTAGGTGGCATTTGAGTTTCAGATAATGTTTGTAAAATATTAATTCATCTCCAAAGAAATCTGGAATGATTATTTGTATCCATGTATTTATTGTTCTATTACCTTTAACCAACACTGTACTTAAATAACATTTCTTTTAGATTTTAAATTTGAAAATTACAGTTGCCTTTTTAGAAAGATTCCACAAATGGTGTAATTTCTGTTATCTAGATTTGCCTATGATGGGCTAAAACGTCAAAGACTTACCGAACCGATGGTCAGAAATGAAAAGGGACTTTTAACACATACCACCTGGGAGGATGCACTCTCTCGTGTAGCTGGAATGGTAAAAAATTGAAATATAGAATAACTGTATTTGTGGTTTCCAGGACACATTTTTTTTTTTGGCTGTACCAGGTCTTCGTTGTGGCACACAGGATCTTCTATTTTTGTTGCTGCATGTGGGTTCTTTTATTGTGGCATGTGGGATCTAGTTCCCTGACCAGGGATTGAACCCAGGCCCCCTGCATTGGGAGCACAGAGTCTTAGACACTGGACCACTAGCGAAGTCCCATAGGGAACATCTTTCTAATGAAGAGGGGTTATTGTTTCTCTTAACTTGTTTCCTCTTACCAGGATTACCTTCCTTTTAACAAGCATTTATTGAGAGCCATCTGACGTCATGCTAGATGTAGGGATATAAAGATTGTAGCACATGGTTCCTATTTCCACAATCATTTAGTAGGAAAAGATGCATCTTCAGGCAATTATTGTATGTTGCTTTCGGGTAGTCATGCAGAAGATGATATATGAGAGAGCGCATTGGAGGGATGCCTACCAGGGCTACCATATTACCTAGGTAAGATGACTTCTTTGTTTAGTTGCTAAGTCATATCTGACTCTTTGCAACCCCATTGACTCTGGACTCCCCCAGGCTCCTCTGTCTGCAGGATTTTCCAGGCAATAATGCTGGAGTGGGTTGCCATTTCCTTCTCCAGAGGATCTTCCTGACCCAGGGTCATAACCTAAGTCTCCCACACTGACAGGCAGACTCTTTACCACTGAACCACCTAGGAATCCCTGATCCTAATTTACTGGGTTTCTAATCAGAGCCTAGCCTACCTGAGAGAAGTGAAATACCTAACCTCAGCCACCTCTTGCAGTCCTATACCATGTGGGGGAGGGGATGAGAGAAACTGAAAGTTCACTGGCACAGGCTCATTGAGAGACTAAAACCTAATCATAGGACTAGAAAATACTTCCCCTGCCCACTCAACCTCACCACCATATTTACTAAACACCTGTTAGCTCAGTTCCTTTTACCCAGTACATCACATCCATCTTTGAGCAATGACTTTCAAGGCATACTAAAAGGTAAAAACACAGGAGACTGAATAAGCATTAGACCCGGAGTCATCTGTGACAAGAATATTGGATGTATCAGACCAGGTATTTTTTAAACTATGACTAAAATGTTAAAAGACTATATTGGAAAGAGAAGACTGCATACAAAAATGGATGAACAATGTTAGCAGAGAGAGATGGAAATTCTAAGAAAAAACAAAAGACAAATGCTAGGGATCGAAAACACTACCAGGAATGAAGAATGCTTTTGATGGTCTCTTTAGTAGATGAGCCACGAACAGGCTGCCAGAGCAAAATACATAAAGGGCTTGAAGGAATGACAGATGCTTCAGAAGATTGTATTTGGCTATATAACTCCGAAGTCTTCATCTTCCTGACATCATTTTGAGGCCTTTTGTTCCTAATTTAAAACAAACAACTTTTATTACAAGCAGATGTTATTCTTGGCCCCACATACACTTTCTGCTTCTCACTTTCAGACTAATTAGTGTAAAAAGCTTTTTTGTCAGAAGTTTGTTGCTTTTATTTTACTTGAAAATGACGTTATTGTTTTGTTTTCTGAATGAGTCACTGGTCTTTTTCTGAACGAAGGTTTCTTGGTGATAGCCTTTTCATCCATTTCTAGTTGCAGAGCTTTCAAGGCAATGATGTGGCAGCAATTGCAGGTGGCTTGGTGGATGCTGAAGCCCTCATAGCTCTCAAAGATTTACTTAATAGAGTGGATTCTGACACGCTGTGCACTGAAGAGGTCTTCCCCACCGCAGGAGCTGGGTGAGAAATTTGAGGCTAGGATCTAGGTGTTCTGTTTTCTTTCTTTTTTTCCTTCTGTTTATAGGTTGTGTTTAAACCAACACATCTGTGGCATCAGTGACTTACATGTGACAACTTGGATACTCCAACATATCTCCTGGTTATTTTCACATAGAGACCAAAGTCAAACCAGGAGCTATTAGAAAATCTAATTATTAATAAAGTATTTGAACCTTTGATGCAGTTTAAGACTATTTCAAAAAATTTTTTGTCAGGCAGTGAGCTGTGGGTTTAATGACAGAGTATTTCATGGATTGTCAGTGTGTATTAATTTTAAAATAAACTTGGATTTTATATTTTATGTTTCTAGCACAGATCTACGTTCCAATTATCTTCTTAATACTACAATCGCTGGTGTGGAGGAGGCAGATGTTGTCCTTCTAGTTGGTACAAATCCACGTTTTGAGGCACCGCTATTTAATGCTAGAATTCGAAAGAGGTTTGTAATAATATTCTGGGTTTTAAAAACATTTACATGATAATTTGTTTTATATATGAAAAATGACTGTCTTAGCTGATTCCTAATAGTGGGAGTAAGATTCCAAAAGATAATTGAAGGGCAGTTTCTAACAGCTCCATTTCCCACTTCTTCCCTGCTGATCATTTTTTTAGTTTGAAATAACTCAACTTTGTATACCCACGTTTGTGTAGTGTTCACACAGATTAATCAGTGCTAATGTTTATATTTTTTTCTTTTCTCTCCATCTATATATTTGTGTGAACATAATCATTTGAAAGTAGATTGTATACATGATGCCCTTTTAATCCCAAACTAAACACGTCTGTGTGGGTTTCCTAAGGACAAGGACATTCTCCATTTAGGAATTTGATTCTTTATTTAATTAAGAATTTAGTATTGATACAGTATTATTATCTATTTGTGCTTAAATTTCACTGAATTTTTTCCATAATTGTTTCCAAAATTTCCATAATTTTTTCCATTTTGACTTTTTTTTTTAAGACTACAGGCCAGATATTTTGTAGAATGCCTCTCTATCTTTTTATATCTTAGAGACTTGTAATAGCTCAACCATATAGTTGATTGTCTAAACTTGGACAGTGTTGGGAGTAGAAAAGGGATTTTTTTATTCCAGGGTGACAGGTTAAAAACCCCTACTGTCTCTCACAAACCAGAATATATGGTCACCACATTTATTAATATTTTTGGAGGAGCTGGATCCATACTTCGTTGTCAGTAGACAATAAATATGAATGATGTAGTTTGTTTTTTATGAACTTTTATTTAAATGATCTTAACAGATAATTAGGACTCTGCTGTGTAAATATGGCAAAATAAAAACATCACTTATTCTAAAATTAAAGTCTGTTTATAGCTAGCTTAGAGTTAGCATTCTAACACAGCAAGTTAATTCATTGACTTTACTTGGTGTGTGCAGACTTACCTTATTTTGTTATACTTTGCTTTATCGCACTTTGCAGATATAGTCTGTTTTTTGCAGATTTAAAGTTTATGGCAGCTGTTGGTCGAGTAAGTCTTTCAGTGCTATTTTCCAACAGCATTTTCTCATTTGTGTCTCTGTGTCATATTTTGATAACTCTCACAATATTTCAAACTTTTTTATTATTACTACATTTTATTATGGTGATCTTTGCTGTTACTCTTTTAATTGTTTGGGGGCACCATAGGCCGTATCCATATAATATGGTGAAATTAATCAGTAGATGTTGATGTCTTTTGATCACTCTGCCAACTGGCCAGTCCTTCGTGTTTCTCCCTCTCCTTGGGTCTCCTTATTCCGAGACACAACAGTGTGAAGAGTAGGTCAATTAATAACCTACAGTGGCTTATAAGTGTTCAGGTGAAAGGAAGTCTTGTACATCTTACTTTAAATCAAAAGCTAGAAATATTAAACTTATTGAAGGAGGGATATTGAAAGCATAGATAGGCCAAAAAACAGACCTCTTGTGCCAAACAATCATGTCATGACTGCAGAGGAGATTTAAAGTGCTACTCCAAAGTGCGCAGTGCATGATAAGAAAGCAAAACAACCTGATTGCTAATGTGGATAAAGTTTGAGTGGTCTGGATTGAAGATCAGACCAGCCATGACATTCCCTCAAAGCCTAATCCAAAGCAAGGCACTAACTCTCTTCATTTCTAAAGGTAAAGAAGCTACAGAAGAGAAGTTAAAACTAGCAGAGGTTGGTTCATGAGATTTAGGGCAGGAAGCTGTCTCCATAACATAAAGGTACAAGTTGAAGCAGCCAGTGCTAATGTAGAAACTGCAGCGAGTCACCCAGAGGTCTAGCTAAGATAATGAAGGTGGCTGCAGTGAACAACAGATTTTCAGTGTAGACGAAACAGCCTTTTATTGGAAAAATGTGCCACCTAGAACTTTAATAGCTAGAGAGGAGAAATTAGTGCCTGGCTTCAGAGCTTCAAAGGATAGGCTGTGTGAGGGGTTAATGTTCCTGATAACTTTAAGTTGAAGCCAGTGCTTAACTTACCATTCTGAAAATCCTAGGGCTCTTGAGAATTTTGCTAAACCTGTTCTGCTTGTGCTTGATAAATGGAACAACAAAGCCTCATTGACAGCACATCTGTTTGCATTATGGTTTACTGACTATTTTAAGTCCATTGTTGAGACCTACTGCTCAGGATTCAAGATACTGCTAACTGATAATTGTACCTGATCACCCAAAAACTCTGATGAAGATATACAATGAGATTAATCTTGTTTTGTGTCTGCTAACACAGCATCCATTCTGCAGCTCATGGATTAAGGAGTAATTCAATTTTCAAGTCTTATTATTTGAGGAATACTTATTCAGAAGGCTGAAGCTGCCATATATAGGATTCTGCTGATGGATTTGGGCAAAGTAAATTGAAAACCTGGAAAAGATTCACTATGCTAGATGCCAATAAGAACATTGAGTCTTGGGAAGAGGTCAAGATATCAGTGTTAAAAAAGAGTTTGGAAGAAGTTGATTCCAACCCTCCTGGATGACTTTGAGAGGCTTCAGTTGAAGTACCTGCAAATATGGTGGAAATAGAGGGTTAGAATTATTAGTGAGATCTGAAGATGTGACTAAATTGCTGTGATCTCATGATAAAACTTTAATGGATGAGGAGTTGCTTCTTAAGGATAAGCAAAAAGAAAGTTATTTCTTGATATAGGATCTACTCCTGGTGAAGATTCTATAAAAAAATTGTAGAAGTAATAACAGTGGATTTAGAATGTGACATACACTTAAGTTGATAAAGCAGCAGCTGGATTTGAGAGGATTGACTCCCAGTTTTGAAAGAATTTCTACTGTGGATAAAATGCCATCAAACAGCACTGCATGCTACAGAAAAATTGCTTATGAAAGGAAGAGTTAATTGATACAGTAAACTTCACTGTTGTCTTATTTAAGAAACTGCCACAGCCACCCTAATCTTAAGTGAACCACCATCCTGATTATTCAGCAGCCTTCAGCATTGAGGCAAGCGTCTCTACCAGCAAAAAGATTTTCACTCGCTAAACGTTCATATGATGGTTAGCATTTTTTAGCAATAAAGTATTTTTTTTCAGTATAAAGTATTTTTTAATTAAGGTGTATATATTATTTTTTTGACATAATACTTTTTATACACTTAATAAGCTACAGTGTAGTATAAACATAACTTGTATATGCCCTGGGAAAGCAAAAACTTTGTGGGACTTGCTTTATTGAGATATTTGCTTTATTGTTGCGGTCTGCAACCAAACACAGGTATACCTGTATTTTTACACTTTATTTTGAAAAATACACAATAATATCTGTTAATGTTTGGGGAAAGCTTTAATGCTTTTTAACATTTTTTAATTTAAATAATGTAGCACTTAGCATTGATGAGACCAATAACCGTACCGACTTAGTGATTTAGCTCTAAAAACTTCATTGTTTTTATTTCAGCTGGCTTCATAATGACTTAAAAGTGGCCCTTATAGGCAGCCCAGTGGATCTCACTTACAGATATGACCATCTGGGAGATTCTCCCAAAATTCTTCAAGACATTGCTTCGGGTAGCCATCCATTCAGCCAGGTGCTCTTAAGTTACATGTATAAGATTTTTAAGTTATATGTATGTGATTTTTAAGTCTTATTTTTTTAATTTATTATTTTCGTGATAACTATGAGATTGCAATATAGAAAATAATATATAAGAAAGTAAACATAATAAAAAATCCTACTACAAACAACTGTTGATGAAACGTCCTATGGTCATCTCTCATTTATATAGAGAAAGAAGGATGGATAGGTAAGCAAAAAAATGAAATCATACTCTACATTTTTATTTCAGTTCAGTTCAATTGCTCAGTTGTGTTCGACTCTGCGATCCCATGGACTGCAGCATGCAGGCTATAAGTTAAATAATCAGGATGACGATATACAGCCATTGGGAATATATGTCAAGGGAAACTGCTTTCCCAATTTGGAATCAGTCGGTCGTTCCATGTCTAGTTTTAACTGTTGCTTCTTGACCTGCGTACAGGTTTCTTAGGAGGCAGGTCAGGTGGTGTGGTATTCCCATCTCTAAGAATTTTCCACAGTTTGTCATGATGCACACAGTCAAAGGCTTTGGCATAGTCAATAATGCAGAAGTAGATGTTTTTTTGGAACTCTCTTGCTTTTTTGATGATCCAACGGATGTTGGCAATTTGATCTCTGGTTCTCTGCCTTTTCTAAATCCAGCTTGAACATCTGGAAGTTCACGGTTCACGTACTGCTGAAGCCTGGCTTGGAGAATTTTGAGCATTACTTTGCTAGCGTGTGAGATGAGTGCAGTTGTGCAGTAGTTTGAACATTCTTTGATATTGCATTTTTGGGGGATTAGAATGAAAACTGACCTTTTCCAGTCCTGTGACCACTGCTGAGTTTTCCAAATTGGCTGGCATATTGTGTGTAGCAATTTAATGGCATCATCTTTTAGGATTTGAAATAACTCAGCTGGAATTCCATCACCTCCACTAGCTTTGTTTGTAGTGATGCTTCCTAAGGCCCACTTGACTTCACATTCCAGGATATCTGGCTCTAGGTGAGTGATCACACCATTGTGGTTATTTGGACCACTAAGATCTTTTTAGTATAGTTCTATGTATTCTTGTCATCTCTTCTAAATACCTTCTGCATCTGTTAGGTCCATACCATTTCTGTCCTTTATTATGCCCGTCTTTGCATGAAATGTTCCCTTGGTATCTCTGATTTTCTTGAAGAAGTCTCTAGTCTTTCCCATTCTATTGTTTTTCTCTGTTTCTTTGCATTGATCACCTAGGAACACTTTCTTATCTCTCCTTGCTATTCTCTGGGACTCTGCCTTTTTTTTTTTTCAACCAGAGTTTAATTTTACTTGAAGTTATCAGAAAAGAAAATGATGTGAAACTGAAAGAATTAAATTTTAAACTTCAGTGAAGTCTTTCTTTACAGCAAGAGTTATTATTCTTTAAAGAAATTTCACTGGTCTTTTTGTATGACCTTTTCATTACTAAATTCCTTATTTAATTTTTTTTTCATTTGCCACCTTAAATTTAGAGCTTTTAGGCTTTTTATTTCTTTTTTTCCCCAAGAGATGTAGGTACACCATTTCTTAAGTTCTTTCTTGCTTGAAAATATTTATTTTATTCCTGACGAGAGCCTTGGCAGAATGTAAAGATCTTGGGTTATACTTCTGTTTTTCCCTCTGAACTTTATAGATATGGGCCCACCCTCCCCCTTTAAATTAATGTATTTATTTGGCTGTGCCGGGTCTTAGTTGCAGCATGCAGGATCTTTTACTGTGGCATGCGAACTCTTAGTTGTGGCATGTGGGATCTAGTTCCCCAACCAGGGATTGAGCCCTGGCCCCCTGCTTTGGGAGGACAGAGTCTTAGCCACTGGACCACCAGGGAAGTCTAGACACTGCCTTTTGTTATTGTGGAGAATCCTGATTTGAGGTATTATTCTGTTTCAACCCTGTCCTGTTGTTGTTGTCTAGATACATTTTTGTTGCTATTTCGTACTTGGTTTTTTATCTTTGAAATTTAGTGACTTCACTAGAATATATCTTAATGATGGTGGTTCCATACCCTTTTTTTTTTTAATGGGATATGCTGCCTCCTGAATTTTGAATACTCAAGATTCTCTTTATTTTAGGAGTTGTGTGTGTGCTTGTATGTGGTGTGCGGGCTAGTGATTATTTAAAAAAATATAAGAAAGGTTTCTGTTTCTCACATAACAGTGATGCTGAAGTTTGACATATCGTGCAGCTGTCCAAGGATCTATTCAAGGCAGGAGCCTGCCCTCCTGCTTGCTGTCCTCAGTGTACTGGTTCACTCACATGTGTTTGTGTGTGAGCCTCTCCTCATGATGTCAAGATGGTTGCTTTGCTTACACCTCCGGATGTAGGCATGAAGAAGTCAAGTGTGAGGGGACAAAGCAGCCAAACCCAACTCCTTTGTTGTCAGTTTTGAATAACATCTCTATTATTACTAGCATCAAAAATATTTTTTTAAAAATTTTATTGAGAAGAAGCCCTCTCTTCTCTATAGTTCCCTTCCCCATTCCCCAGAAGGTGATGAGTGTTCTTCAGGAAAGTTTTCTTTTATAATAGATTTAGATGTATTTTCCATTAGTAACTTCTAATGGAAGTAACTTCTAATGGAAGTAACTTCTAATGGAAGTAACTTCTAATGGAAGTAACTTCTAGTTTGTTAAGAACTCTTAATGCAGATATTGGATCCCTTTTTCTATCTTTTCTGTCACTTATTTCTTTATTCCTCTGTTCTTTTTCAATTTGTTTTATATAATTTCCTATATACTTCTTGCTCCTGTATTTACACTCATGTTAAATTTTGGTTTTTGTTGTTTCTGGAATGATGTTCACCTCTGCTTTGTTTATCTTTTAGTTCTTGAACTTTCTGATGAAAATCCTCTATGATATTGTCTATCATGTAACTTCTCTGAGCTCTTTTAAAAAATATTTCATTTTCTTTGAGGCTGTTGAAAACTGTTTCTCATTTTTTAAGGCTATTGAAAACTCTTCACTTTTCCTTGGGAAACTCCTCTTAAGATGAATGGCCTCTTCTTTGTAGTATCTAGAAATGATTTTCATGCTGATTGATTGATTGGGACCAGCCCTTTATCAAAGAATGGATGGGCAGGGGAATGAACTGTAACAATCTACAGCTTTACTGCTAATTTTTCTGTTCTCCACCATATCTGTAGTTTCTTTTGCACTTGGGATGCATTCCTTCTCAGTTTCTGATATTCAGGTAGTTACTGTGGTTTAAAGCAAAGCCCTTAAAGTATTCTGCATTGTGATCTATGTCCGTTGCTTTCCCTACCTTTTCCCCTCTGTCTGGAACATAGAAAGTAGATGGAAGACGGTAGACATGGTACTTCAGCTTGATTTCTCTTGTTAAACGTTGTATCATCTGAACCTCTGTGCACATATTCTTCAGTTTTTTCTGGGACCTATCCAATAGTCATTCTGACTAAAGGATGTTTGACTCAGGCTTTTATTCCCAGTGCTTCCTTATTGAAACTACTTTATCTAATATTCATTTAGCTACTTCACAGTAGCTTTGGCAAGAGGTTTTTGAGTAAATCCGGTTTGTATGTATATCCATATGTTGACTAGCAAATCACAGTGTTCATCTTAGAACTAAAGCTTGGGACAGCATATTGTAGATACAAATTTGGTTAGATTTAGTTACTTCTAATTTTTTTTTTAATTCAAAGTTCTTCTTAAAAATAGGTCCTACAGGAAGCTAAAAAACCAATGGTGATTTTAGGCAGTTCTGCACTCCAAAGAAATGATGGTGCAGCAATTCTTGCAGCTGTTTCCAACATTGCTCAGAAGATTCGGACAAGTAGTGGTGTTACTGGTGATTGGAAAGTTATGAATATCCTTCATAGGTAAGTTAAATAGTTGTTTTGTAATCTGTAATTGTGTGTATATGTGTTCCTGTACACCGTCACATTTATTTTTAAAACAAATTAATATTTAGTGACATTATCTCAGTAGCAGATGTGAAATAGCAGCTTTTATTTTGTGTGAGAAGAACCCAAGATAATAAATAATATTTAAAATATCCAAATTGTGGTAAGTGCTAGAAAAAAATCTTGAAAATTTATATCATATTAATATACTGGGTTCAAAAATTGAAACAAGAATTTCCTCCTGTGATTATAAATTCTTTATAAATATAAAGTAGAATTGTTCTGAAAGTAGAACTATTGCAGTGAACAGGATAAACATTTTTGAGGTTTTTAATGCATATTTCCAACTTATTTTAGAAAGATTGTACCAATTTTGCATTAGCGAACGAGTTTCCCATTTCACACAATTCTTTCTACCTTAAGTGTTACTTTTCGAATCTTCAGATTTGTTTAAAGATTGAGGGTAAACACTCAGTGGGCTTCCCCCATTGCTCAGTAGTAAAGAATCCGCCTGCAGTGCAGGAGATGCAAAGAAGAGGTGCAGGTTCGATCCCTGGGTTGGGAAGACCCCCTCCTCCAGAGAAAGGAAATGGCAATCTACTCCAGTATTTTTGCCCGGAGAATCTATGGGGTCACAAAGAGTTGCACATGACTGGGCAACTAAACAACAATAAAATAAACACTCCATGATAATAAAATTTTTTTATTTTAAAAGTATTCAAATGCATTCTTAAACATTCATTTCAGTGTTACATTTCCCCTCTTAATAGATTAATTTGGCATCGTAGGTCATCATGTAAACATTTTTTTAAAACTTCTATTTTTTAAATCGTTTATTTGCATTGATCACTTCCAGATCTTTCTAGCCACAATTTTTAGAATAGAAATGAGACTAGTTATTTTAATTCATTTTTGAACATATGTCTTTATTAATATTTTTTGTTTCTGTTTTTGTCTGAAAAACAATAACATAATAACTTTTTTAAGAAAAATTTGTGTGTGTCTAATGATGTCTTTATGGTTCCTTTTCACCGAGGACCACTTGGCTAAATACATAAATCACAGATTTTTTTCCTTTAATACTCAGTATTCTTTTCACCCTGCCTTTCACATTTTAGAGAGGATCTCATCTAATCTGTTTTGTTGTGTGGTTTTTTGTCTCTGAGAACTTGGTTTTATGTATGTATGTGTTCTTGTCTGCCTGCCCACCCTTTGGATTCCTAGAGGGACTTCCCTGGCAGTCCAGTGGTTAAGACTTCATGCTTCCAGTGCAGGGAACACAGGTTCAATCCTTTGTCAGGAACTATGATCCCATATGCTCCGCAGTACAGCCTGGTCAGAAAAAACAAAATTATTCCGGGGTATAACTAAGTGACATTTGTTTGACATCACCTTTGCCTGGGATATCATAGAACTCTCCATTTTCAAATTGAAAGTTTTTGTTTTTTCGTGTAAGTTCAGAAAAAGCCAGTTTGTCTACTTCTACACTGTTGTTTGCTCTCATGCAGAAGCTTCTATTTATTCTGCACTGGTTGGCCCTTCAGACTTTTGTCTCTTCTCTCATAATTTTTCTCACTTTTCCTGTGTTTAGGGAGAATTTCTTATTTATCTTCTGTCATTGTGAGCTTTGATTATGGAGAGCACTAATGCCATTGTAATTTTAATTGATTAGACTTGTTTTTTAATTTCATTTCATTCTTATATAAGATTTCATTTTCATGAGAACAGCTTGTTTCAATGCAGTTTGTTAAGACATACCTTCTAATTAATGCTTGTTGAGAACATGAAGAGTATTTATAAACCTTTTAAAAATTTCTTACAGTAAGTTTATTTCATAGTAAAGCATAATTTCTCATTCTTAAAGAATCTTTTAATCAGCCTGTAGTTTTTTTTACTCATCATTCTCTCAGAGGCAAACTTAATGTTACCCACTTTGTTTTCCAAGACGAGGTGGGCTCTGTCATGAGTTAGCGTGAGTCTCTGCTCAGATCTTTGTGAGACGTCAATGCTCAGAAGGGGAGATGTTTAAGAAAAAAATACTGTGTAGGTGGCGAGGCAAGAGGAGCTAAGTTTTGAAATTGAATTGAGGAAGTCTGAGTTTTCTGACTTTGTTCATTTTTAAGATAGACTTGGTTTTTCAGGGTCCTTTGCCTTCCATTGCATTGCATTGGACTTCCCTTGTGGCTCAGCTTGTAAAGAATCTTCTTGCAATGCGGGAGACCTGGGTTTGATCCCTGAGTTGGGAAGATCCCCTGGAGAAGGGAAAGGCTACCCACTCCAGTATCCTCGTCTGGAGAATTCCATGAAATGTATAGTCCATGGGGTTGCAAAGAGTCGGACACGACTGAGCGACTTTCACTTCACTTTCACTTTGCACTCCATGTGACTTTTAGGATCAGTTTGTCAGTTTCTTCGGAGGACTCAGCTGTCAGTTTTGATAGGGATTGCATTAAACCTATAGATCAGTTTGGGGAGTAATGCCATCTTCAAAACATTAAGTCTTCCAATCCATGAACATAGGGTGTCTTTCCATTTGTTACAGTCTTTAATTTCCTTTGGAGTTTTGTAATTTTCATCATATAAATCTTAACGCTTCTTTTGTTAAATATTCTTAAAGTATTTTATTCTTTTGATGTCCTATTAGAGAGTTTTACAGAGCAAGCAGCATCTAGTGGGAGTTTGTTTGATCTGCCCTCCTCCCTTAACAGGTAAAGTTTAGCTTTATTCATAGTAGGTTCTCAAAATGGCTACTATTTCTATAAAGAAAATTGATAATACCTAACTAGAGCAAAAACTCCCAAATGTTCGAAGTATAGTTACTTGAAACTTCTTTAAAAGGTTTTTATCTGCTTGTATAACAATAATATATATTCATTGAAAAAGTTCCCTAAGGACATACACCAGTGTACTAATTATAGTTTTCTCTGAATTACAGTTTTATGAGTGGTGTTTAGATTTTCCTTTTAGGTTTTCAAAGTCTTCTAATTTTTCTCTAATGACTGTCTTTGACTCATCAAGTCTTGCTATATTGAATAAAAATCAAGTATGTGGTTGGCATAGTTTCCCGAATTACTCCATTAAGTATCATGTCCTGAAGAAACAGTGTCCTCAGCATCTTATTTCTTTGTTTAGCATTCTTAAAACAGTAAAAGACTGCTTTTTCTGATTCTGACATTTATTTCACCTGGGTAAAAAAAAATGAGGGAAGATCTTTGACAGCATCAAACAGAAAAAAAAAAGACTCGGTATTATTCAAGAATCACATTTAATTTTTTATAATGAAAACAGCAAGTATGCCGAAATCCCATAATTGTTTTACAGGATTGCAAGCCAAGTAGCTGCTTTGGATCTTGGCTATAAGCCTGGGGTGGAAGCAATTCAGAAGAATCCTCCTAAAATGCTGTTTCTCCTGGGAGCAGATGGAGGTTGTATCACTCGACAGGATTTGCCAAAGGATTGTTTCATTGTTTATCAAGGTTAGTAGCATCTGTGACATTAGAAACAGAAGAGAATAGTACATTTTGTATATTAGAAACTGCATGGCAGTATATTTAGTGTAATAATATTTTCCATTTGAGAATTTCCCTATACGCTCACCAGTTTCAAAACAATATGTATTTTTATAGATTTTATATTTTTTAAAATAGGCTTTGTTACTTACATAGTTGCTTTGCTATTAAGAATTATCACCTTACATTATTTAATAACAAAGAATTGGAAGAAAGCTAATGCCCCCAGTAACAGTAATTTAAATTATGAAATATTATATAGCATTGTTTTCAATTTTTCAACAAATATTTAGTGTGATTATATATTAAAGGGCTAGCACTTTTATATAAACTGTAAAAATTAAAAAATCATGAGTCCTTTGTTAAATTTTGCACTTTGTGCATGCGTGCTCATTCATGTCTGACTCTTTGCAACCCCATGGACTGTAGCCCGCCAGGCTTCTCTGTTCATGGGGATTCTCCAGACAAGAGTACTGTAGTGGGTTGCTATGCCCTCCTCCAGAAGATCTTCCCAACCCTGGGATTGAACCCAGGTCTCCTGCATTGCAGGCGGATTCTTTACCGCCTAAACCACCAGAGAAGCCCAAGAATACTGAGGATCTTTCCAACCCAGGAATTGAACTGGGGTGTCCTGCATTGCAGGTGGATTCTTTACCAGCTGAGCTACCAGGGAAACCTTGTTTTATACAGAAACAACACTAATTTATAATAAGCTTTTTATTGCCATGCCACATAAAAAGCATTATGTAATATTTTGTTTGATAAACTTAAACCAAAATGCATAAACTAAAATCCTGTCCTAATTCTATCCAGGGATAATCATTGAGATATTTTAGATATGCATGCTTCATACATATTTTTATACGTATATAAAATTACGTAAATGAGATCAAAGTTTATGTATTGTTCTATAGCTTTCTTTTACTTAACCAAAGTTCCTTTTTTCTTCCAACACTTCAGTTACTGAGTGACAGTCTTTAGCATACTGTTTTCTGTAATCTTCTCTTCGTGCTCTTTTTAGTAGTATTCCTGTCATGCCCCGTCACACACTTCTTGTTCCTGCACCATTTTAGTTTACTTTACCGAATCTCAGTAGCAGACATCTGAGCATTTCCGCTTTGTAACCATCAAGTGAGATAATACACCTAGTTGCCCATTAGATGTGTGTGTGTGTGTGGTATTATGTATTTGTGTATTTGCAAAAATTGATCTGGTAAGATACATACCAAGGGCTTTAACAGTACCTTTTTTTGGAGAGGGGAGTTTAACTGTGGACCCAGTGGGCTTTAATTTTTATTCCATATACTCAATACTGTATTGTTTTAATTTTTTAACAATAAATTTTTAAACACTTCATAAAATAGAATTTTAACACTTATAAAAATGAAATTTTAAAAGGATATCTACGGTGTTCATGTTTAATATGTAATCAGTTTTGTGCTAAAATGTGGTTTGCCATTTTCTATCTTTTTCACAGGACATCATGGCGACGTCGGAGCTCCTATAGCTGATGTTATTCTCCCTGGCGCTGCTTACACAGAGAAGTCTGCTACTTACGTCAATACCGAGGGCCGAGCTCAGCAGACAAAAGTAGCAGTGACGCCTCCCGGCTTGGCAAGAGAAGACTGGAAAATTATAAGAGCCCTTTCTGAGGTATTTGTCCTTAGTGATGCTGCTAGTAGGATGTTTGACATGTTAGCTTGTCAGAATGATTTCCGGAGTCAAGGGGGACGCAAGTCTGAAATGCAGAGATGATTTAAACAATCTGTAGGAGAAACATGAGAAACCCCAAACAGGGGTTTGGGGAATTTCCTGGTGGTCCATTGGTTAGGACTCTGCGCTTTCACTGCCGAAGGCACTGGTTTAATCCCTGGTCAGAGAACTGAGATCCCACAAGCTGTGTGACTTGGCCAAAAACAAAAAGAAAATGGGAATTTGAAATTGGTGTTTTTTATTTTTGACTTGTCTTTTGCCTAAAAAGACTCAACTCTTATTATAAAAAGAAGCATCATATGAGATTTAAAGTAATAATATAGTTGTCCATAAACCTTGTATATGAGCAATAACAGGTTAGCTGAAATATTCAGATTAGCAAAGCATTTATTTCATAATCATTCTGTTTTCTAAAAATAAATTACTAATATGTTGACAGCTACTTATGAATTAGAAGAATATTCTAATATTCCTCACCCACTTGCTTAATATACATGCAAATGGACACCAGTATATTTTTCATACTAGTACTGCCTTATTTTACCATAGTTGCAATGATGTATTATTTGAAATTTATCAGTATTAATGCTTTGGAACCTGTTATGTTATAGATTGCAGGTATGACTCTTCCATATGATACTCTGGATCAAGTGAGAAACAGATTGGAAGAAGTCTCTCCTAATCTTGTTCGATATGATGATGTTGAAGGAGCTAATTATTTCCAGCAAGCAAGTGAGCTTTCCAAGGTAAAACCTTGTCTATTTGCAGTTTTCATAATAATGTATCCTCTGGTGTAGCAGTACTAGTTTTCAATACTATTACTGATCTCTTATTCCTTTTTTTGCAGCTAGTGAACCAACAGCTTCTTGCTGATCCACTTGTTCCACCTCAGCTAACAATAAAAGACTTCTACATGACAGGTATGCAGTTGTTAGCATGGCTGCCATAAATGGAAGGTGGGAAGGAATATCATCACCTAATTTAGTGTTACGATTCTCACCTGCTAGTGGTAGTATTTGATATGTCTAATCTCACAAGATTTTTCAAATATTGAACTAATATATATATTCTGATTTTACTCTAATTTATTTTCTTTCTAATTTCTTTTCTAATGTAAGTAGAGTTGGAAAATCCAGTAAGAATTAGCAGATGTTAAATATAAACTTTTACTATTATATGTAGAATTACTATACAGCAATATGGGGATAATTTTTTGAGTGACAAAAAACTGAAGGTTTTTTCTGAGAATTACAGTAGAAGAATCAAAACACTAAAATGTGAAACATGTTAAATAGTGCTTCTGATATAAATTGTTAAGAATATTCTTAAGGAATGCAGACTAACCTACAGATTTTATAATACATGATAGAACATCTAGGTTATGAGGTAGTTGACAGACATTTAAAAATAATTTTCTGTCTAAAAGCAGATAGATATTTTTAACTTTTTGGTACAGTTTGTATCCAAGATTGTTTTTAATAGGATTTTTAGTTGTATTGTAAAAGTTATGTTCATTGTAGAATACTTACCTAAGGCCACCATAACAAGGTAAAAACACTACCATCCCAGAAATAACTATGTTTAACATTTTGGCCAATCAACCAGGGATATACACATGTTTTTATTTAAATATAAATGAGATTATTCATTTACCCTGGGAGGGAGGATTTGTATGGCTTTATCAAAATATAATTCACATACCATAAAATTCACCCATAAAGTGTATGATTTATGGATTTTAGTACACTGTTCTGTAACCTTTTTTTCCATAACCATGTATATGTGTATTCTTTTCCTGTTGTTAATTCAACACTTTTCTATAATATTCTTACTGATTGCATACTGGCCCTTTGTATGGCTATATATAATTATTTAATCATTCCTATGAGTACTTATTAAAACCATTTAGCTGTTACAGGGCTTATATTCTGAATTTATCAGTTGATTTTTACAATATTTATGTATTGTTACATAGACTTTTATAGTCCTTTTGTTGTTTGTTGTTCCTGAATATGCGCAATAGGAAGGTTTTACTGTGTGCCTCTGTTGAAGTTATATTATCAGAATGCACATTTTCTTGATATCTTTCAGATTCAATTAGCAGAGCCTCACAGACAATGGCTAAATGTGTCAAAGCTGTTACAGAGGGTGCCCATGCAGTAGAGGAACCATCCATATGCTGAAACATCTACTATGGCCCAGTTAATGGACAGTTATGTTGGCACGATCTCTTGAAGGTGTATCTCTTTCAAAAATAATCTTGATGTAATATTTAAGGTTCTACCATGCTTTATTTGAAAATGCTATTGCAATTATCAGAGAACTTTGAAGTTTCAAAACAATTATGTGTTGAATGTAAATGTTAAATAGTTTAATAAACATTATATAGAGGACTTTTCATGTAAAAGCACTGATAATCTTTGTGACATAAAAAAGAAAGTCCTTAAAATATAAATTTTTTTATCTTCATTGCTCACTTATGCTTGTAAAGTGAATAAAATAAGAATAGCTTCCATTGCTCCTGTTCTATCCTAGTGCTAAAGAAAAGATTTAAGTATTCTGTCAAACTGGGTAAATAGAAAAAATATATATAATATAATCACACATCAGGTATGTATCTTGAACAACTCTAATAATAATCATAGTAATAATAGCTTAATGATTATTCAGGATTTTCTGTGTCCTAAGCAGTCTGGTTTTACATGCATCATCTCGTTTTGTCCTTGTTACATCCGTGTGAGATGGGTATTATCTCATATTACAGGTGAAGAAACTGAAGCCCAGAGATACGGGACAGTTTGCCTGAGTCCACAGCAAAAAAAGTCATAGAATCAAACCTGGTTCTCTGACTTCAAATTCATAGCCCATTGTTCTTAAGTGTTGGACATAATTTCCTCTCATTAATACAAATTCCATAGGTTGTTACCTCCAATAATTGGTATTGAGAAGCTTAATGGATAACACATTTTTCTGTTTTTTCTTACATCTGTTTATACAATATAATGTCATGGTGATTTATGTGATTTTTCTTCTTTGTATAATAGATAGCACACACATCCCTTGGAATGAGTGAGGTCTCAAGAAATATTTAGGTTTTCATTGATGTTCCATATTTATTATATTAACACCATCTGTAGTATTTAAGTCAACTAAATTACTCCAGTAATAAAAGACAAAACTAACAGCTTTCATAATTTTCAATTGTCCAAAAAAAAAAGTAAAAAAACTTACAATTAATCTAGGAGATGATCTAATGCTATATTAATTTTTTTTGAAATCTTATGTTCAGAATCATTTGTTTTATAATCTTTATTCCTTTTTGCTTTCACCAGAGATTTATTAGCCCAACTATAGGTCGCAATTTTACTGATACGAGAAAAGGTAAAATTTTTAGAATATAGTTTGTCATCTTCAAAAATTGCTCAGAATTTGTCACCCATAACAGCCTTTTCAGAATTATTTTATTCATTTCAGTCATAAAGTTGTGTACTTCGTTTTAAATTCTCAGTTGCCTGAAATATAACTTCTTACTAAAAGACTTTGAATTTAATACAAACTCCTTCTCTCTCTACCTTCTCTACTCCGTAGTCTGTTGCTGACCTCACAGGGGCAAACACTTTGGGTTTTTATTTTACACAGTACTCTTCAGTGATAGACTTCGTAGGATTCTTGGTGAGGGAATGTTGCATTCAGATGGAGAAATGGTGATATGACTAAGATGGTCCAGGATCCTAGGGCTGCCATCTGGGCAGCATGTGTTGAACTTGTAGTTTCATAAAGAATATTTTGTCTGGGCTAAGTAGTACTCATTAAAGTTGTTGGTTTTGCATAAAGTTAATATGAAAGTCTGTCCCATGAGCACCTATCA
Source organism: Bos taurus (assembly GCF_002263795.3). Taxonomy (NCBI): domain Eukaryota; kingdom Metazoa; phylum Chordata; class Mammalia; order Artiodactyla; family Bovidae; genus Bos; species Bos taurus. The sequence goes on along the minus strand of NC_037329.1, from coordinate 94,459,825 downwards.
GTCACTTAATACAAAATATTAAAGTTGAAAAGTGAAAGTGTTAGTCACTCAGTGGTGTCTGTCTCTTTGCTACCCCATGGACTGTATAGCCCGCCAGGCTCCTTTGTCTGTGGAATTCTCCAGGCAAGAATACTGGAGTGGGTAGCATTCCCTTCTCCCCTCTCTCACATTTGCAAGCAAATTCTTTACCATCTGAGCCACCAGGGAAGAGCCCATATTAAGGTTATCATGAGCATAAACATTGAAGATGGTTGCAAGACTTTCTGAAGAATGGATCCAGGTAGAAGAAAAATACATATAGATAAGAAGAATAACACTGTTGATGGAATTTTATTCTAAGCATTGAGGGAGTCAACAATGAGAAAACTGCAAAGAATCAAGGCCAAGTCCTTTTAGGTGAAGATGGCAATCTGGAAAGACCCTAGAATAATACCATTTAGAGAAGACCACTAATATGTGCCATTAGAGCTTTAAGTACATTATGTCTAGTTAAAGCCATGCTGACAATCGGTATTAAGACCCAAGAAATATCAAATTACTTGCCCATTTTTACCCAGTTAAAGACTAAAGGCAAGAATGTTTAGAGATATTTTTACTGTTCCATTTTGCCTCAAAAAATGTTATGGGCAATTAGTAGAATAGATACACAGGAGAAATCTTAAAAGCCTTAACTCCATACAGAATGCCCCTCAAATTTATTGTGAATTGTATTATAATGAATACATTAATAAAAAGCATTAATAATACTCAGTATGCAATAATTTACTATTGTTTGTTGCTGAGTTATTTAAACACCATTTCTTGCCAGGTCAGATAGATCTTGTTCAACTTTGGAAATGTTACTTAGGAAAATGGAAGATTGTTTCATCATCTGTAAAATGACAAAAATTCTAATGATTATACCTACTTTGAACCTCACAGTGTTGTAATGAGGATTAAGTTAGAAAGCCTCTAAAACTTTCTTAGGCTATTTCTTGACATATAGTAAATGTTCACTGTGGTTAATAACTGAGAACCATCATAGGGAAAGGCTGTGTTCAAAATTTTGTTAAGTTTCAGGAAGTTGCAGCTAACCATCCATGGGAGTCCTTAAAGTCCCCATTCTAAGTGAACCAAGAGAAAAACTCAATTCTGTCAAGTGTGAGGGAAAGCCAAGCCTAATATAACCTCTAGCTTCTGTTTTCCTAAAGAAAACTATTTAATTCAAAAGAATTGAATGACTTATCCAAGGTCAATCCAGTCAACAGAATACTGCTACTACAAACTGTCCACCAAGGTTGTGAAGATTATAATTTATTATGCAGAATTCTGCAGATTTTGATGGAATTTTTGTTAGAATAAGACTTACTGAATCTGTTGAATTCTAACCCTTAAAAGAGATTACTCTGAAAGCAAAAAGATAAAGCAGTGCTATCAGAAGAGGGAAAACTATATGCTGATAGAAAGGGAACAGGAGGAGTGTGAGAGCTATTGATGTGCATAAAAGGGGACAGGAGGATTTTTTTGCTGGCAAAGCCTTTGGCTAATATAAACTGTCAGCTTTATTGTTACTGAAACAAATTAACTCCACCATGATTCAAGTTCCCAAGGAGAGAAGAACTGAGGCAACTTAGCAACCAAAACAGTGGTAAGAGGTAAGGTTTGTTTTGTTTTGTTTTAAATGTTAACAGTGTCATTCATGACCACTGTTAAAATGTCACTAGCAAAATCATTACAAACGCCTGTTACCGAAGGCCCAGTGTGGCTGGGAAAGAGTCCAAGCAGAAATAAATGATATGCATGACAGTTTTTTAGGACATTTTGTAAGGCTAATCCTACCTTATAGCTAGACCATAGGTTTGTGAGTGACCCAACTTTTGGAAACAAGTACTCATGAAAAAAAATCAACCTTGATAAAGACTTTTTGAAATCAAAAAGATTAAAGATTTAATTATCTGAAACTGATCTTCAGACTGTGATTGATGTTCAGAATCTTTGACATCTGTATAGTTTTTAAAATAAAAGGAAAAATATTTGTGGGCATTGAAAAATAGGGTGAAATGCATGGTCTAGGACTAGTGATTATAATATTTAACTTGAATTGGTTTGTAAAGAGATCATAAGATGAATAACAGTTTCTTTCTTGAAAGAAAGTGAAAGTGAAGCATGAACTGCAGCCCTCAAGGACCCTCTGTCCATGGGATTCTCCAGGCAAGAATATTGGAGTGGGTTGTCATTTCCTTCTATAGGGTATCTTCCCTACCCAGGGATTAACCAGGGTCTTCCGTGTTGCAGATGGATTTGTTTACTTCTGAGCCATTTCCTTCTTAGACATGTATTTTCAAATCTGGAAAGGACTATAGGAAAAAATCTAGCATTACACGTCTGTTTGATAATTACGGAATTGGAGGCCAAAGAATAAGGGTAAATTAGAGGTTTTGCGATTTGAACCAGCCCTCTGATTCCTGGTTCAATGACATCTCAATTCAGCTCCAACATTTATTTAGCATTTGCAGAGTATCCTCTGTGTGAGGTGTAATAAGTACTATGAGTACAAGAGACATATATATATTTTTACTGTATGTATTGTGAGCATACATACATGTTTATTATGTGTGAAAAGTATCTTAGATGCAACTACCTCAGGGTAGTTGAACTAGTCTGAGGAAACAGCTTAAAGAAAAGGATTGTCAGGACTTCCCTGATGGTTCAATGGTTAAGACTCTGTGCTTCCACTACAGGGGTTGCAAGTTTGATCCCTGGTCAGGGAACTAAGCCTGCATGCCATATGGCAAAAAAAGAAGACAGTACAGTTTTATCACTTGAATATTTCAAGATTTTGACAATAAGAATATATTGCTTTTATTATTTTTAAAAACATATAAATGAAGAATGGCAAAACAAAACTTAAGTTGATGAAAGCTAAAAATAGGATACAAAATTGTATGCATTCTCTGTGTGCTTGGCAGCCTCTAAGACGGCCCCACTGATCCCTGCCTCCTGGGATTCCCTCCCCTTTGTCGTCATCTCTCCTTGAGTGTGGGCCAGACTTCCTGATTCACTTCTAATGAGTAGGGATGTTTGTGCTGAGATTAGGTTTTGTGGTTTTTTTTTAAACTTAATCTGCAGTTTCGGTCTGGGGTTTGCTCTGATTCTCTCCCTCTCAGATCACTACCTGCCATGTTGGAGGATACTTAGCCTACAGAGAGATCTCGTGTGGTAAGGAAGAGGACTTCCAGCCACCATTTGTAAGTGAGCCGAATCTTGGCTGCCAATTGAGATGACTGCAGCCCTAGCCAACAGTTAATTGCAACCCCATACATTTCTGGATTCCTGACACAGAAATTATGAGCTAATAAATAGTTGTTGTTTTGAACCATTAAATTTTATGTTATTTTGTTATGTAGAAATAGTACAGGGATTTCCGTGGTAGTTAATAGAATCCACCTTGCAACGCAGGGGACTTGGGTTCTATCCCTGGTTGGGGAACTAAGACCCCACATGCTGTGGGGCACCTAAGACCACGTGCTAAAGAGCCCATGAGAGTCAACACAGCCAAATAAATGAATGTTAAGAAAAAAAAAAAAAATAGCTAGTACACAATGATTACATCTAGGCAAAACCTGCAGCTGCTGCTGCTGCTAAGTCGCTTTAGTCGTGTCCGACTCTGTGCGACCCCATAGACCGCAGCCCACCAGTCTCCCCTGTCCCTGGGATTCTCCAGGCAAGAACACAAATGGGTTGCCATTTCCTTCTCCAATGCTTGAAAGTGAAAGTGAAGTCACTCAGTCGTGTCTGACTCTTAGTGACCCCATGGACTGCAGCCCACCAGGCTCCTCCGTTGATGGGATTTTCCAGGCAAGACTACTGGAGTGGGGTGCCATTGCCTTCTCCGAGGCAAAGCCTAGGGTGACCCAAATCTAATAACTGACTTGTGGCCATCTAGACCTCAGTTCAGTTCAATTGCTCAGTCGTGTCTGACTCTTTGCGACCCCATGAATTGCAGCATTCCAGGCCTCCCTATCCATCACCAACTCCCAGAGTTCACTCAGACTCACATCCATTGAGTCAGTGATGCCATCCAGCCATCTCATCCTCTGTTGTCCCCTTCTCCTCCTGCCCCCAATCCCTCCCAGCATCAGAGTCTTTTCCAATGAGTCAACTCTGCATGAGGTAGCCAAAGTACTGGAGTTTCAGCTTTAGCATCATTCCTTCCAAAGAAATCCCAGGGCTGATCTCCCTTCAGAATGGACTGGTTGGATCTCCTTGCAGTCCAAGGGACTCTCAAGAGTCTTCTCCAACACCACAGTTCAAAAGCATCAATTCTTCACAGCTTTCTTCACAGTTCAACTCTCACATCCATACATGACCACTGGAAAAACCATTGCCTTGACTAGACGGACCTTTGTTGGCAAAGTAATGTCTCTGCTTTTCATCTAGACCTGCTGCTGCTGCTGCTGCTAAGTTGCTTCAGTCGTGTCCGACCCTGTGCAGTCCCATAGATGGCAGCCCACCAGGCTCCCCCGTCCCTGGGATTCTCCAGGCAAGAACACTGGAGTGGGTTGCCATTTCCTTCTCCAATGCATGAAAGTGAAAAGTGAAAGTGAAGTCGCTCAGTCATGTCCGACTCAGCGATCTCATGGACTGCAGCCTACCAGGTTCCTCCGTCCATGGGATTTTCCAGGCAAGAGTACTGGAGTGGGTTGCCATTGCCTTCTCCATCTAGACCTAGCAGAGGACAAATGTGAAGGGCTCTTTTAGCGTCCAGGTTTTCTATGGGCCTGTCTGAGGCTGTCATTGGCCCTGCATTGCAGTTTTTGCCCTCTGCCCACTTCTGCCTTCTTCCCCTTCTTTACAGGTGTTGATCCCCATGGAACTATTTAATGAGTGTTTTGCACATTGAATTCTGCGCACTATATGCTCCCTGGGGAATTCAGTCTGTGATAGCCTTCTGAAATGTCTGTGGATCCTACATAACTGCTTCAATTATCACTATATCTCAGTCAACAAGAAGCAGTGAGGGAGGGCAAGTGGAGGACCAGCACTAACATTTTATTGACATGACTTGGAAATTGCATCACTTCCACTCACACACCACAGGCAAGACTCATTACCACACTCACCTGCAAGAGCAGACGCTGGAAAATACAGCCTTTAGCCCAACAGCCATTTTTTCAACTAAAATAGATTCCAAGAAATGTTCCAGTTATCTTTTGCTGTATAACAAACCACCCCAAAACTTAGTGGTGTAAAACAACAATCTTTTACTATACTCATGAGATTCAATAGGTCCAAAATGTAGAAAGGGCACAGCAAGATGGAACCTCAGCTGGGTGACTAGAGTACTGGGGAATGACTCAAAGAGCTAGGGGCTAGAGAAGCTCTGGCTGAAGCACCTTAAATCCCCAGATAGCATCTTCACTTACATGCTTGGCTTCTGGGCTGGAATGGTGGAAAGACAGGTTCACAGGGGGTTATCTTCCAGAGCATTCAGCACGACAGTCCCAGGACAGATGTACTCACAGGGTGGTTCAGGGTTCCAAGAACCATAGTGTTCCTAGAGGCCAAGGAGAAAGATGCAAGGCTTTTTATGACAACTTCGGAAACTATAGCATCACTTAACTATGCTTTACTGGTCAAGCCAGTCTTGGAGCCCACCCAGGTTCAAAGGAAGAAAGCATACACCCCATCTCTTGAGAGGAGGAGGGTCAAATGATTAAAACAACCAGAAGAATAGACATAGGAGACAAGCCCTATGATACCTACTGCAGTAGTGAAGAAGGAGATACTCAGGAAAAAAAGACTGTATGGATTATAAAGTGAAGCTTCTATAACATACCAATTTATCTATACCTGTTTTCTCATTAGTTAACTGCTTTTGTATCCAGTATAGAGGTGGTAAGTCTCCTGTCATACATAAGATAGAATGAAGACCCTTTCCTTTGGCTCAAATTCTTTAAGCTTTTAAATATAACCCAAGAACATTGGCACCTGTAACCAAGATGCTTTTGGGGGGCAGAAAGGCTATTTATAGGAGGAAATGAGCCTTTGTGAGTTTCCTCACAGATTGTCCAGTCTGGGTTGCTATAGATTGGGTAAGTACTAGGCCAGATGGAGTAATGTTCCTCAAGTGATAGATTTAATATCACAGTCTGAGTCCAATAGTAGAACCCAAAGTGTAGTTTTTCAGTATCTTCTATTCCATTTCCACTTTACAGGATTTACTATATTCTTCAGTAGGGTAAGTAACCTCCCTGCCAGAAAATGTACTGTAATTAATATAAATTATTTTCTGAATTTAAAAAAAAAAAAGGCAAATCATGAGGACAAACTAGGACAAGAACTGAGTCTATGGAGATCTTCCAACTCTTTGAAGACTTGGGGATTTTCCTCATGTTCTGAGGGTTAGGGTGACCTTGTCCCATTGTTCTAGAACAGAAGCAATCTACTTTGCTGCTGGGAAGCCCTGGGATAATGTTGGAAATCTAAAAGGAGCAGTAAAGCACGATTAAATTTCATTAATCTCAATTTCCCCTGCCAAGAAAAATAAAACGCAAATTTTTTTTGCCTGTTTCTGCTTTTTTTTTTTTTAAACTGAGGCAACCTGTTTTTTTTTTTTTTTCCAATTGGAGTATACTTGCTCTACAATATTGTGTTAGTTTCTGCTGTACAGCAAAGTACATATATAGAATCAGCTATATGTTTACATATAAACCCTCTGGATTTCCTTTCCATTTAGGTCACCACAGAGCATTGATTACAGTTCCCTGTGCTATATAGTCAATTCTCATTAGTTATCTATTTTATACATAGCAGTGTATATATGTCAATTCCAATTTCCCAATCCATCCCCTCCTCCAGGAACCTGGACTTTATACTGAGATATATTGTTACATGGATAAAGTTAAATCATAATAGAGCCTTCTGGTAGGTTCCCCAAACTACAGTTCCCATAAAACATAAAGTGGAAATTTATGGTTTGCTTAGTACTTGGCACTAAACAGCTACACCCCTTCATGAGATGGGGCTTGTTTTGTATCTGCAAGCTGGGAGGGAATGAGGAGGGAGGGGCAGCAGCATTTTCTTGGGAGTTTGGGGTTGTTCCTCAGTAACTGTGTCTGCGTCTTTACCCCGTGACCTCTGTGCTCTCCTTGCTTACCCTTCGCTTTCTAGTTAAATGCATGTGTCCATTTCTCCAAGCCTTTTTGTTCCATGAGAGGTAGGATGCGCCCCTGACCCCTTTCACGAATGTTCTTAGCTAATACTTTTGTATTGTTCCCAGTCATATATGAAGTGCGTTTTCTACAGGTTCACACTTGTTGTCATCTCATGCATTCTGTACCTTTCCTTCATTTTGACTCAACATACAAAATATAGTGCCCTTTGGTAAAACTGGAACAATTCTTATCCAAAACTAGAATATTAGGACAATTATTTTATAAGGGAGTGTTTTTAGGAAATGGTGGTATTCTGTACAAATCTATTGATTGCCAGAAAAGAGATACCTGATGTTTTAAAATAACCTGTTTGATCCTGAGAGTCCACATCTTAGATCTTTTTGATTGGAATTGGTTCTTCCATTTCATGTTTTGTGGTTTAATCGATTAAGTCTCTTGCAAGAAAAGCGATTTTCAGAAGGGAAATGAAAACCACCCTAAAAGGGGGCAGAGATCTTTCTGCTAGACAAACTACCAAGAAATTATTAGGAACTAATATGTTCCTAATACACCAACCTGCTATTATCATTACTAACTTACAATTAAGGCTACTAGGCAAGGACTGGGCCTGCTCAGTGTTTTTCCCCAGGAAGTACCCAGTGTGCTCTTACATTTGAACATTGTGACGTTAACTAGGATTACTACGTATAATCCTCAAGACTGAATGGACCAAATCAACTGCTCACCCCTGGAAATAACACTTCACTTTTCCTAGGCACCAAGACACTGATTAGGGCTCTGGGCAAGGAATTTCCCTAAATCAGCCCTGCAGCCCAGGAAGTCATTCCTTCTCCCTGGTGAGTATCTCCCTCCCAGAGAGCAGGGTTAACTCACCTCTGACTCAGCATGCTTATACACAATAAACAGTTGAGAAAATATTGTCTGCTAGAGTTCGGGATGCAGTAGAACATCTGGATGCAGGATGTATATATATGTGTATACATATATACATATATGGAGAAGGCAATGGTACCCCACTCCAGTACTCTTGCCTGGAAAATCCCATGGATGGAGGAGTCTAGTAGGCTGCAGTCCATGGGGTCGCTAAGAGTCGGACACGACTGAGCGACTTCACTTTCACTTTCATGCATTGGAGAAGGAAATGGCAACCCACTCCAGTGTTCTTGCCTGGAGAATCCCAGGGACGGGGGAGCCTGGTGGGCTGCCGTCTATGGAGTCGCACAGAGTCTGACACGACCAAAGTGACTTAGCAGCATACACATATATGTACATATACATACATATATATAGAACATATATATACATATATGTGTGTATCTGTATATATATATATACACACACACACATACATATATATAGAACATATATATATATATATACGTGTATGTGTGTGTGTGTATATATATATATATATATATATATATATGTATATCTAGTGAACCAAAAGATACCAGATCCCAGTTTCCTGTGGGGCCCATAATTCTTCCCTGGTCTCTTAACTCCCTTGAACCCACCCACCAAAGTAATACCTCAAAAGCTCTGACTGCTCATTTGCACCAACATGGAGGGACCTACAGATGATCATACTAAGTAAAGTACTCACTTAGTATGTACTTACTTAGTATTGTCTTTTCTCTGAGAGAAAAGAGAAAGACAAATATCATATGATATCACTGATATGGGGAATCTAAAAAATAGTACAGGACTTACCTGGTGGCACAGTGGATAAGAATCCACCTGCTAATGCAGGGGACATGGGTTTGATCCCTGGTCCGGGAAGATTGCACATGCCTTGGAGCAGCTAAGCCTGTGTGCCAGAACTACTGAGCCCAAGTTCTAGAGCCCCCGAGGCACAATTACTGAGCATGTGTGCAGCAACTACTGAAGCCTGCATGCCTAGAGCCTGTGTTCTGTAACAAGAGAAGCCACCAAAAGGAGCAGCCCACACACCACAATGAAGAGTAGCCCAGCTCACCACAATTAGAGAAACCTGAGCAAAGCAGTGATCCAGCGCAGCCAAAAGTAAATAAAAAATAGTACAAATAAAATTATTTACAAAACAGAAACAGACTCACAGACATAGTAAACAAACTTAAGGTTACCAAAGGGGAGGGGGCAGGGAGGGATAAATTGGGTGTAGGGAATTAACAGATGCACACTACTATTTGTAAAACAGATAACAAAGATTCATAGCACAGGGAACTATATTCAATATCTTGTAGTAAACCATAATGGAAAAGAAGTTTTAGAAAATAGTATAGATATATACAGAAGAAGTGGCAAGAAGTCACAGAAAAACTATACAAAAAAGATCTTCACAACCCAGATAATCCCGATGGTGTGATCACTCGCCTAGAGCCAGACATCCTGGAATGTGAAGTCAAGTGGGCCTTAGAAAGCATCACTATGAACAAAGCTAGTGGAGGTGATGGAATTGCAGTTGAGCTATTTCAAATCCTAAAAGATGATGCTGTGAAAGTGCTGCACTCAAGAGTCAGATAGGACTAAAGTGACTTCACATGTAAGCATGCAAACTATTCCAACCATCTCTGGCCATTTGAGCTACCTGATCATCAACAGAAGCATAGAACAGTGATGAGCTTTTCTCACTAAGCCCCATCCCAATTCCTGACACACAAAATCCTGAATATAATAAATGCTGTTTAATACCTGTGAAAGTGCTGCACTCAATATGCCAGCAAATTTGGAAAACTCAGCAGTGGCCACAGGACTGGAAAAGGTCAGTTTTCATTCCAATCCCAAAGAAAGGCAATGCCAAAGAATGCTCAAACTACCGCACAATTGTACTCATCTCACATGCTAGTAAAGTAATGCTCAAAATTCTCCAAGTCAGGCTTCAGCAATATGTGAACTGTGAACTTCCAGATGTTCAAGCTGGTTTTAGAAAGGACGGAGAACCAGAGATCAAATTGCCAACATCCGCTGGATCATCAAAAATGCAAGAGAGTTCCAGAAAAACACCTATTTCTGCTTTATTGACTATGCCAAAGCCTTTGACTGTGTGGCTCACAATAAACTGTGGGAAATTCTTAAAGAAATGGAAATACCAGACCACCTGACCTGCCTCTTGAGAAATCTGTATGCAGGTCAGGAAACAACAGTTAGAACTGGACATGGAACAACAGACTGGTTCCAAATGGGAAAAGGAGTACGTCAAGGCTGTATATTGTCGCCCTGCTTATTTAACTTTTATGCAGAGTATATAAGTTAATATATACTTAACTTATGGAGAAGGCGATGGCACCCCACTCCAGTACTCTTGCTTGGAAAATCCCATGGACGGAGGGGCCTGGTAGGCTGCAGTCCATGGTGTCGAGAAGAGTCGGACACGACTAAGCGACTTCACTTTCACTTTTCACTTTCATGCATTGGAGAAGGAAATGGCAACCCACTGCAGTGTTCTTGCCTGGAGAATCTCAGGGACAGGGGGCCTCATGGGCTGCTGTCTCTGGGGTCGCACAGAGTCGGACATGACTGAAGTGACTTAGCAGCAGCAGCAGCATACTTAACTTATATATATTAAGTTTTATATATAATATTATATATTATTATATTATAAATATATATTAAGTTTCTCATGAAACTTAATATGAGAAACGCTGGGCTGGAAGAAGCACAAGCTGGAATCAAGATTGCCGGGAGAAGTATCAATAACCTCAGATATGCAGATGACACCACCCTTATGGCAGAAAGTGAAGAAGAAATAAAGAGCTTCTTGATGAAAGTGAAAGAAGAGAGTTAAAAAGTTGGCTTAAAACTCAACATTCAGAAAACTAAGATCATGGCATCCAGTCCCATCACTTCATGGCAAATAGATGGGGAAACATTGGAAACAGTAGCTGACTTTATTTTGGGGGGCTCCAAAATCACTGCAGATGGTGATTGCAGCCATGAAATTAAGACACTTATTCCTTGGAAGGAAATTTATGACCAACCTAGACAGCATATTAAAAAGCAGAGACATTTACTTTGTCAACAAAGTCTGTCTAGTCAAGGCTATGGTTTTCCCAGTAGTCATGTATGTATGTGAGAGTTGGACCATAAAGAAAGCTGAGTGCCGAAGAATGGATGCTTTTGAACTGTGGTGTTGGAGAAGACTCTTGAGAGTCCCTTGGACTGCAAGGAGATCCAACCAGTCCATCCTAAAGGAGATCAGTCCTGGGTGTTCATTGGAAGGACTGACGTTGAAGCTGAAACTCCAATACTTGGGCCACCTGATGCGGAGAGCTGACTCATTTGAAAAGACCCTGATGCTGGGAAAGATTGAGGGCAGGAGGAGAAGGGGACAACAGAGGATGAGATGGTTGGATGGCATCACTGACTCAATTGACATGAGTTTGGGTAAACTCCGGGAGCTGGTGATGGATAGGGAGGCCTGGGGAGAAGGCAATGGCAACCCACTCCAGTGTTCTTGCCTGGAGAATTCCAGGGATGGTGGAGCCTGGTGGGCTGCTGTCTATGGGGCTGCACAGAGTCAGACACGACTGAAGTGACTTAGCAGTAGCAGCAGGGAGGCCTGGCATGCTGCGTGCGGTTCATGGGGTTGCAAAGAGTCAGACAGGACTGAGCTACTGAACTGAACTGAACTGATACATATATATAATTGAATCACTTTGTTGAACATCTGAAATTAATATAATTTTGTAAGTTAACTATACTTAAAAAAATTGCCCAAGGAGAGTGGTAACTAGGGATCATATTCATCCCTAGTTCCTGTACATTAATGGAGCAACTACCAGTGGTTGGGAACTATACAGGTGTTGGAGACTGACCCTGTCTTCAGTGGCAAAGGCAGAAGAGTCACTGATGATTGCATATATGTGCAAGTGCTGTGACAGAACAAGGTCCGCTGGGAACAGTAGGGACCACACCTTCATGACAGCCCTGACTGGGAGGCTATCAAGAGCTATTAGGGAAGGCTTCCAAGAGGAAGTGCTTACTGTGAGGAGGCCTGTGGGCTGTGCAGGAGTAAGTCAAGTGGACAGAAGGAGCACAGCAAGCAAGGACAGATGCCCTTTTGGGACAATGGGAAGCAGCTCTGACAAAATGGATGCCAGATAATGTGGTCTGCTCCATGAAAGACCTTACGCTTTCTTTGGAGGCACTGAATCGAAGAGCGTTGAGTTGAGAAAAGTATCTTGAAGTCATGAAGTCAATACAGGTTCTGAGCTTCACATAGCATAGTTAAGCTCCAGGTGTGGCTGTCAAACCATTTCACCTCTATAATTTTGTGGTCAACCAGCAGTAACACCCACCTCTTAGGGTTACTTCAAAGACTAAATGGAATTATTTACTTACATCAAGCTGGCAGCAAAGTGTGTGTCACCTAAGGAGCATTTTAATAAACATCAGTTTTCTTTGCCTACAAAGAAAAAAAAAAGTCGGCAGGTCTTTTCTCTATATACAATCCATATTGCCCCGAAGCCTCTCCCCTTTCTCTTCCTATAATGCACCCCCAAATAATTGTATTTTCCATCAGAGGCCCCCCAGATCTGCTCTCTGTTCTTCAATATATATGCACAAAATTCAGCTTCTCTCTAGCTAAGTTTTTTGCAGGGCATTGGAGAGAGGGAGACAAAATGAGTTGGCAACAGACTGTCTTCTAGTTAAGTAGTGCATATAGCTGTCTTTTTTTTAAAAGTTACCTAGTCTCTACCAAGTTGTATCCCAATTCCCTATCAATAATGATAACTAAAATGCACTGAGTATATACTATGGACTAGGAACTATTCTAAGTACTACAACAAACCAGTGGAGTAAATTTTATTAGCTTCATTTTACAGATGGGGGCTTCCCTGGGGGCTCAGTGGTAAAGAACCTGCCTGCCAATGCAGGAGATGAGGGTTCGATCCTTGAGTCGGGAAGAGTCCCTGGAGAAGGAAATGGCAACCCACTCCAGTGTTCTTGCCTGGGAAATCCCATGGACAGAGGAGCCTGGGGACTACAGCCCATGGGGTCGAAAAAAGTCAGACACTACTTAGTGACTGAGCACAAGCAAACTAATTGGAGAGTGAGATAATGTCTCCATGATCACACAGTAAATTGTGGAGATGGGATTTGAATCCAGGCAATTCTTAATCACAATGCCATATTGCTTCCCTATTGATGGGGTATTTAGGGCTTTCCTATTTTTTTTCTATTACAGATAACGTAGTATTAATCATACTTGTACATAAACATTTTTATTGGTCCTTCAGGAAACTATCTGCTATTTCTTTAAAGTTATTGATAGACAAGCCTACTTATGAAAATCACTTCCAATTGGTTAGCAATCTAGTAGAAATTAGTCATGTGTAGTCATACATATGGGCTTCCCAGGTGGCTCAGTGGTAAAGAATACTCCTACAATGCAGGAGACGTGGGTTCAGTCTCTGGGTTAGGAAGATACCCTAGAGAAGGAAATGGCTAGGCGCTCTAGCATTCTTGCCTGGGAAATCCCATGGACAGAGGAGCCTGGCGGCTTCATACAAGAGTCAGACACGACTTAGTGACTAAACAACAACAACATATATATGTTGACAAAACTTACTCTCAGATCATAATATAAATTCATTTTGAATATATTTTAGATTATGTGTATTTTATTAGACTATATAAATCACATTTCATATACTTCATCTATTTTATTCCAAAACCTTGAACTATCTTGAATAATGTTCTTTCTTGTTGAGTGTATCCATTTTCAAAGACTTGTACAAACATGGATATAAACTGAATTCATTTTCCCCCTTTCCAATTTATCTTACAGATTTCTAAAACTAAGTATGAGAAATATCTATGAACTTCAACATAAAAGTATTTTAGATTTGAGTGTTCTGGAATAGAAAAATTTACATGTTTCTATAAATGAAATGTGTAAGTACTGAAATGTATAAAGTAAACATGAAGAGCATTCTTTCTGACTAGATGTAAATAGAATATACTATTAAGAATCTATTATGAGGCAGCCAAAATTTATTTGCCCAAGTTTTCTTTCAGGATTTTTCTAAGAACTGGAGAAATAATACTGTTATAATCTGTTTGGGTTGCTATAACAAAATGCCACACACTGGGTAGCTTATAAACAACAGAAATTTATTTCTTACAGTTCTGGAGGCTGGAAGTCCAAGATCAGGAGCCAGCATGGTCAAGTTCTGGTGAAGACCCTCTTCCAGGCTGCAGACTATCATCCCTCGCTGTGTCCTACACGGACACTAGGAAACCCTGGAGGGTCTCCTTTATAACAGAAACAATCCCATTCATGAAAGTTCCAGCCTCATAACTTAAGCACCTTCCAAAAGTGCCACCTCCTAATACCATCACCTTAGGGATTTAGGATTTCAACATATGAATGTTAAGGAAACACTAACGTTCAAATCATAGCAAATGCCTAACGTGACAGCAGTTGTCCTCAATTATAGGAAAGTAACTGCCAATGGTAAACTAGACAACTGTGCTGGGAGCTATTGGTACATTCTCCCTGATTCATGCTATCAAATTAAAGGGATGATTTCAACAGCAGCAATGATGAACTGGAGTCTGAAATGTCCTGGGATTTAATTATCATATGTGCATTCAATAGGACTTGGATTTACTAAGTCTCTGCAGCATTTAGGCTGCTTCTAAAATTTCTGTTCACTGCATGTATCACAATCTTTTGACATTATAGTTTTTCAGCTATATACCAATTTGGAAAAAATGATCTGGTTAAGAGCAGGGTTTGAAAAAATCATTATATTCAACTTTTTTTTTCTTTAAAAAAGAAAAAACGCTGTGATACTGTACAAAATGATTTGTTAAAAGAGAAAGCTCCATAATCTGTTTCCTAGATTTAAGTCTTGGCTCTACTGCTTAGCAGCTATGTCATCGCTATTACTATTCCCTTTTTTTTTTTTTTTTTGGCCAAGCCACATGCTTGCAGGATCTTAATTCCCCATCCAGGAATTAAGTTAATTAACCCATAACCTCCACAGTGAAAGTACAGAGTCCTAACCACTGGACCGCCAGGGAATTCCCACTATTACCTATTGATATGGGGGTTGCATATGCTATGATGATAGCAACACCTGCCTCAGAGATTTGACTAAATAACTTAATATGTGTAAAACACTGGACGAGAGTAAGTGCTTAATGAGTGTAATGTGCTGTTGCTATTCCATCCTTTAAAAAGAAAGAATGAAAATGTATACCTAGAATCCTGCCTGCGACTTAGTATGCAACCAATCCATAGTTTAGTATTAGAACAGACAGCGTTAAATGGCTTTTTACACAAAATACTTTACATCAAAAATTTTATTATAGCTCATTGAAAATAGTAAGAATGGGAAAACCTTGGTTTTAGAAATGAACTAAAAAGCAAATGCAGTTATAGGCAAGGGTATTTAGAGAACATTTAATTTTTTTCACTAGCTCTGGCAATGTAATTTCCAACCAATAATGTGCATACATGCTATAGAAACAGGTCTTTGGACAGCAGAGTAATGCATCGTGGGAAACTATAATCATTGCTTTTTACAACTGGGTATGATCCTGTAAAATCTGTGCTGTTGGTGACAAACAACAGAGGAGGAGACAGATGGATGAGCAGGAGCTCTTCACGGCTGCTGGAGGACAAATCAAAACTGATGTCCTACCAATGGAGGATTAATGACATCTACTTTTACCAAGGATTTAGACAAATGTGCAAAATATACAGCAATTTTTTAAAAAGTGACTTATGGGGCTAAGAAGAAAAAGTAAAAAAGGATCTGTTATTAAAGGGATATTTTCCTTTTGCCTGATTTTTGTGGACTGATGGTCCCATCTGTGCAAATATATTCATGTGGTAGGTAAAATAATGGCCCCAAATATGTCCATGTTCTAATCCTCCCCCCAACCTGTGAATGTTACCTTACATGGCAAAAGGGATTTTGTAGATATGACTGAATTAAGGATCCTGAGATAGGGAGATTATTCTGGATTATCTGGGTGGGCATAATGTAAGCAGAAAGATCCTAATAAGAGCAGGACAGGACAAGAGTCACTGGAGACTGGAAGATACTATGTTGCTGGCTTTAGAGTCATAGGAAAGGGGACTTCCCTGGTCCAGTGGTTAAGATTTTGTGCTCTTGCTGCAGGATGGGGTTCATCCCCTGGTCAGGGAGCTAACATCTTACAAGCTTTGAGATGCAGCCAAAAGTAAATACATAAATAAAGACATAGGAAGGAATTAGGAGTCAACAAATGCAAGTAGCTTCTAGAAGCTGGAAGAGACAAGGAAGCAGATTCTTGCCTAGAGCCTCCAGAGAGAAATGTAGCCCTTCCCGACAACCAGTAAAACCCATTTCAGATCCCTGACCGGAGGACTGTAAGATAATACATCTGTGTTGTTTTAAGCTACCACATTTGTGGCACCATGTGAGGACAGCAGGTGGAAACTAAATACATTTACTAATCTGCACCTAACCTGTGGAGACACTAATTTGTAGCCAGTACAAACCGAAGTGACTTCTAGTTAGTCACTCAGTCACGTCCGACTTTTTGCGACCCCATAGTCTATAGCCCACAAGGCTCCTCTGTCCATGGGATTCTCCAGGCCAGAATACTGGAGTGGGTTGCCATTCCCTTCTCCAGGGGATCTTCCCAACCCAGGGATCAAACCCAGATCTCCTGAATTGCAGGCAGATTCTTTACCATCTGAGCCACCAGGGAAGCCTCGTGCTTCTAGTTCTCTTGGATTAAAACTGGAGTTATCTGTGGAAAAACGATTTCTTTCAGGGCTTGAGCAGGAAAAAATGCAAGGTGAATCTAGAGTGTCTCAGTGTGAGAAAGTAAAGAAGTGCTGAGAAAGTGTGAGGGCACACGGAAAGAGCACAGGAGCTAAGTGAAAGAGCCTGCAATGGCCAAAGCTGGGACAATTAGCACAGCAAAATAATGACAGTGTTGGATTATAACCATAACCTCCCAAATAAAATATGTATCCATGAATCTGCAATGAAATAGACAAACAAATAAATGGCAGAGAATGGACAAGTCCACTGGTGAGTTAACGTTAGTTTAGGAAAGTCTGAGGAGAAATAAAATGTTTACATAGTTCAAATGGGCTCCCTCCTGGTATCTTTTAATTACAAATGGAAAGACAGTAAGGTTACAATGGAGAAACCAGAAGACACCAGCTATACCAAGTAACCAGGCTAATAGCAGTAACATGGTAGGCAGAATTCTGAGATGTTCACTCTCTGCCTTTCCCTCCCCACTCTTGGGACACACCTGTCATAATCTTCCAGGTTGTGAATACCATGGATTTTAATCCTGTGACTAGGCTATATTATGTGAGATTACGTGTTTGCCTGACCTAATCATATGAGCCTTGTAAATATGGGTCCAGAAGTCAGAGATGCAAAAAAAAAAAAAAAAAAAAAAGAAGTCAGAGATGCAAAGTGTAAGAGGGATTGTCAGGGAGGGCAATTCTCCTGCTGCCCTTGTGAATGGAAGGGCTGCAGGTGAGAACTTGAGAATGGCTTCCAGGAACTGAGAGAGATTCCTACTGCCAATCAGCAGGTAAACCATCCATCCTGGATTCTGCCAACAACCTGAATGAGCTGGAAGAGGACCACCAGCTCCAGATGAGAACGCAGCCCAGCTGACACCTTGGTATTGGCCTTGGGAGACCCCAAGCAGGGATACCACCCAGTCTGCCTGGACCCCTGCCCTGCAGATAAGATGGGTGCTGTGTGGTGGTGCTAGGTCTGTGGAGCTGTGTCGCAGCAGCAGTACAAAACCACACAGCCAGTCCCAGCACAGCTCAGCATCACGTCCTCCCTCACAGCATGCTCTGAAAGGACACGCCATGTCTCAGATTCCCCCATCTAATCACGAGGAAATATTAGAGAAACTCAGATTGAGAGACGTTCTACAAAATAATAGACTGGTACTCTTCAAGACTGTGGCGGTCATGAAAGATAAGGAAAATTTGAGTATCTGAGACAGAAAAGGGACATCAGTGGTAAACTGGCAAAAATCAGAATAAAGTCTGTAGTTTAGTTGACAGAAAAAAATTACAACAGAACATACCCAAAGCTATTTCTCTGTAGAATTGGGCAACTCCATGTAATAGTAAGAAATTCACTTCTAGAATTTATTTTTCCAATTGTTAGGTAACATGAAAAACATTTGCAGTGTGCTTTAAGATTCTTAGCTAAAATGGTAAGTTATGCTGCTTACTGTTTGCCTTTTAATAATTCTATTTGCCTTTAAGATGGCTTAATTTTGGAAGAGTTGGTGTGTTTTGGGAGACTTGGCATGCTTCAACATTGTAATGACTTTGACCCAGTGGCAGAGATTAATGAAAGCAAATACTATTAATGGGTGAAATCCGAAAATGAAAAATCGGACAATATAGTACATTGTAGGGGCTTTTGTGGTTGTTGCTTTGATGTTTGCTTTTTACTTTTATTTCAAATTAGGAAGTTAGCATGTAAAACTATAAATACACAAAATCTTTTCAATAGCTTAAAAGAATGAACATTTTAAAAGTTTCCTGAATTCAAGATACAGAGAGGGAAGCAAAAAAACTAACACACAGTTTGTATGAACAGTTTGATTCATACAAGATAGAAATCCCCTTCCAATAGAAAAAAAAAAAGATAAATGACTGGCATGGGGTATGTGCATAAGTTTTCTAAGAATGGTATCATCAATCTCTTTCCTTATAATTTTTTTCTCAGCTTCATTTTAGAAAACTGGACACATGCTATAGAGATTAAATGATAATTTATCACTTCATCATATTATTGCATGAAGTACTCTGACTTTGCTGCTTATACTTGTAAGGTAATTCTTCCCTCCTTCCTCCATAGAGAGAAACCTAGTGCCTACCATCTAGCTCAAGGCTGGCTTAACGGCCTCCTCTGAGGTTAATGTTAACATCGTCCTGGACAGAGCAACAGGAAGCATCTGTGTATCTTACCACAACTGAGATGATCTACTCTTTCCCCATTTGAAGTCTAAATTCTGTTGGTATTAAATTACTTAATTGCTCTTTCTTTACACATTTAAAACATTTAGATATATAAAACATCATGGTAATAAGCTCTGAGAAAACTGAAATGATTTATGACTATGTAAATATTTATTTAATTCTTCCCAGCTGGTCAATATTGATTTTCTTTCTCCTGTCTATAATTTAAAGGAAACTTGTGTTAGGAAAGCTATTCTGACAAATCTTTTGTTCTTATGTTCCAGAATCATCTATGGTGACAGCAAAACTCAGGGAACACTGTTAGTTAATCAACAGCTGTCACGTTACCTGCAAGAGCAGATGGTAAAACTGATCCCACCCTAAAAAGTGGCGGAAGGGGATACTCGAGGACATTTGCTCAAATACGCTCGAGAGTTTCCACAAAACGGCTTTAATGAAAGCCATATTGTTTTCCTTTTGTACGTTTGCCTTTTACTTTGGATGATTCTCTTATGCTGTATTTTCAATTTTTAACCTGACAAGTTTTCAGCATTAACTGACATTAGTTATTTAAAAATAGAGTATAAGGACTTCCATGGCGGTCCAGTGGTTCAGACTCTGCGCTTCCAATGCAGGTTTGATCCCTGGTCAGGGAAGTAAGATCCCACAAGTTGAGCAGTGTGGCAAAAAAAAAAAAAAAGAATGTACAACAGAATATGCCAATAGAAAAAAATTAGAATACTTAACACCACTCCCAGGTTTTTTTTTAGCAGGACTTTAACATGGTCAAATGGAATATAATGCTCAAAGGTTATTGACATAATTAGAATTGTACAGATATTTTACTAATCATCTTGGACTCTTGTATTGAGATTGACAACAGTAAGTCCAACACAAGCTTTCTTAGAACTTTTCTCACTTAACCTATCTAAAAGTCATATGTTAATTATCATATTAGTCTCAAAGAGATTGTACTGTTTAAAAACTCAAAATTTCAAATTAATTCAATAAATATTTATGGTGCATATTGTGTGCTAGGCACTATTCTACATGCTAAGTCAACAAAACAGATCAAGAGGGGAAAAAAAAAAGGACAAAACAGCTAGCCTTCAAGTTTATATTTTTAAAACCAGGATCTGGGGCTTCCCTGGTGGTCCAGTGGTTAAGACTCTGTGCTTCCAATGCAAGGGGTGAAGGTCCAATCCCTGGTCAGGGAACTACGACTGCTCTATCGGGCAAGGGGTGGAAGGGAATAAAGAAAAGTAAAACTAGATTTGTATATAAATAAAACATCCCAAAGCAATAGTTCTTACTTTTCTTGTCAGACTTAAGCCACTTGAGGGCAGAGATGCCATTTCCCCATATCTTAACCACAGTGCCTAGCACACTATAAATGATTCATAGGTACTCCTTGAATAATTAAATAGCAGATTTTTCTTTTTTTGTTTAAGTATAAATAATTGCCTTCTTCATTGCCTGTTACATCTGTTCGAACTTTTTGCCTTGGCTTTCAAGATCCTCTTAACTGAGCCCTTCCCCTACTACTTCCTTTTCCTCTATCTTTCCCAACACACCTTCTGTTGAGACATGCTCACTCCTGCTTTGGCAAATGTTATTTCTTTCCTCTGTCCAGGTAAATAAAAATTTTCTCCATTTAGATTCAACAAACACTGATTTAGTATCTTCTACATACCAGCACTGTGGTAGAGCTGTCCACAGGTCTCCTTAAATCTACACAAGCGCTCTCATTGATTTTTAGAAGGCATGGGAGAGGCTCCGAGTTCTGAGAGCAGCCTGAGGTCCCTGGGCTACTCAGTTGGGTGGATCCCCCACAATAACCCAAGGCAGCCTCCTCTTCTTGCTCTGCCCCTTCCATTCCCTACTAGAAGCTCTTACTTGGTCTCCAGGGGCTTCCTGGATATTATCTACCTCTGCAACTAGATCCTAAGTTCACAACTGTGAATTATATCAGTATCTTCTTTTACTTCCCTGCAGAACCTAACCAAATACCATGCCCAATGAATGTGCAATAAATAAGCCGCTAACTGAGAAGGTTAACCAACTCTGGCTGTCTCTTACTTTTGACTGTTAGGAAGTTAACCTTTGCAATAAATCCCATCTTTTGAATCAAGTTCTATACAGTCAAAACCTGCTGTGTGAAAAAAAAAGACATCCTTTTAGTCATAAACACCTCATTTGAGATTCAAGTTATCTTTGACTTATAGGTAAACAATTTAATGTTCAGCTGATCTAATTCTTCATTGACTTGAATCACAACACAAGCCTGTTGATTTTTCTCAGCAAAGAAAACCTCGTGTTCCCAGGTTCTCTTTCATTCTTCTGACCACACACTGGCTCCTTGGTGTCCTTGAGGTATGGCAAGCAAAACTGCATGGCTAAACTGTATTTTGATGAGATAACCTATCCAGGTCAGATGTTATAATCAGCCAACAAATCTACCACAGAGGTGCCTAGCTTGACCAGAAGTGGGGGGTGGGGGCCGGGAGGGGGGTGGGGAACTTAAAATATTTTTAAGCCCAGTGGTCTCCAAGTTCTTCTCAACCAGGTCAGTTCAAACCCTTATCCTGTGCTAAGACTATAAAGCCAATGAGGATGGGGACTGATTTGCTCACTATTTAACTACTGCAGGATGCTACAAATGTCAGCCTCATAAGATACACCAGTATCTCTTCAATTTTTTGTCCCTAATCCACCATAAAAATATACATACACGCATCTGTAACTGAAGAGAATATCTTTTTGTGAAATAATACATCAACCAGAATGACTTTGGATATTTTCTCCTCTATATCACTATTCTCTCCAGTAGGTCATAAGCTGCCAAACTGATTTCTTAAGTTCCCTCTTGTAAACACTCTATGCCACAGAGTTGAGGTGAGGTCTCTCGCCACTGTATCATGCAATACCCTGAACAAGAAGACTTACCATCATTTAAAAAATTTTTTTTATTTATTTTTAGCTGCGCTGGGTTTTAGTTGCAGCTTTTGAGATCTTCACTGTGGCATGCAGACTCTTGGCTGTGGCACGTGGGATCTAGTTCCCTGACCAGGGATGGATCCTGGGTCCCCTGCATTGAGAGCATAGAGTCTTACCCACTGGACCACCAGGGAAGTCCCTCGTCATCATTTTCTGTTAAAGCCAAGTGCCAGGGAAATGCATAGCTGTCTGGAAGGAACATGGCTAAGTGAATAAACACTTGTGGTTTTGTGTTGATTGAGCCTCTTGTGAAAATATACAGTTCGATCATATTTTTAAAAGATAATTTTGTCAAAAGCAGTAATAACTAGTCAAAAAGAAAAACCTCACACAAATTATGCAAGAAAATAGTAAATATGTAAGTGAAAATAAAGTGAAAGTTGCTCAGTCCTGTCCGACTCTTTGTGACCCCATGGACTGTAGTCCACTAGGCTCTCCTGTCCATGGAATTTTCCAGGCAAGAATACTGGAGTGGGTAGCCATTCACTTCTCCAGGGGATCTTCCTAACCCAGGGATTGAACCAAGGTCTCCCACATGCAAGCAGATTCTTTACCATCTGAGCTACTGGGGAAATTATGTAAGTAGGGTTCTAATTAGGTATTTGTTCTTCAATACTTTAGGAACTGCTTCTAGAGCAAGATCCTCTTTTACAGTTTTCTAATTAAAATCCTACCTTAATTCCAGGCACTTTCTATGAATTCAGTGGCAAAAATGGGAATGGACAGTTGTGGAGTGGCTGTTACATGTCATACAGTATACTATATATGGTCTATCACTCACCTTATTCAATTAATCGTGTTGAGAATGAGCGCACTGAGGTTTGAGGGGCTGGGGAAACTTAGTTCGTACAGCTGCTGCTAAGTTGCTTCAGTCGTGTCCGACTCTGTGCGACCCCATAGACGGCAGCCCACCAGGCTCGCCCGTCCCTGGGATTCTCCAGGCAAGAACACTGGAGTGGGTTGCCATTTCCTTCTCCAATGCATGAAAGTGAAAAGTGAAAGAAAAAAAAAAAAAGAAAAGTGAAAGGGAAGTTGCTCAGTCGTGTCCGACCCTTAGCGACCCCATGGACTGCAGCCTACCAGGCTCCTCCATCCATGGGATTTTCCAGGCAAGAGTACTGGAGTGGGGTGCCATTGCCTTCTCCGAGTTTGTACAGCTAGTAAATAAATATTAGCTTTGGGAGTCACACATGGGTTTCTTATCTAAACCCCCCAGTTTGTCTACTATTTAACACTGTAGGTACATTTTAAACAATGAACTAGTACCTGCCCTATTAAACATTTCACTGGAAATATGTGTCAAACACCTATGTTTTTTTTTTTTTGTGGGGTTACTTGTTTTGAAGATATTTCATAAACCTTTCCATGTCTTGTCAGAAAAGTCTTCTTCAAGATCTCATGTTGAAATTTAAATGGCCCCCCCCCCCCCACCTCTTTAGAACGGTCTTCCCTGGTGGCTCAGATGGTAAAGCACCTGCCTCCAATGTTGGAGGCCCAGGTTCGATCCCTGGGTTGGGAAGATCTCCTAGAGAAGAGAATGGCTACCCACTCCAGTATTCTTGCCTGGAGAATTCCATAGACAGAGGAGCCTGGTGAGCTAATGGTCCATGGCGTTGCAAAGAGTCGGACACAACTGAGAAACTAACACTTTCTCTTTAGAACAGCTAATGAAAAGGTGTAAACTGGTCACATTATTTCTCTTCTGTATTCTGTATGGACTCTTACGTATTTCATTTTACAGTTTTTAAGACCTTGGGTGAGTCTGAAGGACACTCAGATCTCAGCTAATCTTAAAATTCTTTGCTGCAGACTATCAACTATCTGAGTATTTAGAAAAAAAGAGTCAATTGATTGTTTTTGTAGGTATTGTGGTGTAGATATTTGGTATGCTATAATCATAGTTGTTGTCTTTTTCTGTGCTGAGTTAATTCAACTTGTGACTAGTGCTGCTAAGTCCACTGTCTTGGTAATGTTTAAAAACAAAACACAAACAAAACTGCACTCCCTGACCTTGGGCTGTGCTGCCTGCAAGATGTTTATTGGCAAGTAACCAGAGAGCAGCTGACCTTCACATGGCACTAAGGCTCTGCCTTATGCATTATGCCCTGTAATCTCACAACAATACAATGAGGTAGGTACTATTATTATCCCTGAGAGGCTAAGCAGCTTGCCTAGGGTCATACTACCAAGGAAAATGGTGGAGCCAAGTTTCTAAACCAGATAGCCTGGACTGGAGACTAACCTCTGAAACTACTTCATCTCCTCCTGCACAAAAGAACACATATCAGGGGGGAAGAAAGTTCTGGAAAACAACTCAAGGCACAGAGTAAGAATACGGTACACTCAGATTGGCACCAGAAGGCTTCAGAAAGAAGATTGTGAGCATAGCATCAGGGCAGAGTGGGACTTAATTGGCAAAGCTGAGAACAGAGGCATCATGACAGGAATGGGCAGGGCTTGCTCTGTGGGGTAAAACAGCATCAGGATAATAGCAGGAATCTAGGTTATGTAGTTTTTAGTAAAATTTTACCTACGTCTATGCCTTCATTTCTCTTTCTGGTTTTCCTTAAGAAGAAAACAAAATGCAAATAACTACTATAGGACCATAAAGCACTCAAACAGACATAAAACAGAAACATCAGTGTATAAACAGTACAATTTTTATTGACTGAAGTCATTTCTTCTTACTGGTGTACTACAACTGGCCTCATCATTTCATAGCTTCGAAAATCTCCTTTACCTGAATTTAAATCAAGCTGTTTAAATTGTGTTAATGGTTATTCCTTACTTTAATTGAATGAGAGGATTTCCCACTACCCCCCTTCCCCATCCTTACTTGAATTCTGGCACCCTGTAACAAATCTATGTCAAAGATACTATAGCACAGGAAGCCCAAACTTATTAATGGATTGTGTTGCAGAGTATCACTGTAAATTAGCTATTTGGAACCCGGGATTAATTTTCCCATGGAAATAGTAGTTAAGTTCCTAGTGGGTCTACAAAGCTTGCTTAACCAGGAACGTAGCAAAACAGTCACCTTTGTGTTGATCTCTGCCTATTATTCTGAGGACTCCATGGATTTCTTTTCTTATTACAATGTTTTAGCTAACAATCACCTTGGGGACACAGTTTTCTCATTACAAGTTTTAGAAACAGTTGACTATCACAATTTTGCTCAAATCTAACCTTTGATACTGCTTTGGGGGGTGTTTGTTTCTACTAAGTGAAAAGTATTAGTCGCTCAGTTGTGTCCCACTCTTTGTGACCCCATGGACTGCAGCCCTCCAGGTTTAGGCTCAGTCTCCTCTGTCCATGGAGTTATCCAGGCAAGAATACTGGAGTGGGAAGCCATTCCCTTCTCCAGGGGATCTTCCCAACCCAGGGATAGAACCTGGGTCCTCTGCACTGCAGGCAGATTCTTTACTGTCTGAGCCACAGGGAAGCCCCTTCTTTCTACTAACCATTACTTAAAACACAGCTTCAGTTGGAGAGGTGTTTTCCTCAGTCTAAGGTCAGTCTAAGAAGGGAATATCAGACCACCTGACCTGCCTCCTGAGAAATCTGTATGCAGGTCACGAAGCAACAGTTAGAACTGGACATGGAACAACAGACTGGTTCCAAATCAGGAAAGGAGTACCTCAAGGCTGTATATTGTCACCCTGCTTATTTAACTTACATGCAGAGTACGTCATGAGAAATGCTGGGCTGGATGAAGCACAAGCTGGAATCAAAATATACAGATGACATCACCTTTATGGAAGAAAGTGAAGAAGAACTAAAGCACCTCTTGATGAAAGTGCAAGAGGAGAGTTAAAAAGTTGGCTTAAAACTCAACATTCAGAAAATGAAGATCATGGCATCCAGTCCCATCACTTCATGGCAAATAGATGGGGAAACAATGGAAACAGTGAGAGACTTTATCTTGGGGAGCTCCAAAATCACTGCAGATGGTGACTGCAGCCATGAAATTAAAAGATGCTTGCTCCTTGGAAGAAAAGTTATGACCAACCTAGACAGCATATTAAAAAGCAGAGACATTACTTTGCCAACAAAGGTCCGTCTAGTCAAAGGTCTTGTTTTTCCAGTAGTCATGTGTGGATATGAGGGTTGGACCATAAAGAAAGCTGAGTGGTGAAGAACTGATGCTTTTGAACTGTGGTATTGGAGAAGACTCTTGAGTCCTTTGGTCTGCAAGGAGATCCAACCAGTCCATCCTCAAGGAAATCAGTCCTGAATATTCATTGGAAGGACTGATGCTGAAGCTGAAGCTCCAGTACTTTGGCCACCTGATGTGAAGAACTGACTTATTGGAAAAGACCTTGATGCTGGGAAAGACTGAAGATGGGAGAAGGGGACAACAGAGGATAAGATGGTTGGATGGCATCACCGACTTAATGGACATGAGTTTGAGCAAGCTCCAGGAGTTGGTGAGGGACAGGCAAGCCTGACATGCTGCAGTCCATGGGGTCGCAAAGAGTCGGGCACAGCTGAGCAACTGAACTGAAGGTTGGGGTCAAAAGAAATGGCCAGAGACTGCCAAGGCTGAAGTGATGTCACCTTCTTTGCCTGCAGTGTGACAAGGCAGTGATATGGCACTGGGGACATGTCCTGTCCCTGCTGCTGCAGGTGACTATCTGCCTCCTGGAGAGTATCTTCTATCCCTTATGGGGATTTGAAAAAAAAAAGACATTTCTGGCTTGGTATTAGATAGTTGTTTCCAGGATTCAGTGCCCTTGGGTAGGTGTCAGAACTTGGAGATTATCTGATCGTGTGTGCTTTGACTGTAGTTCAATCTCTAATATAGAAATTTCACATTCGAATAACCTAAAGCTACGATGAGGATATGTCCCAAATATAATGCTTGTCTCAAAAATGTTTTCGTCAGGGCATAAAAACCATAAGAAAACTAAAATCTTTGTTTTAGATAGAAACATTACCAACAAATGTTTCCAAAACAGAAAGTAAAAAAAAAAATTGTACATGTATGGCCACCGTAATAGTGAGGCAGGAGACAGTGGGCCTCTGGGCTGGACATCTGGTATTTGTCAAGTAGAATAAAATCCAAGCTTTATTCTCACCCAGACACTCCAAGGACAAAGCTAGTGGTAAAAGCTGAGCTCTGCTAGAACAGAGAGATAAAGTACCTGCTCCTGAGGTCAAGGAAAGCCTCCCTGTCTGCACATGTGCAGGAAGGGTTCTTGGGGGCTTCTTGGAAGGCAGAAATGGAGTGGGGAGGCCCACCCATAGTAAGTGTGGACATGCACTCTTAGGCCTCTAGAGTGGGATCCAGCTTAGCAAAAAGGTTGCACATGTATCTTGAGGAGGACCCACGGATCAGTCAGGTGTGAAGAAAGAAACAAGATAACTGGCCAAGGGTAAACAAAGACTTGGAAGGACTGTCCTATATAAGTGATCTACATCGCCTCCATACTGCGCTGCTCTGCACTCAGAACTTCCGTGCTCCTCTCCCGGTGTGCATCTCTGCCTAGTTTCTGACTTACTGTACTACTCTCTAGAGAAGATGCCCATACCCTTTCTCTCCGGGTGTATATCTCTGCCCTGCTTCTAAGCTGGATAAACAAACTGTTTTCCTGTGAGATCTCCCACACATTGTGCTGTCTCTCTAATTATAAACTTTGTACCTGTTTTTACAGTTTTGCCTCCTTGAAACATTCTTGTTTTCAAACAGGGGCAAAAGCCAGGGCCACTTTGCTTCTAGCTCCAATGATCTAGTGGCTAGGATTCTTGGTTTTCATCCAGGTGACCCAGATTTAATTCCTGGGCAGGGAACTAAGATCTCTCCTCAGGACTGCTCACTGCTCTTTCTCTGAAATCAACAGTATGATTTTTGAAAACTTTTAGGCTCTGAACACACTCCACTTCTTTTTACCTCCTTGGAAGGCTTCACACTAGGGACCTTTTGATATGACTTCAGAGTTTGCCTTTAGAAATGTTAAGAGAAACATTTCTGTGATTAGGGAAGGTTTATAATCATACCCCTACTTCTCCCGAAACCCACTAAATTTGTATAATAATGTCTGATGTCACTGGTGATTCTGTCAGCACACATTTGCTAATAAAGGTAGGGCTTTATTGCTTAAAGACATCTAATATATTAAACATGCATAAATCCTTCACTTTAAATCCACACAATCTGTGAATCTAGGTGGTATTTTGTTTTTTGTGGCCGCACCCTGTGGCTTTTGGGATCTTAGATTCCAGACAAGGGCTTGAACCCGAGCCCTTTGCAGTGAAAAGTATGGACTTTAACCATTGGACTGCCAGGGAAGTCCCTAGGTAGTATTTTCATAACTTCACTAGTGTCCACAATAAGGTGGTTAATTTTTGAAAAATTAAATTCACTAATACCAAAAGGCAGATCAATTAAAATTTCTAATAATAGTAAAAATATTAAGGCAAGCATTTCTTATTTCAGCTAAAGGCTAAACAAGCTACTTGTGAAATTAAGGCATAACAGAATAAATAAAAGACACTGCTTTAAAGATCACATAGGTAAACTCTGGCATTCATGGTTCCAGGTCACTTCATCCATTGATTAGATTTTTTAGAAAGTACAATTTTACAACCATAGGTAACATTTCTAATTACACTAGTGCTCCACATATACTGTCCACTTTTAGGATCAGGAAGGAAATCTCTCTTAACCGCAGTGTTTCAGCTGACACATATACATATCAATATATATATGCACTCCTCAAAACAATGGATAGACATAGGAACTAGACCTTCACAAGGGTGAAATAAGCCACTGGCTGCCACTAGTGAATGAAAGGGAGATCTAATTGCTGGCTACTCTGTTTTTGGCAAAGAGTAAATGGCAGAAGGGCTTCCCAGGTGGCTCAGTGGTAAAGAATATGCCTGTCAATGCAGGAGCCGCAGGTTCGATCCCTGGGTTGGGAAGAGCCCCTAGAGAAGGAAATGGCATCCCAGTCTAGTATTCTTGCCTGGGAAACCCTACAGACAGAGAAGCCTGGAAGGCTACAGTCCATGGCGTCCCAAAAGAGTTGGACACAACTTAGTGACTAAATTACAAAAAAATGGCAGAAACAGCATTTCCAGATATAGAGTATAGAGCAGTGGTAGGTACCTCAGCAACTATACAGCAAAAGGATTTGGAATCTTTGGAAAGCCCAAGAAGATCTACACTCCTTGAAAGTGAAGGTAATTATCCCAACAGTATTTAAAACATAAGGGGAAAGGAGTAGGAGGAGGGGAGGAAGGAAAGAAAAATAGCATTTTTTTGGAGCTGTTCGGGGAATTAAACCAGAGCCCATAGAAAGAAGTGTACAGCACACACTGACATGAATGTCAGTGTATGGCAAAACCACTACAATATTGTAAACTAAGTAGCCTCTAACTAAAATAAATACATTTAAATTAAAAAAAGTGTCCAGCAAAGTTACCAAGATATATTAGGTGCTCAGTTTAGTTCAGTCGCTCAGTCATGTCAGACTCTTTGTGACCCCATGGACTGCAGCACGCCAGGCCTCCGTGTCCATTGCCAACTCCCGGAGTTTACTCAAACTCATGTTCATTGAGTCTGTGATGCCATCCAACCATCTCATTCTCTGTCATCCCCTTCTCCTGCCACCTTCAATCTTTCCCAGCATCAAGGTCTTTTCCAATTAGTCAGTTCTTCACATCAGGTGGCCAAAGTATTGGAGCTTCAGCTTCAGCATCAGTCCTTCCAATGAATATTCAGGACTGATTTCCTTTAGGATGGACTAGTTGGATCTCCTTGCAGTCCAAGGGACTCAAGAGTCTTCTCTGACACCACAGTTCAAAAGCATCAGTTCTTCCCCACTCAGCTTTCTTTATGGTCCAAATCTCACATCCATGACTACTGGAAAAACAATGCCTTTGACTAGATGGAACTTTGTTGGCAAAGTAATGTCTTTGCTTTTGAATATGCTGTCTTTAATAGGTTGGTCATAACTTTTCTTCCAAGGAGCAAGCATCTTTTAATTTCATGGCTGCAGTCACCATCTGCAGTGATTTTTGAGCCCCCCCAAAATAAAGTCTCTGTTTCCACTGTTTTCCCATCTATTTGCTATGAAGTGATGGGACCAGATGCCATGATCTTCGTTTTCTGAATGTTGAGCTTTAAGTGAACTTTTTTACTCTTCTCTTTCATCAAGAGGCTCTTTAGTTCTTCTTCACTTTCTGCCATAAGGGTGGTGTCATCTGCATATCTGAGGTTATTGATATTTCTCAAAGCAATCTTGATTCCAGCTTGTGCTTCATCCAGCCCAGCATTTCTCATGACGTACTCTGCATATAAGTTAAATAAGCAGGGTGACAATATACAGCCTTGACGTACTCCTTTCCTGATTTGGAGCCAGTCTGTTGTTCCGTGTTCAGTTCTAACCGTTGCTTCCTGACATGCATACAGATTTCTCAAGAGGCAGGTGCTCAACGTTAGCCAAATTTGAGTACCAGAAATTTTACTGGGCAAAATAGGGTTATTTAAGGTTAACTATGTCAGTAGTTTTGTTAGCACCTGTAGTTTCTAGGAATTAAGAGATATAACACCTGAAATGAGTTCAGCTACAAATAGAAATTAACACTGACCAATGAAGAGATACCCCACGCCCAAGGGAAGAGAAACCCAAGTAAGATGGTAGGTGTTGCAAGAGTGCATCAGAGGGCAGACACACCGAAACCATACTCACAGGAAACTAGTCAATCTAATCACACTAGGACCACAGCCTTGTCTAACTCGATGAAACTAAGCCATGCCAGTGGGGCAACCCAAGATGGACGGGTCATGGTGGAGAGGTCTGACAGAATGTGGTCCACTGGAGAAGGGAATGGCAAAGCACTTCAGTATTCTTGCCTTGAGAACCCCATGAACAGTATGAAAAGGCAAAATGATAGGATACTGAAAGAGGAACTCCCCAGGTCAGTAGGTGCCCAATATGCTACTGGAGAATAGCAGAGAAATAACTTCAGAAAGAATGAAGGGATGGAGCCAAAGCAAAAACAATACCCAGCTGTGGATGTGACTGGTGATAGAAGCAAGGTCCGATGCTGTAAAGCGCAATATTGCATAGGAAACTGGAATGTCAGGTCCATGAATCAAGGCAAATTGGAAATGGTCAAACAAGAGACGACAAGAGTGAATGTCAACATTCTAGGAATCAGCGAACTCAAATGGACTGGAATGGGTGAATTTAACTCAGATGACCATTATATCTACTACTGCGGACAGGAATCCCTCAGAAAAAATAGAGTAGCCATCATGGTCAACAAAAGAGTCCATAATGCAGTACTTGGATGCAATCTCAAAAACGACAGAATGATCTCTGTTCGTTTTCAAGGCAAACCGTTCAATATCACAGTACTCCAAGTCTATGCCCCAACCAGTAATGCTGAAGAAGCTGAAACTGAACAGTTCTATGAAGACCTACAAGACCTTTTAGAACTAACACCCCAAAAAGATGTCCTTTTCATTATAGGGGACTGGAATGCAAAAGTACGAAGTCAAGAAACACCTGGATAACAGGCAAATTTGGCCTTGGAATACAGGCCAAAGCAAATATAAGCAGGGCAAAGACTAATGGAGTTTTGCCAAGAAAATGCACTGGTCATAGCAAACACCGTCTTCCAACAACACAAGAGAAGACTCTACACATGGACATCTCCAGATGGTCAACACCAAAATCAGATTGATTATGTTCTTTGCAGCCAAAGATGGAGAACCTCTATACAGTCAGCAAAAACAAGACTGGGAGCTGACTGTGGCTCAGATCATGAACTTCTTATTACCAAATTCAGACTTAAATTGAAGCAAGTGGGGAAAACCACTAGACCATTCAGGTATGACCTAAATCAAATCCTGTATGATTATACAGTGGAAGTGAGAAATAGATTTAAGGGCCTAGAGCTGACAGATAGAGTGCCTGATGAACTATGGAATGAGGTTCGTGACAGTGTACAGGGGACAGGGATCAAGACCATCCCCATGGAAAAGAAATGCAAAAAAGCAAAATGGCTGTCTGGGGAGGCCTTACAAATAGCTGTGAAAAGAAGAGAAGCGAAAAGCAAAGGAGAAAAGGAAAGATATAAGCATCTGAATGCAGAGTTCCAAAGACTAGCAAGAAGAGATAAGAAAGCCTTCCTCAGAGATCAATGCAAAGAAATAGAGGAAAACAACAGAATGGGAAAGACTAGAGATCTCTTCAAGAAAATTAGAGATACCAAGGGAACATGTCATGCAAAGATGGGCTCGATAAAGGACAGAAATGGTATGGACCTAACAGAAGCAGAAGATACTAAGAAGAAGTGGCAAGAATACACAGAAGAACTGTACAAAAAAGATCTTCACGACCCAGATAATCATGATGGTGTGATCACTGACCTAGAGCCAGACATCCTGGAATGTGAAGTCAAGTGGGCCTTAGAAAGCATCACTACGAACAAAGCTAGTGGAGGTGATGGAATTCCAGCTGAGCTATTTCAAATCCTAAAAGATGATGCTGTGAAAGTGCTGCACTCAATATGCCAGCAAATTTGGAAAACTCAGCAGTGGCCACAGGACTGGAAAAGGTCAGTTTTCATTCCAATCCCAAAGAAAGGCAATGCCAAAGAATGCTCAAACTACCGCACAATTGTACTCATCTCACACGGTAGTAAAGTAATGCTCAAAATTCTCCAAGCCAGGCTTCAGCAATATATGAACCGTGAACTTCCAGATGTTCAAGCTGGTTTTAGAAAAGGCAGAGGAACCAGAGATCAAATTACCAACATCCACTGGATCATGGAAAAAGCAAGAGAGTTCCAGAAAAACATCTATTTCTGCTTTATTGACATTGCCAAAGCCTGTGACTGTGTGGATCACAATAAACTGTGGAAAATTCTGAAAGAGATGGGAATACCAGACCACCTGACCCGCCTCTTGAGAAATCTGTATGCAGATCAGGAAGCTACAGTTAGAACTGGACATGGAGCAACAGACTGGTTCCAAATAGGAAAAGGATTATGTCAAGGCTGTACATTGTCACCCTGCTTATTTAACTTCTATGCAGAGTACATCATGAGAAACGCTGGACTGGAAGAAACACAAGCTGGAATCAAGATTGTCAGGAGAAATATCAATAACCTCAGATATGCAGATGACACCACCCTTATGGCAAGAAGCGAAGAAGAACTAAAAAGCCTCTTGATGAAAGTGAAAGAGGAGAGTGAAACAATTGGCTTAAAACTCAACATTCAGAAAACGAAGATCATGGCATCCGGTCCCATCACTTTATAGGAAATAGATGGGGAAACAGTGGAAACAGTGTCAGACTTTATTTTTCTGGGCTCCAAAATCACTACAGATGGTGACTGCAGCCACGAAATTAAAAGACGCTTACTCCTTGGAAGGAAAGTTATGACCAACCTAGACAGTATATTCAAAAGCAGAGACATTACTTTGCCAACAAAGGTGCGTCTAATCAAGGCTATGGTTTTTCCTGTGGTCATGTATGGATGTAAGAGTTGGACTGCGAAGAAGGCTAAGCGCCGAAGAATTGATGCTTTTGAACTGTGGTGTTGGAGAAGCCTCGAGAGTCCCTTGGACTGCAAGGAGATCCAACCAGTCCATTCTGAAGGAGATCAGCCCTGGGATTTCTTTGGAAGGAATGATGCTAAAGCTGAAACTCCAGTACTTTGGCCACCTCATGCGAAGAGTTGACTCATTGGAAAAGACTCTGATGCTGGGAGGGATTGGGGGCAAGAGGAGAAGGGGACGACAGAGGATGAGATGGCTGGATGGCATCACTGACTCGATGGACGTGAGTCTGAGTGAACTCCGGGAGTTGGTGATGGACAGGGAGGCCTGGCGTGCTG
Source organism: Bos taurus (assembly GCF_002263795.3). Taxonomy (NCBI): domain Eukaryota; kingdom Metazoa; phylum Chordata; class Mammalia; order Artiodactyla; family Bovidae; genus Bos; species Bos taurus. Next base: position 94,425,880 of record NC_037329.1, on the reverse strand, counting down.
CGATCCATGGGGTCGCAAAGAGTCGGACACGACTGAGTGACTGAACTGAAGTGAATCAAATTCACCCATGTTGCAACTGTAGCAGGATTTCTTTTTTGTTTGGGCTGTAATTCCCTCAGACTAGGCTATTTAGCTCAGCTGGTGGAAAAACTTGATGGATCACAGCCCTGTACAAGTCAAACGTTACAAAGAGAAAGACACTGAAATGGTACCATATTTGCACCATGTTATGAACATACCCCTATCCCCATACAGGTATCCCTCAAAAAAGCTTGCTGGTCACAAGAGGGACTGCATAAAAGGGTGCAGTCAGCTGAAATCAAACACATCTTAATGTCTTGAAAAATTGAAAGTATTTCTACAAAGTCATGTCATGCATAAGGAACAAGTTGCTCAAAATCATATTTTTCAACTCCACTAGATTTCATTAAGGGAACGGATTTCCTTGTTATGACCGAAGTGTTTGATTTCTAAACACTGAAAAAAACCCCAAAATTGTAAATAGAACACAACTTTAAAACTGAGGCTTCTGAGATATTAAGAATCAGTTAATTTTTTAATTACTTCAGATTTTTCTAGCAAATAGTAAGATAAAAAATCTAGAAAAAAACCAAGACTATTCAGGTACCGTATTCAAACTGAGATAATAAAGATGTGGGTGAGAATGAAAATACTTAGTATCTGTTATATGCATTATCTGAACTCACTTTAATATTATGGGAATTTTGACATTTGGAAGCTCAAAAAATAAACATTTTAAGGTGAGTCATCAGTTATTTTTACATGCTTTTTAGTCAATTTTAAATTAAAGGAATTAAATATTCTACTGATATAAGACACTGCTTTACAAATTCATTTCCACTATGTCAGGCAATCTGCATCAGAAAAATAACTTTTAGTACAAGATTCATCATTTCCTGTAAAAATAGAAAAAGATCTTTTGTTCATTTTCTAGTATTCTTCTCTTTCTTTACAAAATTAGCAAAATATCTCTGCGATTTGTTTTCCTCCAGTAAGATTTCTGTGGCATTGTTGCAAGTGAGCAGCATCCTTCTGTCCCTCATCTTTCTGTTATCTCAGCTTTGATCCCCCCATCCTGGGTAACTTTGATCCCCTCTATCTACTAACCTTTTGTTTATTGAAGAAAAGCTGATTCATGACATCCATTGTAATATATTAAAACTAATTCATAGCTTGGCAACACATTGGAAGTTCTGAACATTTCAACTCTAACAAAAGCAGACACACTCATTCTCAATTCTGTGACACAGAAAGTGGTCAGCAACATGTGCAATGCACCAAAAATCTAAATTTTAAAGGATATAAACTAAACAACAACAAAAAAATTAAATGCCTGGATATAATTCTAAGTAAGCAACTTTACCTAAAGAAAATCTAAAGCTGTCTTTATAGCCTATTTGGAGTTTTCCAGTAATCTTTCTTCACAAGCAGACCATAAGAGCGTTAGGATTATTTCTAGAAACACGGTCAGTTATACTTGAGTTGTATTTAACCCCCCAGTGATCTCTGTCTTAATTTGCACTGTGAAAAATAAACAGCTGTATCTTTCCTTTCTGGACAGTCAATAGGTTTTATTTACATTGCTTTGGGAAAAGGAGACAAAAGACATCCCTTTAAAATTGTCGTCCAGCAATCTCAGTTTGGAAGGGAATATATAGCATAAATTTATATATATAAGGAAAGAAATATCTCTATACACAAAAACGTATAAATAAGCAGACAAATAAAGTGGCTAGGAAGTATCTTGAAGTTCAAATTTATAAAATGACCATCAAACCCAGAACTTAAATCTGTAATGGAAAAAAAAAAAATCATTATTAGGCTGAAAAAAAATTCAAATACCGCTATCACGAACATGGAAAAAAAAATTAAATAGAAAACAGAAAACAATAATCACCGGAAAACCTGTGTCTTGTAAAGATTTCTTTCCATCAGAAGATGCAGAAACATTTTCCCCCCTGGAGTAAACGCAAACGTTTCTGAGGCACCCCCAGTTTCTTCCCCGCTTTCTCCCCCAGGCGCCGGTGGAGACGGCCGGTGTGGACTTTTTTCCAGAGATGAGAAGCATAAATTTGTACTTTATCGGGAGCGGGTGCACTTTTCCCCCTGGCCCCCCTTTGCTCTGCCTCCAAGATGGTAGGAAAGTTGTCGTTTCGGAGGGCAGAGGAGCGGCTCTCTGGTGTTATGTCCTCGCAGTGCCTGTAGTGGTGCTGTAGGAGGCTGCTGCCTCTTCTTGTGCAGCCCCGGCAGCCCTGCCTTCTTGGCTGGAGAGTATATTCAGGGATTTCCCCTTAATAATCACCGACCCTGGGAGCACTTTTTAGTTTCCAAAATAAAAATATGATCCTCACCCCTCTTGCTTGACAGGGAAAGGCTCTCGCTGGAGCCCAGGGGGGAGCAGTAGCAGCGGCAGCCGAGCTTCCTAGTCCATTGCCAGCGCCTCTCACTCTGATCTGTCAGCCCAGCCGAGGGAAAAGGGGGGAAGGAGAAAAAAAAAAAAAAGCAGCTGAAAGGTAAGCAGAAGCGGCCCCAGGCCCGGCCCACATCCCCGGGCTCCCGTAGGGCGGCGGGCTGGGCCGCGCAGGCAGGGCGGGCGGCGAGCACGCTTACGTGAGGCCGGGGATTCGCCGGCCCGCGCCAGGCCTCGGGCAGAGAATGAAAGGGTGAGAGGGCCGGCGCCGGGGTGGTGGGGGCTGGGGACTCGGGGGCCTGGGGGGGCGCCCACGGGCAACGACGGCGGGCCGCCGGCCAGGGGTCCAGCCGGGGCCGAAGCGGGGCGAGCGGCGCGGCCTGCGCGGGCCGGGGTAGGGGTGTGGAGCGGGGGGGTTGGGGGTGCCGGTTAGGCCTCGGGCCGGCGGGCCCCGTAGCGGCCGCGCCCTGTCCCCTGCCCCCGCACCCCGGGCCTCCTCGCGCCCCTTCGGGTCCCTCGGGGCCTCCAGGCGGGACGGCAGCGCTGCTGGGCCGAATCCTGCGCGGGCCCCCCGGAGGTTCCCCGGCGGGGCGGCAGGCCCGGGGTGGCCGGGACAGGGGCGTCAGGGCCTAAGAGTGGGGAATGGGCGTCCAGCCGCTCCCTCCCCCGAGTCTCTCGACGACGTCCCCCACCCCCGATTCCGGTAATAGTTGGATTTATTTCTCCCCCTCCTCTGCGCTCCGGGCGGCCCAGGCCGGGGCGGGGCGGGCGGCCTTGCGGGCGTGGGGTGGGGTGGAGGGGCGGTGGAGGAGTCAGGTGCAGCCGCGGCCCGGAAAGTTTCCTTTTAGGCCCGAATTGGGGGCTGGCCTCCTTTCGGGGAGCCCCGGTCCTAGCGCTCGCGACCCCCGAGGGCGTGGGGGAGAGCACTCGGCTATTTTGAAACTCTTTGCCAGTTCCTGTCCGTGGAAGGTACTCCGCCCCTGCACCCCTCGCCCGCGCCCCACCCCGTTCCCCGGTGAGCCCTTCCAGGGCTGCAAACTCCAGCCCCGTCCCCGGGAGCCCCCCGGCTGGGGAGAGGGTCCTCTCTGCCCGTTTGCAAAAGTTTTCCAGGGGATTTGTCTTAGCTGATTAGTTAGTGACTGGGCTTGTTGCAGTGGGAAAGGGAGGAGGTACATTCAGGTGGTATTTCTACTGGGCAGGCTTTTCTAATCGCTTTTTTAGCCCTTACCCCAGGAAGCGAGAGTGTTTATTTTCAGACCGAGCACCCACCCTTCCTCCCATCCCGGACTTCTTCGAGTCCCGAGCCCCCTTTTCTGGACAGCCTTGCAGAGGGAAAGATGTAGGGAGGGGGGAGGAGACTGTCAGGGAGGGAGAGGGGGGCTGGATGTCTGGAGCAGCCCCTAGATGGAGGAGTTTTCCTGTCCTGTTTGGTCACTGTCCGGGAAAACAAACACGGGGACTGGACCCAAGGCGGGGACCCTGGTTGTCAGGACGGACCCCGCTGGGAAGCACTAAGAACGAGGAGGGAGGTGGAGGTGGGCAGGGCAGCTCCTGAAACAAGGTCTACAGTTTAAGGATCGTCCGTTTATTTTTTTCTGATAATAGCTATTTGGATTTTTGTGATACTCTTCGACCCTAGAAATAGAAAAGTGGGGGATTTTTAAGGAAACTTGTTATTGCCGCAACTCAGAAGGGTCTGTGGAAGAGCCCTCAGGGAACTGAACAGTGTGGTTTGGCTATTTCCCCCCTCCTCTATGTTTAAACGGATTTAATTTTAGCTATATTTTGGTGCCGTGAGTTTTGAAAGTTTTTTTTTTTTTTTTTTTAATGTATAAAACTTAAAATTCCAAATCTAAATTTCCTGGTTTTCGGGGATGGGACGTTTCCTGTGGCTCCACTTAACCTCCTGGTGTTCTTTAGTGTGTGGAAGTCAAATGTTAATGTGCCCTGCCCGCCCCCACCCCCCAACCCGCCCCCAGCGTGGGATTGTCTGGGGAGGTGGTTTTTCCTCTTTTATTGGCTCTTTTGTTCCCAGCCGTTTTTAAGTAGACCTGGACCTGGGGCCAGAGGCTGTGTGTAGGTATGTGTGTCCCGCCTGGTAGCAGGCTGTGGAGCTGGCTGGCAGAGGTGTTCCACACTGACCACTCACCCCCAGAGTACTATTATCCAGGAGATGCTGGCACTTGCAGGGCAGTGGGTAACCCACCACAGGGTCAGTGCTGACTTCTGTTCCGCGTGGAAGTGAGATTCCTTCTGTGGAGTCTTACTAAGTGTGTCTCCTTTTCTTTTTGTTTGCCTGAAATAAAACTCCTGTTTCTCTACAAGGACAGCCATCCAGCCATTTAGTATTTTGCTAAAGAAAGAAACACTTGATATTTGAAATTGTGTGGATTTCATACCCAAAATGTAAATTACATTTAATGGTTGTTTAACTTTATTGATTTATTGAAATTGCTTGTTGATTTGGATGTTTTCATAAACTTGTGTACCCAAAATTGTTACTTCAGTTATAGTTTGTCCTTATTTTTAGAGCACAATGTATGGAAGAAATCAGTCTATGAATCTCTTAGGACATTTTGAGGTTTTTAAAAAAAATCTCTTTGCTTCCTAATTTGATATTTTTAAGGTGTATTGTTGGCTTCCTATTCCCAGACTTTCAAAATGTGTATATGTACAAATCCCGAAAGTTTTGTATCCCACCACCCCTGCAGTCTTTCCTGATCTAATCATTCCATGGGCTACTTTATTTTTGAAGGAATAGTGGGTTTGATAATCTAAAAAGTTACATTGTGTTTGAAACTTAAAAAAAAAGGCTTTCAAGGCAAATATTGAATTAAATTTTAGTGGCTAAGGTAATATAAGTGAAGTGAAGTCACTCAGTCGTGTCCGACTCTTTGCGACCCCATAGCTTACCAGGACCGTAGCTTACCAGGCTCCTCGGTCCATGGGATTTTCCAGGCAAGAGTACTGGAGTGGGTTGCCATTTCCTTCTCCAGGGGATCTTCCCAACCCAGGGATCGAACCTGGGTCTCCTGCATTGCAGGCAGGCGCTTTACCGTCTGAGCCACCGGGGAAGAAAGTAGTATACTTTTTCACTATTAAATATTTAGTTTCAAAAGTAGATGTTTATTTTCATTTATAAGTCTGAAGTAATCAAGTTTTCTTTCCTGTGAAAGATTGTGTAAGGAAATTTGTATCCCCTACCCCAAACCATTTTTCTCAGTAAATCATGTTAATACTATTGTAGAGAATTGAAATTACAGTTTAGATGGATTTTAAAATTTCTAAGTCAGAGCACCCAAAATTAAACATGTCACTTCAAAAAAAGAAAAAGGCTAATCCATTCAGTATTACCTGAATTGTTCCCCCAGAGTTAGCTCTCACTATCCAGGTTTGGAACCATAGTTATGGATAAGGAGAGGACATTTATATTTGAATACAGTTAGATGGCAATGGTCTCAGACTAGTGGCACCCAGTCTCTTCCCCCCACATACCTCGTAACCTGTAAACAATGGATGAATGGATGATACTGGGTTGGAGGCAGCCAATTGTCCCCAAAGGAGATACTCCACAGCAAATACAATGGTGTTCCATCTAAGCCCATTTAATTTATGCTAATGCAGCTCTGTGCTTTGCAAAACAAACAGCAGTGGAGTCTTCTTCTCACTTCCATCAGGTAGATTTTGTCCCAGAACCTCAACTGTAATGACTCGTCCTGGCTTTTTTGGGACACTCGCAGAGATACTCTTTTCCCGCTCCTCTCTTTTTTTCCCTGATTGCACTTAGGATGCTCGGTTACTTGGTTCGGTTTCTTTTCCTGAATGTGACTTGGTTTTAAGACAGCTTTTTGGTCGCATTTTATTTGTAGCAGGCTCAGACGGTAAAAGCGTCTGCCTGCAATGCGGGAGACCTGGGTTCGATTCCTGGGTCGGAAAGATCCCCTGGAGAAGGAAATGGCAATCCACTCCAGCACTCTTGCCTGGAAAATCCCATGGACGGAGGAGCCTGATGGGCCACAGTCCATGGGGTCGCAAAGAGTCGGACTTGACTGAGCGACTTCACTTTCACTTTCACTTTCACCCTACAGTCAGCCACATTTGAACTGGGTCTTGAGTTCTGATCCCAGCCAGTTCTTGCACTGGGCAGGTTCTTCAGCTTTATCTGTAAAATGGAAAAAACTTTTTTCTTTTGATATAAAGATTAGATAAGGTAGCTCATGTACTTGACTCTTAACTCACCTAGGCCACTTTACTCTTCTGTGCTCTATACTATTCCCCTTGGCCACTTTGGGCTTCCTTGTGGCTCAACAGCTGGTAAAGAATCCACCTGCGGTTCGGGAGACCTGGGTTCGATCCCTGGGTTGGGAAGATCTCCTGGAGAAGGGAAAGATTACCCACGCCAGTATTCTGGCCTGGAGAATTACATGGACTGTATAGTCAGTCCACGGAGAAGGCAATGGCACCCCACTCCAGTACTCTTGCCTGGAAAATCCCATGGACGGAGGACCCTGGTGGGCCGCAGTCCATGGGGTCGCTAAGAGTCGGACACGACTGAGCGACTTCACTTTCACTTTTCACTTTTATGCATTGGAGAAGGAAATGGCAACCCACTCCAGTGTTCTTGCCTGGAGAATCCCAGGGACGGGGGAGCCTGGTGGGCTGCCGTCTAAGGGGTCGAACAGAGTCGGACACGACTGAAGTGACTTAGCATAGCATAGCATAGCGTAGTCGGTCCATGGGGTGGCAAAGAGTTGGACATAACTGAGCAATTTTCATTTTCACTTTCAGGCCACTTTACTCTTCTGTTTTCTATACTGTTTCTCGTTTGACTTTTTTTCTGATTAAAGGTAATATTTGAAAGTGAAGTCGCTCAGTAGTGTCTGACTCTTTGCGACCCCGTGGACTGTAGCCTCCCAGGCTCCTCAGTCCATGGGATTTTCCAGGCAAGAATACTGGAGTGGGTTGCCATTTCCTTCTCCAGGGGATCTTCCCAACCCAGGGATCGAACCCTGGTTTCCCTCATTGTAGGCATATGCTTTTACCATCTGAGCCACCAGGGATACCCCAAGGTAATATTTACTCATATTCATTCCATTCAGTCTGCCTGCGATACAGGATACCAGGGTTCCATCCCTGGGTGGGGGAAGATCCCCTGGAGAAGGGAATGGCTACCCACTCCAGTATTCTTGCCTAGGAAATCCTATGGACAAGGAGTCTGGTGGGCTGCTGTCAATGGGGTGACAAAGAGTTGGACACTTTTTGCGTCTAACACTTTCATTCTATTCAAGAGATAACCATTGTTAACATTTTGTGATCTGCGTGTGTGTTTTGTGATTGTGTGTGCATACCACGTGATCTCAGGATCTTCCATTTAACAATGTTGTATACTTTTATACATGGGAGTCGGTGAGGGACAGGGAAGCCTGGCGTGCTACAGTCCGCGGGGTCGCAAAGAGTCAGACATGACTGAGCGGCTGAACTGAACTGATAGTCTCGTATTGGTTAAAAGCTTGGGCGGTGGAGTCACATTGGCTTTGAATCCTACCTATGTGACTTGGATAAATTAATCTCATTAAGTCTCAGTTTATTCATCTGTGAAAGGGGGTGATGATAACACCTTCATAGGGCTGTTGTGATTAAATGAGGAACTGCACATAAAGCCTCATATGTGGTCTTTGTATAATATTTTCCTTTAAGATTTTTAATATTCTCGATGTTAATTTTTTTCAGTGTGAATGAGTGCTTGACTCAGCATATATTAATAATACTAGTAAGTATTTGAGTACAGATACAATATAATATTTACCTTCATGGGGCAAATAAATATTTTTGTGCCAGTAAAAAATTAGCAGTATATTCACAGAAAGTTTCAGCAGCTTGTTGTTAGTCTAGTCTCTGCCATTGAGCTCTTGAGTTGGTAAATGTAAAGAAGTGGTACTTTGTAAGTACACCAGTGGGCAAAGAAGGTGGATTTTCTTCTAGCTCCTTTTAAACTTGAAGCTATATGCGTGCAGGTGTGTGTGTTGAATGGCTTTGAAAAGCTGAATAGTCTGGCTGATTTGGTAGGCTCACCTTGGGAAGGTAGGATGCTTATCTGAGTGATAGTAGAGTTTGCTGAAGCCTGTGCCGCTTCGTTCATTTATCACCTCGGCTTCTTTAGTGGTAGCTCTAGGGTTTGGGAAAGATCAAAGGCAGGAGGACAAGTGGTCAACAGAGGACCAGATGGTTGAATGGCATCACCGACTCAATGGACATGAGTTTGAGCAAACTCTGGGAGATGGGGAAGGACAGAGAAGCCTGGCCTGCTGCAGTCCATGGGGTCACAAAGAGTTGGACACAGCTGAGCAACTGAAAAACAACTGGGCCTTGTAAGAAAAAGATACTTTGTTTGCCCTTGAGGAGTTTTTAGTCTAGTGGAGAAGAAAAATAAAGTTGACATTTACAACATTGAAGGAGGAGGGATAGTTTAGCTTGGAGGAAGGAAAGCTTATTTACTCTGGCCTGGGGCAAAAAGTAAGGATTTTTCCAGGGGGGTGGGTTTCTGCCCAGAGCAAATAGGAGGAGTTAGGCATTCCAGGAGGTGGGACCTATTCTGTATTGCAAATTGTAGGAATCTATAATAGGAGAGGGAGTGGTTGGCTTGGTTAGGTCTTAAGGAGTCTTGTACTTAAGAGGTTTGGATTTCTCATACATTTATGTAGGCCTTTGGCCAAATAAATTATTTGCATTTTAGAGGATTCAGATCGTAAAAAAATGGAACAAAGGAGGGCAAGTGGACAGCTGCTGAGAAGAGATTGAAGGTTTGGACTACCGTGATGGCAATGGGCTTGGAGAGAAGTCAGTGGAGAGGCTGGTTACAGAGGTAAAGTGGTCGTCTTCCGGTAATCGGATGCCGATTTGGGATCCATCCTTGTATAGATAACAGCTGAAGTTGTAGAAAAATTTGGCTTAGTGGTTCTTAGTCTTTTTTGGGAATCTGATAAACTTTCTGGACCCTGCTCCAGTAAAATATATTTGTACATATTTACAGTTATATACATTCAGCTTGAAACCTGGGGTAATGTAGAATAGACTTTAAAATGGAAGCTGGTAAAAGTTTTTGTTTGACATTCACTGTTTGTGTGTCACTTTTAGCACTGACACTTTATAGATGAGGAAACAGATTTGTAAAATAACTTGCTCAGGGTCACATACCTTGTGTTTGAACAGTGCAAATGAGCTACTGACATGGAAGATTTTTGTGAGAAAATTTGGATTTGTATTTTTTGAAAAATTGGAAGATCTGGAAACCATAGGTCCGTGTGTGTGTGTGTGTGTGTGTTTTAATTCCAACAACTTGTTGAAACTGGTTTGAGTCTGCTGCCTTTAGATGAGCAAAGTTTGCCAGTCTTTGCCCACCCCTGTGGCACATAGAGGCATTTCATCTTGCATCCCTATAGAACAAGATTAAAAACATCTTCGGGAACATTGACATTTAAGTGTGGGCGCCAAGAGAAAGGAAGCCACTGACTGAGAAGCCAAAAAGAAATTTTTCAAGAAAGAGAAAGTGGTCAGCGTGTCAAATGCCACAGAGAGGTCAAGTGAGATAAGGATGGAAAAGAGTACCTGGAATTGAGCAACAAAGAGGCCGTTAGTTTCAGATTCTTAGAACAAAAGAACTGTAGCTACAACCTAAGTTTTCTTTTTGTCATGCAATATAAGGTTTCTGTAACAATTGAAAGTGACCCCATGGCAGGGATAGAAACTCAGCATTTGCTGTAAAGGAGTCTTAATTGGAGCTAATAAATGTCATAACCCAATCAAACACTGCTCATTCTGCTAGTATTTTTGTCCCAAGAACGCCAGTGTCTAGATGTTCTGTAGAATGTTGAAAACATTTTTAATATTAGATTTTTAATACCGATAATCACAGGAAACAGTTTTCAGTTGATTCTGTTACTCTAGCCTCAAGAAGGTGGGAGGGCCTGATTTACTGGAGAATTACACTGTATCATTCAGAGAACCACCAGCAGCTGGAGACTGCCTTTCAGCCCGCCTTTCAGCCCTGCAGATCTTTGATTAAAATGATAATACCAATAAACCACTACTTAACTGCTTCTAATAGTAGTTAACATTAAGTGATTACTATGTGCTGGATACCATGCATATTGAAATACCTAATTTAATTCTCCTAAGTGACTCAGTGAGGTACATACTATTATAATCCTCTTTACAACTGAGAGAACTGAAACCTAAATAACTTGCCCAAGGTCAAACACCTAGTAATGAGCTGAGCCCGCTTTAAGCCCCATCTCTGATACCCACTGAAGCCAGTAAGTGCTCTCTACTGCTGCATGAGCTCTCCTTACGTTTCTAATAAATTAGGTAAGAAGCTCAACTAGCATAAAGGTCATTTTAATTGAAATTCATAATGCAGACTTATTTGCACAGTGCTATTTGAGCACAGTATTTGGCACATAGTAGACATTCGATAAGCATTTAACTTAGCTTAAAATACTCTCCTTTGCACTTTGTGTTGAATATTGTTTATATTTTGGGATGATAGGCAGATTTTCTCACTGATCTTTGAATCACACCAGTTGATAGATTTTTATAATTTCTGAGTCTAACACTGATGTGTGGGATATTGCTTTTTTTTTAAATCAATATATTCATCTGTTTAGTTTCACATTTCTATGCTGCATGAAGTTGAGTCAAAACATTTCAAAAAAAACCTAAAATGGGACACTTTTTAAGTTTTTAAGATTTTTCAGACTTTTTAAGCTTTTTCAGACTTTATATGATCTGGGATAAACAAAAATTCTTTTCATTTGTATTAAATATATTAGCTAGCATTCTGAGAATTTAGGTTCACGTTGGATTAGAAAAAAATTGTATGTTGTAGGTCCAAGCCCTTAAAAGGGAGTAGACTATATAAAATTACAGATGGCAATTAGGAGAAAATAGTGTGGCAGTGAAATGAACATGCTTCTGAAACAGGAGACTCAAAAGAGCAGTAATGACACACACAGATTCCACGTGGAGGTGATAGAGTGGCAGTCCCAAAGAGACTAATGTTCACATTTTGCAAATTGGTTTCTGGTTGCTGTTGGAAGACCGAAAGGGCTGTAGGTTGCTTTTGTTAAAAGCTTATCTTTCTTACCTTTTCCCCTACTAATGTCTTATTCCTCTGTATTTGCAAGAAGAAAGAGACTATGGAAGGGAATTGTTTTTATTTTTCATTAAACTCAGCATATAATATCAAGGGATTTCCTTGTTCAGCTGGTAAAGAATCTGCCTACAATGCTGGAGACCTGAGTTTGATCCCTTGGTTGGGAAGATCCTCTGGAGAAAGGGAAAGGCTACCCACTCCAGTATTCTGGCCTGGAGAATTCCATGGACTGTACAGTCCATGGGGTTGCAAAGAGCTGGACATGACTGAGCGACTTGCACATAATAACAAGGAGGATTTTTTAGGAAGATTTTACAGCTACCCATATTTCCTCCTCTTCAATTCTGGTACATGGATATGTTTGCCATGAAAAATTTTTTTGTGTGACTCTCTTCTCAGGTATTTTTTGCTTTTTTGGTAATAACAAATGTATATTAAAGGGTATATTCTAGTGCTGCTGAGAGTGCTTAATTACCTTAATTCTCTTTCACATAAACTTGTTTGTGTTCTTTTTCTAAGCAAGCTATTTCCACAGATGAAGATAGTATCTAGTGTAGTGATAAATTTGGTCTGGTTAAGACTCTTTTTTAAGTGTTATTCATCGTATATTAAAAGGTGTAGCTCTAAATGGATTAGACAATGGGATAGTATTTCAGTGGCATCATATTTAAATACAAGGGTCTATAAGACATTTGATTAAGATCATGTGGCCTTTATACATTATATGTTTCCTCAAATTTTATCTTACAGTGAATGTCAATGAATGAAGGCCATGTGAACTGCGTCTTTGGTGGAGTAGCAGTAAAGAACTTCAGTGTTGGGAGGCTAGATATACAAAATTTTAAAAATGTAGGGTTTTTTTTTCCCCCTGAAATCTATTTTAGTGCTTTTGTCACGATTACTTTTTTTAAGATAGAGAAGACCATATTAATGGTCGTTTCCAGTTTATAGACAAGTGATTTTGATATTAATATCAAATATTATTTGATTAAACAATACTTCTTAAGAAAGAAGTTAGATTCAAAGCTGAAAGCCATTTTCCCTGAACATTCTTTCCTTTTATAGTGTATAAAGTAAGTCTGAACACATCAGGGAATTGAAAATATAGCTATAAAGATTAAATTGGGCTTATTAAAAGAGGGATTTGAAAATGGAGAACAGGGAGGTGATTATTTAAAAAGAAGATGGAAAGTTGGCTTTTAGTAGGATTTTTAAAATGTTACAATTCAAAGAAATAGAAAAAATAATCACAGGTTGATGTAAAAAACATGACGTTTGGAGAGAAGTTGTTTTTAAGGTGTTGCAGTTAGACACTTTGTAATGGCATAGAGATCATTAGCAAGAGCTTTGGCATCCTGTGGCAAATGCTGAAAGATAGACTAATGGATAGATTACTGAATTCTTAGAGTTAGAAAGATGTTGAATAGGCAGATTTTAATGTGTTCTTACATTTATTAAAAAACAATATTTTAATGTTTTTTTAAAAAAGTTATTTGCTAGATAGACCTTGGGTGGAAAATTATATGAATCTGTTTGATGAAAAAATTTTTTTTTAAATATGTATTTATTTTTGGCTGTGCCAGATTTTTGTTGCGCATGGGCTTCTCATTGCAGTGGCTTGTTATGGAGCTTGGGCTCTAGGTGCACCGGCTTCAAGGCTTACAGGTTTAGTTGCCCCACAGCATGTGGGATCTTCTAGAACCAAGGATTTGAACTGTCCTCTGAATTGCAAAGTGGTTTCTTAACCACTGAACCTCATGGGAAGCCCCTAAAACGTTTGATGTTCATGAGATATACGGCGATATTCAAACATTTTAAAGCTTCTAAATTATACTTTCTCTTGGCAAATGGCTATGGCTATTAGAAATCACTGTGTAGACTTAAGTACCAATTTAGTGATTTTTAAGAATTAATTATTGGTGGGTGAATCTAGTAACCTGTTTTGGGTAGACAACCTAGAATTGAGTTGCTATCACAGAAGCCATTTATGTAGGCAGTGTGTACTTACTGAGCAGCTATTTACTTCTGGGCACTGTGCTAGGCTCTGGGTATAATGAAGAACAGGAAACTGTCCCTTTAGAAGCTCATTTCCTAAGAGGGAAGAGAGCAGAAGATCAAGCAAAGTAGACTCTACTGAGGGTTAAAACAGGTAAATGCACAGAATACCTCAAAAGAGCATGGAACTAACTCTGCCTTTGGGAATTTGCATGTGGTGACCACTAAGCTGTGCTCTGAAGGCTAGGACTGGCCAGAGGAGGGGACACAAAGAAGAAGACATCCGTTGTTCTGGACAGAGGGCCTGTCTTTGGTTATGGTGAAGCTGGAGGAGCCTGGGTGCTCAGAGCTTTGGGTAAAATCCTCCAGTTACTCACTTCCTTTCTTTTGAGTGCATTTCACTGCATAGATTATGGAGCTTCCCAGGTGGCTCAGTGGTAAAGAATCCACCTGCCAGTGCAGGAGACACAGGAGATGCAGGTTCAATTCCTTGGTCGGGAAAATCTCCTGGAGGAGGAAATGGCAAACACTCCAGTATTCTTGCCTGGAAAATTCCATGGACAGAGTCTGGCGGGCTACAGTCCATGGGGTTGCAAAGAGTCGGACAAGACTAAGCAATTGAGCACATGTGCACTGCATAGATTGTAATCTTCTAAGGGAAAAAAAGTTGTCTTTTACTATTAATATACTCTGTAGCTTCTCAGAAAATAATGGACTTGTCATAGTGTTTAATAAATAAATGAATACTTGTCATTAAAGCTAGAATCACGTGGATTTGACATAGTGATTATAAATCAAATTTAGTACTTTCTTTAATAGCATGTTTATTCATTAAAATAAATTCAAAATGATCACAAAAGAATATGTTTGCAAAAATTAGACAAGTTTGTTTTATGATTTTATATTTTGGTATATTTTACTATACAGAATTTTTAAAGATACTTCTGGTTAATGATGGCAGAATACTGACATCTCTGTTCTCTCCTCTCTAAACCAACTAAAAAGAATGAGGAGAATGAGAAACAGAAGAGAAACTCAATCTTTGATAACAAAACCTTATAATTTGAACGTATGAATTAGTTTTAAGTGCAGTGGGAATTGAACCAGGGCAAGAAAGGATGCAAGGAGAGATGCTGCTGCTGCTGCTAAATTGCTTCAGTCATGTCCGACTCTGTGCGGCCCCATAGGTGGCGGCCCACCAGGCTCCCCCATCCCTGGGATTCTCTAGGCAAGAACACTGGAGTGGGTTGCCATTTCCTTCTCTGCAAGGAGAGGTGATTTCCTCTATATAACTCAAGCAGAGTGCTGGGAAACATCGTGAGGACAAAACTAGTGACCCTCTCACTAGGAATGGCAAGGTTGGTATGTACATTGTGCTCCCTGAGTGGCGAGAGAGGTGGGATTGAATACTGTATGCGTGCTAAGTTGCTTCAGTCGTGTCCGATTCTGTGCGACCCTGTTGACTGTGGCCCACCAGGCTCCTCTGTCCATGGGGTTCTTCAGACAAGACTGTTGGAGTGGGTTGCCATGCCCTTCTCCAAACAAGCTGTACAGTTGAACTATTTTTGCAGGAAGTTAAGCGTAGAGGAGAAACTGGCAGCATGCAGCTATATAGCTGTGTATCTGGTCAGCTGAAGAAAAATAAAGCCTAAATGACCATCCCCCCAAATCTATGCCATGTGGGCCCTTTTGAGTAGGGGAGACTAGTCCAGCATTGAGTCAAGCCTTAAGGGAGAAATATTGAAGATGATCATTTTCAGAAAGAACTGAGAAAGTAAAAATTATGAATAAATAGTTCCTTATGGTGGGAGGCGGTCTGGAGAGTTGGGGTAAGACATGGCTCCTCTGAAACAGAAGTTTATAGATAGATACAAAAGCTCAAGAAATAAATGATAAAATATAAGAGTGGAGCTAATGGAACCAAAGTATGAAATAAAAGAGAAATGTATAGTTATTATAAAAATGAAGGTTACTTTCAAAGCAGCACATATATCTGATAGCTGAGGATAATGGAGGTAAACTTGAGAAATTTGAGCAATTCAAAATGGAAAAAGTAAAAATAAAGCCTAGAGACAGATACAGAAGACAGTAAATTTAGCATGCCTATAATTGATACCTCTAAAAAATAGAATAAATGAAATAGAAAAACAGTTTCAAGACATTAAAGCATTTCCCACAATAAAAAAATGAGTTTAAATTCTAAAATGATCTCTAGACTTTATAAATTTAAAAATTAAAAAAAAAAAAAATTTTTGGCCACATCATGCAGCTTGCAGATCTTAGTTCCCCAACCAGGAGTTGGGCCCAGGTCCTGGCTGTGAAAGCGGCCACTGGATCACCAGAGAATTCCTATGAAGACTTTTATTGTTAGGTTAAAATATGGGGAAAATATAACCTAAGACTTTATGTCCAGGCAAGCTTTAGTTTAAGTGTAATATCAATTGACATATTTTTAAATAGAAAAACCATGGCTTATTTTCAGTAGGTCAGCCCTTGATGGGAAAGATGGAGAATGGAGGTAAGTAAATTATAAACTATTGAATCCAGAGATGGATTGAAAGCTAAGTTAAAAGGTTAGTGATTAGCATCGAATAATTTTGAATATAGGACAAACATTAAAATGTCATAAGCTGTAACAATGTAGAAATAATATAAGGAAGAAATACTGTTGGGATGATAGATAGTTAACAAAAATGTAATTTTTTCTCATTCATAGCAAGATCAATCACAGGAATGCTTTCTTAGTTTGGAGTAAAGAAATGTGATTTAAAGGACACAGACTATAAATCTTCCAAGAAAACAGGCTATAAAATGAAATATGTAATAAAAAGATAGAATTGAAAACTATAACAATACAAAAAATAAGGTAGTAAAATTAAGATGAAACATTTGTCACGTAAGTAAATATTAAATTATAAATTGGATGAACTAATTAAAAGAAAATGACTCAGATTGGGGGGGAGGGAAACCTGTTAAGAGATGCACTGAAAAAGGGACTGCTGCTGCTAAGTCACTTCAGTCTCGTCCGGCTCTGTGCGACCCCACAGACGGCAGCCCACCAGGCTCCGCCGTCCCCAGGACTTTATTTACAAAAGCAGGCAATGGGTCAAATTTGTCTTATAAGCCAGAGTTTGTTGACCTATAATCTTAAATAGTGCTTCAGAAAACCTGAGAGTAAAAGAATAGGCAAAGACTTAACCAGCGAATTCAGCTCCAAAAAATGAAGTCCAGATACTAATATCAGACAAGGTTGAATTTAAGACAAATAACATCAATTGCCTTTTCTAATGATAAAGAGTGACAGTCTAATGATCATGAAATCTCTATCAAATAAAATTTATAAAATAAATACAAGGGAAAATAAATTATAGTTGGAGATTTTGTTTTATCCCTTGGTGAACAGAAAAAGCAAACTAAATAACAGTGGATGTTAATAGCATGATATATGGTGTAACTAGGAAGATACCCTAGAAACAACAAATGCTTTTTTCCAGGAGCACCTATTAGTCCCCAAATAAAAATGCAGTCAAATCCAAAATCAGAGATATATGCAGGTTGTGCTCTTTCTTTTTTCCTTGTGAAATTTGTTTTTATTAGAATACAGGGGATGATTTGAGAAATATCTCCGTGGGTTATGCCCCACCAGGGAGGTATCCATTCCGATCTTCCTGGGATAGCTGTTGGAACTTCTTAAAGCTGCTTTTCTTGCTGCCAGCAGACTCTGAAGGCCCCCCTGCTTGAGTGGCTCCTCCATGGAAGAGAAATTTCCTCTTTTTCTTGGGGACACTCCTGTTTCTGACAGTTCAGGGTCACTAACTGGTTCCTCTTTGGGGAAAGATTTCTTCCTCTTGGGAAGACTTCCATGCTAGCTGTGTCTTCAAGATCGCTGCTAACCAGCTTCTCCTTGGAAAAAGATTTCTTTTTCTTGGGTTTGGAAAAAGAGATAAGTCTTTCATTCCATGCTCCTGAGGAGTCTCCTGGGGCTTTTTCTTCATTGGGGTCCTAGCCTCCTGGGAGGCAGCTGAGCCCCAGGAACCAGAGTGTGTTCCAGCCAGCTCCCTGGGCTCTCTGCAAGGTCCCAGCACCTCTCTTTCCTTATATTCCTTCTCCACACAGCTGCTGTTTTCTGATGATAGGAGGGCAGTTGCAGCCAGCTGTTTCAAGTGTTTCTTCTCCTGTTTCTCCAGCTTCCTAGTAATCTCAGCAGCTGCTCTCTCTGCCTGAATCGTTTACCTCCTTCACGACATCCAGATTTCTTCTGTAGTATCTCTTCAGTCTCCTAGGACAAGCGTTCCTCAACTTGTTCAAGTTCTCCCCAAATACACTTGTGCAACCCTCAGAGAAGCTATCCATTTGTGAGGAAGTACCTCATTTGTTTGCTAGGGGTCTGGAGAGGCAGCCTTTGTTCTTGGCAATTGCTTGGTCAGTGAAGGCAGGATGGAAAATAAGTCTGTGTTCTGGAGTCTACCCCTTGTCTTCAGGGCTCTGGAAGCTTGGTCCTTTGCTGGGCCCAGGGAATCAGTCAGACACCAGTATGGTCCTTTTTCTTTTATATGTGTGTGTGTGTGTGTGTGTGTGTGTGTGGAATCTTAGTTCCCTGACCAAGGATTGAACCTGGGTCCCTTGCAGTAGAAGCATGGAGTCCTAACCACTGGACTTCCAGGGAATTCCCAGTGGTCCTTACTCTTAACTAGAACTAAAACAAAGGGAAGCCTAAGACTCTGCCATCCAAAAATGTTAGGTAACTCTTGGGTCAAAGGAGAAATTAAAAAATAAAATCCAAATCAACATGTGGGATATGATTAAAACACTACTCAGAAAAATTCATGGTTGTAAACAAATTACTAAGCAAGAAAAGAATGAAAATAAAAGAATTAAGCCCAAGAAGTTAAAAAATACAAGGTCTGCAATGTAGGAGACCCAGGTTTGATCCCTGGGTTGGGAAGATTCCCTGAGAAGGAAATGGCAGCCCACTCCAGTATTCTTGCCTGGAAAATCCCATGGACGGCAGAGCCTGGTAGGCTACTGTGCATGGGGTCGCAAAGAGTTGTACATGACTGAGCAACTTCACTTCACTTCACTGATAATTCCAAGAGGTTTTTTTTCCCTTCTTTTTGTGGGGGGAAGTATATTGGTAAAAATGTTAAGCAGATAAACGCCTGTTCAACCCAATCATGAACAAAAGGGGAAAGCACAAATATCACAAATGTGTATGGACATACGTAGAATACAAGAATGAGTCACAGATATTTAGTAAATTAAGTATAAGAGGTCACATTGCTAAATTGTATACAGGTAAATTTGAAAACCTGATCTGCAGAAAACACTGCCCAGGCAACCTTCTAAGGAACGTTACGACTGCAGTGCTTTTTAACTTGTTCAGGAACATAGATTTTATAAATTGTTTTTTAAAATACTAATACCTAATTCTGCCAAGGCACACACATAGAAAAAACTCTAGACGTTCTCAAAATAAAAAAATCCTCACTATTAGCACATATAGCCCAGTCATACAGTAGAAGAGTAATGCGTGATGACCAGGTTGCTTTCCCAAGAGTGTAAGAAGGAGTACAGTATCAGGAAGTACTAAATACTAAATATTTTTAGTATATATTTTTTAAAGTGCAAGAGAAAAATGATCATTTCCCTGGAAACTGAAAAAGAATTTGGTAAAAATTAGCTGTCAATTCTGAGTTTGTTTTTTTCTTAATAAAGCAGGAATTACTTCATACTTCCTTAACATAACACGGAAGTCAGCATTTTACTGCCATTGACTAGAAGCAATTCTCATTTAAAATTAGGAGTAACAGTGGCTGCTGTTATTAACATTGTTTCAATAGTTCTAGCCAATTCAAATAGGGAAAAAGGATGCATGAACATTGGCAAGCATGGGGGAATCATCAATCTTAATAGACATGATGCTACCTAGGATATGTCAGATAAAAAGTGAATGTTACCCTTCATGTGATTTATAAAATATTCTCATCCATCTAGATATATAGGCTGATTTTTTTCATAATGGCAATCAAATTGATTATGTAAATTCCTTTTTTCAGTTATATCCAGCCTATTTATTTCCTGAAGTTCATATAGATTTACTTAACTAATTCATGAAAGATTGATGTTTGCCAGGTGGATGAGCAGGCCAAAGAGAGTGTAAAAATGAAACCTCATGGGTTTGCTTTGAAATAATTTCCTGTCCTGAACATCCAGACCTTCAGGGCAGCTGAATTTAAATTTTTAGTCCAGCTTTTCTTCCTTGCCTCCTAATAAAGTGAAAAGGCAAAGTTCTTATTTTTGTTTTTCATTGATGCATGATTAGGTTTACTCAGTAATGTGTGATTTTTTTTTTTATTACCTAAGTAATAAAAAATTTACCAAGTAATTTCAGAATTTTTTCTGCTGATGTAAGTGAAATGCTGCTTAAAGGTAGTGTAAATTCTCTACCTGTATCATCAGCAGGTAAAATGTAGTAATAATAAGAACTTTATGAGTAATAACTGTGATTTGTTCAAGGCATGGTACTTAGTGTGTTGCATGCTTTGTGTGATTTGATCCCTGAAGCAACCTCATAACATAGCTACTAATACTATCTCTATTTTATAGATGAGAAAACCAAGGTTAAATGATTTGTCCAAGGTAAATACTGTCGTTATCTTGGCAGATCTCTGACTTAAGCCAACATATCTTCTGACTTTTGAAGGATTTGTGTATCTTGTCATTCACCGATATAAGGAGTTTTTTATTTAGTTTCGTAAAGGGGAGAGTGCTTCTCGAGGTTTTCTGTAGCTGATGTCTAAGCTGTTCATCATCTGTCTTGGTGACTTTTAGAGTGTAGAGCAAGCAGGTTGGACCACAGCAGCCCCGTGTGTCCTGATGCGACCGATCCGTTGTTGCAGTTTCATTGTAGGCGGTATGGTGTTAACCATACAGTTACTCCTAGACCTTTGTGTGTTGAGAGGTAGTGACTACTGTGTGATTTCTTCCTTCCATCTTCTTATTAAGCTTCCAGAGACTCATCAGCCATGGTAATTACACTATCTGGTATAATTGGGAACATTCTATGTTGCAGAGCACTCAACTGAATGGTGAAAATGTGGTGGTGACTAGTCTTTGGGCTCAAGGCTATCGTCTGGGTGGGACCGGTGTGGGGGAGTATTAGAGGGAAAAATAACTTTTAAAAAACAGGGATTTGTTCTTTTTTAATATTTCATAGAAATGTTTGTTACAAATTGCTAAATATATTGCCAACACATCGGAAAATGTAGACTTTCTGGGGGAAGTTTTGGGTCTGTAGACCTCATTCCATTGCCATTTTAAAGAGATTTGAGTTCTGAAAATTGGCATAAGGTAAAACCATCAGTAAAGGAAAAAAAAAAAAAGGACCCGCCACCTTATAACATGAGTTTGGTGGAAGAACCCTGCTATTTTGAGGTATTTACAAGACTTAAAGCAAAAATTATTTAGTTCAATTTGGAGTGGTAGGTTAACTTAATGTTTTATGTCTTATTATTTGAATTCAATACTGGGATGTTGGGTTATAGTGAAGAATCCATCCTGTTAGGAAGGGTGATACCCTAGAATTTTACTTCCCAGGTGAGCAAGCTTTGCTTATTTCTATTTGTTAACTAGGCCTTTTGATATTTTTGTAGACAATCTGCTTCATCTTGATTCTGCAGCATTCCAAACTGTGGTATCCTTGGGGTTCTCTTAACATTGCTATGGTGCAGAAGATTTAAAATCAGGTATGGCTGTGGGGCCCGAAGTCCCTCAGTGAAATTCTCAACTTAAACCTGCTTTATACTCTCTGATTTATCATTTGGGTTTCTTTTTTTGTGATGGTCTTTTAGCTGATGTTCACAAGGAATAGAGTCACGTGATGTATGAAGGGAAACATATACACTTCTCTGAGGTTGACAATAAGCCCTTGTGCTCATATAGCCCCAAACTGTGCAAGCAGCGGCGACTCAACGGCTACGCTTTCTGTATCAGACACGTTCTGGAGGACAAGACTGCCCCCTTCAAGCAATGTGAATATGTGGCCAAGTATAACAGCCAGCGCTGCACCAACCCCATTCCTAAATCGGAGGACCGCAGGTAAGCTCTGACAGTGGGGAGCAGCCTTTGATTGAATCAGCAAGCTTGGAAGTTGGTTCTGTTTTGTTTGATGTATGATATGATGAATTTAAATGTTGAGTTCAGGGGTTAATCTAAGTAAACTATAGAATGGTTCTAAAGATGAGAGATAGCAATTTTTAGGAAATGGAAATGGAGTAGTAACTTTGGAGAATTCTTTGTGAAGTATGTTTAAGTGTGTAAAAATTTTTTTTTTTTTTTGCTTGAAGTCTTGGTACAGATATGCTTGGTTTACAGCCTTAGAAAGTATTTTCTGATTTTTCTACTTAGTCTTTCGTCAGCCTAAATGAGACAAATGAGAGGAACTACTTTGGTGTTATAGTTAATGATAATAATTTTGGAATTTTTAAATCTGCACTTGAAAGGTAGCAAATGATATATACTTATTGAAAAAGCATTATTCAAAAGAATGATTACTTGAATTATTCAGAAAATTTATTTTCTCTCAGGCTTCTTTTGGTTAAAAAGAGTTCCATATAAACTATGTTTACTATAATTTAGAACCTGTATTTTCATAGTAAAGTAGGCTTTATGACTGGGATTATGAATTTATACTTTTCTGAGTTAAAGAAAATAATGAGATGTTTTTAAAGGAGTTTTATGCTGATTATTCATCTTTCATATCCTTAGAAAAATTTATACTGTATTTCACATATAATCTCTTTTTTTACGTCTCTTTTTGTCAGTTCTCCAGCAACCATGTTGATCATTGTAGGATATTACAGAGAGATGCATGCTTCTTTTCCTGAAAGTTTCAAATACTTGTCTTTAGGTAGAAAATTTGAACTTTTTACTACTATATTTAAAAAATACATATACAGCCTTTATTTTTTGTTCCTATATGTAAACAAATGTCACCTGTGTAAATTGGTTGAAAAGGAATCATGTATTTTGTATGTCATGGTGAGCAGCTTACACACTTTTAAGGTGAAATAAATAATTTGTGTTGATAAATACCCCACCAAAATGAGTACAGCATAATGTGGTGATTTGGAAATACTCTCTTAGAATATCTAATGAGCACTTCAGGTTTCAAATTACAATACCTGAAAGTTAGAAACAGCTGTTTAGTGAGGAAAGGAATAAAATTTTAATCTCAGGTGAGAAAGGTACCAGTGTATTAGGCTAAGCATGTCTGTCCAGTTGGTTTTAGCTGACTAAAAATAATTTCTTACTCTTACCCCTTTTTAATTTGAAGAATGAATGGACTTGGATTATTTTTTTCACATCAAGATCCATTATAATCACATTTCTATAATTTTGTCTTAAATTCAGTTTATCAGAAGTGCAATTTTTGTCAACCTTGAATTTTTTTTCAATTCAGCTGAAGCAAGTATTATCTTAACAGCAAATAGCAAGAAGTAAATTGAGAGTCACTCTGAATTTCTCCAAAATATTAATTCTCTGAATTAATTTAATATGTCTTCACCTTTATATTCGAAGTAGTTTTCTTTTTTTTTTTAAGCAAGAAAGGAAAAAATTTTTGTGTTGCTCTGTCAGGAGAATCTGGGCTTAAAAAGTACTGAGTTATATATTTTTTCAAAATTGGTCCAAGACCATATGAACACAAATGCTATTAATATTTTTGTGTTTTTGTTGTTGTAGGGCTGTTTGAAAACAGATTAAAGTAGATGTTAGTAGGAAGTAATATTCTTACTTAACCTCACAAAACCCAGGTTAAATTCATGTCATAATATGTTTAAACCTGTGTATAAATGTAATAGTTGTAACTTATACTATATGACACAATGTAGAAAAGATTAATATTCTTTTGAAAATAAGCTTTTATCATTGTTAAGGCAGTTACTCCTTGGACACTTACGGATTTGAAATGGTTTTATGTATAGTTTAAGACTTCCCTGGTGGCTCAGATGGTAAAGCGTCTGCCTACAACGCGGGAGACCCGGGTTCAATCCCTGGGTTGGGAAGATCCCCTGGAGAAGGATATGGCACCCCACTCCAGTACTCTTGCCTGGAGAATCCCATGGATGGAGGAGCGTTGTAGGCTACAGTCCATGGGGTCGCAAAGAGTCGGACACGACTGAGCGACTTCACTTCACTATGTATAGTTTTAGAAAACAAATTCCCAAGGACTTTAATGGACAAAAATATCTGGTCAATAGTCAGCTAGAAAAAGTGCATAACTTACCTGGTGTGTATTATAAATGCTAACTTATGAAATTCCATCTTTTGGATAGAATAGTGTTAAGTTCAGTTAGAAGTACTGGTATAATTAAAAAGTAATGTCCAGTTTCTAATATACTTTTAACAGTGGGAAGCTAAGGCCTGGTACTGTAGCCTTGATATTTCAGAGGTAAATGGTTATATTAAATTGGTTATTTTATATAGTATTGTAAATTTAAGTTTGGTATAGTTTTTTATATATGTTTATTTAGTAGTATGTATTTACCAAGAAATTTTCTTGTCTCCTATATTTATTCTTTTCTAAAACAGCTTAAGATATAATTCACATATGAATCAAGTTACCCATTTGAAGTATACAGTTCAGTATTCTCTAATGTCTTTACAGGAGTGTGTAACTATCAACATAGTCTAATTTCACATTTTCAGCCCTGCAAAGGAACACATTTTCAGGCATTTCCCTGTATTCTTTTTGACTGGAAATTCATATTTACATGCTTACTTTAAATATATACTTATTTTAAATGCTGTTCATAACTAAGTAAGCTGTGGTAATTCTAATTATGTGGTCACAGTGTGACAGTGGCTGGAGTGGGTTGAGGGTGGGGTTGAAGGAGGACTGTCCCTGT
Source organism: Bos taurus (assembly GCF_002263795.3). Taxonomy (NCBI): domain Eukaryota; kingdom Metazoa; phylum Chordata; class Mammalia; order Artiodactyla; family Bovidae; genus Bos; species Bos taurus. The sequence continues at coordinate 94,401,396 of NC_037329.1, read as the reverse complement.
GGACTGGCCTCTGCTGGGTTAGGTGATGCACGGATAGAAGCCTCATTTACTAGTCTAGATGGCCCATGTCAATGAGCAGAGCAGCTTGATTTCTAAATTTAAAAAAGCCCACTTCATTACTCCTCTCTAAAAATTTACTAATCCTTTTGATAATTTGAAAATGAGTAGAAAACAACAAAAACCATCAACACTTTGTTGGGAAGCTTAATACAATTATACCTGAAACCCTTTTCCTTATTAGCTGTAGTTTTATGAATCTTTTCTATTTAGAGTAGGTAGGACCTAGCTCAAACCTGCTAGTTAAACACACATACATGTGCAGTGCAGAGTCTCTCTATAGTCCAGAAAGCTTTTTCTTAATAGTTGTATTTACAATGAAAGAGTGAGACAAAGCAGCAAAACCATGTGTCCTCATTTTTGATGAATCTGTGTATTTAACAGTTTTTAAAACACTTTTCTGTTGCAGCCCAGCAAGTTTGGGAATTGACATTATTTACTTTATTGCCTTTTTTCCCAAACTGTGTTCTATGGAGATATGCTGCAGTAAAAGTAGGTGCCATTTTAAATAAGTTTGGGAAACAGTGCCACATGGGTACATTTCTACCCTTGGAGTATAATGCACATGTCATACAAGATTCTTTGAGAGATTGTTCGGCAGAAACAGATGATATAATTATTATCTCTTTCTGTTTAAGCCAGCATTTTCCCAAATTTATTTAAGCATGGCATACTGTCTTTATGGCATACTTGTCAGCATACCTTAGAACTGCATGAGGTATACCAGTTTGGGAAATACTACTTTTCCATTTCCTGGAGAAGGAAATGGCAACCCACTCCAATATTGTTGCCTGGAAAATGTCATGGATGCAGAAGCCTGGTGGGCTACAGTCTATGGAGTTGCAAAAAGCTGGGATGACTTAGCAACTAAATGACAAATGACTTTTCTATTGGTTAGAAACCTTTACAGGTTTTCAGTGTAATTTTATTCAAATAACATGCATTCTTAATAAGAGTCTTCAAGAGCTTTGATTTTTTTCTTCTATTTTTTAATTGTAGTTGATTTACGTGTTAATTTCTGCTGTACAACACAGTGATTCAGTTACACATATATGCATTCTGTTTTATATTCTTTTCCACTATAGTTTATCACAGGATAGTAAATATTGTTCCCTGTGCTAAATGAGCTTTGATTTTTAGATTAAGTCTTAGCTCTGTCACTTTCTATATATGTGGTTTTGGGTAAGTTAATTTATATAAAATTTAGCTTCCTCATCTGTATAAAGGGCATTATTTTGGTACCTACTGCAGGTAGAAATTAGAAGAGATAATTCATGTACTCAACACATGGCTATTGAGAAACTCATTTAATCTGTAATCGCACCAACTAGTTTTATTATTTTCTCCTGTTCTGTGTGTCTGTGTGTGCGTAGAACACACAGGAGACATTTGACATTCTTAAGTGTTATGTCATAAGATCTTTGTGAATCTCCAATACTTGAATGGCATTGGGACATGTGATTTTTTTCCTCTGGAAGAGAATTTTAAATGATCCTTTAGATTCTTGATGAGCTACTTTGTATGCTATGAATAGAGAATAACAAAGCCATATGAGAACCAATAGCTAGGTGTTTATCCAGGACCACTCACTATTTGAATGACTTGCTTCTGTCTGGCAGCCTCTTTGCATGTGCAATTCATTTATTTGCTTTAGCAAAACTGCACAGACTTTGCGGATTGCTTGAGGGTAATGGAAGTTGTATAAATTACATCCACGAATGCAGAGTTATTATAGTCATGCATTTTGAGCATACAAGGATTCACATTTTATGATATGTAGCTTTGTATTCTACTTTTCTCAAGATGTATTATGAACAGTCTCCTGTATATGTGTGTATTTTTATAGGTACTGCAACAGCCACTTGCAGGTACTTGGCTTTATCCCGAAAAAAGAGAGGAAGAAAAAGAATGACCCTATAGATGAAGTCAAGGTCAGGCACCAGATGGATACCATGGCCTTTAGCCTGACAGTGCCCACGCTGGCCTTGAAGATGCCCAATGGACTGGATGGAATGTCCCTCTCTCCACCAGGGGCAAGGGTCCCTGTCCACTACCTGGAAACCGAGTTGGAAGACCCCTTTGCTTTCAACGAGGAAGATGATGACCTAAAGAAAGGGGCAACTGTGAGAAAGAAGTTGCAGAGCAAGTTGGCCCAGAATCGGCAGCGCCAGAGAGAGACAGAGATTTTAAAAGTTCGACAAGAGCACTTTAGTCCCCCTTCTGCCCCTTCTCAGCAGCAGCCTCCGCAGCAGCACTCCCACCTGTCACCTTTACCCACTTTAAAACCTCCAGCGCCACCGCAGGGTGTAGTCTGCAAGTCACCTCAACCTCAGAACACCAGCCTACCAATGCAGGGAGTGGCCCCCACCACACACACTATAGCACAAGCAAGGCAGTTGTCTCACAAGAGGCCTCTGCCCCTCCTGCCATCCAGTAGGGCTCCCGCCGTGGACCCGCCCAGGACTGACCGGGTCCTTATGAAAGCCACAGCCTTCTCTCCACACTTCTCTTGTATAAGTCGACTGCAGAGACTGGTGAAACTGTGCACCCAAAAACATCAGTTGGACACTGATCTGTTTCCCCATTTAGGTGAGTTACCGTTTCTTTTACCGTGTCATATAAGTGTGTAATATAACGAAATGTGCCCTTTTGCACAAGGTTTTATTTTCATAGCCTTCTCATATGTAATAGGGGTAGAAGAATACTTGGACAGAGTGTCCAATAAGACTCTGTATTTAGATAAATCACCTTAACATAAACATGCTACTGGAGAGAACAGTAATTGGTGAACAGGATACAGAAAAATAGGAGCTGGGAGTTTAGAATTCCATTACAGCTTCTAGTAGAGTAGTAGCAATAAAAGCAGTTGTGTTTGGTTTTGTACTTCTGTGAGCTCAGTCCTTGTGTGTCTAATGAAGTTCTTGACATGTCTTATCACAGAACTTTGGAATAAAGATAGTATTGTTGGCATCTGCTGACACTTCTCTAAAAAAAATTCTTAAAGTAATACCTGTTCATGATTTAAAAGCAAAAAGTTACAGAAAACTGTCATGGAGACAAATATCTATCTTTCCTTTGTTGTTTTGAGTTTTCTATCTTAATCAAGAAAATCCTCTGATAGCAAGTTTATACAGATATTCTACATATTCTGTTAATAGTTTGATTGTTTTATTTTTGTTCATTTAAACCTTTGAGACATTTGGAATTTATTCTTGTGTTGTGAGCTGTGATTCTAACTTTAGGAAAGATTATTTGCATGAAATATGGCAGCAATAGAAAAATGGGAAAAGGATGGGAATAGAAGAAGAAGACATATAAATGGTCAATAAACAAATGAAAACCTCAATCCTCCTAACAGATGGGGAAACGCAAATTAAAATAACAATCAGTTACCATCAGATTAGCAAAAATTATATCTGTTGTTAATGAGAATATGGGAGCTCATACGTGGCTGGTGAGTAATGCAACAATATCTACTAATTAAAAGTATATGTATAGTCAGCAAGCTCACTTTTGGAACTCTGTGTATTAAAAAAAATACCAGAATATAAGGATATGTGTTCCAGGATGTTGATTGCAGCATTACTTGCACTACTAAAAATCTGCAAACCACCTTTATAACCTGTGGGAAATTTTGAGTAAATTCTGATATGTATACATTTTATGACGTATTACACAGCTATTTAAAAAGAATAAAAATAAAAAGAATGAGTGAAATTTCTTTTACCTGGATGTATCCATGATATCGTAACAAGCAGAAAAACACTGTGGTATTGTACTGTCCCATTTTTGTAAAGATAAGCAAAATGAATAAACAAAGGACACCAGTAAATCTGTTGATCAAGCATGTGAATAAATGTTTGCCTCTTTGTTACAAGCATAGTTAAAGTGTGAGTGAATGTACACTATTAGGCTGTTAACATTGGCTGCCATGTGGGATGGAACTGGACAGGGTGTGTTTTTAGGGAGATGGGAGTGATAACTCTTACATAGCTTTATATCGTGTCACCTGTTACTAAGCAATGTATGACTTTTGGTGGGCTTCCCAGGTGACTCAGTGGTAAAGAATAGACCTGCCAATGCAGGAGACGTAGGTTCCATTCCTGGGTCGGGAAGGTCCCCTGGAGAAGAAAATGGCAACCACTCTAGTATTCTTACCTGGAGAATCCCATGGACAGAGGAGCCTGGTGAGCTACAGGCTATGGGGTCATAAAGAGTTGGACACGACTTAGCGACTAAACAACAACAAAACTTGACTTTGGTTAATTAAAGAAACTAATGAAGCTTAAAGAAAAAAAATATAGATAAGCAAATATAACAAAGCAAGCCTTATTAGTACTTATTTGTTAATACCTTGGCATATTCTTTCAGATATATAAACTTAAATTCCTGCTATATGTACAGTATTATAACCTATTTAAAAATTTTTATAATGTATTAAGTTAGTAATTTTTCATACACAACATAATTTGTCACAGCTGAATTCTTTCTCTAATTTAAATCATTTCCAATTTATTTAATTATAAAGTATTGCAGCTGTATAGCCCTTGCTGTAAAATAATTACCGTCACATCTTTAATTTTTCCTTCAAATAGATTCCTGGAAGCAGAATTGCTGATTCCAAGCTTTTTCACTTTTTAAAAAGGTTTTTGATATGTATTGCCAAATTGGCCTTCAGAATTATTTTTTCAGTTTACTTTTCTTTCAGCAGTGTATGAGAATGAGTTTCTCTACATCTTTATAGACCTGGATATTAGATATTATTATTATTCTTATTTTGCCTTTACAGATTTCATAGAAAATTTGGCAGTACATATAAAAAACTTCTGAGGTGTGCTTTAATACTTTAGACCAGTATTTCTCCAATTTTTGGCCTTAGAATCACTTTATTTGCACTCAAAGGTTGTTGAGGTCACTGTCGAGATTTTATATATGTGAGTTATATCTGTTGCTAGTTACTGATTAGAAGTTAAAACTGAGAAATTTAAAAATTACTAATTCATTTAAAAATAACAATAAACTTACTGCATGTTAACATGTTCTTTTTGTTAACTTATGAAAAATAACTTTCCAAAACAAAAACAAATATAATGGCAAGAAAGCATTTTTTTGACCTTGTTTAGCAAATCTTTTTGGCCACCACTGTGTGGCCTGTGGGATCTTAGTTCCCCGACCAACGGTTTGAACCTGTGCTCCTGCAATGGAAGCGTGGGGTCTTAACCACTGGACCATGAGGGAAGTCCCTGTTTAGCAAAACTCAATGTCTGGTGTAGTAGAAGACGGCTAGATATCTGCATTCAGTGTGTCCTGATTCAATGTGGTTTTGGTTAGTAGATAAAAAGATGGCTTTACACATTTGTTGTAGGAAAAAGAGGGCAGGTATTTTAATAGTTATTTTTCCAAAAAATTGTGGATATTTGTAATTGGTTCTTCACCATAACTTGACAAGTGGTAGTTTTTAAAGATTAGTTTCAATGTGAAATCTGAAACCATATCAAGGAATTTTGCGTACAGTTACATTGAAATCCATTGATTTGCCTTGTACTTTGAATATCTTACCCATGGATGATATTGTAAATTGTATGTTGGTCGTTTGGTAAATACTGGCTTACTCAATTACACACATGTCCCAAATGTTGACATGTTTTGTTATATTAAAATTTTAGGTTGCATTCATTAATATTAACACTAATCGTATCAGAAAAATCTGACTCATAAGAATTTGTCATACCATCAGTGATAAATTCAAGTTTTACTCCAGAATTGAGCTTTGGTTTGTTTTTTCTTTCATTCCATTGTAAGTCATTGTGTGGAACGTATATTGACAACTAGTACAGTTTTTTGCCCCTCTTGATTCATGCTAAGGCATCAGCAGTGTGACCCACTATGGTTGGTTGTTGTTTTACCAACAGTGCAAATGTCACCACAGTAAAAAAGGCAAATAATATCTTAATATTGTTTTGAAGGTTGTATTGGCCTAGAGGTCTCCCCAAAAGGGTTTAAGGGACCTCTGGGGATCTGTAGGCCAAACTTTGAGTAAAAACTGCTATTTTAGTTTAATAATGTAGTTTTGACTATTGGTTCATACTGCCTTTTTTGCACATATGTATTTCCTATTTTGTCAATTTTTTCATCCAGTTTTATTTAAGCATTTCTCTTTTTTCTTGATAGGTAAGGGCTTTTTACACATATTTCATGTTTGTTGCAAAGCCTCTCCTCCCTCCTATTTGTTATTCGCTTTTAGTGCCCATTGTAAAGGTTTTCCACTCCAGTACTCTTCCCTGGAGAATCCCACGGATGGAGGAACCTGGTAGGCTACAGTCCATGGGGTCGCGAAGAATCGGACACGAATGAGCGACTTCACTTTCACTTTTCACTTTCATGCATTGGAGAAGGAAATGGCAACCCACTCCAGTACTCTTGCCTGGAGAATCCCAGGGACAGAGGAGCCTGTTGGGCTGCCATCTATGGGGTCACACAGAGTCGGACACGACTGATGTGACTTAGCAGCAGCAGCAGCAGCATAAAGGTTTTGGAATTTATAGGTTAAAATTTTTTATGTAAACTCTCTTTCTCTCTCTCTCTCTCTTTTTTTAAGAATTCTTTTTGAATCAGTTTTTTTTTCCTCTCCCTTTGTTTAGGCTGTCTTCATTCCGAGAAAACATACATGTATGTATGTATTCGCCAACATTTTCTTTAGTCCTTTTGTTATTTCAGTCATCTATTTGGAACTCATTAGGCATTAGTTTTGAGGCAGAGATCTAGGTTTTCTTTGCACATCTGCCTCTCATTCCAGCATTTACCCACATCATCTGCTAAATATTTATTTGTATTTCTATTTATTTCTAGATACTGATAATATTTTAGCTTTTGAAATTTTATGTTATGTTGAGGGCTGACTTTCAGTCATTTTGAACAGAAATAAAACTCATGGAAAAGTGTTGTCTTTTTATTTTTAGAAAATGTAAATGTTTGAGGAACTCAAGTTTTTGTTTTTTTAATTGGAGGATAATTGCTTTACAATGTTGTGTGGTCTCTGCCACCAAGTTTTTAAAAACAGGTTATTTCAGAGAAACCAGAAATTGTAATGTACTGTTACAACTAAGTCTGCATTCATGTCAGCAAAGAATACTTAAAGAAAAATGCAGTATTTAATTGGCTCCTCCCGTCCCGTTTGGGTTGGTTATCTCAATTAGTTATGTTGAAACTGGTGATAATGAAGCCAAGATCAAAGGTTTGCTTTACTGGACAGTTAATTTTACAACAGGAGAAGCCCTTCAATCTCAGTTCTTATTTCAGAAAAAGCATAGGTGACTTAGTAGACATTATTTTGACTTTTACGGAAACTTAAAAAATAACAGTTCATGTTCTAATTTTTAAAGGTGCCTTAAGTGTCAGTTTGTGTTTGAAAGATCTCACCTTTCAACATCCTGAAGCTAATGATGTGATCACTTTATTTTTTTACTTACTCTTTAACAAAGTAATAGTTATTTTAGTTAGAGAAAGTAACTTTTTAAGATGACCTGATAGTTTGAATAGTCATCTTGGAACTAGGTTTAGAGTTTCTTTATGCCGTTGTCGGTGTTATTTAATTTTAAGCATTTCTAATTTGCATTTCAATTAACCTTTTCTTAATTTCCTGGTGTGGCACCTGTGAACTAGTGGCTTAGATGATAAAGATCTGCCTGCAGTGCAGGAGACCCAGGTTTGGTCCCTGGGTGGCGAAGATCCCCTGGAGGAGGGAATGGCTACCCATTCCAGTGTTCTTGCCTGGAGAATTCTGTGGACAGAGAGGCCTCATAGGCTACAGTCCATGGGGTTGCAAAGAGTCAGACATGACTAAGCAATTATATTGGACACTAAACCTATTTGAATTATGGAAGAAATCTGTGAGATCCTTTATAACTAATTGTGCGTGATAAAGACTGTCTCTGATTTTTGAGGGTCTCAAGAAGGAAGACATAGAATACTAGTCATCAGGGTGTCTAATTAAAGTTTCATAGTGGTTTTGAATATGTTAAGTAGTCCACACACTGTTGTATTTTAGGCTATGCAGGATCAGTATTTATCAAGACCTCTTCAAGATACAAACTTTTATTTTTTATTTTTTTTTTTATTTTATTTTTTTTAAGATACAAACTTTTAAAAAGGCAGAACCTTTATGTTGGAAGCTAATCGTTATCCAGTCATTAAAAATAATGCTTTTAACAAAATGCATAAGCATTATTCATACTCTGTTTCTCTGCTTTTCCTTCTAATCTTGTTTTCAAAATGAAACTCAAAATGTGACAGCTTTTATTTAACTAAAAGAAACCCCAGTAACATTAGAAATAGAACGTTTCTATCCTGCCCCTGAGGACAGGAGGAGAGTGGGGCGACAGAGGATGAGATGGTTGGATGGCATCACTGACTCAGTGGACGTGCATTTGAACAAACTTTGGGAGACAGTGAAGGACAGGGAAGCCTGGCATGCTGCAGTCCATGGGCCCGCAAAGAGTTGGACACAACTGAGCGACTGAACAATAGTCCTGCCCTTCTTCCCTCTTCCCCTGGGGAACAAAAGACTGGGCACGCTCCTGCTTTGTGGATGGAGTCCTTTCCTCCAGAGATGTTGTTGGGAGAGGGGGGATGCAGTGTGCCTGCCTTTTAACAATTTATTCAAGGGCCCTTCTTTGTTGAGGTATAGCATGAGTCCAGTGGTACCTTTTGCCTTTTTCTTGCCTGAACATACATTAGGCTTCTTTCCCCGTTGTCTTGAATATCTCTTATGTTTTTCTGACATTATTTTAGTGTATATGTTTTGATACTTAAGAAATTCTACCGTTTATTTTTTTCTGACTTGAACGCTCTGTTGTTTCTTCTCCCTTTGTGAAGAATCCTATAGAAGAAGTTCATCTGAGCCTTTTTGTTACAATGTCTTTGTTTTAAATTTGAGTGCATGTTATGCATTCATTGTTAATATCTTTGCTAGAAACAGGGATGAAACTCATCAGGAGGCATTTATTCACACTATGGTAGTGTTTGCCACAGGTATTGGGTTATGTGTTTCAGGTAGCTTTTCATCTAAATTTTAAATGAACATGAATTTTTTCTAACTTGCCACATCTTCTCCCCTGTCCTAGGGTTGGACTGGTCTGAAGAGAGTGGAGAAGAACTTGAGGACTCAGAGCAGGCCTCGCCATACCAGGTGGCCTGGTCCATCCGAGAGACCCTCAGATACGAAAGACACACGTGAGTCCTCCTTTTCCTTTTTAGTCTTCAATTTCCACTGTAGTAAATGGGTTGTTCCTATATATGCTTATTTTTAAAATGTTACTGGATGTAGTCCTATTGTAATGCAGGTAAAAACAGATTCCACTTGAGAGGAGATGTACTATATTATTTGAGGAGAGTGATGTTTATGTTTCCCTGCTAAATTTGTTTCGGTACCATTTTCAGTTATGACTGAAGGAACCAATTGTAATAGATTTTAGAACTGAAGGGGACCTGAGAGTTTATCTGATCCCATTTCCTCATTTTATAGAAGAGGAAATCAAGGCCTTGACGGGTTAAGGAACTTGCCAGTGTCCCTGGCCTACTTGGAGTGCCCCTGTCTGATTTCTCCATGTTTTCTTTGGCCCTATCCACGCAGTAGCTGGGAATAGTTCTTTTTACTTCACCTCCATCTTATGCAAGATTGATCCTTTCTTTAATATTTCTAATGTGCTGAATATTCCTAATGTGTTAAAGTAGTTTCCAAAATAGTCTCATTAGAGGTTCTTGGTACCTGCCTTATTGGAAAGCTGTAGGTTAATGCCCAGGCCCTTCAGTTCTCTTTCGGAGGACTGCCTCAGCATCATGGGTCAGTGCTCTGGGTGCAGTGTGAGAGGACTGAGATCCTTTTCTGTGAGGCCAAAAGGTGACTTACAGATTCAGCTAATTTTTTTTTTTAAGTTCTTTTTTTTTTTAATTTTATTTTATTTAACTTTACAATATTGTATTGGTTTTGCCTTATATCAAAATGAATCTGCCACAGGTATACATGTGTTCCCCATCCTGAACCCTCCTCCCTCCCCATTAAGTTCTGTTAAATAGATGTTCAACAAGATAGAGGGGAGACTATCTGCCCCAGGCCAGCTCTTAGAATTTCAAAATATCCTTGTATGTATATACATTCTAGGGTCTGGTTTCTGAATTTATAGGTGTACAATGTGATTTGTTAGTATACGCAGAGATGATTAGGCTTGAGAAACTGATCCACTAGAGACTAATGTATAAGCAAAAATGCCAGTTTATAGTCAGAAATACAATCATTAAGTGGTACACATGTTCACTAAGCAACAATATACGGGAAGCCAGTTATGGTCAGAAGCTTATTTGGATGTGGAGTTAGAGCAGGAGAGTTAGCTGTATTTATTAATGGTTGTTGTCCTTAACCTTTAATAGCCTAATGCTTCCGCTTCCACTCTTGGGACTTATATCCCATATAGTTGTCCCTGTTTCTCCTGTCTCCAAGTTAGTATTGGAAAATGCGGTATGTTTTTTTCTCTCTCTGAGGTTCTGTTTTATATGTCATTCAAGACTGTTTCCTTATCATTAGCATTTCTTGCTTTCAGATGGAAGTACAATTGAGCTTACGCTTTCTTTCCAAGTTATAGATAATATCAAACATGTTTCCTAAGGTTGATATTCATATCAGCTTAGCTTGATTTTGGATATTTTGAGTTAATTTTACAAATTGCTCTAAATGAGGTAACATATGTAAATGCTTAGCATAATACCTGATTCATGAGAAATGACAGGTAAATGGTAGCCGAGAATCCTATTTTAATTCTGCAGGTGACCTGAACATTAGTATTGGCAGTATTTGCCTTTGATCAGGAGCAGTTTATATTCCATTCTTCCTTAATTGCCGAATTCTCAGAATTTGTGTTAGACTTGTGACCAGTTGTCATCGTCTTTATCTCTATAGAACTTTACTTTCTTGGCCAGTTTTGCTAACATGCTTCTTCCTTGACTCACCATGATACTCTGCTTTCCTGGCCCTTCTTTCCCTTCAGTGTGTATTTCTCCTTTTTACAAGCAGTAGTCTTTAGTTCTTGCCCAGCTGTCCCTTTATTTATTTATTTATTTTTCCAGCTGTCCCTTTAATCTTTTGCTCTTCACTCATTTGTTTGTTCACTCACTCAGCATATTCTCGTTGAACTCGTATTATGCTTCAGGCAGTGTTCTGCTTCAGGCACAGGGTACCGCATTCTTTCCCTTGGGTGAAACTGGGGTTGCTTTGGTTTATCACCCCTCCTATGCCTGCGGCTGCACGTCTGCATCTACTGCTGTGCTCTCTCAGGAACTGTGTCTTGTACTGCAGATGACCTGTAGAACAACTTCCTTCCAGCTTCTAGTTGTACTCCACCGTAACAGCAAATGGAGAGCTCTAGGAAGCTGGTCCTGCCTAGCCTGTCCATTATATCTTCAAGAAATTTTTGCCACGTGAGATTTGTGAAAAGGTTTTGCCATTTAAAATCCCTCAATGTGTGCATTGTGTTTTGGGAAGAAAAACAGACAGTGGTTTGATCACCGCATTCCCCTCTGAAGAACCTTTTCATGAACTTTCTTCCTAAATTAAAATGGTACTTAAAGAAATTTGGGGAGACAGTTTGGCCTTGTTTTGGCAAAGGTTCCTTGGTTACTTAGTGTAGTTGTAGATGTGTATGTCAAAGCAGAGCTCTCAGGATTTTATTTGGAGAAGGCAATGGCACCCCACTCCAGTACTCTTGCCTGGAAAATCCCATGAACGGAGGAGCCTGGTGGGCTGCAGTCCATGGGGTCTCGAAGACTTAGACACGACTGAGTGACTTCACTTTCACTTTTCACTTTCATACACTGAAGAAGGAAATGGCAACCCACTCCAGTATTCTTGCCTGGAGAATCCCAGGGAGGGGGGAGCCTGGTGGGCTGCTGTCTATGGGGTCGCACAGAGTCAGACACGACTGAAGCAACTGAGTAGCAGCAGCAGCAGTAGCAGGATTTTGCTGAGGTCTCTCAGTAGCAGAAGTAAGTTGGTATCTTAAATGTATTATTCAGTTCAGTTCAGTTCAGTCACTCAGTCCTGTCCGACTCTTTGCGACCCCATGAATCGCAGCACGCCAGGCCTCCCTGTCCATCACCAACTCCTGGAGTTCACCCAGACTCATGTCCATTGAGTCAGTGATGCCATCCAGCCATCTCATCCTCTGTCATCCCCTTCTCCTCCTGCCCACAATCCCTCCCAGCATCAGAGTCTTTTCCAATGAGTCAACTCTTTGCATGAGGTGGTCAAAGTACTAGAGTTTCAGCTTTAGCATCATTCCTTCCAAAGAAATCCCAGGGCTGATCTCCTTCAGAATGGACTGGTTGGATCTCCTTGCAGTCCAAGGGACTCTCAAGAGTCTTCTCCAACACCACAGTTCAAAAGCATCAATTCTTCGGCGCTCAGCCTTCTTCACAGTCCAACTCACACATCCATACATGACCACAGGAAAAACCATAGCCTTGACTAGACAGACCTTTGTTGGCAAAGTAATGTCTCTGCTTTTGAATATGCTATCTAGGTTGGTCATAACTTTCCTTCCAAGGAGTAAGCGTCTTTTAATTTCATGGCTGCAGTCACCATCTGCAGTGATTTTGGAGCCCAAAAGAATAAAGTCTGACACTGTTTCCACTGTTTCCCCATTTCCCATGAAGTGATGGGACCGGATGCCATGATCTTCGTTTTCTGAATGTTGAGCTTTAAGGCAACTTTTTCACTCTCCTCTTTCACTTTCATCAGGAGGCTTTTGAGTTCCTCTTCACTTTCTGCCATAAGGGTGGTGTCATCTGCATATCTGAGGTTATTGATATTTCTCCCGGCAATCTTGATTCCAGCTTGTGCTTCTTCCAGTCCAGCATTTCTCATGATGTACTCTGCATAGAAGTTAAATAAGCAGGGTGACAATATACAGCCTTGACATACTCCTTTTCCTATTTAGAACCAGTCTGTTGTTCCATGTCCAGTTCTAACTGTAGCTTCCTGACCTGCGTACAAATTTCTCAAGAGGCAGATCAGGTGGTCTGGTATTCCCATCTCTTTCAGAATTTTCCACAGTTTATTGTGATCCACATAGTCAAAGGCTTTGGCATAGTCAGTGAAGCAGAAATAGATGTGTTTCTGGAATTCTCTTGCTTTTTCCATCATCCAGCGGATGTTGGCAATTTGATCTCTGGTTCCTCTGCCTTTTCTAAAACCAGCTTGAACATCACGAAGTTCATGGTTCACATATTGCTGAAGCCTGGCTTGGAGAATTTTGAGCATTACTTTACTACCGTGTGAGATGAGTGCAATTGTGCGGTAGTTTGAGCATTCTTCGGCATTGCCTTTCTTTGGGATTCAAATGAAAACTGACCTTTTCCAGTCCTGTGGCCACTGCAGAGTTTTCCAAATTTGCTGGCATATTGAGTACAGCACTTTCACAGCATCATCTTTCAGGATTTGAAATAGCTCAGCTGGAATTCCATCACCTCCACTAGCTTTGTTCGTAGTGATGCTTTCTAAGGCCCACTTGACTTCACATTCCAGGATGTCTGGCTCTAGGTCAGTGATCACACCATCATGATTATCTGGGTCGTGAAGATCTTTTTTGTACAGTTCTTCTGTGTATTCTTGCCACCTCTTCTTAATTTCTTCTGCTTCTGTTCGGTCCATACCATTTCTGTCCTTTATCGAGCTCATCTTTGCATGAAATGTTCCCTTGGTATCTCTAATTTTCTTGAAGAGATCTCTAGTCTTTCCCATTCTGTTGTTTTCCTCTATTTCTTTGCATTGATCTCTGAGGAAGGCTTTCTTATCTCTTCTTGCTATTCTTTGGAACTCTGCATTCAGATGCTTATATCTTTCCTTTTCTTCTTTGCTTTTTGCCTCTCTTCTTTTCACAGCTATTTGTAAGGCCTCCCCAGACAGCCAATTTGCTTTTTTGCAATTGAACAGTAATTACTGCCAGGAACTACTTACCTTTTCACATACCTTAATGATGCCTTCAATAGAATAAAGTTCTTAATTTTAATGAGTACAATTTACTAGTGTGTTTTTTTTTTTTTCCTTTCTGGTTAGTTTATTTGTGACTCACTTGAGAAATCATTGCTTATGCCAGGATTATGAAGCTATTTTCTCATAATATCTTTTAAAAGATTTATTGTTTTACTGGCAGTCTTTCTGGAATTTATTTTTGTATATATTATATGTGATGTGAGTTAGGACCAAGGATCATTTTTTTTTCCAATATGACTTCTATTTAAGCAACACTATCGAACACTTGCTTTCCATTGCATTGGAACCCTTGACATATTATGTGTTTGTCTGTTTGTGCATTTTCTAATCTCTTCCATTGGCCTGTTTGTCCTTGTGCAATAACTTAAAGTTTTAATTAGAATAGTAGCTTCATAATAGATTTTAATCTTTTTAAAGAAAGCTTTTGGTTTCATTGCTTTTTCTTCCTTTTAAATTTCTTATTTTTTCATTGCTTTCTTTTCTATTTGGGTCCACCATGCGGCATCTTCCCTGATCAGGGATTGAACCCCTGCCTCCTGCACTGGGGTGTGGAGTCTTAACCACTGGACCGCCAGGAGAGTCCTATTTTGTTGCTTTCTGTTCTTTATTGTTTTTTCTGTTTGGCTTTAATTTTTTGAAGTTTTTAAGATAATAGCTTAAGTCATGTAAATCTGAGATATTTCTGGTATAGATGCTATACCATTTTCCTCTAAACACTGTTTTTAGCTGCATCCTACAAATTTTGGTATGACATGTTTTCATTTTTATAAAATTTTATGACATGTTTTCATTTTTATTAAATTTTATTAAATTCAAAATACTTTCTAATACCCACCCCACCCCACCTCCTTTTTTTTTTTTTTAAATCTCTGTGCAGCCTGTGGGATCTTAGTTCCCTGACCAGGGGTTGAACCCAGGTCCTTGGCAGTAAGATCTAGAAGTCCTAACCACTGGTCTACCAGGAAACTCGAATACCTCTTTTGATACCTTGTTTGGTCTATGGGTTATTTAGAAGTGATATTTAGTTTACACATATTTGGAGATTTATCAGGAATTGGTTTCTCATGTAATTGTGTGTTTAACTGTGATCAGAGATCACATTTAGATTAGAGTGTTCTGTAAATGTCAGGTCAACTTGGTTAATAGTGTTGAGGTTTTCTCTGATTTTCTTTCTTTTCGTCTTGGGTGATTTCCTTTCATTTTGTTCTATCCATTACTGAGAATGGGATGTCGAAATCTCTATTTGACCTTTTTTTTTGTTTTAAGGCTTTGTTTTAAGGAAAATTACATATCTTCTTTATTTTAAAATTATCCTTAATAAAATAAAATAAAATCATCCTTAATATTACTACATTTGCCAATAGAGAAAACATATATATGCTTGAATGTGAAAGACGGGGTTAGGCAACATAGATGGAGCGCAGGACCACCAGCTCCTGAGTAAGACTGTTGGTATCAGTGTTCGGAGAGTTTCTTTTGCAGTCTTGTTTCTACCATGAGAGACTAAGCAGAATCCTTTTTTATTATTCAATTTATTTAAACTAAAAAACAACTAAAACAAAGTGCCCTAAAACATAGCTTATCTATTTTTCCTCCCATATACCTCTGTCTCTGGCATCAAGTGTTTTGTTAAAGATTCCACATACAAGGAGAGGTCATATGGCATTTATTTCTCTGACTTATTTCATTTAGCATAATGCCCTTGATGTCCCTCCATGTTGTCACGAATGACAGGATTTTTGTTTTTGTGGCTGAATAATATTCTATTATGTACATCTCCTGCAATTTCTTTATCCATTCATCTGTGTGTGGGCACTTAGGTTGCTTCTACATCTTGGCTATTGTGAGTCATGATGTAGTGAACCTGGTGATGCTGATATCTCTTTGAGACAGTGATTTTATTTCCACTGATTATACATCCCCAGAGGTGAGACTGCTGGGTCATGTGGTAATTCTGTTCTATTTTTAATTTTTTGAACTGTTTAGACTGTTTCCCACATGTCTGCTCCAGTTTACATTCCCACTAACAGTGTACAAGGGTTCTCTTTTCTCTACAGCCTCACCAACCCTTGTTATTTCTTTTTTTTTTTTTCCTTGTTATTTCTTTTTGATAACAGGTATTCCAACAGGTTGGAGGTGACATCTTACTGTAGTTTTTATTTTTGTTTTGTTTCATTTTTTGGCTGTGCCCTGCAGCATGTGGGATCTTGATTCCCCAACCAGGGATCAAACCCATGCCCCTGTATTGGGAGCATGGAATCTTAACCACTGGAACACCAGGAAAGCCCTCTAATTCTTCAGACATTTTGTATAATTCACCAGTGAATCCGTCTGGTCCTGAATTTTTTCTTTGTGGAAAGTTTTTGCTCTTTTGTTTTAATAAATTAACGTTAATTTTATTTGTAAAATTTCTTGTTGCTCTGAGATTACAGACAAGCCTAAAGTCTTAGGAAATCAAGTTCGGAATTTTACTGTTCTGTACGTGGGGCTATGAGTAGCATCTTAATACCTATACTTATATTGTGATTTCACACATATTATTCCTCTTAACCATGGGAGATAGAGGAGCCAGCTATGTCTCTCATTTCACCAATGAGAAAATTTAAAGAAGGAAGGAGACTTAACACTTACTGAGGAATGCTGTAGGTACAAGCTCTTGTCACTGCTGGTAAATGATAGGACCTGGCCTTTCTCTTCCTAGTTGGGTAATCTTCCTCAGCAACTAGGTTTGAAGAATGTACTTGCATGCTCCATCCTGTTGGATTCATGCAACCCCATGGACTATAGCCTGCCAGGCTCCTCTGTCCAAGGGATTATCCTGGCAAAAATACTGGAGTGGATTGCCATTTCCTATTCTAGGGGATCTTTCCAACCCAGGGATCGAATCCAAGTCTTCTGCATTGGCAGGTGGATTCTTTATCACCGAGCCACCTGGGAAGCCCCTTGAAGTATTACTCTCAAGCCGTCTTAGAGTGGAAGGCACCTTGAAGACTTTCTAGTTTAGGACCTTACCAAGGATGGTCTGTGAACTTGTGCTAGTCTGCAAACTGCCAGTTGTTGGGCCACAGCAAGATAAATAAGAGAGTTATGAATAAGCTCTGAAAACTTTTATCACGACATAACATGCCTCTGCATCCAGGTGCAGCTTCCCATGGTTAACTTGAGAACCATTCATTCAGTCCATTTTCTGTGCAGTAATAGAGTCTTTTTCAGAGAAGGCAATGGCACCCCACTCCAGTACTCTTGCCTGGAAAATCCCATGGATGGAGGAGCCTGGTAGGCTCCAGTCCATGGGGTCTCGAAGAGTCGGGCATGACTGAGCGACTCCACTTTCACTTTTCACTTTCATGCATTAGAGAACGAAATGGCAACCCACTCCAGTATTCTTGCCTGGAGAATCCCAGGGACAGAGGAGCCTATGGGCTGCCCTCTCTGGGGTCGCACAGAGTCGGACACGACTGAGTCAACTTAGCAGCAGCAGCAGCAGAGTCTTTGTAAATAGCAGTGTTGGCAGTTGATTATTTACCCTACCTTTATTTTCCCTTTAAGACTTAACTGTTTCTCTTCTCTTTCTATTATGACACTTCCATTCTCTTAGTTATGCAGATTCAAAGTCATTATTGACTTTCTTATCCTTCATGCCCAGTCACCGAATTCTTTTGTGATAATGGCCCTTATGTGTCTTGTTCTTTCTATTATCTCTGTGGCCTTTTACTTTTAGTTACTCCCAGTTGTTAGCTGTTGACTTTGAAATCTGTATCTCTTCCCTAAAAGTGCTCAAGTTTATAATTTCCAACGGTTTTTCTACCACTCCCTTTGATGGCTCCTCTGCATTTTAAATGGAATTTGAGCTTCTCAGGTGGCTCAGTGGTAAAGAACCCTGTTGCCAATGCAGGAGATACAGTACATGGAGGTTTACTCCCAGATTCGGGAAGATCTCCTGGAGGAGTAAATGGCAACACACTCCATTATTGCGTGTGTGCTAAGTCACTTCAGTCGTGTCCAACTCTTTGCGATCCTATGCGAACTATATAGCCCACCAGGCTTCTCTGTCCACGGGATTCTCCAGGCAAGAACACTGGAGAATCTTGTTGGTTGCCACACCCTCCTCCAAGGGATTTTCCCAACCCAGGGATCGGACCTGAGTCTCTTACATCTCCTGCATTGGCAGGAGGGTTCATTACAGTTAGCTCTACCTGGGAAGCCCTCCAGTATTCTTGCCATGGGCAGAGGAGCCTGGTGGGCTGTAGTCTGTGGGGATGCAAAGAGACGGACTTGACTGTGCATGTATGCACGCAAAATGGAATTTATTTCCTACCCCAAATTTTCTCTTGCTGCTGTTTCCTGGTCTTTGCCAGTGGAACTGCTGGCTGATAATTGTCCCTTCGGCTTCTTCCTTGCCCAGGTGACAAATCTTTAATACATGCAGATGACCTCTCATGTTCTCCAGTCCTGCTGCTGCCATCTTGGTGTGGGGTCTTTGTTATTTCTTACCTGGAATTTTTTTGTTTTTGTTTATTGGCTGTGCCGAGTCACAGCCAATTGCTGCTGCTAGGGCTTTTCTCTAGTTGTGGCGAGCAGGCACTACTCTTCATTGCCCTGGCTTCTCTTGGAGGTTCTCGGTGAGCAGGTTCAGTGGTCGTGGCGAGTTTGCTTAGTAGCTGCAATTCGTGGTCTGGAGCACAGGCTCAGTAGTGTGGCGCACAGGCTTAGTTGCTCGGAGGCAGGTGGGATCTTCCTGGACCAGGGATCACATCTATGTCTCCTGCATTAGCAGGCGGATTCTTTACCACTGAGGTACCAGGGAAGCCCGTCCCTGGGGTTTTGTAATAACTTCTTCATTACTCTTTTCTTCTGTCTCTTTCTCCGTTTATATCTGCCTATGTGTAATCTTTCTCATGCACAGCTCAGTTATTGTTAGCTGTATTCTTAATAATTTATAGAGTTCTTCATTGCCTGTGGAATACGGGTTAAATTCTGTAATCTGGCCTTTGTGTTTGGCCTTGCCCATCAGTACTCTGCATACCCCTCTCCCTAGCCCACCTAAGCTCTTCAGTCCTTGCTGTTCCCCATCCTGTCCATCTCTGTATCTTGGCGTATTGCTTTATCCTTGTGAGATCCCTTTTTTTTCTCATCTTCAGATTCCACCTTTTCTTCAAGGTTCTGTTCTGTTGTCATCTTCTCTACGAAGCCTTTCATCCTGGAGTCTTTTCAGTAGACGTTAAAAGCATTTTATCTGTACCTCTCCTATGTTACTTGTTGTTCTCTATCTCACATTAAACATACTAACAGCATTTACTGGCCCTACCAGAACTCTCAAATGGAGACCTGCCGTGAGACTTAGGGAGCAATTAAAAGATTGCTGTGTTCTATCCCATGGAAGTTCTGGGTCAATAGATCTACGGTGGGTTTCCCAGGTGGCGCTAGTGATAAAGAATCTGCTTGCCAGTGCAGGAGACATAAGAGACATGGGTTTAATCTCTGGGTCCAGAAGATCCCCTGGAGGAGGGCAGAGCAACCCACTCCAGTATTCTTGCCCAGAGAACCCCATGGATGGAGAGAGGACTGTAACCTGGCGGGTTACAGTCCATAGGGATGCAAAGAACTGGACATGACTGAAATGACTTAGCACACATGCATGCATATCTAGGGTAGGTCTTGGGAAATTGAAATTTTAAATAGCTCCTAGCTTTTCACAAAGTATGACAGACATAGAGCAAATGTTGGATGTCAAGTAGAGGAAAAGACTGAAGTGAGATCCTTCAGTTGGTATATCTGTAGTAAAAACTGTGCTGAAGAAAACGTGACTTAGGACATATACTAAACAGAAGTTTACAGAGTAGCTGGTTATGAGCTATTTTGAAGGAAAGAGGGGTGATACCACTCAAGAAGAGAAGAGAAACTGAGCAGTATTTACTGCAAATTAGTAAGATACTATATATCATTTGGAGTGTCACACGTGTTTTGTTTATGTTAGGATATAAGAGAAGGAAGGTAATATATAATATAATACAGGTTGGTTTTCCTGTCTTATGTGCATTATTCCTAATAGAAAAAAAAAATGAGGTCACATTTGTTCCCTAGGAAAATGACTTTGTTAACTTCCCTGTTAGTGAAGTGAAGTCGCTCAATCTTTTTGTGACCCATAGACTGTAGCCTACCATGCTCCTCCATCCATGGGATTTTCCAGGCAAGAGTACTAGAGTGGGTTGCCATTTCCTTTTCCCTGGTGGTAGACATTGCTAACTAACCACCGTACTGTTTCTTTTTGAGCCTGATATACTCTCAGCATCCTTTTCAACATAGTGCTCCAGCCAGGGCTACCGGTCAATCAATATTAGCATAAAGACAAAAAGTGCTCAGTTGGGTCTGACTCTTTGCAACCCCATGGACTGTAGCCTACCAGACTCCTCTGTCCATGGGATTTTCCAGGCACATAGACAAGAATATCCCCTGGAATATCCTCCAGGGGATATTCCTGACCCAGGGATCAAACCCACATTGCTGGTGTCTCCTGCATTTGCAAGTGGATTCTTTACCACTGCACCACCTAGGGAACCCAAAGACAGAAAAGCCTCTGTGTAATTCCCTGGGATGTGAAATGTTTAGGATATTTCCTTGGTTTGAACAAATGCTGTAGAATGATTGTGATCCCTACAATCAAAATTCTTTTAGTGCTTAGCAAAAGAAGGTAGTTAAAAACCAGGGCATCTGAAAGGGCAGCTCTTAGATGTATTCACTGCTCCATTTCTGGCATGACCTATCTTTTATGAAATTATGCTGAGTGTTTTCATCATAACCTTCATGTCATTCATTCAGACTTGTTAGTAAATCGAGGTAAAGAAATTATTTTCTTCCCCCAGATACCTCTTCACTTAAAGTTTAGAAGACACTGATACATGGAATGTCTTAATTATGACGGACTAAGAAGTTTAAACCTCGTAGAGCATTGGATTGTCTCTGCTGCCCGCTTAGTGTTAGAACACTGTACTCGTTTTCAGCTGCTCTACTGAATTCTGTTCCTCTCGTTTCATTGTGTATGCTCATGAGCCACCAGTTTCAGCCCTGTACATCCAGCCCCCTTTCCTCAACCTGCTTTTCCCTTTTCTAAAATGCACCTCCCATGTAATCAAGTTTTGTGTTTCTCTCCCTGTACTTTCTAGGTCAGATGATGATGACATGGAGAGTAGGAGCTCCAGGGTGACCCAACTTTGCACTTACTTTCAGCAGAAATATAAGCACCTCTGCCGCCTGGAGCGGGCAGAATCTCGTCAAAAGAAATGCCGGCACACATTGAGGAAGGCCTTGCTGCAGGCGGCTAGTAGAGAACCAGAGTGTGCTGGCCAGCTGATCCAGGAGCTGCAGAGAGCTGCATGCAGTCGAGCCAGGTCAGAGCTCCACACAGCCACCTGTTTCTAAGAGCTCACCCTGTTTTCTCTATTTTTTGAGAGGATAGTCAAGACACAGAGAGTGGTGGACATATTATCCTGATGTACTTAAGCCCTGTATTTTGGTTTTGTTGCTCAAAGTTCTTCAGCGATGGCAAAATTATCCTGCCACAAGCTGACCATCAAAAAAAAAAAAAGTATTACTAGAATTTTGCTGGAGTTCAATTAGAATTTATTTAGTAGAGAATTTGGGAATGCTACCTGTCTTTAAAAAAATACAGTGCTTAAAAAATTTCTTGTTAAGTAATTTCTTGTAAAAGTAATACTTACAGTTTTTTTTTTTAACTACCAAAGTGGTGTTTTATGTTTTTGACTTATATAAGCATTTTCTTATATAAGCATTTCCATTATATTTTCTGGTAATATATACATTATCCCAAATATTGTATTCAGAATGTTTTATTACACTGGATTTTTTTGGGGGGAAAAAGTCCCTTCTGTTTATAATGAAGATATTTGCTTATTGTGAAAGTTTGAAAAATATGGAAAATAGCAGAAAATCTCCATAATATCACCATTCACAAAACAGAATGAGCACTATGAATATTTTTATTCTTTTTCCTCCTAGTCTTTTTCTGTGTGTGTGTGTGTGCAAATAAACATTATATATGTAAAACATTTTGGGGTTTATATATACCTAAATATTACCAGAATTATCTCAAGTTGATGGGATTATTGATAAAGTTTTAAAAAATTTGTAGTTTGTGTATTTTAATTTTTCAAGGACGATCATAAGTCATTTGAGGGAAAAAGGGTTTAAAACAAGCCGAAAACTAAAAATTAACCTTTGCTTTGTAGCTGTTGATCATATTCCTTACATAACTATACTATAATTTTTGAAATTTCATTTTCATTTTGTGTATTTTGATTTTCATTATATTTGCTTTAACAAAGTAACCTATTTTCCAGTTGAGTATCTCAAAAAATAATATGCCCTGAAGAATTTTCTGCTTCTTGGCATATTTGGAGTGGTTTGAAACTACGTATGTATATCTGATATACCTCCGTAGTGGCTGCAGGCTGCAGTATTTCCTCTTTCTTTCAGAACTCTCAGTCTCCTGTCATGGAGTAGTGTCTGTACGAGAAGGTATTTAGGGCTTAACTTACTTCTTACGTGGTCAGAGACTTGTCTTTCTGAGAGAAACATTCCCAGATTCCCCTGACTGTGTTTGGCCTCCTAATACACACGCTTTTGTGCTCTGTCCTCTGCTTCATTGTAGAATTCTCTACTTACATTAATGTCTCTCTGTCATACCAGACGAGGGCAGGGACAGTGTATATTTTGTTTTTACTCTCCAGTGTTGATGCATGAATGAATAGAATTGAACAAGTGAGGGTCTGTTTTCTATTTGTTAGAAGAACTCACTCATTTTGATATACGTTTTATTTTTTTACTTTTTATTTTTTTGATATACGTCTTAAAATAAAGATATCTAACGTTTATATGATATAATGCTTTCAAGTGTATAATTTCAGTAGAAATTTTAGTTTTGTCCAGCATGAAGCAATCTAGATATAGATCACTGTCTATATTGGGTCTCATATATTGTTACAGCTCTGTCAAAGATGTGACATATAAAGAGACTATACTGTGAGTTTGGGACAATTTGCTATCTGTATGGAAACTGTACTTACCTATGATTTTTAACTGGCAGAATCAACCCCTTTTTATCATCTCCCAAACCACCTTTAGTGATGTTTTTCAGAAAATTCCATGATAACCAAGTGTTACAAAACAGACACCAAGATGAACTCAAATTACAGATCTCAAATTTATGTGATATCATTTGCTTATGTCCCCCATGATTAATAAAATGCTTTATTGTTCACTGCATTGCTGATAATTATATGCCAGTGTGCTCTAATCATTCCTTGGTGATTAGTTCCTTACTCCTTTACATTATATATAAGGTCTTCAAAAATCAACTCAGTTAACTAACTTCCTCTGTATGTAATATTTTTGTTATCAGAGGCCTAATTCCACAGAAAACATTTAAAAAGTTGCTGTTAAATATTTTAGAAATTGAAACTATAATGGCTACCTTCTAATAGGTATTCTTAAAATATGGTTTAGATATAAACTTCATTTCAGTTCAGTTCAGTCACTCAGTCGTGTCCGACTCTTTGCGACCGAATCGCAGCATGCCAGGCCTCCCTGTCCATCACAAACTCCCGGAATATTCTTTATCTAGTAACTTTGTCATTTATGGGTGAGCATGTAGAATAAACCATTGAAAGAGCTTAAAATTTATAAACCTGAGTCTCAATATCTTATAGCCCACAGTTCTGCAGAGAGATAGTATTGTTTGTATGGAATCTTCTTTTTTAACAGAGGATCCAGTAGAGCATACAAACTGGAAGCCCACAGTAAATATTTTCATGTTAACAGCATCAAAACCTTTGTTTCATTGGGATTATTCTCTATGGGGATATTGAAATCCTAACTTTGGGTTTATTTTAAGAGATAGATTGGTGAGTTAGAACATAATGATGATTCTGAAATCGAAGCCAATGGTTTACTTTGAAGTTTAGGATAAAGTAAGTGAGGGCTGTGTTGTAACACGAGGCCTGGCACATGGTTGAGTAAATTACTAAAGAGTTCAAGGAAAGTTACCCATTCAAATTGGAGAGCTACCTTCTATTTAAATCTCAACCAAGAGAAATTGGGCTTAGCTGCCAAAATAGTAAAGCTTCAGTTTTTGGAAATTGTGAGCTTAATGACCTACTTCCTCACTCGTGATCCTGACAAACCTAGCAGAACTCTTAATTAAAGCCGCTTCTAAGGCAGCACCTTTTAGCATTCAGTATATGAAAGTTACAATTGTAATAGAAATATTTGATGTAACTTAGATTCTATATGACCTTTTCTAATTAATGTAAATCATCTCACTTAAATCCTTAGAATGATACTAGAAACAAACAATTGAAAAGATTTTTCAATTTTTGATGCCTGACTTGTGACTCAGTGCACCAAGTAGATTCTTTTTCCATACTCAGGCACGTGTGAAGGCCTAATAGTTTATGACATTTGATAGAATTACATAGGTAGCATAGTTTTTATACTTCCAAGAATTAATTTTTTTTTTTTAATTTAATGTTTGTATAAAACTATGGAAGGATTACAAACTAATAAAATGAACACATATTAATTAATAAAGCGAGTGGAAGCTGGCAAATTGAGACAGGGGTGGAAAGGAGATTCTTCATTGCTTAGCTTTCTGTTCTGCATCCCATTCCTCATGTATTAGGTTCATTATTTTGCAGGTGTATTGTTTAGAAGCTTTCTGAGGCCAAAATCTAACAATGTTGATAATAGTGGTGACTGACAACCATTGATTCTTTACTGTGTACCATACTCTATACTCTACGTGGTGTTTTAGATGTGTTACGTCTTTTGATGCTTGCCTGTCAGCTAGAGGACTCTTATCTCCACTCCACAGGTGAGGAAGTTGAGACTTAACCAAGGCTAAGTAACTTGCCCAAGATCACAGAGCTAGTAAGAGGCAGAGCCGAAATTCAGAACCAGGTCTGTCTGATCTAGTCTCATGGTCTTCACTATTTTCTACTGCTTCCTTGTGAAGTAAAAGAAACCAAAATATCACTTAAAAAAAAAAAAAAAAAAAAAAACCCAAAATAGATAGACATAGCTGAGGCCAAATTATAATGTAATTATTTGTTTTGTCAGTTGGAGAAATATTAGAACTGGTCATTGTAATTCATACTTGCATATTAATTAATGAATCTAGGTAGTTAAAAGTGTGAATGTTATAAAATAGTAACATTATTTGAACAATTGTGCTAGATTCTTAAAGCATTTAAAAAATTCTTACTGTGTTTTCATTCCTTAGCGTAAGTCGGACCACGTTGAAGGAGATGGAAGCGGCAGCATGCAGTGGGACTGTGAAGGGCGAACAGTGCACCAACAAAGCCCTTCCATTCACCAGACATTGCTTCCAGCGTATCCTCCTGACTTAACTGAGTGCACATTGAAAAGTACTGGCTCGTTGGGTGATATATTTCATTCTTAGGCCAAGTGAATAATTCTTGAAATCATAGCTATTTAGTATTTAAAATAGTTTTTATATTACTTCTGATTTTCTTGGTGTTTACTCAAAGTTTCTTGCATTTGTTTTGCTCAAAAACTGAAGAGCTTTTTTTTCCTGCTTATGTCATTATAGTTCTGTATTCAACAATTATATCGAAATGGGCAAAATGGACAGCAAGTAGTAGGTTCTTCCAATGGCTGTCATTTAAATAAAATTTTTTTAAAATAAGATTCTGGTCCTTCCAGTAGTTGTAGGTAGTTTGTAAGAGATAACCATGACACCCATTGACAGGAAAATAAAATCCCATTATTCAAAAACTGTCTTTAGTCTTCCAAGAAAGTTATACAGTTTTATAGTTTTTTTTTTTTTTTTCCCACCGTGGGATTAATTTGCTCTTTTTATTGAGTACATGGCTGATCTGAAATGTATGAAAGATAACAAACATCAGTAACTAGGAAAGAAGATATCCTAAGAAAGCATATACATGAGGAAAACCTATGTTAAGGAACTTCAGGGTGATCATGAAATCTTATTACTTTCACTTCTATTAAACATTTAAAGTTGAGTAGGATTTTCAAAATTAATATAGTAGCAATTACTTCTTTACTCTTTCCTTCCTTTCTCTTGGTATTGTATTTTCACAGCTTTTTCAGCAACAGTTTCTATGCAGTAAAGGTTTTTTTCCTGTATGCTTAATTGTAAAAGCATAAAGGAATAAATGAAAGATATTCCCTTAATAGATATAAAGTATAAATAGATATAAATACAAAAGATATATACTTTATATCTATTATATGGAAATGTAGTTAGTGGCTAAAAGTATCACTGCTTAAAAATGATGATGACAAAAAGCTGATGTTCCACTTTTAATAGTATAGTTTTAACTTTAAAGTAATATTTCATAAGTTAGAAGTTTGAGTTTGGTATTGGAAATGTGAAATGAAAAATTCGAATATGGATAGATGAGTTTTTTTATAATTAAATCTTTAACTGTTTATTCTTTATTAGTATCTTAGGCAGAAATTTTCCTTAAAAGAAAGTTTTGTTTTTGTTTAAACCATCATAGTGTAACTTTTAGGAGTTAGTGTGTTAGGAAGGAAATGACCCTGCTTCTCTAAATAACAGAAATCAGAATAGCCATAAGAGAGACTCATGTTAGGAGCTCATTAGCAAAATAGACTCCTTTAAAAGTATCTTCTGATAATTGAAGATGATAAATTCAACTGTTACCATTTTCTATAATAGTAGTTGGGTTGGTTCTTTAGCTTTTGTAGAAAACAAAATTTATATTACTAAGCACAAGTAACTGAAGAAATAAATTTTATATAGAAATTGAAAATTTTAATTGTTTCAGTGTATTTTATTCTTAACTTAAAAAAAACCCAGATATCCTCTTAAACCGCTCTCAGCAACTCTTCTCAAGTTGCACAGCCAAGTTCGCAGATGGACAGCAGTGTTCTGTGCCCGTCTTTGACATTACACACCAGACACCTCTGTGTGAAGAACATGCCAAAAAAATGGTAAGTTCAGATTTTATTTTCTGCAACAGAGGCTTTCAAGGTTTTGGTTTTTTTTTTCATATTGGTATTTTAAAATTTTTATTGAAATATATTTGACTTAAGATGTGTTGATTTTTTTTTTCTCTATAGTAAAGTGACTCTGTTATACATGTATATACTAACATTTTGAGGCTTTAAATGGTTTGATAGCTATCCATAGTAGGAAATGTTTTGTGACTTGGTACAAACTATGTGTGTATATATGTTACTGAAACAAGTTTTGTGAAGCTCTTTTAGTTCTTCATATTTTGTAGTCTGTTTTATTTCACTAAAAAAAAATGTTGATAATAAGCTACTGATTAATTTTATACTCTCATTACAAAAGAAACTAGAAAATAGTAGTTACTTAGATATGGTCATTTTGCTTATTATCTATACCTAGTCCATACTTCTTCTTAAGATACATTTTCTTATACTTAGGCAGATTTTCCAAGATCTTTCTTGCCTCATTTCTCTAGGTTTTTGCTTTACTTGTATATAACTCTGTGAATGTCTTGCTTATCTGGTGAAATTTCAGCCAAAAGCCAAACCCTATTATAATCCCATTGAATTTAATTATTGCTTTAGTTAGTGCTGGTAGCATAAGCCCTAATTAATGCAGAATAATTGAGAGGAGAGACAAGTCTGAATCAGTGAATTGTCTGAATTATATAATCACTTAAGATAAAGGCAGTTCCCCATGAGACCACTCCTGAGTTCTGCTGTTTGCAAAGTATTGTGCTGGGTACCTGTGTGCTAAAAAACTGAGTAAGACAGCTCTTACTTGCTATGAGCATATTTCAGTGTGGGCCATTGGACAGGACTTAGTATTGTAACACCGTGGTCCTGGCATGGCCACTAGCTAAGTGCATATGGAGGAATTTTTGGATCTCATTCTTTTTAGACCTCAGTTGTCATATATTAAGTTTAATGGCTGCTGCTTCCTGAACGTCTTTTGGTTTTTAGATTTCCATTATTGACCATATATTTTGAAATGTTGTATATTAAAACTACACATACAAATGTTGAGTAATTATTGTAACATTTAAAATAAAGACATTTTTGTTAGCTCGCTGAGGCTTTATCATGGTTAAAGAATGACTTCCATATGTTTTTTGAACCACTTTTGAGGACCTTCATTGGTGGTCTCATGGACCCTTGGTAACATAGGCTCTGTAGCTTTCAAACCACTGATGTAAATGATCACCATTCTAGCATACTTCTAATAAGACTAGGAGAATATTGTTAAATAGCGGGGGTCTGTACTTCAGGATCTGCTTTATTGATTCAGTGAGTTGATCAGTATAACAATTATGTGACTACTTCTAAAGAAATTGAAAGCAGTTTATTCTTTTCAGCTGGTTAAATATTCTACTTAGACAAATTCAGCTGGGCAAACATAAGGTTGAATTAGTATAATAAACTTAGTCATAAAATAATATTTATTATATAATAAAAAATATAGTGTAAATAAATTTATATTGATCAGGTTTTTAAAAGGTATTTTCAATGCAAAGTTTTTACAGTGATACAAATGATACAAATGGTTTTCTCTCTGGAGGCAGTTGTAGAATCTGACACGGGTTTGAGCTATTTTTAGGTGAAAAATTACATAAGAGAGTATAGCAACACATGTATTCCATCAGTGCACCAGTGAGAGACTCGATGGTAAAAACTATGCTGATCTCATGGCTCTACTTTCCAACTATATGCCATCATTTTTCCCTGCTGCTGCTGCTGCTAAGTCGCTTCAGTCGTGTCCAACTCTGTGCGACCCCATAGACGGCAGCACACCGGGCTCCCCCATCCCTGGGATTCTCCAGGCAAGAACACTGGAGTGGGTTGCCATTTCATTCTTCCCTACATTATTGTAATAGTCTCCTAATTAGGCTCCCTTCCTCGTGCCATGCCTCCTGCACCCACATGAGGTGCTTGCATATCAGCCAGTGTAGACCGTGTGCACGGGTCCCACTGTCTTTGAATTACGTATAATAAAGTTCTCTCTTTTCATTGTACAGTTTTGTGAATGTTGACAGTGCATACAGTTGCATAAACACCACCATAATCAAGATACACAATAGTTCATCACCCCCTCAAAAGTCTCTAGTGCTGCCCTTTGTAGTCAGCCTTTTTTTATCCCCACTGATCTACTTCTGTCTCTGTTTACATTTTCCAGTGTCTTATAAATGGAATCGTTGAGTATGTAGTCTTTAGAGCAGGCCTTTCAGAATATAGATCTGATCGTTTTAGTTCCCTGCTCAAAACCCTTCCATTGGCTTTACATCACATCTAGAATCCAGTTCAAAATTCTTAATTGTGCCTGTGAGGCACTTCCTCATCTGGCCCTAGAAACCTCTCCAGCTTCATCTTACACCATCTCCTCACCCTCCAGCAACACTGGCCTTCTTGCTCTTTCTTAAACACTTTACATATGCTTCCATCTCGAGAAGGGTGTGGCAACCCACTCCAGTCTTCATGCCTCCTCTTGCCATGGCAGAGGAGCCTGGCAGGCTACAGTCCGTGGGGGTCTCAAAGAGTCAGACATGACTGAGCAACTAAGCACAGCACAGCACAGCATGCTCCCATCTCAGGGGCTTTGTACTTGTTTTTGTCTTTTCCTGGAATGTTCTTTCCCCAAATTCTCCATGTCTCACTCCTTCTTCATATCATTCAGGTTTCTGATCAAATGTCAGTTCATTTCCACCTCCCCTCTACCCTGCCACTTTTTATGCTCATTTATTGTTGTTCAGTCACTAAATCGTGTCTGACTCTTTTGTGACCTCATGGACTATATATATAGCCCACCAGGCTCCTCTGTCCGTGGGATTTCTCAGGCAAGAATGAATGAAAGAAAGTGAAAGTCCCTTAGTCATGTCTGACACTTTGCGACCCCGTGGACTATACAGTCCATGGAATTCTCCAGGCCAGAATACTGGAGTGGGTAGCCTTTCCCTTCTCCAGGGATTCTTCCCAACCCAGGGATTGAACCCAGGTCTCCCACATTGTAGGTGGATTCTTTACCAGCTGAGTCATAGGGGAGGCCCAAGAATACTAGAGTGGGTAGCCTATCCCTTCTCCAGTGGATCTTCCCGACCCAGGAATCGAACCGGGGTCTCCTGCATTGCAGGCAGATTCTTTACCAACTGAGCTATCAGGAAAGTCCAGGCAAGAATACTGGAATAGATTGCCATTTCCTTCACCAGGGGATCTCACCAAACCAGGGATCAAACCCAAGTCTCCTGCATTGGCAGGCAGTTCCTTTACCACTGGGCCACCAGGGAATCTTCATACTCTACCTATTTTCCTTCCTAACATTTGTATTTACCTAATGTTGTCATGTATGGATGTGAGAGTTGGACTGTGAAGAAAGCTGAGTGCTGAAGAATTGATGCTTTTGAACTGTGGTGTTGGAGAAGACTCTTGAGAGTCCTTTTGACTGCAAGGAGATCCAACCAGTCCATTCTGAAGGAGATCAGCCCTGGGATTTCTTTGGAAGGAATGATGCTGAAGCTGAAACTCCAGTACTTTGGCCACCTCATGCGAAGAGTTGACTCATTGGAAAAAACTCTGATGCTGGGAGGGATTGGGGGCAGGAGGAGAAGGGAATGACAGAGGATGAGATGGCTGGATGGCATCACCAACTCTATGGACGTGAGTTTGAGTGAACTCCAGGAGTTGGTGATGGACAGGGAGGCCTGGCGTGCTGCAATTCATGGGGTCGCAAAGAGTCGGACACGACTGAGCGACTGAACTGAACTGAATGTTATTTATTAATTTATTTGTTTATTTTCTGAATCCCCCTACTAGAATGTAAACTTCACAAAGGCAGGAACGTTGTTTGTTCATTGCTCTATCTGCAGTGCTTGGAGCAAAGATACTCCATAAGTAATTGTTGAATAATTGATTGGTAGGTACATGGCTTGTGGGGTAGGGGCAGATTCTGAACTAGACTCAGCCACTGGATAGGACAGCCATTGGTAGAAGAGACTCAAGCTGTACGAGGTCCAGGCTGGCAGACAGAACATGGTATTCAACAGGAATGAACTTGTAGAACAGAGGGTAAGGTATTAAATGGGTTGTTGTCCTGCAGAGAAATATTAATAGAAGGGGACAGTTGAGAATGCTGGGAGTGAACAGTGTTCGTAGATAGCGTAGGTAAAGGAACAGTTGGCTTTAGGAACACCTCCAGGACACAGGTTCTGGGCTTTCTGGAGGAGCCAAGTTAAGGGGATAGCAAGAGCCAGACGGGGCCTTGGTCACGGGCGGTTCTATGTGGAGTGTTGCCAGGATACACAGCATAAGCTTAGAAGAGTAAGGAAGAAGCCTAGACCAGAACTAGTAGGGCTTACATATTTTTAACTAGAGCTCTCTGACTTCCTCATATTCAAGACCCACGCTGGTCCTAGAGGGAGATCCTGGAGTACATGCCAGCTCCTGGTGGGGACTGGCAGCTGCTTATTCACTGCATAGTGGGCATAAAAAATGTAGACATCAAGTGTTGAACCAAAAGGAATTACAGAGCCTGGAAAGCACCCCGTCTTCTGTTGTTTTCTAAATTTGTTTGCGACTTTTGAGTTTGTAATAGTGTTTGGATTCAGGTGTTTGGCTGGGATTAACCTTCTTTTAGATTTCTTGGATTTATGCTTAATTTTATTCTTTCTTGGTATGTTTGTTGCTACTGATATTTATTAGTCTTCAGATCTTTTAATGTATTTGGTTATAAAAGTTATTACTGAATTCATCAACTCAAAGGTGACATCAATCATAGAAACCACAATTATTTTATATACCATCCAGATGGAAAAAATGTTGCACAGTGCATTTCTTATCACTTAAATTTTTTGTTTTATACTTATCAAAATAGCTTTTTTAGACTTAGACATAAATATTTTTATCTTCTATTTCACCCCTGATTTCAGCTAATTCTTGATGTGTGAAAGGCAGTATATAACATCTGCTATACCACAGCTTTGTTCTCTCTGTGATTATTTTCCTTTCTCATTTGGTTGTTGCTTTGCAAAAAAAAAGGTAGAGGTGGGGATTGTGGTCAGTTCTTTAATAATGAATATTTGCTTCGCTAATAACAATTTTCTGCCTTGCTTCTTTCTGTGCCTTTCTGCACACCCATGTTTTTCCTCTACATGTAAAACCAACAATGTGCAAACCTCAGTTCAAACAGAGTACAGAGAGCTATGACCAACTTTGAACATGTAGGCAGCAGCAACTATAATGACCTGGCTGACAGAGATAATAATATGCCATTATTGTAAAATGCTCCCCAACTGTAGTGATAGTAAAATGTGCATCTGGGAATTGATGAAGTACCGTTTTCAGATTTAAGGGTACTAGCTGAAGAAAGCTAGTTGTATTGCAAGCTTCTTGTTTTTGCTGGTTCTTCCTTTCCCTCCTCACTTAACTGCAGCAGTTTTATAAAGCTGTGTCCCCACTGTCTCCTCTCTTTACCTTGTCACCGTGGTCCATGTGAATTATTTGAAGGGCTTCCACTGTGTTCAACTTCCGAGTCTACGCCTCCATGCCTTTCTTGCATCCTGTGCACCAGATACAATTTTCTCCTGCCCACCCTGGTCATCTTCACACCTCAAACAGTATGTGAGCCCAGCTGAATTCCTTAACTCTGATTCTGTTTATTCTGCTGTGCTCTGTATCCCACAAACGGCACCCTCACCTAACAATCACCTCAACTAGGAACTCTAGAAACACTTAGAGTTTTATATTCCCCTCATCCGCACCACAGCCACGCAGCTGTCATATCTTGAGAATTCTCTCTCAGCAAGCCCTTGCTTTTCTGTTCTTGCTCACTTTGCCCTCAGCTGTTTATCTTCTAATATCTGTTGAAATCGCCCTGTGATTGGAATTTTTGCCTTCACTCACTTGCCCCTTCTCTTTATTCATTTACATTGTTTCTACCAGGTTAGTTAATCCTGTTACTAGTATTCCCATTATTTTTTGGCTGTGCTGGGTCTTCGTTGCCGCACAGTCTTTCTCTTGTTGTAGAGAGCAGGGTACGCTCTTGTGGTGCACGGGCTCTAACACATGGGCTTCAGTGTTTGCAGCTCGCAGGTTCTAGAGTGCGGGTCGGTAGTTGTGGCATACAGGCTTAGCTGTGCTCCTCAGCATGTGGGATATTCCCAGACCAGGGATCGAACCAACGTCTCCAGAATTGGCAGGCGGGTTTTTATCCACTGTACCATCAGGGAAGTCCAGTTAATCCTTTTAAAACATCTGCTGTCATCAAAAATCATTCCCCATTGCCTATAAAATAAAGTTTAAAATTCTGAACAGAGTATTCAGAGTCATACAGGATCTGGTGCCAGACTTCCTTACAGCTGACTTTTATATTTGACCCTCCATCATATCCTCAAGCAACAGGCCATACCCAGTTATTTGCTGTCCTTTTTGTCTCATTTGTGCTATTTCCTTTAGCTTAGAGTGGTCTTCCCCCTTATCCCAGCAACTGAAAGTCCTGTTGATGCTTTAATCCCACATAACTACAAGTAATGAATTTTCCATTTGCATACCCTTAGACAGTATTTATATCATCACCACCCAGTTTTTCCTATAGTATTTATGTATACTCATGTTCATGTTTTTCCCATGGGATACCAAGTAAGTTCCTCTGGAGCTCAAATCAAGTTTTATTCAGTTCTTTTATACTACAGCACCTGTGACAATGCCTTTAAGTGTGGAATGAGCTTTATGTATATATTGAATTGATGTGAATTAAATTTTAAAATGAATTTCATATTCATGTAATTATTGTTATACATAGTTTGTGGCACTGTATAAAATAATAAGAAACATAAGCATTTTTTTCAGATAGCAGTTTGCTTTTTCCCGAATAATCTGAGTTTAAAAATACACGTTTATTCATTCCAAAGGATAATTTCTTGAGAGGAGATAGCTCCCGTAAAGTTCAGCACCAGCAGCAGAGGAAACCCAGGAAAAAAACCAAGCCTCCTGCACTTACCAAAAAACACAAGAAGAAGAGAAGGCGTGGACCTCGTCGACCCCAGAAGCCCATCCCCCCTGCAGTCCCCCAGGGGAACCTCAGCATGCCCACCAGCGTCTCACTGCCAGTGGAAGCCTCCCGCATTCGGTCAGTGGCTGTGCCAGGACTCACGTCTCCTTTACGTGCTCTGATTGTTCTCAGAACATCGGCTTCCTTTCCTGTTGGAAGTAGGCTAAAGGCACCCTGTGGTGTATCAGCTTAGACTCTGTAGTTTCTAGTAGGATTTTTACCAGATACCTGATGGGTTTAGATCTAAAGTAAAGTTTTCGATTAAAATCCAAGGGAGCAGATGCTGATATTGGGAATTTAATTGTCTCTTCTCAGATTTTTCTGTTTCAACAGAAATTGCATATATGTTCCAACAGAAACGTGATGCATTATTAATTTTGACAGGGGTAAGCATTTTGACCCGATGAATGATGCTTCTGTTTCAGCTGCAAATTTCAGTTTTACCTCTTTCATCTTTGTTTAAAAATTACTTTGGCCAGATTAAAAACTCTACCGGAAAGTAGTAAGACACACTTGATAGACCAGATTGTAATTCGTTCTACTAGTACACCAAATTGCAATTCATTCTACTAATTTGCAGTAAAAATAGTATTTCAAAATGGTTTCCTTCTCTTAATACATGGGTGAAAATTTGCAGAAATATGTGAGCGCATATGGTGAGGTCTGCCGTTCTGGTTTCAGATCTTAAAGTAGGCAAGGAGATTATTTTGAGTTAGGGTTTTCCATTTCTGCTTCTGGTGACTTGGTGGGAAGGTAAAGTGGGGGTGGTGGGCCAACCGTGTCATCTTCCCCAGGAGCCCGTCCACACCGGAGCTGAGCGCTGATGAGTTGCCGGATGACATTGCCAATGAGATCACCGACATTCCACACGACTTGGAATTGAACCAGGAGGACTTCTCTGACGTCCTTCCGCGGCTACCTGATGACTTACAAGATTTCGATTTTTTTGAAGGTACGGTCAGTATTATAGATTCAAGAAAACTGGTTTCTCAAATGAATTTTTTTTTTAAAGGGAAATAGTTTTTTTTTTAATATGTTCAAAGTATTCCTCCTCACATGTAATATGGACAGAAAATATAAAGTGCTAAAGCTATTTTATTCTCTTTAGAAGGAGTACATTTTTAAAAAAATGATAATATAGGTTTAGTAAATCAGTAGGTTTGATAGCTAGGTTTATAACTTTATTCCTTTAAAATGAGTGGTGGTGTTGGTTGTGGTGGTGGTGGTTTAGTCGCTAAATTGACTCTGACTCTTGCAACCCCCTGGACTGTAGCCCACCAGGCTTCTCTGTCCATGGAATTCTCCAGGCAAGAATACTGAAGTGTATTGCCATTCCCTTCTTCAAGGGATCTTTCCGACCCAGGGATTGAACCCAGGTCTCCTGCATTGCGACTGAGCCACAAGGGA
Source organism: Bos taurus (assembly GCF_002263795.3). Classification (NCBI taxonomy): domain Eukaryota; kingdom Metazoa; phylum Chordata; class Mammalia; order Artiodactyla; family Bovidae; genus Bos; species Bos taurus. Next base: position 94,365,820 of record NC_037329.1, on the reverse strand, counting down.
AGCCCCCAAATCAGTAATTTTAGTTTATTTATTTTCTAACCTTTTCTTTTTGACTACGTTGCATGGCTTGTGGGATCTTAGTTCGTTGACCAGGGGTCATGGCAGTGAAAGCGCTGAGTCCTAATCACTGGACCGCCAGGGAATGCCCCTACTTTAGTTTGTTTTTGAATAAAGACATTTTAAACTTGAGTTTATTGAACTTTCAGAACTTGTCTTCATTTTGATACCCCACCCTGTACTTCAGTTGAAGTGCACTTTTCCACAACATTAACCCCACCAATTGTTTAGTGCTTTCAAGGGAAATCTTTTCTACTCTGAGAATGTTTCCTTCACCATTAAAAACTGGATATTTTTGCAGTGATTACTCCAGTTCCTAACAGTAGGTTTTTTGATATTGGAAAGGAAATCAGTGTAGCTTCCATTTTATGAAAATTCCTTAGAAATGGGAGACGTGTGAGAGGGGAAGAGCAGAGAGTAATGCAGAAACGTGGGAAAAGGTAACCAACAAAGTGAGCTGAGCACTTGCTTTTGTGCTGAGATATACGTGGAGTTCTGTGTTCTGGGTTCACGGGGCTGTCCCTCCAGGTGAAAGAGCCCAAGAGCAGAAGAGCTAACAGGGTTCCTCCTGCACAGCCTTTTATCTCACATGTGAACCGATAGATATGTTTTCTGTTTTAATGTCTTAATATAACTTTGGGTAAAAACATACCTATAATCAGATAGTCACCCCGGGTTTTAAATAGATTCCTGAGCACTGAACACTGTGTTGAGATGGCTGTGAGAATGCTGTCAGTGACCCGAAAATGTGGTTCAGGCTCACCTGTCCTGCCGTGAATATGTCACTCTTGCTCTCCTTAGTAGTCCTTAGTAGAATGTCTTGACAGATAGTTCTTATGTGTGGATTTTTGTGGTCAGGATGGTGGAAGCCCCGCTGACTTGTTGATAGCTCTTGTTTACCCAGGAAAGAACGGAGACCTCCTCCCCACCACCGAAGAGGCCGAGGAACTTGAACGGGCCTTGCAGGCCGTGACTTCTCTCGAGTGCCTGAGTACCATTGGGGTGCTCACCCAGTCAGATGGTGTGCCCGTCCAGGAGCTGTCAGACAGAGGAATAGGGGTTTTCTCCACAGGGACAGGAGCGTCGGGGATCCCGTCCTTGAGCCGAGAGGTCAACACGGACCTGGGGGAGCTGCTGAATGGGCGTATAGTCCATGACAACTTCTCTAGCCTAGAGCTGGATGAGAGCCTGCTCCGTTCAGCTACCTTGTCTAACCCACCTACACCCCTGGCAGGGCAGATCCAGGGGCAGTTCTCTGCCCCCGCCAGCGTCAGCCTTACTTCTGCCACTCTGATGAGCCAGAGTGCCCTTGGGGAGAGAGCCTTCCCAGGACAGTTTCATGGACTTCATGATGGCAGCCATGCCTCCCAGAGGCCACATCCTGCCCAGCTGCTGAGCAAGGCAGATGACCTAATCACCTCACGACAGCAATACAGCAGTGATCACTCACACTCCTCGCCCCATGGAAGCCATTATGACAGCGAGCACGTGCCGTCTCCCTACAGTGACCACATCACCTCTCCCCACACGACATCTTACTCTGGTGATAACATGGCAGCTACCTTCTCAGCAGAGATGCCCGTCATGGCGCAGCACTTGCTCCCGACGCCACTTGAGGTGCCACTTGGAGGGGTCGTGAACCCCAGAACTCACTGGGGCAATCTCCCCGTCAACCTCGGAGACCCCTCTCCGTTCAGCAACCTTCTCGTCGCCGATGGGCATCTTCTTTCCACGTCCCTCTCCACGCCGCCCACCACTTCGAACTCAGAGACCACACAGCCTGCCTTCGCCACCGTGACCCCCAGCAGCTCCAGTGTGCTCCCGGGGTTACCGCAGACCAGCTTCAGTGGCATGGGGCCTTCCGCTGAACTGCTGGCCTCCACCTCCCCCAAGCAGCAACTCCCTCAGTTCAGCGCAGCCTTCGGCCACCAGCTGAGTTCTCACAGTGGCATTCCCAAGGACCTGCAGCCCAGCCACAGCTCGATAGCGCCTCCCACAGGCTTCACAGTAACAGGTGCCACAGCTACAAGTACCAATAACGCATCTTCTCCCTTTACCTCCCCTAACTGAGCGTGTCTGTGTGTTTGCAGGCAGGTGGGGAACCTGGTGTTTTCTATCTTCTTTTCCCTCTTTATCACCCACCCCCTCGCCCCCTTTTCCTAAAGAAGATTTTAAAAATAACAGACGGGGACTAGAGGAGAACTCCCCTTTTCCAGTTAAACAAGTTCCCCCTGCGGTGGACCTCGCTTCAGTGTTCACATGTGCTCCTTGGCACTGGTGCTCGTTCCCTCCTGGCGGGTCCACCCTCCCCCCAGTGGTTTCCTTAGCGGCTCAGCACAGTGACTGGATAGAATCGACTTTCAGCAGCAAGTCCTAGAAGTGGAAGATACCTCAGATTACCAGTGCCCTTTACTATTTCTTAGTATCGTAGATCAATGCTTTCCATTCTAATACCAGGTCTTTACACAGGTGGTTCTAGCTAGAATGAGCCTGTTCATCGAGTTCTGTGTAAGAAATGGCAAATGGTGTGCAGAGGCAGATTCAAGCCTCTGTCTTAGCACCAACTGCTCAGCAAACACCACATGAGGCCAGGATTCCATTCCTAATTGTGATCATGTTTAATTAAAAAGAAAAAGAATTAGTCTTTTGACTGCCTGTGTGTGTGTGTGCACCCACGCGTGTATTTCTGTGCAGGGCAGGAAGCAGCTGTCCCATTGGTTTTTTTTTTTCTTATTTCCTAATAAGTAGAAGTCTCTTCTCCTTTCCCACATCTCAGAGCCCTAATAAGGTTGGTCGTTCTTTCCCACTGAGTTAGCCGACCTTGGTGAATGGAGAAGGGTGGCAGTCTGGTGGCGTGAGTAGCACAACCCTTTTCTGCTAAGTTAGCCCAGAACACAGAAAGCTGAATTCACATCAGTGCCCGGCGGATGTGGTGAAGAGCTTGGCCAGGACTGCAGGGGTTGCTGCAATTCTGAGGTCTGATGGTTGGTTGTATTGCCTTTTTAGACAGCATTTGTTTCTGAATCCCTCTTCCATGGAATATATTCACAAGATGTAATTAAAGAAAATGTTTTGATGTGAAAAGCAGGATAGTTCAAGATTGGTTTGGAGAGATGGGATCTGTGAACTCCTTGATCCATCTTTTGCTTTGGGATTTTTCATGTTTACAGTAGTGATTCTTTGGTAAAGTTTGTAAAATGTTGATGACACTTGTAGAATCAATGTACCAGTTGTGAAGTGACATGTAATATCTGAAGGATACACATTTTAAAATTTTCTTTCAAAGCAAAATATGGAAATTAGACATAAATCTTACTCACCCTTTGGTACTTTTAAAATAATTTTAAGTATTTAGGTTTAAGTTTGGGGAATTTTTTTGAAATACCAGATCTTGAAGGTTAAAAATCATATTGGATAGTTTAGTAAGTTGGTGACTATGAAATGAATATGTGAGGTTTCTTTTTAACCTGCCTTCTCCCTGACCCCCCACCCTCCGCCCAAGGGTGGAACTAGATTTTAAAGGCATCTGTTCTCTGCTTTTGCTGAGAAGTTTCACTGTCCCTTGAGATACCATTGGCTATTTATACCTGAATCTAGTCTAATTTACATATATATATTTTAAAAGATGCGTAGAGAGAACATATCTATTAATGATGTGATATAATAATTCATTTGTCAGGGAATATTTGATCTTAATTCCTTTTCAATAGGTAAAGATTTGGATGTATTTTCCTACTTCCTCTATGTATTTCTCTTTATGCCATGCTAATTCTAACCAGTCCCTTCTTTTGAAAGCTTTTCTTTCTCTGCTTTTTAAAGGAATGATGGTGATCAGCAGGCATTATGCAGATACCACGTGCCTGAGATTATGGAGGGGAAATGTCACATGACTGTATGAAATCATGATATGCCCTATTTTGTATTTATTGAAGTTTTCTTTTTGTGGGCCAAATATATGTTTGTAATATATTTAGGTTTTTTTTAATCATGATAATTGATTGGAAGATTTATTTTTTAATAGCTTTGCCTTTTTTGCAGATTGAGAAATTTCTAAATTATAAAATTATGTCACAAAGCAAAATTATATTTGGTAGCACCATAAATTTTTATTCTGAATGGTGAGAACAGATAATCTGAGTATTTCTCACCTGTGAACCTATGTTAGTAAGCTTTTTAATTTTAATGTACTGTAATGAAATGATTATGAGTAGTTACCTCTGCTCAAAAGTGTCATTTAGTTCACTGAACTCTTCACATCCCATTATAACCATCACATGCTAATTGTCCATTCTTAGTGATTCGATTCCGTCTCCACTGTGTACTAATCACAGGTTGTAGCAGAGCAGCCCATTGACTTTCTTTTTTACTGAACTAAAAGTGGTACATACACATTGACTTTCTTATCAGCCCTTCTTTGACAGTGAAGGGAAAGTCATGGGATGTTGATTTGAATTTTTCTGGCAATTTGTCCCTTGTGGTAGCTGCTTAAAATTCTTCAGTTATGGAAACTGAGTTTGCAGTAAGTTGCACATTTTATTGTTTGCAATTTTCTGTTTTCTGTGCATTTTTAAGCCCTTTCCTGCTTTCTGGTAAGGAGGCATGAAATGATCAGGAATGTTGCCAGTTACAGCTTCACACCAAAAACTTTTGAGTAAATTCGTTTTTGTGTAGATGCCCACGATAAATAGCTGAAGAAAGGGCACCCGTAGAAAGTACCTGTGTAGATTTAAGAAAGTAGCGAAAAAACAAATTTTTCTTCTCACTTTGTCTACTTCAAAATAAATATCCATGCTTGCGATTCACTTTACTCTTGCTGTTTCTTGTGAGTCCCTTTTTGGAAAGAGAAGAACATCTGTGAACCCAGAGATAACCCTTAGGTTGCTGTTTTAGCTAATGGAGCAATTTTACTCTCTTAGTAGCAGGTTTGCTATTACCATGGAAAGAAAGAAACGAAGTATCTTTTACTCCAGAAATAGGAAAATTAGTGTCTTTTAAAATAGCACTTAAGGCTCCAATAAGGCAATACTGGAATCAGAAACAAATTTGATATAAGGTTCTATCTAATTACGTGGATACTAGCTTTCATTTTAGTGTTAAAACTCAACTCATGAGAAATAATGGCAAAGAAGGTTCACTCTGTTTCTGCAGTTCTTTGGGACCATTTATAAAGGCCAGTTAGATCAGTTTACAAAGTTGCTGCAGTTAATGGATACATTCTGTGCTCTGAGAATCTGAATTCCATGCTAATGTATAATGCTCACTGGCTGTGATCTATAGCATCCGAAGGAAAGATGTGTTTTTCTCCTTTACACTCTCTACATAACTGTTAATATTATTTTAGTTAAAGTACTTAAGACATTGATTTTCCCCTGTAAAAATGGCTTAGCAATTTGCACATCTGGGTAGATTATGTAGTTAGTAAACAATCCGCAGTAGTAAATAGCAATTACATTTAACCCACCAAGTGACAGACTATGCAATGGAAAAATTTTCTAATTATCACCACATAGCTTATATGACAAAGGATTCTTTTCTCTAGTAACCTACCATGTGAACTAGAACTGTCTCATAAATGACTTCCTGAGCAATTTCATGTTGGCAGGCAGTGTGATGTGCCTAGAGTCCCTCCATGAAAAGAGTATAATTTAATGAGAAGCAAATAGTAGGTATGGACATAAAGTTGGAAAAACTTTTTTCTTTTCCTTAAAATCATAGTTATTGTCTTGAGTGGTTTAAGGCTAAAGAAAGCGAATACTTTATCTTTGCCAAATAATTATTTATAAGATTTATTTCTTAAATAAGCCTAATCTCTCAACTGCAAGTTAAGCAGCATCATTTTCTGTGACTAACACTAAAGCTTTTCCTTATCAGAGGTCGTTCGGTCCATGATTGTAATCCACAGAGGCAAAGACAGTGTCCATGATACACACAGCTGCCCTACCTGTGTGATTTTCTTCTTACCTGAAAAAAATATTTCTATTGATCCATACTACTGGGCTTTTATCATTTGGCAGTAGAATTTGAGCCTGTGTAGGTCACACCCATCCTGGAAGTTCACTGATACTTGCCTGCAGTCCTTCCTGTGCTCCTGCCTTGTGGGGCTGGTAATGGTGGTGGTAGCTTCATCCGCAGTGTTTGTGGGAGGCAAGTTGCTTTTTCTCCAAGTTAGTTCAAAAGGTTGCTGTGGTTTGGTATTGCAAAGAGCTGAGGCTGTTAATAACACTAAACTATCATTTCAAGCTAATAGGTTTCAAATTCATTTAAAATTTGTTTAGGTATTTAGTTTCTGGTTTCTTCATCTTTCTTTTTAGCCTTCTTTTAACACTCTTATTAAATTCTGTTTTTAATCTGGTGTATATAGAATAATGCAGTGGTTGTTTAAATGGTCAACAGAATTCTGCAGTTTAATGAGGCAATTTAAAGGATTCCCTGGAAGAAAGTATAGTCAGTCCGAATGTTTCATCGCAGACAGCTACGTTGCTCCAAGGACTTTTTGTCCTGCCGAGAATTATATTTGTTGGAGAAAGGTGAGTGTGGGAATATATATTGGACAGAACATAGATTTTGTTTCCCCCCCTCTCAATACATTGAAAACAACTGAATTTTAATGGGCATTCTATAGAAAAGTAAAACAATATAGTGACTGCTTAATACCGTGAACTTTATAAAGATTTCTAATATCATATATTGAAGTGAAGTGAAGTTGCTCAGTCGTGTCCAACTCTTTGCCACCCCGTGGACTGTAGCCTACCAGGCTGCTCCATCCATGGAATTCTCCAGGCAAGAATACTGGAGTGGGTTGCCATTTCCTTAGCTCCAGGGGATCTTCCCGACCCAGGGATCAAACCCAGGTCTCCCGCATTGCAGGCAGATGCTTTACCTTCTGAGCCACCTGGGAAGCCCAATATCATATATTAGAGGGACACAAAATCCATGTTTAGTTAATTAAAGCAACTTTTTTTTTATAATACTGTCTTTCAAAAGATGTGTAATAAAAGATCAGTGAAGAATATATTTGAATATCTCAAGTGTTTTTTTCTGATCAGTGAGTTAGGAAAGAAAACATAAAACATAAATGAGTAATTATGTCTCTTCTAATAACCAGTGTCATTAATGCAAAAATTGTGGGTCAGACTTAGCCTTATTTCTAAATAGCAAAAATTCTCTCTTTTTACTCCTACTCTGATTTTTTGTTAGCTTCCCTCTCTCTGCACTGTGATACAGAGCAAATAAAAGGAAACGTGGCATTTGATAGAGAGTGAAAGAGCAAATGTGGGATGACACCCCCTCCCCCCTCCAGGTTCCCAAAGCTTGGGAACGTTTGGCTACTTTGAATGGCAGCGTTGTGGCGGTCTCAAGTGCAGTCTGGGAAAACAGTCTTCTAAGAGAAAACCTGTCTCACTCTCAGCAAAGTAGGGGAGCACAGCTTTCCTTCCGTTTTTCCCTTCTGCCTGCTTGCTCAGCCCACCCCCAGCACTGAAGTGTGTGTACACACATACACGCATGATCTGTACTGCTCTTGGCCCAAGAGAACCTTTTCTTTCACTTGGTTCTTTTTTTTTAAGCTGGGGGCCACTGAAGTAAGCTCTATATGCACCCAAAGTTCCCCGTGGAAAACTTTTCAACATGCAGTGCAGAAGGCTCCAATGCAGTTTAAACGCCACCCTTGCTTTTACTTGGAGAATAGACTGATTTGCCCTGACCTGGCTCCACCCTGCGTCACTGAAGTACGGTTGGCTCCAGCTGATGAGCCTGGAAGGGATGGGAAGGTTTGGTACTTAGGACGTTGTCTTCATCTGCTCGGAAGGGTTGAATCAGTTCCTCTCAACAGTGATAATTCTTTTCACTGTATAGTGTTGAGTATGTCTCAGGGATTCCTTGTGGAAATTAGGGCAGTTTTTAAAATAAGAAATTAGTTTTAAAAGCAACTAAAGGTGACTCATCATTGAGAGAGCGCAGGAAAGAGAAAACGTTTGGTTTCGTAGCCCATGGTGTCTTGCTTGGGACGCTTCTCCTTCTCCTTCAGGCTCTCATCTCAGCCTCAGCATACAGAATCCTTTCCCACCACGCACAGCTTTAAAACTTTTATTTAAAACTTTCCTTCCCCAATGAGCTTTCAGAATACTTATTGTAGATTTTAAGAGAAAAGGTATATTAATTTATGCTATTAACATCACCTCATAAATTATAAGTTTTATACTAAAGCTGTATTGAGTGTAATGAATTATGTTGCCTATGTGTTTAATAGCTAAAAAATTATATATGAGCTTTTTTTTTTTTTTTTGACAAAACAAACTAGTGAAGCACCTTTTTACACTGGATCTCTGCCGTGTCAAGGTGTATAGCTATCCTTTGCTACCTTGCAGATATATAAAATAGAAGGATATCCTGGGGCCTCAAAATGTAGAACACCTTTAGACCATTTATTACTGTTCATAGAACCGTTGAGAAATCACGTTTCCTTAGTAAATGATCTGTGGTTTACACTTAAGATGGCTAGAAGCTTAGTTACAGGGTAAATAGAAATACATAGATCAAGTAAAAACTCCCAACTACTGTAGCTGGAATTTGTAAATTAAGTTTTTAAGACCTCTTTTATTTCCTATGGATTTATTCTTTTAATTACAGTTTATTCTGTAAGTTGGGAAGTCAAATAGGAAAAATAATAAATCTAGATGTTCTCAGTGTCTTATTCAGGAACTTTTTATCCCTCCTCACTAAGGAATTCCCACTGTGACTTAAAAATAGAATTAAAGTACTTGTGTGCATGTATTTGTCTGTGTTTTTACACACATGCAAAAATATACATTGGGGGCACGTGTATGAGAGAGATGAATGTGTGCTTACGTAAAAAGAGAAAGGCAACAGAATGTATGGTAGAAATATGATTTATTTAGTTGAGGGCGTTGGAGTTCCTTTCTCATTGTCTCTGTTGTATAAATACACCAAATTCTTGATTGTGTTATGTTAAAAGGCTAGCTCTGATATCATGTGCATTTTATTTCAAGCTTTTGATTAGCTTATGTTATGTTTTTAAAACAACACAAAAAACAGCAGGTTCTAAGACCAGCCTCTTGCTTTTGAGTGGAAAAATAAGAGAAAAACAGACCTGTACATGAGCTGTGTTTATCTATTGGGGTGGTGGGACCAGAGATCAGTTGAATCTTTTTTATGTTAATAATAGATTTCTTCGTATTCTGAGTTATAAAATATTATTGATCACCTTTTCTTGGTGAAATAAAGTTGAGGCCTTTTGTAAAGAATGCCATTTTTAAAGGGGCTCCTTTGTTTAAAGAGTTGGTGGGATCATTTCACCATGCACATTTCAAAGCTGGGTTGATTTCAGTTATTTCCAAATTTTTTTTTTTAAATTACTCAGTTGTGTTGTTATTTATGAAGTTAGCATGCCCCCAAACCACCATATTTTGGCTATAGGAAAATTATGATACCCTTGACTTTTTACCTGGTTTATATGCAATTTTTAAAAAATGCATTCCTGTATTTTGAGTTTTGTCATTTTGCTATACATTCATTACTGAAGTGTCTGGTGGTCTAAAATAGTCAAAGCTAGAGTTTTATTAAATGCTCCAGTCACATTTATTTTTAATATTAAAAAATCGTACTTTGAAACATGTTAAAACAACTTCTGATAAATGACGTCTGGATTTGTCGTTATCTTTGAAGCCTCATTCATTTTAGATATACTCAAGACCTAGGAAAGCTTTTTGTATGTTGTTTTTACAGTTGTATTTTTTGCAGCATCTCCCAGTTTCATTCACTCTTGCTTTATGGATTTTTTAAAAATCTGCGTATTTCTTGTACATATGCATGCAAATGAAAGAAGGGAGGTTGTATTGGTGCCATTTCTCCCTTCAGTTACTGGTTAATGGGATTTGCTAGAATAAATTCCCCTGATTGAAGGGTGAAGCTAAGCCCTTTTGTGTATATCTGTACAGAGATGTGTATATGGGATGTGGTGGCACTTTGCTGAATGTGAACTTGCCTTGTCGATGGAAAGATTGAGAAGTATTATGTTTATTTATACATTTGTATAAATCTATATATACACGTATGTATATGTGTGTGTATAGATAAATCTATATACATATATTTCCCTAAAAGAAAAAAAGTGTGTGTGTAACAGATAAACAGCCTTTGTTAAGCAAGATTATATATCTTTGGAGAATTGTGGATTATTCTATAAGCAAGAAGAGGGACAGTCTAGTGTAATTATCAGAGCATACAAAGATGGAAGTCCTTAGGATTATAGTCTTGTTTATGAATTCCTTTTAGAACTGTTCTTACTTGCCACTCCCACTATTCTTCATTTTCATGGACTTCTAAGTCAATCTCTCACCACTTAAAAATCACACTACTTTGTGTTTTTTTCTCCTTTATTAGGTCCTTTTTGCCAGAATCATTTGGCCTAACCATATTTCATTAACACTTCACTTGTCTCTGAAATTTCCCGGAAGACACAAATTTTGGCAATACTTTCTATGGTAATTTTGAAAATTGGGCATCATTTGTCTCAAAAACAACCAACCAATAAACAAAAGATCAACATTCAAACAGAACTACTTTGAAAGTTTTACCTAGTTAATTTGGGGATGTTTTACTTAAATTGGAAAAACATAATTGTGCTTTTATGATTGACATTAGTATTATATTTATTTTTTCATTTATTGTCACTAATTTGTCATTTTAAAATTTTGTTTTACTTTGTGATTGATCATACTTTTACCATTTTCATTTTAATGGAGAGCCTCTTGAATTCTATAACTCATTTTCTTCATGATGAAACTGCTTTAATGAATTCTGCTGTATTTCCTTTTGACTTTTCTCACATTTGTGACATTCTGTTTTAACTTTGCTGCAGCTCTCTAGAAAACTTGCATCCCTATATATTGTGCCTTTAAAGCTTTTATGCACACACAGACAGAAGTGTATATATACATGTTGGAGCATGTGTACATATACTTTCCTATATACTCACACAGTATGTCTCTAGTATATATTGTGTGAGTGAATATATAGATATTCAAAGGCAATGAAATGTTGCTCTTTAGATATATATGTATATAAATAGTGTTGATATATTGTATATACACATGTATATGTATGAGTTTTAAATGGCAATCTTTTACATTTAGCAAAATGCTACCCCTACTGGAATATTGTCACTGCGATAGCAGTTGTATGTAATGATTTAAAATAACATTATCAAAAGTTATTTAAAGAACATTTAGAAGTCTCATCTAAAGAGGTCCACACATTATTTATTTCTCCTCCTTTTATTGTTATTATTTTTTTTTAACTGAAAGGGAGACTGTCATTTTAAAAACGCCACCTATCCCGGGAGAGGAAGAGAACTGGAGACTCACTTGAGGCCCCTCACGTGTCTTCCTCTCTCTGAAATGGAGATACACCACAAACCAGCCTGTTTATTTCAGTTATAAAGCAACCCTAACATTTCCATTACCATATGTCATCCACCATCTCCCAGATCAACTTAATTCACCAATTTGCCTCTTCCTTTCGTTAATAATTAATGATCATTGAGATCATTTTGCTTGGGGGAAGTTAACTACTCTCTAGCTGCAGGGAAATTTATCACCTACTTGTTATTCTGCCTTGTTCAAAATTCAACTTTGAGAAAAGACAGCTCTCTCATGAAGCTATCTTAAGCAGGTTTTACATTTATTTAGTCAAAGGTCTTCCCAGACATTTTTTTTTTTTTTTTTAAGAACTCCAAGTCTGCATGTACCCGACCTAGATTTAACTCTTACTCCCCACAGCTTCAGGTATTTTTCCTTAGTATATCAATTTGACATGCTGAATGGAAGAATACTAAGAAAAAACTGTTCAGTATTTTATTTTATGATGAGTTGGTAGCAGATTCCATTTCAAGACCTTCTAGAGAGAGGAGTGTAGATGGACAATCCTAAATTGTAAGATGTTAACAAAAAACAGATGGAGTAAGAATACCCCTGAAGACACAAATAGAGAAGTTAGGGTTTGAGGAATTTCACAGAGTAACTTAGCTAAAACTTGATATCAGAAGCAGCCTTTAACAGAAGCCTCTTGGCAGTTGTATGGTACTAACCAGAGTACTGAAGTGCACGCTGAAACCAAGTTGCAGTGGGAAATCAAAGGTGAGGTAACAGATTCAAAACCAGTAAAACAACAGGTTGCAGAGTTTTGAAATCTCTTCTAACAAAGTAGCTGCACGGTAGCAAGGACGAGCCGTCCTCAAAGCCCTTTCTTTTCAGTGTTCTCCTTCACCTTGGCACACAAGTATGTTCAACAGGCCATACATTAGAATATATATACAAAAAAAAAAAATTCAAAGCTGCTTAAAGGGAACTTACAAACTGAGACTCTTCTCTATGTTAATAGTGGCTAGAAGCTTAGTTATATGCACAAAAGCTAGAAGCCACTTGTTTCTACACAGATTGTAGGAGCAAGGTGAGATTGGCAGGTTTGGGGACAGGGCCCCCAGTTCTGAGGAAAGGCGTATCCATGGTATTGGGTGTGCTATTGCTGGTGGGGAGACCACATTTGGGGAAATGATGGGCTTTGGTTTGTAATTTCCCTTTAAACAAGAAGAGATGGCTCACATTTTCCATGTATATCTCAATGAATGTACTGTATTACCATTTTAAAAATTTGATGAAATAATAATTGATTGGTCTCCTTTTGTTTTCTGGTCCTTGTTTAATTTGTTTAAGGGTTTTTGTATACAAAAGTTTACATTTTTATGTATATTTTTCTTGTGTAAAAACTGATGTAATATGTGTATAAAACACTGTATGTATTATCTGTATATAGTGTGACAAAATGATTTTTCTTTCTTTCTTTTGGATGTATTAATAAATCTTGCTGTGAAGTAGCCTTGCTCTTGGTTTAATTTCTTTTGCCTGGATGTTGATGGAAGCTGTTAATCCAGAGTAAGGATTTTTCCCTCTTTGTTAGCTAGAGTATTTATACATGTTTTTTATGTCTTATATTTTGGCAAGAACTCCAGGGGGCTTTATTCATGGTTCTTTATATTTAGACTAACAGTGATTAATATCTGTCATATCTGTGGATCAATTAAGTGCTCCTCAAAGTGACTTTAAGGTGGTATCCAACCTTGAAATCCAAGCAGAAGTTGCATAGGAAATTGTTATGTTCTATAATGGAGGTCTTGCAAGTCAGTTTCTATTTAATTTATCAGGAGCACCTTTTTCTCTTCTTTTTCATAGTTTCACAAGTATAAGAACAACTTCATGCTGTATAACCAAAGTAGTACAAACAAAAACCTTTTAACACTCTTCCTTTAAGGCGTTGCCAAGTGCCTGCCTTGTATCTCCTTGGAATTGAAATACATTTTTTTTTTTAATATGTAGATTGGAACTCTTCATCTTCTATGCTGAGGAATTGTGTGGTACTGATAGAGGCTAGGACAAAATTCACAAAGAAAAATTAGTAATGTTCTAATCACACTTTCCTCTTGTAGAGACTTATGATTTTTTACTTTTGTGGGACATTAGACTGTTTAAAAGGTTATTTTTTATTATTTATTTTTGGCTGTGCTGTGTCTTTGTTGCTGCATGGGCTTTTCTCTAGATGCGGCAAATGAGGACTACTCTCTGGTTGCAGCGTGGAAGCTTCTCATTGCGGTGGCTTCTCTTTGCAGCTCCCGGGCTCTTGAGCACAGGCTCAATAGTTGTGGCTCATGGGCTTAGTTGCTCCATGGCATGTGGGATCTTCCCAGATCAGGGATCAAACCCGTCTCTCCTGCATTGGCAGGCAGATTTTTTACCACTGAACCTCCAGGGAAGCCCCTTGGACTTTTTCTTTCTTGATCTCTAATCCAGGCATGTAGGTTCCAGAATTGTACTTTGCTTCTCTAAAGAAGTTACCATTCTGCAGCTAGAAGCAGATATCCACAGCACTAATGAAACGGCCAACACTGACAGAGCTTCATTCATCCACCTCTGCCTTTGAAACTGCAAGTTATGAAGACTAATGCTTGGCATTGATCTATCCATGTTTTTGGTTATATGGTAGTTGATTTTAAACTCTTGTTCTTTTCTACTTAAGGATGCTTTTTGTTGTTGTTGTTCTTTTTTTAAAATATAAATTTATTTATTTGGAAGCTAATTACTTTACAATATTGTATTGGTTTTGCCATACATTGACATGAATCTGCCACGGGTGTACACGTGTTCCCCATCCTGAACCCCCGTCCTACCTCCCTCCCCATACCATCCCTCTGGGTCATCCCAGTGCCCCAGCCCCAAGCACCCTGCATCATGCATTGAACCTGGACTGGCATTTCATTTCACATATGATATATACATTTCAATGCCATTGTCCCAAATCATCCCACCCTTGCTCTCTCCCACAGAGTCCAAAAGACTGTTCTGTACATCTGTGTCTCACATACAGGGTTATTATTACCATCTTTCTAAATTCTATATATACGCGTTAGTATACTGTATTGGTGTTTTTCTTTCTGGCTTACTTCACTCTGTATAATAGCCTGCAGTTTCATCCACCTCATTAGAACTGATTCAAATGTATTCTTTTTAATGACTGAGTAATACTCCATTGTGTATATGTACCACAGCTTTCTTATCCATTCATCTGCTGTTGGACATCTAGGTTGCTTCCATGTATGTCCTGGCTATTATAAACAGTGCTGCGATGAACATTGGGGTACACGTGTCTCTTTCAATTCTGGTTTCCTCAGTGTGTATGCCCAGCAGTGGGATTGCTGGGTCGTATGGCAGTTCTATTTCCAGTTTCTTAAGGAATCTCCACACTGTTCTCCATAGTGGCTGTACTAGTTTGCATTCCCACCAACAGTGTAAGAGGGTTCCCTTTTCTCCACACCCTCTCCAGCATTTATTGTTTGTGACTTTTGGATAGCAGCCATTCTGACCAGCATGAGATCGTACTTCATTGTGGTTTTGATTTGCATTTCTCTGATAATGGGTGATGTTGAGCATCTTTTCATGTGTTTGTTAGCCGTCTGTATGTCTTCTTTGGAGAAATGTCTGTTTAGTTCTTTGGCCCATTTTTTGATTGGGTCGTTTATTTTTCTGGAATTGAGCTGCAGGAGTTGCTTGTATATTTTTGAGATTAATTCTTTGTTAGTTGCTTCATTTGCTATTATTTTCTCCCACTCTGAAGGCTTTCTTTTCACCTTGCTTATAGTTTCCTTTGTTGTGCAGAAGTTAAGGATGCTTTTCTAAATATCAGCTTAAGTGCAAAAACTTGAGGTTGTGCTGAGTACTTTATTTGATTTTTAAAAAGTAGCCTTAAGGAGACAAGCTTTTAAATGACATGTTTGAGTTCAGTTCAGTTCAGTCGCTCAGTTGTGTCCGACTCTTTGCGACCCCATGAATTGCAGCACACCAGGCCTCCCTGTCCATCACCAACTCCTGGAGTTCACTGAGACACACATCCATCGAGTCGGTGATGCCATCCAACCATCTATCCTCTGTCGTCCCCTTCTCCTCCTGCCCCCAATCCCTCCCAGCATCAGTCTTTTCCAATGAGTCAACTCTTTGCATGAGGTGGCCAAAGTACTGGAGTTTCAGCTTCAGCATCATTCCTTCCAAAGAAATCTCAGGGCTGATCTCCTTCAGAATGGACTGGTTGGATCTCCTTGCAGTCCAAGGGACTCTCAAGAGTCTTCTCCAACACCACAGTTCAAAAGCATCAATTCTTTGGCGCTCAGCCTTCTTCACAGTCCAACTCTCACATCCATACATGGCCACAGGAAAAACCATAGCCTTGACTAGACGGACCTTTGTTGGCAAAGTAATGTCTCTGCTTTTGAATATGCTATCTAGGTTGGTCATAACTTTCCTTCCAAGGAGTAAGCGTCTTTTAATTTCATGGCTGCAGTCACCATCTGCAGTGATTTTGGAGCCCCAAAAAATAAAGTCTTGACACTTTCCACTGTTTCCCCATCTATTTCCCATGAAGTGATGGGACCGCATGCCATGATTTTCGTTTTCTGAATGTTGAGCTTTAAGGCAACTTTTTCACTCTCCACTTTCACTTTCATCAAGAGGCTTTTGAGTTCCTCTTCACTTTCTGCCATAAGGGTGGTGTCATCTGCATATCTGAGGTTATTGATATTTCTCCCGGCAATCTTGATTCCAGCTTGCGCTTATTCCAGTTCAGCGTTTCTCATGATGTACTCTGCATATAAGTTACATAAGCAGGGTGACAATATACAGCCTTGACATACTCCTTTTCCTATTTAGAACCAGTCTGTTGTTCCATGTCCAGTTCTAACTGTTTCTTCCTGACCTGCATACAAATTTCTCAAGAGACAGATCAGATGGGTCTGGTATTCCCATCTCTTTCAGAATTTTCCACAGTTTATTGTGATCCACATAGTCAAAGGCTTTGGCATAGTCAATAAAGCAGAAACAGATGTTTTTCTGGAACTCTCTTGCTTTTTCCATGATCCAGCAGATGTTGGCAATTTGACCTCTGGTTCCTCTGCCTTTTCTAAAACCAGCTTGAACATCAGGAAGTTCACGGCTCACGTATTGCTGAAGCCTGGCTTGGAGAATTTTGAGCATGACTTTACTACCGTGTGAGATGAGTGCAATTGTGCGGTAGTTTGAGCATTCTTTGGCATCGCCTTTCTTTGGGATTGGAATGAAAACTGACCTTTTCCAGTCCTGTGGCCACTGCTGAGTTTTCCAAATTTGCTGGCATATTGAGTGCAGCACTTTCACAGCATCATCTTTCAGGATTTGGAATAGCTCAGCTGGAATTACATCACCTCCACTAGCTTTGTTCGTAGAGATGCTTTCTAAGGCCCACTTGACTTCACATTCCATGATGTCTGGCTCTAGGTCAGTGATGACACCATCATGATTATCTGGGTCATGAAGATCTTTTTTGTACAGTTCTTCTGTGTATTCTTGCCACTTCTTCTTAATATCTTCTGCTTCTGTTAGGTCCATACCATTTCTATCCTTTATCAAGCCCATCTTTGCATGAAATGTTCCCTTAGTATCTCTGATTTTCTTGAAGAGATCTCTAGTCTTTCCCATTCTGTTGTTTTCCTCTATTTCTTTGCATTGATCGCTGAAGAAGGCTTTCTTATCTCTTCTTGCTATTCTTTGGAACTCTGCATTCAGATGCTTATGTCTTTTCTTTTCTCCTTTGCTTTTTGCCTCTTTGCTTTTCACAGCTATTTGTAAGGCCTCCCCAGACAGACTTTTTGCTTTTTTGAATTTTTTTCCATGGGCATGGTCTTGATCCCTGTCTCCTGTACAATGTCATGAACCTCATTCCATAGTTCATCAGGCACTCTATCTGTCAGCTCTAGGCCCTTAAATCTATTTCTCACTTCCACTGTATAATCATACGGGATTTGATTTAGGTCATACCTGAATGGCCTAGTGGTTTTCCCTACTTTCTTCAATTTAAGTCTGAATTTGGCAATAAGGAGTTCATGATCTGAGCCACAGTCAGCTCCTGGTCTTGTTTTTGCTGACTGTATAGAGCTTCTCCATCTTTGGCTGCAAAGAGTATAATCAGTCTGATTTCGGTGTTGACCATGTGGTGATGTCCATGTATAGAGTCTTCTCTTGTGTTGTTGGAAGAGGGTGTTTGTTATGACCAGTGCATTTTCTTGGCAAAACTCTATTAGTCTTTGCCCTGCTTCATTCCATATTCCAAGGCCAAATTTGCCTATTACTCCAGGTGTTTCTTGACTTCCTACCTTTGCATTCCAGTCCCCTGTAATGAAAAGGACATCTTTTTTGGGTGTTAGTTCTAAAAGGTCTTGTACGTCTTCATAGAACTGTTCAATTTCAGCTTCTTCAGCATTACTGGTTGGGGCATAGACTTGGATTACTGTGATATTGAATGGTTTGCCTTGGAAACGAACAGAGATCATTCTGTTGTTTTTGAGACTGCATCCAAGTACTGCATTTCGGACTCTTTTGTTGACCATGATGGCTACTCCATTTCTTCTGAGGGATCCCTGCCCGCAGTAGTAGATATAATGGTATCTGAGTTAAATTCACCCATTCCAGTCCATTTGAGTTCGCTGATTCCTAGAATGTTGACATTCACTCTTGTCGTCTCTTGTTTGACCACTTCCAATTTGCCTTGATTCATGGACCTGACATTCCAGGTTCCTATGCAATATTGCGCTTTACAGCATCGGACCTTGCTGCTATCACCAGTCACATCCACAACTGGGTATTGATTTTGCTTTGGCTCCATCCCTTCATTCTTTCTGGAGTTGTTTTTCCACTGATCTCCAGTAGCATATTGGGCACCTACCGACCTGGGGAGTTCCTCTTTCAGTATCCTATCATTTTGCCTTTTCATACTGTTCATGGGGTTCTCAAGGCAAGAATACTGAAGTGGTTTGCCATTCCCTTCTCCAGTGGACCACATTCTATCAGATCTCTCCACCATGACCCGCCCATCTTGGGTTGCCCCAAGGGCATGGCTTAGTTTGGGAGAAGGCAATGGCACCCCACTCCAGTACTCTTGCCTGGAAAATCCCATGGACGGAGGTGCCTGGTAGGCTGCAGTCCATGAGGTCGCTAAGAGTTGGACACGACTGAGTGACTTCACTTTCACTTTTCACTTTCATGCATTGGAGAAGGAAATGGCAACCCACTCCAGTGTTCTTGCCTGGAGAATCCCAGGGACGGGGGGCCTGGTGGACTGCCGTCTATGGGGTCGCACATAGTCCGACACGACTGAAGCAACTTCACAGTGTGGCTTAGTTTCATCCAGTTAGACAAGGCTGTGGTCCTAGTGTGATTAGATTGACTAGTTTTCTGTGAGTATGGTTTCAGTGTGTCTGCCCTCTGATGCCCTCTTGCAACACCTACAGTCTTACTTGGGTTTCTCTTAACTTGGACGTGGGGTATCTCTTCATGGCTGCTCCGGCAAAGCGCAGCCACTGCTCCTTACCTTGGACGAGGGGTATCTCCTCACCACTGCCCTTCCTGACCGTCAACGTGGGATAGCTCCTCTAGGCCCTCCTGCGCCCGCGCAGCCACGGCTCCTTGGGCGTGGGGTTGGTCCTCCCGGCCGCCCCTGGCCTCGGGCGTGGGGCATGGGGTAGCTCCTCCCGGCTGCCGCCCTGACCTCGGACGCAGGGTAGCTCCTCTCCGCCGTTCCTGCACCGTCGCAGCCTGGCACTCTCAACCGCTGCTCCTGACCTCCGACGTGGGGTAACTCCTCTTGGCCGTGGCCCTTAGGACATGGGGTCCTCCGGGCTTCTGCCCCTGACCTCGGATGTGGGGTAGCATCTTTAAAGGGTTGGTGCTGAGGACCTGTGGTTTACTGAGTACAAGCAAAAATTCAAATTTAGAAGATAATATATTTAATTCCTTTATTAGCATATCTCCAGCTCCTTACCCTATCATCTGCCTCATTAACAGTAATTCTTTAAAAAAAAAAACAAAAACTTGTATTGTTAAAAAACCTCATTTACATTAAGTTGTAGCTTTTAGAAATGTGTGGATCTGAACATTAAGGAGGTATTAATTTGTTTCTTTCACATAACTTGTGTCCTGGAAAATTCTCTAACATGTGACTGTAGTCAGTTATTTTTCCTACTCTAAATCTCTGTAATAGAGAGATGCCTACTGCTTAGTATTCTGAAATTTCATTCAAGCTGCTGGTGGTATGCTATTGCTGCTTCTGTTCTTCTGTCTTCCCGTTGATCTGTCTTTTTGGCCTTCATTTTTTTTAATTATTATTACTATTCACTTGTTTATATGCTTGAGCACTTCCTGTTAAGGACAATGGGACATGTAAGATTGAATCTCAACTAGTTTCTACACTCTCAAGACTACCACATAGAAGAGAGAAGATGCATAACTATACAAACAAGGTAGAAATTGTCGAGTGCTTAGAAGAGTAGCAAAATGCTATGTAAGTTCATGTCAAAAAAGAGATCATTTCCAACCAAAGGGGAGAGAAAGTTTTGTAGAGAACCGTGCATCTGAATAGGGCATTCAAGGATGAACAGTATTTGGACATCCGAAAACAGAGAAGTATTCCACATAGAGGAAGCTGCATACTCAGTCAGGTGCCTCGTGGTTTGTGTGAGAATAGGGACAGGTTTAACTTGACATGTACGCATAAGATGTATGAGGGAGGGTGGTGAGGAACAGACTGGAGAAGTTAGTAGGAATGAGAGAATAGTGAGCATGGAAGGCTAGATCAGGCAGCGGGACAACGGAGGGATGGGGACTAGTCTGATATCATCATTTCAGAGGTTCATGATAGAGAGGTGAGTTGGGATGTTGCTAGTGCAATGGTTAGGCTTGCTAATAAAGTCAAGACGGTGGCAGTGAGAAGTGGAAAGAAGGAGGAATTCAAAAAAGCTTGGGAACACTCAGATGTCAGGAGCAAGGGAGGAGGAAGAGAAACTAAAACCAGACTTCATCTCTGGATTTCTGGAAGAATAGTGGTACTGATGGTGAGAGCAGACAGCACCACTCTCAACACATAATGGTTTTCAGAGTCAATTATTTTTTCCAATGGTTTTAAATACATAAAGGTTGAGTCAGAAACAGGGGCATCCTCTCTGTTGGCACGGCCCCCTGGTTAGAGTTAGGGCTCAAAAGAGAGAATCAAACTGAAGTTACAGATCAGAAGTTATGGACATAGAGTTGCTTGTTGAAGCCAGCTATAAATGATGAGGAAGAAAGATAAGGACAAATTTTGGAGACCACTTCTACATAATCTATTATATTTTACTTACAGGCCTAAAAGAGCTTAAATAATTTTTCCAGAGTCTCTTACAGAGGCTAGCAGACTGACTTGCCTAGGGGCGATAGTATTAAGGAAAGGCCCTCCCCACCCCTGGCCTCACGAGGGCCTGTAGACATTCACCCCTCACACTCCTTTCCAATGACTTGCTCATCGCACCTGGTCAGGACACTCAGTGTCCATACAATTAGCGCCTGAAGCCCCAGCTCCTAGCACAGTGTGGTTGCCCATAATCACAGGAAAGTATTACTGAATGAATTCAGTACTCTGAAGAAGTTCATGACTGGAAAGAATGCAGATCTGAAGAGACTTAGAGGATCTGGTGAGACTTAGAGGATCTGGTGAGAGGCAGTGTGGCAACTGGTGATGGCTACAGAGTTTGGAGTAAGACTTTCTTTATTCTAATATTGGCTCCACTGTCTACAAACTTTGTGATCTCCGGTAAGTCATTTAACCTCTCCCTGCCTCGCTTTCCTCAACCATTAAATGCAATGGGAGGATTACGTGACACAACCTACGGAAAGCAGGTGCAGTGGTTAGTTCCTTAGTGCACACACTAAGTAAACACTTGCTTATTTTAGTTATGCTCATTTTATGACTCGAGGAAGATACAAACACCATAGGTGTCTGGGGGAAAGTGGAAAGAAAATAGGAAAACAAACAGAAGTTAGCTGTGGAGAAGGAGGATGCGTATAGGCAAGAAGCTTGGGCAAGAAGTTTCTGAAGATAAAGGCAGTGCTGATATTTGTAACACAAGAGGATATGGGTCACCAACAGGTAGGGTTACTTTTACTCAAGTTCCAAAATATTCTACGATGTATTCAGTTACCGAAGCCCTGTTAACTATTATTGGTCTTTTGCTTTTTAATATTTATAGATTTTACATTTAATTTTTTTTTTTTGACTGTACTGGGTCTTCATTGCTTTGCTTGGGCTTTCTCTAGTTGCAGCCAGCGGGGGCCGCTCTCTAGTTGTGCTCAGGTTTCTTGTTGCAGTAGCTTCTCTTGGTGAGCACAGGATTTAGGGTGCATGGGCTCAGGAGTTGTGGCACGGAGGTTTAGTTGCCCTGAGGCATGTGGGATCTGCCTGGACCAGGGATCAAACCCATGTCCCTGCATTGACAGGCAAATTCTTTACCACTGGACCATCAGGGAAGTCCTATATTTACTCTTTCACAGTACAAAGCATTATGTAGTGGAACGAAACGTATCACTGTATCCTAACTTGTAGAATATAGTTTGGATTACAAAGCATTTAAGAGGGCCTCCCTGGTGGTTCAGTGGTAAAGAATCTGCCTCCCAGTGCAGGAGACACAGATTCGATACCTGATCCAGAAAGATCCCACAGGCCGCAGAGCAACTGAGCCTGTGTGCTGCAGCTACTGAAGTCCACGTGCCCTAAAGCCTGTGCTCTGCAACACAAGAAGCCCCTGCAGTGGGAGGCCTGCTCACTGAAATTGGAGAAGAGCCCCCGCTCACCGCAACTAGAGAAAAGCCAGAGTAGCACGAAGACCCAGCACAGCCAAAAATAAATACATACAATTATTTTTTTAAAGCATTTAAGAAAATAGAATATAAGGAATTAGTACAGGGTCCTTTATCAAAAGATGTGCATGTCACCTGCTAAACTAAAGAGTAGAAATCAAATTTACAAAGCCATACTGTGTATCACCCCTGCAATGCAGAGAGGTCAACATGCTGCTCTGTGGCACTCAGCCTCTGTCACAGATGTTTTTTTAAGACTAACATCTTTCCCTTACTTTCTTTTCCCTTCAATAGCTGTCATTTCTATTTACTGCTAAACATTATACCTGCTTTTTCCACCATTACTCTTTAACCATTGCACTTTAGCTTTCACCTTATTTTCGTGAAGCTATTCTTTCCAAAGTTATTAATGAACTTTGATGCTATTCTCTGTAACCTCTCTGACCCAGTCAGCATGGACAATGTTTCATTGTCCTGCGTCTCCACTTAATTCTCAGATTATGTCATTTCTAGGTTCTTTGTTAGTTTCATTCACCTCCTCTTTCTTTTCCCTAAATTTGAATATGTCTCAAACTCATTCTTCAACCTCTTTTATTCTTCTCTGTACACGAGCTTCCAGTGTAGGATGCTTCTACTGCCTTAAATTTTGACCTGGCTTAAATGTTGACCTCTCTGGAGATTAACTCCAAACTTACGTCTACAGCTCTGATTGTGGTTAGACTTTAGCCTCTCAGCTCCTACTGTCTCCTGAGGACCTTCACCTCTCTATTCAGTCATCACTATAAATTTAGTTTGTCTAACCCAAACTTACCATCTTTCCCTTTTAAACCAGCGCTTGCTCTGAATTTCGTCCCTTGCTTTCTTGTTCTCTCATTCATTCATCAAGTATAAAGACTCCTAATCACCCATACTAGAAGCTTCAGTCATCTTGATTTCTCCCAGGCTTCCCAGCTTTTCATCACTGGGTGACTAGACCAGTAACTAAAACATTTGTTTTCTAACTGGTATTCATGCTTCTAATCTTCCTCAAACCAACCCTTACCAACCCTTTACATAGCTCTTGCCAGACTGACCTTCCCAAAATACTCCCAGATTGGCCGAGAGTAATTTAGGATTTCCAGTGGAAACTGCCTTCATTCAGTCTCCTTGCATTCCCTCGTTGGAAGGTACCCACATAGCTTGTTTTTTTTTTTTCCCTTTGAAAGATTTATTTAATTATTTATTTATTTTTGGCTGCATTGGGTCTTGGTTGCTGCACTTGGGCTTTCTCTAGTTATAGCAAACTATGGCTACTCTCTTGTTGCAGTGTGTGGGCTACTCATTGTGGAGGCCTCTTTTGTGCTGGCGCACAGGCTTAGTTTCTCCTTGGCATGTGAGATCTTCATGGACCAGGGATCGAACCCACGTTCCCTGCATTGGCAGGTAGGTTCTCAACCACTGGACCACCAGGGAAGTCCCATAGGTTGGTTTTCAAGGATCCTCATCTTGTCTCTTCTAACCTGTAAGAACCACATTTCATTGTGTGGTCACCAACAATAAATGTGCTTCCCTTCACAGCTCCTCTCTTCCAGCCAAACTCATCCATACATACCTCAGTGCATACACCCATAGTCCTGTCTAGACCTGTGATAGTGCATCCTGTGAAGACCTTCCCTTTGCTTATCTAAGAACTCCTCTCCTTCAAGCCATCCTACCCTCGAGAAGACTTCCTCCTCTAGAGAAATCCTTTGCCACTTCTTCACGACCCAGATAATCACGATGGTGTGATCACTGACCTAGAGCCAGACATCATGGAATGTGAAGTCAAGTGGGCCTTAGAAGGCATCACTTCGAACAAAGCTAGTGGAGGTGATGGAATTCCAGCTGAGCTATTTCAAATCCTGAAAGATGATGCTGTGAAAGTGCTGCACTCAATATGCCAGCAAATTTGGAAAACTCAGCAGTGGCCACAGGACTGGAAAAGGTCAGTTTTCATTCCAATCCCAAAGAAAGGTGATGCCAAAGAATGCTCAAACTACCGCACAATTGCACTCATCTCACACGCTAGTAAAGTCATGCTCAAAATTCTCCAAGCCAGGCTTCAGCAATACATGAACCATGAACTTCCTGATGTTCAAGCTGGTTTTAGAAAAGGCAGAGGAACCAGAGATCAAATTGCCAACATCTGCTGGATCATGGAAAAAGCAAGAGAGTTCCAGAAAAAATCTATTTCTGCTTTATTGACTATGCCAATATTATTGTGTGGATCACAATAAACTGTGGAAAATTCTGAAAGAGATGGGAAACCAGACCACCTGACCTGCCTCTTGAGAAATCTGTATGCAGGTCAGGAAGCAACAGTTAGAACTGGACATGGAACAACAGACTGGTTCCAAATAGGAAAAGGAGAACGTCAAGGCTGTATATTGTCACCCTGCTTATGTAACTTATATGCAGAGTACATCATGAGAAACACTGGACTGGAAGAAACACAAGCTGGAATCAAGATTGCCAGGAGAAATATCAATAACCTCAGATATGCAGATGACACCACTCTTATGGCAGGAAGTGAAGAAGAACTAAAAAGCCTCTTGATGAAAGTGAAAGTGGAGAGTGAAAAAGTTGCCTTAAAGCTCAACATTCAGAAAATGAAGATCATGGCATGCGGTCCCATCACTTCATGGGAAATAGATGGGGAAACAGTGGAAACAGTGTCAAGACTTTATTTTTTGGGGCTCCAAAATCACTGCAGATGGTGACTGCAGCCATGAAATTAAAAGACGCTTACTCCTTGGAAGGAAAGTTATGACCAACCTAGATAGCATATTCAAAAGCAGAGACATTACTTTGCCAACAAAGGTCTGTCTAGTCAAGGCTATGGTTTTTCCTGTGGCCATGTATGGATGTGAGAGTTGGACTGTGAAGAAGGCTGAGCACCAAAGAATTGATGCTTTTGAACTGTGGTGTTGGAGAAGACTCTTGAGAGTCCCTTGGACTGCAAGGAGATCCAACCAGTCCATTCTGAAGGAGATCAGCCCTGGGATTTCTTTGGAGGGAATGATGCTGAAGCTGAAACTCCAGTACTTTGGCCACCTCATGCGAAGAGTTGACTCATTGGAAAAGACTCTGATACTGGGAGGGATTGGGGGCAGGAGGAGAAGGGGACAACAGAGGATGAGATGGCTGGATGGCATCACTGACTCAATGGACATGAGTCTGGGTGAACTCCAGGAGTTGGTGATGGACAGGGAGGCCTGGCGTGCTGCGATTCATGGGGTCGCAAAGAGTCAGACACGACTGAGCGACTGAACTGAACTGATCCGTTGCCTGTAGTAATAATTTGATGCAAAATATGTTTCCTTGACTTATTTATCTTTCTATGTCCTATGCATGCTCAAGAAGAACAAGCTACATTAGGATAGCTGTCTTTTAAAAACCCTTATTGTTTTGGATGGTGGCCCAACGCATGCTGCAGAACCTCAATAAATTGTTGCTCATTGTGATGCAAGCAGAAGCCAGATAATACATTTGGTTTCTTTGGGTAGGGAGAAGACAAGGAATCTTCAAATATATCTTGACATTCAAAGTTGGTGATCTTGTCTATTACACTCATTTGTCACAGCATATGCTAGATTGTCAGCATTTCATTTATCCATGTCTTGCTCAAAACCTGTGCAGAATATTAATCATTAAGAATGTGTACCAGTGTCTTTTTAATTTAATTTTCATATAATGATGGAATTAGCAGTGCCAAAATTATATTTGAATTTTGGTATTGAAAGTATAATGTTTTCCTGTTCATGGCTGCTACTTACAACATTTCTCTCTGAAAATAACAAGAAACATGGGGCTATAACTTATTTGTATTATGATCATTTATTTATCTTATCATACTCCTATTTAATTAGCAAGCTATTAACAAAATACATTTATTCATGAAAAGTTGGCAGTAAACCTGATTTATATTAATTCATCATATTTTCTTGTTGACATAACTTACAAAATTGGAGATGCTCTCCTTTGGGAAGTATTTTACATCTGAGACTAAACTAAAATATTGGTAGAAAATGCAGTGAAACGTTAAAGTCACATATTCTTAAATGTCTTATAAAATAATGCTTAAATTACTAAAAGTAGAAGGTATTCTTGATGCCATGGAACTAGTCCAGTAGAGGAAAAAAGTAATTTTTATTTATTTATTTATTTCTGGCTGTGCTGGGTCTTCATTGCTGTAGGTGGTCTTTCTCTAGTAGAGGTGCACGGGCTTAGCACTGCAGTGGCTTTTCTTCTTGCAGCTCCTGGGCTCTAAGGCAGCTGGGCTCAGTAGCTGTGGCACACAGATTTTGTTGCCCCAAGGCATGTGGAATCTTCCCGGACCAGGGATCAAACCTATGTCCCCTGCATCAGCAGGCAGATTCTTAAGCACTGGACCAGCAGGGAAGTCCTATTTATTTATTTTTAAGTGATCTATTTATTTATTTTGGCTGTGCTGCGTCTTCACTGCTGCACACAGGCTTTCTCTAGTTGCAGCGAGCAAGGGCTACTCTTTGGTTTGCGGTGACTGGGCTTCTCAACTGCAGTGTTTTCTCTGGTTGTGGAGCACAGGCTTTAGGTGGGCGGGCTTCAGAACTTTTGGCTTGAAGGCTCAGTAGTTGTGGCAAACATGCTTAGTTGCTCCATAGCACATGGAATCCTCCCAGACCAGGGATCGAACCCCTGTCCCTGGCGCTGGCAGGTGGATTCTTATCCACTGTACCACCAGAGATGTCTAAAAAGTGAATTTTAAAAGTATAATTTCAGTCTCAGAACAATAGAATTCTAAAAGTCAGTTTTGCTTTGGAACAATTCCTTACTTGTGCAATTTTGTATTACTAAATCAAGCTGTGTGGCAGTTTAGAAATGATAGTTTACTAGAAACAGCACTGTAGTATGAAGAAATGCTCAGACATGCAAGCTGTTTTTCTAAACTAAAAGTTTAACCTTGGAAAAGCAGCCTCACCTTTCTGGACCTTAGTTTTCTTATCCGTAAACTGCAAGAATTCAGCTAAATTAGTGGGTTTCTCTACTTGGCTCTGGGCATGTCCTCAAGGCCCCCCAGAGCGGTGGATAGGATTAGAAAATGGTGGAGTGGGATAGACTGTCCCCCTTTCCTTCCCCTAGTGGCTCAGGGGTAAAGAATTCACCTGCAATGCAGGAGCTGCAGGAGACACAGGTTCGATCCCTGGGTTGGGAAGATCCCCTGGAGGAGGGCATGGCAACTCACTCCAGTATTCTTGTCCAGAGAATCCCATGAACAGAGGAGCCTAGTGGGCTATAGTCCATAGGATTGCAAAGTCAGACACGATTGAAGCGACTTAGCACGCACACACTTCGCTTCTCATGGGTTTTTGTTTGAATGTGAGTTCTGGAGCTAAAAACTTTCAATGTTTGGAAATCTTCACATTATATCACGTCTAAGATTCCTTCCAAATCTAAAATTTTAACAATGTTTGTTTTTGTTTTGAACACAGTGTCTTTACTGTGGAGTATAGAGTGCTAAGCAAACAACTGTTTGGATCTCTTTTAAACCAAAGTTTTTCCTACTTGTTTCCACCATTGTGTCCAATGGGCTGTTTGTCAGTTCCTTGTTCCTTGTGGGTCCCACCTCCATGAGCCGGAGCTGCCTGTTTATCCTCTTTCCTTTGCTAACCAGTCAGTGACTCAGCTCTCTAATCAGAGCCTTGTTGACTATTTTGACTGACTTCTCACGTCAGACTCCTCCCTCTTGTTCATCATTTTGCCCCAGAGACTCTAAGCCCACCATGGTGTAGGGGGGCGGCTCTGCCCTGGCGATCTGTGCATGTCTCCACGTGGGCCCTGGGATTGTCTCAGAACAGGAGAGGTTTGTGAGAAGAGGCTATCAGGCCATTTCTCACTTGCCTCCCAATCTTCCTCCTCATTTCCAGCCTCTGATGAGGTCTGAGACCTTGTCCCCACTGTGAGGGCACAGCTGCAGGCTTTAAACTGATTAGCTCCGCTTGGCGATGACCTCTCGGCGACAGAGCTTCCTGTGATGCATGCTGTAGTCACCTGATCCCTCTGTGAGACAGAAGATGCAAGGAGCTGGCACCTTCACTCCTTGCTTTTTTTGCTGTCTACATATATAATAAACTGAATCTAACAGGGCTCCGGTGGAATCTACCAGCCTTGACACATGGCGGTTATCAGTGGACATGGTATATCTGTCGTTATCATTCCCCCAGTTCCTCTCCAATATCCTATAAAAAAATTTTAAAAGTACAATCATTCTATGGAGCAAACTGGATTGGAGAAAACGTTCCCAAATTGTGTCTACAGACATTTTCTCTGCGGTGGCCATTCCTGTTTATTGGAATAGCAATGTAATTGTCCTTTCTTTACAGTGTAAACTTAGGAGCAAACTGTGGTCCATTCATTGGTGGGTGCTGGGAAACGTTTGGGTTAGTTTTAGCACCATTAGAAATGCTTGTCAGATTAATAGCCTTGGAGCCTCAGTGCATCAATTATTCAAGACAAATTATCTGTCCTGTTTATTGTTCAAGCATCTTATGTCTCCTACCTCTTCTTCTGGCTGCTTGTTTTATGGACATTTCCTGCTGGATAAACACAGGTATTGTAGCATGGGTACAGGAAATAAGGGGCTTCAGTCAGCTCTGTTATTTCAAAAGTTGTAATTGAAGACTTTAGGGGAGGAGGTTTTACGTGAGCTGTTGGCCTTAGTTATCCTAGTAGTCCTGACGCTGCCAGTGGTGTGCTTTTTAGTGCACTGTATTCTTGAACACTTCATCTGAAATGTAGAACATCAGAATTAGACAGTAGGACTTCCCTGGTAGAGCAGTAGATAAGAATCCATTTGCCAATCCAAGGGACACAGGTTCGATCCCTGGTCTGGGTAGATCCCACATCCTGTGCACCACAACTTCTGAGCCTGAGCTCTAGGGCTTGCAAGCAGCAACTCCTGAGCCCATGTGCTGCAGCTACTGAGGCCTGCACGCCCAGAGCCTGTGCTCTGCAACGAGAGATGCCACCGCAGTGAGAAGCCTGCTCCCCGAAACTAGAGAAAGCTCATGCACAGCAGTAAAACCCAGTGCAACCCAAAATAAATACATAAAAATTTAAATAAAAAAGAATTAGAAGGGTAATTTAGACTAACTCCACTGTAATGCAAGAACCATCCTTCACAACATTTAAAACTCCCATCCTGTTATTGTATATCTCTAGCAAGAAAGTGTTATATTAATCTGGAATCTGTACATTCCAGCTATTGATGTGTAGTCTATGTTTGGGGGAGACACCATTCAATTATTTATTCTTTTCCCCACCAAACAGATACGAGTTCTGCCACTAATTTGCCTAGGGACTTTGTTTAGCACACATCTTAAATTCCCTGATCTCCTATTTTTTTCCCTATGAAAGCAAGAAGTTGAATGATAGTATTTAAAGTATCTTCTAATTCAAAAAGTCTAGAGTTCTATGATTTTAGTAGTGAAGTTAATATTTCCATTGATCAATTCATATTCTTTAAAAAGGGTTTATAAATAAGGAGGACTTAAGCATGATTTTGGAGAAGGCAATGGCACCCTACTCCAGTACTCTTGCCTGGAAAATCCCATGGACGGAGGAGTCTGGTAGGCTGCAGTCCATGAGGTCGCTAGGAGTCGGACACAACTGAGCAACTTCACTTTCACTTTTCACTTTTCACTTTTATGCACTGGAGAAGGAAATGGCAACCCACTCTAGTCTTCTTGCCTGGAGAATCCCAGGGACGGCGGAGCCTGGTGGGCTGCCATCTATGGGGTCGCACAGAGTCGGACACGACTGAAGTGACTTAGCAGCAGCAGCAAATAAGCAATCCCTTTGCTCTTCTCCCTCTTCTAAATGACATGTTCACACTTTCTCCTCTTTCCTCAAACCTGACCTCACGCCTCATCTTCACCTTGAGCAGAAATTCTTGCTTCCTAAGGATAATTAAGCACACTCCTACAACACATGCTCCTACAACATGTCTCAGTTCAGTTCAGTTCAGGCGCTCAGTCATGGCTGACTCTTCATGACCCCATGGACTGCAGCACGCCAGGCTTCCCTGTCCATTACCAACTCCCGGAGTCCATCCAAACTCCAAACCCATGTCCATTGAGTCGGTGATGCCATCCAACCACCTCATCCTCTGTCATCCCCTGCTCCTCCCATCTTTAATCTTTCCCAGCATCAGGGTCTTTTCCAATGAATCATTTCTTTGCATCATTTGGCCAAAGTATTGGAGTTTCAGCTTCAGCATCTGTCCTTCCAATGAATATTCAGGACTGATTTCCTTTAGGATGGACTGGTTGGATCTCCTTGCAGTCCAAGGGACTCTCAAGAGTTTTCCCCAACACCACAGTTCAAAAGCATCAATTCTTCGGCACTCAGCTTTCTTTATAGTCCAACTCTCACATCCATACATGACTACTGGAAAAGCCATAGCCTTGACTAGATGGACCTTTGTTGCTAAAGTAATGTCTTTGCTTTTTAATATGCTGTCTGCTGCTGCTGCTGCTAAGTCACTTCAGTCGTGTCTGACTCTGTGCGACCCCATAGACGGCAGCCCACCAGGCTCCCCCGTCCCTGGGATTCTCCAGGCAAGAACACTGGAGTGGGTTGCCATTTCCTTCTCCAATGCATGAAAGTGAAAAGTGAAAATGAAGTCACTCAGTCGTGCCAACTCTTAGCGACACCATGGGCTGCAGCCCAGAGGCTCCTCCATCCATGGGATTTTCCAGGCAAGAGTACTGGAGTGGGGTGCCATTGCCTTCTCCAAATATGCTGTCTAGGTTGGTCATAACTTTTCTTCCAAGGAGTAAGCTAGCATGGTTTGCTAGCATGCTTTTTTTTTTTTTTGCTAGCATGCTTTTTAATCATTTAACATATGGTAAAAATCTTTCAAGGTCAATAAATCTGCATCTCCATCATCATTTTTTAATGGCTGCGTAATAATCCACTATATGGATTGATTACAGTTTACTTAACTAATCCTTTTTCTGAACAATTATAATACTATATATATTGCTCTCAAATTGATATATAGGTGTTGGCAGACTTGAACAGGAAGAGATCTAGGACAAGCATGCCAGAACATCTGTCTCCAATTATTTAAAGGATAACGATGACATATATATTTTGCATAGTTCTGGAAAATGGGACTTGGATGAGCAGATGAACATTAAATGGAGGTAAATTTCAACATGATAGAAATAGTTTTGTAGCATTTCTTAAAAATGGAAAAGGATGTTTTATCAAGATGGTGAACTCTTTCCAGAAATATTCAAGGAAGGGTTGACTGTTCTTGTTTCTAAAAGAATTCATGCCTTGAAGGGAATATGAAGTCAATGGTCCTCCAGTTCTATGGCTTATAGAAGCAAATTCTGTAGAAGACTCAGGAGGGATCCTCTTATGCTGGTTTTATATGGCTCAGTGCTGTGGCAGCATCAGGTCTCCTCCTGTTTCTAGACCAAGGCAGGAAAAAAGTCTCCAAAAGTTATCTTCTTCTGTGTAGCCAAGGAACTAAGGTGAGAAAGTGAGAAAACAAATAGAGGTTAAGTGTTTAGAGGCATCTTTCTTGTTTTTGGGATTCTTTTATCTCCAGCTTGTCTCACTTTCCTTTTTCTCTGTATTTTATCCTTTGTTTGTTTCTTCTTTTTTTGGCTGCACCACGCAGCATGAGGAATCTTACTTCCCTGTGTGTGTGTGTGCACATGTGTGTGTTTGTATGTGTGGGCATGCACGCGTGTGCTCAGTCATGTCTAACTCTTTTGTGACCCCACAGACTATAGCCTGCCAGGGTCCTCTGTTCATGGGATTCTCCTAGCAAGAATACTGGAGTGGGTTGCCATTTCCTCCTTCAGAGGAACTTCCCCACCCAGGAATCCAACCAGCATCTCCTACATCTCTTGCATTGGCAGTTGGGTTCTTTACCACTATCACCACCCAAAGTGAAAAGAAAGTGAAAGTCATTCAGTCGTGTCTGACAGTTTGTGACCCCATGGACTATACAAGTCCATGGAATTCTCCAGGCCAGAATACTAGAGTGGGTAGCCTTTCCCTTCTCCAGGGGATCTTCCCAACCCAGGGATCAAACCCAGGGCTCCCACATTGCAGGCAGATTCTTTACCAGCTGAGCCACAAGGGAAGCCCAAGAACACTGGAGTGGGTAGCCTAACCCTTCTCCAGCGGATCTTCCCGACCCAGAAGTTGAACCAGGGTCTCCTGCATTGCAGGTGGATTCTTTACCAACTGAGCTATCAGGGAAGTCCAGCTATCAGGGAAGCTTCCCCAATCAGGGAAGCATGAAGTTTTAACCACTGGACCGTCAGAGAAGTTCCTCTTTTTACATTTTTTAATGTAGCTACCAGAAAATTGAAAATTAAGTGCATGGCTCACATTTTTGCCTTGCGTTACATTTCTTTTGAACAGTGAGCGCTGTTCTGGAACCTCACCACTTAGTGTTGTCCCTGCTCAAGCAGCATCAGCATTTCCAGAAAGCTCGTGAGGAATAGACTCTCAGAGCTCAGCCCAGACCTAAAGAATCAGAATCTTCATTTTAGTCAGATTCCTGGGGGATTCAAGTGCGAGAAGCTGCCCTCAGAGGACTTCCTGTAGGTTCAGCTGATCCGTCTGCTTCCAGGAAGGCATGCTGGTGTGGCCACTGCACGGTGACATACTGGACAGCAAGTAAGAGACTTGTAGAGTGTTGCTGCAGATTCTGTTTTTTTTTTCTTCCTTCCCTGCCTCCCAGCATGGACCCTTGGGTTGAGGTGAACTTCCACAGGGAGTCTATGGCCTGATAATATTTTCCAAGGTGGGCTGGGAGCTGGGGTGGGGAAAAGCAGGTGTGTCACCATAGAAGAGGGAAGCCTCAGACAAGAAGACAAAGTCCTTGTTTGGTCTCAAGTTAATGGTTAACCTACTATGGAGAAAGAAGCAGTTGAGACGGTGGACTTTAGTTTCTGGCTGTTTCTCTACAAACTTCTGTGGCCTTGGTTTAATTATCCCCCTGTCTTGCAGAACAGCAAATGCTGGGATAGACCGGACCCTTTGACACCCAAGTCTTGTGAACTAGGGGACAGAGCCAAGAAGAGTGAGGTCAGCTTTTCACTGTGGCCTGGTTTTCTCCTCTTCTCTGGATAAGTGAGATAACTCATGGAGCTTCATGAATGCTCAGTAGACCTCCTACCTATAAATAATGGGTTAGTCTTTGCAAATAATTTCGAATAAATAACTCTAGTAGTATTCGTAACAGCTTTACTGAATGCCTTAATACATTGGGCTGCTATAACCAAGTACCATAAACTGGATGGCTTATAAACCACGGAAATTTATTTCTCCAAGGTTAGAAGTCCGAGATCAGGGTGCCCGCATGGTTGAGTTCTTCCGGGTTGTGATGGGTACCTTCTGGTATTTTGCTGTGGTGGGGAGCAGAGAGGGGAAGCAAACTCTCTCCTCACTCTCTAATCCCACCCATAAGGATTTCATCTTCATAGCCTCCTCTAATCCTAATTGTTTCTAAAAGGCCACATTAAAGGGTAGGGTTTCAACACGAATTTCTGGAGGACACAAACATTCAATTTATAACACTTTATTGAGATATTTATTGGGACTTCCCTGGTGGCTCAGAGGTTAAAGCGTCTGCCTGCAATATGGGAGACGTGGGTTCTATCCCTGGGTCAGAAGATCCCCTGGAGAAGGAAATGGCAACCCACTCCAGTATTCTTGCCTGGAGAATCCCATGGATAAAGAAGCCTGGTGGGCTACAGTCCATGGGGTTGCAAAGAGTCGGACATGACTGAGCGAGTGAAGTTGAAGTTTATTGAGATGTAGTTTATATGCTGTAAAATTCACCTATTTTAAATTCAAACATAACTTTTATTGTATTTAAGTAAAAATGTAATGACACTCTTCTCAGTCCTCTTGTATTTGATTCAGTCATTGAAATTGTGGATGTTTAATTGCTTTTGACCTACAATGTGATTCAACCTTTACCTCTAAAATGCTCTTTGTTAAAATTCTTTCAAAGCCAAGGAGTATTTTTTCAGAGAGATTTCAGTTAGAATGATATCATCTATATTTCATATCTTTTTTCAAAGTCAACTGCAGTATAAGATATGCTACACAGATCTAGA
This sequence comes from Bos taurus, assembly GCF_002263795.3. Classification (NCBI taxonomy): domain Eukaryota; kingdom Metazoa; phylum Chordata; class Mammalia; order Artiodactyla; family Bovidae; genus Bos; species Bos taurus. The sequence continues at coordinate 94,331,355 of NC_037329.1, read as the reverse complement.
TTCAATAATTCTAGTTTTCCCAAATAACTACTTGCCTATTAATTCATTTTACACTTGAAAAATGGATTTTTTCATCCAATAAACAAGTCTAATCAATTTTTTTTTTTCTGAAAAGGAGATTTTTCAATATTCAGAGAAAAGAATGAGGAGACCTGAGGGAGAACTAAACATGTATCTTCTGCTGTGCGTGGAAATGATGATTTTCATAAAGAAAATAAATGTACATGCAATAAAGCCCAGAGATATAAATGCAGAAATGAATAACAGGCTCAAGGTAAGTAGCAGATCCAGGGTGCAGTGAGCTCCTTGGGCTGAAAACGAGATGTGAATATTAACGCTATTTTATCTCCTCTCAATCTCTTCTTAACATAATCGAGAAATATATGTTTGAGGGATACAAATACATACATATATATATATATATATATATATATACACACACACATCTAGTGTAGTCTCTTCTTGGTTAGAAAATATCTTGTTTCATGCCTTAGTTTTTTAATTAAAAATTTAATTTTTGAAATTAGTTTTATTTTTGGTTGTGCTGGGTCTTCATCACTGCACGCAGGCTTTCTCTAGTGGTGGGCAGGGGCTGCTCTAGTTGCTGCGTGTGGGCTTCTCATTACCGTGGCTTCTCGTTGTGGACAGGCTCTAGGCTCACAGGCTTCAGTAGCTGGGATGCACGGGCTTAATAGTTGAGGCTCGTGGGCTGTCGATAGTTGTGGCACATGGGCATGTGGGATCTTCCTGGACCAGGGATTGAACCTGTGTCCCCTGCACTGGCATGCGGATTCTTATTCACTACACCACAGTTAACCTGTGTCCCCTGCGGTAGGTCTTTCTTTGAGTTGGTCTCTCTCTTTCTCTACACACACACATGCCATTAGGCAGAAAGAAAAGAAAAAAAGGCAGGTTAGTTACATGGAACCCCCATGACTCCAGCCAGATCAGCTTGGTGCTGAGGTGCGGTGAGGAAGCAGCTGCCTGGCCTTGGACATTCCCGCCCCTTTGTCCAGGGTCAGTACTTCATCCCTCACTGGACGCTCTCTTACTCTGTACTTTTGCAAAGTGAGTTTGGGCAGGTGTGCAGCCCGCCTCTCAGCACCTGTGTCAGCTGCTTGGACAGGGGCATCTCGAAAGGATTATCAAAGTGGGCTGTTAACGTTTTGACCAGAGCATAGAGAGTATAGCAGGGAAAAGCTTTAATAACAGATGTCAAGTAGAAAAATAGTTTTCTTGAGAGTGAAAGGAGTTCTTAGGGGAGAACTTGACACTGTGTGCGTGGCCTAGGGCTGGGATGGAGGGGCTGGGGCAATGCCATCCTCCCCCGACTGCCCCCCCTACCCCAGCCCGCCCTGGCTTTTGTGTGTCCTTGGGGTCCTGTCCTTCTTGCCCTCTAACCTCCCTCCTCCAGGGAACTGCTTAGAATGAAACATTGTTGCTTTTTTATTTCCTCCAGTTTGGCCTTCTTGGAAGAGGAGGAAACTTGCAAAGAGAAATTAGATTGTGGCCTGTGGAGCCTTTGTAGATTACCAGGCCCTGCCTGTCACAAATACCAAAATTAGGTTATTTTTCCTTTTATTTCCCATGAATCAAGCTAAGGGAATGTCTTACTACCTGGTGTTTCAGTCTGGGTCAAAGAGATCTGCTTCGTGACTTGTGGATCTTCCCCAAGAAGCCCTCAGAGCTTCATGTATGCTGAAATCTCAAAAGGTGTGTGTAATTAATTACAGCAAAGGCTTGACAGGACAATGCTCTCATTGCACATTCATACCCAATAAGGCATATCTGGCCATGTCTTCAGCCTGAATGGCTTGATACCATGCATCTTAATAGGCAGCTTTCCCCGTTTTCCTGAAAAGAATCCCTATTTTCGATCAAAAAATTTCCCTAAGATGTAGAAGAGCTGTGTCATTCAGTAGTTGTATGGCTGCTGCAGAAAGAAATGTTACTGAAAGGTTACATTTAGTTTAAATCTCTCTCCCTTCTCCTGTCTCTCAGCACTTTATTTTTTTCCTCTCTCCTCCCTACCTTGCTTCCCTGCCAGTGTCACAGATCACAGACATCTGCATGCACGTGTACACATACACACACACATTCAGTGGGAGGGTACATGTGTGCATCATTTCACTTTCGGCTGAAATTCTGATGATGTTTGTAAGGCTCTGGGTTGTCTTTGGAGAACAGCGGAGGCTGGTGGAAATGCACTTCAGTCTGACATACGCAAATGCTCACCTGTGGCACCCTGCAGGGCAGAGCTCACTTCTTGTGGTCTTCAATATGCCTGGAGGATGTTGTTCCAATTATTGATAGAGATTGAGGCTTGAAGGAAAGGCTGGGGATGGCGAGTCCAGGAGTCTCTTTTCAGGTTAAGTTTGGTGTTTTCCTTTCATTCACACATTTTCACTGTGTTGTTTGAAGCCACTGTTGAGAATTAACTCATTAGAATTTAGTATTGGCAGTTGTGGTTACTCCCAGTGTTTTCTCATTTTGCTGGCCCTTGGTCTGTCTTTTTTGGCACCAAGCTTGAGTATTTTCACCTTGGCCAGTTCCTCTCACTACTCTTCACATGGGAGCGCACATGTGTGTTTTGACTTTTCTAATTATCTAAAGAATATTTCTTCTGTGAGCATCTCATTCCTAGATCGCCAACCCCGTCCCAGGTTGTACCTTCACAGTTTCCTTTCCTCTTCCTTCCAGAACTTGCGGTTCCATAATGGGAATGATTGCCTTGTCCTTTCCCAGGCTCCCACGTGCTCAGCTTTGGGGTCCAACCGAGCACAATTTGAACCCTAGCCACCGAACCTGCTAGTCTCGGCCTATGCATGTTTCTTATCTTCTCGGAACTTGAGTTTCCCCTTGACTTATACTAAGGTGGAATGTGGGTCTGAATTTGGCCCACACTTACACATGTGTTTTATTTGAAAGAACGTGTGTACATATGTATACATCCTGTGTATGTATGCGTGACTGTATACACACACATTGTATATATATATACTTTTACTTTTCTATATATGTATGTTTATACCCACACACACATATATTGTCTAGCTTCTCTGAAAAGTCCCCAAATCTGACTGCTCTCATTTTCCTCCAACTGGGCCAGACTGAGCAGTAGTAGTCTCCCTTAGGTGACAAGCTCTCTGTCACCACCCTGACCCATGTCAATATTTCAGTTTCCAATATTGACTTATCTGAATTGCTCTGATGGTTCTTGGAGCCCGGCTGTTTCCTGAACTCCCTTCTGAACTACATTTTTGAATTCCTGGGAACAGGAGGGAAGGGTGGCAGATGGGATGGGAGCCATGTGACCGAGGAGCACTGTGTGTGTTAAGTGCCTTTCTCGCCAGCGTAGCGCTTCCATGCCGAGGACCTTTGCTCATTGGATGTTCGGCCTGGGCTGTCCTTTCCCAGTTCTTTACCAGAGAAGGCATCTACTCCTCTAAAACCCAGAGTAAAGGACACACACCACTCCACTGGGGGCTTCCAAGGTGGCTCAGGGGTAAAGAATTTGCCTGCCAATCGGGAGACTTGCGTTCCATCCCTGGGTCAGGAAGATGCCCCAGAGAAGGAAATAGCAACCCACTCTAGTATTCTTGCCTGGAAAATCTCATGGACAGAGGCGCCTGGGGGGCTACGGTCCATGGGGTTGCGAAGAGCTGGACATTAGTAACAACGAATTTCCTGCTCTCCCTCAGCACCCAGAGTCAGTCCTCCTTGGCTTGGTGCCTGTACCCCAGGTGAGCACTGATCTGTCCTTCTGTGGCTGCCTTCCCCCGCCTGTTTCTTTTTTGTTAGGGCATGGTCCCATCTAACTCACCCCAGACCCCATCTTCCTTCCTTGCTCTCTAGCCTTCTGGCCTTGAATACACGATCTGGCACTAAGTTAAGGGCTAGGTAGATGTTTTTTTTTGAATTTAGTTGAATTCTTTAGGGAAATTCAATTTTCAGATTTTGGGTTGTGGAACTAATACATGAAGAGAAGTACTGTTCAAGGCTGAAGAGCTCCATGAGACGGGGGCCAGTTCAAGCTGACTTTCTAACATCGTGACCACAACGCCTGACACGTCATCAGAGTCCAGCCAACAGTGAATATAGGAGAGTGTGAATGAGAACCCAAGTGCCTTCATCATCTCCTCTCTAAACAAGCATGATATGTGTGAAGCCAAATTGAATTCCTCATTGGATGTGAACTGGCATCTCTCCAGTTAATGAGGAGGCTGCATTCCGTCCCCAGAGAAAGGTTGTTCTGCCCATCCCTAGTCATAGGGACTTCTCTTAAGATTCAGACTCTGTGTTTTTCTACCTTTGGCCCCATCCCACCCCAACTGTTAGAAGGAAGTGGGAGAATCTCAAATAATAAAATCAGTATATTCCTAAGTCTTTCCCAGGTAATTTGATACAGAACATCAGTTCTCTTTGCTTCACTTCGTAGACCTCTGTTAGAGAAATCACCACATCCATCTTTCCTGAGTCAACCTTGCTTTTCCCAAATGAGCACTGTTTTTATTCAAATGCTGTTCAAAAAGGAGAGGTTCACACATGGGTTAGTGCCTGAGGACCATTTTCACCATACTTGCTGCATTTCTACCTTATAATTGGATGGTAGATACATCTGAAAGAGAAGCATTAAAGTTGAAGTAAAGTGTTAGGAAAACAGAATTCTCATTATAAAATTCCCTTCGTGGACTCGTCTTTCTTTCCTAGTTGATTCTGTATCATAGGCGACGACTCTGAAGTCTTGGATAAAAGGGTGGCTTCTTATTTAGTGTGTACATGTGCAGGTTGCAAATATTTTTGATGTCTTTAGGATCTAGGCATTCTTAGTTCATACCAGGAAGATTTTTGCTTCCTGTTATGGAATGAATTATGTCCCCCCTCAAATTCAAATGTTGAAGCCCTAACTCTTAGCCTCTCCCTTCTTAGCCTTTCCCTCCTCCAGGGGATCTTCCCAACCCAGGGATTGCACCCAGGTCTCCCGCATTGCAGGCAGATTCTTTACTAGCTGAGCCACAAGGGAAGCCCAAGAATCCTGGAGTGAGTAGCCTGTCCCTTATCCAGTGGATCTTCCCAACACAGGAATCAAACCAGAGTCTCCTGTATTGCAGGAGAATTCTTTACCAACTGAGCTATCAGGGAAGTCCTTAGCATCTCAGAACAAGGCTTTATTTGGAATTTAAGTCATTGCAGATGTATTGGGTTGGCCAAAAAGTTCATTTGCTTCGTGAATATGTTGTTCAATAAAGTTCTTGGTAAAAATGAAAAATGCATCTTTACTTAAAACTGAATGAACTTTTTGGCAAATCCAGTAATTAGTTATATAGTCAGACCCCTAACCCAACATGAATGTGCCCTTACAAAAAGGGGAAATTTGGAGAGCTATGCACATTGTAAGAATATCATGTGAACATGAAGGCAAAGATGGGGTGATGTGTCCATTCACCAAAGACGCCCAAGATGGCCAGCAAACCCCCAGTTGACGCCAGCAGAAGGCATGAACCATGCCAGTACCTTTTTCTTGGATTGCCAGACTCCAGAACGGGAAATAATGCAATACTGTGGTTTAAGGCACTCAGTCTGGGCAGCCCTACTAGATCAATACATTTCCCTTTTTTACCTCCTTTCTCCCCAGAGAGTGACTTGCAAAGTGGAGGTGCCTTCCTGAAGGTCTAGCAGGAAGATTCATGAGGGAAAGAAGATTCTAGCGTCTCTGTTACCAGTGTCACCTCTCCTTCCTATACCAGCAGCAGGGCACAGCGGTTAAAGATGTGGGCCCCAGAGCTGGACCTGAATCTTGGCACCACCAGTTGCTTATCTCCCTCCGGCTTGGGTTTCCCAGTCCAAGTAAGCCGGGGATATGAATAGCACCACGGCTTGTCTGGTGGTTTAAGTGAGATAAAGCATTAAGTACTCAGGATATGCTCTGCACAGGCTAAGGGCACAATAAATCCATGTTGCTACTGCTGCTAAGTTACTTCAGTCGTGTCCGACTCTGTGCGACCCCATAGACGGCAGCCCACCAGGCTCCCCCGTCCCTGGGATTCTCCAGGCAAGAGCACTGGAGTGGGTTGCCATTGCCTTCTCCGATAAATCCACGTTAGCTGCTACTATTGTTCCACTACTTGTGTTTTCCTTTTTTTAAATTAATTAATTAATTATTTTGGCTTTGCTGGGTCTTCACTGCTGTATGAAGGCTTTCCTCTAGGCGCAGCGGGTGGGGGCTACTCTTCATTGCAGTGTTTGGGCTTCTCGTTGTGGTGGCTTCTCTTCTTGTGGAGCACGGGTTCTGGGCGGCAGGCTTCAGTAGTTGCCGCTTGAGGGCGCTAGAGCTTAGGTTAGTAGCTGTGGTACACGGGCTTAGTTGCTTCGTGGCATGTGGGATCTTCCTAGGCTAGGGATCGAACCCATGTCCCCTGCAATTGGCAGGTGGATTCTCATCCAGTGTACCACCAGAAAAGTCCCAATTGTGTTTTCCAATGGAGTCTCTCCCCTTGTTTCTCTCTAGCCAGCTTGTTTGTCCCTGGACCTTTCCTTGTAGAGCTGTGTGTGTTTCCTCTTGTGATCCATCTGCTCAGGTGACTTGAGAAAACAGGTGAGATAGTTTATCTCACTTCATTTCAGTTCAGTCGCTCAGTCGTGTCCGACTCTTTGCCACCCCATGAACCGCAGCACGCCAGGCCTCCCCGTCCATCACAAACTCCCAGAGTTCACTCAGACTCACGTCCATCGAGTCGGTGATGCCATCCAGCCATCTCATCCTCTGACATCCCCTTCTCCTCCTGCCCCCAATCCCTCCCAGCATCAGAGTCTTTTCCAATGAGTCAGCTCTTCGCATGAGGTGGCCAAAGTACTGGAATTTCAGCTTTAGCATCATTCCTTCCAAAGAACACCCAGGGCTGATCTCCTTTAGAATGGACTGGTTGGATTTCCTTGCAGTCCAAGGGACTCTCAAGAGTCTTCTTTTGAATACCCGGCTGCAGGATGGGCAGCATCTGCATCAGTTCATCCAGGGATTGTTAGGCCCCACCCCAGACTTAAGGAAGAGAGGGGGTCTGTTACCTGTGATTCTGATGCTCGCTCAGGTTTGAGATGCAGGATGCTTTCCTGCTCTGGATACAGCAGTGTCTCCAGGTGTGCCTTCCTCTTCTCCTTCTTAAGTACCATTTCTTCACACGGTCAGTTGCATTTGCTCACAAAATAGGAGGTGGTGACCTGGTTTAGGCTCCTGCCCTCAGCCTTCTTCTCTGAATGGACGCTGTCCCAACGTCTAAAAGGAGGATGCCTTTCTCTGCCAGGGACCACTGAAAGAGCATCTTCTTTCTTTCTGACTCTTGAGTGTAACTAGCTCCCCACTGCTTTGGGACCCAGTGTTGGTCTCTCCACGTGCCGCTGGGCCTCTGCCAGGTAGACACGTTTGCTTCGATCATGTTTGCTAGTGCAGGGAAGTCCTGGCAGTCCATCGATCAGCAACAGATTTCTTAGTGCACCTCCTCCTATTGAGGCTGGTGAGGGCCGGGCTGGTTCTCCCATCATTTGTGTTCAGTTTGTACAGAACAGAAGCTCAGTCAGAACCTGACGTGGGGAGCAATTCGGGCTCATCATGCCTGTCCTGGTGTTGCTGCTTCAGGGTCCCGCCCCTTGGTTCCTGGCATCCCCTCCTACCTGGCTGAGGCCAGCTGGGTCCACTCAAACTCACCTTCTTACTGAGTGTGCATGGGTCCATGGGAAGGACATATATGCTCAAGGAAATATATGTCCAGGCAGCACTCGCCCTGCTCTTGGCCTCAGATGCTGTGCCTGCTGATTTTTTTTTTCCACATCTGTCCTGCTCTGCTTTCACCGAAGCCTGCTTGAGATCTTTTTCACTCTGTTCTCTAGTCCCATCTTGATGCGGGCGGCTGCGCTGTCTCCGCAGGGAGAATGAAGAATCCTGTTGACGTTGGGTGTGTGGGCTTGCCTCTGTTGCTCTGACTCCCTGTGAAGCCCTGATGTTCCCAGGCTCCACGTCCTTCACTCCCTGTTCCAGATTGGGCATGCTCCATCCTTCATCTGCTCTCACCTGCTGTCAGCCTCTGCACGCACGCACACACACACACACACACACACACACGGCTGAGGGCTGAGGTGAGGCCCTCAGTCGTTTTGGCTGTACCTACACTAACATGTTTGAATGCAGGTGGCCAGCAGTTTCTTCTTTGACATGATTGCCTTCCACCTTGGGGAGTGATTGCTATTTTATAACTCTCCCAGTCGTATTTGCATGTTAATAGGAGGCTCTCAACTATCAAAAGCCTTCACGTCTCAAAGTCATAAATAGCTTAGGGTGGAATACAGTTACCCACTGAGGCCGTGGGGAAGGGACTTGGGGGCTGGTCCTTCCTCTGGGCTGACAGCCAGCCCTGAGCCCTGCCTTCTTGCTTACTCACAATACATTCATCATGTCTTAGGAAGAAACTTGCACAGTCTGTTTACTTATTTATCATTTTTTATACCAGCTTTATTGGGATATAATTAATATACCATAAAGTTCACCATTTTTAAGTGTACAGTTCAATTTTTTTAGTATATTTATAGTCTTATATATATAGTCACCACTATCTCATTTTTTTTTTTTTTTTAGGACAGATGGTATGAGTTTATTTTGTGTATTTGTGCTCACTCAGATCAGATCAGATCAGTCTCTCAGTTGTGTCTGACTCTTTGCGACCCCATGGAATGTAACCCACCAGGCTCTTCTGTCCATGGGATTCTCCAGGCAAGAGTACTGGAGTGGGTTGCCATTTCCTCCTCCACACTATCTCATTTTAGAATATTTTCATCACCCGCCAAAGATACTTTGTACCAGTTAGCAATCATTTGTCATTCCCCCTCCCCTCAGCCTTGGCAGTCACTAATCTGCATTCTATCTGTGTCTATAATGCCTATTATGGATGTTTTATATACGTAGAGTTGTACAATATATGACCCTTCGTGTCTGCCTTCTTTCATGGAGCATTACATTTCCAAGGTTCATCTGTGATGTAGCACGTATCAGTACTTCATTCCTTTTTATTGGTGAATAATATTCCTTTGTGCTGAGCCACTGTGGCTCAGCTGTAAAGCCTGAGAATGCAGGAGATGTGGGTTCAATCTCTGGGTCAGGAAAATCCCCTGGAGAAGGAAATGGTAACCCATTCCAGTATTCTTGCCTGGAAAAAGCCCATGGACAAAGGAGCCTGGCAGGCTACAGTCTGTGGGGTCACGAAAGAGTCGGATGTGACTTAGCATCTAAACAATATTCCTTTGTATGACTATGCCATATTTTGTTATCCACTCATCAGTAAATGACATTTGGGTGTATGTCTGGTTTTGTTAACCCAGTATATGACCCAGCTATTTGAATTAAACTTGATCTGCAGTGGAGAAAGAAACCACGCTCTCATGTTCCATTCGCCTTTCTTGGACATATATCTTCTTCCCATGGAGCTATGCACACTCAGCAAGAATAAGTTTACTGTTTCGCATATTTCGTTATTCATTCTGACATTCCCTTTGTGTATTAACCATGTATTTTATTTTCCGTATTCTGATGCTTTGTTATTTGTGGCCTGAATGACCCTGGAATGACTGCCCCTCCCAGGGTTAGCCAGTTCCTAGAGACAGGAAACAGCTTGCTGTCCAGTACCCTTGTCAAAAGCAACTGATCCAGAGCCCACAACCCCAATCACCTTCTTCACTGGGGCTGTCACACTCGGGGCCCATGAACACCTGCCCTAGTCACCTGGGGCCAGGCACCAGGAAACTAGAGACACCCTTTGTGCCCAGCCTGCTCAAAGTATTCAGATTAGCCTGCTTACCCTATCTCACCCATTCCTTCCCATGAAGACCACAATAAAGACTTCCCTTGTCCAGTGGTTAAGACTCTGAGCTCCCACTGCAGCAGGTGTGGGTTCCATCCCTGGCCAGTGAACTAAGATCTCACATACTGTTCAGTGTGGCCAAAAAAGAAAAAAAAAAAGGTTCTTGCCCCTGCTTCCCTCTTCTGCCTCCTAATTGACCCTGGTGCATCCTTGTGTGGCCCTGTGTGGCGTGGCATTCTCTCTGCTCTTGAGACTTATGAGTCACAAACATCCTCTTCAATGGCTATCATCTCCTGATCTGTTGGCCTCACCTCATCTACACAGTAATAAAACCTAATGGAGCACCTTATCCTAGCACATTGCCAGATCTTTTATTTCTAGAATTTCTTCGCAATTCTAACAATGTACCATTCTTTCCAACAAATGCCATGCTGCTATCTTGAAACTTGTTTTATAGCATCTTATAGTCTCCGTAATATTAGGAAACTAACACCTCTTACTTTATTTTTAGCATTGGACATCACTCATCAAATTGTTTTTTTTCTCGCTAACTTTTTATACAGATTTTTATTTTTTTTTACCATCTCCAGGTTCTGTTGGGAATTAAGACTTCAAAAAAAGCATACCATGCAGAGCATCTTTTATGAGATTACAGCTGGGCCTGCTAAGGAGAGGTGGCAGTAGTGTGTGTTTTGATCCTATTCGGGAAAGGTTGAGTGATGCACCTGTCTGTAAATGGTTCTAACTTTTGCGCATGGAACACATTTTATCAAGACAAGTATTAGTAGATAATAGAGCTTTATTGTGATAAAAGAAGAGGACAGCCAATCTTTTTATCTTACTTGAATAATTGTATCATAATTCCTAGCACATGGCTTGTCAATCTAGATTCTATTTACATTTTGGGTCAGAGCATACTTTGTTGGAGTAGGTGGGGGGAGCTGTGCTGTGCATTGTAGGATTTTTAGCAGCAGTCCTGGCTTCAACTCAGTAGGTGCCAGTGGCACCCCACCCTCTATGCCCCAGTTCTAAAAAACAAAAATGTCTCTAAACATTGTTTGGAGAAGGCAGTGGCACCCCACTCCAGTACTCTTGCCTGGATAATCCCATGGATGGAGAAGCCTGGTGGGCTACAGTCCATGGGGTCGCTAAGAGTCGAACATGACTGAGCGACTTCACTTTCACTTTTCACTTTCATGCATTGGAGAAGGAAATGGCAACCCACTTCAGTGTTCTTGCCTGGAGAATCCCAGGGACGGGGGAGCCTGGTGGCTCTCTGCTCTCTGCGGTCGCACAGAGTCGGACATGACTGAAGCGACTTAGCAGCAGCAAACATTGTTAAATGTCCTCAGGGTTGGGTGAGTGTAGGGGGCTAGAGGGTGGTATGTTAGAGTGTTAGCCCATCAGGTTCCTCTGTCCAGGCAAGAATACTGAAGCGGGTAGCCATTTCTCTTCTCCAGGGGTTTTTCCCAACTCAAGCATCAAACCCACGTCTCCTGGATTTCCGGCACTGGCAGGCAAATTTTTTACCCCAGAACCACCTAAGGGTGGTATGGGGGGAAGGAAAAGTTGCTGTAGGTAACCAACCACTGCTCTCAGGTTATGAGGGACCTTGAAATCGAGCCACCTCCTGGCTGTGGGAAGCTCTCTATGCCATCCCCTGATGGAGGGTTGAGCAGAGAGCTGAGTGAGTGATGCTTGAACACTTTTACTTCCTGAGGGAATTTGCTTTTCACTGTGTTAATTTTTTTTTTTCAGTTGAATTTACAAGCTGCTACTGCTGCTCTCCACCAAACTGTACTTTCCAGGAAAGTTCAAAGTGTCTCTCTTGCCCCTGTAGTTACAGAGCGGTCCCAGATGTTGTGAGCTCAATGAAGAACTGGGTCTTGCGTGGACTGTGAGCTACAGGGACCAAACTAGGAGAGCACCACCATGTGGAATAAAGTCCTAGAGCTATGTTTCTGACGTCACCTGGGCTTGTTGTTCAGTTGTTCCGTCATGTCCAACTCTTGGCTACCCCATAGACTGCAGAAAGCCAGGCTTCCCTGTCCTTCACTGTCTCCCAGAGTTTGCTCAATCTCATTGAGTTGATGATGCTATCCAACCATCTCATCTTCTTTCACTCGCTTTTCCTCCTGCCTCAATCTTTCTCAGCATCAAGGTCTTTTTCAATGAGTCAGCTCTTTGTATCAGGTGGTTAAAGTATTAGAGCTTCAGCTTCAGCATCAGTCCTTCCAGTGAATATTCAGGGTTGATTTTCTTTAGGATTGACTGGTTTGATCTCCTTGCTGTCCTAGGGACTCTCAAAAGTCTTCTCCAGCACCACAGTTTGAAAGCATAAATTTTTCAGCGCTCAGCCTTCTTTATGGTCCAACTCACATCTGTATATGACCACTGGGAAAAACATAGCTTTGACTATGTGGGCCTTTGTCAGCAAAGTGATGTCTCTGCTTTTTAATATGCTTTCTATATTTGTCATAGCTTTTTTCCAAATGTTGCAAATGCAAATTTCTGTACCCCAGCTGGCACCTGCTGAGAGCATAAGCAAAGCAGAGGCATTTGCAGGGACACACACTCACGATTAGATAATTGTCCAGTCTAGAAAGGCAGTATGTAAACTTCATATCTGTTGAATATATACTATGGATTGGGTAATTTAGAAATTAAAAAAAAATTTCCTGGCTTGGTATTGCTTTATATTTTGAACCATTTGTGACACTTCAGGTCTATTTAGTGAAAGTTGCTTAGTCGTGTCCAACTCTTGGCAACCCCATAGACTGTAGTCCATGAAATTCTCCAGGCCAGAATACTGGAGTGGTTAGCCTTTCCCTCCTCCAGGGGATCTTCCCAACCCAGGGATTGAACCCACGTCTCCCATGTCTCCCACATTGCTGGCAGATTCTTTACCAGCTAAGCCACAAGGGAAGCCCTCTGGTCTATTTGGAGCATCACTTATGGTCCAAGATCTCAGAGGGTGAAGCCTGGGCTCCTGCATTTAAGTAACTCCCCAGGTAATGTCTATGCATATCAACATTTTGGGACTATGACTTTGTCATAAATGTTTGTAAGTATGTTTCTTAAAAATGTTTGTTGGAACACTTCGTTTACAAATGCATTACATTTTTTTTTTTCTACAGAAAATTTAGAAAATGTGAAAAAGGAGAAGGAAGGCAAAATCAGGCCTTGAACCGCTCTATCTGCTATACTTTCCCATGCATCTCATTCAATTTCCTTTTCTTTTACAATGTATGTATGGTATGTGTAGGGTTTCTAGATGGCTCAGTGATAAAGAACCTGCCTGCAATTCAGGAGACACAGGAGCCATGGGTTTGATCCCTGGTTTGGGACGATCCCCTAGAGGAGAGCATGGCAACCCACTCCAGTATTCTTGCCTGGAGAATCTTGTGGACAGAGGAGCCTGGCAGGCTACAGTCCATAGGGTGGCAGAGTCGTTCATGACTGAAATAATTTATCACACACATAAGAATGTATTTATTCAAAGACGTGTGTGCACTTAGCTGAAAAGTCAGTGCATATCAAAGGCTTATAAAAAAAAGCACTCATTTCCTGTTCTGTTTGTATCTGCTCTCCATAGCCCTGCATTGAGAACTCAATGGTTGTTTCTTCTGTATTTACTTCATACTGATTCATAGCATGCTTATGTTACTGTGTAGTATTTGTCCATTCAGACACCATCTCTTGGCTCCCTGCAGTTGAAGAATTAGCTCCTTACGTGCTCCTCCCTTCTGTCTGCTTTTCTGTTCCCCATCCTCCCAAAATCACAGTTGAGGGGTAAATTAATGTCCCGCCTCTTTGCTGCTCGATTACACTCATGAAGTAAAATTCATATTTTATGGCAAAAACAGGAAAAATTTAAACGTAAATTTTTTTTCTTTGTCCTTCAACCCCCTCTCTCCCACACTGTGTATTGTGTATCTGCACTATGCATCAGCCAAACCTCCGTGGGCAGAAATACCTGCTCAACCATAGAGAGCAACATTCTTCCAGCATCAACAAGACAACTCCTTAAAAGATAACATTCCTTCTTGATCTTGTAAGGGGCCATGGTGACTCTGAGATCTGGATTGTGTAAACTGTCAATAATCCGTCATTTGATGTACAACCCTCTGTCTCAAGAAACTTATATAACCGTGCCTTGACTTCTAACGGGTGGAACAATTCCCATGCTTTCTGAGATGCTCTTCCAGTGTTATAATCCTCAATTTGGCTCAAATAAAATTTTCCCTTTCTTTCTTAGATCGACTGATTAATTTCTTGCCATCACATAATGTTTTGCTTTTCCTGGTTTTAATCATTGTCTTAATTTTCTGTGGACTACCACTATATAAACATTTTTTTTTTTCCTAAGCACTTCAACAGAAATTTCCAACAAAATACTTTATAATGGTGTCTCCAAATGCTCAAACACATGGCAGTTCTCCAGTCCTGTGCTTCCTTGAGTCCCTGTCCTCTGCAGTCTGCTTCCGCTGGTTGTGGTTCTCTGGCTTGGTGCACACATGGCTTCCAGTGCTTTCCTGCTACTGCTCAGCTAGCTTCCATTCTTTCTGTTCTTATTTTCTGGAACTTGTATTAGAAGTGAGGCCGCCTTGATTGATCCCCCAAGTTTCTCCCTGCCTCCTCTGTTCCCTACCTCCTTGTAATTTTCCATCTCCATTTCTTTTGTTTTAGCTTCTTGGAAGATTTTGTCACCTTAATCTAGTAAACCTTCTGTTGAATTTCACTTTGTAAAGCTCTTTTTTATTCCCTGTTTATTTTTGTCGATCCACCATCCCATTAGCTTCCAATTCTTGTCATGTGGACACTATGCTCTTCTCTGAGGGTATCAACTAATGCCTCTTGGAAGTTTTATTTTGTTCCTTACATTGATTGCATCCCCATTCCTTTTAAAATAATTTATTCATTTACTTATTCATCAAATATTTATTGACTATTTTTTATGTGCCAGGTGTTGTTCTGGGTGTTGGGAATATAGTGGTTGATGAGATAAGGTCCTCTGACCTTATGAAGATTATATCCTAGCAAGGGAGAATGATAATAAACAAATGAATTAAATCATGGCTATGAATAAAAGTGGAGCAGGATGAGGGTATTGTTGTAGATAGAATAGACAGGGAAAGGTGCTTCTCTGTCCGAGGTTTCTCTATTCGCCTGTCTGCCGCCTGGATTGGGATGACTTGAAGTCTGGGCTTAGCTGGAACTGTGAACCCGACAGCCTACAAGTAACTACTTCATGTGGCCTGGACTTCCTCACAGCGTGGAGTTGTTGGAGCGAGCTTTCCCAGACACCCAGGCAGAGCTGCAAGTCTGCTGTTGGTTATAGAAAAGTCATTAAGGCCAGTCCAGATTCCAGGAGAGGGGAGTAAGACCACACTTCTTCAAGGGAGAATGGCACGGTGACATTGCAGAATACATATAACAGGAGGAAAGGTTGTGCCATTTTTGGGAAAATACAACCTACCACATGTTATAACTTCCTCCATTCTGTTAAACCAGTTGCTCTTTCCCCATCCACCTTTTATTTTTCAACATTACATGCCTTGGTTGTTTCCCCTTCTAGTTTTTCCTTATAAGTTAATATGCTTTTATTATTCCTTCACAGTCTAGTTGAGTATGGAGAGGAGAAGGAACAAGTATGTCTTCTCAGTTGGCTAGTTGGAAGTGTTATCACAGGATAATGGCTTCAGGTAACCCATCACAGAGACTGCTGAAAGTTGTGTGTGGGGAGACAAGGGCAGAGTTTAAGAATGGCTGAGATAAAATAATTTTTCTGTCTTCTTTTTTCTCTCTTGGTTTACATCTGAAAAAAGGAAGGCACACAGAGGTTAGGGAACTTTCAAAAATGTTGCTCAACTAGCGTAAGAGCTGAGACTGCATTTAGACTTGTATTCCTCAATTTGTTTGGGTAATATTAAAAATCATAACAATTAAAAAAAAAAAGACCCAGGACTTCCTTGGTGGTTTAGACTTCTTGCTTTCAATACAGGGGGTGTGGGTTCAGTCCTTGGTTGGGGAGCTGAGATTCCACAGGCTGCATGGTGTGGCCAAAAAAATAAAAAATAAAACAGAATCACACAGCTTAAAAAAAAGTACCCAAGAAGAAAAGTATAATAAGGAAGCCAGAAAATATATTCAGAGGTTCAAGAAACTTCAGATATTCTGAGCTAAGCAAAGCTAAGCACCTTTACTGCCAGAATTCTCTGAGGCTTTCATATGCTAAAGAACCTGTGGATCTCCTCGGAAGGATAAATGGAAGGCAGACTAGAGAAGGGGTGGTGGTTTTCCAAACATCTCTGCCCAGTTTTTTAAGTTGTCTCTGGAACTGGTTTTTCATAGTCTGGTCTATGAAAAACCAGGGTCTTTTTCATAGACCAGACCCTGGGAAGTGCTCATGCAGACCATAGCTGGGTAAATACACCCACGAGTGGCTCTCAGAGTGTTCCAGGTCCCTATCTTTTATTATCAAGTATCCATTGATATCAATTATCACCTGTATTGTCAAAATGAGCTACTTGTTTCCTCCACTTGACCACCAATAGACATGTGCATGGCACAATGGACGGTTGCAGACATTTGACCTAAGGGATTTGCAGACTTCAATTTTTAACGGCAGTTTTTCTGAACCTGTTTGGTTACCAGTCAGGCTCATCCAACCAAGCAATGTAAGAGCCTGTAAGCCTTAGATAAGATTGTTCACAATTGGCTTGTTTCTTTCATAATCCCAACTTCCTTTGCTCATTGATAAAGAACTTGAGAAAATCTTACTGTTCATGATTTATATGAAGTTATATGACTATAAATGGAGAAACAGTGGAAATAGTGTCAGACTTTATTCTTTTGGGCTCCAAAATCACTGCAGATGGTGATTGCAGCCATGAAATTAAAAGATGCTTACTTCTTGGAAGGAAAGTTATGACCAACCTAGATAGCATATTCAAAAGCAGAGACATTACTTTGCCAACAAAGGTCTGTCTAGTCAAGGCTATGGTTTTTCCTGTGGTCATGTATGGATGTGAGAGTTGGACTGTGAAGAAAGCTGAGTGCCAAAGAATTGATGCTTTTGAACTGTGGTGTTGGAGAAGACTCTTGAGAGTCCCTTGGACTGCAAGGAGCTCCAACCAGTCCATTCTGAAGGAGATCAGCCCTGGGATTTCTTTGGAAGGACTGATGCTAAAGCTGAAACTCCAGTACTTTGGCCACCTCATGCGAAGAGTTGACTCATTGGAAAAGACTCTGATGCTGGGAGGGATTGGGGGCAGGAGGAGAAGGGGACGACAGAGGATGAGATGGCTGGATGGCATCACTGACTCGATAGACATGAGTCTGAGTGAACTCCGGGAGTTGGTGTACTGCGATTCATGGGGTTGAAAGAGTCAGACATGACTGAGCGACTGAACTGAACCGATATGACTATTTTCAGACTTTTGGCTGAGTTGTTGTTCAGTCGCTAAGTCATGTCCAACTCCCTGTGACCTCATGAACTGCAGCACGCCAGGCTTTCCTATCCTTCACTATCTCTCTGAGTTTGTTCAAACTCATGTTCATTGAGTTGGAATTGGTGATGCCATCCAACCATCTCATCCCCTGTCTCTCCCTTCTCCTCTTGTCCTCAATCTTTCCCAGCATCAGGATCTTTTCCAGAGAGTCACCTCTTTGCATCAGGTGGCCAAAGTATTGGAGCTTCAGCTTCAGCATCAGTCCTTCCAGTGAATATTCAGGATCCATTTCCTTTAGGATTGAATGTCATTCCACTTTTGACCACCAGATGGCAGAGCACAGTCATACTATGATGCTTGAAATTTCTCTGGAAGGTCTGTGCTTTGGCTGGCAGAGGAGGAGCTGTATGTGTAACTTTGAGGAACGGTTTATTTCTAGAACACTTCAAATGTTAGAATCTATCTTGTTTTAGTGATACCTGGATGGACAGAGGAGCTTAGAGAGCTACAGTCCATAGGGCCTCAAAAAGTTGGACATGACCGGAAGTGACTTAGCATGCTCACGCACCCATGAATTTATTTCTATGTCAGTACTTAGGATAGGATAATTGAGCCATAAATAGGACTCATAAAAAGAATTTCATTTTTTCTTAATGATTTGTCAACTGCACTATTTACTTGTGGGCATTTGTTGCTTCAAGGTCAGTTTTCTGACAATACAACTATATATATATATTTTAATTGGAAAAAGTAAGTTGAGAAATTTGTCAAGATTTAAAACTCCTTCAATTCAGATTGCTAATTTTGGAAACTGCAAAGACCCAAAGGGCTTAAAAACACTGCTGCTGCTGCTAAGTCGCTTCAGTCGTGTCCGACTCTGTGCGACCCCATAGACGGCAGCCCACCAGGCTCCCCCGTCCCAGGGATTCTCCAGGCAAGAATACTGGAGTGGGTTGCCATTTCCTTCTCCAATGCATGAAAGTGAAAAGTGAAAGTGAAGTCGCTCAGTCGTGTCCGACTCTTAGCGACCCCATGGACTGCAGCCTACCAGGCTCCTCTGATCATGGGATTTTCCAGGCAAGAGTACTGGAGTGGGGTGCCATTGCCTTCTCCGAAAAACACTGCTGCTTCTTGTATTTGCATCTTTTCAAGAGAGATGAGAATTAAAACACAGCTCAGACTCAGGAGGGAAGGGGGAAAGGAGAGATCTCAGGGCAGAAAACAGGAGAACTCCGGGTGGTCTGGCTGGAATATTTATGATTATGGAATCCATGAAGGGGGAAGGATGTCTCAAGAGGCCTTGAAATGAAGAAAAATTAAACATAAGGATATTTACAACCAATTTGCCAGATAGTCACCTTGAATTGGTTCTTGAAGATGGGAAATGGGAAGACAAGAGTAACTGAAAGCAAAGCTTCAATTCTTCTCTGTACTTGTCCTCCATCGTTTATGCCCAGCCGAGATTTGGGAACTGCACTCTTCTGTCTGTCCCGACTCCCATCTGGAAATACTTGACACTGTCCTTCACCGGGTGCCCTATCATGGAGGCTGGGGGATGAGAGGTGAGGTGAGTGGCTATTTACCAGCTCATGCCAAGTTCCCTCTCAGAGCCCAGGGAACTCTACTCCACACTCTGTGATGACATACATGGGGAAAGAATCTGAAAAAGGGGATCTGTGTAGAACTGGTTCACTGTGCTGTACAGCAGAAACTAACACAACACTGTAAACCAACTGTGTGCTTAGCTGCTCGGGCGTGTCTGACTCTGCGACCGCAGGGACTGCAGCCTTATCTCCCTGGGAGGGCTCTGGAGCTCAGGCTCATTGTATTCTCTGCCCTTGAGTCTGGAAGCTTCGATTTCCCCTGGGGCAGGGAGAAAGCGTGTCCCATAACTCATGGGCTAAGTCGGTGTTCTCGCCAGCAACACAGCCGCCCCACTACAGTCAGAGGCCAAGTGCCGATGAGAGCGCCTCATTTTAATCTGAGCTCTGGGTGAGAAGCTGGAAGGATGAATGAGGTGCCCTTTCCCAAGGTCTCTTCCTGCCCTATAATTTTAAGTTTCTGCTGTGTTTTGAGACCCTTGAATTGTTGAGGTCAAGAGAGTGAAAGGCATTACGATTATTTATTGTCACAATTGCCATCTGTCTGATTCTCTGCTGACACCCAGGGCTCCTCATCAATCTCTATGAACATCAAATTACCACTGCTTAAGAGGGAAAAAGTGCTTTTATGAAAGATTCATAGAAAGATGCAGTTTGTGGGGACCACCTCCTTGGCACCTAAAACCGTCAAGAGGACCAGCATAAAAAAGCCAGCTGCCCCAAAGCACATGGGGATGAGGAGAGTGGAGCCTGAATTTAGGTTCATGTAGGAAAGGTGGGGTTTTTCTTTGGGCAGGGGTTGTCTTTGTGTACACACGCCGGCTTTGTTTGCTTATGTCTCCTCCTGCGAGATACACAGCTTATACTTCTCCCAACATAGAGAATTTTTGAAAGCTTCGCTGAAAAGTATCATAATAAAAATATATAAGCCCCAGCTTTTACATATTTCACTTTTATTGAATTGCCGTTAGTATAAAAGTAGCCTATTTTGCAGTATTCAGTCTCGTGCCTGTCTGCAGACAGAATGCCCTGAGTGAGAGTGAGAGACAGAAGGCAGATAAGGGGGAAAGTGCAGGCTAGGGAAGTAGAGACATCACTGCCTTCTGGGTCAGGGCCACTCTACCATTTGGTTTCCTTTCCGTGTTTGTGTTTTTCTATGGTGGTGGTTTAGTTGCTAAGTCGTGTCTGACTCTTGCGATCCCAAGGACTGTAGCCCACCAGGCTCCTCTGTCTATGGGATTTTTCCAGGCAAGAATACTGGAGAGGTTTGCCATTTCCTTCTTCAAGGGATCTTCCCAACCTAGAGATCGAACTGGGGTCTCCTGCATTGCAGGCAGATTCTTTACCGACTGAGCTACCATTACTTGGGTGATTTTCTGATACAGCTTAAGGGTGTCTTCTGCGTGCATGCCAAGTTGCTTCAGTTGTGTCTGACTCTTTGCAACCCTATGGACTATAGCCCGCCAGGCTCCTCTGTCCATGAGATTCTCCAGGCAAGAATCCTGGAATGGGTTGCCATGCCCTCCTCTAGGGAATCTTCCTGACCCAGGGACTAAATCTGCATCTCTTGTGTCTCCTGCATTTGTTTTGTTTTTAAAAAATTTTGACTCACCTCTGTCTATTAACCAAATAAATGGGGGAAAAATAAAAGACACAGAAGGGACATAGCATCAAAACAGCTTTGTTAGGTTTCTTTTGGATAAAATCGTTTCCTGAGAGTTTACTCAGAAATCCAGGTGTGGAATCAAACTGTGTCAACTAATAACCTACATTTTTCGCATCTTAGTTCAATGGAAAGAGAGTTTCCAGCAGTTGCTTTATCTGCTAGCTCCAGATGTTCCCAAGTCTCTCACTGACCTCTTTTTTAGCATGGTGCTCCATTGGCACAGCCTTGATCACCAGCAGCACCCAGAGCGTTGGTGACTAGTGGGACAGCGTCAGCTCACGGGCGTCTCTGAGTCACTGTGTGGGCTGAGCGTGGAGTTCCACATCCACACACATCCATGGCAGGCCATGTGCCGTGTCCTGACAGAGGAGGGTTGGCAGCAGATGGAGGAACCAGGACTCAGCAGGCCACCAGCTCCTCCCACCAGGCACCCAGCGCTGCGCCGGCTGACCACATTTCGTCTTCTTCCCCATGGCTCCTGCCCTGTGAGTCCTCCCAGGCTGGTTTGTCTGCACTTAGGGAGCTGGTACTCACAGAACGTGAGCCTGAGAGTAGGTGTGTGTGGAGGGACTAGCATGGCCCCTGACATGGGAGATGCTGGGTGACATGTCCAGACAGTGATCTCTGGTCCAAACAGCCTGCCCTCAGCCAGCCTGAACTGAGTGGCTTGGTCCCACAGATGAAAAAGTGGAGGTGAGGGTTCTCCTTGAGCTCCTGAGTTCAGCTTGGGGCGCCACAGCCGGGTCGCCACAGGGGGGACTCAGGAAGGAGCAGTGAAATGCACCTTCCCCGGAGACAAAGTTCCACACTCTTGGCTGCTCTCAGGCAAGAGTGGGCTGACCCTGCCCCCTGCAGAAAGGGAGGGCCGGTTACAGACACCGGAATCTGCTGCAGGCTTTTGCCTCCCTGCAGTGGGGACCCCAGCCCCGGTGAAGGCATGAATGTGCTCAGCTTTGTAGGATGGGGGAGCCCTTTTCACCCCCAGAACACACGTGTCACACTGTCTCTCTGGGATCTCCCTAAATTTGATATTTTGGTACAACCTGTTTCCAGTGCTGAAAAAACACCTTTCTTCTACATTAGTTCATTATCACTTAGGATAATGTTCTCAATTATCCTGACAACTCACGAGCTCATAGTCTTAGATTTTCTGCTTAAATCTCCATCTAGGTTTTTTTTTTTTTTTTTTTTTTTAATTCGTCAGGATGTCGGTATAATAGCTCTTTTGTCTTTTTCTTTCCCTGCACCTTGTAGCTTTTCAGGA
Source organism: Bos taurus (assembly GCF_002263795.3). Taxonomy (NCBI): domain Eukaryota; kingdom Metazoa; phylum Chordata; class Mammalia; order Artiodactyla; family Bovidae; genus Bos; species Bos taurus. The sequence goes on along the minus strand of NC_037329.1, from coordinate 94,309,528 downwards.
TGCGGTGTTATCTTTCTCACCCACACTGGGATATGCTGACAATAGGCCCCATTGGATACTTGATGCTACCTAAATAAACCAACCCCAGTTCTCTTCAGAGAAAAAGACTAGTTGGGGATGGCAGAGGAGAGACAGAACCTGAGCAGTCTTTTTATTGTTGTTGTTTGTAAATTGAATGAAAGCTTCTTTACATTCTGTAGTGCTTACAGTTTTCAAAAGTTTCACACACATGATTTCCTGCAATCCCTTACTAACCCTTCCCCGCTCTGCTCCTGTATTGCCCTCCCCACGTCCCTCTCCCGACTTGTAACTACTAGTTTGTTCTATGTGTGAGTCTGCTTCTTTTTAAAAAATATTCGCTGGTTTGTCCTGTTTTTTAGATTCCACATGTAAGTGAAATCTAAAAAAAAAAGGAAAGAATCTGAAAAAAAGAAAGTGTTTGTCTTTCTCTGTCTGGCTTATTTCACTTAGCATAATACCCTCCAAGTTGATCCACATTGCTGCAAAGGGCAAAACTTTGTTCTTTTTTTATGACTGAATAGTAGTCGATTGTGTACGTGTGTGTGACACACACACACACACGCATATATATATATAGCCCATATCTTCTTTATCCATTCGTCTGTTGATGGATAGTTTCCCTCCATACCTTGGCTATTGGAAATAGTGCTGCTATGAACATTGGGGTGCGTGTATCTTTTCGAATCAGTGCTTTTAGTGTTTTTGGATATATATCCAGGAGCGGATTTGCTGAAAACTGGAGCAGTCCTACTTTCTAGCTCTTTCAAGAAGTCTTGGTTTAATTGAACACTATAAACTTAAAATCACCTCATCCCCACAATATGTCAAAATATCACTTAAAATACCATTTAACTAGGGTAAAAATACTACTTAACTGTTTCATCAGTAGGATAAAACTATACATGAAATGTAACATTAAGGCAATTGTCACAGAATCATAGTGCTGGAAAGGGTCTTACATACCCTTTCTGATGCCCCTCAGGAGAGGAAAGGGGAATGTCTGCAGAGAGGTAAGATATCTGAGCAGCTGTTGAGTGGTGGTGGGAATTAAACGGTGGTCCCAGGGGTCCCCCTTGTCCTCCCCACTGAGGATGTAACTTTATGGTGTGCTCCAAGCTTCTGTGGCTCGGACTTGGGAATGGGCTCTGGCCAATGGGATGGTAACAAATGTGACTCAACCAGATGATGGAAAAGGCTTCTCTCTCTCCTTCCTCTGCCACCACCCTGAGCACGTGGCCAGGCTAGCCCACTGGAGGAGAGAGACATGGGCCACTGAGCTGCCCCAAGGGATCCAGTCCAGAAACAGCTGCCCCCTGGCTTGATCCCAAATATATGAGTCCGGATGAAATCAGTGAACTCATAGATTTTGAGAAATCAACTGTTGATGAATGGCACTGAGGCCTTGTAGTGGATTGTTTTATGGTGTATAGTTGTGTAATGGACTGCGTATTTGTGTCCCACATCCCAGTTCATGTGTTCAAGCCCAACATGATGGTATTTATTTAATTACACATATTAAAGATCTAAATATAGCACACTTAAAAAAATAGTCTATAGGGAACTGGGGCTTCCCTGGTGGCTTGGGTGGTAGAGAATCTGCCTGCAATGCAGGAATCCTGAGTTTGATCCCTGAGTTGGGAAGATCCCCTGAAGAAGGGAATGGCAACCCACTCCAGTATTCTTGCCTGGGGAACCCCATGCACCAGAGGAGCCTGTTGAGCTACAGTTTATAGGGTCGCAAAGAGTTGGATACAACTGAGTGATTAACATTTTCACACTTGATATGGAATCAAGCACTCATGCATTGTTTTATTTCTTTACCTATGTATATTTAGTTATTCATTTATGGTTGTGTTGGGTCTTATTATGACATGCATTCTCTTGGTTGTAGTGCACGGGCTTCTCTCTAGTTGAGGTGTGTGGATTTAGGAGTTGAGGTGTATGGACTCAGTAGTTGTGGTATGCGGGCTTAGTTACCCTGCAGCATGTGGGATCCTAGTTCCTCGACCAGGACTGAACCCGGAACCCCCGTTCCCTACATTGGAAGGCAGATTCTTAACCACTGGACCACCAGGGAACTCCCTAATCTTTTTTTAAAAAATCGAAATATAGTTGATTTACAGCATTGCATTAGTTTCTGGTGCACAGCAAAGTGATTCAGTTTGTACCTATTCTTTTTCATATTCTTTTCCATTGTGGTTTAGTTGAATAAACTAAATATAATTCCCTGTGCTCTACAGCAGGCCCTTGCTGTTTACCCATTTTCTGTGTAGTCATTTGTATCTGCTGATCCCAATCTCCTGATTTACCCCTCCCCCACCCGCTTTCCCCTTTGGTAGCCCTGTTGTTTCCTGCATCTGTGAGTCTGTTTGGTAAGTAAGTTCATTTGTATCCTATTTTAGATTCCTTTTTATGAGTGAGTGAGCCTGGGTGAGAGTTTGGATGTTCTCTCTTACCTGCTCCTTCCAAGTTCTGCATTTGGTGCCCCGTCCTTGTTTGTGGGCTGTGGGCTGAGGTCAGGGCCCATGCACACCAGCCTGCCATCTGGCCGTATCCCTGTTCTGCCGAGGGCGGTGCCTCTTGCCTTCTGACCATCACTCTTGTGGCCAGGTATAACCAGCATCCCCTCTTGAACTGCTGTACACCTTACTTTCTACTCAGAATATCTTTTTTTTTTCTGTTGCCCATTTCAAATAGTAGCTTGATTTAAAAAAAAAAAAAGGGAGAGTTTGGGATGTAGTCACAGTGTTTTCTGGTTTTTTTCTCTAACAGGTAGATACACTTTTAAGGAGAAGCCCCTATTTAAGCACAGCTGGCGCTAGTGGTTAAAAAACCTGCCTGCCAATGCAGGAGACAAAAGAGACGCGGGTTCGATCCCTAGGTTGGGAAGGTCCCCTGGAGGAGAAAATGGCAACCCACTCCAGTATTCTTACCTGGAGAATCCCATGGACAGAGGAGCCTGGCTGGCTACAGTCCAAAGGGTCACAAAGAATCAGACATGACTGAAGCAACTTAGCACACAGGTGGATCAAGAGATTGTCATACTGAGTGAAGTAAGTCAGACAGAGAAAGGTGAATATCATATGATATTGCTTGTATGTGAAATCTAAAAAAAATGGTACAAATGAACTTATTTACAAAGCAGAAATAGAGTTGTAGATACAGAAAACAAACTATGGTTACCAGAGGAGAAAAGGGGGGATAAACTGGGAGATTGTGATTGACATACACACAGTACTATATATAAAATAGATAACTAATTAGGACCTACTGTATAGCACAGGGAACTTTGGTCAATACTGTAATCACTTATGTGGGAAAAAATCATTAAAAGAGTGGATATATGTATACACATAACTGATTCACTTTACTGCATACCTGAAACTTTGTAAACCAACTATACTCCAGTAAAAACTTTTTTTAAAAGGGAATCCTTAAAAAGTTCTTTAAAAACCCAAAACAAACAAAAAAACATAACTGAAACTGATGTTGGAAATGGAAATAATTTCCTAGCAACTGGTAAAAATGATCAGAGCAAAGGACTCCCTGAGGACGTAACTTTAAACTTTAGGCATCACATGACTTTTAGTGTTCACTAGGTGAAGAATTCATAAAAATGAGAGGAGGACTTCCCCGGTGGTCCAGTGGGTAAGACTTGGCACTTTCACTGCAGGGAGTGTGGGTTCCATCCTTGGCTAGGGAAGATCCTGTATGCTGCCTGGCACAGTCAGAAAAAAAAAAAAAGAAAGAAAAAAACAAAAAAGCAAAAGAAGAGAGGAAATGGTCCCTGTCTGAGTTCAGGTAAAGAAGCCCCCTATGGAGCTAAAAAATATATCAACCCTATTTATAATTCACTTGAGAAAAAATGAAATCACACACTATACTATTCAGATTATGCGTACACAAATTATGAAACTGTATGATGATAACATTTGTTTCATATTTCAATATAGTTTAAATAATTACTTCTAAATAGAAATATATATATACACACACATACATACATACGCAGATGCACCATATTGAAATGCAGTAAGTGGAATTGAGAGTAAAGAAGTGAACGTTATGCCTGTAGCCTTGGGGCTCTTTCAGATTATGCTCCTGAGGTTGCAGTTGGAAGACAAGGACAATCAATGGGAGAGCTCAGGAAAGAAAAGGCAAAGGTCACAGTTTTTCGTTACTATGCTTTGTGGAATGTATCTGTGCCACCCTTTCCCCAGAAAGGATTTCGTTTTCTCTCTAGAGTTTGCATGAGAAATGGGGAACAAGAAGAAGCAAATTGATGGAAATAAAGGTGAAGGTTGGAAGCCATGGCGGGGGGTGGAGGGGTGGGGGGTGGTGTCGGGTGGGAGGGGGAGAGCCTATTTGAGTTCAGCTGGGTGACCCGAACCATCCTATGCTATTCAGACTCTCAGATGAAAGAGCTTTCATCTAGCCTGTGGCTTTAATCGCCTCTACCTCCCATCACGAAGAGGCCAGGCGGAATCTTCCCTGGGACGGAGTGGGGAGGGGGTCTCCTAAAAGCATCAGAATAATATCAACAGAAAACTCTTTCATGCATTCAGCCCACTTGAGTAAGAACCGCTGGGCTCCATCACCAATGAACCTGACCTTAGACACCGGGGCAAGGCGACAGCTGTCAGAGCAGGAGTATGGAAGCCGGGAGTGGGCATGTCCGTGAAATTTGTGTATCTCCTCAAACATGAGAAATAATACAATGATTTAGTCACACAGGGAATCCATTAGACGTGGCAATTTAATTTCTATATCCTTAAGATCTTTTCTTGAGGGCTTGAGGCAATAGTGTCTTCCTAGTTAGCATAATAGATCTGATTAGATTCCCCAGGGATTCTTGACTTGTTCTTTGGGGCGATTTTAAGAATTTGATTTTTTTTTTTTTAATGTCAGTCTTGACTGAAAAGAAAATAATTTCTGAGCCTTGATCACTTACTGTTTCAGATTAACATTGAAATGCTAGAGGTTGGAGATCTGTCAAATGGGGCAGCAGAAAATCTGATTATCTCCAAACAGGGGAAGTGCAGATTAACAAATTTCATATCCAATAATATTTATTGAGCGTTTACTTTGCTAAACTGAAAATTCTCCATTCTGAGTCAGTGAGTGTTCAAAGCGTCACAGGATAAATCTGTATTAAATGAAAAATAAATCAATTATCATGCTCGTATAGCCCAGAAAATTTACAGCTGAAGTAAAACAGAGCGCAGTGGTCTGCCTTCCTCTAGCCTGTGGCTCCCCCATTGCTTCCTACCTCCACGCTCTCCTGGGCACACAGCAGTGGGTCAGCTCAGGGTGGCACAGGTGCGTAGGGAAAGGGCTTCACTCTGCTGTTTTCTCAGGAGCAGTCTGACTCTTGAGGGCTGGAGCTGCAAGCTTGGTGGCTTTATCCAGCCATCCCCTGGCCTCCTTTTCCCAACAATGCTGTCTTTTAGAAAGACACAAAAATCAGACAGTAGTCTTTTTCCCCATGTGCATTAATGAATTCCATATAAAGCTTAAAAGAAGCTGGAACTTTCCTCAGCACCATTTTCATCCACTTTTCAAGGCTGGGGTGGGGTGATGAGGGTGGTGAGGGGAAGATGATTTCCGTTTCTAGAATTTGAGGTGAGTGGCATTTTACTTTACTGACTAAAAAGTTGTCTCGCAGGGTAGCTCCTGTCTGGAGAATTTAGGGGTTTTGCTAGCAAAGGTCTCAAGGTGTGGGGGACAGAACACTGGTTTAAGGATCTAGACACTCGGTCCTTGGTTTGGAGCGGTCCCGTAGGCTTAATCACCTTCCCCAATCTTCCCAGCCTGACCGTTATGGGGTTGGCTTTCTGAGGTCTCTTCTGGCTCTAACATTATGTAAATGATGCTCTTTCCATAATCGATACCTGAACTAGCAACTGATTCTAGGAGGAAGGTGGGGCCAGCCCCAGTGTCTGATGGGGAGCTAGCCTATAGAAGACTAAAGGTCTCAGAAGCTTTTCCTCTGTGGGTGCATGTCCCTCCTGGGATGAATCTGAATGAATGTTCTCACCTCTCAGGTTCAGAAGACTTTCCTTGTGGAATTAACTCTTTTATACCTTGTGGATCCCATAAGACCTCTAATTTGAGGTCATGGTATAATCCTTGGACTAGAAGCACTGGCTTTAAAAATCTTATATATGTGTTAATATATGATATTAGTTTTTCTCTTTCTGACTTACTTCATTCTGTATGACAGACTCTAGGTTCATCCATTATCACTAGAGATGATCCAATTTTATTCCTTTTTATGGCTGAGTAATATTCCATTGCAAGGGCTTACCAGGTGGCGCAGTGGTAAAGAATCCATCTGCCAGTGCAGGAGATGCAGTTTCGACCCCTGGGTCAGGAAGATTCCCCTGGAGTAGGAAATGGAAACCCAAGCCAGTATTCTTGCCTGGAAAATTCCATGGACATAGGAGACTGGAAGGCTACAGTCCATGGAGTTGCAAAGAGCTGGACGTGATTGAGTGACTCAGCATGCCCTCAATATTCCATTGTAAATATGTACCACATTTTCTTTATCCATTCATCTGTTGATGGACATGTCATACTGCTTCCGTGTTCTGGCTATTGTAAATAGTACTACAATGAACATTGGGGTACATGTGTCTTTTTGAATTGTGAGTGGTATTGACATATATATACTACCATGTGTAAAATAGATAGCTAGTGGGAACCTGCTGTGTAGCATAGGGAGCTCAGCTCGGTGCTCTGTGGTGACCTAGAGGGGTGGGATGGAGGTGGGGTGGGAGGGAGGCTCACAAGGGGGGGGATGTATGTATACATATAGCTGATTCATGTTGTTGTACAGCAGAAATTAACATAACATTGTAAAGCAGTTATACTCCAATTAAAAAAAAAAAAAAAGAATTTAAACCACCCCGTGCAAAAAATCTTAGTGCTCATTCTGCCACTATGATTGAGTCTTTTCAAGCCAAGTCAGTAGGGGAACAAGAACCATTCAAGTCCTTTGGGAGAAGCTTTGAGGGAAAACTAGTTTCTCCTTTTTTTCTAATTGTCAAAGGTAATGGCAGTGAGACAGTGTAGCTGCTTGTGACATATACTCATGGAAAGAGAGTCATTTAAGGCCCAAATCTCACCTCCAGCAAAAACTGAGCTTGTCAAATTCCTGTTTGGTGTGTACAGCAGGAATGCACTTACAATTTTATAGATAACTATGATGGGTAGTTAACTAGTTAATAAAAAACTGGTTGAAGTGGGGGAGTGATAAAAAATGTTACATACATGCCATAACCATTTGTTCTAACTTAAAATGTATGCCATACTTCAAGGATGCACATTATTTTTACATTAACTTGTCCGAAATTGGGATTGTTTTGCAATCACTGTCTGTGAGGCAAAATTCAAGATTTAGCTGTCGTTGCTGGCAGGAGAATATTAGTTTGCTCTTCTTGATGGCACAACTATACACCCAAGATCCTCAATGTTTTGAATCACAATCTAAGGGACTCCTTGAGGAGTGAATATGAGTCCTAGCTGTTGTTGGCAAGCATTGCTTTGACACATTCTAGTAAGATCAAGAAAGGGCCAGCATGAAAACTTGTTGAATATGTGTCAGGGGCTGGGGCGAATTCCTGGAAACAATCATAGAGCACTATTCTAAGAAATACCGCCTTACCATCACCCTGATGGTCTATTGAGCTGAAAGGTACAGGCTTCCATGACTCTAGAAGGAAAATGATGTGTAAATCAGACTCTTGATGACAAGTTTTAGGAATGCATTAACCGATTTATTTTACATATATATGTATATTTCATGTATGCACGAAACTGATGAAAAACTATGTCTTCTTTGTCTAAAATAATGTTTTCAAGAAGTGTAAGATAAAGTTCTAACTGATAAGAAAGTTTTGATTATGGCTTTGGCTGTATTTTGTCTTTCTTAGTGGCACGCATAAAATAATATATATCTTATTAATACAGTCAATAGGATCTTAGATTTGATGAAACACAGTAAACATAAATTAATCCTCCAATCTGGATGCCTGATAAGTTTTCTTTGAATATTGATTTTCTTGCACCTTCTATAATTTTTCAGTTGCAGTATCTTTAAAGTAGTGAAAGTCGTTCAGTTGTGTCCAACTCTTTGCAACCCCATGGACTATACTGTTAATGGAATTCTCCAAGCCAGAATACTGGAGTAGGTAGCTTTTCCCTTCTCCAGGGGATCTTCCCAACCTAGGGATCAAACCCAGGTCTCCCGAATTGCAGGCAGATTCTTTACCAGCTGAGCCACAAGGGAAGCCCCTTTAGACTAAGAACTTAAAAATGGTGAAGAAGAGCAGATATCAGAAATGTTTAAGAGGTAATAACTGGCAGGCTCATATGTTGATTGGATATATGGAGTTAGAGAAGAAAAGATGGTGATTCTCAGATTTCTGGTCTAAAGGATTGACAAATTACAACCCTAGGGCCCCAACTGGACAATCCTCTGTTTTTGTAAATAAAGTTTAATTGGAACACGGCCACACCATTCACTGATATATCATTAAGCTTTTACACTGCAGCCACAGAAATGAGTAATTGTGACAGAGACCATATGGTCCCAAAGCCTAAACAATTTATTAACTGGCCCTTTATAATAGAGTTTGCTAACCCCTGGACTAGGTGATGGCAGTGTCTTTGAATTAGTATAAAGACTGTGAGAGGAAGATGAGATTTATAAGGAAAGACAACGGGTTTGTGATACTGGGCTTCTTTTATGGGTATATCTACAGATGAGCAATTTTTTATTTAATGAGAAATCTGGAATTCAGTAAAATAAAGAACTGAACCGAAGGTACAGATAATTTTTTAATGGCCTCAAAGGAGACTGTTAACATGGATTACAGATGGTTTTGACACTGATTCTGAACCAGAAGCATGGGGGGAGAGAAAACCTGATCTTTCAAGGCTTTCATACTCAGTCCCCTATGAGGCATAAGGGGCTTCCCTGGTGGCTCAGACGGTAAAGAATCTGCCTGCAATGCAGGAGACCCAGGTTCGATCCCTGGGTCAGGAAGAAGGAACTGGCAACTCACTCCAGTATTCTTGCCTGGAGAATCCCACGGACAGAGGAGGCTGGTGGGCTACAGCCCATGGGGTCACAGAGAGTCAGACACAACTGAGTGAGTAACACACATGAGGCATAAAGTGCACCAAACATATACACAGAGAGCTTCCACCAGGAGAACGGAAGACAGAAAGGAGCAGATTCCTGCACGTGTGGAAACTGGGATCCTGGTCTTATCACCAGTCGCTATTTGGGAAATAGTATGCTTGACAGAGCTCTCGAATTAAGCATTGTCTTGATGAATATGATCTAATGAACACATAGAAAATTAATTCTGAAAGTTAGTTCTGTATACACTTCATTCTCTGAAGGTGAAACCAGAAGCTTTATTTTAGTTGGCTTTTACTTGGAGCCTGGAAAAAAGTACTGCTAAAAAAAAACCAATGTGAGAAAGCAATTTGTAAGAAGCGAGATGATCAGTTTAAAGAACTCTTGCCTTCCGGTCCCTCAGAGTTAGGGTGTAGGAGTGGATTTTATGCGTAACAAAAGGTCAGTCATTTCTGGGCTCCAGAAGGATTAGTGAGCTGTCTGATGACATCAGCCTCCGTGCTTCCTGCTGACCACGGCCTTAATATTACAGCAAACTGGTTTGTGGGAGAGAGGGTGGGGGGGGAAGGGCAGGCGCAGTGGGTAGGAGGTGGGGAGTAGGGGGTGAAGTGGGAGGTTGAAACACTGAGCTTTAATCCCAGTTTGGAAATTGCTTGGAATGTCCGGGGAGGAGAGGCCAGTTGGAAAAGTAAATAAACTGACAATTGAAATTCATTAGACAACTTGAGTGCGTTCTGATCAAACAGAGTAGAATTACCTGCATTGTGAAAAATCAAAGAATGCCAGGGAAAAAAAAGAAAACACAGATGAGATAAAGAGATCAACATTAACCCTCTTCTGGGAAGTCTTGCTAGGATATTAATAACCTGCTTGAGCTTTTGATTTTCGTGACTGCCTCCGAAATGAACAATCTGTTCACTGTGGGATGAGGATTTGCCAAATCGAGTTCCCCAATTCACCCCCAGATAAGTGGCTCCACGAGCTTTAAAGGCTCTCTGCTGCCAGGGTGGGCTTTGCCGGGGGAGGGTCCAGATGGACACTGTGGTTGCTTGAGCTCTTTGCAAGTTTTGGATAAGAAAGGAGGTGCCAGGGACGTGAGACCTATCATGATGGCTGAGCCTCTGGGAGGCACTGTGAGGCTTCTAGACAGATGTCAACTGTGTCTTCATGGCATTTATTTCTCGGGGCTGGTTCTCAAAGATAGTTCTAAATATCTGACATGGGAAGGAGATGGCTAGAAAATGCAGCATGCCAGCCAGCCATCTTTGTGAGACTAGCGGGCGGCTGTGATCTCTTCAAGGTGACTTTCAGATGCAGCTTTATGGAAACGTAGAGAAATTCCTGGGTGCCTGGCAGTACCCGTTCCTGTGTATGCACGGCATGTCGCGGGCAATTACTGAGCGTGGGGAAAGGGATTGCATTATTAATATATGAATTATTAATTATTATAATTGCATTTGTCATTTATTGAGCACAAGCCATGCACTAGAAGCTTAGCAGACCTTAAGAGTCCCTGCCCAGTGGGGGGTGACTGAGGTAATTACATTTGAAATAGCTGCGATCACGGGCTCACAGTAGAACTGGTAGCATTGCCTCCGTTCAGGGTGTGACTCCTGTTCTTTTGCTCTCCCTAGATCCATATATTCTCCTTTGGTTTTTCTAATTTGTTTATGTAAAGATGGGGGACGAGGCTATTTGTCAAGATGAAAGATGCTGCATCAGGTTATTTTAATTAGTATTTATTACATCTTCCTACCTGTGATAAGAAACCAAGGGAGAAAACGCTTCTGTAACAAAACACAGGCAATTCTTTTTTTTTCTGACCAGACTTCTCTTGGATGAGGGCTGATGGTCAGAAGGTGAATCCACACAAAGGTGAAGGGACCGATTTTGCCGCCTTGGGAAACCTCTTCTGGGCTCACCTGAGCCACAAGCATTGTATTTGCATGGTACGGGCAGCTCATCTTAATAGTTTATTTTTAACATTTAATATGTAGAGTTTTAGATTTAAGGATGAAAGCCATTTAAGAAATTATCTTGTCAAAACTTCTTATTTTGCAGATTTGAAAATTGGGATGCTAGATGTCATGCAATATGCCTGAGGTTATATGTTTAAAGCAAAACTGGAACCACAATGGAGGCTGGTCAGTCCCAAGTCAGGGATCCCACTGCTTGCCCTTCCCTTGTTTCGCTTTCTTTGGAGAAGCACCTAGTATGGAATCGGACTCATGAATCTGGGAAGAGAAAAGCCAAGTTCAAGTCATGAGGCTCATTGTAAGAGTTTCCCAAGCAGAACTTCGTTGGGTCTTTCCTGCTGGCTCAGATGGTAAAGAATCCGCCTGCAATGCAGGAGACCCGGGTTCAATCCCTAGGTCAGGAAAATCCCCTGGGGGAATGGCAACCCACTCCAGTATTCTTGCCTGGAGAATCCCATGGACAGAGAAGCCTGGCAGGCTACAGCCTACAAGGTTGCAAAGAATTGGACAAGACCGAGTGAGTCATGTATGGATGTGAGAGTTGGACTATAAAGAAAGCTGAGCACTGAAGAATTGATGCTTTTGAACTGTGGTGTTGGAGAAGACTCTGGAGAGTTCCTTGGACTGCTAGGAGATCCAACCAGTCCATCCTAAAGGAGATCAGTCCTGGGTGTTCATTGGAAGGACTGTTGAAGCTGAAACTCCAATACTTTGTCCACCTGATGCGAAGAGCTGACTCATTTGAAAAGACCCTGATGCTGGGAAAGATTGAGGGCAGGAGGAGAAGGAGATGACAGAGGATGAGATGGTTGGATGGCATCACCGACTCAATGGACATGGGTTTGGGTGAACTCCGGGAGTTGGTGATGGATAGGGAGGCCTGGTGTGCTGCGGTTCATGGGGTTGCAAAGAGTCAGACAGGATTGAGTGACTGAACTAGAATTGGAGTTGAATAACACTAGGGATTTTTTACACTAGATCCTTATCAGTGATTTTTTTTTTTTTTTGCTTTCACTGTGTTTACCAAGCAAATCTCCATCAACAATATATTTATTGCATACATTGATCCTCTAGGGCTTCCCTGGTGGCTCAGAGGTTAAAGCATCTGCCTCTAATGTGGAAGACCCGGGTTCGATCCCTGGGTTGGGAAGATCCCCTGGAGAGGGAAATGGTAACCCACTCCTGTATTCTTGCCTGGAGAATCCCATGGACGGAGAAGCCTGGTGGGCTATGGTCCACAGGGTCGCAAAGAGTCAGACACGACTGAGCGACTTCACTTTCTTTCTTTCTTCTTTGATCCTCCACCAGGGGGCACCTGGTGCCATTGCCTTTCTGGGGTACTTTAGCTCCATATCCCAGAGTGGGTCCAGGGAAGAGCTTCTGAAGGTTTGAAAGTCTGTGCCCCACCCAAGTGAAATCTATCCAGACAGAAGAGCTGGTTTCCCACCCATTGTGTCAGGAAGATGGTCAGAGACTCTGATTGGCAAGGTTCAACAGTGTGACTCCCTCTAGACTGCAACTTTGGCAGTGTTCCTGAAAGGCTCAGGGAAGCACATGGAATCCCGCCATGATATTTTAGTCTGAATTTGTGCAAATCACTTTGAGGCCCCCAAATGCAGCCTCACAGGATGCATTTGTCTTTTCATCCAGATGCAACTGGGGATGGATGTCTGTGTGTTTCACCTCCTTCCTAAGCTGTCTGTAGACTGGCATGGAAGGAGGACAGCAAAATGATAATCTTCACCTGAGGGATGTTCTTTTTCTGAAAATTAGAGCAACGTAGACACTACATGTTCCTATTAGTCTTATTGAGCACTCTGCTGGGAATGGTGGACAGCCTCCTGGGTGAACATTAACTGATTTCCTCTTCCTAAAGGAATGTAGTGGGCTATTTTCGTAAAACATATGCAGCCTTCAGTAGGTGAGTTATTTATTTTCAAAGAAAATTATGACATGGGAATATAACCTATAGCAGGGCTTTACTGTTCATTTCTGGGAACACTCTGCATATGTCTCTAGACCCTTCATCTTCCATGCAAAGAATAGTCAAGAAATCGCTACATCAAACTGCTCATGTAACCTGGAAATGTTGGTATTGGTGGTGCAGATCCAGATTCAAGCCTGTGATTTCTTTACACTCGAGTGCTACTTTCTTCCCATTTAGACTTTACAATCTTAGTCTGCCTGAACACTAGGCTCATGTCTGCCATGTTGAATGTCTGTTTCTTTATGCAACTGTGACTTATCACCAATGTCAGCTAAGACTCTCCTTTCCCAGTTGTATAAATGACCATGTTCCCATCTATTTTTGTAAGTGCTTTGGCATTCAGACGGCATATATGTTTTATTGAATTTTCCCATATTATGGCTTTTCCACCAGGGAGTTAAGAGGCTAATTCAGAGTCATGTGATTACAGGAAGATGTGTGAGGAAGGCAAGAGGGATATGATTCTATAAGGTCTGCTGGGCCCAGACCAGGAATCCATATGTTTCCATTTTCCTAATAAGCAGAGAAAATAAAAAACAAAGAGGCCTAGAGACCTGCACCTGCATAAGCAGCCCAGCAGAAGTAATCTATAAACACATGAAAAGCAGCTCTCGAACAATTCCATCTGCATTTTATTGAAAGAAACCTTTGGAGAGGAGAGAGGGAAGGTACAATTTATAAGAACTGTTGTATAAATCCTGCCACAGTGCCAACTGCTAAAAGCATTGGAGTCTGGGAAGGAGGGGGAGATCCATTCATTCATTGCCCCTAGAAAATAGGCATTCAGACCAGCTACACACCTCATGCATCCCGAGGGATTTACACCTCTGACTGACTGATCACGTGAATCACCTTGGATTGATTGCTTCTATATAGAATGTTCCTTTATAGCGTGTATGCTTTCTCATTGCAGAGTTCGGCTCAATTCCATTCTGCTGGAGCCTCTTTGGGACACTTTGCATGAGAGATGCGGGAAAAGGGAATATTTTGTTTGTTGGTTTCTCTAGTACATTTCAAGACTGATTGACTCTTAAACCGGGTGCAGAGGGAAAGTCTGTCATCCCCACCTCAAGTGAATTCCAAATCAGTGGCCTCCTCTCTGTTTCTTCAGAGGACCCTGCATTTTCGTCTTTCCAGTATTGTTGCATGCATACTGGAAGAAGGAAAAGGAAAGAAAAAAAGATACATATGTGCCCAGGGAGAGATTTTTTCTAATGGTGATAACAATACCAAGGGGCTTCCTCCGTGGCTCGGCGGTAAAAAATCTTCCTGCAGTGCAGGTGCCACAGGAGACAGGGCATTTCAGTCGTGTCCGACTCTTTGAGACCCTATGGACTATAGCCCACCAGGCTCCTCTGTCCATGGGATTCTCCAAACAAGAATGCTGAAGAGGGATGCCGCCAGGGGATTTTCCTGACCCAGGGGTTGAACCCCTGTCTCCTGTGGCTCCTGCACTGCAGGAAGATTTTTTACCGCTGAGCCACGGAGGAAGCCCCTTGGTATTGTTATCACCATTAGAAAAAATCTCTCCATGGGCACATATGTATCTTTTTTTCTTTCCTCTTCCTTCTTTTTTTATTTCCATGGGAAAATGATTTTGTTCATTTGATCTATCACTCAGCAGTGGCTGGTCTTAATGACGAGCTCGGGGCAGCTGAGTTCCATGTTTTTCTCTCTGTATCTCCTTTGCTTGGTTCTTCTGAAACATCGTGTTTCTCTCCGAGGGCTGTCCATCTGTCTCTGCCTCTTAAGGGTTTTGATAACTCTTGCAGTCATTTTGCTCCTGTCGTCCTCACTCCCGGTGAACGTGTTCAGGCCAACGAAGTCCCCTTTGGAAAACCTTTCAGATCATTTGAACTGGCCACGAGGGGCTGAAGATTTGAGATAAACAAGAGTCTGAGATTGCTCCAGTGTCTGGCTGGCAGGAACCCATGGCCTCTTGGCGCCAGCGGCGCTCACCGGGATGTGTTGGTGCCGGCGCCGAGCACCAGGGGGCGCTGTCGGCTCGCGCACGAAAGGGAGGGCGCCCCGCGGCTCCGGGAGGCGGCCGCGGCACCCGGGTCCATGCCAGGCTCCCAGTCCCAACCCCGCCAACTGTGCAGCCAGCCTCGCTCTCCGTGTCTGCGAGACTCAGGGGTCGCCACTCCTGGGGCTTAGACTCAACCCATATGGACCTGGCGGGGACCATCCGGGATAGTGGAGGACCACGGGCCGGAGCAGGTGGGAAGCGTTTTAATAAACGTGGGTCCGGCCGCCACACTTGGAGAACGCCTCGAGCTCAGCTCGTTCACCGGCCCATTCGTGTGGATTGCTTCCTCCTTCCGCAGTGACTTATTCTGACCATAAGATGTAGTTACAGTTTTCAAGACTAAATAAGTGAACTAATGAACCTGAGATCTGCTCTGTGGGAGGCAGCCCTGAGGAATGAGACCTAAGCTGGACTGACATTGAAGACTAGGGTTGGAGGCTTGTCTCTAAATGAAGAGCCTTGGGTAGATTGCTTACTTCCTTGACTCTCTGATCCTCAGTTTTCTTCTCTGTGAAATGGGAACAATGATGCTGCAGTGAGAACAAATCAGGACTCAAAGAACTTGAGGCCCTTTCCCTTCCTTCACTGTTTTCATGGCACCATTCTCCTGATTTTCCCCCAGCCCCACCCCCAGGCTTTTAAAAAGCCTTGTTTGTGGATCTCCCCTTTTCTATAGTTTCTATATTGAAGTCTCCTAGGTTCAGTTCCACACCCTTGAATCTTTTGCTGTGCTTGTTGTTTAAATAATCCTGCATGCTTTCTTGGGGCAACATGGCCTAACAGGATTCGTTGCCCACCCCCACCCCCGAGGTTTCCTGACCCCAGGATCCACAGCCAGTCCTTGTCCAGGGCTCCAGAGTGGAGCTCAGTGCCCACAGTTTCCACACAGACCAGCCCAGGGTGTTATGCAGGTCCCTAACTGGCTTGATGGGGCTTCCCTGGTGGCTCAGTCCATAAAGAATCTGCCTGCGCTGCAGGCAGAGTTGAGACCCAGGTTCAATCCCTGGGTTGGGAGATCCCCTAGAGAATGGAATGGCAACACACTCCAGTATTCTTGCCTGGAGAATCCCATGGACAGAGGAGCCTGGCGGGTTACAGCCCATGGGGTCACACTGAGTTGGACATGACTGAGCGACTAACATTTCACTTTTTCACCTGACTCGATGGCCACTTCCTTCTCTGACTCTTCTCCCTGCTCCTGAATTTCCAGCATGACGAATGACCCCAATTTCTGCCAAGCTTCTAAGGCAGACTTGGGAATCAGCCTGACCTCCGGCACTCACCGTGGTCAAGGGGTCACTGAGAAGCATTGCTTTTCCTAACCATCCCTCCACCTGTGTCCCTTCTCCATCACCCGACAGCCACCTAGTGTGTGGCTTCTCGTCCCTCCCACCTGCTTCCTGCCTCCAGCCTCTTCATGCCCAGCCACATCTCCTCCCTCTCCTTTGAGGCAGAAAGACCTTCCCCAAATGTGCGTGCAGGGGTGTCGTTCCTCTGCTTCAAATCCTGCCGTGATTTTTCCAACAAAAGCCAGGCTCTTTGCTTGGGGCAGAAGCCCTGTGAACCCAAACCCCTGTGGGTCTTGTGCCTCCTCCACCCCTGACCCTCACTCCCACTCCCTGCTTCCCAGGGTGGAGACACTGATGCTCACAGCCCCCGCCCAGCCACCCCCTCAATGCTCTGCGCTCACTTCCCTCACTGTCCAGAATCACAGCCAGGACTGGGCTCAGGGTCACCACCAGGAAGCTTCTTCAGCCGACCGCCTCCCCGTCTGGGCTTGGAAGGGGTCTGTCAAGTGTTCATCGCACCGTATTCTAAATTTCCCTGCTCAGCATGGAGTTCCATGGGGCAGGGGCACCCATGTGTTTCATTCCTGTGCCCCAGCACAGTGCCTGGCACACACTAGGTGCTCAGAGGGCATCAGGACAAATGGCTGATGGGGAGGGATCCTGCCAATGTGAAATGCAGCGCATGTGGAAGCATGTTGTTGCTACGTGGAGCACCTGATGTGGGGGAGAGAAAGATGAATTAGACACAGAACTGGCCTTCATGAAAACGCATTTTGAAAACCATCACAGAATGCAGTGAACCGTTGACTCGGCTCTTATGCAGGTTTTCAGATCCCTTTTGAAGAGCCATGTCATGTTACTCGCATCCTCGTTTACCTCTGCTCAAGTCGTTTTCATGCTGGGAAGCCGCCGAGGGGCCATCTGTTTCTCAGGGAATCAGCCTGGGTCTCCAAGGACACAAGGGCCTCACTGACCTTAAACAGCCCGATTGCCTTGCTCAAGGACACCCAGCACAGTGGGCAGGGAATTTCATCAGGAGAGGAGAGAACAGAAGGGGGAAGAGGGTTCTTAACTCCCGGGAGACTCTGAACCTGGGCATGGAGGAGATGTGGAGAAGACCTGCCTGCAAGGGACTTTTCTATTCACTGTGGACTCAGGAGGGAAGAGGTGCTGGGAGTACTGGGGGATGGGGGAGGACTACAAGGTGGCTACAGGCGCACTGCTCTCTGGGATCTCGGCTATATGGGGGCTGGGCTGTTCTCACTAAAGGATGTGATGCAAAGTCATCTTGCAAAAGGGTTGGTGGTTGAATGACCTCCACCCGAAGCCCAGGGACTCAGCATTTGTAGACAACTTCCTGGGACCTCCTGCCTACCACCTGCTGATTGTGGGGAACCTCCTCTCGCCCCACTCCCTGGATGCTTAACATCTCCATCATATTCCATTAGAACTGTTTGGAGTTGATTTTCTGACAATGTCTCCCAAGTGACACAGTATCATCTATAGTTCAAGACTTTTCTTTATGCTCAGGTTCTTTTAATCACAGCCAAGGGTCCCCTAGTTCACCAGGATCAATATCCTGACGGGATGCAATCCATCAGCTTGGGCAGCCTGCCGAGGGGAGGGCTCTAAGTGTCATGGGGGCCAGGGTGGGCATGGCTGGGCTTGGCAGTGGCCTGTGTAGCCTCACCCGGCCTTGGTCAGCATGGCCCATTAGGCTAGGGGGAAGCAAAGGGTGGTTATAATAAGGATGTCTGGTCCCCAGGGCCCACAGTTGCTCGACCTTCTCTGTGCACCTGCTGGGTGTGAGATGCTTCTCCTCCAAGTGCTGTGTGCCTGAAGGGCTCGGCGCTCCTGGGTCATCTGGTATCCCCTCCCACCAGTCAGCGAATTCCCCAGAGTGTCCGTTCCCATCTCTCTCCAGCAGTTATACGAATCTTATGTACCAGAGTTTCGTCTGCTTTCCTTGAGGGAATAATTCCACACGCATACACGGTTGATGGTTTCAGAAAGTCTGCAGCATCTTATGACAGATGCTATGTGGGGCAGAGAGCATTCTCTGGTTGGGTATTTTGCTTTTCAAAATAAAAAAAAAAGAACACTTTTTTACTCTCTTTTTAAAAACTAAATAAATTGAATAGCCCCTAGCAATTGCTGACTCATTCCTAAATTGGCCTTTCCAGTCTCTTGCCTTGATGTTCCTCTAAACTCTGGGTCTTCTGCAGTTTCAGGTCTCTTTCTAAAAGTGCTTTCTTCTTTTTCATGCTTCATTATGATGAATCTAGAAAAACAAAAAAAACAACAAACCTTTGGGAGTGTTCCTTTCAACTGTACCCCAGTCGATCTAACTTGAAATTAGACTGACCTAGGTTAGAATCAGAGAACTCTTCCTTTTTACTGGCTGTGTGATCTTGAGACACTTATTAACTTCCCTGAGAGTCAAGTTCTTCACATTGTAAATGAAGGGGGCAATGTGGAGTTGAGATTATTTCACTGGGTGGCTGTGAGTTTGAATGTGACATTGCGCATCATATGCTTAGCCGAGAGCTCAGCACATTGTGAAGACACTCTCCTTAATATCTACTTGACATGTTAATAAAAATAGTAACAGTAGACAGGCCCATAGAGGCATCTACTAACCTTTCTGGGACTGGGTTGATGTTATTTAAGGGGAGAGAGATTCTAAAGGAGGAGTTGGGAGCCCCAGCTCTGCCCCTTACTTCCCTCCCGATCTGGCAAGTTACATCACATCCTCAGACTATTTCCTCACCTAGAAAATGGCGGTTGATAGGGATTTAATGAGGTAGCGCCCACAGGAGCAGGTGATTCTGTGCTTGGTGCTTCCTAGGCTCTTCATTTCAACCACTAAAGAAGAACTGTGAGCCCAAGTGCTCGTTCCTTCTCTTTACTCTCTTCATTTCCTCTTTTTCTTCTGGGATGAGGATGAATGACCACAGCATAACACATCGCATGTAGGCCCTACCACCGTCCTGGGAGGTGAGGGAGATGAGGAAAACGCCCTTGGCTCATATGCAATAACTTCTCCGGGTCACCTCCACCACATCCTGTGATCCCGAGACACCCCAACTGCTGGATTTCGGCAGAGGAGTCTTGAGAGCTGTAAACACTTTGAGAGTAGGTGGGGGAAGAAGGTCTGAAGAAGAAGGGGCCACCTTTTTCTCTAGAAGATGCTTGGCTTACGTAAACTGGTTGCACACCAGGGTCCTGGTGAAATGTGGCCCGCTTGACTTGAACTCCCTGGAGAAACGGGCTGTCTTGGGTGGAAGTCAGGTAAAAGATTCTCTTCTCTGTGTTCATGCTCTGGAACGCACCACCTCTCCAACTTGGCTGAGGAAAGACCAGATTTCTTCCCAGTGAAGAAACAAACGACTGACCATGTTGAATGCATCAGCCTTTCCACAGGAGTTTTCATTTGGACATCTGAAAGAAGCCTCAAGTTAGAGGAATGACTTCCTAATAAGTGAACTGTAGACTCTGTCCAGAGAAGGAGGTATTATTTCAGCCAGCTAAACGATCCTAACATCACACCAGCAATTCTAAAGGCTCTTCCTATAGACATACAATGCATTTCACCATTCCAGCTTCAACTAAATGCTTGGTAATGATAAGTATCAGTATTTCATAAAACCAGGACAGACATTTTGAAGAAAGTAAAAAGATAAATTAGAAAAAGACATGAATTTGGGCTGGAAACGCATGGACTTACTCTGCAGGGAGAATCAGTGAAAACTCCCAATCCATGACTTCAGACAGGTGAGCCCTTTCCCACAGAGCTAAGGAGCACAGATCAAGGTGCGGGGGGACTGCTGTCTTCTTTCCCGTCTTCCTCCCACTTTATTTATTTGTTCTTAAAATCGAGGCAAAATTGACCCATACCATTGTATTAGTTTCAGTGTACAACATAATAATTCGGTACTTGTATATATTGTGAAATGATCGTCACCATCAATCTAGTTAACATCTGTCACCCATACGTAGTTGCAAAAAAATTTTTTTTTTTCTTGTGATGAGGACATTTGAGATTGACTCTCTTGGCAACTTTTTTCTGTTTATTATTTTTTTAATTGGAGTATAAACTGGGCAACCTTGAACTATGTAATACAGTATGGACTGATTCTGGTCACCAGTGCTGTATGTGATGTCCTCCTAACTGACTATTTTGTAACTGGAAACTTGGCCTTCTTGACATTTTCCCTCTTTTACCCCTACCTCTCTTTTGAGGATCCTTTTTCTTTCACTGGAGTAGCACTGGTTTATAATATCATATAAGCTGCATGTGTACAACATTATATTTCAGCTTCTATTCACCCAACCTCATGCTCACCACCAAAAGTTTAGTTTCCACTGGTCACCATTCAGTTGATCCCTTTACTCATTCTTCTCTCCCCATCTCTCCCACACCCCTTCCCCTCTGGTAACCACTACTCTGATCTCTGCATCTATGAATGGTGTTTTGTTTTAATCATTTATTAATTTATTTATTTACCAATATTATGCATATGAGTAAAATCATATGGCAATTGTCTCTCTCTGTCTGACTTATTTCACTTAGCTTAATGCACACCAGATCCACCCATGTTGTCACAAGGAGCAAGATTTCATCTTTTTTATGACTAATATCCTATTGTATGTATATCCTATATCTTCTATGAGCACTTAGATTGTTTCCGTATTTTGGCTGTTGTTAATAGGGCTGAAATGAACACAAAGGGATGTATATCTTTTTGAATTAGCATTTTCATATTCTTCAGATCACTAGGCAGAAGGGGAATTGCTGGGTCATATGGGAGAAGGCAATGGCACCCCACGCCAGTACTCTTGTCTGGAAAATCCCATGGACGGAGGAGCCTGGTGGGCTGCAGTCCATGGGGTCGCTAAGAGTCAGACATGACTGAGCAACTTCACTTTCCCTTTTCACTTTCATGCATTGGAGAAGGAAATGGCAACCCACTCCAGTGTTCTTGCCTGGAGAATCCCAGGGACGGGGGAGCCTGGTGGACTGCCGTCTCTGGGGTCGCACAGAGTCGGACACGACTGAAGCCACTTAGCAGCAGCAGCACCATGGTAGTTCTATTCTTAGTTTTTTGAGGAGCCTCCACAATGTTTTACACAGTGCTGCTGCTGCTGCTAAGTTGCTTCAGTCGTGTAGTTGCACCAATTCTTTTGGAGGAAATTTTCAATATAATAATGAGCAATAGTAATATAAAAGTATTCAAAAGAGTTCAATATTTGTAAATGCAAGGCAAATCGATATTAGATACATCTGTGAATATTTAGTAAACCGTTACAGAAAATGTTAATTCTAAGGAAAATATGTAGTATAACATAATGAAGATTGGCAAAGAAAAAAGTCTCTCCCCTTTTACAACTCTGCACAGAATTTGTCTTGCCCCATCTACCACCTTGATCTTTTGATATCTGCCATATCAGCAGGCAGTACCGCAGTTACAGTGTGTGTGTCAGTTGCCAAGTTGTGTCTGACTCTTTGCGACCACATGGACTGTAGCCCACCAGGCTCTTCTATCTATGGAGGTTCTCCAGGCAAGAATACTGGGGTGGGTTGCCATTCCCTTCTCCAGGGGATCTTCCTGACCCAGGGATTGAACCCCGGTCTCCTGCTCTGCAGGCGGATTCTTTACCATCTGAGCCACCAGGGAAGCTCCAGTGACAGCAGTCGCCCCAGTTTAGATTCCCACCAGTAGTGTGCAAGGGTTCCCTTTTCTCCTCACGCTCACCATCACTTGTAATATATTGTCTCTTTGATAACAGCCCTTCCAATTGGTGTGAGGTCATATCTCATTAAGGTTTTGAATCGCTTTTCCCTAATAATTAGTGGTGTTGACCATCTTTTCATGCACTTTCTGGCCATCTGTATGTCTTTTTTTTTTTTTTTTTAAAGTCTATTCAGATCCTCTGCCCATTTTTTAGGGCTTCCCTGGTGGCTCAGACAGTAAAGAATCTGTCTGCAATGTGGGAGACCTGGGTCCGATCCCCAGGTTGGGAAGATCCCCTGGAGAAAGGAATGGCTTACCCACTCCAGTGTTTGAGTTGTTCTCATGAAGTTGAGTTGTATGAGTTCTTCATGTATTTTGGATATTACCTAGAGGGTCCTTTGTCAAAGTATAGCTCAGTTTAGTCCTCCATGGATTCCATGAAGGAAGTCATGGGGTTAGGAATAGAAAGGAACTAAGAAACAGTTCAGCTGATAAAGTTGATGGAAATGGATGACAGAATGACAAGGCAAGCAAATATTGAAGGAGGATGGGGCCATGAGCCAAGGGATGAAGGAAGCCTCTCAAAGCTGAAAAAGTCAAGGAAATGGGTTCTCTCCTAGAGCCTCCAGAAATAAATGCAGCCCCTCTGATGACCTACATTCTAGCCCAGTGAGACCCATTTCAGACTTCTGATCTCCAGAAGTGTGAGATAATAAATCTGTTTTGATTTAAAGCGCTACCTTCGTGGTAACTTGTTACGTGTACTTTTGTGAGCTCACCGTTTTGCTCAGGGCCATCCCTGAAAAGTTTGACATCAGTTATTTACATGCATCTCCCTGTAAAGTGTTAACTGCTTTCATTGAAAAATGGGGCAGGAGCTTAGATGCTTTAAGCTTTAATGAAACAAAACTTAAACAATCCCACAGGTAATATTTCTCTGCTCATTTAGAAGGCACTAGAGGATCCTAGATGTCCCTGGATCCCCATCAGGAATGTTGATAGCCAGTGGGCAAGCCTGCCAGCTGACAGAAGTTTCTGTTTGAAGGGATGCCAGATGCGCATGCATTCACAGATTCAACCTTCCACGCAAGAGTTGCTAACACACAGAGAAAGTGGGCATTGGGTCTCTTTTCTTGGAATGTAAACTCTGAGAAGTTGAGACCCTCATCTTCTGAGTCTCTCAGGCTATGCTACTAAGTGGCAGATATAGCTTCTTGAATTGGTTCATCAAACTATCCAGAAGATCACAGCTTCCAAATGCAGGCCTCTGAAAGGTCTTCTCTTCAACCTTTATTTGCTGATTCACAGAGAAGGGAAGGCATTAATTGGGGCTGGTTCTTGGGTCACCCCCACTCACCACCTTATGCTTATGCTCTTCCTTGGGGCCAAAAGAGCATCTGTAAAATCAGCAGCTGCCTGAAGTACACGTGCAGCCTGGGTTTTTATTATAAATACACACTTCCTCCTGTGTTAGTGCATTATCTGACTGACCTGTTAATTAGTCCTCTGGTCCCGGTAAAGTCTTTTTACTTACAGGCCAGAATTTCTATTAGCACTGTCACAAAAATAGTCACTTGCTTTTGCCCATAATGTTTTGCTGTGAAAGAAAAAGCATAGGTTTTTTTTTTTTTTTTTGCCATATCTTCTTAAGGGAAAGGAAGAGAAAAAGCACATACACGAAGAGTGTGGTGCTGGGTGTCAGCTGTGGGCCATGTCTTGGAAAACTTGATTAGGTCCAGTGGATAAGTGACTCTCTCACGAAGTGACTGTAAAAACTTCTGTTCGAGCTTCCCTCTGGGGACTTGCTGGCAGAAAGAATGGAGTTTCTCAACAGTAATACATTTTGAGGTTATTATGCGAGGAGAGGAGAAATACTGGGATTCGAGAGGATGTTTTTATGACAGGCCAAAGCGCTAAAAAATAACTAAACTCATGCAACCTCCAGACGCAAACGACATTTCAAAGTCTGCTGAAATTTGGTTGACCGCAGAACAACTGACTGACTTAGGTTGTATCCAGAGACAGAGGTATGAAAAGGATGTCCATTCACACCCAGGAACGGAGGTGGTGCAGGTACCACCTTCTCTCTAAGAGAATTCCCCACATTTTGGAGAAAGGTTTGTCACGTTTCTTTCTCCTCTGCTTCTTCATTTTTAAGGATGTGACTAATTGTCAAAATTAGTGAGTCACAGTGTTGCTGGGAGGTCAGAGTGTGGGTTTGTTGGCTGCTTCTTTGAGCAAGGGGAGAGCTAAGTGAGCCGAAGCCCCCTCCATGAAGGCTGGGCAGACAGACTCACTGGGCACCGTATGAAGCATCTGATTGGAGGATGGACGCGCACGTCCATCCACGGGGCAGGGAAACACAACGCAAACGCTTCCAAGCCTGAAGTGTAGAGGGTTGCATCCCGTCCTGTTGAAGGACATCTGAGGAGAAGCTCTCCAGGCTTACTACCTGGCTGTGAAGTTGGGTCATTGAATGGTTTGATCTTTTCTGAGTCAGGATGTAAGGGTGGTTAGTTTTATTGAACTGTTCATTAGCTATTGTTGAGGACTTAATTAGCGTTGAACAAGTCATGGCTGTGCTCAACAAGAAAGATGAAAACACCTGAGGAGCGTCATTCTGTTCTTTGACACCAGGTACTCAAACTCTTTGGAGAAGGCAATGGCACCCCACGCCAGTACTCTTGTCTGGAAAATCCCATGGATGGAGGAACCTGGTAGGCTGCAGTCCATGGGGTCGCTAAGAGTCGGACACGACTGAGCGACTTCACTTTCACTTTTCACTTTCATGCATTGGAGAAGGAAATGGCAACCCACTCCAGTGTTCTTGCCTGGAGAATCCCAGGGACGGGGGACCCTGTTGGGCTGCCGTCCATGGGGTTGCACAGAGTTGGACACGACTGAAGTGACTTAGCAGCAGCAGCAGCACTCAAACTCTTTGTGGCTTTCCATTCTTTATACATTCGTTCCCTCCTCCATTCATTCCCTCCTCCATTCATTCCTACATATGTTCATTCAACAAATATTTTATTTTCTCCTGCAAATCTTGGGTCACTGTGGCTCTCAATTGCTGAGTTGTCTAAGCACTTCAGAAGCTGGGCTTGCTGCTGGATTAGGTACAAGAGCTCAGGACCCGAGCAGGAAGGAGATGTTAGGAAAGGCATGGGATTGTTGGGCTGGTCTCCTTTAACAAGGCGCAGGGCTTCAGATGGGATTTCAATTAGCTGAGTTGTCAGTGACACTATGCATTGAACCTTATCCCAAGCACTTTGGTTGAACAAAAAAGTTATTGTGACCTAATGAATGGAAACAAGATGTTCACCCTCTACTGGGGATGTGATTAAACGGTCATCAACATTAATAAGGCATGCAAAGGGGCAGGGCATGAGGCCCTTCTCACTGGGGAGTTAAAAATATATTCCTTCAGCTTGGTATATTTTATTTTAATTAAATTTTTTTTGGCCTCACTGTGCAGCATGTGGGATCTTAGTTCCCCAGTCAGGAATTGAACCTGTGCCCCTGCACAGGAAGCATGGAGTCTTAACCATTGGACCACCAGGGAAATCCCAGCTTGGTATATTTTAATTTTTCATTGCACCTGTTACCTGATCATATTCTAATTTCTTTACTTATCTTTTTTGGGTGGGACATATGTAATGAAAGTGTAGGTATATATGTAATATGTTCTTGCTGCTAAGTTGCTTCAGTCGTGTCCGAATCTGTGCGACCCCATAGACAGCAGCCCACCAGGCTCCCCCATCCCTGGGACTCTCAAGGCAAGAACACTGGAGTGGGTTGCCATTTCCTTCTCCAATGCATGGATGTGAAGAGTGAAAGTGAAGTCCCTCAGTCGTGTCCGACTCTTAGCGACCCCATGGACTGCAGCCTACCAGGCTCCTCCGTCCATGGGATTTTCCAGGCAAGAGTACTGGAGTGGGGTGCCATTGCCTTCTCCGAGAATATGTTCTTAGGGACTGGGTAATATTGAAAGTAGTTAACACTTCTGAACTCTATACTTAAAAATAGTTAAATGGTAAATTTTATGTGTACAGTTCATTGCTTCTAGCCACAATTTAAAGATATTGAAGGAGATGACCCCGTATTTCATCTAGGTGACAAACTCATGATGAGACTCTCATCCCTCCACTTGTCCATCTGTCTGTCTATCCACCCATCTACCTGTCTATCCATTTTTCTACCCATCTATTTTAGAATTAGAATCTAGAACAAAGGGAATTTTTGTGAATACCTTTATTAATACATTTGTTTGAGGTAAAATTAGACCTTTTCTGAGTGTGAGCAAGTTTGATTTGGTAGTTGTTTTGATAAGCTTTTTTTTAAAAACTTTATTTCCATATTGGTTATTTGGAAGACATTTTTTGCACAAATTGGAGCTAAGTCTTAAGCTCCATGATTACAATAAAAATATATTTAAAGCAGGCATTAATATATTGAAAAATATCTCTTTTATAACTATTTAAAGAATATAGTATAAATTTGGTTTATTAATTTAATGATGTGCAAGAGGAAACTCAAACATGAGACCGTGACTTAGAGGGGAAATCTCTTGGTCATCCCAATGACCTACCTTTTTATTTAATAACTTAGCTGAAAATTGAGGGAGATTTCTTCAAACCTGTAAGAATTTTCCAGATATTTCTTACACAGGAAGAGCACTTCCAAGCATGGTAATGATGGTTTGAGGTTTAATTTCCATGCTTTAATCAATAGAAAATGCTTACTAGGTAGCCCCCACTGGCAACGGGGAAAGTATGAGACACTGCTTGTTCATTCTCCTAGTCTCCAGTTATCGAGTTTAGCAAAGCAACCCAGTAAACTGCTTATATCTGTCCTCCTTAGCCTGAAGCCTTTATCTTTTTGGCCATGAAGCCAAGCCTGAGGGAGCCGCTGGCCATGCTAGTTGCCCATAGTTAAGCCTTTTTGTTCAATAACATTTGGTTCTGGTTAAATGGCAGTGCCTCCTCTTATTGGACCCAGGGGCTCATTCCCTGGACCCTGCCTGGTTGCTTACTGGCATGGTCTCAACCTGGAAGACAGGTTCCTGGGGTGCAGAGCAAGGAATCAGATGCCAAACGTGAACGACTGATCAGAACGTGGAGGAAGAGTCCCAGAAAAGCCCCGCCCCAGCTTCACTGCACCCTCTCTGGGAGGCTGTGTGGGCTAGGTGGTCATGAATCCTGGGATCCTGGAGTCAGACTTCCTGGGTTTGAATCCTAGCTCCTCCAGTTTCTACCTGTGCATCCCCGGGCAAGCGAGTTAGACATATTTTATTCTGCCCTTGCTGTGTGGAAGTCAGTGCAAAGATTTCTAGAAGAGGCTGGACTCTCCAGGATTGTGAGAGTTTTGAAGATGTAGGCAGAGTCTTCTCTAGGTCTAGAACAGTCTCGGCTCATCCCTTATTTCTTAAACAGTAACCCAGCAATGCCAGTTCCACAAACCCATCCACCACCCTCTTGCTTATTTTTGTTGGGGGAATGGAGAAACAAGGGGGCGATCAGGACAGGGGAGATGCATGGTTCTGGTTCCGGCTTCAGAGAGAGGAAAGGTGTGCAGAATATTCTAAGAGGGTGACAGTGAATGCACACCCCAGCACCTCAGCCATTAGAGAGTGGAAGACCCCCGGGGTCCTTAGAGCAAGCCCAAAGGAAACTTCTCGGGAGCATGGATGCACCTCCCAGTAAACATGAGCAATGTCAAGAGGCCCAAAGATCTTTTTTGTTTGTTTGTTTTATTATGGAAGTTATTTCTCCAGGGCCAGTCCCTGAGTGAACCTGACATTCTGTCTTCTTGCCAGAGTCACTGCCACTGGCTGTGTAGTCTGTGTCCCCCACAAAGGGGGAGCCGATCCCTGAGCTGTGTGCCCTGCTGCAAGACTGAGTCTGCCGGGAGGAAGGGGGAGTATCTCCCTACTCACAAAAGCATCTTCTACTCTCCCAGCCTGGCTCCCTGGACCAGATCCTGAGCACCTGTCCAATTTTGGGTGGCGCCTCCATACAGACCAGCGGCGGGAGTCGGGGTGGGGGGGTGGGGATGGCAGGGTCTGGCCCGGCCCTCCATTTTTGTTGCCCTTACTCCTCTTTGTGGCCTTAAATCTTCTTGATTTCTCCTTTGCTGAAGAATTTGAAAGTATCATGCCTACTACGGAAAGTATCATACATGCAAGGGATTTGACATATGACCTCTGCTGGAAAGAGACTGTATTTAAGAGAACTGACCCGGAGAAGGCCATTCTCAACAGACAGAAATAAACAGGGATGGAGGATCATCAGTCATCCTGGGGAGGGTTTTTTAGCGGGGAGGAAGGATCAGATCTGCCTTTTCTGCATTTGTAAAAAAATACTGGATTGTTTATGGAAGGCCAGGTCTGGCTCCTAGACATAAAAGGATGTGTTCTCTCTATAAATGTGCACATATTTAGGATGAGAAGAATTATCTAGCAAAGGCCAATGTAGTTAGTAGCTTCCTCGAGACTTTTGGTCTTTTCTTTCCCCCACTCCTCCTGCTGGTCTCCATCTCTCTCCCCTCTCTTCTTTCCTGTGAGTCCCTGCAGGAATACGGCGAGCAGGGTGAGCACCATCTTCCATTCTTGGTGAAATGGAAGGTCCCTTTATTCATGTGATAGATGGATGTGTGTGCATACTAAGTTGCTTCAATCGTGTCTGACTGACCCTTTGTGACCCCATGGATTGTAGCCTGCCAGGCCCCTCTGTCCATGGGATTCTCCGGGCAAAGAGTACTGCAGTGGGTTGCTATTCCCTTCTCCAGGGGATCCTCCCAACCCAGGGGTCGAACCCAGGTCTCTCGCATTGCAGGCAGATTTTTTTTTTTTACCATCTAAGTCACCAGGGAAGCCCAGATAGACGTGACCAAGAAAGAATTAGAGTTTCATGTTCTCCAGGAGAATGATGAAACCCTGTTTTCTCCAGTTTCAGTGAGTGAAGAAATTAATGTTAATGAATGGAATTATGAATTTCAGACCATACTTTTATTTTTTTTAATATATATGTATTAAAAATGTATTCTCTACTTCCCTAGTAGCATAGCTGGTAAAGAATCCTCCTGTAATGCAGGAGACCCTGATTCAGTTCCTGGGTCAGGAAGATCCATTGGAGAAGGGATAGGCTACACACTCCAGTATTCTTGGAATTCCCTTATGACTCAGCTGGTAAAGAATCTGCCTGCAATGTGGGAGACCTGGGTTCGATTCCTGGATTGGGAAGATCCCCTGGAGAAGGGAACGGTTACCCACTCTAGTATTCTGGCCTGGAGAAGTCCATGGACTGTATAGCCTGTGGGGTGGCACTCGAAAGTCAGACACGACTGAGTGACTTTCACTTTCACTTTCAATCCTTCTTGTCTTCCACAGAAGTGATGCCAAACATACAATGGGGAGACAAGAACATCTTGTAGGTTATTCCTGAGGTTAACGAAGCCTAGTGTCTCAAAAACCTGTGGTTAAAAGAGATATTTTTGAGTCTAAACTCTAGATTTACACTATCAAGGTTCAACTCCCATACTTCCTCCTTAGGGCTCTACATTCTATTCCAAGCCAATTCATTTAGTTTCCCCATCTGTAAAGCTGAGGATTGTAATAGTATCTAGCTTAGAGGGTTGCCAATAGGATGAAACAAAATACACCATAAAAAGCACAGCCCCTGAAATTTAATGAGTTCTATCTGTGCTAGACTTTTATTGTTTAGTTATTGTTAATATTTTACAACTATTATTCTAAGGAATATAAAATCATTATTAAGATATTTAAATTGTTACTGTTATCATCAGTACAGCTTAATGGTGGAGAGGACAGATTATAGCTGCCTGAGTGCAGATCATATTTCTAAACTGCTGAGAACATCACCTTTGTTCTTTTAGCTAACAGACATTTGTTCAATGACTCTAAAGGTAAAAATTTAGCATCCTTGAATTTGTGAGTTTTAATGGAGGGGACTGTGAAAATCTCTGCTTTCTCTCTTATTTGTGCTAAGATTGAATTTGGTTATTTTATTAACTCTGGGTCCTTACATACTGTTATTCTAAATCACAGGTTGGAGAAGAGAATTGCCAACATGCCAAGTGCTATAAAATATAGCTCTATCCTAACCGAAACCTTCTAGGGATGCATAGATAAAGGATTTGGGAGAAATACCCTGTGCTGTTTCAGGCTTGTCAGGCAGATCCATGTTCTGTGTACCAGTTGGACGACAGTGTCCCTGGAGAGGTGTCATGGTTACTGAGCTTCCCCCAAGAGTGACATTGGAAGAGAAGCCGGGGCTGGCTCCTGATCAAAATGGCCATCCAGCCAGCAACCGCTGAAATCTGCTCCTGGAGGGGGACTTCCTGCCTGACCAGAGGGTCTGCAGGGAGCGTGTGCCTCAGCTCTGGCTGCATTTACTTAGACTTCCTGGACTGTGAGTCATAAACATGGCTAACTGCTTGGCTGGCCAGTTAGTGCCAACCCAGCAGAAATAAAACAGAGTAGGTTGAACTGTCACCAAGAGAAGAAAGCTTTCTAATTCTATCAATTTGATCGAGCTGTTTGAAGCAGAGAATGGATCAGAAAGGAGCCCCCCTCCCCTGACCCTGCTCCCCTGGCTGCATCTCCATGCAGAGAGAGAGCATTTGGCTCTTATAAAGGCCAGTGCCCGTCACTGGGGGCCAGTCAGCTCACACTCACGGTTGTAACTGAATTTTTAACGCTCAGCAGAGGTGGAAAAATCATGATGTTTCCTCTTCATAATGGAGCAATGACACCACAGAGAATGTGTGTGTTTATGTGTCCAAGAGTTCTAGAAGGAGGGAGTGAATGCACACATGACATACAGAGGTTGGAAGGCAGGGAAGCTGGGTGGAAAGAGGGAAGCTTAATGGCTAGTTAATTGTTTTTAAATAAACCATAAAATCACATTGACCAAGGGCATACTGGGCATTGTCCATGTGTGAACATCTCTACATGAAGTTGTTTCCCAAATGATAGATTCGTTTGCTGAGACTCACACACCAGGGTTGTCAGCGGCTGGCGGGCTCCATGTGAGCATGTGATTTCAGATCCGTCCTCGTTCAGACGCTTCTGTAACCGTGTCTAACAACAGCTGTCTGGGGTTTCTACCCAGAGCCCTGGTGTGTTTCATGCTTTGTACTCTGAGATTCCCTGGGTGCCTAGCAGAGGGGGAGTGGCTGGTCACTGAGGGGTGATATACTATCCCTGCTGTTAGCACAGGCAACCTTGAGCTACATGGGAAAGAATTTTCCAAGACACTAGGGTAAGGAACGGGCCACGTCTACTTCTCATCTTGGCAGCAAGAGTGTTTCTGAAATAGTTTGGGTTGCCCAAAAGTGTAGTTTATGGAGAGCAGTTTGTTGATTCAGTTATAAAAATGTGACCCACAATATGTTTGTCAAGGGGAATGAGCTCTGTTTGTTTTCTGTTGACAACTATACTTTTCATGGTTGAAACCCAGCTTCTCCTAAAGAGAGTCCTTTGTGAAGTTTTGGTTGTTTTTTGTGTTTCTCTGCATTTCAGGGACTGAGTAAGTGGTTCCTGCAAAGTCTAATTTCAGTTTGGAGTGTACTAGCTTGTAAGATCAGCTGCTAATGGACACCTATGATTTAGGAATGAGAACCAAGATTGGGTATTACCCTTGGGTGAACAATGACTCCCAAAGTAGCGTGTTCTAATCTCTGCAAACTGTAAACACTGTCTGGTTTGAGGGGGGAGGAAAAAAGAGAATCTTTGTAGATGTGATTAATTAAAAAATTTTGAGATGATGACATTATCCTGGATTATCTGGGTGAGCCCTAAATGCAGTCACAAGTGTCCTTGTATGAGCGAGGCAAACAGAAAAGGAGATGGCCATGTGACCGGAGCGACTGGAGTGATGTGGTCACAGACCAGGCAATGCCAGCAGCTGGAAGAGACAAAGTGTGGATTCTCATCCAGAGTCTCCAGAGTGAGCCTGGCCCTGCCAACCCCTTGATTTTGGCTCAGTGATGATGATATCAGGATTCTGTCCTCCAGAATTGTGAGAAAATCAATTTCTATTGTTTTAAGCCACGAAGCTTTCAGTAATTTGTTACAGCAGCCACAGGAAACTAATACACATTCTTTTCATTAATTGTACTTATGTGAGATACATCTATATCTAGTTACATATTAATATAAAATAAATATTTATAAAAGACATAGTGTGTGTGTGTGTTGTGTATGTGACTGTTACTGATAGGGAAGGCACATCATAAGGTCTATAGAGCTATTCTTCTTAAGAGCTTAAAATCTGGTGCCTCAATTAAGCGCAAGAGTCAAACTGCCTTAGGTTCAAATCTATGACTTATTAGCTTTGTGATCTTAGACAAGTTAAATAACGTCTTTGGAACGTAGACAGTTCTTTGAGGATTAAGTATACTAATCCATGTGAAAGCACAGTGCCTGCCTGAAGGTCCTCTGACATGTCAGCCCCAAGGCGATGGCCATCTAGGCTGCTCCGGCTTCAATCAAGGCAGAACCTGACAACTTCCATATTTATGGAATGAACTAAGTGCTTTAAGAAGAAAAGGGAAAGAAACCACTTTGGGCTGAGGGATTTACAGGAGCATTAAAGACTGGGGGTGCAGTCAGGTCTAGGACTTGGAGGATGGACAGGTTTTTGGTAGGCAAAGATGGTGAGATGAAGACCAAGGAGACAATCTAGGTAAAGGGATGGTGAAAAAAGGAGCTGTGGGAAGAAAAACCCGTGCTGGGGTTTCCAAGATCTGGAAGGAGGCTTTGAGGGACACAGGAGATCAAGCAGGTGAGACAGGTCAGGACCTGGTAGAGAAGGGTTCTGGAAGGCTCTTCAGAATATTTGCTGCTCTACCCAGCTACAGCATGGTCAATTCAGTCACAGGTAATAAGACCTCCTGCCAGGAGCCTAAGCAAATTCTTGGCTTGGGATGCTTAGGGAAGTGGGAGGAAGAAAACAGTCCGCTACTTGTGAAGTGTCGGGTGAAGGGATGGCCAGACACTCAACATTCATCTGGATGAAGGATTGCTCTGGGCCTGGCAGTTCATGGCCAGGTTTTACAGTAATTGGAGTGGCGCCTTCTTTATCTACAAGGGAATCATTTTGCTCTGCCTTCAACCATAGCTTTGGAATCTGTGCTATTTAGTGCATTAAAGTATGCCCATTAAATAAGTAAGTTATGCTAACTGGCCTGGAACAAACACAGAGGATAAATGGGCTTTTCACAAAACAAATAGCAAACCCAGTGTCTCTCACATAGCTTGTTGAGAGTTGGAATTCTCACTGCAGTCAATCTTCTGGGATTTAGGTGCCTGTACATGCAGAAGTCAAGGAGGGAGGGTTTTATGCGTTGAAGCGTTTTGAAAGGCAACCAGGGCATAAGAAACAGCTCTTCTACGCTGACAGGATTGAGGCTGGACAAGTAGCAGCCTATGAGTGGACATGTGCTTTTGCCCAGGGTTGGGCTGTTATGATGAACGGAAGTGTACTTTTACAAGTATTTCATTATAGAGGGTAAAACCCTAAAGAAGCTTCCACTTGACAAAGCATCCATCCTTGCCTACCTGATAACATGTTGGGATTAGCGTGCTTTCTAACCAATGGGTAAGGTTCCCAAGTTGGGCTGAGGTCTCCGAGATGTGGTGGGGAAGGCAGATGAAGCCAGCCTCTGGCGTTCTTACACGGGAATTTGAAAAGGAAAGATTTATCTCAAGTCTCAGTGGATTCAAAATTCTAAGCACAGCATCAGTAGGGTGTCCAGTGAGATGTCTGAGTGGGAGGTAATTTCACTTTTTCTCTTGCTCGGCTAAAGGCAGGTGATAGAAACAAAAGGCTTTATTTATAGCGGAGGTGGGATATTTGGAAGAAGAGGGAAGAAGAAATACTTTCAGTGAAAGATTAGGATGAATCAGTGACAGAGGATGGCGGGGAAGCACAGCGGGGAAGAGAGTTACAGACAGAAGGAAATTCAGATGTTTCCAGCTCCTTCTCTCTGTTCTCTTAGCTGTTCATCTCCATTTGTTATTTGCCCCTTTCCTGTTCTGAGTCATTCATTTTTGTGGGTTTCCTGCTGATATCAGGATTGCTACTTCTGGAACAAATCTAGGCAGTTTATGATATAATATTATCTGAAGAACCCAACCTTTTTCAATTTTTAGGAGGCCCCTAACTTTCAGGTTAGTTTTATTAAAGAATCTTATTTTAAAATATACTATTAATACATGCAACAACACGGAAGAAACTCAAAATAACCATGCTGAGTGAAAGAGGCCAATCAATAAGATCACATACTGTATCACTCCATTTATACAGAACTCAAGAAAATGCAGAGTAATCGATATTAACAGAGCAGACCAGTGGATGCCTGAGAATAGAGAAGCTGGGAGGAGGGCGGGGTAACAAAGGGACGTGGGGAAACCTTGGGAGATGATGAGTATGTTCACTATATTGATTGTGGTAGTGGGACTATGGAGATATATGTATATGCTGCTGCTGCTGCTGCTAAGTCGCTTCAGTCGTGGCCGACTCTGTGTGACCCCAGAGACGGCAGCCCACCAGGCTCCCCTGTCCCTGGGATTCTCCAGGCAAGAACACTGGAGTGGGTTGCCATTTCCTTCTTCAATGCATGAAAGTGAAAAGTGAAAGTGAAGTCGCTCAGTCGTGTCCAACTCTTAGAGACCCCATGGACTGCAGCCTATCAGGCTCCTCCATCCATGGGATTCTCCAGGCAAGAGTACTGGAGTGGGGTGCCATTGCCTTCTCCAATATGTGTGTGTGTATATATATATACATGTCCATATATACATGTATATATACGTATACAGTAACTCCCCTATGTATGCAAACGTGCATTTGCATGTCTGATCCCATAAGTTAATTCACCTATCTGGCGAACATTGTCACGTGTGTGCATCCTCTACAAGTGATTGTGCTTTCATAAGCTTCGATGAAAAGTACTGTATAGAGCACAGTATGTAGACAGTACAGCACTGTGTGGAGTACAGTATATAGAAAGTACAGTACTATATGGAGTATAGAATACAGTATGCATAGAGTACAGTACAGTATGGAGTTTAGCACTGTATGGAGTAGAGTACTATATAGAGTACAGCACTGTATGGAGTACAGTACGCGTGGAGCACAGCACTATATGGAGTATAGTATGTATAGAGTACAGCGCTGTGCAGAGTACAGTATGCATAGAGTACAGTAGAGGAGATTATCTTTATTTCAAGCCCAGGATGTCCAGAAGCAAGTGTAAAAGCAGTGGTGACAGACAGTATTGTACTATTTAGCCAATAGTGTAAGTTGAATATCTAGGCTAACTTTATTGGACTTAGGAACAAATTGGATTCATGAATGTGAACTCATTTGCAAGTAGAGGAATTACTGTATACACACACACACACACATATATATGTATAAAACTTACCAAACTGTACACTTTAAATATGTACAATTTTCTATGTCAATTGTAACTCAATAAAGCTATTGAGAAAACCAACCTTAGCTTTAAAACATCAGCTGGTTAAACATGCGTAAAGATGTGTGCAGGGAAAAAGTCAGGTGTTATAACATGGTGTGCATAGTGCTGGGACAGAGCTACTGTGTGGGAGAGGGGACTTGAACGGCGGCCTGGGGGGATGTAGGGCCAGGATACGCCTCCCACATGCCTGTGATTTAGGATGGTCTCCCTCTTCCTGCTGACTTACATTGTTCCTGGTCAGGTCCAGCTTCTGCAAAGAAGGAAAAAATTCACAAGCAAGAAAGCAGTGTTCATGGCCTGGAGCCAGTCACCCTTCGGCCCGTTCCCTTCTGTTTGGTTGGTTCACATTCACATCCCACATACTCCAGAGGCAGCAATCAGCCCTGAGACTGTCAAATAGTCCTTAAAGTAGACCCTGAGTCTCTGTGGCTCTTACTCTTGAGAAATAGGGGAAAACGAAAGCATCTGTGAAGTTCTTAATCCAACTGTAATAGACCTTGGTAGAAAAATATGGGCATAGACATTTAATATTCTGAATTTTTTTTCATTTATTCTTAAAGTACTTGTTGAGCATATACTTTTAACTGGTAATAAGCAGCATGTTTATAATTGGTAATAAGATGAAAATCGTCTCTTGTACCACTTGCTGTTTCAGGCCACAAAGATGACAAATCACCAGGTGATTACGCTGTGGGCTCTCTGTATGTACAGCAAGCTCTTTGAGAACAGAGAAGACCCCCCAGATTGAAGTGAAGGGGAAGCTTCTTAGAGGAAGGAGGAGAGGCTGGAAATTCTTTTTATGAACATATGGAGTATGGCCTTTTCCAGGGAAGGCAATGGAGTCCCCTAAAGACGCTGAAGATTGGGGAATAACGATGAGAAGTTCAGCGGCCCTTGAGGCTGTGGTGAGGTCCTAGGAGGACAGGACCCTAAACAAGAGCCCATTACCAGCACTGGATTCAATGACAGAAAGAGGACATGACCGCAGCACTCTCAGGCCGGGCTGTGCTGCACTCGCTGGAGTGGTGACAGTCCCAGTGCCATGGGTCTGAGGTCCTAGTGGATGTAAATGCCGAGGTGACCCAAAGGAGCCATGAATGAACATACTTTCCCTTCTCAAACGTGGAATTGTGAAGACGACTCAGGGAAAACAAGAGGCGTGGCCAAAACAGGACATGAACTCGTAACACAGATCCAGGGCAAAAGAGTCACAACTCAGCCCGTGTTAAGATTTGTGCTGGGGATATGCACTCTCCAGGGTCCCTCCTAGAAGTGTAACTACAGTTCACAGCAATGACTGCCTGGTGGACTCAGAGGAACCATAGCTGGGAGATGATGTGACTCTCCCTCAGTCTGGATGCTGATGTGGCTTCCTGTAAATATCCAGGGCTTTCAGCCTGAACCAGGCAGCCCAGGTAGGCTCCTCGGGCCACCCCTGAGGACACGGGTGTTTTACAGTTTTCCACAAGCTGCTGTTTCTCTTATCAGGATGGTCACTCTCTGGCTAATGAAAAACATCTCTCTGGTCCAAACATGACCTTGAGGTTTATCTAAATCGTTTGTTGCTCAGCAGAACAACATATATCAGAAGTGAAATATATGCCAAAAGACACTTCTAATGCACCATTTATCTTTGCTGTAATTGATTCTCATGCAGGACAAATACCCGGTGGGGATTCACAGAGGGCTTAACACACTCTGCCATTATGATGACATCATCTCACATAAAGCAGCCCTTCTGGATGCCTGATAGATGACAAGGTCCTTTTTCTTTTTTAAGTGCTGCTCACAGCACCACATTTAACTATGGGATTACAAGGAGCAACTGTTCTGAGCATACTTCCCAGCCTTTATTTTCAGCCAGCACTGTCAAGCTCATCCCACACTCCAATCAAAATAAAATTATTTCAAAATCCATACCCAATTGATGACTCCTGTCAAAAGAAACTGTGTAACAATACGTATCTATCGACTTTCGGTTTGGGTCGGTGTTGAGATTTATTGTCTCTAGGCAAATATTGAGCTGGGTGAAGTTTCGGTCAGTTTCGTCCTTCTCAGTCGATAAATCCAAGAGTTGACTTTGGGAGGAGTCAAATGCCCATGATCAAGCATTTGTGTAAACTGATGGTTTTAAAATCCATGAAGGGGATATAGAACCACAAAACCTAGTTCAAAAACTGCTGAGACCCACGGGTTTCAAAGAGACAACTTAAAGGTGTACAATAAAAACTAGAAACAGTACAGGCAAAGCGTGCCCCTGAATATCACATGGTAAGCGCGAGAGACCACCTTGCTTTGAAGAATGGTCTGGGATGAAAAGGTCTCCATCTATGAAAACCATTACATGCAGTTATACATCATGATAATATTAATTACATAATCATTGCAAATGGCCCTTCAGGATGTTATCCTCTGACCCCCAGGGCCGCTGCATGGAAGGCAGTTGAGTAGTAATTGGTGGTTTCTCTAGATCCGTTAAGTGGAGGGGTGGGCAGCTGAACCCTGCTGTCCAAACTGATGTCTTAAAGTGAGCAGGGGGCCTTGGGACGTGCTATCAAGGCTATTACACCAGCTGGGCTTCATGTATTCATCGCGAACTGCAAGAACATCCACTCAGCAAAGCCTGTTCTTTGAAATGTCAGCACACCGTTTTAAGTCCTAA
The DNA here is from genome assembly GCF_002263795.3 of Bos taurus. NCBI lineage: Eukaryota > Metazoa > Chordata > Mammalia > Artiodactyla > Bovidae > Bos > Bos taurus. Next base: position 94,271,178 of record NC_037329.1, on the reverse strand, counting down.
TGTTGCATTAAACTATTCTTTTTAAGTTACGAAGACAGAAGGGGAAAAGAAGCATACTGTTGGGACATGTAGAGAGTCTCACAGAGCAAAATATATCCTGTACTGGTCAGGATAGGCTGGGCCGTACTGTGGTAACAAATAACCTGCATGTGTAAGGAGCTTCCTTCAACTGGTTATTTCTCATTCACACCACAGTCTGTGATCTGAATGGCTTTCTTTGGTGGGTTTCTCCACGTGAGGACTCAGGGATAAACACTCCTTCTAATTTGTGTTCTCGCCATATTGAGAGTTTAGTTAAGCTCATTCCATGTTATTGCTGCCTCTGCATCTATTTTGTTTGGCCAGTCAGCTCGCAGGGACCTTAAACTGACACCAGCCCCTTCACACAAGCCCATGGCTTACTCTGCAGCCTTCAGTGTCCCAGGCAAATATAAGTTTCTTGGTATGTCTTTGTGATCAGCAGTCTCCCTCCCCTCCTGACATCTGTGTGCCTTATTGTTACCACACCCAGTGCTCTTTTAGTTTGAATTGACCAATCCGGCCCTAACCTGAAAACCCCAACCTACTCTGCCCACGCACCCTAATAAAGACACTTGCTCCAAGTCCTGCCTCCCCGCTCTCTTTGCACTCTGCCTTGACCTCCCTGTGTGAGCCCTTGGAACCTGCGAATAGTAAACTTCTCTATTTCAATTTCTCTTGTGGTCTGTTGTTGAAAATTGACTCAGCATCCAGCACCCCGTGTTCCACATAACACACGCTAATGTAATAAAGTCATAACATACCATTTTAAGCATATGGTCTTCAAGTTAGTCATGAAGGGAAAGAGAACTGGAGGTTCAGACTGAATGTTCTTAATGGCCAGACCTGGAAGTGACTCTATATCACTTCTGTCCATCTTACAGTGGGAAGACCTTGGTCTGATGAGGTGGTTTAACTACAAGGGAGCCTGTGACTTGTAGGCTTTTTGAGTGCCCAAGAAGTAATGGTATTGTGGACACACAGTACTGTATTGTCCCTGCCAGTCTTTTTAAAGGGAAACTGACCTCCGATGGCACAGGTGGTATAGGGGATGCTGCTAATGCCTTCATCTCCTTGGTCCACCTCTGAGCTTCCCCCGAAGCTACATAGGCAGCCCCTGTGCACGTGGACAGTTCCCTCCTGTAGACACCCACATCTCTTTGCTTCTCTGTCTGAGGACTCTGTCAGAGCTCAGGGCAGACCCCGGGTGGCTGGAATTTGATGATTCCCAATTAGAAATCGATGGATACACACCCCAGCTTTCTTGGCCTTCCCAAGGACAATTCCTGGAAGAGACACAGGCTATACCATTCTCGTGGGGCTGAGCCTCAGTGCTGCACCGTGGCAGCTCATGGACTGATCGCCTTCTATCGTTTGCTTCTCTCTTCTGGGTCTCACTCTCTCCACTGGCTTGCTTTTTCTTCCCAGCTCATTCCCAGTAACGCATTTACTCTTAAGACCTTGTCCCAACTCCTGCTTCCATGAGAATCTAAACAAGGAATCGATGGACAAAGCTTAAAAGCCAGCTGGAGAGTATAATCCCACAGCAGAAGAGATCCATCCCTAGGTGGTGGGTTCACGCAGGTCTCTCTTTGCCTCGAGGGGAACGTGATTCAGGAAGGAGGGACTTGAGTGTGGAGGCTGGGGTGGAAAGGTCAGGAGAGTTACTCAGTCAAGATGATGCAGACTGGATGGGAACTTGAAGTACTTGTTACTGATACCACATAATTAAAGGCTTCAGCTGCCTGGAGGCTGGTAAGCTTTGATAAGTGCGGCTTATCCAGGCTTTTCCAAAATGCAAACATTTTGCTCAAAATTCTTCACCAATAAGATACAAATTCGAACTCTAGATTCCTCAAGATGGCATACAAGTTCCTTTATCACCCAACCTTGACCTACATGTCCTTCTCTCTCAGCATCCAATTACACCACCTGTTTGGTTCCCTAACATTTCAGGATGACTCTCTTCTCCTGGGATGTTTAGGCTCTTCTTTAAGACACAGCTCAATCTAATGTCTTCTGTAAAGCTGTCCCCAGCTTCCCCGACATGATTTTCATTATTTATTCATCCAACAAATATTTAAAAAACGCCTATCAAGTGCCAGGCATTGATTGAAGTACTGAGGATACAGTAAGGGAAGAACTGACAAATCCCTGCCCTTATGAGGTTTACCTTCAAGTGTGGGGAATTAGAAATAAACACCTGTCTCTTCTCTGGACTTTAAGCCCCTCACAGGCAATGGGCATGTCTTTTCCTCTCTGTATTCCCAGTGTCTGGCAGAGGGCTCAATGCATCTGCTTAGTGACTGTGCTCTTAGCACTGGGAGATGATCACAGAGAAGACAAAGTGGTGGTAACAGTTGTACTTAGTGGGAAGTCATATTTATACCTTGCTGTCTGGATTTCCTTTAAATCAGGCTGCTTGTTTCATATTTTTGTTTATTTATTTCTTAGGAAAGGCTGTTAATGTGTTTACAGTGATTTTATTAAGGAGACTTAGAAAAAAATAATTTGAAAGTGTGACTCCGTCCAACACTGTGCACAGACTTCGTGCCACCAAATTGCACATTTTAAAACAGGTGAGATGGTCAGTGTTATGTGTGTTTCACCACAATAAAAGGGAAAAAAGTGAGACTAGACACCCACTCTGTACCAGGCACCAGGTACTCCTGCGGTTATGGGAATACACAGACAAATAAGATGTGGTCTCTGTCCTCGAGGGGCCTGGGGTGTCTAGCAGGAAAAGACTTGTGAGCTGAAGGGAAGGTCAAGAGCTGTTACTGATGTTGGGGGAGAGCCTCCCTGCCCCGACGTTCAAGCCCATGCCACTTTAGTCACAAGTGACGCCTCCAACTCGTGGGGCTCAGAGCACACAGTGGAATGAATCAGCCTTTTAGGGGTGACTTTGCATTTTCAGAGATGCCAAGTAATGGAAACAAGGTAAGGCGTTACTTTATTGGAGTGGAATTTCAAGTTTTCCTTTCAAAGGTAAACAGAGGAGCCCAAGCCAGCATATTACCACATCGTAATACCTCTCGGTAGTAATGCACATCTCAAATCAATCGAACACTACCCTGGCAGGCACAGGTGAATTGCACTTGTCGGGGATATTTAGAAATGGGGCAGCTATGTTTGAGAAAATCCTCAGATTGAGAGAGAGAGGATATCGGCAGCAGTGGAGTAATCACACTGACTCCTGACGTGAGGCCAAAGAAAGGCTCTCATCCCCCTGAGTCTTAGAACCTGCCAGCTGCATCTTAGCAACTGGTAGCAACCGGGAGCCCTGCAGTGGAGTCACTCTCCATCAGAGACGGTGAGGAGATGAGTGCGCGGGGGTCATGGGGAGGGGATGGTGTGAGCAGGTCTCCTGAGGGTTTATACGTGGGGGGCAAGAAGAGAAAACCAGATATGGATAGAGGCCCTGGGGGAGAAGTGCTTTGCCCGGGGGTGAGGTGGCTCAGAAAGGGGACATTTTTGAAATTACAGGTGATGCCTTTAACAGAAGACAGATGTGTCATAATTGCCCGAGTTTTTTAATTTTCTTCCTCCAAATCCAAGAGATTCCGATAGTGCTCTTTTGATTGGCCTAGTGATGAGTCTATTTTTGTTTGTTTGTTTACAATAAGGGGAGAATACTGGTGAAGGACGACAGCAGGATAGTACATCCTGTGTGAAAGAGTGAGAAGGATTCTGAGAGTGTGCTTCTGTACCTGTGTTCCTTTCGGATGACATTGACAGGTCCCCCTTGAGGGTGGTTTTGCTGTGGGTACTGCCTCTTACAGTTTGAAGGGAGGGGAACTCTCCTTGACAATGTGTTTAACTGAAGTCAGTTTAATCAACATCCTTTGAACTTACATCAAAGGAGCAGACTTGTTCCTTTGAAGTCCTCTGTTGGCTCCCCAAATTAGCCATGTGATGGCTTAGGGCAGGTCCCTTCACTTGCCAGGGCCTCAGTTTCCAGGTCTGTAAAACGGACCAATTGGGGCAGCTGATTTCTTGGGCATCTCTGGGTCTGTCCTACCTTTCAGCGATTAGTTTTATATAGAGAATCCCATATACCCAATTACACACCCAACTGGTGACTTGTGTCTGTAATTACATTAATAAAGCCCCAGAGGCCAAGATAAACACCAAAAACACCAACTGTGAGATCACCTGGAACCAGGGAGATAATGATATGTTGTAGGGATGTGTTTTGTATACACATATCTTCTCTGGAAATTTGTTCAAGTCCAAAGAGGGTGTATGAAGCTCCAATTTGTTGCTAATGTTAATAAGTATGAGAAATACAATCATACTAAACATCTTTAGTTTTAAACAAATACTTCTGTTTTTCTAATCTTTTGCATTTTCTTTTTCAGTAATTTTTCATTCTATACTTATTACTTCAACAAGTATGTATTGAGTGCCTCCCACATGTGAGGCTCTGGTCTAGGTCCTGGGAATAGTGTGGTGAACCAGACAGACACCCTTGATCCCATGGTGCTCACATCATAGTGGAGGAGAGGATTGTAAAATAAGCAAGGTCACTTCCAATATTCATAATAACCACGATGAAAATAAAACTGGAATAAAGGTGGCTCAGTGGTAAAGAATCCACCAATGCACGGCAGTCCAGCAATGCACGAGACTCAGGTTCAATGCCTCGGTCAGGAAGATCCCATAGAGGAAGAAATGTCAATCCACCCCAGTATTCTTGCCTGAAGAATCCCATGGGCAGAGGAGCCTGGTGGGCTATAGTACATGGAGTCACAAAGAGTTAGACACTGAGTTAACTGAGCACTGAGCACAAAATGAAGTGAAAAAGAATGGCTGGGATGAAGGTGAAAGTGAAGTCACTCAGTCGTGTTTGACTCTTTGCGACCCCGTGGACTATAGCCCACCAAGCTCCTCCGTCCATGAGATTCTCCAGGCAAGAATACTGGAGTGGGTTGCCATTTCCTTCTCCAGGGGATCTTACCGACCCAGGGATCGAACCCAGGTTGCCCGCATTGCAGGCAGAAGCTTTAACCTCTGAGCCACCAGGGAACAATAAACACGCAGGTCAAGGAAGGCCTCTCTGAAGAGGTGACATTCGAGCTGAATCCTAAATGGGAAAAATCTGTCCAGGCAAAGGGCATGGCAAAATTCAGAGTCCTGAGAACCAAGCGGTAAGCGGATGGTGAGCTCATCTCACGGAAGGAGAGACGGAGACCCATGTGGGTTTTCAATGATTCCTTGCTCATTGTCTTTCTCCCTGAGCCCTGTCAAGTAGGAAGGGTAAAGGTATTTGATCATCAACAAAAATGTATGCAGAGTTCATTATACACTAGGCTCTCTTCTCTGGAATACAGCTGGGAACAAAACAGACACAGTCCCTGTTAGTTTAGAGCTTATGTTGCTAATATTCAAGGGCGACATACTCTGTGCACATGAGTGAAAGGCTTTGAGGCTTGTCCAGTGAAAGTTGATGGGGGATGTGAGTCATTTGAGTGGAACACTTGGGCTCTGGGCTCCCCTCTGTCACTGACTGGCCGTGGGGCTTGCAGTTAGTTGGGAAGTCTCTCTGGGGCTCCATTTCCACATCTGAACCTGGGGGTGCTGGATTTAGACCCACTTTTTAACACGGATTGGCATGTGATTTGAAGTAGGGAGGACGTTTTTCTTCCTCTCTTTTTAAAACTAATTTTTGTTCTAGTATAGTTGATTCACAATGTTTTGTTAGTTTCTACGGTACATAAAGTGATTGTTTTACATATACATATATCCACTTTTTTTTTTTTAAAGATTCTGTTCCCATGTAGGTCATTACGGAATACTGAATAGAGTTTTCTGTGCTATACGGTAGGTTCATATACAGAGGTTCATATGTATTTTATATATAGTAGTGTGCACATGTTAATCTCAATCTGCCAATTTATTCATCCCCCAACTTTTCCCCCCTTGGTAATCATAAGTTTGTTTTCTACATCTGTGACTATTTCTATTTTGTAAATAGGTTCATTTGTCCCATTGTTTTTAGATTCCACGTATAAGTGATCTATCATGAAATTTGTCTTTCTCTGACTTACTTCACTCAGTATGACCATCTCTAGATCCATCCGTGTTGCTGCAGATGGCATTATTTCATTCTTTACGGCTAATATTCCATTGAATATATGTACCACATCTTCTCTATCTATTTCTTCATGGATAGACACTTCGGTTTCTCCAAGTCTTGGCTATTTTAAAGTAGGGCTGCAACATGTATCTTTTTTGAATTATGGTTTTCTCCGGATGTATGCCCAGGAGTAGCATTGCTGGATCATTGGTAACTCTAATTTTAGTTTTTTGAGGAACCTCCATACTGTTCTCCATAGTGGCTGCACCAATTTACATTCCCAACAGTGTAGGAAGGTTCCCTCGCAGGAAGTTTTTGCTGACTTAGGAAGTACTGCAGGTTTCTCTCTCGTGGACGTGAGGCTGTTCAGAACATCTTGCTTTGTGTTCCCATACAGGTTGCCATTTCCTGTGCCATTCTGCTTGGGTAGGTCATGTGCTGTTTTATAGCAGGACTAGGCTAATGTTTTCCTCAATCTCTCTATCAGGATGCTTGGTTACTGCATAAAAGGGCCAGCCACAGGCATTCAGACGGTTGAGATGTGTGGAGACAAGTCTCCCTAAACAGAAGCCCTAAGTTTAATGAGTGGAATTAAAAATGCAAATGATGTGCACGATGGTGGGATAATTACATGATTAGAGGCAGCTCCATCAGACAGGGGCTCCCATGGCCTGTTTGTGGATCCGTGTCCTGTTTATGTCTAGGCAGCTCGATGGAGGCCTCCCTTCGCCTCGGGCTTGCCGTGTGGTGGAGGGGGTGCCGCACTCACCACCTACCTCCTTCCCAGGGGGCCAAGGGGACTAACGAGGGAGTGGGAGATTGACTGATGAAAGGTGCTGTAAAAGTTCAAAGTCTCATTACGCTATTATGAAACCACATTTCGGCATCGGTTACCCACCAACATCCGAGTGAAACTCGACAGCCTCTCAGCCCATTTGTCAAGAGCCGGCAGTTCCCCTCTCGGCACAGGTGAAACAACAATAAATAGAAATTGAATGCGTATCCCAGGTATTTTAATAAAGTCGATAAAACACAGTTGCGCCGGCCTCTTTGGCTGTTGCCAACGCTCACTCATAAACAGAAACCCCCGTGGGGATAGTCGCTGACTGGGGTGGGTGCACGCAAGGTGCGAGCTCAGAGCCCGAGCTGGCTATTTCATTTGGAGGAAAGCGCTTGGTGGATGCGCTTGGGTTACCATGGCGACCGAGGGACAATGCTCTTGGGCGTGCAGACCCCATGTTTGCAGCATTATGCTTCAGAAGGGGGATTTAGAGATGCAGAACAAAACATAATAAAGGAGCGTCAAACCTAATAAGACTAGGGACTGAAAGAAAGCCAGGGACTTCTGTTTAGACACCACAGCGTTCTCGCCTTGTGGGTCTGGGAACCAGTCCAAGACTGAAGCTTGTTCATTATACCTCCCAGGCCGCCGGCATTCAGAAGGGCTCTCTGCATTGAAATTGCAACTTTTTCTCACCTGGCTGCAAAGAGAACCCACTGAGTTTAGAACAGTACATGAACGAAGAGATTTTTCTCATTTAGAAAACATCCTTTTGTACCTGGTCGATAAGATAGAAGGAAAAAAAAAAGCCCAGCTTGAATATTGAGCAAGTTGTCAAAATTTAGCCTGGAACAACCCCATGGTGTCTTTATTGGGTAACATGAATATCATTCTCGGATATAGCCTCATTAATCAAAGCCGCAAATGCTCTAAGAGTTCTGATGGAAAGGACGTAGCAAAAGGCGGCTTTCATCATTTACATAATTAAAAAAAATTCCTGGATTCTCTTTCCTTGTTTGATGCCCCTGGGTTATGGACAGCTGACACCTGCTTTCTGGGTGCATGTTGTTTTTTCCTACAACTTCTCTTTTGTTTCCAAGGAGGGGCCCCACCTTGTCTTGTGATCCCCCACAAGAAGGAAAAGATAAGGCAGAATGAAACGAAGGAATTAGAACAGAAGGTCCATTAATCAAGGAGGCATATGGTAAGAGAAAGAGGCTGGAAGCCGAGACTGCTAGTCCTCTGCGGTCACTGACTTGGTGTGTATGGCTTTGCTTAACTCCTGGACCTTGGACCCTGTGCTGCTCATCAGTGAGTCTGAGAAGACTTCTCACCTGCAAGCTTTCTGGGGATAAGCACTGTTTTTTTTTTTTTTTTTTTTAACCCATCTCCGCATTTCACACCATGATATAAGCATCTTTGGAATGCCTGAATTCCTAAGATTCTGTCCCATTCTGTAAGACTCTTGGCCTGGAGGTGATAGAAGTCATTTTGTAGCATCCTTTGGGGCTAGAAAGGGATTTGGGAGTGAGTAGCTAGTGCTGGAAAGTCTGTTTGCCCCTGCAGACCCATTCTCCACCCTTCTCTCCCCTGGTCTGTGCCTAAGGAGACTCCTTGGCTATGTCCCTGGCTCCCTTGCCATCTAATTAGGGCCGGGGAGGCCAGTGAATGGCATTTCCCATGGACCTGCATCACTTGAAGCTCCTTCAGAGGCTCTTCAGGGCAGAAGCGCATGGGGACAGCTTAAGTTTGACCTTAGAACCTTAAAACCAATATCTGATTGTTGAATTCCATCTTGGAATATCCTGCCTTCATTCCTGGATCATGTAAACAAATTACCGACAGAATGTGGGCAGGGGGACAGTTGGTATGTTTAGAAGTAGATTTCAAATTATCCCCTCCAGCGGGAGTCTCAGTTTTTTGACTAGGAAGCCATCCTCATTGCGAATTTGTTGATTGAGAAAGCCTACAAAGTGGTGTGTTTGTGTACTCAGTCGCATCCAACTTTTTTCGACCTCAGACACTGTAGCCCACCAGGTTTTTCTGTCCATGGGATTCTCTAGGTAAGAATACTGGTGCGGGTGGCCATTTCTTCCTCCAGGATATCTTCTTGACCCAGGGACTGAACCCAGGCAAAAGACTCAGGACTCTCAATTTTTTGACTAGGAAGCCTTCCCCATCGTAAATTTGCAGACTGAGAAAACCTACAAAGTGGTAGGTTGCATTATTGTTCATAATTGTTTGTTCCTTCTCCTAAGAGGCTTGTAGATCCCTGCCCGTCCTGTATCTCCTGCAGGTGATGTGGCCTCGCTCCATGGTGGGGCTTCAGATGCAAATGCATGGTGTGGCCAGGTCTCCTACAGCATGTCTTCTGCCCGTTCAGGCCAGGTCCCAGGACGAGGAGGCACACAAAGTAGAGCAGAAGCCAGTCTCCACCAACCTGCTGTCTCCAGGTGATCTGGGCAAGAAATAAATATTGGCTGTTACAAGCCACTGACATTTAAACAACAGTACACAGATTATATCTTAATCATCATAATATCCATAGGGGTTTGAAAAATAGTGGGACTTGGCAGTTGGACTGATGAATGGATGGATGACCAGGCAAGTCAGTCATACTTTGTCTTTTCAAGTCTGCGGCCCACATTTGATGTCCCCTCTGAACAAGCAGATTACTTGCCATAACCTGGCAGTAGTCCTTGACAGCATTTGGTTTCTGACGCCCTCGTTTCAGAATCTCCAATCTAGAACAATTATTCTCCTTTGGATTTGTGGCAATTTTGGAAAGAGAACAGAATTTTGAGACAGTGGATGTGGGTTGATGTCTTGGCTCCCTCATCTATTTCCTTGTGAACTTGGGAATGGCTTTCAGCTTTTCTGACCACATATGTTCACTTAACCACTCTTACCACTCTTACATACAGGGCACATTTGAATGAAATAAGTTTGGCATGTTGAATGAAATAAGCCATGTAGATCTTCTGTTTGATGTGAATTGAAGGTGCTATTCTTGGAGTAACTAACCCAAGGAGGAAAGAGCCTCTGACACCCTGACTGCTCCTCCTGCACCCCCACCCATTCATTCTTCTGCTGTAGCCCCCAGCCCATCAGCTGTGTGCTCTTTTTCAGTGGGAGTTTGAAAGATGGTACTGAGAAAATCCATCCTCCTCAAACGGGCAGTGGCTACGGCAGCTCTGGCTGGAGCTGGCAGGCCTTTTGCTGGAGATGAGCACTGCTTCAGAAATCTGAAATCTAAAGGAAATATCCAAGCTCGTATGATCTCTTGACAACTTAAGGCCCTGACTGGTTGATTAGTGGAGGCTCTCTCCTTCCCTGCCTGCCAACAACACTTCCAATGGTTCCCACTCCTCAGACTTGGTCTCTTAGGCCCAGTGCAATGGAACTTACAGCAACTGAGTTAATTAGGACCGAGGGGAGCACCACACCCTAGCTGCTTAAATTATAGCCACTGTGCCTTCTCTCCAGTGGGAGGAAGTGTATACCGCCACCTCAGCCCCCTGTGTCAAGAGGGAGATGGAGATGGGGGGTTCAAAGTTCCTGCCCTGACATCAGCCTTCTGGGGTCAAGAGGTGGGCCCCATGGGGCTCAGATAGCAGGGGTGGGGGAGTTCTGCCATGTGGAAGTAACTTTAATGATGTCAGGGGGGTGAGGAGTGTGTGGGGGTGTAGTTGGGAGGTGGCCTGAAAATGACAAGCAGGAGGAGGCAATGCTGAGCCTTCTCCTCCATTCACCTCATTCCTCCCCAGTACCTCCCTGCAGTTCCCACTTTCTATCCTTACAACCCAATCTGTGGAATGGGGGCAAGGTCACCCCAAGGATGAGGAGCTCCGGCCACAGGCCAGCACTGTGCTAAGCCTTTGCCATGTCGAGGATGAACCACAAGAAACTGCTCCATTTGCTCATTTCTGACCTGCAAAACCAGCAGTTTCAGACTTCAGCCTACCACGTTTCCTTTCTCAGCCATCTGCTGATTACAGCTCTACTTCTCAGGTGAGGGAACTGACGTTAGGTCATTGGCTCTAAGTCAAGAGTTAGAGACAGAGTGACAATGTATGTTGGGGGTCCTGGCTGCCGGCTCAGCTCAGAAGTGTCACACTGCACCCCAAGACCCACATACTTTAGTCCATAAGCAATTGTAACAGCTTCAGGGGTTACCTCCTCTGCAAGACCTGGCTGGATCCTTAGGCAGTTGTTCTGGTGCTGGTACTGGAAACCACTGGAGGCGAGGGATACTTCTTGCAACCAGCTGAACCTCCCAGGATGTCTCTGATTTGATCGAAGAAGGTCTACCTGGCCCACCTGGCCTGTGGGACAAGTGATGGGGCTGGGGTGGGGGAATGGCAGGGCTACTGCAGAAATGCTTTTCCTTCAAAAAATCGGCTCTTTTTATTTAAGAAGTAATACCTACTCAGTGTAAAAAATGTAGACAAAATTAAGTGGATAAAATTAAAACGAGCAGCAATCCCTAACTAGAGACTACCACAATACTGATGACTGCTGTATGTCTTGCTCTTGTTTTCTCTCCTTCTCTAGATAAATATCGGAGAAGGCAATGGCACCTCACTCCAGTACTCTTGCCTGGAAAAATCCCATGGACGGAGGACCCTGGTGGGCTGCAGTCCATGGGGTCGCTAAGAGTCGGACACGACTGAGCGACTTCACTTTCACTTTCACTTTCATGCATTGGAGAAGGAAATGGCAACCCACTCCAGTGTTCTTGCCTGGAGAATCCCAGGGACGGGGGAGCCTGGTGGGCTGCCGTTTATGGGATCACACAGAGTCAGACACGACTGAAGCGACTTAGCAGCAACAGCAGCAGATAAATATAGAAATTTTGGTGTGGGGGATCTGTTGTAAACATCATTTTCCTTATTCATTAATTCTCTATTTTATTCCAGAGTTAATTTAACATGGTGTTTGTGTGTGTGTGCTTAGTCGCTCAGTCGTGTCTGACTCTTTGCGACCCCATGGACTGTAGCCCACCAGGCTCCTCTTTCCATGGGGATTCTCCAGCAAGAATACTGGAGTGGGTTGCCATGCCCTCCTCCAGGGAATCTTCCCAACCCCGGGATCGAACCCAGGTCTCCCTCATTGCAGGCAGATTCTTTATTATCTGAACCACTAGGGAATATAACAGCACAAATGAAAAGTGGGGGTAAGAAAGAAAACCCAAACCATAAGAACATTTGTTTTTTTTCCCCAGCTTTCTGAGATATAATTGACATATAACATTGTATACAATATGTTGATTTGATCCTTTTAAACACTGCAAAATGATTACCAGCATAGCGTGAGCTAACACCTCCATCACCAGCACATCATCACCATTTATTTTTTGTGGTGAGAAAATTTAAGATTTGCTCTCTTAGCAACATTCAAACACATAACACCAAATTCCATTCTGGAATTTTTAAAATTTAACATGGCATTGAGAGTATTTGCCCATTAAATATTCCACAGCATCAATTTTGAATGGAGTCCTTTTTATGGAAGGAAAACATAGGCAGGCAGAAAAGTGCACAGATTAAAAGCCAATGACTCTGTACAGTATCGTTTTTAATGGCTCCACTTAGTCTTTTACCAAATGTTCAGTATTATCAATAAAATAGCAACAAAGAAACGTGTCCAGGACTATTTTCAGCAATACCAGAGACCACGGAAGAATCCATAGGTCTGAATTCCATACTATTCTTAAAAAAAACACATCTTCTTGCGGGGGACGGGGGAGGGGGTGCGGCGGGGCAGGGGGATTCAAGCTGCTGTCCCGACAGCATCCTGCCCAAGTTTGGACACTTAATGCAAAGCCAAGTCAAGTCGCTTCTTATCTGTGTGGCGTCCCTTTCTCCCTGCCCTTTCGCGCCGACAGCCCCCTGCCCCAACCAGTGTCCTCCGAGGGGCGGGCGGTGGGGAGAGTGCGGCCCTGAAGCGGGAGGTGACTGATGGTGAGGGAAATCGCCAGGCTTTCCTTTCATTGCGTTTGACCCTCACTAAGTTTTGTAAAACGAAGATGCTTCACACTCCTCTCTTTCTGAATTGCCGAAAAGTGTAGTGAAAAGGCAACGGGATTCAAAAGATCGTCAGAGTCAATAACTACACAACCCACCAGATGGCGCTGTTGCTCCATTGGAAAGGGCGGGCGGCAGGGCTCGTGAGTTACTGGCCGGAGAAGGGAGCCCAGACAGGACCGGGAAACGGCCAGAGGGGGCCGTTGTCTGTTTTTTCTGTCGCCCTGACAGCCTTGCTCTGTCTCATTGACTTCTTCACCACCCCTCACAGCTTCTCCTTGGGTATCTTTGGGATGCCCCACATCTTTCCAGGTGTCTTGCTCTCTCTTTCCCGTGGATTTTTTTCCTCTCATACTTAACCAGCTATAATAGAGTGGTGTGTATTTATTCTTATTTGCGTGTTTAATAAGGTTTTAGGTATACTTCTGGAATTTAAAAGTAGAAACACTGATCCTTTTGTGTTCCTTTATTTTCCTCTATAAACAGAAACCCACAAAACAAAGTTTTTTTCCCTCTGGATTGAGGACTCTGGTTGCTTGCTATTTTTATATCAATTTTTGAAGCTCAGTGGGCCTGAGAAGAAAATTGATGAGACAGACATCTAATAGCCATTTAGGTTCTTGATCTTTGAGTCCTTTATATTCAGTGTGTGTGTGTGTTAGTCGCTCAGAAGTGTCCGACTCTTTGCAACCCCATGGACTGTAGCCCGCCAGGCTCCTCTGTCCATGGGGATTTTCCAGGCAAGAACACTGGAGTGGGTTCCCACTTCCTACTCCAGGGGATCTTCCCAACCTAGGGATCGAACCTGGGTCTCCTCATTGCAAACGGATTTTTTACTGGCTGAGCCACCAGGGATGTACACAAATCTGCATGAGGGGTAGAAGTAAGGCAGCAGAAGAATTTGATCGTGGCTATGAGACATCCAGCCAAGTATGTGGTCCTCACAGTTTCAGGGAGGAGGTGAGGGAGGAACCCGAGGGGGAGCATCCTGAGTGTAAGGACTTGGCCAAGGCGGCCTGGATGAGGAGGGAAGAGCTGCGGTTTGATGCCAGGGCTTGGTGCCTCCCAGCTCTGTCCTTTGGCTGCTCCAGCAACAACCCAGGAGGCTATACTGGGAGGTCTGGGAGTTCCTCACCTCCCCACCCCCGCCGCAGACTGGAGCAATGTAAGGAAAAAATGTAGGTTCTGAAGGAGTTTACAACCTAGGGAATCCTGATTTCCCAACACAGCCTTAAGTTCTGCTGCTGACCCATCCATACCTCCTCCTTCCCTCTCAGAAGGAGGAGTGCGAGTGGATCTCCTGTGTGGCTCAGAGAGGGCTAGGAAGCTGAAACACCCACCCCTCCAAAGAAAATCTGGGCTTGCTCCTCTGGGCCATTAATGTTCCTCACCCAGGAGAATTCCAGGCCACAGTTCCTTTCCGAGGCTGTGGAGAGAATCCAGATTCATGCCTTTGTTGGACTGAAGACAGAGCAGTTTTCTATTAAAACAAAACAAAATTATAGCATCGCCCCCTCTTCCCATTCCATGAGCAGTCACTGGCTGCTAGGTTTCTGTCAGGAAAATGCAAAAGGGGAATCAACTCCCATGGCCCAGAGGGCTGTCCACGGAGCAGGAGTTAGGAGAGGAGACCTAAGCTACTAAGCAGTGGGCCCCTGTGTTGCAGGAAGGGGGACCCCTTCCAGGGCTCTTGTCTAACACTTGGAAATGAATTGTCAGAGGAGACACATGTGCTGACAAAGCAAGAGATTTTATTGGGAAAGGGCACCCAGGCAGAGAGCAGTAGGGTAAGGGAACCCAGGAGAACTGCTGTGCCATGTGGCTTGCAGTCTCGGGCTTTATGGTGATGGGATTAGTTTCCGGGTTGTCTTTAGCCAATCATTCTGACTCAGAGTCCTTCCTGGTGGTGCACGCCTTGTTCAGCCAAGATGGATGCCAGAGAGAAGGATTCTGGGAGGTGGTCGGACAGGTGGTGTCTCCTTTTGACCTTTCCTGAACTCTTCCGGTTGGTGGAGGCTTATTAGTTCCTGTTCCTTACCAGGACCTTCTGTCGTAAAACAACTCCTGCAAATGGTTACTATGGTGCCTGGCCAGGGTGGGCAGTTTGAGTCAGTGTGCTTCCCCTAACACCTGGATGAAAAAGCCCCCTCCCAGGGTGCAGCCCAGTGAGATGTTTATACCACGGTGTAATGTAGAGACAGGTCCTCCCCCCACTCCGGCTCAGCACTTTGAACTTTAAGCTTTAGCTCACTGAAATGAAAGTCCTTCATCTCAGTTCAAAGTATTTTGGGCAATTGCAGCGGGCAAGGGAGATCTTTACAGGGCACCCGACAGGATGCCACGGAGGTAGCTGTAACTGTTACATCACAATTCTCTTCAGTAATGGTGGTGATGATGCTGATAATAATGATAATAAACCTGTTTCTACCGGTAATTCCCATCCATCCTGGAAAATTTGGAAAACATAGAAAAGCATGAAGGAAATAAATTACACCTCTTTTCAGCTTAACACCTCAATTTATTTCTCCAAAACAGGGAACAGCAAGAGGGCAATTAACTAAAGGCTATTAACATAACAAAAACGCCCCCAGCCTCTCTCGCTGTAGCTCCAGAGGCAGTGCAGACCTGCTTGGAGTCTCTCACTCAGGCTTGTCCGGTCGATTTTCCCCCATCAGTGACATTTTCTGAGATTTGAAAAATGATTCCTTTACTGGCAAACTTTGTGGATGAGGAGAGAGAAGCCCAGGGGCGCAAAGATAGAAATATCACAGTATCTACCACTGCACTCAGTGTTTTTGTTTCGTTACATTCTATTTGTTTCCAAAAATAAAGTTTTCCTGCTTTGCTGTACTTGGTAAAGTACAATCACATCCAAAGGGAGGGGAAAAAAAAAACCAAACCCTCTTTTTATAGGCAGTTTCATGAGTTATTGCATAAACATTCCCCTAATCTGTCTTCACAAAGAGATGACCTTTCTCTGGGACGGCCTGAGATGCAGGCAGAGAAGGAAGGGTGGGTGTGATGCTGGACTGGGTGCTGGAGCGGGGAGCCATCTGGATGGGGTGGCCTCAGGGGAGCAGGCTGGCCACACGGTGCTAAGTGAGGACATCCTATTCTCTTCATTGGTCCTAAAAGTTTCTCAGCAGTTGTGGAAAATGGTATAAGTTCTTTCAAGGTACCTTTGAAAATATGTAAATCAAATTAACCAAGGGCTTATAGGAGCTGTAATTCCCACTGCTCAGAGATGGCTGCTCATAATATTTTAGTGACTCTATAGCATCTTTTTCATATAGAATAATGAAAACTCCCCTCTGTTCTGAAATCAGCCTCCCAAATTTAGAATATGTTATGAGCATTTTCTCATGGGGTTAAACATGTCTTTACATCATCATTTCTTTAATTCCTATTATTGGATATTTTAGTCCAGTTCAGTCGCTCAGTCGTGTCTGACTCTTTGCGACCCCATGAACCGCAGCACGCCAGGCCTCCCTGTCCATCGCCAACTCCTGGAGTCTACCCAAACCCATGTCCATCAAGTCAGTGATGCCATCCAACCGTCTCATCCTCTGTTGTCCCCTTCTCCTCCTGCCCTCAATCTTTCCCAGCATCAGGGTCTTTTCTAATGAGTCAGCTCTTCGCATCAGGTGGCCAAAGTATTGGAGTTTCAGCTTCAACATCAGTCCTTCCAATGAACACCCAGGACTGATCTCCTTTAGGATAGACTGGTTGAATCTCCTTGCAGTCCAAGGGACTCTCAAGAGTCTTCTCCAACACCACAGTTCAAAAGCATCAATTCTTCTGTGCTCAGCCTTCTTCACAGTCCAACTCTCACATCCATACATGACCACAGGAAAAACCATAGCCAACTAGACGGACCTTTGTTGGCAAAGTAATGTCTCTGCTTTTCAATATGCTGTCTAGGCTGGTCATAACTTTCCTTCCAAGGAGTAAGCGTCCTTTAATTTCATGGCTGCAGTTACATCTGCAGCAATCTTGAAGCCCAGAAAAATAGTCAGCCACTGTTTCCCTATCTATTTGCCATGAAGTGATGGAAATGGATGCCATGATCTTAGTTTTCTGAATGTTGAGCTATGTAGATGTTGGACATTTAGATGGCCCTTCTCTCAGTTTTTGCTAATTATTTAGAATGTTGCCGTTAACATGTGTGCGTGTGTGCTAAGTCACTTCAGTAGTGTCCAACTTGTTGTGACCCCGGGGACTGTAGCCTGCCAGGCTCCTCTGTCCATGGGATTCTCCAGGTAAGAATACTGGAGGGGTTGCCATGCCCTCCTCCAGGGGATCTTCCCAACCCTTGGATCCAACCTGCCATTAGTGCCACCTGGGAAGTTAACATACTTGGGTATATGTCTTGGCACACACCTGTAATTATTTCCCTAGGTAAATTCTTGTAAGTAAAAGGGTGTGTGTTTTTTCAGTTGGTAGATGTTGCTATAATTTGCTCCAGAAAATTTGCATCAACTCCTCTCATTGCTTCCCAGGTGGCACCAGTAGTAAAGAACCCACCTGCCAATGCAGGAGATGTAAGAGATGAGGTTAGGTTGGGACGATCCCCTGGAGGAGGACATGGCAACCCACTCTAGTATTCATGCCTGGAAAATCCCACGGACAAAGGAGCCTGGCCGGCTACAGTCCACAGGATCCCAAAGATTCAGATACGACTGAAACGACTTAGCATTATGCATGCCTCATTGCATGAAACAGCCCCTTTCCCCACAGTCTTGCCAGTACTAGGAATTACACATTTATTAGTATTTGTCAGTCACTGGTAGGCAACAAGAGTATCTCGTTGGTTCAGTTTTGATTTCTATAAGATTGCATCTGTTTCTAAGTAATTTCTGAACCGACTTCAACTCCTCACCCACACCATCCCCATTGTCAACATTTATTGAACTTTCAGTTCAGTTCGGTTCAGTTCAGTCACTCAGTCATGTCCAACTCTTTGCGACCCCATGGACTGCAGCACGCCAGGCTTCCCTGTCCATCACCAACTCCCCGAGCTTGCTCAAACTCATGTCCAAAGAGTCAGTGATACCATCCAACCATCTCATCCTCTGTCTTTTGAACTTTATTGAACTTTACTTTAGTCTATTGAACTTTACTCTGTGCCAAGTACTCGAATATATTGCTTCAGTTATTTCTTATAGGAGTCCTTACACAAATTGTCCCATGTCATAGAGGGAGCAAAAGACAAGTCTGAAAATTGAACCCACACTTGTTTGATGCTAAAGTCCTGACCCATATTCTTTTTTATTTTTTCAACCTGCACCCAATTTTCTTGGTGGTTTGATTCTTATTATTAACCACCTTGTCTGCCTGCCTCCTTCCTAGAGCTCACCACACCTGACCTAGTGGCTGAATCTGTTTTGTCTTGGGTTCAAATAACAATACAGCCTGAAAGGGAGAGGGCTGAATGACAGGCCAGTGGAGACAGGTAGCAAAAATGAGACGTGGTGAATATGTTTTTCTCTGTTCCTTCTCAAGCATAGACCTTGGCTTGATTAGCAAAGTGGAGCATGTATATGTGTATTTGTAGTTAGGGTCAGGCTGATTTTTTTGTGGTTTGCTGCTGCAGAATAAAATGGATGGGGTGATGAGTAAGCCTAAGATGAGGAGTCAGAACACTTCATTTATTTCTAAATACTTTATATATTTGATTCTATTTTAAATGATATTTAAAGTTAAAAATGTTTTTGTCAGTATTTAGAAATACAGTGATTTTTGCATTTCTGTCTTCACAACTTGCTATATTTTCTGTTCTAATTATTTAATAAATTATTTTAATAAATAAGTTTTAATAATTTAGTGATAAACTCTTTTAGAGGTTAGGCCATGATGTCAACTCTGAATAATGACAATTGAATTTCTTCCTTTCCTGCTGCCATATCACTTATTCTTTTTCTTGCCTTAGTACTCCAGCTAGGACTTCCAATACAATGTTGAATAACCATGGCAATTTTTCACCCTTGAGTATGAAGCTTATTGTAGATGTTTTGTGGATATAATTTGTCAGTTAAAAGTCCATCTGTATTTCTAGTTTGCCTCTATTTTTTTTTAAATCATGAGGGTGTTAAATTTTATAAAAATTTTTCTGACCTCACTTAGCTGGTTTTGTGTTTTTTCTCCTTGGATTTGTTAGTGTTACTGTATTGCATTGTTTTCTATATATACATTGTCTTTCATTTTCCCATCCTTTTGAAGATTGGTATTAAGCTCATTTTGCAGATAAGAAATTGAGATGCAGAGGTTGACTCATTTCCCCCAGGGTACAGAGCTGTAAGTAGTAGGGTTAGATTTTGGGTCCATCCCTGAGTCACCCCAAACTTCATGCTCTTTATAACTCTCTGAAATACATGTCCTTTAGCAGAGGGCAAGTAGTGTCATCTTAGGGCTTTGAGAAGATGCTTCTGCAAGATGGATGTAGGTTCAGGGGGGCCTCAAAGGCTTCAATGCTATCAGACTGACAGTGGCTCTTTCTCTTCCTGAGTAAGGAAGAGAAAAAAAGATTTGGAAATGTTGAAAAGAAAATAGAAAAAGAAATGCCAAGCAAAAGAAGAAAACAAAAGGTCACCTGCACTGTGCTCGGGCATCTTCCCAGGCTGCTAATAAGTAAATGTGAGAGTAATAAGTGGCTCCAGGTGCCTGGTGCCCTGAGGCTGATATGACTGGATGTGTTTGCCTTTGTATTCCGTGTGTTTGCATGGAACCAGGTAACTCAATATATGCCTTCACTCTTTCAGGTTAGTGAACAGCCTCTGGTGCATTGAAGCCACAAGGAAGGCTCATTTGAGGTAGTTTGGGGATGGATATTGGATAATCAAGTGATACCTGGCCCCCGGTGAGTTCCCTGTCACAGAAGACCATCAAGTAGACAGATGGATCTCTCACTGGGGAAAGGGTGGCTTGAAGGGCATTGAATGGGACATTGGACTAGTTACCTCTCAGGTCCTTCCAGTGTTAAGGTTTTCTGCTTCCTGTGCCTCATCCCTTGGTCCTTTAGTCCATCCCAGGACAGAGAATCTGGAAGGGACGAGCTGATCACACACAATGACACAACCAGAATCTTCTTCCCTCTCCATTGGGGTCTATTCTCTGTAACCTGATGATTTTCCAACAGCTGCTTGAAGAACCTACACACCTCAGATTTCCCAGTGAGCAAAATAAATATATAAAAAAATAAAGAATTCATCAACAGCTCCTGGCCTCCTGACTCGACCTTGAAATGTGTTGCAAATACACTGACATTTGGGTGCTTGTGTTTCATAGCAAACAGCATTAACTGCCAGTTCACAGCTGGGCTCAGCAGGGCTGGCCTCCACGTTAAGGTGCTTTAAGACCTTCCTCAGGTCCCTGACCCCACAACACACTCAGAATAATAAGTCCAGAAATGGGAGAGGCAGAGCAAGGGATCTGCCTTCTCGTTCCTTCAACTTCAACATAATGACACTGACCCCTCTCCCCTAGGAAGGATCTCAAACATACCAGATGCTGTTTTCTTATTCATCTTTGTCTATGGTGAATGAGCACTGGATTTTCATTGAAAAAAGCTGCCAGGAGCAGAGATCACATAGCTAAGACCAAGGACAAGATGGCCAGGTAGAAAAGGGGCTCTAAACCCCGGTTGTATATTAGAATCTCCTGGGAGAACTTAAAAAAAAAAATACATAGGTATTACCCCAGATGGCTTATTCTTAAACATATTTAAGTTTTCTGATAACTGAATTAAATATAATTTTTAAAATTTAAGTTAATCCAGAATCCCTGGGATGGAGGCTGATCATTCATATCTTTCAAAAACTCTCCAAGGTTTTTGTAAGCTTGATTGCAACCAGGGTTGAGAACCACTAATATTTACATCCTGCTGATGGACTAAGCCCCAGCCTTCCCAGCACTGACTAGTAAGCATCACAACAAAATAAAGATAATATCATATTTACCCCAACTTATATGCCCTAGTTCCTTATCATTTAAGGTTTTTATCTCTGTCCACTAAGGAGAAGAGAGACCAAAACTTTCTGATTGCATACTCTATGCCAAGCACTATGTACATATTAGCTTATGTTGGTTTTCATAGCAATCCTATGAAGAGGATATAATTAATTTAACTTTATTCTTGGAAAAAAAATTTAAGGCTTTGTAACTTGCTAACTTCATGGAATGGGGTGGGGAGAGGTGTGAGGTTGAAGCCAGGTTGGAGTCCATCGAAGCAAAACTGTAAATGTGTCCTGTTGCCCATTCCGTGTGAAAGCAGTCTGTCTCTGAGCCTCTTCTGTAATGGTGATGGGAAAGAAAACATTCGTCAGATCAAGTGCCACATATCATGAACCAGGACAGCATAACACCAACCCAGGATGACAACTCTAGGAAAGAAATCACACCTGATGGGGTGGCTTCACTCGGGGTTTCTGCCTGCTGAGTTTATGGCTGTTGGTGGTTATTCTCTAGGACCGTGGTCCCCAGACCCCAGGCCACAGAGCAGTTCTGGTTGGTGGCCTGTTAGGAACTGGGCCTCAGAGCAGGAGGTGAGTGGTGGACGAGTGAGCGAAGCTTCATCTGTGTTTATGGCCACCCTCTGTCTCTGGCCTTACTGCCCGAGCTCTGCCTTCTGTCACATCAGCAATGGCATAATAAATATAATCACTTGAATCTTCCTGAAACCATCGCCCCCCACCCTGGTCTGTGGAAAAACTGTCTTCCACAAGACCGATCCCTGGTGCCGAAAAGGTTGTAGGGATCACTGCTCTAGTATCTGTCTGGCTTTTGCAGGGGCCAGACTGCTGAATTAAATGGAGATAGGGTTGGAACCACAGCTTCTGCATCCTTTAGACCAGTACTTTCCACTGTGTATATAATGTGAGCCACATATGGAATTTAAAAATGTTTAATAGCCACATTAAAAAAGCAAAAAATCAGTGAATTGGTTTTAGCAATATATTTTATTTAACTCAGTCTATTAGCAATATTTTCATATGTAATAAACATAAAACACTATTAATGAGATATTTTACAATCTTTTTTTGGAGTACCCAGTGTATTTTATATTTATATTACATTCCAACTTGGATATTAAAATTTCATCAGAAATATTTAATCTATATTTAAGTTTCATAAACTTTACAACTGAAAAAGTAGACTTGCATACCTGAGTTGTTCCAAACATACTGAAAAGATTTCCAATAACTAACTCGGGTATGTTTAAAATTTTTTATTAATTAAAATAAAAAAAATTCAACTGCTCAGTTTCACTGATACATTTCAAATCCTCAATAACCACATATGGTTAGTGCTACCAACTGGACAGTATAATTTGAGGTCTTTGAAAGAGGCCCTGTTTTCTGGCACAATTCCTTCGTATGATTTTATTTGTTTTTTGTAATTTTATTTATTTATTTATTTTGGCTGTGCTGGGTCTTCGTTGCTGCAAGGGCTGTTCTTTGGTTGTGGTGAGCAGGGACTGTGGGGCTACTCTCTGACTGAGGTGTGGTCGTTTCTCATGGACCCCTGTCTCACTGTGGTGGCTTCTCTTGCAGAGCAAACGCACTGCAGCAGTTGCGGGTCCTGGGCTGTAGCGCACAGACTCAGTAGTCGTGGTGCATGGGCTTTGTTGCTCTACGGCATGCGGGATCTTCCTGGACCAGGGATGGAACCCGCATCTCCTGCATTGGCAGGTAGATTCTTTACCACTGAGCCATGAGCGAAGCTTTGATTTTATTTTTTATTATGTTGTCTTGGAGGTAGCAGGTAGAGTTTTCATACTTTTATAGCTCTTACTCTACAGTCCAAAGATGCAATGTAGGGATTGTGCTAACCATGACTATGTCTATTCTGATATACATTCAGGGGTTGAGGAGATGACCACCAGAGGCATCTGCAGACTCAGGGAATCCATTGTGAATTAGACCTTGGTTAAGACTCCATTCAGGATTTTGGTCATCTAATGAGAATGGTGGACTCATCAGAAAAGTCCCTGATGCTGGGAAAGATAGAGAGCAGAAGGAGAAGAGAGAGCCAGAGGATGAGATGGCTGAATGGAATCACAGATGCAATGGACATGAACTTGGACAAACTTTGGAAGACGGTGAGGGACAGGGAGGCCTGGGCGCTGTAGTTCATGGGGTCACAAAGAGTTGGACATAACTGGGCGGCTGAACAACAGCAAGACTCCATTCATTGTCTATTAATAACTCCCGTGCATGAGTGCATGCTTCAGTCCTGTCCGACTCTTTGTGACCCTGTGGACTGTAGCCTGCCGGGCTCTTCTGTCCGTGGGATTTCCCAGGCAAGAATACTGGAGTGGTTTGCCATTACCTCCTCCAGGGAATCTTCCTGACCCAGGGATTGAACCCACATCTCTGTGTCTCCTCCATTGGCAGATGAGTTCTTTACCACTATCGCCACCTGGGAAGCCCTGGATCCTGTGTCTAACAGTCCTCAAAATGTTTGGGTAGCCTTTCTTCCTAGTTTGGTTGTGTGAATAGATGTTCAAAGATCCTTTTGGAGAAGAACTATGGGAATCAGAAGAGTGAATACTTCCTTTGGTTTTGTAGAATCCTGTTTCCTGGGGATCTGGTCTCTTATTTAGTTAATGGGCTCTGAGTCATAAAAATGGGCCAGGGGTTATGATATTGGAATAACTGCCTCTAGTCTCCTGGGCATTCATATATAATTTCCTTAGTTGGTACAAACTGAGCTGTACCTTGTTGGCTGCCCACCAATTTTGCCTTTAGGTGCTTCATGTTTTATGAGCCAACTGTGTAAACTCTACGCATGGCAACCTCCTCCCTCTGACTCCCTCCAGCCTTGCCTCTCATTATGGTAACTGAATCCACCTAGCTCCTAATGGTTAAGGTTTGCCAACTTGCCTCTATGTTTGAAGTCCTTTCATCCCATTATATCAGCGAGCCTAGTTCTGTAATGGTCTTTCCCGCTGTCAGCCTTGGCCTAGGAGGACAGCGACCCCTAAGTTTCTCAGTGATGTTGGTGCCCCTCTCTCCAGCACATTCTTTAGAGTCTTCCCTTGGAACATAATCACCTTGTAGATTTTCTGACGTTTTTTAGTTTATCCACTCTAGCATCTCCACTCTTCTGAGAGTTTTAACTCACTTTTCCACCATCAACCATGGCAATTCTGGCATTTCAACCTCACTCAACAAGAGCATTGTTTTTTCCATTCTTGTGGCAGCTGTCTAGTTGCGGGCTTATACTATCTTTTAGGGGTCTTGCCAAGGTGTTAAATCTTTAATCCCAGCAGACGGTTTTCAAATCAACAAACTCTGATTTATCCAAACTTATATTCCAACCTCCTTGATTAAGCACCTCCAGAAGACGATTCTGAGTGTATTCTCCCAGCTCTTGCTGGTACACATCCTGAAACTCCGTGAAGGTATAGTTCCCTTTTTCCCCTTGTCAGCTTGTCTCCAGCTAGGTTATGTTGTGACTTAACTAAGCCTGTTTATAAGTGACCAGGAAAGGAGATGAGGGCGGATCTTGAGTGGGACACTTGTGGCCTTGCAGTAGAGAAGACTCTCATAATCTCCAGTCAATGTTGGAATGCAACTTTCTTTCTAAAATTGAAAGTTAGTTGCTTAATTGTATCCAACTGTTTGTGACCCTATGGACTGTAACCTGCGAGTCTTCTCTGTTCATGGAATGCTCTAGGCAAAAATACTGGAGTGGGTTGCCATTTCCTACTCCAGGGGATCTTTCTGACCCAGGGATCAAACCTGGGTCTCCTCCATTGGAGACAGAATTTTTATCATCTGAGCCACGAGGGAATGCTTAATAGGGTGGGTAGGCCACTTCTGCAGGCTCAGAAAGCTTAGGGGAATATGTAGATTCAGAATTTGGGGATGGGGATTAACCCAGCTGTTCCCATTTCTTATGTCAGGGTCCCATTTTATTTTACCAAACTTTGGGCTCAGCTATTCTGACAATTATATATATATATATATATATTTTAAAGATTTTTTTCACTGTGGACCATTTTTTAAGTCTTTATTGAATTTTTTACAGTGTTTTTTCATGTTTTGCTTTCTTGGCCATGAGGCATGTGGATCCCCGCTCCCTGACCAGGGTTTGAGCCCACATCATGGAACAACAGACTGGTTCCAAATAGGAAAAGGAGTACGTCAAGGCTGTATATTGTCACCCTGTTTATTTAACTTATATGCAGAGTACATCATGAGAAATGCTGGGCTGGAAGAAGCACAAGCTGGAATCAAGATTGCCGGGAGAAATATCAATAACCTCAGATATGCAGATGACATCACCCTTATGGCAGAAAGTGAAGAGGAACTAAAAAGCCTCTTGATGAAAGTGAAAGAGGAGAGTGAAAAAGTTGGCTTAAAGCTCAACATTTAGAAAACGAAGATCATGGCATCCGGTCCCATCACTTCATGGGAAATAGATGGGGAAACAGTAGAAACAGTGTCAGACTTTATTTTTCTGGGCTCCAAAATCACTGCAGATGGCAACTGCAGCCATGAAATTAAAAAACACTTACTCCTTGGAAGGAAAGTTATGACCAACCTAGATAGTATATTCAAAAGCAGAGACATTACTTTGCCAGCAAAGGTCCATCTTATCAAGGCTATGGTTTTTCCTGTGGTCATGTATGGATGTGAGAGTTGGACTGTGAAGAAGGCTGAGCGCCTAAGAATTGATGCTTTTGAACTGTGGTGTTGGAGAAGACTCTTGAGAGTCCCTTGGACTGCAAGGAGATCCAACCAGTCCATTCTGAAGGAGATCAGCCCTGGGATTTCTTTGGAGGGAATGATGCTGAAGCTGAAACTCCAGTACTTTGGCCACCTCATGCAAAGAGTTGACTCATTGGAAAAGACTCTGATGCTGGGAGGGATTGGGGGCAAGAGGAGAAGGGGATGACAGAGGATGAGATGGCTGGATGGCATCACTGACTCGATGGACATGAGTCTGAGTGAACTCTGGGAGTTGGTGATGGACAGGGAGGCCTGGCGTGCTGGGATTCATGGGGTCGCAAAGAGTCGGACATGACTGAGCCACTGATCTGATTTGATCTGATCTGATCTCCCTCTTTGGAAGGTTAAGTCCCAGTCATTGGGCCAGATGGAAGGTCCCTGACAATTATATCTTGGTCCTGGTCTTCAACTTTCTCTGCCCCCACACTGCAGGAAGTGACAGCCTCATTATATGCTACCAAGAAGGCCTTCTGGCTTTCATACCTAACTTGCAGCTGGGATTAATCCTCTCAGCTTTTTCTTGTATTTTTTTCAGAGTATCAGTGAAGTGTGAAAGTGAAAGTGTTAGTCACTCAGTGTCCGACTCTTTGTGACCCCATGGACTGTAGCCTGCCCTCCAGGATCCTCTATCCATGGGATTTTCCAGCAAGAATATTGGAGTGGTTGCCATTCCCTTCCCCAATCAGTGAAGCTTAATAAAAGCCAACGTTGGTTTTGTAATTACTGTGTTCAGTAGCTCAGTTGTGTCTCTTTTTGACTTCATGGACTGTAGCCTGCCGGTCTCCTCTACCCATGAAATTTTCCAGGCAAGAATACTGGAGTGGAGTGCCATTTCCTCCTCCAGGGCATCTCCCTGGCCCAGGGATCAAACCTGAGTCTCTTGCATCTCCTGCCCTGGCAGGTGGATTCTTTACCACTAGCGCCACCTGGGAAGCCCCTTGTAATTACTACGGGCACTGTATTTCTCAAACACTTGATATGCTGCAATAGTTAATGAGTCCCCTTTCTCTGGTATTCATCCCCATGCACTGCCAGTGTTTGTTTTTTGACTGGACTTGACTGCTATGTTGTGCCTGGGGCTAGAAGCGCTCCAGATTCCATCAGTGAGTGATGGGGTCTCTGCCCGCCAGATGGAAGGTGATGAAGTGAATCCGCTATCTATTGCCCTGCTTTCTTTTGACACTTGTGCTACTGACTGCTGAAGGTTGGGTTCCCTGGGATGCAGACTCTGAGATGGAGTTTAGCACATAGGAGGTTTCTTAAGGAAAACTGTTGGGAAGGGAAGGAAAAGAAGCAGAAGGACACAGAGGAAGAAACCAAGGTTGGAGGCAGGTCCAAGAACAGCCTCAGCTGAATTCTGATGATCTCTGGAGTTAAAAGGCTCTTCAGATTTATTTAGAACTGATGCAAGATGACTGGGTCTTTATACACCTGCATGGTCCAGACACTGGATGAGAGCTATCAGAAGAAACCTGTGTTTGGAAATTGTCTGCCAAGAGCACAGAGAAGTGGTGGGTCAGCAGTTCCTTTGCTGAAAGAGCATCTGTGTGGTGCAACTCAGTGTCCACCATGATGTCTAATCCAGAGATTCCTTTTATAAATTGAGGTATAATTGACATGTAACATTATATTAATTTCAGGTATACAACGTCATGATTTGGTATTTATATGCATGATCACCATAATAAATTTAGTTGACATCTGTTGCCACGATAGTTAAAAAAAATTTTTTTTCTTGTGATGAGAACAGAGATTATTAAGCTTTTAAACATGAAGAGCTATTATATTCCTTCTTACACGCAGTTCTTAAAAATTATTTATATGTTTATTTGGCTGAAATGAGGATCATGGTATCCAGTCCCATCACTTCATGGCAAATAGATGGGGAAACAGTGGAAACAGTGTCAGACTTTATTTTTTGGGGCTCCAAAATCACTGCAGATGGTGATTGCAGCCATGAAATTAAAAGACACTTACTCCTTGGAAGGAAAGTTATGACCAACCTAGATAGCATATTGAAAAGTAGAGACATTACTTTGCCAACAAAGGTCCGTCTAGTCAAGGCTATGGTTTTTCCTGTGGTCATGTATGGATGTGAGAGTTGGAATATAAAGAAAGCTGAGCACTGAAGAATTGATGCTTTTGAACTGTGGTATTGGAGAAGACTCTTGAGAGTCCCTTGGACTACAAGGAGATCCAACCAGTCCATGCTAAAGGAGATCAGTCCTGGGTGTTCATTGGAAGGACTGATGTTAAAGCTGAAACTCCAATACTTTGGCCACCTCATGAGAAGAGTTGACTCATTGGAAAAGACTGATGCTGGGAGGGATTGGGGGCAGGAGCAGAAGGGGACGACAGAGGATGAGATGGCTGGATGGCATCACTGACTCGATGGACGTGAGTCTGAGTGAATTCCGGGAGTTGGTGATAGACAGGGAGGCCTGGCGTGCGGTGATTCATGGGGTCGCAAAGAGTCGGACACGACTGAGCGACTGAACTGAACTGAACTGAACCTGTTTTCTGCAAGGGTTTTTTAAAAAAGAAATAAAACATTACAGAGAAAGTTGAAGTATCTTTTGATCAAATTTCCCTCCCCCACATCCCAGAAGCAACCACTGTCATGAATTTAGTGAGTAGACTGATATTTTAAGTATAGTGTTTTCGTCAACTATTTTACAGCTCCATTTCCCCCTGTTTCTAATTTACTGCTGTGTAGATCTGCAGATGAAATTTAAGGAAGCTGACCCTCTCAGAATTCTTTACCACTTTATTATTTGTGACTGGCTTCTCTTTCTATAGCACGCAAGTGAGGGGATTATTATCCAGGCTTTGGTGGGAAAGAACTACTTCTAGGAAGAGGCACTCTATAAATACCGCCCCCTCCCCTGACCCCTGGTCTGAGCAAAAACAATGCTATATTTATTCTATATTGTCCAACACCTTCACCATGAATGTTATCATCTAAAACTCAGTAGTTGTGTATTTCTAGGCTGTCATACCTGTAATTTTGGGGCTATAGGTATGTTGACACCACAGCATTTTGCCAGACAAAATGTGTCAACACTGGCCTGGCCAGCACTCCTGGTATCAATGTCTCTTTGTTTCTATATATGCATAGTACTGGCATGCAGTTCAACACACTTTATGCTACAGACTGAATGTCGTGTCCCTCCACCCCCAAATTCCTGTGATGAAATCTAATTCCCAACATGATGGTATTTGGAAGAAGGGACTTTGAGACGTGATTAGGTCATAAGGGTAGAGTCCTCCTGAGTGGGATTAGTGCTTTTTATAAACGAGACCCCGGAAGGTCCCTCATGTGAGGACGCAGTGAGTAGACAGCTGTCTACAAACCAACCAGGAAGTGAGGCTTCACTGGACATTGAATGTGCTGGTGCCTTGATCTTGGACTTACCAGACTCCAGAACTGTGAGAAATCAATTTCTGTTGCTTGCAAGCCACCCTGTCTATGGGATTCTGTTACAGCAACTCCAAACAATGAATACACTGTCGTAGTGATTCTCAGCTCTACCAGGTGCATAACTGGTAGAGTTATAACTGGTAGATAACTGGTAGATATCATAACTGGTAGATAACTCCTCCTTTTAAAATGTTTATAATGCCCCTCATCCTATATCCTTTATAGATAACCCACCTACTGTGCTGTGCTTAGTTGCTCAGTCATGTCTGACTCTTTGTGACCCCATGGACCATAGCCTGCCAGGCTCCTCTTTCCATGGGGATTCTCCAGGCAAGAATATTGGAGTGGGTTTTCATGCCCTCATCCAAGGGATCTTCCCAACCCAGGGATTGCACCCAGGTCTCTTGCATTGCAGGCAGATTCTTTACTGTCTGAGCCACCAGGGAAGCCAATACTGGAGTGGGTAGCCTACCCTTCTCCAGGGGATCTTCCTGACCCAGGAATTGAACTGGGGTCTCCTGCATTGCAGGCAGATTCTTTACCAGCTGAGTTACGAGGGAAGCCCAAACTACCTACATGAATCATTAAAAATTAATATAATGATCCAGCTATAGTACAAAAGGAAATAATATTTTCCAGTGTGTAAATGCTTGGATGTAATAATTAACATAGTCAGGTGATAGCCCCTGCTTGTCAATCATCATGAGTACAACAGCCACAAGTGTAGACTTGATCATGGTCATAAGCAGGGTAATTTTCAGAAATAATGACCAACTTTTGCTAGAGTTTCATACAAAACAAACTGCAGATCCCTCAAAAAGGTAAACATAGAATTACTGTTTGACCCAGCAATCCCACTCCTAGACACATATCCAAGAGAATGGAAAACAGGAACTCAACAAAATACCTGTACAGGAATGTTCCTAGCAGCACTCTTTACAGCAGCAAATGGTGGACACAACACATATATCTACCAGCAGATGAACACATAAGCAAAATATGGAATGCATATACAATGGAATATTATTCAGCCATAAAAAGGAACAAAGTAGTGAGGCTTGCTACAACATGGATGAACCTTGAAAACAGAAATTAAAACATGAAACCAAAGTATACATATTGTATGATTCCATTTACATGAGACAAAACATTCAGAAGGTAAATTTGTCAAGACACAACGCAGAATGCTTGTTGCCAGGGGTTGGAGGTAGCTGAGTGAGGGCTAGGAAGGGGCTGCTTAATGGGGACAGGGTTCTCTTCTGGGCAAATGAAATGTTTTGAAACTAGATAGGGGTGGTGATGCAAAACAATGTGAACATATATTCATGCCTTTAGTGCACTGAATTATATACTTTGAAGTAGCATAAATTGTTAATGTCTGTTATGTGAATTTCACGGCAGTGAATAACAAGCAAAGTGCAATCTTCCCTTGATTTACGTTAAGTGAATTTTCAGAGTTCAGTGAATATTAAAACTGTGCAAATAATGCTTGGTGTTTGTATGTAAATCCAAGTTAGGATCCAGGCTCAGATAAATCATAGGTAGGTTTTTCTCCTCCAGGATTGTCTGGTGGGGCAGTCAAATGTTTGGCAGAACAGCCCCATCCGTTACAGAAGGTCTGGAGTCTCCACGCTGGGATCCAGCATGCGCTGTACAGCAGAGGCCAGTGGCCCAGGGGCGAGTGACAGTGCCCCTTGTCTTTGTCCTTCCAGTGGCTGCTGTGGTCTGGGCGCCCTCAGTCCTCTTTGCTGCCTTGTGGTCCTGCTTGAGGAATCCCCATGAGAGCTGTGGGACAGCGTTAAAGGCCTTATAGCCTCTCCTCATTTAAAAGATAAAGCCTCAAAAGGGAGGGGTTATGTGTATACCTGTAGCTGATTCATGTGGAAGTTTGACAGAGAACAACAAAATTCTGTAAAGCAATTATCCTTCAATTAAAAAAAAAAAGACAAAGCCAGTACTTCATTCCCACAGTGACAATCCTGATGCTGTTAGCAGACCCTTGGCTTTGGGACCTTGTGGCATTTTGTTTTTGTTTTCCAAAGTACTAGTGCCAAAGCCAGGGTGCTTAAATATGCTATTTCTTTGTTTCCATCTTTCCTTAGCGGTGGGGAAGATGCTACACTAAAGCTATATGGCCTGATCAGGCTGCCTAGTTTCATAGAAACCAAGGTCTCTGCATTTCCTGCTTCACCTCCCCAAAGGCAACTTTTCAGCCAGCCTTTCTCTGGTGTCAGCTGCAAGGCAGCCACTGACAGCTGGGTTCTGGGAATACCTCCCTGTTTAACCCACAGACCCTTGGAGAAGAATCTCCAAAATGGAGGTGGTAGGAGAGAGAATGGCCTGGAATCTGGAGGGTGTGACTGGTTAGCTCAGGCATACCTTCAGGAATACGCTCTTGTTTGTTTCCTTTCAATCAAAAAAGGTACACGCACCCCAGTGTTCATTGCAGTTGTATTTACAATAGCCAGGACACAGAAACAACCTAGCTGTCCATCAACAGAGAAATGGATAAAGAAGGTGTGGCACACATATACAATGGAACATTACTCAACCAGAAAAAGAATGATATTGGGTTATTTGTAGAGATGTGGATGGACCCAGAGTCTGTCATACAGAGTGAAGTAAATCAGAAAGAGAAAAATACCTTATATCAATACATATATATGGAATCTAGAAAAATGGCACAGATGAATCTATTTTGTGGTTGTTCAGTAGCTAAGTCCTATCCAATTCTTTTCAACTCCATCAACTGCAGCCTGCCAGACTCCTTTGTCCTTCACTATCTCTCAGAGTTTGCTCAAACTCGTATCTATTGAGCTAGTGATGCTATCTTACCATCCTCTGTTGCCCTCTTCTCCCCCTGCCCTCACTCTTTTCCAGTGTCAGGGTCTTTTCCAATGAGTCGGCTCTTCGCGTCAAGGGGCCAAAGTATTGGAGCTTCAACATCAATCCTTCCAATGAATAATCATGGTTGATTTATTTTAGGATTGACTAGTTTGATTTCCTTACTGTCCAAGGAACTCTCAAGAGTCTTCTCCAGCACCACAATTCCAAAACAACAGTTCTTCGGTGCTCAGCCTTCTTTATCGTCCAATTCTTACAGCTGTCCTAGACTACTGAAAAAACCATAGCTTTGACTATATGAACCTTTGTCGGCAAAGTGATGTCCCTGCCCTTGAATACGCTCTCTAGGTTTGTCATAGCTTTCCTTCCAAGGAGCAACTTGCAGGAAAGAAATAAAGACGCAGGTGAGAGAAAGGACATGTGGACGCAGTGGGAAAAGGGGAGAGTGGGATGAGCTGGGAGAGTAGCATTGGCATATATACACTGCCATGCGTAAGATAGCTAGCTAGCTGGAAGCTGCTGTATAACACAGGGAGCTCAGCGTGGCGCTCTGTGATGACCTAGAGGGGTGGGATGGGGCAGTAGGGAATGGGAAGGAGGTTCAAGAGGAAGGGGATATATGTATACATATGGCTGATTAACTTTGTGGTACAGCAGAAACTAACACAACATTGTAAAGAGACTATACCCCAATAAAATATGAAAGACCCGCACTGCATCTCTAACTGCACATCTGAGGGGCCCTGGGAAGGGTTAGGCTTGGAGGGCTTGGGCACAGGAGTGCCTCTTAAGGACACTGGTCTTGTCTTGTTTCCCTGGGGCCAGGCCAGGGGGCCCCTGGGGTTGTGGAGAGGATTCAGGCAAGAGGGAGGGTGGGGAGAGAGGACTCCAACTCAGTCCCAAGCCTGCCACTCAGAGAGTGAGAGGGAGGAACCTGGAAAGACCACAACCAACATCTGGGAGTGATTTCCTCTGTCTGTCAAAACTTATCCACGTCTCTCATGTTTTTACTCTGCGCCCAGTTCTGTGCCTCTTGCCATCATTTCCTTCAGATGTTTACCAGGAGCTCTAGGCCAGCCACGTGGCGGCAGCCTTGTTTGTTTTTATTTAGTTCATATGAATTTGAGTTGTTTTGTGTATAAAAAGAGCCAAATGAACATTAACTGCTAACTATTTGTAACCCACAAAGTGCACATTCAAGCTTTGTTAGGCTGCACACTTCCTCGGTGGGAACAGACCATGTGGGGCGCTGCTTCATTCGCTTGCATCATTTCATGCGTACCTGGCTTACACTCTGCCTAGGTAGGACTGTTTCATGAGAAAACATCACAGGCCCCCTGGTCATCCCTCTATTGCCTGATGTCTAGGAGGTACCAAATTTCCTTTTATGTAAATAACAATTTTCTAACCTTTCCTATCACACTTTTTAGGTCTATTCCTCCCAAAGAATTGCCAAGTTAAAGGATATGAACTGTGCTGCTCTATTTACATGCTCCCAAATTATTCCAGAAGGATGGGCCCATTATTCACAGCCCTCTGGGAACCAGGATACCTCTCTAACTGTCATCGTTTAATCATTCATCCAGTACAAGTGTTTGCTGAGCATCACATCAAAGCGTGGGGAATGGTGGCAGACTAGAGGTGTGCCCTGGTCCTTGGCTCTGAGGTTCTCCCACTCTCTGCAATGGTTTCTCAAGCTCTGGTCCCAGATCACCACATTGGAATCCCCTGGGGTGGGTACTTATCAAAAACGGAGTTTCCTAGCACTCACCCCTACTACTCAATCAGAGTCCCTAGATCCAGAGACTGGCACTGTAGATAAAATTCCCTGATGTGCATTTCGTGTGAGCACCGCTGAGCTGATGGAAATGAGCAAAAATTCCCTTCTGCTGAGAAACAAACACGAAGGGCCCAGGATGGAACGTGGGAGACAGGGTTGATGGATCGGCTGGAGCAGGGAGATGACAGAACTGTGCAGGCCTTCTTGCCAGAATGTCACCTCCTGCAGGACCCAGACAAAGCCACTGAGAGCTGAGGGCAGGCTGTGACGAATGAGCCAATTGGGTTGATCATTTTATGCTGCAGCTGGGTAGGTCCCTCCCATGGGTGGAGCAGCCTGGGCCACAGAGCAGGATTAGAGCATTTTCTGGTGTCGAGATCACTGTTTCAAATTAGTTGAGTGAAGCCAAGTGGCGCTGGGGAGGTGGAACATGTGGCTCTGCTCAGAGAGAGTTGTGTGGGGTGTGAGCGGCCACCCATTCTCTGTGCCCCTCTCCACCGTTGCACGTAGTGGACTGGCCAGTCAGTCCAGGAGCACTGCCGTGTGGGTTGAGATCGAGAGATGGAGAGAGAGGCGGCAGCTGAGCAATTATCGGGCTGCTCTGCCAACTCAGGGGAAATGTCCAGGCTTCACCATGTAAACTGGGGCAGAGGGCTCTGACCAGCTGTGCGGGAGTGGCTTGGACATGCCACCGAGCAGGATGGGCAGGGCTAATGTGAGCTGTGGCTCTGGGACAAAGGAGATATAAACCTCCAAGTGTCCAGTGTGGGGCCCCAGGAATTGTCCCAGGCTGTGACAGCCAGTGAGAGTTGGGCCATAAAGAAGGCTGATGCTTTCAAACCGTGGTGTTGGAGAAGACTCTTGAGAACCCCTTGAACAGCAAGGAGATCAAACCAGTTAATCCTAAAGGAAATTAACCCTCAATATTCATTGGAAGGATTGATGCTGAAGCTGAATCTCCAATACTTTGGCCACGTGATATGAAGAGTCGACTCATTGGAAAAGACCCTGATGCTGGGAAAGATTGAGGGCAGGAGAAGGGGATGACAGAGAATGAGATGATTGGATGGCATCACTGACTCAGTGGACATGAGATTGGGAGATAGATCATCTGGGAGATGATGAAGGACAGGGAAGTCTGGTGTGCTGTAGTCCATGGGGTCGCAAAGAGTCAGACATGACTGAGCTACTGAACAGCAACAAGTGACAGCCAGTGGCCCAAACTGATATGTGCTTAGCTTTCTTCAGATAAGGCTGACTCCCTAAATGACTTGGCAACTTGGAGACATGGTGTTTCCCATGGTGCACAGCTTCTGAGCTGACCAGACACACACGTCCACGATTCTTTGGGAGTTTTTTTTTTTTTTTTTGGATGCTGCTGTTGAGGGGTGAGCCTGGTCTCCCTGGTAGACCCAGCTTTTGTTTATTTGGAACTGTCTCCTTGAGGTGATACAGGTTTGTGTCCCCAAACCAAAAGCAGGTGGGGGCCTTATTGCCTTGCTCTCAATAGATTCCAGCATTCCTTTTGCATGGCTAGCATGCAGTGAGCTGTGTTTCTGATTTTACCCAGATTAGCAGTTGGTCCAGCATCCATTTTCATTAAAGCCTGAATCACCCACCACACATGGTACAGTTTGAGTTCCAGTTTGGAGATGCTCCATGTCTGCCTGTATCGCTTCATTCAAGACAACGAAAATCAATTATTTTTTTCTGGCCCGACCCCATGGTCTGATCACGTAAGGGCAAAGTAGTCAATCCAGCAGAGGCTGTGGTCTTTAGATGTCAAAGTGACTTCTGGGGGCACAGAGAGGAAGGCTTCCAGGCATATAATTCCCCGGAGCCTTTCCACTGAACACTGAAATCTGCTCACATCATCTCATCAGGGGCATCTCACATTTTCCAGCTACTTGCGGTGGTGGTGGGGATGAGCCTAGCTATAGAAAGAGCATGCCAGCACACAGGGAAGTATCTGTGACCTCATTCATATGAACTCAGACTGCTCACCATCTGTGCCGGGAAATAGAGGATGTGTGTGTGTGTGTGTGTGTGTGTGTGTGTGTACACATGCACGCACACAAGTGTATGTTTCCTCAAAGAGCACAACTGCAGTGTTCGGTTGAAAAGTAGAGTTCACAAAATCCACTGGGGCAGAACATCTCATGATCAGTAGTGATGCAGTATT
The DNA here is from genome assembly GCF_002263795.3 of Bos taurus. Taxonomy (NCBI): domain Eukaryota; kingdom Metazoa; phylum Chordata; class Mammalia; order Artiodactyla; family Bovidae; genus Bos; species Bos taurus. Next base: position 94,235,313 of record NC_037329.1, on the reverse strand, counting down.
TGGTGTCTGCTTGAAAAGAATCATTAATTGTAAGTCATCAAAAAGAGAACAGAGGGGAGAGCAGACACTTCCCACCCTGGAATCTCTCACTGTTGTCTTTCACAGGAACACAGTTTCTCACGCAGAAAAATCTGTTTTCAGTTGGACTGAGAAACGGCCCCTTGAGTCATACATGTCTGTCTATGTGTGAGGCTTTTCACAGTTGACAAAGCATTTTTGCTAAGTTTTCTCATTTGAACCTGCCCACGGGGGTGGAGCGGCTCATCCAAGACCGCACAGCTATAAGATGGCACAGTGAGCCGGCCTCCGGCTGGAGGAGTCCTGGTTCAGGCTGGGGGAGGGCGACTGGAGTTCTAAGACGGCTGTGGCTGTGGAGAGCCTGTTGAACTTGATATAGGAGACATCCATAGTTTATGTCTTGCCTTGTACTTAACTCTAGGGAAAACTTCAGCCTCATTTTCCCTGCTGGGTTGAAGGTGGTGACCAGACCTATCTCAGCCAGCAAAAATGGTCAAATGAGCTTTCTTCTTCTTCTTTTTTTTTTTTTAAATTGAGAGACAATTTAAATGACTAAATTTAAATAAGTAATTTTAAGTTTAAAATTTTATTTATTTATTTTTGGCTGTGCTGGGTCTCTGTTGCTGTGCGTGGGCTTTTCTAGGTGTGGCAAGCAGGGCCTGGTCTCTAGTTGCGGTGCACGGGCTTCTCATTTCAGCGGCTTCTCTTGTTGTGGAACGTGGGCTCTAGGGCATATGGGCTAAGTAATTGCAACTCCTGGGCTCCAGAGCACAGGTTCAGTAGTTGCGGTGCTACTGCTGCTGCTAAGTCGCTTCAGTTGTGTCCGACTCTGTGCGACCCCATGGACGGCAGCCCATCAGGCTCCCCCGTCCCTGGGATTCTCCAGGCAAGAACACTGGAGTGGGTTGCCATTTCCTTGTGGTGCACATGGGCTTAGTTGCCTCGAGGCAGGTGGGATCTTCCCAGAACAGGGGTGAACCGGTGTTCTCTGCCTTGCAAGGCAGATTCTTAACTACCTGGACCACCAGGGAAGCCCTGAGCTTTCTTATTCTATAGAATAGGACAAAGTGTGCAAATATCAAAATAACAGAAAAGGGAGTCCTGGAATAGTTTTTAGGTGCAACCACTCATTTGCCTCAGTACACTCAGGGTGAGTCTGTTTCACCTCCCCCAAAAGTGGGTCCCTTGGACAGCAAGGAGATCAAACCAGTCACTCCTAAAGGAAATCAACCCTGAATAATCATCGTAAGGACTGATGCTGAATCTGAGGCCCTAATACTTTGGCCACCTGAAACGAAGAACCAACTCACTGGAAAGGACCCTGATGTTGGGAAAGATCGAGGGCAGGAGGAGAAGGGGGCAACAAAGGATGAGATGGTTGGATGGCATCACTGACTCAATGGACATGAGTTTGAGAATACTCTGGGAGATAGTGAAGGACAGGGAAGACTGTCATGCCGCAGTCCACTGGGTCACAAAGAATTGAACTCGACTTAGCGACTGAAGAACATCAACAAAGGTGGGTCATAGCCACAACACTTATTAGCCCCCTACAAGCAGGAACGACCTCTGCTGAGCAGCCAAAACCAAGTATCAGCAGATTTGCTTCAGTGAGGATCTTTCTTGGTTTCTGTGTGATTATTGCCATCTCTGGGACACAAGAGTCATCCTCAGAATCACGAAAGTTAATAATATTAATATTAATATGAAGTAAGGGCCTTTGTAGACTCAATGTTTCATTGTTTCCATGCATTTTGGTATTAAATGAATAAGTAATGTGACTTACACCTAAACTATTGAAATCTGAAAGTCAGCATCTGTTCTTTTTAAGTCAACAACTTGAGCTTATTATTAATATTATTATTATTATTAAAGGCTACAGACGTAGTCTTTTCCCGTGCTTCAGTCAGGAATGTAATCTTAATTTGCCACTATCTGCCAATCCCTGAGCTATATTACTGGTTTCCTATTTGTACGAGTGGTCAATGCCTATTGTATCTGGACATGATGCAAAAGCTAATATTGCTAAGAATATCAGCGAGTGAACCTTGCCATTTCTTTGTTTGCTTTGCAAATACATGAAATTTGTACCAACAATCTTCCCTATATTTCCCCAAATTTCCATGTGTGAAACTGAGTTGATTTAATAAAATAGACCAAAGGCTGGGTCACCTTTTTTCTTCGTGCCTGGCTGAACTGACCACAGTGCACCTCAGAGGCAACTAGCCATGCAAGATGGAGAACACTCGACTGCAAGAGCAAGCCGAACTTCAGAGCATCGACTTCCCCACTGTTACCTCTGACTGGGAGCTCCTCCGCGGGCGAGAGGCGCAGCCCCCCTTCACACACAATCAGCACCAGCTGTAGTCCAATTAAACTCAACAGTGAACAGGTGTTCACTGTAATGACTTCCACACAAAAGCACGCTTCCATTTAGTACTCTTTACATCCGACACACTCGCAGCCCCACTGAAAGGGAGTAGTAGGAAACGAGATGGAATTCAGTGGAGGGAAAACAGCAACCCACAAAGTCACCCGTAATCAGCATCAGAAGCCCCAATTAGCCTCAACATTTCACAGGTGTCCGCAGGAGGATTTTTTTTTTTTTTTTTTTTTTTGCAGAGCCTACTCGTCAATTGTCCCTTAAGAAGTTCTTTGAAAACATTTTGAAGTTTTTCAGATTCAGGCAGCTCACTCATATTACCATCCCAGTACTGTTATTACCACTATTTCATGGCTTTCAGGAGTCTACCCTGCTAGACATGCATGGGCAGAAATATTAATTACATTCATGTAAATCCTTAAAATGTGTTTGGCCCATTGCATCCCCATCCCCCCATTTTTTTTTTTTTTTTTTTTACATCTGGTGCCTCTGCTGTATTTGAAATAGAGAAATCTAGAGAGCACTTCTTGGGGTAAGACGCCTGGAAGGCTTACTGTGTGCATGTGCGCTCAGTCACTCACGCGGATCTAACTCTTTGAGACCCCAAGGACTGTAGCCCCCCAGGCTCCTCTGCCCATGGGATTATCCCAGCAAGAATTTCGGAGTGGGTTGCCGTTTCCTCCTCCCGGAGGAATCGAACCCTCATCTCCTGTATCTCCTCCATTAGCAGGTGGATTCTTTACCACTGAACCACGGAGAGAAGTTGTTATTCGTACTGTATTTCAACCAGTTATTGAATGTCCACGGTGTGCATTTCTGTGGAAGAGAGGAATGCCAGAGGGAAATGTTCACACTCCCGTGACTTGAAGCCCTTTTCGGATTGGTTGGCAGCTCAGGACCCAATCAGTGTCTGACTCAGACACTGTGACAGTCATCTCAGGCTTGATGAAGGATGACTGGTTACCAGGGCACTCCAGTAAATGAGGTTATGGCACTCTTTCTCCAGATCCCTCATCCCACAGGTTGGTGACCATTTAGCACCAGTGATGCTGCTGGAGTTGGTACCTTCTTTGACTTTGTATTTACTGGAATCGGTCACCTCTGAGGATAGAGGAGAAAAGGGGTGAGCAGGTCTGAGGTGGGGACTTTAGAATTCTGCTTCTCAACTCAGCTAAGGAGTAAGGCACACTCCTAAATGTACCATAGTCCATGGTAATGGAAGGTATTTTTTTCTTTTGTCAGAAACAATTTGAAAACTCACACCAGTAGGAAATCTGGGTCAGACTAATCCCAGATGAGGAGCAAATGTTGGTGAGGGTTCCAGTTGATATAATCACATTGGAAAACCAGTGGATTTCTGTAACTGAAACTAAACCTATGGCCAGACAATCTTATTCTCAGTTGTAATCCCAACAGAAACTCTGGTAGGCAGACACCAATATGGCCCCTAGTGACCCTCACCTCCTGGGTTTTATGCCTTTGTGTAGTCCCCTCCCCCAGAGGGTCGATGGGACCTGTGATCTTCTCCTAAGCAATAGAATACAACCACTGTGATGGAATATGACTTATATGATTATCACACGTAAAATTGTAATTTGTGTCTTGCTAGCAGACTCTCTCTTGCTTTCTTGGCTTGCATGCTTTGATGCCGGAGAGGACTACATGGTGAGGAACTAAATGTAGCCTATGGCCAATAGCCAACTAGGAACTGAGTCCAGTGGTCTTCCAGAAACTGAATTCTGCCAACCACAGTGGGAGCATCAAAGCAAATCCTTCCCCAGTTAACACTTCAAGTGAGACCCTAGCCCTGGATGAAACCTTGAGTGCAGCCTTGTTAGAGGACCTGAAACTGAGGACCTAGCTAAGCTGTGTTCAGACTCCTAACCCCAGAAACTGTGAGATAGTATGTATGGTTTGAGTTTTGTGGTACTTAGTTACACAGTAATAGATAACAAATGGGGCTTCCCTGGTGGCTCAGATGGCAAAGGAGACCTGGGTTTGATCCCTGGGTCAGGAAGATCCCTTGGAGAAGGGTATGGCTACCCATTCCACTATTCTTGCCTGGAGAATTCCATGGACAGAGGAGCCTGGGGAGCTACAGTCCATGGGGTCACAAAGAGTCAGATATGACTGAGCAACTAACAAATAGATAACAAATACAGAAATGCTTACAAATGTGCGTCCAAGAACATGCCAAAGAGTTTTCATGGTAGCATTCTTCATAATACCAAAATGAGTAATAACTCAAAAGTCCATGGGCAATAAGATGGATGAATGCATTGTGGTATGTTCAGAGAGTGGACCACTGTAAGTTACGATAAAAGAACCAACCCTAGTTGCATGCAACCCCATAGAGGAGTCTCACAAGTAGTTGAGTGAAAAAGCCAGACACAAAAGAGTACATACTGTACAATTCAATTACATAAAGCTGTAAAATGGGCAAAACTAATGTATCATCCTGTTTGAAGCTTAGGATGGTGGTTATTTTGGGGATAGGTTGTGACAGGGAAGGGACATAGGGAAGCTTTTGAGATGTTGGTAAATGTTCTGTTTATTAATCCGGGAGGTAGTTACAAGGCTGTTTTGCACACATTTCTGTATTTATGCTGCAACTTCAAAAGTTAAAAGAAAAAAACATTTCTGTTCCAGCAGGTAATCTTTTCAGCTTAGGATATAAATAGATGTGTGGTTAGAGGGGTGCTTTCTGTGTGTAGGCACAGTATCATTGTACCCCAAGAAAAGAGAGCACTGATTTCAAATGACTCAGAATGGAGGAGGTAAACTGAGCTGCAGAGAGGCTCGGAGAGTAGAGTGAGTTGCAGAAGTCAAGTTTTCCATTATCATCAGAGCTGCAACTGCCGAGCAGGTCTGTTGTGTAGATTCTGGTTCTATGGGAAGGTAATCTGGCTGTGGAGTGTCCTTCGTGGTTCTTCATGCCCGAGTCCCTCTCTTCACCACTCTGTGCGATTAATGATGCAAACTCAGTTAAAGAAAATGACTTCCCCAGGCTGCCTGGTAACCAGCTCAGTCAGGTGCCTTAAACAGGCCTATGCCCAACAAGGAGGAGCCTTCTGGTGCCTCTGTTGTCAAGTTTCCATCCTTGACTTCCCTGGTAGTCCGGTGGTTTAGAATCTGCCTCGCAACGCAGGAGATGCAGGTTCGGGCCCTTGTGGGTGAACTAAGATCCCACACACCTCAGAGTGACTAAGCCCACAATGAAAGATTCCACGTGCCTCAACTAGGGCCCAATGCACCCCAAATTAAATAAATATACTTTTTTTAAAAAAAGCTTCCATCTTGCTCCCTTTCACCTGGCCCTTCCCTTCCATTTGTTTGCAGTCCTGTTTCTAGCACCATGGCTAGTGATCTTTACCTGATCTTCTACTCACTGTCTCATTCTCACCCAGGGCAACTGAAACTCAATACCCTTCCCTGGCACTGAACTTGGCAACCTTTCTTGGCTTTGGTTGGGACTCATCTTTCTGCGTGTATTTCTGCCAGCAGCTCTGGGTTACAACCTTGACTGGGAAGCCTGTTGCAAAAGAGGAGAGAAGCATTTTTTTTCTTCAAAGATCTACTAATATCCAATCTCTCCATGTTCCAAATTAGTTTTAAAATTCCACTTTAGAAAAACATCAGCTGGTGTAGGCAGAGATGCATAAACTTTCTGTCTTTTCCTGTTTCCTCCTCTTCCAAGCTCTGAGCACTAGATTATAAAATGAATACAATGGATGAGGCCAGTCATACACATATGTACCTTAGAGACAAAATATCTATAAGCAGAACGCAGAGGGTGAATGTGGTGGCAGTTACCGTATGGATGGTATGAATATGTCTAGAGAAAGGAAGTGCCCATCAGAAGCGGACTTGGTGAGCATAGAACTTAGAGGACAGAACAGGGGCATCTCTGAGAAGCTGGTATGAATTCCAGGGGTGTGGCCTCTCAGATGGCTCAGTGGTAAAGAATCTGCCTGCCAGTGCTGGAGCTGGGGGTTCATTTCTTGGGTTGGGAAGACCCCCCTGGAGGAGGAAGTGGCAATATACTCCAGTATGCTTGCCGGGACAATCCCATGGACAGAGGAGTCTAGTGCGCTACAATCCACGGGGTTGGAAAGAGTCGGACACGACTGAGAACATGTATGGGGATGGCTTCATCAGACCCCAGCTGCCTGATGCTGTTAAGCTTTTGAGCCATCCAGCTAAACTGTCTTTGCTCTGATTCCAAGCTCGATAAGGAGATTTTGGATTGTAATAGACTTCCTGGGTAGATCTTCTTCAGGGAGAAAAAGTGCTGGAGAGAAAAGTGTGAACATTTGATCTTTCTGATGGCTGCACATCCCTTTGTCAACAGAAGTATTGATGGTTTGGTGAGAAATTTTGGTGTTTTGAGAATTTAATTCACATAAGGCGGCCCTCCCAAGTCAGGCAAATCTTGGAACACTAACAAGATTGAATTTTTGGACCTGTAAGTTTTCTGGCCAGACTTCGGACCGTGAAAAATTCATTAAGATAATGCCACTTTGGAAGGGTTCTTGGTAGATGGCCAGCCAGCCATTTCCTGGTAATTTTCAACATGGCTTTGGGCCCACTTTCAAAATCCTGTTGGTATCTAACTGGATTGGGGGGAAGGGAAGGAGTGAGCAGAGAGAAGAGGAGGTGAAATGGGGTAGTCCATTCAATTTGGTTTTCTTTGGAGCTACAAATGGGATCTTATTAAAGATGGATTACTAATGTGTGTCTTAAATGGGGGTAGATACCTTTCTGGGAGTATGTGGCAATGTCTTTGGGATGAATAAAATATGGGATAAAATTCAGCACATCTTTCAAGAGCATTAACTTTTCTCTCTGATTTGGGGAGGTAGAGAAGTTAAGACATTAACTAATGAGGTGAAGACTGACTAGTGTACCCAAGAGTTTCTGGGTAACTAGGGACTATATTTCCTAGATCCTCTTGCATTTAAATGGGGTCACATGATGAATTCTTGCTCCTGGAATGTGGGAAAGAATGGCTGTCAATTCTAGGCTCAAGTAATTAAGAAGTAGTCTCTTTCCCCATCTGAATAGAGATAACCTGGAGGCCCTGAACGAAGGTAGAGACACAAGACCAAGGGGTGGACTATCTACCCACAAGCCACAATCACACAGACTTCCAGTGAGTGCAACATACATTTCTAAAAAGTCACTGACGGTTTGGGCCTGATCTCTTCTAACAAAGAACATTACTCTAATAGAACCGATATATGAATGTTTCTGTGTGAAAGCAGTCCTATGATAGCCTGTAAACTTTACATGAATTCTTAAGTTAATGCTGAGACATTTTTTAAAAACTTTTGAGATTTTATTTTATTTTTTTAAATATGTATTTATTTGTTTGGCTGCACCAGGTTTTAGTTGCATCTAGTTCCCTGACCAGGGATAGAACCCAGGCATTGAGAGTGCGAACTAGCCACTGGACCACCAGGCAGATCCCCAAACTGAGATTTCAAAGACACATTTTGCTCATGGTGGGCTGTTGGCACTTTCCCTGGGTGCCCAGAGAGTGAGCCATTCATTCTTCACTGATGTTGGAGGAACTTGAAGAGAAAGTTTGACAAGGACCTGGCAAATTCATGGAATGGGAGAGGATTCTTCATCCTTCAGACTGCAGAATCTGTAGTAAATGCTCACTCAAGGCAAGACCGAAGAAGGCAAAGTTAGATTTCAGACGGTCTTTCTTCAGTCCCTTACCCTCACACCTGTATGGCTCATACTGTCCATCAGAAGTTTGTGCCCTGACCTGTTTTCCAGGCAAAATCTTCATGTTCTGTACCCTTCCTAACTTCTGAATCCCCATCCCAGCTTATATTCCCTTAGGGGCCTGCTCACTGATGGCCAAAGAATTCAGACTAAGAGGCCAAGATAGCATACGTATGGCACCCTTCACACTAGGGGCTTCCCAGGTGGCGCTAGTGATAAAGAACCCTCCTGCCAATGTGGGAGACGTGAGAGATGTGGGCTCATCCCCTTGGCTGGGAAGATACCCCGAAGAAGAGCACTGCAACCCACTCCAGTATTCTTGCCTGAGAAACCCCATGGACAGAGGAACCTGGCGGGCTACAGTCCATGGGGTCACAGAGTTGGACAGGACTGAAGCGACTTAGTGCACGCACATTGTGCTTCATACTGAACCCTTTTCCACATCCACACGTCCATCAGTGATTCCTCAGAATGCTGCTTTCTGTTGAGCCAGGTGGAGTTACAGAGCCTTCTCAGGACAGACCTCCAGGCAGCTCCTGTGAGTCTATTGGTGCTGGCTCTGGAATTGAATTGGACTTGCCGTCCTGAATGAATGATAGATCATAGTGGCTTCATGGATTATAGCTCTCAGACAATATTTGCCTTTCAACACAGTTTTCATTACTCCATTAACCCAAAAGAGGGATCTGGAAATTTCCCGCACTGTGGCAGCTCTAGAAGGAGTGAGAGATCTGGGGCAGGGGACCATTTTTCCATTGCTCCTCAAATTACATCACTAACCTGCTGCCTGCTTCAATTCAATTCAATCCAACAGATACTTACTTCACTTACAGTAAAGCAGGCTTTGTCTAGGAAGTCACATTTAACTCTATCACCAGCAAGTTTTTATTGAGGACCTGCTGTGTACATTATAACAAACTAGGTGTTCAGGTGTTTCTTTTGTGATTATATTGACTTTTAATCACCATAAAGAGAAGCTCTGTGGTCTCTCCTTCTCCCCCTGCCTCTCCCTCTTCCACTCTCTCTCTCCCTCCCCATTTTACATCCTGGGATGCTGTCTTGCTGTCAAGGCCACTTGGGGCTGTTTGGGCTGCAGTCAGAAGCGCTCTCATTGCCCTTCCCAAGCATGCTGAGCGGGGGGACAGGGTTCTCCCTCCTTCTCCCCTCCCCAGTTTTCCTTAGCCATGACATTCTGACAAGGCCACAGCTCTCTCTGCAGAGACCCTACCATCTCTAACAGTGGCTGATCAGATGTTATTGGTCACTGCCTTCTTCAGGGCTGTTTCACTGAAGTGCTGCTAGGGCAAGGAGAGCATGTTTTAAAGCCTTTCCTTTCTTTTTTCCTGGGGAGGGGACTTTAAGGGGCAGTATCTCTTTCCCACCTGCCCATTCCGCGTTGTGGTCCAGACTGGTCAGGGCAGGTCCATCCCGTCCCCTCAGTGAGAAGTGTCTAACTAGATGACCTTGGCTGCCAGTAGAGCTGCAGCTCTCCCAGCAGTTGCAGTTAGGAGAGATGGGAGGGGGCCACCTGCCAGACTCAGGGTTGGAGGTATGACTCCAGGTGATGGCTATGTGCACGGACCCAGCTACTAATGCTTCCATTTAAGCTTTGAAAAGTTAGAAAGACATGGCTAGGTGTGTGTGTGTGTGTGTGTGCGTGTGTTAGTGACTCAGTCGTGTCCAGCTCTTCGTAAACCCATAGACTGTAGCCCACCAGGCTCCTCTGTCTATGGGTTTTCCCAGGCAAGAATACTGGAGTTGGATGCCATTTCCTTCTCCAGAGAATCTTCCTGAAAGTGAAAGTGAAGTCGCTCAGTCGTGTCCGACTCTTTGTGACCCCATGGACAGAAGCCTACCAGGCTCTGCCGTCCATGGGATTTTCCAGGCAAGAATACTGGAGTGGGCTGCCATTTCCTTCTCCAGGGGATCTTCCCAACCCAGGGATTGAACCCGGGTCTTCTGCATTGCAGACAGACGCTTTACCATCTGAGCCACCAGGGAAGGGATCAAACGCAGGTCTCCTGCATTGCAGGCAGAGTCTTGACCATCTGAGCCACTAGGGAAGCCCCAATGGCTAGGTGGGCAGTGGGCAAATCTCAGCTTCTCCCAGCTGGGGCTATCTGTTGGGTTTCCATAAGGCTGGGTTGTGAGGGGAATGGGGCTTTGGTGCCCACCATGCTAGCTGTGGACACAGTGGGAAGGGCTGCAAACATATGATTAGTTAATGAAAACTTCCATTCTGCAGAAAACAGCCAAATCTGTGGAAGGGTGGCAGCTGCTACATTGAGCAGAAGCCCTAGGAAAGCTCTAAAGTTGTGGATTCTGCATATTTTCCTCACCCCTACCTAGGAGGCCGGCACAGAGCAGTCATCACAGGACTTTTCTGGAGGCATCAGGAAGCCAGGGATGGTGATTTGTTTAGATTTGTCTGCATCGTCGAGGCTGCCAAATCACTCAGACAGCTGCAGTCAGTTGCTCTCTTCATGCTGTTCAGTCCACGCCGTGTATTTTATCAGCCGCATCTCTGCTCCACCTTGGATGTCTTGGGAAATCATCATAGCTTAATAGAGAGTCAGAGTCCTAAATGTGTTCCTTTTCCGCAACATTGCTACGTTTGTTCAACTGTATCATTAGCTGGCAGATGATAACAGACCATGGCTCCATCCTTTTTCCAGCTTGGGCATTTGTTTATTGAATCCACATAGGAGAAGAATAGGCTGTGTGTGTCATCTCAGTCCACGCCTCAAACACACCTCTTTCCAGAAGTGGTGGTGATGGGAGTGAGAAATCCAATTATGTGCAGGCTAGGAATTTGATGTGATAGGAATTTTGTGGGCAGCCTAATATTTTTTGCCCAGAATTCCTCTGGATAAAAGCAAAACACTTTTTTCCCCCTGAATCATTCTTTTTGGTCAGTTTGCTAGTAGGTTTGGGATGAAGTTAAGAGCTGGTCTTGCTGTTTTTCTCATTTTTGTACAGTGTCAATCTGCAATGATCCTGGAGCCCATGACTATTTCTAGGAAGGAGGCAGCAACACTGGCAGAGAGTGGAGCTTGGAAGTCAGGTGGTAACAATGAATTTTATGGGTTTCCCTTACTTGACCATCAATTCAGGTTAGTTGAATCATAGACTCTTACCACTGAGTGGAATCTTTGAAATAGTTGATTTCAACCTTTTTATTTTATAGATGATGTAACCAAGGTGCCAAGAGATGGCCTATATTCTTAAAACCTTGGATCAGTGGCAGTGATCTTCAGGTGTATTGGCTATCCAGGTGTATGGAGTCTCCAGGTGTTCTGGATCTCCAGGTGTACGAGTTACGTCTTCTGGTTACAAATGACAGAAACCAACTCTGAGAGTTTACTGGAAGTAATGGAAGGATATTGCTGCTGCTGCTGCTGCTAAGTTGCTTCAGTCGTGTCTGACTCTGTGCAACCCCATAGACGGCAGCCCACCAGGCCCTGCCATCCCTGGGATTCTCCAGGCAAGAACACTGGAGTGGGTTGCCATTTCCTCCTCCAATGCATGAAAGTGAAAAGTGAAAATGAAGTCGCTCAGTCGTGTCCGACTCTTAGCGACCCCATGGACTGCAGCCTACCAGGCTCCTCTGTCCATGGGATTTTCCAGGCAAGAGTACTGGAGTGGGGTGCCATTGCCTTCTCCCGGAAGGATATTAGAAGCTTCCAAAAATGGCAGAGAACCAGATTTGGAAATGGATCAAAAACAAGGCATCTCTGGAAGGTTAGGAAGGGGGCCACCCAAGGAGCAGCTGCTATTAGGAGCAGTCTGGCTAGGGAAAGACAGACCTCCAGTCTTCAGTCTTTATGTAACTCTGATGACTTTTTAAGTTTCCTGAGAGTGAGCATCCACTGGTCTTAACTTGGCTGTAGAACAAGTGCCATTGGTATACTGACTATGTTCCCTTGGAGATCACCTGTAGACAGTTTCCGGAACATGCTGACAACTGGAGGGTCCTCTGTCCACAGAGGCACAGATCTGCCCAGAGCAGGTGACACCAGAAGTGCTGGGAACTCACCTCCCCAAGAGCGATCCTCACTAGGGATATGGACACACCCCAGCCTTTGCTGCCCATGGGGAGTGTTCTGCACAGTCTCGCAGAGGGTGCTGATGGGAATGAGCCTCAGCGGCCCACAGCAGCCATGTGCTCGTTAGCCTACAGCTCCCTCCTTTCCTCTCTCACTTCCTCTTCTTCGCATTGCTTCCTGTGTTCACCTCCCAAATAAAATGCTTACTCGTCAATCTTTTATGATCTATTTTTGGGCCATCTAAATTAAGATGGGGGAAGAGAGGAAACAGTGACAGATTTGGGCTCCAAATTCACTGTGGACAGTGACTACAGCCATGAAATTCAAAGATGCTTGCTCCTTGGAAGGAAAGCTATGACAAACCTAGCTATGACAAACCTCAAAAGCAAAGGCATCACTTTGCTGACAAAGGTCCTTAAGGTCCTTAACATATAGTCAGAGCTATGGTTATTCCAGTAGTCATGTACAGATGTGAGAGTTGGACCATAAAGAAGGCTGTGTTGAAGAATTGATGCTTTTGAGTGGTGGTGCTGGAGAAAACTCTTTAGAGTCCCTTGGACAGCAAGGAGATCAAACCAGTCCATCCTAAAGGAAATCAATCCTGAATATTCATTGAAAGGACTGATGCTGAAGCTGAAGCTCCAATACTTTGGCCACCTAATGTAAAGAGCCAACTCACTGGAAAAGACCCTGATGCTGGGAAAGATTGAGGGCAGGAGGGGAAGTGGGTGACAGAGGATGGAATGGTTGGATGGCATCACCAACTCAATGAACATGAGTTTGAGCAAACTCTGGGAGATAGTGAAGGACAGGGAAGCCTGTCGTGCTGAAGTTCATGGGGTCACAAAGAGTTGGACACAACTTAGCAACTGAAAAACAGCAGCTTAAGACAGGTGTCTTGCTAGAACCTTGGCTAGAGGAAACTTGGTACCTAATAATATTCCCATGAGGCCATATCCAATGGGGAGGAAATAATTCTCCTAAAAATGCTTTGGTGCCTTCAGGAAGGTACCTTAGGGGGAACTTCAAAACAAATGTCTGCAACACTAGCCCAGCAACCACTTGGCTTCAAACATTGGTTCACGGAGTGCTTTTTGATATCTATGTTCATTAAAGAGCTGACTAATTCCTTTTTTTTTTTTTAATACATCATGGATTTTTTGTTTCTATAATACTTACCAGGAGCAAAGACTCTTCATTTTCTCTCACTAGCCCTTGTCTTTTTCTTCTTTTTAGACTTTACCATTTTTTAAATGTATGGCTGCGCTGGCTCTTCTTTGTTGTTCCTGGGCTTTCTCCAGTTGCAGCAATCAGGGGCTGCTCTCTGGATGCGGTGTGCAGGCTTGTAATTGAGGTGGCTTCTCTTGTTGTGGAGCACGGACTTTAGGGTGTACAGGCTTCAGCTTTGGAATTAGATGTGGCCAGGGAACCAAGTTTGAAGCAATGGGAGATAAGTTAAAATGGTGATGCAATTTCAAGGGCATGTTCTTTAAAAAGAAATCACTTGTCCTCTCTCCCTTTCTCTCACCATGGCTTCATGTAATTAAAGTATTCAAAATTATTTGTTGGTCCATACATGACCTCCATCCATTCATTCATGGAGCTATATTTATTTTTTATGTAATAGGCAATTATGAGCTCACCAGTCAGCACAAAAACTAGAATTATGACGATAAGTTGAATTTATAGTCCTTCCCTGGTCTAACCTCCTATTTCTTCCTAACCCAAGTAACCAACATCCTGACTCCTGTTTGCCATCTCTTTTATTTTCCCTTTTAGATTGTTTTATCTCATTGTATCTGTCAAGGTTTAGATCATAGAGGCAGAACCATAAAAATAGTATAGAATATGGAATTTATGAAAGAGATTTGACTCCGTGTAGTTGCCCCAACTTGTTAAACCATTGTTGTATTTTTCTTTTTTTTCTGCATCTGGTGCTAGGTCTAGTCCAGGAGTTGGAGAAGCTGAAGGAGGAGATCTAGCAGGAGCTAAGGAGGCAGGGGGCTATACTTACTGGGTCAGGATTCACTGCAAGAATGTGGAGCTGAAGGAGAAGGTGGACTAAGCATGGGACCACCTGCTTTTCCATGCCAGTATGATGGGGCCGCAGGTTGATGTGCATAAACTGCAATGGTGCCTGGTACCCCTATGCCCAGCTTCTGAAATAAGGAAAGTCCATCTTCCAAATGCTGTTTAACTATCATGTGAGGTTCACTTAGAGCCATGCAGTAAATTCTGGGAAATGTAGTTCCAGCTTAGCTAAGTTGACATAGCATAAATTTGTCCATACTCAACCAATTGTATTCCTGCCAAGTAAGTGTTTTTTAAAGTTGTTTTTAATTTGATTTAAAAAAAACCCCACACCATTCTGCATGTAGCCATTTAGGGCTTGCTTTTTAAACTTAGCATTATTTTTTTAGGATTTATTCATACTGGTGTGTGTAGCTATGACTCATTCCTGTTGACTGCTCTATTATATTCCACTGTGTGACTATACCATGGTTTACTCATCCACTCTGTTGTTGATGGGCATCTGGCTTATTTCCAGATGTTTTAACTAGCTTGGGCTACTATAACAAAATTGCTGCTATAACCATTGACTGAGGGGTTTAAACAATAGACATTTATTGTTCATAGTTCTAGAAACTGAGAAGTCCAAGATCAAGGTATGGCCAGTTCAGTTCCTGGTAGATCCCTCCTCCTGGCATGCAGACAGCTGCCTTCTCACCTTATCTTCACATAGCAGAGAAAAGAGAGCTCTGATTCCTCTTCTTGTAAGAACACTAATCCCATCATGGGGGCCCCACCCTCATGACCTCATTTAAAAATAGTTACTTCCAAATACATTGAGGGTTAGGTCTTCAACATAAGAATTTTGCATGAGGAGATCCAACCAGTCCATCCTAAAGGAAATCAGTCCTGAATATTCATTGGAAGGACTGATGCTGAAGCTGAAACTCCAATACTTTGGCCACCTGATGCAAAGAACTGACTCACTGGAAAAGACCCTGATGCTGGGAAAGATTGAAGGCAGGAGGAGAAGGGGACGACAGAGGATGAGATGGTTGGATGGCATCGCCAACTCAATGGACATGAATTGGAGTAAACTCCAAGAGATGGTGAAGGAGAGGGAAGCCTGGCATGCTGCCATCCAGGCGGTTGCAAAGAGTCAGACATGACTTAGCGACTGAACAGAACAGAACAGAAAGTGTCTTTATTTTTTGCCTTAATTTCCACCAAATACAGAATTATATAATGAAAAAAAAAGAATTTTGCATGGACATAAGCGTTTGCTCAATAACACTAAGGTTTGCTATTGTAAACAGTGTTCATATGAACATTCTCACAGATGTCTCCAGGTGTTTAGGGGTAAAAGTCTCATAACTTTACACGAGGAGTAGAATTTTTGGACCTGAAGTAGAGTAACCTGCATCCTAATTTTCCCAGGACAGTATTAGTTATGCCTGCTGCCCAGGAACGATTATTAAATATTACCCCATCTTTCCCCCATTTGTAGCTTGATTTCCTACTCTTTTGACAAATGAGAGTTCTTAATTTTAGTATGGCTGAATTTGTAAAAAAGTTTTAAATTCTTAGTATTTTTTGAGTATTGTTAAAGAAATCCTTCTCTATCTCAAAGTTTAAAAGATATTTACCTATGATTTTTGTTAACAGTTTTAATTTTTTATAGTTAAGCCTCAATCCACCTGGAATCAATTTTGCTATATGATGTGTAATAGGGATTTAATTTTGCATTTTTCCATATGATGAATGACCTTTTTTTAATCTCACTCTATTTATTTTCTGATTATTCTGGCAGGCCACCTCTGTCGTATACCAAAGATTCATATATGTATGGATCTCCATCTGAGCTTTGTGTTTGATTCCACACTCTGTTCCAGTGCCAATAGCAACCTGTCTTAATTACTGTCAGTTCAGTTCAGTTCAGTCGCTCAGTCATGTCTGACTCTTTGTGACCCCGTGAATCGCAGCACGCCAGGCCTCCCTGTCCATCACCAACTCCTGGAGTTCACTCAGACTCACGTCCATCGAGTCAGTGATGCCATCCAGCCATCTCATCCTCTGTCGTCCCCTTCTCCTCTTGCCCCCGATCCCTCCCAGCATCAGAGTCTTTTCCAATGAGTCAACTCTTCGCATGAGGTGGCCAAAGTACTGGAGTTTCAGCTTTAGCATCATTCCTTTCAAAGAAATCCCAGGGCTGATCTCCACCAGAATGGACTGGTTGGATCTCCTTGCAGTCCAAGGGACTCTCAAGAGTCTTCTCCAACACCACAGTTCAAAAGCATCAATTCTTTGGCGCTCAGCTTTCTTCACAGTCCAACTCTCACATCCATACATGACCACAGGAAAAACCATAGCCTTGACTAGATGGACCTTTGTTGGCAAAGTAATGTGTCTGCCTTTCAATATGGTATCTAGGTTGGCATAACTTTCCTTCCAAGGAGTAAGTGTCTTTTAATTTCATGGCTGCAGTCACCAACTGCAGTGATTTTGGAGCCCCCCAAAATAAAGTCTGACACTGTTTCCACTGTTTCCCCATCTATTTCCCATGAAGTGATGGGACTGGATGCCATGATCCTCGTTTTCTGAATGTTGAGCTTTAAGCCAACTTTTTCACTCTCCTCTTTCACTTTCATCAAGAGGCTTTTTAGTTCCTCTTCACTTTCTGCCATAAGGGTGGTGTCATCTGCATATCTGAGGTTATTGATATTTCTCCCGGCAATCTTGATTCCAGCTTGTGCTTCTTCCAGTCCAGCGTTTCTCATGATGTACTCTGCATATAAGTTAAATAAGCAGGGTGACAATATACAGCCTTGACATACTCCTTTTCCTATTTGGAACCAGTCTGTTGTTCCATGTCCAGTTCTAACTGTTGCTTCCTGACCTGCATACAGGTTTCTCAAGAGGCAGGTCAGGTGGTCTGGTATTCCCATCTCTTTCAGAATTTTCCACAGTTGATTGTGATCCACACAGTCAAAGGCTTGGCATAGTCAATAAAGCCAAAATAGATGTGTTTTTGGAACTCTCTTGCTTTTTCGATGATCCAGTGGATGTTGGCAATTTGATCTCTGGTTCCTCTGCCTTTTCTAAAACTACCTTGAACATCTGGAATTTCATGGTTCACATATTGCTGAAGCCTGGCTTGGAGAATTTTGAGCATTACTTTACGAGCATGTGAGATGAGTGCAATTGTGTGGTAGTTTGAGCATTCTTCAGCATTTCCTTTCTTTGGGATTGGAATGAAAACTGATCTTTTCCAGTCCTGTGGCCACTGCTGAGTTTTCCAAATTTGCTGGCATACTGAGTGCAGCACTTTCACAGCATCATCTTTCAGGATTTGAAATAGCTCAACTGGAATTCCATCACCTCCACTAGCTTTGTTCATAGTGATGCTTTCTAAGGCCCACTTGACTTCACATTCCAGGATGTCTGGCTCTAGGTGAGTGATCACACCATCGTTATTATCTTGGTCATGAAGATCCTTTTTGTACAGTTCTTCTGTGTATTCTTGCCACCTCTTCTTAATATCTTCAGCTTCTGTTAGGTCCATATCATTTCTGTCCTTTATCGAGCCCATCTTTGCATGAAATGTTCCCTTGGTATCTCTAATTTTCTTGAAGAGATCTCTAGTCTTTCCCATTCTGTTGTTTTCCTCTGTTTCTTTGCACTGATTGCTGAAGAAGGCTTTCTTATCTCTTCTTGCTATTCTTTGGAACTCTGCATTCAGATGCTTATATCTTTCCTTTTCTCCTTTGCTTTTCGCTTCTCTTCTTTTCACGGCTATTTGTAAGGCCTCCCCAGACAGCCATTTTGCTTTTTTGCATTTCTTTTCCATGGGGATGGTCTTGATCCCTGTCTCGTGTACAATGTCACGAACCTCAGTCCATAGTTCATCAGGTACTCTATCAGATCTAGTCCCTTAAATCTATTTCTCACTTCCACTGTATAATCATAAGGGATTTGATTTAGGTCATACCTGAATGGTCTAGTGGTTTTCCCTACTTTCTTCAATTTAAGTCTGAATTTGGCAATAAGGAGTTCATGATCTGAGCCACAGTCAGCTCCCAGTCTTGTTTTTGCTGACTGTATAGGGTTCCTCCATCTTTGGCTGCAAAGAATATAATCAATCTGATTTCGGTGTTGACCATCTGGTGATGTCCATGTGTAGAGTCTTTTCTTGTGTTTTTGGAAGAGGGTGTTTGCTATGACCAGTGTGTTCTCTTGGTAAAACTCTAGTAGCCTTTGCCCTGCATCATTCCGTATTCCAAGGCCAAATTTACCTGTTACTCCAGGTGTTTCTTGACTTCCTACTTTTACATTCCAGTCCCCTATAATGAAAAGGACATCTTTTTGGGGTGTTAGTTCTAAAAGGTTTTGTAGGTCTTCATAGAACCATTCAACTTCAGCTTCTTCAGCGTTACTGGTTGGGGCATAGACTTGGATTACTGTGATATTGAATGGTTCGGCTTGGAAACAAACAGAGATCATTCTGTCGTTTTTGAGATTGCATCCAAGTACTGCATTTCGGACACTTTTGTTGACCATGATGGCTACTCCATTTCTTCTGAGGGATTCCTGCCCGTAGTAGTAGATATAATGGTCATCTGAGTTAAATCCACCCATTCCAGTTCATTTTAGTTTGCTGATTCCTAAAATGTCGATGTTCACTCTTGCCATCTCATTCGACCACTTCCAATTTGCCTTGATTCATGGACCTGACATTCCAGGTTCCTATGCAATACTGCTCTTTACAGCATCGGACCTTGCTTCTATCACCAGTCACATCCACAGCTGGGTATTCTTTTTGTTTTGGCTCCATCTCTTCATTCTTTTTGGAGTTATTTCTCCACTGATCTCCAGTAGCATATTGGGCACCTACCGACCTGGGGAGTTCCTCTTTCAGTATCCTATCATTTTGCCTTTTCATACGTTCATGGGGTTCTCAAAGCAAGAATACTGAAGTGGTTTGCCATTCCCTTCTCCAGTGGACCACATTCTGTCAGACCTTTCCACCATGACCCGCCCATTTTGGGTGGCCTCCCGGGCATGGCTTAGTTTCATTGAGTTAGACAAGGCTGTGGTCCTAGTATGATTAGATTGACTAGTTTCTGTGAGTATGGTTTCAGTGTGTCTGCCCTCTGATGCCCTCTTGCAACACCTACCATCTTACTTGGGTTTCTGTTACCTTGGACATGGGGCATCTCTTCACGGCTCTCCAGCAAAGTGCAGCCGCTGCTCCTTACCTTGGACGAGGGGTATCTCCTCACCGCTGCCCCTCCTAACCTGGAATGTGGAATAGCTCCTCTAGGCCCTCCTGCGCCCGCACAGCCACTGCTCCTTGGACATGAGGTAGCTCCTCCCGGCCGCCACCCCAAAAGTTTGATATCTAGTGGGGCAATTCTTCCCTCTGTGCTAATCTTTTTTATAAAAGTTTTATAAAAAAGGGTTCCCCCCACCCTTTACTCTTTTATTTAAATTTTATAATCATCTTATCAAGTTCTACAGAAATACATGTTAAAATTTTCTTTGGAACCTTATCAAACTGGGGAGAGGGACAGCATTATACTATTGCCTTCCTATTCACAATGTGATATCTCCTTTATTTTATTGGGTTATATTACAGGCTACTCATAATAAAGTTTTATATTTCTCTTTATAGAATTACACATATTTTTAGGTTTATTTCTAGGTTCTTGGTGCCCTTTGAAACTATTGTGAATTTTGCCTTTCTTTAATTACATTTTCTATTTATTCAAAGAGTATAGAAATGCAACTGACTTTTACTAAACTTGCTTATTATTTCTAATAATTTGCTCATAGATCTATTTGCTTTTTTGTGCAAACAGTTATATCATCTGAAAATAATGCCAGTTCTATTCCTTTCCTTTCCATTCCCTCTTTCATTTTCTTCTCTTATTGTGCTAGCTGAACCTTTAATATCATGCTGAAAAGAAATAGTAAGACTCTGGACTAGATTGTCTCATTTCTTATTTTACAATGAATTATTCTAATGTTTTCCCACTTAGGATGATTTTTCAAAGTTATTATTTTATAGTTACTCTCAGCAGACTAAGGAATTTTTCTTTATTCCTAATTTGCTAAGCAGTTTTTATAAAAATTTTAACAGTAAAGTATATATAACATAAAATTTGCCATTTTAACTATTTTAAGGATATGATTCAGTTACATTAATTCTGTTCACACTGTTGTATAATCATTACAACTATGTTTTTCCAAAATTTTTTCATCATCCCCAAAAGAAACTGTAATCATTAAGCAATAACACCCCATCCCCTTTCCCCCCAGGCCCTGGTTCCTTCTAGTCTACTTTGTCTCTATATATTTGTTATTCTAGATATTTCGTACAAGTGGGATCACAGAATATTTGATCTTTTGTATGTAGATCCTTTCACTTATATAATGTTTTCAAGATTTATCCATGTTGCAGTATATACCAGAATTTCATTCCTTTTACAGAGGAATAATATTCCATTGAATGTGAACATACCTTTGGTTAATCCATGCATCTGTTGGTGGACTCCTGTGTGGTTTTCACCTTTTGCCTATTGTGAATCATTATTCAGCAAGGGTTTCTTTTAAATCATGAATTTATATTGAATTTTATAAGTGACTGCATCTACTGAAATGATTATGTGTATATATTTTTTTCCACACTGGTGGATGACATTTTAAGTTGGGTGGAGCCTCAATCATTTTACTTCCTATGCACCTTTTCTCAGGGTGCTACTGGAGGATATGCTCCACAAAACTGAGGGTGTAAACCAGGAATCAGGAAGACATGGGAGACAGGAAACAGAAGATTCAACAAAGGAGAGAGGAGAAGGGACCCACTGGGACCATGGTGACAGTAAGGTACCCAGGGTTGACTTGTTGAGGGCAACCTGGACCAAATTAGAAGGACCCAGGGGAGATTTATTCAATAAGGTGACACTGAGAGTCTCTTTACTGTGTCTATATATATGAAGGAGAGCTTGGAGCTGAATTAATGACAGCAACATTAATAACAAGGAAGAAAATAAGACAACTATTAACTTTAGACAGAATAAGAAGTGTGTGCAGGGAAGGGAAAGTAATCACAAGATAGTCCATGGCTCATCTGTAAATTGCATTTACTTAGTCATAGATATAAACACAGAATATTAATCCATACAAAAACTGATGTGAGTCTTGGAGAATTTGGGAGCTGGAGAAGTGTTGTGTGTGGTAGGGATGAAGGCATCTGGCAAAAAAAGAACTAAGTTCTCATCTTCCATAGTGGGAAGGATAATCAGGAATTAGAAAAACACACTGGGTTGGATAGATCCCCTGGAGAAGGGAGAGGCTACCCGCTCCAGTATTCTTGGGCTTCCCTGGTGGCTCAGACGGTAAAGAATCCACCTGCAATGTGGGAGACCTGGGTTCTATACCTGGGTTGGGAAGATCCCCTGGAGGAGAGCATGGCAACCCACCCCAGTATTCTTGCCTGGAAAATCCCATGGACAGACAGCCTGGTGGGCTACAGTCCATGAGGTTGAAAAGAGTCGGACATGACTTGGTGACTGAACAACTGGAGCTATCTGATTAGATGTGAAGATAATAGGGAAAAAGTATATATTAATCTTTTTAATTTAGTTTTTGCCAAGGTTATATAGACACATAATTTAAAGAGTCAAATGGTACCATAAATGGTACCATAAGACTGGTTGTTGCTGCAAGGAGCTGCCTCTGTCCCTTTTATCTTTCCCCCAAAGGCAACTAATTTCAATTCTTTCTGTGAGTTCTTTTGATATTTACATCCATATAGTAAATAACATGTTTGTTTTTCTGGGCTGTGTTCTTAGTCACTTAGTCATGTCCGACTTTTTGCGACCTGATGGACTGCAGCACATCAGTCTTCCCTGTCCCTCCACCATCTCCTGGAGTTTCTTCAAATTTATGTCCATTGAATTGGTGATGCCATCCAACCATTTCATCCTCTGTCGCCCTCTTCTCCTTCCACCTTAGATCTTTCCCAGCATCAGGATCTTTTCCAATGAGTCAGCTATTTGCATCAGGTGGCCAAAGTATAGTAGCTTCAGCTTCAGCATCAGTCTTTCCAAAGAGTATAGAGTTTTGATCTCCAGAAATACCTCAAATCCATCCTCTTCTTCCACCTCTTTGTTTATGTGGCTCTCTTAACTTTTGTCTAACTCTAAGGAAAGTTTGGAAGGACTGTTCAAATAAGCATGTGATTGCTTACGATCAAGGGAAAACAAAGTTTAAACTTTGATTTCTTAGAAAGAACAAGCCCATGGATAGATAACCTCCTCAACTTCCTATCACTAAGACTGTTTTCTCATCCATACTCCTTCCTTTCCTGTTTCAGTAAAAAAGGTGGTTCTCCTCCCATTTAAGGACCATCCCTCCACCTGCTCCACCTGTTGTCTCCTCTTCTGCCTCTCCAGGTAGTTCACTTTCTTGATTATCTCCTCTTCTTCTCCACCGGCCCCTTCACATGAGCATTTTTATCAAACCTTATTCTCTCTGATTAAAAAGCCTTCCCTTGGTCTCTCAGCTCCTTCAAATTACTATTTTACCCCTTTACTTATGCATTTACTAATTTATTCATTCAATTTATATTTATTGAGTGCCTACTATGTATCAGTCACTGTTTCAGGCTTGGGGTTTCAGTCCCTGCCCTTAGGGTGTTTCTAGCTTAGTTGGGGAGCTTATGATCTGGTTGGGGAGATATACCTTAAATATCTACACAAAGAATTCATTGCACTCAGGTTCAGTGATACAAAGGAGAAGCTCAGTGTGCAATAGGATGGTGTATGATGGAACTTAGTCTCATGGGGAATTGGGGGAGCAGGTAGGGAGTTAGGAAGCCTTCACTGAGGACAGCTGAGCCTTGAAGGATGAGCAGAAGTTGGTTGTGATGGGGAGGAGGGAAGAGTGAACCCCAGCGGAGGGAAGAGTGAACCCCAGCAGAGGGAAAAGTGGGGGTGAGAACCCTGAGTTTGAAAGGGGACCTGAAAGAGAGACCATCTATCTGGTCGAGCCCTACTGAGCAAGATGGTGCTGGCACTGGGTCAGATTGTGTTTGAAGTCAGAGGGTGGGCAGGGACTCTCAGGTACGGTGAGGTCTTGGGACTTTAGCTCAGAGTCTTGGAGAGGTTGTTCAGACTCACTTCCCTACCGTATTCACTCCTCATCCCATCACACCTGGTTCCCACCCTAGTGAACGTCATTTTTCTAGGTCACCAGTGAGTTCTGTTGCTAAATTCAATGGACTTTTTTTCATGTAACAACTATTTATGGAATACTGTTTCAGACACTGGGGATGCAGCCTCCTGGCACCAGTCGACCCTGTTGACTGATCTCTTGAATTATTGATTTCCCTGACTTTTATGTTTTTCTCCTATTTCTTAGTCTTTAGTCTCCTTTTCAGACTTTTCTTCTGCCCACTCTTTAAACACTGGTGTTCCTAGGAGTTCTGTCCTAGGGGCCCTCTTATCTTCTTACCATACTAAACCAATTTTAGTCCCCAGATTCTCTCAGTTCTCGTCCCTTGCATGGACTGCTCCCTTTGTCTGGCACACTTTTGCTTCCCATCCCTCTACTTCACCTGTTCATCCCACTTACTCTTTAGGTTCTGTTTCACTGTAGCTTCTGTTTAGTTCTTAGTTAGGAATTAGTTTTCCTGAGTGGATTTGTTAACTACTATGGCACAGCAGCCCACTTCAGTATTCATGCCTGGAGAATCCCATGAATAGCGGAGCCTGGTGGGCTAGAGTCTATGGGGTCACAGAGTTGGACACAACTGAAGTGGCAGCATGCACACACATGGCTGCAAAAAGCACATTCACTACCCTGACTCCCATAAGTGGTTAGAGAGCCAGATGATTTCTCTCTTGAGCCCTGAATCCAACTACCTGGATGACAACCATACATGAATGTTCTAACACCTACAGACCTATATGTCCAAAACTGAACTTATCTTCCTTCCAAACCTGCTCCTCTTCTGGAGTTCTCTATGCCATGAATTACAAGATCACTCACTTATTTGCTTGAGCCAGAGTGTCATCTTTCTTCCAACGCCTTCCATCCATCCTATTACCAAGTCCCCTTGATCTGAAATAACTATCCACTTTCCCCCATACCCGCTATCATTCATTATCCTAGCAGAGGCAATGATTGATTATCACTCACTTGGCTTTGGCAACGGTATCACCGTCATTATTCTCCTCTGCACATTGGTCACATTGAAGTCAAAGAGACCTTTGGAAAATGCAAAACTTCCCCTCCCCTGCTTCAAATCCTGTTCTGGCTCCTCAACACCCTAAGAATAAAAGTCTAGCTCTTTGAAATAATTTACAAGACCCTGCAAGAGCCGTTTGCATCTTATATTTCCAGCATCCTTTCTCCTAACTCTTCTTCCCACCGTCCAACTTAAGCTTCATTTTAGTTTCTTAAATTCTTTTACTGTTGACCACTTGTACGTGTGTTTCCTCTATCTTGTACATTTTTTATGCTACCTTATCCACTTCATTTGTTATTCCTACTTATCCTTCTTTCTTTTGCTTAGATGTCACTTATCCCAGACAGCCTTCTCTGACTTCATTACCCAGGTCTTGATGAGTGTTCCCTTCTATGAGCTCCCAAGGATCTTTTATCTCTCTTATCTTAGCAATTACTAAGTTGAATAGTGGTATACCTATTTATTCCCAGCTAGGCTGTAAACTCCATCAGGACAAAGACTGTATCTGTCTTATTCACCATAGTATCTTTGTTCCCCAACTCAGTGCTTGGCACTTGCTAAGGCTCAGCAAATAGTTACTGATGGACTAGCTTAACATACTACCCAGTGTGCTATGGGACTTGGGGCTCCTTTACAGGGGTGAGCCGGGTGAAGAATGCTAAAAGCTTTATTTGTGGTCT
This sequence comes from Bos taurus, assembly GCF_002263795.3. Taxonomy (NCBI): domain Eukaryota; kingdom Metazoa; phylum Chordata; class Mammalia; order Artiodactyla; family Bovidae; genus Bos; species Bos taurus. Next base: position 94,210,188 of record NC_037329.1, on the reverse strand, counting down.
TTTATTGTTTTTAAAGCCCACTGTGGCCACTGATTGTTTTTAAGCCCTGGAGAACTAGAACTAATGGACCTAGTTCCTTAGCTCCAGATGTGCTCAGCCAGGACATGTGCAGATGGGGAACCACATCAAAAGAAGAGGAAGATGATGCCAGCTGACAGAGGCACCAAAGGCAGGGATGCTCGGGTGACAGTAAAAAGTGGTGAGCTGCCCAGACCAGGGCTGACTCTGCTCTTCGTTAAAAATGATTCTAGCTTAACTGGGTTGGGTTTCATCTGGGACCACATTAATAGAGTCAGGGAGGTTAGCAGGAAATTCCCACATTCTTTTAGAGAGATGTTCTTGAAGTGTGGTCCAGGTTCCCTGGTGGTCTGCTGGGCTGGTCTCCTGCAGAGTGATTTTTAAAGTTAAGCTTTTGTTGCTGGTGTGAATTAGTGATTACTTCATGAAGAGCCTCATTTGGTAGTTCAGTTAAAGCAAGACTATTCTCCTGAATTCTTTGTTTCTTTTAGGAGGGTAATCAGGAGCTGTGAGGGAAGTGTCTTATCTCACAGAAGAACACTTCGAGCAGGAAACTTTGAGGACCACATCTCTAGGAGTGACTTGGCCAAGAAAGGAGAGAAGCCAGGAAATCACCCCATAGTCTCTCTCTGTTCCCCGGCAGTCACTCTTCATGGGCTGGCTATTGGCTTCTAGTTTCTAGCTGCCTGGAGTGAAAATTGTAGGAGGACATGTGGAATTACCCAGAAAGTGTGTTTTTTCCTGGAGACTGCCATAGTGCAGCCATCATTAGGTCGGCAGGAGGTTGCTGTTGATGATAGTGGTGACGATAAGGGTAAATGAGTGCTGAGGCCCCTCTGAACAAGGTTCGATTAGGCTTTCTAATAGCAGAAGTGGCTGAGTTACTGTTTCTCATTCCTTCTGCTCATTCACTCAGTCGCCAATAGTTTTTGAGCAGTTACTATGTGGTAGTTGTAGACTGTAGTAGATAACTCTGCTAAAGAAGAGACTGTGAGGTAACACTGGTAAAGAAGAGAGATTTGATTCCTGACTTCATGGAGCTTACAGTCTGGTAGGGGAGGTGAATACTAAACAGAATATTAGGTGGGTGACTATTAAACGGTGCTGCTTAATGACAAATTGTGGTGTGTACTATACAACAAGATAGGATACTCTGAGAAGAGTGGGGCAAAATCATTTAGATTAAAGGGTCAGGGAAGCTTTCTGAGGAAGATAAAAAGGGGAGGAAAGAGTATTTCAGGTAGCAGAAGTATACGCCTAGGGAAAAGCTTCAAAAGAGCTGAGAAAGATCAGTGCCCAGGAAAAAGGGAGCCGAGGAAGATGGTAACAAAGGGATATGCAAAGGCCCTCGAGAGTCAGGAAATTTGTGCTTTCAAGTACAATGGATGGCCAATGCAAAGTTTTAAACAAAAGAATAATATACTTTTATGAGATTACTTTGGCATCTTTGCAAAAATAAATGGAGGGCAAGAGGGAAAGAAAACAAGGAATAAAAAGGAGTGAAATATTGATACATGTTGCAACATGGAGGAACCTTGGAAACGTGATGCTAAACAAAGGCGCTAGACACCAAGGTCACCCACTGTCGGACCCCGTTGGTGTGAGACGTCCAGAATGGCTGGAGACAGAAAGCGGATTCGTGGTTGCCTGGGGTTGGGAGCGGAGAAGGCACTGGCACCCCACTCCAGTACTCTTGCCTAGAGAATCGCATGGACGGAGGAGCCTGGTAGGCTGCAGTCCATGGGGTCGCTAGAATCCGACACGACTGAGCGACTTCACTTTCATTTTTCACTTTCATGCATTGGAGAAGGAAATGGCAACCCACTCCAGTGTTCTTGCCTGGAGAATCCCAGGGACGAGAAGCCTGGTGGGCTGCCGTCTATGGGGTCGCACAGAGTCAGACACGACTAAAGCGATGCAGCAGCAGCAGCAGGGGTTGGGAGTGGGGAAGATGGAATGACTGCTTAATGGACATTAGGTTTCCTTTTGGAGTGATGAAAACGTTCTGGAACAGATAGTGATGATGGTTACATTGTGAATGAAAGAAATGTCACTAAATTGCACACCTTACAGTGGTTAACATGGTAACTTTTCTGTCATAAGTATTTTTACCATAAAATAAAGTAAAAAGAGAGTGAAAGCAAGGAGACCAGTTAGAGATAGATTGCTGTTGCCTTTATGAGAGCAAAGCGCTTGGTGGGAGTGGACGTGGAGAGACATGAATGGACTAAGGATAGGTTTGGGATGTAGAACGGAGAGTACCTGGTGATGGATTGGGGGTGGAGGGTGAAGGAAAGAGAGGTTCAGAGGTTTACTCTCAAGTTTCTGGTTTGAGCAAGTAGCTGGGCTGATGGAGAAGACCAGGTGTAGGGAGCTGTTGGGGAGGGCAGACCCAGAGCTCCCATGGGCATCTTAGCCGTTTTTTTTTAAGATTTTTTTTTTCTCAAGTAGACCATTTCAAAAGTCTTTATTGAACCTGTTAACGATTTGCTTCTGTTTTATGTTTTTTGGCCACAAGGAATGTGGGATCTTAGCTCCCCGACCAGAAATTCAATTCACAGTCTCTGCATTGGAAGGGGAAGTCTTAACCACCAGAGCTCCAGGGAAATTCCTGGACATCTCAGGTTTTTGAAGTGCCCATGCAAAATTCCGGGGAGCTGTCAAGTCAGCAGTAGGTCTGGAAGCCCAAGGCTCAGGGAAATGACCTGGGTTTGAGCTCTGTTTTAGGGGCTGTGGACCTGTAGATGGTGTTAAAAGTGGTGAGAACAAATGCAGACTGTGAGGGAGGAAGGGGAAAGGGCCAGGACCGAGCCCAAAGATGCTGGTAAATGGCAAATTGCTGACAAGGAGATTAAAGGGGAGAGGTCAGAGAGGATGGTGGCAAGAAAGCCAAGAGAACAAAGAGCAGGAGTGCTTTTTGAGTGCTACATTAGGACAAAGATGGTGGCATCGGAACATACTATGGGTTTCTGAGCAGAGATCAGTAATAAGGACAATAATTAGCATTTAAGGACTCGCCGTCTACCAGGCACTGGTCTAAACGCTTTACATGTGTTTTCTTGGTTAATTTTCATAAGAACTCTATACAACATCTCCATTTATGAACTAGGAAACTGAGGCATAAAGTAGTCTAGCTTGTCCAAGATTACACATTTAGCAAGTGGTGGAGCCAGGTGTCACACCAGTTCTCGCTGACTCAAGACTCCGTACCCCTAATCATTACCCTCACTGCCTTGACTCTTGGTCCCAATGGGAGAAGATTTGACTCAAGACTCTGTTCCGCTAATCATTACCTTCACAGCCTTGACCCTTGGCCCCAATGGGCAAAGATGGATTTGCTTTAGACATACCATTGGGGTATCAGGGCTTAGAGAGGTCTCACTTATTGGTGAATAAACATGAAACAGCTTTGTTCTTCCAATAACTCCTACCAGCTGTGCTCTGTCAACCATGATCCCTCCCTTCTTGCTGGAGCAGCTGGTTCCCTTAGCAACTTCTGAGTTGGATTCCATAATTTTTCAACCACTTCTGCATATTAGAACAGTCTCTTTCTGGTTATTGGAATTCACGCTCATGCATTTTGCAATTTTGACTTCAATCTAAGATTCCAGCCAAAGCTCTTTGCCTTTCTCCAGGCACTGGTTGTGTTCTTGGCCCCAGCTCCTGGTCTGCCTTCTGGCACACCCTCCCTTACCCATGCTTTTCCCTAGAGGGTGAGAGGTGGGACGGGAGGGGAGGCTTTTCCTCATGATTGCCAGCGCAGTGCTTGCTTGTCTTCTTTCAGGAGGTATTAGTGTAACCTGTTGATCTTGGGCTTGGCACGGAGGAGTGGAAACCCTAAAAGCCCCCAAACCTTCTGCTGGGGGCTGAGCAGTTTCTGAACTTTGCAAGCTTGACCATGTTTTTCAGACATCCCTCCAGCTGGTGGCCCGGGGCCATGTTCCCCTGATGGCTCTCCAGTTTGGCCCATGCCTCTGTGGTGTCAGGAAGCCTGCAGCCCAGTCTCTACACTCCACGGTCTCATTGCTGGGCCCACAGGCAGAACTAGATCCATCTTTATTTCTTCTGGAAACTGGCACTCTCTGTCTGGTCATTTGTCCTCAGTTCTTGCTACCTGAGCAGCTTACGAAGCCGAAGGGCTAAGAAACTGACCAAACAAAATGCCAGCTTCCCTTTCCTGCAGATACCCCGAAATGTGCTGAAGGAGTCTTAAGGGGTGTTGAGAGGCCTTGGGAGGGAAATCCTCTCACTTCTAAGTCACAGCCTCTCTGAGTTCCCATGCCTTCTCTTTCATCTCTTCACGATGAATTCTTGCCTGCCAGGTCTGTGGTTCTCCTGAGCGCTGAAACCTTCTTTGTATCCAGCCCTGGGAACTGTGGAACTTTCTCTTTCAACAGGGATTGCTCTGTGTCTGGTGTTATTTCCATGACCTCAAAGGTCTGGAGATCTCTGTCAGTTCCTCACACCAGCTTGGTACAGGGGACGATATTCCTTTCAGAAAGCTGACCACCACAGAGTCCTGGTGACAGTTTGAATGTTTAGATCTAGAATGCCTGCCAAGAAGCAGAGAGAGAGAGAGAGCCTGGATATGCCCCTATAGGCTGGCGCAGAGGGGAGTATGGGGACCTAGCTCTGGAGGTTTTTGTGTTTTTTTTTTTTTTACATTTTTACATTCTTTCCCTCGGGGATGGGGGGAGCAAATGAATGAATGAATGATGTGGCTAGTCCTCAGGGTATCAAGGGCTCCTGAGGGCATGAGCAAGGGTGCAGGGCTGGTTTCTGTAGTCAGCCTGAGAAGGGCAAAGAAGGGCACATCTTCCTCAGATAAAGTTCTGCAGCTGTACATCCAAAGTGCTTGCCCCAACAGAAGCTTATTGGATCCTCACAGAACGCTGTGAGGGAGGCAGGGGATTTCACAAGCATGGAAGGTCAGATGTTGGCCTGATTTCCAGTGGCCCCCTGGGAAATGAATGGCACAGAATTCTGACTCCATGTCTAACACCATTGGCTGCCTTTCTGAGGAAGTGAAGAGGCGAGAGAGGTAAGGTTGGCCAGGAAAGAAGCATGTGTGACAGTTATGGGCATACCTGGTGTGTGTGTGTGTGTGTGTGTGTGTGTGTGTGTGCGCACGCGCATGTGTGTGCTGTTTCACATGCGTGCTTTTCTAGTCATTGCAGTAATGAGACCTCACGATGCAGTCAGCAGGGCCCTGATAAATAGAGTAACTTAGAGGCTACCCTCAAACTGTCAGCAAGGTAGTTAAAAGCACTGACCAGGGTACGAGTTTAGGTTTTGACTTCAAGCCTGACAAGTTGTGTGATGTTGAATAAGATACTTCGCCTCTCTGAGACTCTGCATTGTTGACACGGTACCATCTTCTTAAAGTCTTTTAAGTGAAAATTAAATGAGTTCATGTAAGTGCTAATAAATGCATCGTATTTAATAAAATAAGTGTTGGACTTCCCTGGTAGTCCAGTGGTAAAGCATCCCCCTGCCAATGCAGGGGACATAGGTTAGATCCCTGGTCTGGGAAGATTCTGTATACGGTGGGGCAACTAAACCCATGAGCTGCAACTGCTGAAGCCCAGGCCTCTGGAGCCCATGCTCTGCAACAAGAGAAGCCACCACAATGAGAGGTCCATGTGCTATAACTAGAGAACCTCCTGCTTGCTGCAACTAGACCCAGTGCAGCCAAAAATAAATACATTTTTTAAAATTTTAGAAAAGAAGTGCTGTTATTATTATTCTTAATAGTCAGTGATAGTAATATTATTTCCAAGCAAGGTGACATTTTCAATAATCAAACTGGTATTATTTTTTAAATCTTCTTTTAAATCTTCTCTGCAGAGTTGCTAGGGAAGCTACAAAAATATAAGACAGAATCTGACCTTTATTTGCAAAGAAAAATTATATGTGTAAAATGCTAAGCTATGGAAAAGCCCCAAACAGTTGATCAGTAGTAGGCTGTTTAAGGACCCATGTTCTGTTTTTGATAAACTATTAATTAAAAAAAACTTTCCTGGAAATCTTATATCAAGATGACAAAGATTACAGATGTTAAGATCACAGAAGCCAGACTGAAATCCAGCCACCCTGAAAATGACTCTGGGATGGGTCCCAAACTGCAACATTTCAGTGTGAAGCGGGCAAAGACATGAGCCTGCTTTGCTCTGTGGTTTACACCTGGAAACCGTAACACAATATCCTTAAGCGCTCTTGTATTTGTAGCCTTTCACATTACCCCAATCCCCTATTCTATTTAGGGCAGAGATTGAACTGCTCTAACTGTCCCATTCTGCCATTGAAGTCAAGCTTATCTGTATGGTGTAATGAAATGGAAAGTTTGCAATAGATACTGTATGTCAAAATTGTACCAAGTTCAGCCACCTAATCCTGAAGATTTGCTGAAACCATAAAGGGATTCAAAAGTTTGCTATCATTTAAAATTTTTTTTCAAGAGACACCATCTGTGTAGTGGGATACTTAAATTGAAGTTAATTGTTCAAACATCAGCACATTCTTTTTCTTTTCAGATAGGTTTTAAAATCATTTCTAGGAATCATAATAAATCTTTTCTTTCCTAGCTCAGTGTGTTTAACAACCTGTTTCTAAATTATGCTTTCTACCACTGTAGTGGGTCTCACCACCCATACCCTCTTTGTAATGAGCATCTTACAATTCCTTAGGGAGACCACAGTATATGTCAGTCCATGTTTCAGCTGTTTCCCCATTGCCCACCTAGAGAGGAGCATGACAGGTCAGATTAACCAGAGTCTGGTCTCCATGCCACTGTGATCGACTGAGTGATGGGCAAGTGTCCCAAGTAGGCCATTGAGAAGCAGTCTGGGAGCCTTGTCTGTAAGTATTGAGAAAGAGACTCTTTCCACTGGAGTGGGTGAAGTGTAGACTGTAAGACTAAAAGTGGCTGGTAGTCATCTAGATGAGGCAGAGAGCAAGATCGGCACAGAGAAAAGCAGAACTGGGATAAATCCAATTTTATATCTCTATCTTTCACTTTCATATATCCTTCTATTGAAATTCCTGATGTCATGGTGGGAACATTTGAATCCAGCCATGCTAGAAGGTATACATTCTCTTGGGTATAGAGCTAGGATTGTAGATAGGAGATTTCTGGGCTACATGGCAACTCTCTCTGTTTAGTAACTTTCTGAAAAGTTGTCACACTTCTTTTCTGAAGTGGCTGCATCATTTTACATTCCCACCAACAGTACACTGAAGGTTCCATTTCTTGACATTCTCACTGACACTTATTGTTGTTGGTCTTTTTGATTGTAGTCATTATGGAAAGTGTTTTTATGTTTTTAAAATATTTTTATTTTGTCTTGGGGTATAGCCAATTAACAAACAATATTTTGATAGTTCTGGGTATACAGCAAAGGGATCCAGCCATACATATATATGTATCCATTCTCCCCCAAACTCCCCTCTCCCATCCAGGCTGCCACTTGACATAGAGCAGAGTTCCATGTGCTATACAACAGCTCCATGTTGATACATGCTGCTATACTGAACGGAGAAGGCAATGGCAACCCACTCCAGTGTTCTTGCCTGGAGAATCCCAGGGACGGCGGAGCCTGGTGGGCTGCCATCTGTGGGGTCGCACAGAGTCGGCCATGACTGAAGCGACTTAGCAGCAGCAGCAGCAGCTATACTGAAAATGGATGACCTTTGATTTTCATGTTTGTGTTAACCATTAGTATATATATTACATAATCTATCTATCTTCTTTGGAGAACTGTCTCTTGAGATTTTTTTGCCTATTTTAAAAATTGGGCTTTTTATTGATTTGTAAAAAGCCTCTTGATGAAAGTGAAAGTGGAGAGTGAAAAAGTTGGCTTAAAGCTCAAGATTCAGAAAATGAAGATCATGGCATCCGGTCCCATCACTTCATGGGAAATAGATGGGGAAACAGTGGAAACAGTGTCAGACTTTATTTTTCTGGGCTCCAAAATCACTGCAGATGGTGACTGCAGCCATGAAATTAAGATACGCTTACTCCTTGGAAGGAAAGTTATGACCAACCTAGATAGCATGTTCAAAAGCAGAGACATTACTTTGCCAACAAAGGTCCGTCTAGTCAAGGCTATGGTTTTTCCTGTGGTCATGTATGGATGTGAGAGTTGGACTGTGAAGAAGGCTGAGCACCAAAGAATTGATGCTTTTGAACTGTGGTGTTGGAGAAGACTCTTGAGAGTCCCTTGGACTGCAAGGAGATCCAACCAGTCCATTCTGAAGGAGATCAGTCCTGGGATTTCTTTGGAAGGAATGATGCTAAAGCTGAAACTCCAGTACTTTGTCCACCTCATGTGAAGAGTTGACTCATTGGAAAAGACTCTGATGCTGGGAGGGATTGGGGGCAAGAGGAGAAGGGGACGACAGAGGATGAGATGGCTGGATGGCATCACTGACTCAATGGACATGAGTCTGGGTGAACTCCGGGAGTTGGTGATGGACAGGGAGGCCTGGCGTGCTGGGATTCATGGGGTCGCAAAGAGTTGGACAGGACTGAGCGACTGATCTGATCTGATTGATTTGTAAGTGTGCCTTTTTTTTTAATTTTTAAGGACAAGTCCTTTACCAGACGTATTCTTTAACTGTATTTCAACCATTCTGTTGATTTTTCTTTTCACTTTCTTGATAGAATTATTTGTAGTATGAATTTTTTAGCTTTGATTTTTTAAATCTATTTTATGTTTTCCTTTTGCTGCTGTGCTTTTGGTATGATAGCTAAGAAACCACTGCCTAATCTAAGTTCATGAGGATTTATTCCTATTTTTTCCAATAGTTTTATAGTTTTAGTTCTTATATTTAGGTTTATGATCTATTTTGAGTTTCTTATTATGTATGATGCAAAGAGAGTTTCCCAGGTGGCACTAATGGTAAAGAAACTGCTTACCAATGCAGGAGACATCAGAGACATGGTTTAGATCCTGGGTTGGGAAGATTCCCCAGAGGAGGGCATGGAAACCCACTCCAGTATTATTGCTTGGAGAATCCTATGGACAGAGGAGCCTGGCAGGCTATAGTCCCAAGGGTCGCAAAGAGTTAAGCTACCACTAAAGCAACTTGGCAAGCGCATGATGTAAAGAAGGGAGTCAAGTTCATTTGTTTTCATATGGATATCCAGTTGTCCCAGCAACATTTGTTGAAAGAACGTTTCTATCTTCTTTTCATGGTCTTAGTACCCCTTTGAAAATCAGCTGACTATAAATAGAAGGTTTGTTTATCAATTCTCAAATCTATTCTGTTGGTCTGGATGTCTATTCTTATGCCAATATCATAGTCCTGATTGTTCTTTGTCAGTCACTCAGTCATGTCCGACTCTTTGCAACCTCATGGACTGCAGCACGCCAGGCTTCCCTGTTCTTCACTACTTCCTGGAGTTTGCTCCAACTCATGTCCATGATTACTGTAGTTTATGGTAAGTGTGAAATTGGTAAGAGTTGAGTCCTCCAACTTTGTTCTTTGTTTTTAAGGTTGCTTTGGAGAAGGAAATGGCAACCCACTCCAGAATTCTTGCTTGGAGAATCCCATGGATGGAGGAGCCTGGTGGGCTACAGTCCATGGGGTCACGAAGAGTTGGACACAACTGAATGACTTAACTTTCACTTTTCACTTTGGCTACTCTGAGTTCATATGAATTTTAGCCAAAATTCTATCAATTTTTCTATTCTTTATCATACCCTTACTTCTTACGTTAGGTTTAGTTTTCTCTTTTTTTCCAGGTTCTAGAGATAGAAATCCAGGCTATAGATTTGAGCTTTTTCTTCTTTTATAATGTTGGCATTTACAGTTATAAATTTATCTCTAAGCACTGCTTTAGCTGCATCCCATAAGTTTTGGAATGTTGTGTTTTCATTTTCACTCCTTTGAAAGTATTTCCATATTTCTCATGATTTCTTTTTTGACTGATTATTTAGCAGTATATATTTAATTTGCACATATTCATAAATATTCCCAAGTTTAGTTATATTATTGGTTTCTAATTTAATCCCATTTTGTTGGGAAAGCAATTTGTATCATTGTAATCTCCTTAAATTTATTAAAATTTGGTTTATGGGCCAACATACATTCTATCCTGAAGACTATTCCCCGTGTACTAGAGAATACGTGTTCTTCTGCGATTGGTTGCAGTGTTATTTAGATGTGTTTAGTTCTAGCTGGTTTATAGTGTTGCTCAAGTCTTGTATATCCTGTCAGTCTTCTCTCTAGTTTTTATACCTATTACTGAAATTGGGGTGTTGATGATTCCATTTATTATTGTTGAGTGATCTTTCTCCCTCCAATTCTGTTAACTTTTGCTTCTGTATTTTAAGGCATTGTTGTTAGGTACATATAGGTTTATAATTACCATATCTTGCTGATGAATTGATAATCATCATATAAATTTTACCCTTTTATGTTATAAAATATACCTATCATAAAGTGTATCTTTAGTCTTATAATCTAGCAACATTATTTGTTTTAATGTCTATTTTGTCTGATACTAGTATAGCCACTCCAGTTCTTTCATTGCTGCTTGCATGTATCTACTGTATTTCCATTATTTTATTTTCAACATATTTTTATCTTTGAATCTAACGTATATTTTCTGTGGACACTATATAGTTGATTCTTGTTTCTTATCACTCTCTCTGCCTTTTGATCAGATTGTATTGTCTATTCTATTTAGTATTTCTATTGATATGTTTGGATTTATGCCATTTGCTTTTTTCTTTCTTTAGGTCTCATATATTTTTGTTCCCTTGTTTCTCCTTTGCTACCATCTTTTGTATTAAATGAATCTTTTCTACTGAACTTTTTAATTCCTGTAATGATTTTTAACCATATTTCTGAAATTATTTTCCTAGTGGTTATTCTAGGACTTACTATATATATATTCTATTATATGAAGATTTAGTAGATTTTCTTAAATAACTAAGTCTCCATTTGATGTGCATCCTTAGGAAGATCTTCAGGGACTTTAAATGGCTGTTCTTTTATAATTTTTAGTAGTTAAATAGTATTTCCTTGGGGAAAGGGTATTTGGGACTCCTCACATGCCCATTCCACAAAATCTACCATGTTACTTTTAATCTATTTCACGCAGCAACATCCAACCTGGGAACATCTTGGGTGTAGTTTAAACTAATTTCTGTCTAGAAAACAAATAGCAGAAAAGGTAAGTCATTTACTGTTCCTTACAGCAGAATCTCTCTTTATCTTGTGCCAGATACTTCAAACAAACAACAACAAAAAAACCATTTAGAACCACAGCCAAAATGACATGGTGATCAATTGATCTGATGACTTCTTTATGGTCACAGCTGTCCAGTGTTACCTGTTCTTACATTCACAGGCACACTTAGTTCTGCTTTGATCTTGGAAATTCATTCTGGAGATCATTATGTCTTCTCCTTGCTCTGTGAGTGTTGAGAGGTCCTTTTTCCAATTGCATTAGAGTTTAGATCTATGACAAAATTCACATGCAAGGAACAGTTAGTGAAAAATTAAGAACAAAAGTAGGCAATACTATGCTGAAGTACAGTAGAAGTTCAGGCAAGGGAAATGTTAGTATAGTTTGGAGCATCTGGTTGAGGGTCCAAAGGGACTCAAGCCAGGCCTTGAGGATAAGCAGTGAGAGGGAAAGAAAAAAATCTCAACCTGAAGGACCACAGATTCCTTTCCTACCTGGGGAAGTTAGTTTCCAATTAACATCTATTACTGGCTTGATTGAATGGAAAGTAATGATGACCTCTTCTTATAGCAACTCTCTCAAAGGCACTTATACCTTACTCAAAGTATAATCTGCAGACCAACAATATTAACATTACTTTATTGTTAGAAATGCAACTTTTTTCCCCCTAGAAATGAACATGCAGATTTGCAGAGCTTACCTCAGACTTATTAAATCAGAATCTTTTGGGGCTGGCCTGAGAGTATGTGTTTCATCAAGTATGCCAGGTGCTTCTTTTGCACGCTAAGGTCTGACAACACTGTTCTCAAGTGGGTTTTTTTTTTTTTTTATCATTCTTGGCACCCAGGGTATATTTGGAATGAAATATCCAAGGCCAGCAGCAGGAGCGTCTAAGCATGGACTGAGGCTGGGTAGGCACAGATTTCCAATTAGTAGATCATGTAAATGAAAAACTGTGATTGCACCTAGGCCAGCAGCATGGTTAAACAAATAAGAGAAGGATGCCTGGCTCTCATCTCCCCCAGCTGCCTCACATTTTTCAACCTCAGGCACTGGGCAGCAGAAGTAGCGGGGGTGGTGCTGGCTCCCTGGCACGAGGCAGCCTGGCTTTTCGGGAGAGGGAGTTGTTCACTTAGAGTGCCCTCATGAAAATAACTCCCTATCATAGCTGTTACTCAGAGCTTCTTCTCCCAACAGCAGGGTAGAACCATAACGAGACTCCCAGTCATCTTGTCAACCTTGTTTCTTACTTCCCCCTCTATTCATTTCATTAACATTAGTTTAGGGAATATTTTCCTGATTCGTTGAACCTCCAAACCCACAAATCTTTGAGTCTTTGCTCCTACTCTAGACAGGATCTGGAGAGTATGATGAGAACCACTCACATATTCTTAAAATAGTATTCGTTTCTCAATCATCTCTTTTTGCACAGTAATGCTAAGAGGGGCTTAAAGGGGAGGGTCTCCAGGGATCATCAGAGTCCCTAAGAAAATAGGCTGCTAGATGGATGGGCTGGACTTTCCAAAGCCCAGCAATTTGGTTTCCAGTGGTGGTTGGATTCAGCTGCCAAGAACCCAAATTAAGGAGGTTTTGTTGACAGCTCATAAGAGGACACTCTGAAAGACTGATTGAATGCTGTTGCCAACCCCAAATAATAAATAGACATATATACAACCCAGAGAAAATGCATGTGCAAATATATATGTGTAAATGTATACATGTTGCTGTGTGTTACCAAAATATGTGTGTTTCTCACAGTCTTTGCCATGGGTGAAATCATCAAAACCAGCTGGTCCATGTAGCTCATTGAAAGGAATAGGGGGTGGAGCTGGCAGTTAAGGGGGCTCAGCAGACACACTTCAGCATCAGGCTGACTTATCACTTCTCTGGAAACGGTTAATGTGCTTGGCTCAAGCCACCCGTCATGTGGATGTGGTGTGCCTCTGAGCAGTTCTGTAGATGACAGGTATTTACTTCACCCCCAAATCTGAGGGGCAAAGGGTCACATCACAGGGGAAGCCAGTTTGCTTCTGAGCCAGTTCATTTGCATTTCTCATTAATCCAGGCTAGACCCTTTTTCAAGTCTCCATCATAATTTATTCAAAACCGTTCAAACATTTGACTTTGTTTTGGTTGAGTTTACTCTAATGTGGTTTCTGCATAGCTCTCTCTTTTATGGTAATCAAATGTTCTGCCAACATTTCTCCTGCTCTGTGCACCAGCTAAGGAAACCAGATGCTTAGGGTTGGTCTTTTTGACGTATCTGAGTGTTGTTTTTGTTTAGAATTTCAGAGGTTTGGCAAAAAGAGCACTGTTTTATAAATCTGACCCTTGATGCACTCCATTTCCCAACCTACTAATAGTTTTGGCTACTGCTCACATCTGATTTGAAATGGCTCCCCATCACCATGTGGATTAGCATGTGGACAGACAAGCTCATTTCATTCATTTTGTTTGATTTGCTTAATTTTCCTGTTCAAGACTTATTCCATTTTGTGGGGTAAAAAGGATGGGTAGAAGAGATGAACAGCTGACTCAGAACCACACCCTGCATTGTCTCTCAACCAATCCCAGACCTGAGTGGGATTGTTCTTTGATGTGTGGGGTGTTTTCTTTTCCCCTCTCACACCATCAGTGTGGGAAGGAAGCAGGCCAGCTCTCGTGGGAGTGTTGGCTTATAATGCAGACTGGAAGTGTTTCAGAAAAGTAACTTGGCATTGAATCAAACTAATGAGTGGAACTGTTTGTCTGTATAGATTGAAAGAAGACTTTCTAGGGCCTCAAGAGTTTGTGGGAAAGAGAAGAGGAGAGGGCTGAGGTGAACTGTGTCAGAGGGAGCTTTGTAAAATATAGGGCTTGAAGTCAACTTACTAGGAACAATACTTTACAAATGCAGAGATATTAAGGGAACCAACCTGAGAACATTAGCCCTCTCTAACCCCAGTGGTACCCTCTTGCTTGGTTAAAGGGTTCTCTGGTCTGATTGGCTCCATACTGATGACAGGAGGGAAAACTAGAAATCAATGGCCTGATTTAGTAACTGAAGAAAACCAAAGAGGATTGAGTGGTCCCCCAAGAGGGGGCACAGAGTCCTTGAAAGTACATAGAGGAAAGCTGTGTTTGTGATGACATGTGATGGGTCATAATGACTGAGCTGTGGAAAACAAAGAGGGCAAAGAGCTAGACTTATGCTAAACAAGATCAGTGGGATAAAGGGTCCTCCCTCTAAGGATCTTCAATGTTGGTCCTGAAATCTGGAAACTGAGACTCTAAAAGATACAGTGTGAGGAAGTATAAAGTATAAAGGGAATCAAAGTTTCAAAACAAGAATAGGGGGCAACTGTTCAGGTCTTAAATTTAGTTTAAGGTTACAAATGTAACCTTAAACTCAGTGTATGCATAAGGCTGAAGCTTCAATACTTTGGCTACTTGATGTGAAGAGCCGACTCATTGGAAAAGACCCTGATGCTGGGAAAGATTGAAGGCTGGAAGAGAAGGGGGCAACAGAGGATGAGATGGTTGGATGGCATCACTGACTCAATGGACATGAATTAGTGCAAACTCCAAGGGATAGTGAAAGACAGGGAAGATTGGGGTGCTACAGACCATGGGGTCGCAAGGAGTCAGACATGACTTAGTGACTGAACAACAGCAACAAGTGTAAATGAATCCAAAGGAAAAGCACCAGACATTGGTTTTTCAAGAACAATAGCTATAACCACATACATATAAACTTAAAAGAAAGATGAATCTGAATCTCCAGGGAAGAGTGTTTAGACTGGGATCTTGGCATTTGTTCCAGATGTTCAAAAAGACTACATTCCTCTATTGTAAGCTTCTGCTTTTGTGAAGCCCACTGACAAAGGGGTGGTCCATTTGAAATGAGCCCCACACTATCATTATAAAGAATAAATACTTATTAATCTCTAACTACACACCAAGCACTGTGGGGAAGCTAGAACAAGAGTGGGGAAGACTAAGCTCTTCCCTTCTAGAAATGGGCTTATGAAGAGATAAGGTTGAGACATAGCCATTTTTTGCAGAAGAGTAAGAAAGGGTTGAAAATAAAAATTAACAAATTCATGAAAAATGATTCCTTTTTTTTAAAGGCCAAATAGGACATGATATCTCAACTACAGGCTTTAAATCCAGAAATTATGGACTGAGTTTGGGTCTTATTATAATAACACACTTTTGAAAATCCAGGCACATTTTTTTTAATTTAGGGGTTCTAATGAATTTAATAATGAGAAAACTATCTTGCTTGAGAAGAGATGATTAATTTTGACAGTAGCCATATCAACAAGATCTGGATTAATGAGTTTTCCAACAATCATGTATGTTTATTATAAGTAGTCAGAGATGGACATACACATTAGTGAACAGATTGAAGATGTTAAATATGTCATTTTCAGAGTGTTCTAGGATTTCGCTCAATAAGAAGAAATAGATAAAATGGATCTCAACTACTCTGTCATGTAATTTTGTTGCTTTTTGTTTGCATGATTATTTTTTGAACTTCTGCTATTGATTCCCTTTACTACTAATTTTTAAGATGCTGTACACCAACCTGTGGAAGGACAGGAACAACAGCAGAGGTTAAAAAAAAATTATTTATTTTCTTTTTGACTGTGCTGGGTCTTTGTAGCTGTGGAATGGCTTATTTCTAGCTGTAGTAAGCCAGGGTTACACTCTAATGTCCATGTATGGGCTTCTTACTGTGGTTGCTTCTCTTATTGCAGAGCGTGGGCTCTAGGCTCGCAGGTTTCAGTAGCTGTGGCATGCAGGCTTAGTTGATCCGTAGCATGTGGGATCTTCCCAGACCAGGTATCGAACCCATGTCTCCTATTTTGGCAGGTGGATTCTTTACCACTGAGCCACCAGGGAAGCTCAAGAGCAGAGATTTTTACAAGAGGCAAAGAAGGTCACAGTGACTCTCACAGGAGGGGAATATAGGTCTCCAATCTAAAATGATTTGAAGTAGATGATGGATCCCTGGAAATGTGGAGGTTTGTAAGAAATCTTTTAAATGATTTCAAGAGCCTAGACAGGATGTGATAAGGAGAAAATAAAAATTCAGATAATGCTGAAATTTTGAAAGAGGCTGAATAATGATTTTAAATTTCTAAAGTGTAAGGAGCCTTAAGGGTCTTGGAATTATGATAGTACTGCCGAAGAGGCCAGGCAAAAAGATGATATTTTTCTTTGCTTGGCTTCATCTGAGAGCAGAATATTTATGCTAGGCTGCAGTGGTCGAGTGATTGGGAAGTCGGCAGATGCATGAACACACCTGAGATCAAGTCAGGCCCACATCACAAAACCACCCGGAGAACTCATATACTCACAAGCAATAAACATTGGCTAGTATTTTAGACTGCTAAGTTAAAAAAAAATCATTTTATTTATTTTTGGCTGTACTGGGTCTTTGTTGCTTTGCATAGGCTTTCTCTACTTGCTGTGAGTGGGGGCTACTCTTCCTCGTGCACGGACTTCTCATTGTGGTGTACATCTTAAGAAGATGTTGGTGTACAACGTCTTCTTCTTGCTCCTGTTGTGGAGCGCAGGCTCTAGGTGTGTGAGTATCAGCAGCTGCAGCACACAGGCTTGGTCGTTGCCGCTAGTGGGCTCCAGAGCTCTGGCTCGGTAGTTGTGGTGCACACAAGCTTAGTTGCTCCAAGGCACCTGGAATCTTCCAGGACCAGGGATCTAACCTGTGTCCGCTGCATTGGCAGGTGGATCCTCACCCACTGTGCCACCAGGGAAGTCCTAGACCACTAAGTTTTATGATGGTTTGTTAGGCATTATTATTGTGACCATAGGTAAGCAACACATGTATCTTCAACAGAATTCATACAGATCTGAAAGAGATAAAGAACAGGAGCTGGAGAGTAGATAGATGGTTGATAGAAAATCTACATGATTAGATGAGCCACTTACTGGAAAGAATTAGAAGGGATAATCATTGGACAGCAAGAGAAATAAGAATTTGCCAAGAGTCATCAGAAAGGTTGGTGGTGATTTATTACATGGAAGAACTTCTGAAGTCTAGACATCAATTCTCACAGCACCAGGAAGAGTGGTGAGAACACACCTTTGTAGAAAAATTTGTACATGGGGGATCCACTGAGTTTAACACAAAGAAAACCACATACAGTATGGACAGAAACCAGCTTATGAGGTGTTAAAAGAGGAAGGAAGACGAGGCAAGTCAAGGTCAACGAGATTTCTTATGCATTCTAGAGAAAAGATGTGATAGAGGCTCTAATGGATGGTGGAATGGAAAGAAAGCCTTCTAGAGGGGGGGACAGATGGATTATTAAACAGAGGGGACATACCAGACAGAAAGAGTAATGTGTAGGAGAGCAGGAGGTGGTACCAGGGCTATTAACAGCTACTCCATAATGATAACTCTATGAAGTCAACATTGACCTGAGGCCCTTCAGCGTTTGTAGATATTCGTTAATTCCATGAAATTCCTCTGTGAGATTCAGTTACACAGTCAAGGTTGGGAGCAGCCCAAGAGCCAAAAATAACATGGCTATCATATTGTTTTACTCATGTTACAGATGAGTAACTTTAGATATTAAGTAGTTGAATAACTTGGCCAAAGTCAAACAGGAAGCCTGCCATTGAGCTGCTGAAAGACCCCAGTTCTTCAAATAAACTTCTAGTCCACTAGCTTTTCACTGAATGAGCTAGTTAGAAGTCAGATTAAGTTCATTTATTTATGGATCCATTGACTTAAGAAAAAAAGAAGTTATTTCTTATGGGAGGTCCTAAATATCCGAATTTCCTTACATCTGAGGTGGTGTTTACTTTTCCATCTTTTTATTTTATTTTTCACTCTTTACACAGCCTTCACCTTTTACACAGACATTTTTGGCTTCTTTCTGGGTTTTAAGATAGTACATGTGGGGTGTGAGTCATAACAGCCAGTTTTTTTCCTAATCCACACTGACTTTTATAGGCAACACAAAACCAAAAATTCAGGGCTTTATTAGGTCCTAGAGTCTCAGATTCTTAACTTTTTGCAGCAATCCTTTTGAACTGCTAGTGAGTCTAGGAGGTGAAAATATGATCACCATCTTTGGGAAAAACATTTAGGTTAATTCACTGCTGAAAGGCTTACATTTCGCCCCCAAAATTATCTCTCAACTTTGCCCATTTCCCTTTTCCTTGGTTGACCCAAGGAAAGCATCCACCTCCCAGAGTTTTCGACCTCTAGGCTGTCTCTAGAAGGAGAGTTTTATACTTTAAAAGTACAGTCTGCTAATCAACCAGTCTGACACACAGAAAGGTAGCATTCTTTTTTCTATTTTTACTAGAGATTAAGAAAACTAATGAATATTAATGACCATATGTACTCACCTATGAAATGACATTGCATAGGAGATGCACTCTAGTTTCCAAGGCAAATAGGAAAAGTGAGAAATTGAGGAGAGTCAGACAGCAGAAAGGAGAGAGATGATGGACATGAGGAAAGAAAAGTGGACAGAAGTGTGATAAGAAGGGGAATGCAACTCGGAAAGAGAGAGGAAATGCAGACTGTAGAAAGTATATGGAGCGGAGAGGAATGTAAGACATGGAAAAGGCATATTGATTTTCATATTTTGAAACACTGAAAGAGTTACATTGCATAAGGGAGTGGATATTATTTATTTAACATTGCATGCGTGCTAAGTCGCTTCAGTGGTGTCCGACTCTTTTCGACCCTATGGACCACAACCTGCCAGCCTCCTCTGTTCAAGGGATTCTCCAGCCAAGAATACTGAAGTGGGTTTCTATGCCCTCCTGTAGCTATCTTCCTGATCCAGGGATCAAACTCGATTCTTACATCTCCTGCATTGGCAGGTGCGTTCTTTACCACTTAGCCACCAGGGAAACCCTTATTTAACATTTAGCGAAAACTTGATCTCAAAGGTTTGAAATGTACTGTGAAGATATTAATTCAGTCAATCCTTTCCTGCCACTGTGAAACAGATCTGCCAACTTCTTTTCCTGTGAGGGAAACTGAGGCAGAGAAAAGTATGCCTCACCCTAGGACATGGCTGAAGCAGGCATGAGCCCTGGCAATCAAAGTGGTGCCAATTTGACGTTTCCAATCAGGCCTGCCCCAGAGGGAAGGCTGCTTGAGTTTGGCATTTTCATAAAAATTCATGGCATGTTATTTTCAGTTGCAATGGTTTTATGTATTTTAATTAGTGTCTTAACATAGTATATTTGAACCCCAGAGGCATAATTGAAAGAAACAAAAAACAAAACCCCAAAATACACAGAATGAGTGGATGAAAATTAACGACAACCCTGGGAGTTCTTGGCTTCCCAGCTTGTGCTAACCACTGGACACTGCTGCCTTTCCCAAGCTCCCCCTCCACAATCTTCTGACCCCCCAACAATCTTCTGACCCCCCCAATCTTCTGACCCCCCAACAATCTTCTGACCCCCCAATCTTCTGACCCCTCCACAATCTTCTGACCCCCCTACAATCTTCTGACCCCTCCACAATCTTCTGACCCCCCCAACAATCTTCTGACCCCCCAATCTTCTGACCCCTCCACAATCTTCTGACCCCCCCACAATCTTCTGACCCCCCCACAATCTTCTGACCCCTCCACAATCTTCTGACCCCCCCAACAATCTTCTGACCCCCCAACAATCTTCTGACCCCTCTACAATCTTCTGACCCCCCCACAACAATCTTCTGACCACCACAATCTTCTGATCCCTCCACAGTCTTCTGACCCCCCACAACAATCTTCTGACCCCCCACAATCTTCTGACCCCTCCACAATCTTCTGACTCCCTAACAATCCTCTGACCCCTCCACAATCTTTTTTTTAATAAATAAAAATTTTATTTATTTATTTTTGGTTGTGCTGGGTCTTCGTTGTGTGTGCAGGCTTTCTCTAGTCGCGGAGAGCCGAGAGTACTCTCTAGTTATGGTGAGCAGGTTTCTCTTTGCCGTGGCTTCTCTTCTTGAGGAGTACAGTCTCTAGAACGCGTGGGCTTCAGGAAGTTGCGGCACATGGGCTTGGTTGTTCCGAGGCACATGGAATCTTCCAGGACTAGGGATCAAATTGATGTCGCGTGCACTGGTAGGCAGATTCTTATCCACTGCACCACCAGGGAAGTCCCCCCTTCCCCACAGTCTTCTGACTTCCTCCTCTACCTTCTTTTGCCCCCAGCTGCCTGGCCTTTCGTGCTGATTCTGGTTGCTTACAAAGTTAGTTTGCATTCTATCTCTTTTCTTTCTTTCTCTGGGGCTGTTTCAAAGCTCCCCGCCACAGCCAAAGGTGTGCTTCTGGTGTCTTTGTTGCAGCCTCTGCAGGTCCAAGTCTGCCTCCTCTCCCACCCCCACAATCTGCTGCTCTTTTCGTTCCTTATTTCCAGTCCTGAGTCTGCTTCTTCCCCACCATGCCTCTGCGGCCTCGCCTCTCTTTTAAGCCCAGGTTGGAATCTTTTCATCATGCTGCCTCAGCCTGAAAAGACGTCTATTTTTTTTTCTGCTCCTAAACTTAGATTTATGGCCCTTGTCAGGCCTTCCTGCCGTGGCCTCTGACAGCCCCTGCCTTTCCTAACATCAGATTCATTGCTGTTCCTAAGGTCCTTTAAGATTTTAATGCTAAGTCTATAAATTTCGTTTCCTTTCTGCTTTAACCTTTCTTTAGACCTTCCCATTGTCTGATGGGATGTCCCGCAGGCGTTGATTTGCAGCTCTGTTCCCGCGCTCTAGGGTGAGCTGGAGGAGGAGGGGTTGGTTGGAGTGGATGGAGGGGGCTGTGGGGAAAGTAACTGATGAATTTAGATTTCCATCAGCTCCAACAATTCTTCGTGGTTTGATAGGGGTTGACATTTTCCTTCAAAGCTGTGATTTGCTGAGGACTTGCGGTGGCTTTTCATTAAAATAGTATCTGAGAGTTAAAAAAAAAAAAAGGGCTTGGCTGAACAGATATCCAGCCTACCTTAATAAATGCATCTGAGCTTACATTTTTTTTTTCTATCCGATGTGGCAGCCAGGGATGCTCTTCCATCTCTAACACACATGGGCATTGCTTAAATCACTCTGATTTCTCTCCTAGGCAGTCTTGTGCCAAAGAAACTTTTCTCACCTTACGATAATAAAGCCCCTAGTTGAGAGAGGTGGAAATGGCAACTGGCTTGAAATTTCAGGGGGGACGACTGGGTCATGGTCAAAAAAAGAAGGAACTTGCCAGCTCGGGGAAGCATGATGAGTACTTTGGAGTATGATTTTTTAGTTCGTTTTGTCTTTCATTGGCCTTGGAGGTGTTAACAACATCCTCAGCCAACTTTTCCTTTACTTCCTTCAGGTCAGCTGTTAGGAACAGGAAGGTTGAGGAAACTAGTAGGAGATAAAGAGAAGAAAGACTTTTGTGTCCAAATCACTTTGATTATGTTGCTCGTTCAAGCTTCAGTTTATCTGGGGTGACAGTAAAAGTCTAGGGAGCAAGCCACTAATGGAATAGTGAAATCTGTAACATGTACGGAAGTCTTGCTTCCCCAGGGCTGACTTGAGTGAAGTCAAGGCTTTTGTCATTGGATGGTATTTGCCTCTGAGAACTCAGTCAGTTTTCTGGTTTGAATTCCAGGCACTGGAATCTTGAGGGTCATTGGTGTCGCACATGCTTTTTCTTCAAGTTCTGGTGCAGTCTGATTTTGTTCACAGCTAGGTTTGTGGACAAACCTAGAGAGTGTGTTGAAAAGCAGAGACATTACTCTGCCTACAAAGGTCCGTACAGTCATGGCCATCGTCTTCCAAGTGGTCACATAAGGATGTGAGAGCTGGACTGTAGAAAAGGCAGAAAGCCGAAGAAATTGATGCTTTCGAAACATGGTGCTGGACAAGTCCCTTAGACAGCAAGGAGATCAAACCAGTCAATCTTAAAGGAAATCAACCCTGAATATTCATTGGAAGGACTGATGCTGAAGCTGAAGCTGAAGCTCCAGTATTTTGGTCACCTGATGCGAATAGCTGACTCATTGGAAAAGTTTCCCTGATGCTGGGAAAGATTGAGGGCAGAAGGAGAAGAGGGCATCAGAAGAGGAGATGGCTGGATGGCATCACTGATGCAATGGACATGAACTTGGGCAAACTGCGGAAGATGATGAGGGACAGGGAGGCCTGTCCATGGGGTCACAAATAGTTGGACACGAGTGGGCAGCTGAACAACAGCAGCACTGTGGGCTCTGTCTTCTCTTGCTGCTCAGTATCTTCAAACTTGGTGCCAGACTTTCCTCTGTTTCCCCAGCCTGAAGAAGTGGTCCCCTGAACTCCTACAAATAAGAGATTAGCACTTTTTTGGAGCCAACTTTAGATAGCTTGACATTCCAATAAAGAGAGCTTAATATAGAATGTGGCAGGGACTGGCTAAATATTCACTTTACCAGTTCCCTCTTCCTCTTAGACACACAGCTGGATTGCATTTCCCAGTCTCCTTTGCACCTGTGAAATTTGTAACCATATGACTGAATTCTGGGCAATAGAATGTAGGTAGAAGTGAGGTCTGACGCTTCTAGGACTGGCCCATGAACTTCCTACACAACCCTCCGTGTCCTTGCTCTTCCCTTGACTGATGGTGGGATTTAAAATCTGCCACTAGGTATGGTGGGGAGATCTACACACCTGAAAATGTGCTATTTGATACCAAGGCTCCTATAACTGCCTTGGAACCCACCCATTCCATCTGCTAAACATTAGAAAAGCCCCAATAAATTATAAACACTTATTTTGATCTGTGTTTTCTATGATTTAATAAGAGTACCTTGGGTGAATTGGGTCATATTCCTTAGAAGGAGGTCCTTTGCTCTAAAAAACCATAAAAGGTGGTGGAAAAGATATGGAGGAAATCTTGCCATTTAGGAGCAAAGTATGAAGAGGTCAATTGTGTAAGGAAAAAGCTGAGGTAGGTTGCATTCAAGTTCACAATTCATTCAGTTCAGTTCAGTTCAGTTCAGTCGCTCAGTCGTGTCCGACTCTTTGCGACCCCATGAATCCCAGCACGCCAGGCCTCCCTGTCCATCACCAACTCCTGGAGTTCACTCAGATTCACGTCCATCGAGTCAGTGATGCCATCCAGCCATCTCATCCTCTGTTGTCCCCTTTTGCTCCTGCCCCCAATCCCTCCCAGCATCAGAGGCTTTTCCAATGAGTCAACTCTTCGCATGAGGTGGCCAAAGTACTGCAGTTTCAGCTTTAGCGTCATTCTTTCGAAAGAAATCCCAGGGCTGATCTCCTTCAAAATGGACTGGTTGGATCTCCTTGCAGTCCAAGGGACTCTCAAGAGTCTTCTCCAACACCACAGTTCAAAAGCATCAATTCTTAGGCGCTCAGCTTTCTTCACAGTCCAACTCTCACATCCATACATGACCACAGGAAAAACCATAGCCTTGACTAGACGGACCTTTGTTGGCAAAGTAATGTCTCTGCTTTTGAATATGCTATCTAGGTTGGTCATAACTTTTCTTCCAAGGAGAAAGCATCTTTTAATTTCATGGCTGCACAGTCACCATCTGCAGTGATTTTGGAGCCCAGAAAAATAAAGTCAGCCACTGTTTCCACTGTTTCCCCATCTATTTCCCATGAAGTGATGGGACAAGATGCCATGATTTTCGTTTTCTGATGTTGAGCTTTAAGCCAACTTTTTCACTCTACACTTTCACTTTCATCAAGAGGCTTTTTAGTTCCTCTTCACTTTCCCTTTATCTTTGTGTTTTACCATCCGACTTTTAAAAAAATCATTCTAATTTATTTCCAGCTTTATTGAGGTATAATTAACAAATTAAAATTGCATATATTTAGGATGTACAATGGGACTTTTTAAAGGTGTACAATGTGATGTTTTAACATATGCATTTATTTTGAAATGATTTCCACAGTCAAGTTAGTTAATGCATTCACTGCCTTCAAGTATGCAAGACAGCATTATTTACATGTAATCACCATGCTGTGCATTAGACTCCCAGAACTTATGCTTTCAATAGCTGAAGGCCTGTACACTTTGACCAACATCTCTCCATTTCCTTCATTCCTCAGCCCTGGAAACCTTCATTCTATTCTCCAATTCTGTGAGTTTGACTCTTTGAGATTCTACCTCTAAGTGACATTGTATAGTATTTGTCCTCTGTGTCTGGCTTATTTCACTTAGCATAATGTCCTCCAGGTTCATCCATATGTCTTCATTCAACTTTGTAGTTCCTTTTACCGGTAGTGGAGGGTACTTCTCTGCCCTTATACGTATATACATATGTATATGTATGTGTATATATATGTGTGTGTGTGTGTGTGTATTTAATTGGAGTATAATTGCTTTACAATGTTGTGTTAGTTTCTGCTGTACAACAAAGTGAATCAGCTATATGTATACATATGTCCCCTCTTGGACTTTCCTCCGACAACCATCCCCCATCCCACCCCTCTAGATCATTACGGACCACCTAGCTGAGCTCCCTGTGCTATACAGCAGGTTCCCATTAGCTGTCTTACACATGGTAGTGTATATATGTCAATCCTAATCTCCCTATTCATTCCACACTCTTCTTCCCCCTCTGTGTCCACATGCTCATTCTCTATGTCTGTGTCTCTATTCCTGCCCTGCAAATAGGCTCATCTGTATCTTCTTTTTAGATTCCACATATATGTATTAATGGGTTTCCCAGGTGGTGCTAGTGGTAAAGAAACTGCCTGCCAATGCAGGAGATGTAAGAGATGCAGGTTCAATCGCTGGGTCTGGAATATCCCCTGGAGGAGGGCATGGCAACCCACTCCAGTATTCTTGCCTGGAGAATCACATGGACAGAGGAGCCTGGCAGACTACAATCCATAGGGTTGCAAAGAGTTGGACATGACTGAAGCAAATTAGCATGCATGCATATGCATTAATATATGATATTTGTTTTTCTCTTTCTGACTTACTTCACTCTGTATGACTGACTCTAGGTCCATCCAAATCTCTACAGATGGCCCAATTTTGTTCCTTTTTATGGCTGAGTTATATTCCATTGTATGTATGTACCACATCTTCTTTATCCATTCATCCATTGATGGATATATGGTCACCTAATCTATAACAAGGGAAGCAAGAATATACAATGGAGAAAAGACAGTCTCTTTAACAAGTAGTGCTGGAAAAACTGGATAGCTACGTGTAAAAGAATGACATTAGAACACTACATAACACCATACATAAAAATGACCTCAAAATGGATTAAAGACCTAAATCTAAGACTAGACACTATAAAACTTTTAGAGGAAAACACTCTTTGACAAAAATCACAGCAAGATCCTTTTGACCCACTTCCTAGAGTAGTGAAAAGAAAAACAAAAATAAACAAACAGGACCTAATTAAACTTAGAAGCTTCTGCGCGGCAAAGGAAACCATACACAAGATGAAAAGACAGCCCTCAGAATGGGAGAAAACATTTGCCCTTACTATTTGGCCAAGGGGATGCAAGGCAAGGCTTTACATGTGTCTGAGTGTTGGGTGTGCCCTCTGGTGCTTTTGCCATCACTGAGGAGATTACGCCCTGTCAAGTCTACTGCTGAGAGCGGGAGAGACGTATGAGGCTGACCTGGATCCCACCTGGAGTCCAGAAGCAAGCCTCGTTGAGCTCATGCTAGATCAGCTTACCCCCAGACCACTCACAGGTATGTGACTGAGAAGAAATAATTATTTTATAAAACCACTAAGGCTTTTTTTTTTAGGTTAAAATTCACCTAAAATTCAGCATGTGAACCGTTTTAAAGCATCCAGTTCAGCAGTATTTAGTACATTCATGGTGTTATGTAAGTATCACCGCTAGCATTTTCTAGTGCTAATGCTAGGCTTCATACCCACTAGGATGATTTTCTAGTTCTAGCATTTTCATCACTCCCGAAGCACACCTAAAACCCACTAAGCCTTCACTTCCCATTCCCTGCTTCCCTAGGGAAACATGAATCTGCTGTTTTCAGGAATTTTTCTCTTCTGGATGTTTCATATGAATAAGATTACACACTGTCTATCCTTAGATGGGAATACCAGGCCACCTGACCTGCCTCTTGAGAAATTTGTATGCAGGTCAGGAAGCAACAGTTAGAACTGGACATGGAACAACAGACTGGTTCCAAATAGGAAAAGGAGTACGTCAAGGCTGTATATTGTCACCCTGCTTATTTAACTTATATGCAGAGTACATCCTGAGAAACGCTGGACTGGAAGAAGCACAAGCTGCAAACAAGATTTCCAGGAGAAATATCAATAACCTCAGATATGCAGATGACACCACCCTTATGGCAGAAAGTGAAGAGGAACTCAAAAGCCTCTTGATGAAAGTGAAAGTGGAGAGTGAAAAAGTTGGCTTAAAGCTCAACATTCAGAAAACAAATATCATGGCATCTGGTCCCATCACTTCATGGCAAATAGGTGAGGAAACAGTGGAAACAGTAGCTGACTTTATTTTTGGGGGCTCCAAAATCACTGCAGATGGTGACTGCAGCCATGAAATTAAAAGACACTTACTCCTTGGAAAGAAAGTTATGACCAACCTAGATAGCATATTCAAAAGCAGAGACATTATTTTGCCAACAAAGGTTGGTCTAGTCAAGGCTATAGTTTTTCCAGTGGTCATGTATGGATGTGAGAGTTGGACTGTGAAGAAAGCTGAGCGCCGAAGAATTGATGCTTTTGAACTGTGGTGTTGGAGAAGACTCTTGAGAGTCCCTTGGACTGCAAGGAGATCCAACCAGTCCATTCTGAAGGAGATCAGCCCTGGGATTTCTGTGGAAGGAATGATGCTAAAGCTGAAACTGCAGTACTTTGGCCACCTCATGCGAAGAGTTGACTCATTGGAAAAGACTCTGATGCTGGGAGGGATTGGGGGCAGGAGGAGAAGGGGACGACAGAGGATGAGATGGCTGGATGGTATCACTGACTCGATGGACGTGAGTCTGAGTGAACTCCGGGAGTTGGTGATGGACAGGGAGGCCTGGCGTGCTGCGATTCATGGGATCGCAGAGTTGGACGCGGCTGAGCTACTGAACTGAACTGAACTGAGCCTTAGCATAACCGTTTTGAGGTTCATCTATGTTGTGACATGTAGTACCTCGTTCTTCTTTATGGCTGAATAATATTCCATCATATGGATAGATCATATTTTGTTATCCAGTTGATAGACATTTGGATTGTTTCTACCTTTTAGCTATTGTGAATAATGCTGCTCTTCAAATTTTTGTACAGGTTTTGTTTGAACAACTCTTTTCAATTATTTTGGGTATATAACTTGGAGTGGAATCGCTGGATTATATGTTAAATTTATATTTCATTTTGAGGAACCACCAAACTGCTTTCCACAGCATCTGCGCTTTTTATATTTTATGAGTAATATAGAAGGGTCCCAATTTCTCTATATGCCCACAAACATTTATATGTTTCCTTCCTTCTTTTCTTTTGCCTTTTCTCCCTCCCCCTCTCCCCCTCCCCCCCCCCTCTTTAATTATAGACATCCTAGTGGGTATGAAGCCTTATCTCATTGTGGTTTTGATTTGCATTTTCCTAATGACCAGCTGGGCTTCCCTTGGGGCTCAGACAGTAAAGAATCTGCCTGCAATGTAAGAGAACTGGATTCGATCCCTGGGTTGGGAAGATCCCCTGGCAAAGGGAACAGCTACCCACTCCAGTATTCTGGCCTGGAGAATCCCACAGACAGAGGAGCCTGGAGCACTACAGTCCATGTGGGCTCAAGGAGTTGGACACAACTGAGTGACTGAGCACACAAAATGACCAGTAATGTTGAGCATATATTCATGTGCTTGTTGACTATACATCTTTTTTTGGGAGAAATGTCTCTTCAGAGTCTTTGCCCATTTAAAATTGTGTGTTTTTTAAAGTGTTGAGCTGTAATGGTTCTTTATATAATTTGGATTCTAGACCCTTACTAGATATATAACTTGCAAATATTTTCTTTCATTCTATGGGTTGATGTTTTACTTTCTTGATAGTGTTCTTTGATGAACAAAATTTTTTTATTTTAATGAACTATAATTTATTTTATTCTTCTGTTTCTTATACTTTTGGCATCATATCTAAGAATCCTTTGAGAAATCCAAGGTCCTGAAAAACTGATGTAAAGAACTGACTCATCAGAAAAAACCCTGATGCTGGGAAAGATTGAAGGCAGGAGGAGAAGGGGATGACAGAGGGTGAGATGGTTGGATGGCATCACCAACTCGATGGACATGAATTTGAGCAAACTTCGGGAGATGGTGAAGGACATGGAAGCCTGGCATACTGCAGTCCAGGGGTTCGCAAAGAGTCAGACACGACTGAGCAACTGAGCTGAACTGAACTGATTTTTCTAAAAGTTGCACTGTTTAGCTCTTATATGTAGATCTTTGAACCATCCTGAGTTAATTTTTGTATATGGCATCAGGTAAGGGTTGAAATCTTTTTTTTGCATGTAGTGATCCTATTGCCCCAGATCAAGTCATTGAGTTTGGGGGTTGTCACACAGCTTTGTTGTGGCAAAAGCTAACTGATACAAAGTTTACCATTTCTGCTTCATTTTTCATGCATTCCTGCTACTGATGTATACCACATTTCAAGGTGCTGAGTGTGCATCTGGGGGATTCCTTTCAAATAAGAGAATGGAGTGTGGTTGTTTTGAGAATTCCCCTATGGCCCTCCCAGTACATGTTATTAACTGCCATTGCAGATGAGCTAACTCCCAGTTATTATTCATTGTGATTCTCAATTATATACCAGTTAGGTTTGGGAATGCTAAGATTTGTTGTTGTTCAGTGGCTATGTTTTGTCTGACTCTTTGTGACCCCGTGGACCGCAGCACACCAGGCTTCCCTGTCCTTCACTATCTCACTTGCTCAGATTCATGTCTACTGAGTCAGTGATGCCATCCAACCATCTCATCCTCTGCCACTCCCTTCTCTTGCCCTCAGTGTTTCCCAGCATCAGGGCCTTTTCCAATAAATCAACTCTTTTTTATCAGGTGGCCAAAGTATTGGAGCTTCAGCATCAGTCCTCCCAATGAACATTCAGGGTTGATTTCCTTTAGGATTGACCAGTTGGATCTCCTTGAAGTCCTCCAAGGGACTCTCAAGAGTCTTCTCCAGTACCACAACTCTCACGTCCACACGTGACTACTGGAAAAACCATAGCTTTGACCATAACGTGCTAAGATGAGTAAGCACCTCTTACTTCAATTATTCCTTGTTTAATGATAATTATCAGGAGACAAAAGCAGCTCTGTTAGCCTTCAGGCTCGTATCTCTGGCCGTTTGTTTTCATTCCCCACGTGCAGCCTGCCTGGCTCCCAGAACAGAACTAAGGACGGTAGTGACGGGTCCCCTCCGAGGGTGGTGACCACCTGAAGCATCCCCTGCGCCCTTCATCCACAGCTGAATAAAGCCAGGCAGATTTCTTAGTAATTTTGCACCTCAGTCTCCTCCCCACTAAAATGGAGATAACAGTAGAACCCACCTCAGAGGGATGTGGTGAGGATTTCTAGGCTTGGCATCTGAAGCAATTAGAATTGTCCCTGGCACACAGCAAGCTCTGTGTAAACATTTGCTAACTGAATATTAAGAAGTCTTGCTGTAAAGGGTCATCCGCATGGAAGTGGTTGGCTTGGTTTGAGCCTCATTTCCTGTCTGGATCCTCTTCATCCATTTAGTCTTTCATAACCTTCCTTCTTGACTCTTCCTGACTCTGGGAGATGTGGGAGCAGCTCGCTTCCTTAGAACCTTTTGGGGTGTAAGGTGAATGCTGCATTATTCTGTCGCAGAGCCTTCCCTTCCTCCTCCAGCTGAGCTTGAGGGAGCCAAGTTACCAGTGGGTCTTTCCCTGGAGCAGTGAGGAGCCCACACAGAGATTTGGCATATACCACTATTATAGTGCGAATCAGATCTGTCATTTACCTAATGTAAAACCTCAAGAAAGGCTTTCATCAGAGGGGCATTAAGTCACCAGTTTCTTCCCAGCTTGTTCATTACATAGTCTGTTTGGAGAACTACCTGGAAAGAAAACAAATGGTTCACCTCGACTTTTTTCCATTCCTTTATTTTTATTGTTGAAGTTTAATACAGCTGCTTTGCTTTCCTATTCCGGGGCTGTCATCTGATAACGGCACAACTGATTTATGGCGGGAGAGCCTGGGGGTGAATTATTTATTCTTCCCAGGTAAAGGATTAGCTAGTTCCACTTTTAATGGATTTTTGTTTCGATGTGTTTATGAGTGTTCAGATGGATTGAGAAATCCTCTGACCTCCAATATCCTATCACACAAAGCTATTTGCAAATCACATTGAAGTCTGAATTTAAACTGATGAAAGCAAAGACATGAAGAATTATAATATTGAGTCTGTGACCCTAGAGATTTTTTCTTAATTTATACTTTTGTGTCCCAGAAGGAATATATAGATGTGAGAACAGGGACAGAGCCCAGCAGACTGTATTAAGTTAGCAGGTTTCCAACCTTCTAGGCACAGTTATCCATCTCCAAGGCTCCTTCATCCCACAGTGAGTAGGGAAGAAAAAGCCAGGAGGGGAGGGTACAGACGGTTCTAGATGCGGAACTTCCTGGGTGTCAACTTCAACTATACAGCGCTGGCAGGTGAATCCACTCTTCAGATGGTCATAAAACCAGATGTTCTTCTCATTTAAAAGAAAAGTAGGTTATCTGCCTGTCTATCTTATACCTATATTTATTTTGAATAGACAATGAAATTTTTACAGTAAAGATGTTTTCCCTTCATTCCTTGCTTCCTCCCTCTCCCATCTGCCTAATTCTCCATCCCTTGCCATGGGAATCATTCCTTTAGTTTTCTTCATACATACCTATCCAGAGTTCTTAATGTAAAACAAATGCACATATATGTTCTTATCCTCTTTTCCCTCACTTTTATGCCAAATTTGGAATGTTTTATATATTGTTCTTTTGTCCCTAATAACTTGATTTAGTAATATATCTTGGAGGTCTTCTCACAAAAGTACATAGAAATATTCCTTATTCAAAATTTGTTCATGGCTGTATAATATTCACATTCTATGCTTGTACCAAAGTTTATCTAATGGGCTCTCCCTATTGATAAGATGTTTGGTTTGATTCCCCTTTTGCCATTTCAAACAAGACTGCAGTGAACAACCTTGTACATATGTATATCACATGGATGTGAGTTAATCTGTAGGATAAATTCTCCAGTGTGACTTTCTGGGTTGAAAAGTATTTGTATTTGTCGTTTTGATAGAAAGTGTCCGAATTTCCCTCTGTTGGAGTTGTGCTCTTACACTCCCATCAGCAATGCATGAGAGACCATATTCTCTCACTGTGTGTGTGTATGTATGTGTGTGCAAGAGAGAGAGAAAGGGAGAGGGAGAGACGTGGTTTTAATTTGAAAGTTGGGATAGGATTTAAAATTTAAATAAGTATTTAAGATAGTATTTAAATAAGAGGCATGAAGTGAGAGAAGGAAATGAGAGAGGCCCTTCTGGATTCCCATAATGTGAACAAGAAGCAACTTGTTGACTCTAGATAGTGGTGTTGACTCTAGATAGCTAATATTTATATAGCACTTATGTGTTTGCCACTAAATGTGCCACTGTATTCACTCATTATTAGATTAGACATGGCTCATTTTCATTTGATTGTCTTCTGATTTAAAAAAGTATTGAGTCTTGACTATGTGCCAGACACTCTGCTAGGTGTCGGCTGAGGTAATTTTTCTGACAGAAGTCCTGCCAAATGTCAACGGAAAGGGAATTTGGGGAGAAGTTCTTACCTACAAGAAGATTCCTTAGGAAACAGCAGCACTGACTCTGTTTCGGGTGCTGTGTAATGTCTCTCAGGGAGGTTTGCCTTGGAAGCTGTGACACAAGGCAAGGTGTGTGGTTGACTCACCTGGCATATGATGAAATCCTAAGAGCTGCTTTACTGTACACATGTACTGATGATTTGTTTGTTTCCTGTTTCTTTGTTTAATAATTATGGTTTGAGGCTAAAGATGTGGGAATGGGAAAGGAAGATTTTGATTTTGTGTGAGCATGTGTGTATGTGGTAATACTAAACTAAGAAATAAATCCAGTTCAACCACATATCAGATTTCATCAATAGCTTGCAGTTATAATGAGCACATACAATGTATCACTGCAAAGGAATATTGAGAAGGCAAAAACATTGGAATGCATATATACAGAAATTATCTTCCAGACCTGCAGGCAAATATATTGGAGCTGGATGGCAAAAAAAAAAAAAAATTCAGAATCAAGAACTAATTAACATTGAGAGCAAGTGTCTCCCATTATTTTCTCTTTTCTCTCCTTTTCCCCTCTGCTGTAGGTCATCTTGGGCTTCCCTGGTGGCTCAGTGGTAAAAAATCTGCCTGCAATGTAGTAGACCCAGATTTGATCCCTGAGTCAGGAAGATCCCCTGGAGAAGGGAATGGCAACCCACTCTGGAATTCTTGCCTGGGGAATTCCATGAACAGAGCCTGGCAGGTGACAGTCCATGCGGTTGCCAAGAGTCAGATACAACTGAGAGACTAACATACACAGCTCATCTTCAGGATTACTCAAGAACTCTGTTGTCTTCACTCCTGTCACTGGCTTCCAAAGACTGTCGTATCATGGGCTAGCCTCCCTTCCTGATTCCTGATTCCCAGTGGTTCTGTTGTGGTAGGAGATGACTTCAGCCTTTGTTCATCTGCATACCCCACATGACAGGGCTGTAATATCAACAAGATCCTTGTCTTCAGGATGGAGTTGAATAATGGAGGGGGTTTTCAGTTCAGTTCAGTCGCTCAGTCATGTCCGACTCTTTGTGACCCCATGAATCACAGCACGCCAGGCCTCCCTGTCCATCACCAACTCCCAGAGTTTACTCAGACTCATGTCCATAAGTTGGTGATGCCATCCAGCCATCTCATCCTCTGTCGTCCCCTTCTCCTCCTGCCTCCAATCCCTCCCAGCATCAGAGTCTTTTCCAATGAGTCAACTCTTCGCATGAGGTGGCGAAAATATTGGAGTTTCAGCTTTAGCATCAGTCCTTCCAATGAACACTCAGGACTGATCCCCTTTAGAATGGACTGGTTGGATCTCCTTGCAGTCCAAGGGACTCTCAAGAGTCTTCTCCAACACCACAGTTCAAAAGCATCAATTCTTCGGCGCTCAGCTTTCTTCACAGTCCAACTCTCAATTATGGGTGAGTGTTAGACAGTGGAAAGTTTTAGGAACAGTATTAATAGCCACGGAAAGTGTTTGTGGTAGGAGAATAGTCTTCTGGGGTTATGGATGCTATCTGAAAATAGAAATATAGCTGATTTTAGCTGGGAAAATAATTTACAGTAGTTGAAGATTTTTCCAACTGAGAAGCATAGCATTGAGTTCTGACTCCAGAAATCTGGTTAAATACTGTTTCAGTCAAGGTCCATTCAAGTTAATATAAAGCACAATAGATATTTCAAAAAGTGGGAGATTCAACAGAGGTTCATGGATACAGGTATCCTATCTTGGAATAACCTGCCTTAGGTTAAAATCAATTGCCTAATTTAGACGGGACATATGCTCTACCATAATCCCCTGCTTGGCCCATTAACTGAGCAGTAGTAGACTGGCCAGGCCCTTGAGTGTGCAAACACCGTGGTAGAGGAGTTTGTGGCTAGAAGATCTAGATATATCTCTTGGATTAAGGCATGTCAGCCTGTTGATGTTTTCTAGACACACTATCATTACTTTCTGGTAACCATTGCTGAGTGGCTCCCTGGATTTTTAGACCTCTATGTGACACTCCTTAAGATGACAACCAAGGCCACCTCTTCTTTTCAGACTATTTTCTTCCCTAAGAAATTTCATTCACGCAATGACTTCAGTTATACATGGACTCTTTCATGCCTTCAGCCTTGTCTTCTATTCTGAGCTCCAGAGCTCAAAGATGCTTTAAAGGCAACTGATTAAAAACACATGTTAGACTGAGCTTGTGAAGTGAAAGTTGCTCAGTCGTGTCTGACTTTTTGTGATCCCGTGGACTATATAGTCCATGGAATTTTCTAGGCCAGAATACTGGAGTGAGTAGCCTTTCCCTTCTCCAGGGGATCTTCCCAACCCAGGGATCAAACGCAGGTCTCCCGCATTGCAGATGGATTCTTTACCAACTGAGCTATCAGGGAATGTAGCTATAAAACCTGATTTTCTCCCAGTGTTCTCCCAGGGACAGACACCACCCTCTACCCAGGGGTTCAAGTCAGAAACCTGGGCATTATCTATGACCTTACCTCATTCCTCATATCCAATCCATTATTAAGTATTTTACCTCCATAATATTTCTGGAGTCTGTCCTTTTCTCTCTAACCCTACCCCTACCACTGTAGTCTAAGCTGCTGCTATCTCCCTCCTGAGAAAGTAATATTGCCTCCTAACTGGTCTGCCTGCATCTGTTTTTACTTCCCTTCCATTCATTTTCTGACTAACTCTAGTGTGCTCTTTTCAAAGGCATATCTCGTGCTAACATATTTTTCCCTCAGGGATGCTTTCTCAGCCCTTCACATCACTTATCACTGTAGCAATTTTACAGTTTTGAGTGTGATTCCCCAATTATTGTCTGTCTTTCCCTGTAGACTGTCAACTCTTGGGGAGTTGTAGCCATATCTGCTTTTGCTTATTTTTCTCCCATTTCTAGCCCTTAGTGTGACATGTAGCACATAGTGAGCCTCCAGCAAATATTTCCTGTAATACTTAGCACAGAGCTTTGTCCTTAATCCATGCTCAATAAATATTAGGTATTTTTTTAAATTTATTTTTAATTGGAAGATAATTGCCTTACAATATTTTGTTGGGTTTCTGCCATACGTCAACATGAATCCATGGTAGGTATACATATGTCCCCTCCCTAATATTAGGTATTTATAAATAGCAAATATCAATTGAGTGAACTGACATCAATTTTTAAAAATGAATCAACAGTCAGTTATCAACCTATCTAAAAGTACGAAGGAATTCTACAAACCTCTGTTTTCCGTGGGAGGTAAAGGAATTCTTGTCAGGGTTTTTAGCTGCAGGTGAAAGAAGCTGAGTCTGGCTGATTGTGCAGGGAAGGAGTTTTTAAAAAATGTATCGGGGAATTCATACAATTGTTGACAGGGCAAAAGGCTAGAGGCTAAACTTCCAGAAATATCCTATGACTATGCCGTCGGACTAGTCTGATGGGGATGTGCTGCCACCACCATGTACTTGACACTATAATCTGTTCTGCTGCAAAGTCTACACCAGGAACTAGACTTGCTACTTGACCAGTGCATCTGATTGGCTGAGCCCAGGTCACGTGTCTACCCTGCTCTGCAAGGGAGACAGGAAAGTGGGCTGCTTTCCAAACATAAGAGGCATATCTAAAAGATGTCAGGCATCCACCAGCATGACCGACGTCCTCTCCAAATGGACAATCATAAAGTCTTCACTTGTCCCTGGATGGTGACTGGGCATCTGAACATAGGGGTGTATCAGTAAGCATAGTTATACAGGTGACTAGCAAACGCTTGGCCCAGAGTTCTCCAAACTCTTTTCCTACTTGTATAGCTGATTTTATATTTCACCATTAGATGCTTTAGTTTAACCATCTAGAAAATTAATGTAATACTATCTACCAAATGCTGAGAATCAGCAGTAATAGTAATGTATTTTGAGGTCCTAGGATAAAAAGCACTTCAAAGATTTAGTGTATCATTATTTAAAATAGATGATATCTAATGAATATGCTAAGTTTAAAGGGCTTGATGGCTTCTTAGGATGCAAAATGGGCAATGCCTGGTATATTAGCTTAATAAAACCAGCCCCGAAGATGTTTGCCTAACTCTTCTGCCCGCTCTCCTGTGGGCTTTAGAAGGCAGAAATATGCAGGAATGGTAATGGGCATAATCAGTCACAATATGCAAGCTTATTATATTGGCTGCTTGCACAGTCGGAGCCTTCTAAGGCTAATCACAGCCCTTTTGCAGAATTCACTGGGTTGGACTTTCTAACACATTCTCATGCCAGGTAGGTAGGGCGAGAGGCAGAGAAACTCCAGAGGAGGCCCCCTGATGGCACCGTTCACCTACATGTGATTCAGCGTGAGAGAATCACACGTGAAAAACACAAATCTCTTTTCCTTGAGTCGTGGGATCTGAAATCTTTTCCAACAGGATAGTGTCAGCAATTGATTTCCTCTTATACCTCCCCTTTCTTTTCTTTTCCAGTTCTATTTTTTAAGCCTGGTACCCATAACTCCATTCTTCCCCAAGGCTACCAATCAGTTCTTTGTCACTGACTCTTCTTCAAAGAATAGCAGCCCCAGCCTCTTAATCCCTCTTAACCTCTTGTAACCTCCCTCTTCTTTCCTGCATTGCTCTCCCCAGAAACGCCTTCACAGATCTCATCCTTCCCTGGGCCACTCCATCTCTTTCCATTCATCTATCTAGTCTCTAGATTTCCAAGGTAAGGTCATGATATGTCTGTGTCTCTTCTGTTTCCTATCTGTAGCAAGCCCTGGTCATTTTTCCTTTCTCCCTTTCATCAGCTGAAATAGCTATGCTGTTCTGGTAATAGACCACATTTCTGCAAGCAAAGTGACTCTCATAATAGGCTCCCATGTAATGAAGTGCTTTTTATGGACTCTGGCAGGTTCTCTTTGCCTGTCAATAAAATGGGGCACATAACGACAGCTATATTGGGCTCCTGCACCACAGAATATCAGCTGAGCTGAGCTCAGCCTGGGAATAATTTAGAGAGACTCTGAGCAGCAGAGCTTTCCTGGTGGCTCAGATGGTAAAGAATTTGCCTGCATTGCAGGAGACGTGTGTTCGATCTCTGGGTCAGGAAGATCCCCTGGAGAAGGAATGGCTACCCATTCCAGTATTCTGGCCTGGAGAATTCTATGGACAGAGAAGTCTGGTGGGCTACAGTCCATGGGATTGCAAAGAGTAGAACCTGATTGAGCCACTTTCATTTTCTGAGCAGCAGCAGTGGCTAACAACCCCAGTATGCCCAGTTCATTTGGTGGCAAGCTTATGAAGGGGAAAAAATCATCTAGAGGACCTTTTTTGGATCAGTCCCTAGATGCAGGGGCTCAAAACAAGTTTTTTGAGCTGAATTTGACCCCTGAACCACTGGTGATTGACAAGAGAGGGAAAGGCGCAAAAGCCTCCCCAAATGGCATACAAATTACAGTGGGATGGCCATCAACTGTGAAGATGTTAGTGGGAGACTGAGCATTTATTAAAAAATCTTTTGTCAGTCAGATTTATTTTCATCTTTCTTTATAAGATGTGATAGTTTTGCATCAGCGCATCTAAATGAAATAATTTACTAAAGGTCAAATGCAATTCCCTCCAGCCAGCTTTCATTTACCTCCTAATTAATAACTAAATGTTCACACATACATTAGCCTCAGGCTCATGCATAAAATAATAACTGCCATTTATTGATCACTTATTATAGCTCAGGCATTTTAATACATTATCTCAAATTCTCACAAATCCAGGAGGTAGGAATACCCCTTTAATAGAGAGGGAAAATGATACTTGAAGAGGCTAAGGGATTTGCTCTTGGTCATGCAGATTAGTATCTGAAGCCCAGTGCTCTGCTCTTTTTCATACCACGCTGTAGGGCAGTGGCTTCCTGCAAAGGTTTGATGCCTTGTACTGTCTGCTGTCACTGACGAACGGGAAGATGAGAGATGAGCATGGAAGACTGGGACTTTCTGACTCAGACACCCCCTCACTGGAGGAAG
This sequence comes from Bos taurus, assembly GCF_002263795.3. Lineage (NCBI taxonomy): Eukaryota > Metazoa > Chordata > Mammalia > Artiodactyla > Bovidae > Bos > Bos taurus. The sequence continues at coordinate 94,172,212 of NC_037329.1, read as the reverse complement.
CTGCATTGCCCAAAGCTTGTGCTCTTTGATGGTTGTCATGGTGCTAGTAGCTGTATAACTAAGGTGGGGACCTTGGAGAGAGGGGCCAGAAAAGCCTCAGGAATGATGAAAGCTTTAGGAAATGGGTCCCCTGAGAAATCTTTGATTCTACTGAGCCAGTGCAGGCTGAGCTTCTTTAAGAAGGGATATGTCTCTGTATGTCTCAGCTTGTGTTACTTCTCTGGGTGAATGGGTACCCTGGCAGGGCAGTGAAAATCAGATCTTTCTCTGCAGAATCTAGGTAAGAAGCCACTCTTCCTACTTTTCTGTGGACCTATAGTAGCCCAGGCACTCTAGGAAGGGAAATTACAAAGACTCCCAGTATTAGGCCTGTACTGTTGCATGGAACTCTCATACGACAGAGGGAGGGAGAGAAGGCATGGGTATATTTGGAAGGGGGCCAAATGCTGTCCTGGAGAAGGAAATAGCACCCTACTCAGTATTCTTGCCTGGAGAATCCCATGGACGAAGGAGCCTGGTAGGCTACAGTCCACAGGGTTCAATGCTGTCCAGAGCAGGGTTCCTTTCCATTCCATTCACTTTTCTTCCCATGTCTTCTCAACTGAGGGAAGGATGGCAGTGAAGTCAGAAGACTATGCTTCGAGCTGCCAAGGCAGATTTGGACATGCCTCACCTGGAGAGGTAGGCGAATAGGGAAAAACTGGTAACAAAACAGTGATTTCTTAATCATAGGCATTAACAAATTAGTTTGAGGTTTATTATCAGGTCACTACTTCTAAAGAGAGGCAGGCAGAATTGAAAAGTGGTAAAATGAGTTTCTGTAGCTTTGCAACCACTCCTCTGGGTTGTTTCCATGTATTCTGGACTTCAAAACTCTAATAATTAATTAGCCATTATACCAATCCACTGCTTATTTTTCTTCCACGTTACTTTGGTTTTGAATTTGTAAAATTCATCCAAATTTCTTTTTATTCTCTTAATATTTTAAGTTTGAGTAAATTAAGTTATGAAACATTTGTTGAGTAGTTATTTGATGTCATATTTAAATGATAAAATCGCTACCCTCTGACCTCCCAGAGTTCTCCTTTCCTTTACACCTGAAATTTTGATAAATGTTCATTAGGTGGTAATTTCTTGCTCCAGATGCACAGATCCAGAATATTATGTAGTACATAAATTATAGGAGTATTTTCTCAAAAGTAAGATGTGAATTCCTTGCATCAAATCACCTATTTGCTTGTTAAAACACAGAGTCCTGAGCCCCAACCCTACATCACCTAGTTAGACTTTTGGGGGCCTTAGGTTCAGGAATCTCCATTTTTAAAGTTTCCTTCATTTGTGCATGCTCAGTTGCTTCAGTTGTATCCGACTCTTTGCAACTCTATGACCTGTAAACTGCCAGGCTCCTCTGCCCATGGGATTCTCTAGGCAAGAATACTGGAGGAGGTTGCCATGTCCTCCGCCAGGGGATCTTTCAGACCCAAGAACTGAACCTGGGTCTCCTGCACTGCAGGTGGATTCTTTACCACTGAACCACCGGGGAAGCCCTTTCTTGGTGATTCCAGTGCAGATAAGTTTTAAGAATCACTCATTTTGAGAAAAACAGAAATGCAAATAAAATCTAAACATAACTCTTAAAAAGTAAAGGCAATACAGAAAGTGATATGCTGTAGAGAACTTAGAACAACATCCAGTGAACTACTGAACAAAAATCTATGTTCAGGTTAAGTTCTTTGTCCCACTAGACTTTTGATTATCATTAATTACTGTTCCCTTGTAACCTGACTTTTCCTTTTTTCCCTTTAAGCAAAACTTCCTGATTTTCAATTACTCTTAGAGTGTAGACTAATCCCTTGGCCTCTCCTCACAAACTACTGGCAGTCTTTCTCATCCTACAGCTTTTACTGGAAATTTTTAGGGCGCTGACCTCCTCCTAATATTATCTCATCACCTGGCCAAGATTCAGCTAGTCTCTTTCCCAAGAAAGCCTGGCTTTATTAATCTCATAAGAGTCCCTGGACTATCTTCCCGCTTCTGGTGCCTCATCACTTTGAAACAGAAAAAGAAATACATAAATAAATAAGGATAAGACCAAGTGTAATTTGAATAAAATTAATAACTTTTTCCAGTAAGGAAAATGTTCTTTTGGCAACCAAACGACACCTTTCCTCCTACCACTGTTTCTTCCAGATGTGACAGAGGAATTATTTTTGCTTAGCTGCATGATTATTCTTCAGCTAAATTAGCAACTACACAAATCCCAGCTGTTTTATGTCCTTCTCTACTACTTTGGATATTGAATTTGTAAAAATCAGCCTAACCTCTTTTCTCTCTCTCAGTATTTTAAATTTGGAAAAGCCAAACAAGCTTTAAAGCATTTAGTGAGTAGTTACTTGACAATATCACACAAATACTTTTAGGCCTTCCAGGACAATATATTAAGCTGATCTGCAAAAATATTTCTCTTTTACTATATTCAAGACATTTTGTTTTCACTTTGCAATTCTTGATGAAGAAATTTAGTGCTGGTTTTATTTCATCTCCAGCTTCTGCCTATTGGGAAAAGAATTTCTAGCAATGATCACCAAGTGTCAATAGAATAAAAATCACTTGAATGTTTCATTGGTTGGCTTCTGAGAGGGGTTGGATTGTCATGATGAGATATTACTTGTATAACCTGGCCATTACGGATTATGGTAATACATCAATCGACTGATGAGTCACTCATTCATTCATCATTACAATAAACATATATCAAGGATCTATTCTGCTTTGTAGCATTTTAGATGCTGGAAAAGAAAGATAGATCTGAAATTGGCTTTTCCATGAAAGTAATCACCACAATTTAGGGGAGGATAAATGCAAAACAAAATAGATGGTACATACGTATATATACTTCTCTCATGTAGATACTTGGTTTCTTGTGTCCTAGGCAATCCAGGAAGGCAAAAATTCCCAAGGGAATGTTGGAGTTTGATCTGACTTTCATCCTGTTTCTACAGCCAATTTGAATTGAGTACTGGAGACCTCTTTTCTCAGCTAAGGATTGCCAACATCTGCCTCTGATTTTGACCTTCTGTGACCCTGGATTAGTTTATTAATTTATTGGTCCTCTTGGAAGTAATTCCTCATCACTCCTCTTAACTACCTAAACTTTTTACATCAATTGGAGTTTGTGGGAAGTCTCTCAAGAGCTGACAAGTTGTCAAATTTTAAGAAACATTTCCAAGAAAAGGGGGTGCAGGTCATACTAAACATTAACAAACATTACTGTGGGCTTTAAATAATGGACAGCCTAGCATTCATTTGCTCCGATGGCACAAAAGAATTCATAGCCACATCTATACACATGAAAGCAGGAGCTCTTACTTCCAAATTAGCCCTCTTGTGTTCTGGATTGAGGAAGATATTTTTGGTGAAACAGTTGAGAAGAATTATTACATTTTAGTTCATTATTACATAGATCATTTACATTAAAGTTGGACCTGCCCTTCTGTGCTGTTAATGGTTAACAGTGAGGGCTTTGGGGCCAGGATGTCCTTGTTCCAATCTGGCTCCATCTTTACCTGCAGGGTTGCTGCTAAGTCGCTTCAGTCATGTCCAACTCTGTGCGACCCCAGAGATGACAGCCTACCAGGCTCCCCCGTCCCTGGGATTCTTTGCCATTTCCTTCTCCAATGCATGAAAGTGAAAAGTGAAAGTGAAGTTGCTCAGTCGTGTCCGACTCCTAGCGACCCCATAGACTGCAGCCTACCAGGCTCCTCCATCCATGGGATTTTCCAGGCAAGAGTACTGGAGTGGGGTGCCATTGCCTTCTCCATACTCGCAGGGTAATATCAGGCAAATTACTTTTCTTCTTTGAACTTAAGTTTCCTTACCTATAGAACAAGAAAAATAGTAGAACCTGCCTCAAGGGGAATCGTGAGGATTAAATGAATAATTCTTTTAGTATGTTGTAGGTACGCAATATGTGCAAACTGTTATGATTATTTGTAGTTCAGGAGCAGTTCACGTTCTGTTTCCGTTGTTTCCAGGTTGCATCACTGGAGACACATGAAGGTGTCTTTTTAAACTTGAAACATATTGCTATTACTGATCATTACTGTTATTACTGATACATTCAACCAACCTGTGATTTAACGAGATTTGGAGTACCTCTCGGAGAAGGCAATGGCACCCCACTCTAGTACTCTTGCCTGGAAAATCCCATGGACAGAGGAGCCTGGTAGGCTGCAGTCCATGGTGTCGCTAAGAGTCAGACGTGACTGAGCGACTTCACTTTCATGCATTGGAGAAGGAAATGGCAACCCATTCCAGTGTTCTTGCCTGGAGAATCCCAGGGATGGGGGAGCCTGGTGGACTGTCATCTGTGGGGTCACACAGAGTCAGACACGACTGAAGTGACTTAGCAATAGCAGGAGTCCCTCTGCTCAGCTGAGGAACACTCATTACCCTACAGGGAGCTGTAAAAGTAGGACTGGCCCACATGCCCAAAGCCTAGCAAAGTTCAGGAGAGAACTCACAGATCACAGAGACACAACATTTTCTATTTTATTTGGCTTCCTAGAAATCTAAGTCCAGTGCCAAGCACATGAGTGGTGAGGAAGAGGACAGCTGTGTCTTCAGTCATCACAGTCAGATGGCTTTGTCTTCTGAGCTTATTTCCATCCCCAGCACCTCCACGTGGCAACATGGAATCACTGAGAAATGTGAGTGGGAGCCCATGTATTGCTTAGAGTTGGCGTGGTGCTCTCTAGAGCCTGAGGACTTCTCTAATTTCATTTTTTGACTAGGTAACTTATTCACACACCTCACACATTAAAAAGTATCAGTTCAGTTCAGTCGCTCAGTCGTGTCCAACTCTTTGCAACCCCATGAATCGCAGCACGCCAGGCCTCCCTGTCTATCACTAACTCCCAGAGTTCACTCAGACTCACATCCATTGAGTCAGTGATGCCATCCAGCCAGCCATCCTCTGTCATCCCCTTCTCCTCCTGCCCCCAATTCCTCCCAGCATCAGAGGCTTTTCCAATGAGTCAACTCTTCACATGAGGTGGCCAAAGTACTGCAGTTTCAGCTTTAGCATCATTCCTTCCAAAGAAATCCCAGGGCTGATCTCCTTTAGGGTGGACTGGTTGGATCTCCTTGCAGTCCAATGGACTCTCAAGAGTCTTCTCCAACACCACAGTTCAAAAGCATCAATTCTTTGGTGCTCAGCTTTCTTCACAGTCCAACTCTCACATCCATACATGACCACTGGAAAAACCATAGTCTTGACTAGATGGACCTTGGTTGGCAAAGTAATGTCTCTGCTTTTCAATATGCTATCTAGGTTGGTCATAACTTTTCTTCCAAAGAGTAAGCTTCTTTTAATTTCATGGCTGCAGTCACCATCTGCAGTGATTTTGGAGCCCCAAAAAATAAAGTCTGACACTGTTTCCCCATCTATTTCCCATGAAGTGATGGGACCAGATGCCATGATCTTCGTTTTCCGAATGTTGAACTTTAAGCCAACTTTTTCACTCTTCTCTTTCACTTCCACCAAGAGGCGCTTTAGTTCTTCTTCACTTTCTGCCATAAGGGTGGTGTCATCTGCATATCTGAGGTTATTGATATTTCTCCCAGCAATCTTGAGTCCAGCTTGTGCTTCTTCCAGCCCAGCGTTTCTCATGGGCATAAAGTGGACATTCTCCTTCTTCCTTCTTGCTAGTTCTCACCACCGCCATATGGAAACCTCATTATTGACTTATTTTTCAAAACATTTATCTATCTGCTGCACCAGGTCTTCATTGTGGGCATGCAGGATTTTTAATTTCGTTGCAGCATGAGATTTCTTAGTTGCAGCATGTGGGCACAAGTTCCCTAACCAGGGAACTGCATTGGGAGTCCCCTGCATTGGGAGCTTGGAGTCTTAGCCCCTGGACCACCAAGGAAGTCCCTTATTATTTGTTTCTTATTCAACATATCAGGTGTCCTGCATGGTAGCATCCCAGCACCACTGGCTTCACGGGTGTGGAGTGTGAACATGTCGCCGTCACACAGGGCCCCAGGGTCAGGAGGGCCCTGCACTTGGTTTAACACTCTGTTCCTGCTCTCTTCAAATTCTTTTTTTTTTCTCTCTGTCTCTTTTTTTAAATTGGAGTATAATTGCTTCACAATGTTGTGCTAGTTTCTGCTGTACAACGAAGTTAATCAGCCATATGTATACATACATCCCCTCCCTCTTGAGCCTGCCTCCAACACATGCCCTCATGTGTTGAGCCTCTAGGTCATCACAGAGCCCCAGCTGAGCTCCCTGTGTTATACAGCAGTTTCCAAGCAGCTATTTTACACACGGGAGTGTGTATGTCAATGCTACTCTCTCAATTCGTGCCCCCCTCCTCTTTGCCCACTGTGTCCACACATCTGTTCTCTATGTCTGTGTGTCTATTCCTGCCCTGCAAATAGGTTCATGTGTACCATTCTTTTCTCTTGAAATTCCTAATTTCTGAACCACTTCAATGTCTATTTCAGTGGGCCCTGCAACTTACAGAACCTGTCCCATGTGCTAGACATGGTTCCTTACTTTGCTCTTTTTGTTTAACGGTACATCTTTTTTTTTTCTTGCTTTTTCTGGCTGTGGCACAGCATGTGGGATCTTGTATCTCTGACTAGGGACTGAACCCAGGCCCTCAGTAGTGAAAGCACAGAGTCTTAACCACTGGACCACCAGGGAATCTGCAAGATCTTTTTATATTTATACATAAAGAACTTTCTTCCTCCTCCTCCTCCTTCTTCTTCTTAGAGTTGCCCAGTGGTCTATCCGTGAGGATTTAAAAAAGTATATACATGGCTACTTTAGGAATCCCCTTAGGGATTCCTGTCCCAATTTTCCAGTCCTTTGATGCTTCCAAACTTGGGAGAGAGAAAAAGATTGGTTGAGAGAAATACCAGAAAATCTTCACTCTGGCAAGGTCTCTTACCTGCTTGCATGCTTTTAAAAAAGTGAAGGTGAAAGTATTAGTCGCTCAGTCATGTCTGACTCTTTGTGACCCCATGGACTATAGCCTGCCAGGCTCCTCTGTTCATGGGATTTATCCAAGCAATAATACTGGAGACGGTAGCTATTCCCTTCTCCAGGGGATCTTCCTGACCCAGGGATTGAACCCAGGTCTCCTGCATTGCAGGCCGATTTTTTACCATCTGAGCCAAAACCCTCAGAAGTAACTCTCATTTCTTCATCAGCTTCCTGACCAGCAATGTCCCCACTCCAGGAGATTTCTCCCTTCCACCTCCACCCCATTTTACCTTTCTTCCCCTGGTACTGAAATGCTTGACAAGGCATCATCTGGGCTCCATCAGTCACTGCAAACCACTTCTGTCTTTGTCTCTTGATGTTGTTGTTTAGTTGTTAAGTCATGTCCGGCTCTTTTGTGACCCCATGGACTGTAGTACCATCAGGCTTCTCTGTCCATGGGATTTTCCAGGCAAGAATACTGGAGTGGGCTGCTATTTCCTTCACCAGGGGATCTTCCTGACCCTGGGATCGATCCCGTGTCTTATGCTTTGGCAGGCAGATTCTTTACCATCTGAGGCACCAGGGAAGCCCGTCTTTGTCTCTACCTGAAGACAAATACTTTGGGTTGAAGGACATAGTGGCCACCAGGGACCCACTTTATTTATTTATTATTTTTTATTATGATTAAAAAATTTTTTAAATTTTATTTTTAAACTTTACAAATTGTATTCGTTTTGCCAAATATCAAAATGAATCCACCACAGGTATACATGTGTTCCCCATCCTGAACCCTCCTCCTTCCTCCCTCCCCATACCATCCCTCTGGGTCGTCCCAGTGCACTAGCCCCAAGCATCCAGTATCGTGCATCGAACCTGGACTGGCAACTCGTTTCATACATGATATTATACATGTTTCAATGCCATTCTCCCAAATCTTCCCACCTTCTCCCTCTGCAACAGAGTCCATAAGACTGTTCTATACATCAGTGTCTCTTTTGCTGTCTCGTACACAGGGTTATTGTTAGCATCTTTCTAAATTCCATATATATGCGTTAGTATACTATATTGGTGTTTTTCTTTCTGGCTTACTTCACTCTGTATAATAGGCTCCAGTTTCATCCGCCTCATTAGAACTGATTCAAATGTATTCTTTTTAATGGCCGAGTAATACTCCATTGTGTATATGTACCACAGCTTTCTTATCCATTCATCTGCTGATGGACATCTAGGTTGCTTCCATGTCCTGGCTATTATAAACAGTGCTGGGATGAACACTGGGGTACACGTGTCTCTTTCCCTTCTGGTTTCCTCAGTGTGTATGCCCAGCAGTGGGATTGCTGGATCATAAGGCAGTTCTATTTCCAGTTTTTTAAGGAATCTCCACACTGTTCTCCATAGTGGCTGTACTAGTTTGCATTCCCACCAACAGTGTAAGAGGGTTCCCTTTTCTCCACACCCTCTCCAGCATTTATTGTTTGTAGACTTTTGGATCGCAGCCATTCTGACTGGTGTGAAATGGTACCTCATAGTGGTTTTGATTTGCATTTCTCTGATAATGAGTGATGTTGAGCATCTTTTCATGTGTTTGTCAGCCATCTGTATGTCTTCTTTGGAGAAATGTCTATTTAGTTCTTTGGCCCATTTTTTGATTGGGTCATTTATTTTTCTGGAGTTGAGCTATAGGAGTTGCTTGTATATTTTTGAGATTAGTTGTTTGTCAGTTGCTTCATTTGCTATTATTTTCTCCCATTCTGAAGGCTGTCTTTTCACCTTGCTAATAGTTTCTTTTGATGTGCAGAAGCTTTTAAGTTTAATTAGGTCCCATTTGTTTATTTTTGCTTTTATTTCCAATATTCTGGGAGGTGGGTCATAGAGGATCCTGCTGTGATGTATGTCAGAGAGTGTTTTGCCTATGTTCTCCTCTAGGAGTTTTACAGTTTCTGGTCTTACGTTTAGATCTTTAATCCATTTTGAGTTTATTTTTGTGTATGGTGTTAGAAAGTGTTCTAGTTTCATTCTTTTACAAGTGGTTGACCAGATTTCCCAGCATCACTTGTTAAAGAGATTGTCTTTAATCCATTGTATTTTCTTGCCTCCTTTGTCAAAGATAAGGTGTCCATATGTGCGTGGCTTTATCTCTGGGCTTTCTGTTTTGTTCCATTGTTCTATATTTCTGTCTTTGTGCCAGTACCATACTGTCTTGATAACTGTGGCTTTGTAGTAGAGCCTGAAGTCAGGTAGGTTGATTCCTCCCGTTCCATTCTTTCTCAAGATCGCTTTGGCTATTCGAGGTTTTTTGTATTTCCATACAAATTGTGAAATTATTTGTTCTAGCTCTGTGAAGAATACCGTTGGTAGTTTGATAGGGATTGCATTGAATCTATAAATTGCTTTGGGTAGTATACTCATTTTCACTATATTGATTCTTCCAATCCATGAACATGGTATATTTCTCCATCTATTAGTGTCCTCTTTGATTTCTTTCACCAGTGTTTTATAGTTTTCTATGTATAGGTCTTTAGTTTCTCTATGTAGATATATTCCTAAGTATTTTATTCTTTCCGTTGCAATGGTGAATGGAATTGTTTCCTTAATTTCTCTTTCTGTTTTCTCATTATTAGTGTATAGGAATGCAAGGGATTTCTGTGTGTTGATTTTATATCCTGCAACTTTACTATAATCATTGATTAGTTCTAGTAATTTTCTGGTGGAGTCTTTAGGGTTTTCTATGTAGAGGATCATGTCATCTGCAAACAGTGAGAGTTTTACTTCTTCTTTTCCAATTTGGATTCCTTTTATTTCTTTTTCTGCTCTGATTGCTGTGGCCAAAACTTCCAAAACTATGTTGAATAGTAATGGTGAAAGTGGGCACCCTTGTCTTGTTCCTGACGTTAGAGGGAATGCTTTCAATTTTTCACCATTGAGGATAATGTTTGCTGTGGGTTTGTCATATATAGCTTTTATTATGTTGAGGTATGTTCCTTCTATTCCTGCTTTCTGGAGAGTTTTTATCATAAATGGATGTTGAATTTTGTCAAAGGCTTTCTCTGCATCTATTGAGATAATCATATGATTTTTATTTTTCAATTTGTTAATGTGGTGTATTACATTGATTGATTTGCGGATATTGAAGAATCCTTGCATCCCTGGGATAAAGCCCACTTGGTCATGGTGTATGATCTTTTTAATGTGTTGTTGGATTCTGATTGCTAGAATTTTGTTAAGGATTTTTGCATCTATGTTCATCAGTGATATTGGCCTGTAGTTTTCTTTTTTTGTGGGATCTTTGTCAGGTTTTGGTATTAGGGTGATGGTGGCCTCATACAATGAGTTTGGAAGTTTACCTTCCTCTGCAATTTTCTGGAAGAGTTTGAGCAGGATAGGTGTTAGCTCTTCTCTAAATTTTTGGTAGAATTCAGCTGTGAAGCCGTCTGGACCTGGGCTTTTGTTTGCTGGAAGATTTTTGATTACAGTTTCAATTTCCGTGCTTGTGATGGGTCTGTTAAGATTTTCTATTTCTTCCTGGTCAAGTTTTGGAAAGTTGTACTTTTCTAAGAATTTGTCCATTTCTTCCACGTTGTCCATTTTATTGGCATATAATTGTTGATAGTAGTCTCTTATGATCCTTTGTATTTCTGTGTTGTCTGTTGTGATCTCTCCATTTTCATTTCTAATTTTATTGATTTGATTTTTCTCCCTTTGTTTCTTGATGAGTCTGGCTAATGGTTTGTCAATTTTATTTATCCTTTCAAAGAACCAGCTTTTGGCTTTGTTGATTTTTGCTATGGTCTCTTTTGTTTCTTTTGCATTTATTTCTGCCCTAATTTTAAAGATTTCTTTCCTTCTACTAACACTGAGGTTCTTCATTTCTTCCTTTTCTAGTTGCTTTAGGTGTAGAGTTAGGTTATTTATTTGACTTTTTTCTTGTTTCTTGAGGTGTGCCTGTATTGCTATGAACTTTCCCCTTAGGACTGCTTTTACAGTGTTCCACAGGTTTTGGTTGTTGTGTTTTCATTTTCATTCGTTTCTATGCAAATTTTGATTTCTTTTTGATTTCTTCTGTGATTTGTTGGTTATTCAGCAGCGTGTTGTTCAGCCTCCATATGTTGGAATTTTTAATAGTTTTTCTCCTGTAATTGAGATCTAATCTTACTGCATTGTGGTCAGAAAAGATGCTTGGAATGATTTCTATTTTTTTGAATTTACCAAGGCTAGATTTATGGCCCAGGATAAGATCTATCCTGGAGAACGTTCCATGTGCGCCTGAGAAAAAGGTGAAATTCATTGTTTTGTGATGAAATGTGCTATAAATATCAATTAGGTCTAACTGGTCTATTGTATTGTTTAAAGTTTGTGTTTCCTTGTTAATTTTCTGTTTAGTTGATCTATCCATAGGTGTGAGTGGGGTATTAATGTCTCCCACTATTATTGTGTTATTGTTAATTTCTCCTTTCATACTTGTTAGCATTTGTCTTACATACTGTGGTGCTCCCATGTTGGGTGCATATATATTTATAATTGTTATATCTTCTTCTTGGATTGATCCTTTGATCATTATGTAGTGACCATCTTTGTCTCTTTTCACAGCCTTTGTTTTAAAGTCTATTTTATCTGATATGAGTATTGCTACTCCTGCTTTCTTTTGGTCCCTATTTGCATGGAAAATCTTTTTCCAGCCCTTCACTTTCAGTCTGTATGTGTCCCCTGTTTTGAGATGGGCAGGGACCCACTTTAAACCCCCCCCCTTCCATTCCTTTTGTATTCCTGCTGCTGCTGCTAAGTCGCTTCAGTCGTGTCCGACTCTGTGCGACCCCAGAGATGGCAGCCCACCAGGCTCCTCCGTCCCTGGGATTCTCCAGGCAAGAACACTAGAGTGGGTTGCCATTGCCTTCTCCAGTGCATGAAAGTGAAAAGTGAAAGTGAAGTCGCTTAGTCGTGTCCAACTCTTAGCGACCCCATGGACTGCAGCCTACCAGGCTCCTCCATCCATGGGATTTTCCAGGCAAGAGTACTGGAGTGGGGAGCCATTGCCTTCTCCATTTGTATTCCTATCAATCATCATTTATAGATAAATCCATGGTCATGGCTCAACAACTTGGCAGCTTTTAAGAAGACAACTTAGGCTCTTGGTCCTATGGAATCTCCCCACACTGAGAAGGCACCAGAGTAATGTTCTGAGGCTCCTAACTTATTTTGAAGCAACCAGTACTTCTGTCTCCATTATAGACTTGCTGCATCCCCAAGCCCCCTCTGGGAGTTAGAGATGCCTGCTCACTCGTTCAGGAAACAGCCCTGCAGAGTAGCAACATCTCCATAGCCTTTCTGAGCAGCTGTCCCATTGGAAAGAACAGAGCTTCATATGAAGCCCACATTCCCCAAGGGCTATGCTGGGGGCCTGGTACACAAGCACAGGTCCTGTCTGTCACCCTCCTCTGCCCATGGCTTGGGTTTAAGGTCATAGATGCACATCGTTGCCTTAGCTGTTCTGATGTGAGAGGTAAGTGATGGTGGCCCCCCTACCGAGCCCAGAGAGATGCGGCAAACGGAAGCACATGGCTACCATTGAGCCTCCACCCTTTCAGCAGCCGCTGGTGCACCCACTGGTGTGTACTCGTGTGATGCAGACACACAGAAGTGAACGGTGGGGCAGATGGGTGGGAGACGGTGCACAGCCTTGTTATGTTCCCGCCTCAGTTCCTCACCAGCGAACCGCAAGCATTCAACGGCGTACTGCTCCTTGCTTCAATCAAGCCATGCCCTAGCCACCTGAAAGGAGGATGAACTACCTGCTAACAATGCACTTTTGGAATCCAGTTCCACTGCTGGGGAAGCTGCCAGGTGCCCCGAGATTCCACCGGGAGAAAACAAGGCTGTTTAATTCCAGTTAAACACCATATTGAGTACTCCAGTCTCAGTACACTCTATTTGTTTAGTTTATTTGAATGTTTGATAAGAGAAGTGCTGGGGTGGCAAGAAGTAATTAAAATAAGAAAGAATGATCTTAAGAGAGAAAGGGGGAAAATGCTAAGAAGCTGTGGCTGGTTTCTCCCCACACCTGCCAGCAATTAATTAATCACTAATCTGTTCATTATTTCCAACTCTTTTCCTTGGAAAAACAAATAAGGTTATTATTTTTAAATCTCTAATTAAAACATGTTGAAAGGCAATCCCTAAAATGGGTTTGGCCAAGGCTAATCACATCTGTAATAAGGTTGGGGGACATTGAGGTGCAGTCTAGGGTCTTTCTGGAATTGGGGGACCCTTTTCTCCACAAAATGCTGTGCCTCTAAGGCCTGTTTTCCTCATAGCTCACCACGTGCAGCTTTTCACCCCAGGTGTCAGTGGGCAAGGCAGCATGAGAGCCTTGGAAGGGCTGGAAGGTGGAAGGGGAGGAGGGTTTGCATGGCACTCATCCTGGGCTGCTGGTTCGAATGGCTGTATTTATAGCAGTGTTGTGCGTGATAAATTGCTTCATGTCTGACTCTTTGCGACCCTATGGACTGTAGCCCCGCCAGGTTACTCTTTCCATGGGATTTTCCAGGCATGAATACTGGCGTGGGTTGCCATGCCCTCTTCCGAAGGATCTTCCCCCACCCAGGGATCAAACCTGTGTCTCCTGTATTGGCAGGCAGATTCTTTACCACTAGTGCTACCTGGGAAGCCTCCATAGAAGTGTTATTGAGACAATTCACATCCTCAAACGTTCACCCTGGATTATGCTTTAATCCACTGCAGTGAACTCAGTGCTGTACCTCGGCTTGGGCTAAGGCCGGCTGGACAGTGTTCTGTGTATTTTGTACATTTCCCTCTAGAGCCAAGGCCAGGGTCCATCCCAGAGCTGGCAGCCCACACAGCTGCTTCTCGCCCTGTTTTTCTATCACCTACTCGCCCTTCTCTGCTCTTGGCAGCTGAGCATCTTTCCCCAAAGTGATTTACAGCGATGTGTGTCAAGATGGGTCTGACACTGATTGAGTCCCTTATCTCCCTCCTGTGTGCTCCCAGCTGACAGCCTCACCCCCAGGTATCAATCAGGGCCTCAGCTCCCTGCTCCTGGGTGAGCCAGGGGCTGTCGGGGATGCATTCCGCTGGCATCTTCATCAGGACTGCCACCTGCCCTTCATGGCTTGAAGAGTCTTTCTAAGGCATGCAGTGGGAACGGAGGTACATACACCATTCCCAACCAAATCATCACAGCCTGGGATGATTCCATGTGTTCTGCACAAATTTGGAGAATCTGGCTACTAAAAGGCACCATCGGGGATACTTACCTGCATCAGCTGTTCAACCTCTGAATCCCTGGCAGGGTGTTGATAGGGGTGGCGACAGCCTCAGCTGGCAAGCTCCCTTCCCATCCCCTAAGAAATCAACAAGCTGTCCTCTTAGCAGGGGCTGCGGTCACAAGGACAGCTTTGTGAATTCTAAGGCCTGTGCTTTAGAAGAAGGCAAGAGAGGAGCGCAAGAGACAGGGGAGACATCAAGACGTCAAAAGAACCCAGGAATGGAGGTGGGTGGAGACACAGCCTCTGAAGACTCCACGGGAGATAAAGACATAGGGGCCAGGGGGAATGAAACCGAACATCCGTCTAAGCCTGGCTTTTGAATTGGCCCCCAATGCAGTGACATTTTCTTTTTTGGCAGCTTTGAAAAAAGGAGGAGAGGAGAAAATGTAGACTCTGACATTAAAGATGGATGGGGTTTAGACAAACTGAATAGTTTTGAAGGTTTCCCCAGCGCTGGGGAGGCTGAGGGCAGGTCTCTGTGGGGCATATCTGGGAGAGGCGTACTCTCTTTCCTTAAGTGCAGAGAAAGCCGTGTAACGAAGAGGCGGCTTCCAGCCCAGGCCCAAGCAGGGAGGTGTGATATTTAACATCGTATTGGTTAGTGAGCGTGCTGGGGCTCCTCACCACTTTAGGTTCACATTTGCAACAGGAACTGGACCAGGGCTCTGAGTGGTAAGGAGCTTGGTGCAGGGGCGAGGCCAAGGAACTGAGTTTTCTGGCCTCCTGGGGAAGGCACCAGTGGCGATCCCCCTCTCAGGCACAGCCCATCTGTCCCTGGATCTGGCTTTGCATTTGACTTTAAAAGCAGACTAGGGCATTGGCCCCTCTGCATGTGAATGGAATCCGAAGGAATACAAATCTCATTAAAGAAGAACTATTGATCCATCTGTCTGCATGCTTCTGACTCTCTGCTAACCTTCCATTTGTGACCTGTGATTCTTTAACATGGAGACTGGAGAAGAGATGAGGACGAGGAATGAGACGATGACAGCCTGTGACACTGACGAGCAAGGACTTGGAAGGCCGCTCAATCTATCGCGTCCACTTGGCCACCACAAAAGGGAGACTTCCTGTTGCCATCACCCCAGATTGTGCTGGTCCGGAGCGGCTCCAGGGCCAGTGTCCTTCCTCAACTTAGTCTCCCCCAGTCTCCAGCATGGGTTCCAGGCTGGCACCCGCCTGGTTCTCCATCTGTCCATGCTTATGTCAGGAAAGGTTAGAAACACCAGAAAACCTGGGGGCCAACAGAGACAAGGCCAGGCATATCTATGGGGAAATGCACACACCCAGGCTGGAAAGCAGATGATGTGAACAGCTAAGAAAAAAGGCCTCACTTTGCTTTAATGTCATCGATGGTTGTCGGGCCGCAGAGGTCATAGCCAGTACAGATTGCAAGGGAAGAATTTCACATGACACTCAGGTTGAATCCGCTTCAGTTGGCCTTGGCTGCCACCGTGACCCCCTTTTTGATGAGTATAGCTGAATTAACTCCCTGCTCCCTGCCTTTGGGCTCCCCTCCTGCCATGCCACACAAATTGAAATAGTGGGGTGGCAGGTGGTGGCAGTGGGGGCTGTGTTGGGGAGGGGACCGCAGGGACCTTCCATCTTGTTAATGTAACACCTTCTTATGTGATAGGAGCTGAGAGCAGCCTGTAATGAATTTCTCCTTCTGTAATCATTCATCAGTGCGTTGTGACCCGTGTGTTTTTGCTGTGCTACACATTTCCAGACGTTCACAGGGATTTTTCAGCACCTACTAAAAATGACTTGGACATGACCCATCTCTTCGTGTGATGCCCTCCCCAGCTGCCTTTCGTCTTGGTTGAGGGAAGGAGTAGGTGGGACCACCTGGAACGGCAGCCGTAGAGTCCACGGCTGTAGTCTGATTTCAGGCCCATCTTGCTGGCAGATTAGTGCAGGCATGCCAAGTCTGTGGGTGCTCCTGTTATACTGAGCCATGTTCTTTGGTCCAAATGGTTCCAAAGTGGGCTTTGCCTTTTGCACCTGTTGTTTCTTGCTGCACAGTGAGCTGTGCAGGCAGCTTCCTTCATTGAGAAGACATGGGTGCAAATGGTGGTACAATTAGGCATCTGGGCACTCCATGGGTTCTTACCAACTCTGGTGTGAAGATGCATTGATGGCAGGGGACAAGGCTATCGTCTGAGTCATATGCACGAGTGTCACCATCTGCGACTGTAATTCTAGCCACGTGGTCAATTGTAAGAAGGGGTTTATAACCAGCTTTTACTGCATTTGTGGATCATGATGATTAAACAACAGATGGGAAACCCAACCAAGATTTCTAATCTCCACCTCTTCACTGATGGAGTGAGTGAGGGCTGAGGGAGTTACTTCATGCCCTGTGTCTAGGGCTGAGTCTATAATTAGTGTAGGCACCCCCCTGACTTTCTGTGCCTGGCTTGTACACTCATTCTTATCAGACCACAGGCATTGATTTTTGCTTTCGAAAGGATGGTCCCAGAATCCTGGAAATGTTCTAGGGAGTACAGTTCATGGTGTACAGGAAGCTTGTCAGTAAGGGTTGCCAGATAAAATGCAGGATACCCAGTTAAATTCAAATTTCGGATAAACAATAAATACCTTTTCAGTTTAGGTGTATCCCAAGGGTTACATAGGGTTTTTCTTTTGAGAGAAAAATGCTTTTAAAATATTGTGGGAAATTTATATAATGTAAAATTGACTATTTTAACCCTAAGTATAATTCAGTGAAGTGAAGTACATTTACAATGCTATGCAACCATCAGCACTATCTATTTCCAGATCTTATTCAATGTGCTAAATTCTGTAACAGTAAAACAGTAACCATTAAACAGTAACCCTCCCCACAGCAGCCACTGGTAACCTCTAATGTACTTTCTCTTTGAATTTGCCTATTCTTAGTATCTCACTTTTTAATGTATTAGGTTGGTACAAAAGTAATTGCAACTTTTGTGTTGTTGAAATTTCAGTTTGATATTGGAATACATTAAGTAAATGTGATTATGTTATACATCATTTTAATGCACATTTATCACTTGATTTATTATTTTTTTTGCTAATGACATTACTTACCATTTATTTTACATTTATTTTAGACTATGGAAATGATGTTTGACAAAAAGCAAATTAGAGCGATTTTCTTGTTTGAGTTCAAAATGGTTTGTAAAGCAGCGGAGACAACTTGAAACATCAACAAGGCATTTGGCCCAGGAACTGCTAATGAATGGACAGTGCACTGGTGGTTCAAGAAGTTTTGCAAAGGAGATGAGAGCCTGGAAGATGAGGAGCATTGTGGTGGCCATTGAAAGTTGATAATGACCAACCAAGAGCATCATTGAAGCTGATCCTCTTACAACTACGTGAGAGGTTTCTGAAGAACTCAGTGTCAACCATTCTATGGTGGTTTAGCATTTGAAGAAAATTGGAAAGGTGAAATAGTTTGATAAGTGGGTGCCTTGTGAGCTTACTGAAAATTTAAAAAATTATTGTTTTGAAGTATCGTCTTCTCTTATTCTATGCAGCAACAACAAACCATTTCTTGATCAGATTGTGACATGCGACTAAATGTGGATTTTATGACAACTGGTAATGACCAACTCGGCGGCTGGACTGAGAAGAAGCTCCAAAGCACTTCCCAAAGCCAAACTTGCACCAGAAAACGGCATGGTCACTGGTGGCCTGCTGCCCATCTGATCCAGCACAGCTTTCTGAATCCCGGTGATACCATTACATCTGAGAAGCATGCTCAGGAAATCAATGAGATGCACCAAAAACTGCAATGCCAGCAGTCAGGATTGGTCACCAGAAAGGGCCCAGTTCTTCCCCACCACAACACCTGACTGTATGTCTCATGACCAACGCTTCAAAAGTTGAACGAATTGGGCTGCAAAGTTTTGCCTCATCCGCCACATTCACCTGACCTCTTGCTAACTGACGACCACTTCTTCAAGCATCTCGACAACTTTTGGCAGGGAAAATGCTTCCACAACCAGCAGGGTGCAGAAAATGCTTTCTAAGAGTGTGTTGAATCCTGAAGTACGGATTTTTATGCTACAGGAATAAACAAACTTATTTCTCATTGGCAAAAAATGTGTTGATTGTAATGGTTCCTCTTTTGATTAATAAAGATGTATTTGAGCCTAGTTATAATAATTTAAAATTCACAGTCCAAAACTGCAATTACGCTTGCACCAACCTAATATTAGGTGATTTATTGTGCAAGGAATTGGTTTATGCAATCATGGGAGCTTCTGGGGCAAGTCTGAAATCTATGGGGCTGGTATCACGGAGGACAGGCTGCTACTCTTGAGCAGTGGGAGGAAGCCACTGTTCTTGGCATCTCCTGTTAGTGTTCCTTTTGTGTCTGGCTTAGTTCATCTTAGCATATTTTCAAAGTTCATCTATGTTGTAGCATGTATCAGAATGTCATTCCTTTTTAATGCTAAATAATATTCCATTGTATGCACACACTGTACTTTCATCTGTTGATGGACATTTGGATGGTTTTCACCTTTATGCTACTGTGAATAATGCTGCTATGAATGTTGGTGGGCAAGTATCTGTTTGATTTCCTGCTTTCAATTCTTTTGAGTCTATGTACCTGGATGTGAAATTGCTGGATCACATGGTAATTCTATATTTAACATTTTGAGGAACTGCTGTACTGTTTTTCCACAGTGGCTCATGGATATTTTTATTTGTTAAATCTGGTGATCCTCCAACTTTCCTAACAGTACTTTTAATTGGTATATATTTAACCTAGACTGTTACATTTAAACAAGTAGTGCCCATCTCCATACTGGAACTTGTGGGCATAATCTCTCAGTTTAGACTCTAGGAAACTTGCTTGCACATTTTCCACTATAGTGAGGCACAGTAGTAATAAGGAAGAACTAAAATATCTATCTTTTAGGCAGCCTGATGCCTGTTAGAAAGGAGAGTTTATACAAGTTATTCACTCATTCATTCATTTAACAAACATGTTTTGATGTTACACAGTAAGAATCAGGTATGAGTTGGGAGTCCTGATACCAAAGTGAATGAGATGCTTCTCCTTATTCCTCGTTTTTGCTCCAAGCCAGATTCCCCTCTGCTTCTGAGTCTTTGCACCTGCAGGCCCTTCTCTCTGATATGCTTTCCCTTCTGCCTTTCTCACTTTTCTGATTTCAGCTCCCATTGTTCATGATGCTCAGGAAAAGCTTCCCAGAGCCTCTCACATACTCATAGCTCTTTAAACTCCCACCTTGATTGTTATGACAGATTCATGTGGTTATTTGATTTACCTATGTCTCTCTCTCGATTGTAAGCTCCCTGAAGGCAAGGACCACATCTATTATGCATATCATTGTCTCCTGGCACCTAGCAAGGTACATGTACTTAGATGTTCAGTTGTGTCTGATTCTTTGTGACCCCATGGACTGTATGTAGCCCATCAGTCTCCTCTGTCCATGGGATTCTCCAGGCAAGAATACTGGAGTGGGTTGCCATTTCCTTTGCCAGGGAATATTCCCAACCCAGGGATCAAATTGAGTCTCCTGCAGTGGCAGGCAGATTCTTTACCACTAGTGCCACCTGCAAAGCCCTAGCAAGGCACATAGTGGGCATTTAATCTATTAATAATACATGCTGATTACATGAATGAATGTATGCATGCATGCTTCCCATAAGAGTTAGTGGGACATAGATAAGTAAGCATGTCAATTTCTATGTAAATAGCTATTAGTGAAGGGCTCTGGGAAAAAGAGCAATTCTGCTGTGAGGGAATTTGGATTTGGGCCAGCTCCACAACAGAATCAATCCTGAAGATGTGCTCCTGGCCTCTCTTCAGGGGGCGGGGAGGGGGATATCTGCAAAGCTATGTGCTCACTGCTTTGAACATCACAGATTCAGACAACCGAACAGAGCTACTCCATCAGCTAAGAGGTCAGAGTTCAGGGCTCAAAATTCATTTAACCCAAATGTTCAGTTTACACCTGGAAAACATGAGATATGCCTGACTTTCTCAAGGTGACAGAACTAGAGGCAGGACTGAGGACCCTGGGTGCTGAACTCTGGGACCAGTGCTCTCTCACCTCCTCAGCATGTTCAAGTTCAAGGGGTGAGGAGCACTGGTAGACTGCAAAGCCTTCTAAAGTTTTCTTTGAACTGTCACAGGAATTAAAAACAGTTGGCTGGAAATAGAAACGTGAATGCTCAAGGAGAGGTGAGATGAGGGGGTGGAGGAGGGAAAAAAGGTGAAGAAAAAAGGTCGATCCAGAAAGGCCACCTGCCAGGGCCCTGGAGTCAAGGCTTGGCAATGCGGCAGGGCTGCCAGCGGGTGCTCGGAGAGGCTGTGCCTCAATTCCCAGCGGAGGCAGTCAAGGGCTTCAGGATGGAGATTTATTAGCAGAGCTGTGCTCCGCAGTAACCTGGCTATGGATGGCTCTGAGAGGCTGGGCAGCTGTGGAGGCTGCAGCCTGCTCTTCGCAAACAGAGCCTCCTGGCTTTCCAAGGGAGGTTTGTTTGAATTAGGGTGGGGGGGGGGCCACTCCTGACCACAGTTGCCCGAGCCTGCTGGCTTGGTGAGGGGCCCAGAACAGAGCACCCCAAACCACCTGCCCCACTCCCGAGCTTTACCTCTCTGCTGGTGGAGGGCTGTTCTGGGTGCTTCTGTGTATGTGTGGGCCAGGCTGGCTCAGGTGGCTTCTCTGCAAAGAGAGGAGCTCTGCCTACCTGGTGGCATCAGACAGAAGGCGGGATAAGGAACCACTCGCCTATGGCCAACGGTTTCTTTCTGTTGTGGCCCTTGGAAGCCGGCTGTGATACCCACATCCGGCACACACAGTTGTCCTATTGGGTTTTCTGGCTGGGAAGAGAGAGCACCCAGTTGTCCTTTTCTGGAGAAGCTACAGAAACAACTTGACCCATGGCTCCCTTGGAGGTCCCCGGCCCACCTCCAGGGAGAACAGGGAAGGTGTGTGCTTCCACCAGGAGCTCCTCACAGGGGCACCCGGGAGAGCCAGGACAAGGACTGGCCTCGGTGGGTGAGCAACAGGCTTGGGGCTTCTAGGAGGTGGGAATCCAGGGACCAGCCAGCCGAACCTCTGCCACAGTCCTTGGGCTTCATCGGACCCTTCCCTTTTGTTGATGGGAACTGGCGGTTAAAGTTACTGTGAAGCTCCTGGGAGGAGGGAAGGAAGTGGAGAGGACCAGCACAGGTAACATTTCCTATTCTAATCGGCAACCCTCTCCTCGCACACCCTACCCCCAGGGGAAACATTTCCCTAGGAGTTCTGTTTAGTTCGGCCTGCAACCGGATGCTGAAGCCTGTGAGAACTGGAATAGACTCATCTTTCCATGTCTTCTTTGAGTGCTCCCTCCCCCACCCCCATCACCACCACCAACGTTGCAGGGGCAAAGGAGCCTCGGGCATCCAGATGGATCCTGTTCCCCTTAAGGATGGGCCTGTTCCAACTTCATTTCACTGCCTCCCCTGAGGATTCTATAAACATTTCCAGAAGGATGCAGATAAGGGGGAAAAAAAAAGATCTTATGTAAACACTAGATGGCTAGGGACCAGGAGGTATTAGATGGTTGGAACTTTAAAAATACCCACAACCTCGACTAAAGGAAAGTAGAAATTTACTTTCATTTTAACCTCTGTTATTGCTGCTAGGGTCAGTAAAACGGTAGAAGCAGGCATCTCAAGAGACACATGATATGATGAAGATCGCAAGAGAGGCTGAAAGGGAAGCTGCAGAGCTATGGCTGGGGTGACCTTACTGGCCAGTGAAGAATGCGGATGGGTGCATCTGAGGGCTGCCTTCTCTACACATTGTTGTTGTTCAGTCGCTCAGTCATGTCTGACTCTTTGCGACCCCATGGACTGCAGCACACCAGGCTTCCCTGTCCTTCACCATCTCCTGGAGTTTTTTCAATCAAACTCATGTCCATTGAGTCGGTGATGCCATCCAACCAATCTATAAATTAAGGAAGGCCAAAGAATGATGCAAGACAGCAACTCCTCACTGCCTAAAGAATCTTATCTGGCTGCCCAGTCTCCATACCCTCCCCACTGATGATATGCTTTCATAGCCCCACCTTGTGGGCCTAGGAACAAGCTCTTTCTATTAGCAGGATCTCTATATGCTATATCTTCAATTGGGAAACCTTTCCCCAGGTACTTTGCTTATCTCATTCTTCCTTGTCTTTTCAGGTTATCACCTAAAATAATCACCTCCTCAGGGAAGCTTCCCTGATCAACCTTTTAGAGGGAGCCGCCCTGGTAATTCTTTTTAAAAATAGCTTCTAAGAGATATATTGTATTATATCAGATTCATTAGGTTCATTAAGATAATTTATTGACTATAAAAGAGGTAAGTTGTATTTAATATAATTAACCAAAATTCTATAACATTGGGGCTTCCCCAGTGGCTCAGCAGCTGAAGAATCTGCCTGAAATGCAGGAGACACAGGAGATGTGGGTTTGATCCCTGGGTCGGGAAGATCCCCTGGAGGAGGAAATGGCAACCCACTGCAGTATTCTTGCCTAGAGAATTTCATAGACAGAGGAGCCTGGTGGCCTATAGACCATGGGGTCACAAAGAGTCAGACACAACTGAGCATGTCCATACTGTAACATCTGTGTTAAATAGTTGTGCTTTACAAATAGGAACTCAAGTGACACAAATATTCTGCCTTCAGGATCTGGCAATTCTCTATCAGAGCTACATGTTTATGGCCTTCACCGAATTTACCAAAAGCAATCCTTATTTTATGTGTTTGGCTGTTTGCTTTCCGTCCACTTGACTGAAGTGTAAGCTCTAAGAGTTCACAAAATCAGGACATGCTCAAAAGCATTTCTTGAATAAACAATTGAACCAAATGTGAACTGAGCTCAGGAAGGGGGCAAATTCAGTTCAGGTACACATCTTCAAGTCTGCCATATATGTGGGGGTGGAGCGGGTAGGCTGAGAAGTTCATAGTCAAGCTTTTCACTCCTCCTCCCCTGGAAGCAGGCATCGCCTAGGAGTGTACTGGGTTTCCTTTAGCTTTCCCTGGCCAAAGTCCAGTTTGTTTTGAATCCAATAACCCACAAGTGAAAAGATCTCTGATCATTTTGTGAAGCCAGGCTACTTTTCCTTTCTCCGAGACCAGAGGTTCTTGAACTCAAAGGTGCATCTGAACCCCTGGTGGATACAGGTGTGCTCAGTTGCTTAGTCCTGTCCGACTCTAGGACCCCATGGACTATAGCCTGTCAGGCACCTCTGTCCACTGGATTCTCCAGGGAAGAATACTGGAGTGGGTTACCATTTCTTCCTCCAGGGGATATTCCTGACCTAGGGATCGAACTCAAGTCTCCTGCATTGTAGGCAGATTCTTTACCACTGAACCACTGGGGAAGCCCATGAACCCCCTGGAGGGCATGTTAAAATGTAAATCTCTAGGTCATCCTCCCAGAGTTTTTGATTCAGTAGATGTAGGGTGGAGTCTGAAAATGTACACATCCAACAGTGAGGCTAATAGTTCCGGTCCAGGGACCACTCTTTGAGAAGCACTGTTAAAGACCTCGAAATCACCAGAGATGTTGACAAGCAAATGTTTCAATAGACAGGAAACAGCAGAGTCAAAAATCACAGGGGACTGGTGATGTCCAGGACGGAGGAATGTTACTAGGGCTCACAGTCTTAGAAATCTACCAGGCAAGTCTATGAGCTGAAATGGTCTACTTGGCCACATAGCTCATTACCTGCCCATATCATATTTTCACTTTATAAAAAGCTAGCTAGCTAATCTATTTACTAACGGCATGTAAAGGTGCTAAGAAGCATTATCCCAAGAGAGTGACCAGCCATCCCGATTTGGCTGGGATGGAGGGGTTTTCCAGGACCACAGGACTTTCAGAGCTAAAACTCAGCAACGTCTCAGGCAAACTGGGATGTTTTTGGTCACCCAAGGTGAACCTAAGTCTCTTTGTCTCCAATAAAAAAATGCAGAAAAATATCTCTGGTATAATGTTTATTTAAATAGTAATCTTAAAAAGGTTTTATACAAATCATATAAACACAGTTTGACATTGTTGTTTATTTTTTACATTGAAGAATCACAGTAAAAGCTCTCAAGTTCCCTTGATCTGGCTCAGCCAGTGGATGGTCAAATACCTTTAACAGCTAACCTTGGAAAAGTTAACCTCATGTGTGACAGTTTAACTTTTCCCCTTGTTTTCTTGCCATTCATGCTCATTCCTCGGACCCTCATTCCTGTCAACTCCCCATGCCCACACCTAAGAGAGGAAGCAGCCCTGTGGTCCTGTTGACCGCCTAGTCCGGGAGAGCGCAGAGGTAATGTGTCATTCAGTACAAGGCATAAAAGGAGATCAATACTGTGAGTTGGGTTTCCCAGGGGGAAGGAGTCAAGGAGATGGGTCGGTGAGCCTACCTGCAGATAGCAACAACAAATGCACCAGGGTGTCCCCTGGCCAGGTTATAATTGGGGTCCTGTCTTACAACAGAACAGCCTCCAGGGCTGGTGAGGTATCTACATGTAGCTCTGGCTGGCCTGCTTTTGTTTAGCATCCGGAGCCCACTCAAGGGCTCAAACCAGCCAATGGTGAATATGGATATAGGACATTAGAGGGATGCAGGTTGAGTTGTACATAACTGAGAGGTGAACTGCGGGTCGGAGACAAGGCTGGTCTTTGGGGAGTTGATGAACGGCCCACGGGACTTGAGAAGGCCAGGGCCCTCAGTGTCAACTTTTGAACTCTCTTCTTCTGCAGGTTAACTCTGGAAACCCTTGGACGTGCTAACTTCTGGAACACTGAGTTACACGGGAAGGCGAAGAGGAAGTGGGCTAATTAAGAACTTACTTCTGCCACACACTCAGCTCAGGAGGGCCTGAAGCTAAGGCCTTGGGCTTGACAGCTTCACTTGTCACCTCTAACTACCACTGTGCCAACGAGTGCCAAGATCAGCAGTGACACTCGGGCCTAGGTCAAAGTCACAACACCACCACTGAGTCCCACGTGACCATTCACATACACAGTAGATACAGAGAACTCAAAGACTGGCAAAGACACACACACATAGGAATAAATAGCTGTTGGTATGAACTCTCCCTCTCTTCACACAGAACACTGTGACATTACCATTTGAACTAGCATTTTCATAAGTTAACATCGAAAGGAACCAGCCGGTCCCATTCACCCTTCCCCTTTCACCTGGGTATGAGACAAATGACATCGTGGGTGACCATAGCAGCAAAAAATGGTCTGACAGTTCACCACTGATTCACAATAGGCTGGGCATACTGTTTGGGTTTCAAATGTATTTCCAGCACACAGGCAAGCTGTAGGCGTTACTACAAAATCAAGATTTGGATCCTGGCGTGGACAATCTTCTCCTTCACACAGTTTCATGCGATTCCAGATGCCTCCCCTTCTAGAGCAGTTGAGAGTCATCTAGGGCTATGATTACCACTCGGGTGGCAGGCCTTACTCCATCCATAGGATGAGTGGTGTGGGGGAAGCTGGGTGTGGAGCCACTGGGTGAGGGAAGAGGAATAGAGGAATGCCTTAACTCGTATGGTATTCACTGATTTCTACATAGAAGGAAAATACATTTTTTTCTTCATTTTTCAAGGCACTTAATAAAAAAAAAATACATAAATTGGTGTGTGTGTGGGTGGGTGTATGTAAGAACACAGGTCTCTCTGGGGTTGAAGCAGCATTAGCATTTTGGTCCACAGGGCGTGCAGACTTTTGGTTAGAAGCAGCTCTCAGGCATTGCAGTGCTGCTGATGCTTCTGAAAGGTGGAGGTGGTGGCTGTCACCCCAAGGAGAAGTCTGTGTTTACTAGCCTAACAGAGACGGATGTATCAGAATGTCTTTTCCAGTCCTCTCAGTCTTTGCGATCACATGACCACAGACGATGGACTTCTTTTTCTCTCTCCACTGTTCTCTTCCTTTCCCGTCAGTTGTCACTAGTGATGTCTCACTGATGGACAAACATACTGATAGCTTATATTTCCCCCGCCCCATCTCAGAGAATGTCAAACAATGCTGTTTCCTGGGGCTTAAGAGACCTGACAGTGAGCGTGTATGCATGGGTGTACATGTGTGTGCATGCTTGTATGTGTGTGTGCGTGTGGGGCACGTGTGTATGCTTTAGAAGAACAAGGACGAAGGAAAAGAAAAAGCAAAACCACCACCAGAGGCCCCACAAAGTAGCCTCACAGCCACACGTTCTGGGTCTAGACTGAATGAATGGCTCCTATTCACAAAGCACGTTAAGGCTTGTCCGCTTCTAACATGGAGGCGCTTCTACGGATTTTGACGTGTGAAGTTTTCTTTCTGGTTCGTTTTAAATCGCATATAAGAAAGAGCTGTTCATGCTGACCCTAAAATGGCAATTTTCCCCTGGATAAAAAAAGTTAAAGGCAACAACATCCTACCGAAATGCTAGGACTGGAAACGGCAGCTTGTCAAGTTGGCTGGCAGAAGCTATAGCACAGCAAATCCCGGAAGTCATGAGACGATCGGAGGGTGGGATAAACTGGACGGCTTTTTGGGGGAATTTATTTTCTAAAGATGGAGAGTCTGAAAAGACTCTTTGCTTTCCAAGCGTTGATTAGGAAGAAAAAGCAGAGATTACTGATCACCACTCTGCTCTATTCTGGAAAAGTCATTCTCTTCTGCCTCTTTGAGTTGCTCACAGACCAAAGAAATAAAACAGAATTAGTAACAAACTCACAAACAAAATAGAACTGTGACCACCAAAGAGATGAGCACCCATTCTTGTCCCAGCAAATGATTCAGCCACGTGGTCTCAGGTGGGTCCCAACCCCCTGAAAGACTGCATTTCCCTGCTTCCCTCGACTCGCCTGTTCTGTCCACACCTTCAGTATTCTGGATCGGTTGGATCGAGATTATGGCATTCAGTTTCCAAAGGGAAAAAAAATTGTCATTTCCACTAGCCCCTCTTGCTGGAATGAAATGTCAGGTGCGATTTGGGTGCAATCTGTCAGGCCTCTGAGCAGCACTTCTGGTGGTTCATCTTGACCTTGTGCTTGAGGCCGTCGTAGAGCTCGAAGTTGTAGTTCTCCAGCGTGGTGCAGCTGCGGGAGCTCAGGCCAGAGTAGGAACAGGTGCAGTAGAGCAGAAGCCCCGCACATGTGGCCCCGAGGAGGACGCCCAGCGAGCTCATGGCAATGATGGTGATGAGAATGGGGTCTAGAGTGTAAAGCCAACTCTTCTCTTTGTCAGCCAGAGGGGCCCCAGACCCGGAGGTTGGGGAAGAAGAGTTGCTCCAGTCCACTTCGTAGTCATCTAGGATGTAAAGGACACAAGAGACTGCAGACACTGCTTCTTTTAGAAATAACTGAGACTCCCCCCATCCCAGTTCAGAGGTTTTTCAGAACCTGAGGCTGAGCTGTTCGACACTGGTACTATACTGAAAGTGAAAGTCGCTCAGTTGTGTCTGACTCTTTGTGACTCCATGGACTATACAGTCCACGGAATTCTCCAGGCCAGAATACTGGAGTGGGTAGCCTTTCCCTTCTTCAGGGGATCTTCCCAACCCAGGGATCAAACCCAGGTCTCTTGCATTGCAGGCGGATTCTTTACCAGCTGAGCCAAAAGGGAAGCCCTGCTTGGCTTCAAAACCCAGCCCCACCTTGTCCTAGCTGTGTAACCTTGGGCAAGTTATTTGGTTTCTCTTTGCCTCAGTTCATTCATCTGTGAAATGACACTACTAATAACCTCACAGGGTTGTTAGGAGGTTTGAATGAATTAACATTTGCACAGTGCTTGGTGTCCAGCACAAAGTAAGTATGGTCTAAGTATCTGATACTTAAACAGTCTGAGTCAGAGTAAGTGAGCTTAGATTTTCACAGGGTGCCTGCAGAGCTCTTGGAATGGCCCTCTGTTCTGTACACCCTTCTTCCTTTGTCTCCTTACCCCTTGTCTCCTTACCTCCAGCTGCTTCATGTTAAATCAAAGAACAGGCTGAGACTATTTCAACATGACAAGTTCTCCAATTTGGCATTCCTGGCCACCCAAGCAGTAGATTTTTTTTTTTTTTTTGATCCACCAGGCCTCACGACCTAAACTTTACCTTACTGCTATGTGTTACAGATTCAGATGTTGAATTCTGACCCCTAGTACCTCACAATGTGACCTTACCTTGAGGATAGGTCTTTACTGAGGTAGTCAAGTTAACATGAGGTCCTTAGGATGGGCCCTAATCTAGTATGACCAGTGTCCTTGTAAAAAGGGGAAATCTGGAGACAGATACAGGTGGGAGAATACCATGGAAACATGTAGATGGCCATTTACAAGCCAAGGAAAAAGGTTTGGTCCACATCCTTCCCTCACAGGCCACAGAAGAAGCCAGCCCTGTGGGTACCTTGATCTTGGACTTCTAGCCTCCAGAACGGTGAGAAAATAAATTTCTGTTGTTTAATCCACCCAGTTTGCAGTATTTTATCATGGCCACTCAAGCAAACTAATGTATTTCTGTAGCGTGATCAAGGCATGACCACATCTCTGGCAAATTTTGTGGGATTTCCTAATAATCCCATGAAGAAGGCAGGGTGATACTATAATTTGAAAAAAATAGATGAGGAACTGAGGCTTTGAGAAATTAAGTGATTAGGTAACTCACTCAAGTGCCCAGAGTTAGCAAAGAGTTAAACTAGGACTAGAAATCAGGCTTTCTGCATCCTCATCTTTTACTCTTTCTACCCCATCTAGGGCTTCTGCTGCTTGATCTATCACAGCCTTTCTGTGAAGGCCAGTTGTGCAGCTTTGCCCATAAAAGGAACGTTAGACCAGGCTTTGCAGGGGGAGTCTGCATTCAGTTAACAAGGTGCTGTTTGGGTTAGTCACTCTGTTTCTATAACTACACTTGAAGTGTTTGATTAAGGTCAAGTTAAAAAAAGCAGCTCTATAAACTGCTCTTCTTAAAGGCATCAGTCTTGGTCTAAAGCTGCTCTTTGAGGCGAACCTTAGTGATCTCTCTTGGAGATCAACTCCGGTTCTCAGAGACGCCTAGAGAGACCTGTGCTCCTCTGAGTGAAGGAAAGATATTACATCTGGGTGTTTGCTCAGCGCCCCTCCAGTCAGGACTCCTGCTTCAGCCTCATGGAATATGTGTATTTGAAGTAGGAAAACAGAGCTTGGAATAAGTATGAAAAATGAGATAGGTAGTGTGGATGAGACCTAAATCCTGCAACGAGCCCCACCTTGGTTCCTGAAAGCCATGGAGTCAGAAATCTCAGCAGGCCTGAAGGAATGTTCACACTGACAGTTATCCACTAAGCCCTTTTTGGAAGTAGGTCAATGGGTTCAAGCAGTGACATGTATAGAGGAGCCTGGCTTTCACTTCTAAAGGGTTTATTCAGATTTGAAGTTCATCGGTGTCAAAAGTTGCCCCAAGTAGGGGACCTATTTCAGATTAGGCAGAGGAAGCTCAATAAACTTTCTAACTCTGTAAATTTGACTTTGATAGAGAAATTGATGGCTTCTTCATTCCTCTCTGGATTCTTGTCACATATTTCTGGCTGATAGTTCTGAATTCTGGCCCTCCTATACCCTGGGCATTATTTTTGTTGATAGCTTTATAGCCAAACTTGACTTTCATGATTATCTTCTAAATCATAACAACACTTACCATCAATTTCATCCTCGTAGCCCTCTCTCCCATGTATTTCTGGGATGTCCACTATAACAAGAAAGAAAATTTAAAAAAATCAGTCATAACAGGTTTGAGTGGCTAAAAGGCAGAGATGCCACCTTGCTGAAAATGACTCCCCAGCATTGTGGGAAGCTAAAAAATCGCATCTGCTTCTAGATCATTTAGTATTGCAGATTACTGGATCCGTCCCCCTTCAAATGACTTGACTTTACTTCCAACAACAACCAGAAGAACAGAAACAATAAGAAAGGCCTTAAGTGCCCAGTAGATGCTCTCTTGTATCTTTATAATAACTGTTATTTACAACCAATGTAGGTCTGAGTTTTATCTAAGGCAACTTCAGTGGTCTCTCATGTCCATCATCAGTCACATGACTGTAATGTTCATCTGGTATAGCACACGACCCCTCCTCATGAATGCATCTAAGTGGACACAAAGCATAAGAGTATAAAAGTTTCTCCTCTGGATTGCAATAAATGTAATTTAAGTCACATTTCATCATTATATGTTTTAATGTATTTATAGAACTAGAACTGGAAAGAATGTTATAACGCCTGTCCACCCCCACATATCCATGCTAATACTTTTCTCTTTCCTTCCCAATCTATTTTTCCCATTGGCTTTCTTCACGGTTTAGAATAGATCAAAAAAAAAAAAAGAATAGATCAAACATAGGCACCCAACCTGACTCGCCCAGGCTTGAATAGAGCTAAGTTAATTTACTCCGAATTTTCTCCAGTATTATCACTGTCTATCTTTTTCTTTTTTTATGATAATTTTTTTGGGGGAAGGGGGGTGGCTAATACAGGTCTCTATTTACTTTGCTGTCCATCTTATAGAAATCAGAGCCAATGGAAATTACCTGTCTAAAAGGGTAAAATATTTAAAAAAGAGAATCAAATATGTGGTGAAGAACAGGGTCTTATCATTTCTTCCTGTCTTATGAGTTAATTATGCCTGTCGGCTATCAGGTCAAAGTGGCACCAGCGAATGTATGTGGCCCTTCAGAAATTTCATTCAACTCAAAGTCAGGTGAGCTACCTTGATGTCAGCACTATAAATTTATATCCAAAAAAGTCAAGACTGAACACAAACTCAAGCTTCCAAAGAGCTAAACTATCAAACAAGAGGAACAAAAGGACTTCAGACCAGCCTGAACATCTCCCTCATCTGCACAAAATCTCGGGGAAGATCTACTTGATCATGACCTGAACTGAGGATCGATCCATCACTGCCACGCTTGGCATTCAGTCTTTCTCTGGAGGCAGAGGTTTTCATTCCGTTAGAAGTCTTCCTCATTCCTGGCCAACGTGCTAAAGCACAATCTCATCCTCTTCGTCACCAGTGAAGGATGTGTAAAACAAAATGCCAAGACCCCACTGGAAAGGATGAATGCCACGTGGCACCGATCCTCCATAAATCCAGTCTGTTCCTGGCATGTTTGTAGCACAGCAACTCGTACCTGCAAGCCCCGCCAACTTCCGCACCTCAGTGCCCATCCCTACACTATTCTCCAGGCCTCTACAATGCAGGCTGTGCCCTTGGAATGAAGACGGAAACATGAATCAACAAGAGGCAGGTGGTATCTGTCATAGGGATCAAATCAGGCTCATGGAAATTAACTCTGAGGTTTTTTTTTTTTTTTTTTAAATCTTACGAGAAAAACAAACATGGAAGAAAACCATCACATTTCTAACAATTAATCATATTTATGGGATGCTTATATGTCTTAACACCTTCATGGTTAAAAGAAGCAGAACACTGGATAAGAAAGAATTTGTGGATCAACCCAGGATGAAAACTGCAGGGCTCCTGCCAGTGACTTTTGGGCCAAATCCTGTTCTTGCTTTTAGGGATTCCATCTCTGCCAAGGATGTGACAAAGTTTTGGAGGCTAGAGTGCCATCTTGCTCCATCTCACACCCTCAGGGAAGAATTCTTAACACACTATTGATCACCAGCTGGAAAGGAGTGGATGTGGCATTGATCTTGGAGGAAAAAGGGTAAGAGGATGGTAATGACTATGAGAACATTTTGTCCCAGGAGATCACAGCCACTTGTCTCTGTGGGCAGAGGACTGGATGAGATGACCCTCCCCCCCCGCCCCCCCCCCCAAAAAGGTCCATTTTTAAGGTTCTATGAAATTGATTACCCAGATGTGGCTGAGATTTCTGCACCTGGAGGATCAAAGGCTACTTCAGGTGAAGAACACTTTAGAGGCTTGACTTGGCTTTTTGCATAATCACTGCTCCCAGGAGTTTGGGTGAGTGGGAAGGGGTCAAAAAAAGGATAAGTTAATCAACATTTTCAAAAGCGCATCTGTTCATGAAGCCTTAAAGAAAGAATGACCCACTGGGGAAAACCCCAATAAAGGGAACATTTGTACAAAAAGCCATTTACTTTGATAGCAATTTTCTCTAGTCCCTTTGCTAATATTCTTGATGTCTGTGTTTGGTTAAGAGCTTTCTTTCTCAGAAGCCTCTTTGCTCTTCATGGGCCACTTTCCTTTTCTGTTGAGGCCAAGAGAGAAACTTCAGCCTGTTTCCTCAGAATGCTGGCAGGGTGTGTGGATGTCCACTGGGTCCCTGTAGTTCTAGTAAAGAAAAGGCAAGGGTGGGTTGGAAGGAGGAGGAGTGAGCCAGGAACTCAAGGCAGAGACTGGAAGCAGCACCTTCCCAGGCAGGGGACAATAACAGCCAGCGAATGAAGACCTGGCTGGAGAAGAGAGGCAGAGCAAGGACCTGGAACTTAACTTTTTAAATGAGGAAAAACTTGGAGAGGACATTCCAGGACTCTTTTAGGAGGTGTGTGTGTTTGTGAGTGGGTTGACGGAGAGTGCAGTGAGCCCCACCTTTAAAAGAACGCAGATCAGGAATGCATCTTACCACCCACACGACTTCCACTTTCAACCTTTGTGCTTACATGACCCTGCTTCCTTCTGGGCCCCCGTGTGGATTCAAGCTCAGGTCAGTCTGACTCCAAAACCTGAATTCTGACTCTCAGTACTGTACTGGGGCCAGAGAAGACCCTCTTCCTTCAACCCCTCCACCTGCGCACACAAATTCTCTGGCTATGGGCAGAACAGTGCATTTCACCTAAATCATCCCTGTGTGCGTGTGTGCTCGGTCACATTCGACTCTTTGTAGCCCTCCAGGCTCCTCTGTCCATGGAATTCTCCAGGCAAGAATACTGGAGTGGGTTGCCATTTCCTCCTCCAGGGGAATCTTCCCTACCCAGGGATCAAACCCACGTCTCTTGCATTGGCAGACGTCTTCTTTATCACTGCACCACCTGGGAAGACCATTCCCATAGAGAAAACAGTCTGCCTTGTCTTCATCCCAGTGGGCTGGATACACAGTGTCTGGGTGTTTGCCTGCATTGCTGGCTCACCACTTTGATGGGAACTCACCAGGACTTCTCATGAACGTGAGGATGTGGTGATCTGAAATTTGGGGCTTCATGTTTTTCATGATAGACATTATCCAGAGAGGGAAGGCGGGCTTTCATTGTTCTTCATAGAGCAGTGTTCACTTACTGACTACCAGCCAATCAGCCAATTCTCATTAAGAGGGTCGACTACGTGCCAGGGAGCCATATAGAGGAGTTTGGGAAATGAAGATGTATGGGACCTGGTGTCTACAACCAAGGCCCTTCAGTGTGACTGGGAAGCAAGGACTCACCATGCCAAAATAGCACAAAAGAAAGGGGGCTGTTGCGGAGGGACCTCAAAGTGCTGATGGAGTTGGGGGCAGGGATTGGGCAAATGAGGGTGGGCCACTGCTGGGAAAAATGTGGGAGGACGAGGCAGCAGCTTTGGAATGGAGGCTGCTGCCAGGAGTGGGGAGAGGATGGGGAGTCCAGCTCCTTTCTCTGATGGGTATGGACTGTCTCAAACATGGCACCTGAGCCTTTAAGCTTGTACACTGATCTCTTGGTTTGGGGCGTGAATTCATTTTTTTTAGATCCACTGAAGAATTCAAAGAGATTGCCTTGCCTGGTCACAGATCTCCTCCTTATATGTCCCTACATCAGAGTCACGTCTCTGCCCACCTCCCTGCACCGGCTACTGCAGACCAGCAGAGCAAGAGGAAGAACTCATGAGTGCCTGGAAGGTAGCTGAACAGAATTTTGAGAAACTAAGTGATTAGAGTAGCCACTACTTAGAAAACAAACAAAAGACCCAATTCAGGAAAACCTGGTCATTTTCATATTGACATTGCATCTCAGGCCAAATGGTCCACTCGTTTCCCTTAGCATTGCGGAGAGGTGGGTTAGGTACCCAGTGAAGAGTGAGTCAAGGTCTTACCTGTCTCCTATTATCCTGATTTTCCTATAGTGGCTAGTTACTAAGACATCCTCTGGACTGTTCAGCAACCCCCCTCCACCCAGGAAGAGTTGAATATTCTCCAGCATCCTTGTCAGTAAATTGCAAAGGTACGGCACAAAAGAGGAACAGCCATACCAGTCACGAACCGAGCCTACTCTAGGGAGATGTGTATCTCCCAGAGGGGTTTGGAACACTGCCTGGCAGTGTAAGACCACACATGCCAGGCAGGGGAAATACCCCAGACACTCCAGCCTGCAAGTGGAAAATTCCCCCTGAGTGTGGTGTAGGTCTCAAACAAAAATGCTTTCTCTCATTTAGATTTTCCTTCCCACCCTTCCTCTCTCTTTACACACACACACACACACACATTTTGCTCTCTCCCTCATCTTTTTCTTTCCCTTCCTAAATTAGGATCCTTTGGGGTTAGAATGTTTTTCTGCAGTTACAGAAAAATTTGACCTTCCCTTTCACTACATCTCTCATATGCTGTGGTCACTGCAACTGTATTTTCATTGACATTGTTCTGTTTAGTTTTTATATCAAAAAAAAGAGCTTCACAAGATCACTAAGAGAGTGAGAAGTCTGCCCCAAACCACTGGCTGCTTTTAGATAAATGGTTGAAGATCATCCTCGGGTCACTTGCACACTGATCAGGACACCAACATATGCTTGCTGGCTTTTCTCTGAAGAGTTTCTTCCAGGCCAGCTCCGAGCAGTGGCTTGAGAGGCCTGGTGGGAGCAGATGACAGACTGGCCACCCAGAACATGCAGTGGACACACTCAGGACTGCACCTGGAGGGGAGCACTTCGGGATATGGAGGAGCACTGGGCTGGGAGCACTGCCCTGGGAGCGGATTGCCTGCTCATCAGAGTTCCACCACTCCACTCAGGTGTGGGGGCTAGGATGAGCATCTAAGCAACCTGTGTCTCAGCTTCTTCCCCTGTACAGTGAGCACCAGTGTTCTTTCCTGCCCAAAAACCCTATTGTCTTTACAGGAAGACAATGAGAAAGCTACGATGGTCTTTCTTTTGAGGGCTGCCTGAAAAGGCCGATATTAGATAAGGCAGCTTTTGCAGAAAAGAGCTCACTGCCCCAGTCTTTACCCCAGGTCTGTCCTCTTCTGGGTGTGTCCCACCTGAAGTCGTCCACCTTAAGTTCTGTGGGGATGGAGAAGACCACGCAACAGACAGGCGGGGGGAAACCACGAGACCCCACGTTTTCAATACTTGCTCATTTGGCTTAGAAATCAATCCTGCTAACTGGCAACTGAAGAACTGACAGATCAGGTAAATAGTGTACCAAATTTGAAGACTCCACCTTAGCTAAGGTGGGGCTGATAAAACCAGGTGAGAAGCCACTTAAACCACATGTCCACTCAACCCATCAAACTGCAATCAGCTTTTAAGACAAGGATCAAAGACATGCCTACACAGGAAATCATTGAAATCATTCATTTTCACAGGTACCAAGTGTCATCACTTCTATTCAAAGAGGAAGAAATTGAGGAAGGAGAGTAGAAAAATGCAATAAGTCATTGAAGAGCTCAGCAGCAGACCTGAGAGTCAGCCACATTTTCGACACCTTGTTTGGGGCTGTGATTTATTTGGGATTAGCTCTTGGCCACTGAGAGTCCTTGCTGAGTTTGATTCCAAGTTCCTGAAGCCCTCAGGTCAGTTAAATCACTGGACCACTCACATGGGAGTAGCCTTCAGAAAATCCTCTCAGCCACTTTGTTTTGATCCCAGCAGGAGAAGCAACACTGTGATCTAAACAAATGAGAAATCATGAAGGGCTAACAGATATTTCTTGGCTCTTCAATGTGTTTAATTTGATTTACTATTTAGTATTGGCTGAAGGTTCCTACTCCCTACCACACTTAATTTCCCTAATTCAGTTTGTTCATCCCCAGTTGCCATAAGGAGCCAAAAGTTCAGCTGTAGATCAAAATTTTGCCAAAACCCCTCCATTAGAGTCAGGCTACTTGAGAGCCCTTCATCCCGTGCTGGGTTTGGCTTGAATTTAGAAACACCACCAGAAGATCTTTTATCATGGGTTTTTATCTCTTGAACTATAGCCAAATGTATGCAAAGTCATGGAAAAAATTTTTTTTGCAGTTTTCAAATGGTTTCAAGCAGGAAAAGAAAAGGGGGCTTGATCTGTGATATTTAAGAAGACTTTGAACATGATTTTCAATTATTTTTAGTTGAATTATCAGAAGGAAACACTAAAAAGGACTGAAAATATAGACTACAAATGACAAGGTTGTGAAATGACCTAATAATACTTTCAAGTGTGGAGGCGGATGAGCATCTGAGGCCAGAATGGCTCCACTGAGCCCCAATAATCCACATGAAAATAAGAAAAAGGAGGCAGCCAGTAAAATGTTTAATTATAGATGGAGGCTTCATGATTGTGTAGGCTGGAAAAAACCCAGTAATGCTGATGGAGGAAAATTCTGGAATCTCTCCTTTGCTCTGCTTGTTGTTGTTCAGTTGTGTCCGACTCTTAGACCTGCAGCATGCCAGGCTTCCCTGACCT
The DNA here is from genome assembly GCF_002263795.3 of Bos taurus. Lineage (NCBI taxonomy): Eukaryota > Metazoa > Chordata > Mammalia > Artiodactyla > Bovidae > Bos > Bos taurus. The sequence continues at coordinate 94,135,399 of NC_037329.1, read as the reverse complement.
TCACTATCTCTCTGAGTTTGCTCAGACTCATGTCCATTGAGTTGATGATGCCATTCAACTATCTCATCCTCTGTCATCTCCTTTTCCTCCTCCTTCAGTCTTTCCCAGCATCAGGGTCTTTTCCAATGAGCTGGCTCTTCACATCATGTGGCCAAAGTTTTGGAGCTTCAGCTTCAGCTTCAGCTTCAGCATCAGTCCTTTCAATGAATATTCAGGGTTGATTTCCTTTAGGACTGACTGGTTTGATCTCATTTGTTGTCCAAAAGACTCTCAAGTCTTCTCTAGCATCACAGTTCAAAAGCATCAATTCTTCAGCACTCAGCCTTCTTTATAGTCCGACTCTCACATCCTTACATGACTACTGGAAAAGCCATAGGTTTGACTAGATAGACCTCTGTTGGCAAAGTGATATCTCTGCTTTTTAATATGCTCTCTAGATTTGTCATAGCTTTTCTTCCAAACATCAAATGTCTTTTAATTTTGTGGCTGCAGTTACCATTTGCAGTGATTTTGAGGCCCAAGAAAAGAAAATTTGTCATTGTTTCCACTTTTTCCCCATCTATTTACCATGATGGGACCAGATGCCATGGTCTTTGTTTTTTTGAATTAGGTTTTAAGCCAGCTATTTCACTCTCCTCTTTCACCCTCATCAAGAGGCTCTTTAGCTACTCTTCGCTTTCGTTGCTCTAGATCTTTGAAAAATCAGAGATGTTCTTCATTACTGTAAGTGGAAGCCCCAACTTTAGGTTTGGTCTCCTGTATAAATGCAACAGGGCTTCCCAGGTGGCGCTAGTGGTCAAGAATCTGCCTTTCAATGCAGGAGACATAAGAGAGGCGGGTTCAATCCTGGAGTCAGGAAGATACCTTGGAGGAGAGCATGGCAACCCACTCCCATATTCTTGCTTGGAGAATCCCACGGACAGAGGAGTCAGGTGGGATACAGTCCCTAGGGTTGCACAAAATCGGATGACTGAAGTGACTTTGCACACACGCATGCACACGAAGGATCTGACATGCTTTTCTGGTGGGAGGCCTTGGTGGAGGGAGGTGAAGAAAGTATAAGGATGCCCGAGGATGAGAAAAGGGGCCACCAAGAGAAGGGGAAGATGGACTTCCCTGGTGGTCCAGTGGTTAAGAATCCATCTGCCCATGCAGGGGACATGAGTTCGGTCCCTGATCCAGGAAGATTCTACCAGATGTGAAGCAACAAACCCCGAGCACCCCGACTACCAAAGCCTCAGTACCTGGAGCCTGTGCTCTGCAACAAGAGAAGCCACTGCAACGAGTAGCCCTTGTACTGCAATGAAGAGTAGCCCTTGCTTGCTGCAACTAGAGAAAAGCCCTCACAGCAAAGAAGACTCAGTGCAGCCAAAAATAAAAAAAAAATTTTAAAAATACATTAAAAAAGTAAAGACAGGAGAGGTGCAGAAGGGGAACAGTGGGGGCTAAAGATGAACCACACTCAATCCAATCACGCATAGGTCAGTGGGGACAGGTCCTCCTTGAGGAAAGAGGATGTGACAGTGGCCTTGTCAGGTGTTCAGAGCCAGGAAGCTACAGCAATGGTGAGGGCTAAGGCTTCCCATAGACAGCATTACGAGCTTGTACTCCTCGTCTTCAGTTGGCCAAGGCGGATGAAGCACCATGGGGCTCCTTGGGCCCCCCACATCAGCCCCTGTCTAGGTCCTAGTGGCTATCTTTTCACCTCAGTACCAGCTTCCCAGGTGGTGCTGGTGGTAAAGAACCTGCCTGCCAACTCAGGAGACATACGAGATGAGAGTTCCATCCCTAGGTGGGGAAGATTCCTGCAGTAGGGAATAGCTACCCACTATATGCAGATGATGGAGAAGGCAATGGCACCCCACTCCAGTACTCTTGCCTGGAAAATCCCATGGATGGAGGAGCTGGTGGGCTGCAGTCCATGGGGTCGCTAAGAGTTGGACATGACTGAGCGAGTTCACTTTCACTTTTCACTTTCATGCATTGGAGAAGGAAATGGCAACCCACTCCAGTGTTCTTGCCTGGAGAATCCCAGGGACGGGGGACCCTGGTGGGCTGCCGTCTATGGGGTTGCACAGAGTCGGACACAACTGAAGCGACTTAGCAGCAACAGCAGCATATGCAGATGACACCATCCTTATGGCAGAAAGTGAAGAGGAACTAAAAAGCCTCTTGATGAAGGTGAAAGTGGAGAGTGAAAAAGTTGGCTTACAGCTCAACATTCAGAAAACAAAGATAATGGCATCTGGTCCCATCACTTCATGGGAAATAGATGGGGAAACTGGAAACAGTGTCAGACTTAATTTTTTTGGGCTCCAAAATCACTGCAGATGGTGATTGCAGCCATGAAATTAAAAGATGTTTACTCCTTTGAAGCAAAGTTATGACCAACCTACATAGCATATTCAAAAGCAGAGACATCACTTTGCCAACAAAGGTCCGTCTAGTCAAGACTATAGTTTTTCCAGTGGTCGTGTATGGATGTGAGAGTTGGACTGTGAAGAAAGCTGAGCACCAAAGAATTGATGCTTTTGAACTGTGGTGTTGGAGAAGACTCTTGAGGGTCCCTTGGACTGCAAGGAGATCCAACCAGTGCATTCTAAAGGAGATCAGTCCTGGGTGTTCTTTGGAAGGACTGATGCTAAAGCTGAAACTCCAGTACTTTGGCCACCTCATGAGACGAGTTGACTCACTGGAAAAGACTCTGATGCTGGGAGGGATTGGGGGCAGGAGGAGAAGGGGACGACAGAGGATGAGATGGCTGGATGGCATCACGGACTCAATGGGCATGAGTTTGAGTGAACTCCAGGAGTTGGTGATGGACAGGGAGGCCTGGTGTGCTGCAATTCATGGGGTTGCAAAGAGTCAGACACGACTGAGCGACTGAACTGAACTGAACTGATAGCATTCTTGCTTGGAAAATCCCATGGACAGAGGAGCCAGGTGGGGTCACAAAGAGTTGGACACGACTGAAGCGACTTAGCACACAGCACACACACCAGCTGTCACAAGTGCCCTAGAAAGCGATGAGGAAGACAACGCATCCCCCAAGGTCCTTGTGTCCCTTCTCCCAGCCCCTTGGTGGCAGTAGGGAGACGCAAAGAGAGGAAAAGTTTAACAGACTGTGCGGAAATGAGCCTCGGTAACCAGCAGGCTGACTGAGAACAGGGCTTTGGTCAAGGCCACCTCAGGTTCAAAGCTTTCTCTGCATTCCCTTCATTACTAGAGTTGGTCGCTCTCTAGCGAGTTCCAGAGGACTCCAGTTCAGCGTCCAGTTAATGAGTCCTGCCGCCTGAGAAAGAAATTGCCGCTATTGAAAGCCAGACCTGGAGCCCTATCACTCCTCTTCCGGATGAGAGCCTTTGCCTTTGGGTACATCAGTTAATGATACTACAAGGGTTCAGTTTTGCACAATTACACACACAAGACAAAACAAGCTTGTGGTGTGTGTGTGTGTGTGGTGACATAGCTCTAGCTCACCCACATCTTGTTCTTGTGCTGCTCCCCGCAATTGAGCCATCAAGAGTTATACCCCCCTCCCAAAGAATTATACCCTAGCCTCATGCCCAAGAGGCAGGAGTCCTGGATTTTTGGCAGGTTGGAGAAAGTGCAAAGATCTCCTGTATGGCTGTCACACTATCCATTATGCTCAGAGTCACACCACTATGACCACTTGGTCTAAGCGCACAGTAGAAATCAGGGTAACAACTCTTAAAAGAAATGGTGTTTTGGACTAATGGGTCTTTTGGCTTCTCTTCTACTTGCCATTCCTTACTGGAGCCACTTGGGGCTAGTAGCTTCACCTGTACATTGAAACCTCCCACTGGAAAACCACCTTATCTACTACCCTTCCTCAGGTCACATTAGCCCTGAAGCTCCTCAGAAAGGAGCTGGGTGCATCCTTCCAGCTGGGTAAGCCTGCTCCTCTCAGGGCCGTGGTCATGGTGGGGGCCCCAGGTACAAGGTCCCAAAGACTGGGGCCTTTCCACTGGCCTGTGGGCTGGCTTGTGGCCGTTGGAATATTTTTGTCTGTAGCACAATACCGGGCATTGACCTTAAAGAATGTGTTTTTACATGAATTTTTTAGTGGAAAACATAAATAAATAACAGCAAGGCACAGCACAGTCACTCTTTGAAGAAACCAAGTGGAACTCATTAATCATGGAGAACAGGGCTCTGTCTGCTGAACTCAGGGACAGAATTAACTCCCGGGGCACAGTGGCCACAGTCCCAGTGAGCTGCGACTTATAGCCAGGCTCACATTCTCCACAAATGGGCATTGAAAAAGTCCCTGCAATTAAGATTTCCTCCGGTTAAGTGTCCTAAAGTTTTCCCCTGCAAGCACTCCCCCTAATTTAGAGAGACAGAGACAGAGATTATGTGGCTTGTGCGCATGATAGGGGATATAAGGCAGGCTGTCCACTAGCTTGTTAGCATCTCAGATGGAGGCAGGTTCACTGTAAAAGGTAGACTCCAGGCTTCCAAGGCGTCTATTATAAAGTGTAAACAGGCACAGCACTTGACCCACATATTCTGTTCCAGAGAAACGTGAACAAAGAGGCAACTGTAAGGATGTTCATTACAGTACTGTTTATCATTGTAAGGAAAACTAGACACAACCTGAATTCCCACCAGCAGGGAAGCAGTTAATAAACTATGGTACATCCACATGATACAAAATGCTGGACCACATTTAAAAAGGATTGTGTAAGCTTGTCGGCATGCAACAAAGTAGCCCCAAGACTGTCAAATGAAAAGAAGCACATTATCCAGCCAGGCGATCCAATGCTGATACTGTTTACACGAAACCAAAGCAAACTGCATAATTAGACATGAACATATACATTTGTAAAGGTATAAAACAAGTCCTGAAATTATATACCTTGAACAATTTCTCATGGTTCCCTCTGGGAGGGGAGTGGGACTGGTTAACAACGAAATGAACTTTAAAAAAAAAAAAACGATTTGCAGTTTTTGAGGCTATTGCCATGAATAACTCTCAAGTTGAAAAGAAATGAAAGGAAGCCTAGTCAGATATGAACCTAAAGTTTCCCACAATGACCTTCTTCAGTATCAATAACCACTCTGGCCATGAGCCTCCAAGAATAGGTGTTTTCTCCACTCAATGACCAGTCCTGCCTCTGGCTTGTCTGTTGCTGACTCTTCAAATGGCCTTTCCTATTTCTTGGCTTGATGCCCACGGGACTTTAGTTTTATTGGGAGCTTGGAGGTCAATGACAGCAAAGCGCAGGAACAACTATTTTATTGGAAAGAGAGTAGAAGGATTCTGGGTCTCTTGCTCACTGGCCTTGGGTCAAGAATGGATTCTGCTGTTTGCCCTGAAGCACCAAGACTGTGCATTGTGCCAAGCAGAAACCATACTAAGAGGGGGTCTGTTCTTTGGCAAGTGCCCAAATCATGTGTCCATTCCAGGCTTAAGTTTGGGGCCAAAAGGAACTCCTTCCTCCACACAGTGCAAACGTAGCCTGGCTGTGGCCTGTGGCCCGATGCCTTCTGAGGGTCCAGGTGTCTGATGATATCTAACCTGAAGACATACTCCAGTGCACTTGATCTGTGTCAGGCTTCATTAAATCCTACACTATTCCTAGCCTTTAGTTTATTTATATAAGGCGATCTTTCCCCTGCTGATCATAAGGCCATCAGCTGGTGCTTCTCCTCTCCCCTCCTTTTCCTCTGGTTGGCTTTGTTTTGTGTTTTCTTTGGGCCCTCACTGAAATGGATGAAAGGCAAATTACAGCTGCAAGAGCCCCAGTGATGCACACAAAGAGAAAACAAGCCGCACCTACAGATCTGCAGTTTGGCTCAGATGTGGAGATCACAAAGCGGACAAATTAAAACTTAAAAAATGAAGCTCTTTTCATCAGAGATGATAGAAAGGCCAACAACATTTGTGCCAAACAACTGCACAGTCTGTGAAGAGAGGTGATGAAAACAACCCAGGGCCATAGTCGACTGGCCGGGGTGTGGGTATCTGGGCCAGGAGGGCAGGGTCTTGCTTCAACCACAAGAATGCACATTTAAACCATCATAAAGGGCCAGGTAGGCGCCAAGACAGATCCAACTAGGCCTTGACATCTGGTGTTTATGATCCATGGAAATACAATTTCTGTAACATTTATGCTTGGGTTAGGTCTGAAATACCATACTGATAACAGTGCTGTGTTGACGCCTAAGATCAGAATCGTAACAGTCTCTGCTCTTTTGGGGAAGAGAGAGAATGTGTATAGACCAAGCCTTGGGATCAGAACCAAGGCAGGAAAAGCAGTGGTGAAATTCTCAAAGGTGGCTGCAAAAACAGTAATGCTAATAAAGCATACACGATGGCTAATTTAATTCACTGGCAAATCTGGTCCCAGGCCAGCTTATGAAAATGTTGACTGAGCCTGACTCTTTGTTGGAAATAAATGCTTCTGAGATGTTTTAATTTTCATCCTTTGCCACCAGGAACAAATGGCTTTAAGGATAGCCAACTGCTATGTGGACAAAATGGGTCATGATGCTCATCGTTAGAGGTAAAAACAAGGCTCTGCTCATGGACATTCAACTCTATTCTCCTGCAGAGGACAGACAGTGACATCTCTAGTGAGCCAGCTGTAGCGACTGCGGATCTGAAAACCCAGAAGCCTGTTTTCTTTAGCACCACTTGGGCAGGTTGATAGCTGTAAAAAGCACTTCTTCCTGGCTCTAGGTTTAGAAAGGAAGAAAAGCAGGATCCTGGCAGAAATAGGCTCTTTTGGACCTGCTCCTTTCCTTGGGGGCCATTAGGAATATTCTCAGACTCTAAGGGTTTGGGGTTGATACTTTTAATACACCCCACAAATATAGGGGGGTGGAAAATTCTTCCATCATCACTTTTGACCACCATCTAGAAACACTGAATTGCTGTGAGGCTGTCTTTCCTAGATCTTCTCTTTTTCTTTCCCCTAATAACTCTCTGATAAAATATTTTATATATCTATGTCACTAAATATGGACTTCCACAATGGCTCAGTGGGTAAAGAATCTGCAGGCAGAGTAGAAGACACAGGTTCAATCCCTGGGTCAGGAAGATCCCCTGGAGATGGGAATGGCAACCCACTCCAGCATTCTTGCCTGAAAAATCCCATAGACAGAGAAGCCCGGTGGGCTACAGTCCATGGGATGGGGTTGCAAAGAGTTGGACACGACTGAGCACATAAACTCATAGTCATAATTCATGTTACTAAATATTCAATAAAGAGAACCAAATACTCATCAAATACTTCTGAAAAGATCTGGCTTTTCAAGTAAGTTTCCCCAAGTTCCTCTCCTCAAAGTTTTTATAGAATATTCCTTTTATAAAATTTTCCACCATGATATTTCCAGGTTCCCAGTAATCATATAATTATCTTCATTACTTGCTCCAAAGTCTGGAATATCTTTGAGCCTTGAACATACTGTAAGTTCCCGTTTGGTCTGGGAAAGTGCTCATAAATTGGAGATTGACGTCCCCGTGGAAGTAATAATTTGGTAGGCAAGGGGTAAGATGTTGCCACTTCTTCTCCAAAGGAAACTATCTGTCTCTGCAGAGCTGAGAACATGATTCAGCTTTGCTAGTCCCAGCCCCTGGGGCCTTGTGAAAGTAGAGTCCCATCTCCAGGGATTTGCCATCAAGAGAAATTTTGTGGAATCACATGGAGTAATTTAGCACTTAGCAACTTTTGCAAAATCCCACACCAATCATAAAAGCTGGCTCAGCTGCACAAATTGGATAAAACTCCTAACAAGCAGTAGTAATAAAAATAAAAGGAGAAGTTGACATTCAGCTCAAGGAGAAAACCCACCTACTTTCCACAAAAATGCCCTCTAGCTCAGAAGGTGATGTATAAACTTTGCAAACATCAGTTTGTTCAAAGCCTACATCTGAACTTTGTTCTCATAAGCCAAGGTGGGAAAAAAAAAAAAAAAAAAACAGATGTTTGTATAAAAATATCATCATTTTATTACATTCCACACAATACATTTTCAAATAGTTTTCAACGTCCACAAGGTATTTTGACACACAGGCAACTGAGCAATGCAAGAGATGTCACAGTTATAGGGCAAGGGGATAAGAATAGGAAGTAAAAATCTTTAAGTTTTCTTGTTTTGCTGTTGTTCTTTGGTAATTTTCGATTATTTAGGTGTTTACTTGCCTGCTAGCTTCATTTTTAAAGACGCAGTCTTCTTAAAGATGGGGTATCAACCTCAGAAGTATTACTGGATTTCCTATCCTATTCTGGCTTTAATCCCAATAATGTGGGACAAGAGAAAAGATAATTTACTTTCAGCATTCTGTTTTGTCAATGGCAATGCTATGATCCTGTTTTTCTTTCTTCTGCCTTCACAGGCAATTAAGGGATAGCAATTGTTAGCATAATACCAAGAAAGGGATTTTTTTCACTCCAGAGATAAGTGTTTCCCTCCTGGAACTGTTAACATGAAAGCTCTACTAAGGCAAAAACTTTACCAGCCTGAGCTAGACCTTCCTTTCATTCATTTATTTTTTAATAGTTGCTATCACCTCTTTGTCTTCTGAGAAGCAACTCTAAACATGCATGCATGCATTCACCTGTCCAGTCTATTTTTTTTTTTTTAGAAGAGAGGGACCCTTCCCTTCCTCCATGAAATACAGAATTTTGCTTTTTAAAGCTGCAAGGCATGACATTACAGAACAGCTGCCCTTTTAGCATAGTACCTGGATAATACTATGAAAGCTGCTGGGGCCGAGAGAGTGGAGAGAGACAGAGAGAGAGAGAGAGAGACAGAGAGAGAGATGTGACATCCCCAGCTGAAGTGCATTATGGGATTCACAGAGATTTGAGCAGTCTCATATTCTCAATAACAGCATGTACATAAAGATGATGCCACCATGGGGCATCAGATAAAGATACAGCAAATTCACAAAGTTGTTCTTCTTTTAGAGAAGGGAAATCCTCATGGGTGTATGGTAACTCAGACAGTTGCTACACCGGCCGGACTTCTCAGGTGTAATTTCCTGACACCATGCTTCCATGGGGTGCTTATAGGGATGTCAATCATTTCAAGGGAACGCCTGGCCCCAAACACCTCACTGGATACGGACACCCGAGATAAAAAGCCCTCATGATGGGCATGAAAGTCATTGTAAGGTATCCATGGTACCCTGCCACCCCTCCTCTCTCTCCCCCTCTTTCTTTCTCCATCTTCAGCTGGGGTAAGACACGTCTTGAAATCTCAAGGTAGCTCATGCTCTAGGCTTTCATCTTCCTTTTTTGGCAGGGCTGCTGTGGTTGAGACAGACTAGCTCTTTGAAATAGAGTAAGAGTGGGAGAGCACCATTCTTTCAGGAGGATGAAACAAACCAGATGCGAAAGTTGAGTGTGCGTTTGTTGGAGGAACCTATGTGAATATTCCAGAAGAATGCTAAGTCTCTCTCCCGCAAGCAGCCAAAAAAATCATTAGTATTTTGTTCTCAGAAGGTACCTGGAGGCTTTCAGCCCAGGCAACCATCTTTGGAGAGAATCTTACACTTCCCCAGTGGATTCCTAGCAGGAAGGTGAGAAATAAACACCCCCAAGCCTAAGCCCCAGTACACTGAGAATCTTGTTAAAATATGCATTTTCTATCAATGAAATTGGCTTCATTATTGAATCTATCCTTCATACAATATCATTAGGCAATTTATCTCTAACATCCCTCTCCCTGCATTGCTTAGAGAGGACAAATGGGCAGCAACGGATTTATCTTCCTTATACCTTCTCCTGACGAAGCAGTAACATCTGGAAATGCCAGGCCAGCCTATGAGGGTGTATTTACCAGATGCCATGAATGCTTTAAGGGGTAGCACATTAGTACATTTAAACAAATGGTAACTTTTTATTCTCTCATAATATTCAAATAAGTCAGGGGAACAGCCTTTTATTTTAGTGGCTATAGATTCAGGCACACATTAACACCATGAAAGGAAAGCAAATGACCCCCTTTCCCCCATATTTTACAAATGATATTAACCATGATCCATATGATACCAAAGAATACACTTTTTTAATCTTCTTACTCCACCCCATCCCCTAGTGGGCAGAATGAACCCCCTGGGGTGAGGGTTGTTTTTTTTTAAAGACAACATTTCAGTCCTTCCTTCTCCACTTCCTCCTGCTCTCAACAGGCTACTGCTTTTTCATACATCAGTCTCAGAATGGTTATTCTCTATGACTTATTCCAAGATTGGACTTAACTGATAAAAGCTAAACATTCATTATGAGCTTCTCTTTTATAAGGCAACATGAGACAAATTTGCTTCAGGGCTGGAAGTAAGGGATGGTTCCACAGGCACCCAATGGCTGTTACTGTGTAACTTCAGAGACACCCCAGACGGGACTAGCTAGGAGTCATGTCTGGTCTGAGTGCAGTGGGAGAACCTTCTCTTGGGTCAGGTGGGTGGGGCCTGGGGACAGGGATGGGAGGGGCCACATTTCTTCTCATGTGACGTCTAGTTTTAGGTACCTGGAGATGACAATGGTAAGCCAACAGAAATCCAGCCAGAGCTAGATAAGGCAACAAAAAGCTTCAATCTCTTCTCCAAGTAAACAGAACTAGTACAGTATATTATTTTCTGGAACATGTACCCCTGGAGAAGTAACACAAGAGTTAAAGGGGGCCCTCTCTGAACACACTCACACACTCCCCCCCACCCCAATGAACCAGTCTCTCTCTCACACCCACGCACACACAGAGCTATTCACAGGCGCAAATGTATACTATGTACAAACACACAGATCCGGGTTTCCCCTCAAGTCTCCTGGCAGACTGCCCACCAGAGAGGAGGGATGGGCTAAGGCAAGGGGAAGAAACAAGGAACCAGTCTCTGGAAGGAAACCAGCTGAGCCGTGAGTTGTGAGGTGCTTAGGGGCGTGTCTCTTCTCGTATTCCAAGATGCAGCATTGTAGAGTTGGGGTTGGGCGGTTTGGAATCAACAAAAGGAAAACAAAAGAACCCGAGGAGAATGGTCGGGATGGATACGAGCGCACAGGGTTTGGGCCCAGAGACAGAGATGTCTGAGCGTTCACACAGAGACTAGGCGAGGAGGAAAAAGTGCAAATCGAGGCAACGTGTTTGCAGTCTTTCTTGTTTGATTTGGGTGCGGTCCTTGCTTCGGCCCTCAGCAGTGCGAGCTGCGGTCTTGCTCTAGCTTAATGGTTAGGGTGGGTTCCACCGCCAGAGGGGCCCCGTTGGTGTAGTGGGAGGTTTTGTAGGTGATGGAGTGATCAGTCTTCTTGGCCGCATAGCGGAACCGGTGGTAGTGGAGCACCAGGGCCAGCGCGACGGAGACCAGCACCAGCACGGCGCCCCCGGCGGCCATAACGTAATACCAGTAGGCTGGGATGGGCTGCACGGGCACCGTGTCCACTGTGGGCTCGGTCCCCGGTAGGAGGGTGCCCCCTGGTGGAGAGACACAGAAGAGTGTTGCTAGGCTGAGAGCATGCAGACTAATCCAAAAACTAATTAAAAAAAAAAAAGAAAAGAAACACACACATATTTTGGAGTGGATAGGGAAGGGGACAGGGGAACAAGATGGTACTGAGTATTTAGGGTGGGCCAAGCACTTTTCAGTGATTGATATTACCTCCTACTTACAACCCTATCAGGTAGGTACTCTCGGACCCATTTTACAGATGGGGAAATAGAGGCTCAGAGAGGTTAAATGAATGGTTATATAGCAAGTAACTGGTGAGTATTGTATTCAACCAAGAGCTGTATGATTCCAAAACTCTTTTCTTCTTTCTGTTAAACTACGATACTCTATAATATGCAGAAGCATTATGATTCTCTCTCTCTCTCTCTCTCTCTCTCTCTCTCTCACACACACACACACACAGGAATACATTCAAGTGATGTTAAAATGACTTCTGGGATTCCATAGGACTGATTCTCTGAATGGGTGGAAATAACAATATTTGGTCTGGCTGGCCAGCATTCTCAAACAATGTATTAATTACGCTGGCTAGACTTGAAGGGGAATTCCACTTTGGTTTGCCAAGGCTTCCATGCCCACTGAAATCAGCCTGGTCTTGTCTAAACAGGTCAATTACCACTGTCAAGCAATGACTAACACATCTTCATTTTTTAATTGAATGGAGGATTTAAAAAGCTGATTGGAAGGATGTTGCAACCAAAAAATGTGGGTGCAAAACGATAGTAGGTATGTGAGAGCGACAGTGAATAAGTGAGAGCAACGGTAGGGAGAACATTCTAATCACAGAAAAGATAGAGGATGGAAGAGAAGCTAGCAGAGGATTTACAAGGCAACCACATTCACTGGCCAGCCTCTGGTTGCCATGGAGATGATGTCGTAGATTTAAGCCCAGGGTAACTCTGGGGAAAGGCTGGCTGGAGTCCCATTTAATGCAAAACAGTGCTACAACTTGATTCTCCCAACGATTTACATCAGATGAGAATCTGGCCCAAATGGGACTAGGAGCTTTTGAGCTTGCCAAAACTAGACATGATCTTTACTTCTGAAAAATGATGTATGCTTAACCTATGAAAAATTCCTCCCTAGCTGCTTACATCAAGTAGAGGTGGCCAGAAAGATGTGTCCTCTCTATCCGTGGAATATCCCAGGTGGGAGCCACAGTGGTGGGGGAGGAGATGCTGCTGCCTTCTCCTTGGTCCTAACCCTGTGGGTGCATCTCTGCTCGACGCAGACAAGGCTTATTGATATTTTCATGCCTCCCTCACAAGACGTGGAGGTCCTCAAGCAGAAGCACTGGCTCTCATCCTGGTTTCTACCTCAGGATATGTATGCACCAAGAAGGCTCTCCATAAATGCTTGTGATTAAAAGACTGAACGGAGGTGAAGACTCCTATTTCTGAGTCAGTGTTTGCCAACTCCTGCAGCCTGAACCCCGGAGCACCTCTCTTTGATTTGGGGGATAGCTGAGGGGTGAATCAGACCTGAGGCCTTCTCAGAAGTGTTAGAAAAGTGAGAGCATTTTTCTTGGAAAATCTCTCAGAGCCTGTTCACTTTTCCAGCTCTTAATCACTGACTCCTCTAGTTTCAGGGAATCCCCTTGTGCTAGGGTACAGGGTTCGTCGGTGCCTCTGAGCCCATCAGAAGTGCCACAGGGTTGGGAGGAGCTATGACAAGGATGTGTCACCAGCACACACCCTGGCAGCTGCGGCCGCCGCCCCTGGGGTGGAAAGGATTCCAGAACCCCAGGGTCACCACCACGCCCCTTTTTACACTGTCTTCTTCCTTACCTCCTCCTCTATTTGTGTTCACTCCCAGACCATTTCCACCTTTTAATAATTTCATTACTGTAGCTGAGAAAGCTCCCTCCCTCCAGTCCTCCTCCCCTCCCTCCCTCTTTTTGTGACCATATTGAAAATTATGCATGGAAACAGAAAGAGAAAGCAAAGCCCTGAAAACGGCTCCTTGAAGTGGCCAGCTCGTGAGTCATAGGACGTGGTGTCAACTCGTTATGCAGGTCACCAAGAGGATCTGCTGCCTGGCAACCATCCTGCCGATGGCTTTTCATGTGGGCTCAGAAGAACGCACGAGAAACAACAAAGTGTGCAGAGATGGACTCCAGATTCCTCCGGGCCACCTGCCTCTCCCCAAAGGGTGTCCTCGGGTCTGCCTCTGATTTCCATTTGGCTCCACAGTGAGACCCACCCTCTAATGAGGCCGCAGCTCAGCCATGAGGGGAAAGGAAGGCAGTAAGTCCACAGGGATTAACTCCCCCTCTGAAGCGCCTGACCAGACCACAGAGCAGGAGCACTCATTTGTGTCAAGCATAAAACAGTCACAACTGCTCTCGCCCCACTGTCACCACATCATCTCAGTTCAAAAAGCTGCTTTCCCTCAGCCACAATGCTGGTTCTCAACACTAAATACACTGCCTCATCTCCCACCCCCAGGGCTCAACACGCTGGGGCTGAGGCCTTCTTCACTTGACTCCTAAAATGTTGCTTATGATAGCCACAAAGCTGGGGCATGGTGGGGAGGATCTAGGGGACAGTAGAGAACCCGCCTGCCAAAGATAGAGACATAAGAGACTCAGGTTCAATCCCTGGGTCAGGAAGATCCCCTGGAGGAGGGCATGGCAATCCACTCCAGTATTCTTGCCTGGAAAATCCCATGGACAGAGGAGCTTGGTGAACTACCAGACCATGGAAGTTGCATAGAGTCAGACATGACTGTAGCAACTGAGCACTGGAGAAGAAGTCACGTTATGTGGGTTACAGATTCAGAATCAGAGCTAGAAACCTGGCCTCAAGTTCTGCTCTGCTCTGGAAGACAATCCACTTTCTCATAAAACCTTCCTCCCATTTCCTGCTAATACTCCCCTCCCCAGAAATGATCACTATGTAGAAAATTTTAGTGACAGAAGCCATTTGGTGGACGACATCATATTGGCTCCTTAAACATTTTCCTTGGACATTTGTTTGGAGAAATGAGAAAATATACTATGTGAATTTGTGTTTTTAATGTTAAGACAGTCAGAAAAGACGGGATACAGCTAACAGTCCTCCTCTCATCCCCCTCAGGCAATTTTTGATGACCTGCAGTTGGGGGCCAGAGTTTCTTAGGACCTTCTCCAGCTAAAGAGACTCAACTCCCACAGGCTGCTGCTTTAGAATCTGGCTCTGCGGCAGTCTTCAAGGGCTGTATGCTAATGAGGCTGTGGTCTGCCAGCCAGAGAAAAGGAAGGTCAGTAGGGCTTAAGTCCTTTTCCAGAGCACCTTCCTAGATAAGGGCAGCAATCCCAGGAATGTTGGATGGATGGATGAATAGATGGGGTACGGGGGTGGAAGGTGGCTAGACAAATGAGTGGACAGCTGAATGGAGGAATGCATATTGGACCAACATTCAGACTTCCTTGAAAAAACCTTGATGACCTAATGGTACTTCACAGAATAGTTATTCTTGGAAAGTGTTAGATTCTGTTACCTCATACCATGCCTCTACATTAAAATGCAAAAAGGTGCCCCCTTTGGGCAGATGCTGGTGAGTGGCTGCATTTTAGCCCCACTTGCCCCCTCAGCCATATGAGATGCCCGGGCCATTGCTTCACAACTCAGGAGCTGGAGACATGCCCCCCAGGATGGGAGAAAAAACTCAGGTGACTTCAACTTTGTCCAACACTGATGATGTGCTCACCTGAAGAGTCCCTTTGATTGTTCAAACTTCCCCCATGTACTCACAGACTTTGATTTCCCCCCAACTGAAAGATGCTTTCAATGCCTGTTCTATTTTTCATGAATTTCCACCTTCTAATTCTGTATACAGTTTTCTCATCATGTAAGATAATGAGAAACAGAAATTTAAATAGTCAATAATTCCAAGTGTATTTGCAAGGTTGAGTAGGCTTCCACCTGTAAAAGTTCTGAGCCTCCTGGAGAAAGGGGTGGTGCGAAGGTAAGAATTTAAATTCTGAGAAACAATAGATTCTAAGAAGTTCTGCACGGCAGGATAATACACTTGATCTTAGCCAAAAGGCCGAGAAGCGATATGGCAGTATAACAAAAAAAATTACACAGTAGGTAGGTTCTTTCCATTCCTGTTGTGCAAACAGGGTTACTGAATTAATAAGCAGCTGGGAAATGTGAGCATAACTACCGCTCTAATGAGTGGAGACTTCCTGGGTGCCAGGCATTGGACTACTTATCATCTTCATTCTTCATGTCTCTCAGATGGGAAAGTGGGGAACCTGAGAGGATAAGTGACTTTCTCCTGGTTTTGCCTGGAGGAAAACTGGGGAGGAGGACGGGGGCAGCACAGAGTGGAGCCCGAGAGATGGCCCAGAGCTTTCGGAGGAAGCGCACACGGCTGGGAAGCAGCGGGGTCAGGACTGGAAGTACATCGACCAAATCTCCGCCCGTGCTGGAACCCAGGGGTCAGAAAATGAAATCTGGCTCTCAGCCTATTTCTGTACATTTTGGAACACAGCCACCCTCATCACATATGGCTTATGGCTGCCTTTGTGCTACAGGCACAGTGAGCCCCAGCCACACAGAGTGTCATAGAGCCCAACATGTTCACTATCTGTCCACTGACAGAAAAAGTGTGCAGACTCGGCTCTAACCACGTGGGGTGGAACAGGAAGCAGACCTCTCCCTTTCTGCTTCTTTCTTGTGTCTGAACCTGTCTGCGGATTGTCTCAGTCAAATTCTCACTGAATCACCAAAAAGCGAAAACATCTCCTGCAGCTAAGTTTATGAAATGTCCTCCGGACCTGGAGGAGTCACCCAGGTTTCCAAGAGAAATGTTTCGAAAGATACCTAATGTACGTAAATCATCTCTCTTGGAGCGGGGAAGGAGGGTTCATTGCAAATCAGAACTGTTTCAGGCCTGGCCTGTCTGCAGTCTCGCCTGTGTAGGTTGAAAACAAAGAGCTGGAGAAGGGGCATTTCAGTTAAAACATTTATTTAATTTGTGAGATTAAACAAACAAAAGACAAAGCTGGCTTCTCTAGAGAAGTTTATAGAAGAGGGTCGAAGAACGTGGTCACGCCCACAGATCTGTTCGGAAGAATGTAGAAGTATAAAATCTCCCTTCGAAATGACTCTTCATTTGCCTGCACTCAGTGTGTGTATGTGTGTGTGTGTGTGTGTGTGTCGGGGTGGGGGCGGGGGGCGGTCATTGGGAGATTTCCACTCAGTTAGTAGGAAAGCTACTGCCTGCCCCCACCCCAAGACCTGCCTAAGACACCCCTAAACCCAGATCCGTGGCTGCCTGAAGTCTGAACACTTGTCCTCTCTTTGGTGGCACTTAGATTACTTCTTTTAAATTAAGGCTTGTCCTTTCTGTTCCTGGAGTGAGGGAAAGTCAGTGAAAAAAATTTTCTTCTCCCCTTAGAGAAACCGATGCTGGCGGCAGTTTAGGTGAATGGTAGACTTGCAGGGCAATGTGTCAGACCTCTGCGGCTCGAACCTCACAAAGGACGCCTTGGCGTCCCCTCGGGCAGCAACAGCAGCCGGGCAGTTAGTGGTTCACACGCATCTCATCCCCAGGCTCCCCCGCTCAGCAACACCTAGCTCTGATCTGGCAGCTGGGGACCTCAGGGGGAGGGGTCCAAGGAGAAGGAGTCACACCCCACAGCTGCCTATCTGGAGTCCTGGCAGGGGCTGGGAATACTTCTCTGCCTTTCATCAGAGGATTACGGCGAGAACGCCATTTAACCCTCACTGCATCTTGCAAGTGCTTCTAGTCAAGAGAGCTGTGGGAGAAAGGGATGCCAGAGAGAGGGGAATTTGAGGCTCATCCCAGGTCTTGTGCCCTGGCATAGGGGGCATTACACTGGGGAGCAAAGTCTCAGGGAGGCAGCCTATTGGCAGATCAACCAGGGATAAGGGTGGGGATGGAAAGATGGGGAAGAGACATGGCAGAGATGGACCAGTTGGTATGAAATAACCAGACCTGAAAACCTGAGACACAGGGTCAAACCCTAGGCATCTGTCACTGCCCCAAATGGGTCCCCTCTATGCCCAGGAGACAGCCTGTGCTGTCCTCTTTCTCCTAGTTTTACCTGGATGAAAACTGCAGAAGACTGAACGAAGGGAGGCCCAAGAGATAGGGCCAGCAGCCCTCAGAGCTGGTCTGAGACATAAAACCCACGCTCACAGCTGTGAGCAGGAGCTACTGAAGCTCCGCCATCAGTGGTTGACGCGGCACTTTTGAATCCTTCACGCTCACTACCACCCATGCCTGGGACTCCCATGGGTCTCTCTGCTCCCGCTCTGTTCGAAGCCCACAGCCTCTAACAAGAACAAGAGCTCTTGCTTCCACTGCAACCTGCTAAAAAAAACTACCTGGTAAACAACCACAGAACTCAGATTATGGGCTTTATATATTTTTACTGGCTTCCTTATTATTCTTTTTACTCGTACTGAAAAAAGAAAGCATTGGTTAAGAAAAAATAATCCATCACCTTAATTACACCACTTTTCGGTTCTCTATCCCACCCCCACGCTTTACACAGTTTTTCATTTGTTAAAGCTCAAATTCTAGAAAAAGATACATGATGACACTATGTCTATAGCCACTGCTTAAAAAAAAAAAAAATAAAAGCACACCCAGGCTACATTGTTTAGAACAACAGCAAGAAAGTCTTTTTAAACATCACATGACAACACAGCTTATTCATTCCATCTCCTCCTCGTCCCCTCTCTACACGGCTCTCTTTTTCAGTGTGGCTTGTGTCTCTTCACTACTGACTCATATGCTGGGACACAATCAAAGCATATATACCAAGCAGAAAACACAAGGTGATTCGAATAAAAAGAAAACGTTCCATGGCAAGAGATGAGTAAGAGGCAGAAAATGAAAGACACTTCAAAATATAAAAGATCAAGACTATCTAATAAGCCTCAGTCCAGAAGCCACTTTTGTTGCATTGCCTTAAAGGTTTACCTAGCATACATTGGTCTCTCATAAAGAATGAGATTGCTTCTGTCTCATGGTAAATTTATAATGGAAAAGAAAAACAATCTACATTCAAAAAAAAACCATACTAACAATATATGCCTGTTGTTAATAGGGTTTCACCATCAGCTTTCCATATCATGCTTGCCCAAACCTGATTTCTCTGTTTCTCTATTTGAGTGAATAGCCTGGTTTAACTCCCAAGGCATTCACTCTCCCACCAAGAGAAGGCTGCCACCGCCCTGACCCGGAGAGGTCAGTAGGTTAGGTAGAGCGAACGTCCTCTTTCCTCTCCCAAATGGAAGGTTTCGCTCAAGTCAAAACCCAGAGATGTCTACTGAAGTTAGAGGGGCTTTAGCCCCCTTCAACCCTGGCCCTGGGTTCATCTGGCTACCAAGTCAGAGTTCCATATAAAACTTGCCGACGTGATCAACACTGTCCATTCTCAATTCCCATTCTGCCTTTGACTCCTGAGCCATGTCTCTGGAGTTTGGTTTCCTCCTTCCAAAGATGCTTGTTATTTCCCAAGACCACAGCCGTGGGCCAATCCATGCCACTCTAGGGCTGCCTGTGCTTAAGCCCCAAACCAGCCCATCGGAAGCAAACTGGAAATTCTTACCTTGGAGTCCCTAAGCCCTGTGTTTATTTTGGCTAAATGAGCACTGCAGCTCTGAGGCTATTTTATTTATATATATATTTTACAAGAGAACACGACTGGCCTGTGAAGCCTCATGGTAAACACAGCCTCTGCGACAGCACATGTGCCCTGGTTTGTTTATTCACTTACAGAAGCAAAGCACTTAGCCACTGAACTTGTCAGTCATGGACCTAGACATCCATGTTCACACAGCAGAGTGTCTGTCGTTGGGGCTGAGGGCCCTAACCAGCCTTTTCTGGGAGCTTTGAGTCTCAACAATCAAAGTCACGTGAAACAACATAAGCGAGTTTACTTCCCCAGCATCAACATTACCTTGGGTCCCGAAAGTTAGAACTTGAATTCAACTGTTATCCAAGCCGTTCAGTTTTGATCTCAGCTTTTCCTTCCGATACTTTTAGATTCACGTTAACAGACAATCTCACACCCAAGGAGCACCAACACATGCACAGGATACTCTTAATTCTTGAAAAATGTGCAGTGGGGAGTGGGGATGGGGCTCAGGGAGGCCAGGAAGGGTGAGGAAGAAAGAAGCGATATCCTAGATAGGTTTCCCATCCCCCCTCTCCCTCATCTACCGTCTTAGTGCTGTGGGTGATGAGTGGCAAATTGAGCGAGATGATTTGAAGTCAGAGAGCACATCTAGGTGGCAAAGCAGGAATCCATCTTTGTCCAGCCAGGAGCTGGACAGATTAATGAGAGCGAAGATAACGAGTCTAGACTTCAGATATAAAAATGACTTCCCTTATCTCTGAAATGCTATCACCTGTGGGGTTAAGGCCAGCCAATATAAACAGGGCACAGAAACCCTTGGGATTGTTTGCATAAACTAGGTTCTGTTATTAGGTGTGGGTGAGCGTCTCTGAGTGTGCTTATACACCCGGGCCAACTCATGGGAAGCATTTACAGAGTGGTTTCCAAATCCTTAGCACTGGAACCCGGCTGGAAACGTTAGCAGTGTCAACCAAAGAGGGTGAGATGTGAAATACACTGCATTTTAGCACCCCCAAGTTTGGAGGTTAGTTTTCCCTCCTGGGATAGGCAGGCATCCCACATTCCTCTCTCTTTGCTCTGTTCTCTACTTACTTTATTAGGGATAAAATGTCGCTTTCTATTTTTCAGTCCTGTATTTCAAGTGCTCTAATTCCAGGCACCAAATGAGCCTCCTTCTTCCCTTAACCAGACGCCGTCTCCAGATTTCTGCAACCTTCTCCACTTAGGACTGCCATTCCTCATGTCTTTCCCCTAACTTTCTTCTCTTACACAGCTGTGTACCTCGCTGAGGGTTAATTGAGACTGCTGCCTTGGTGCCCTGTGACTGGAAAGAAACCATCTTTGGTCGAAAATAAATCATTGCCACCTCATTTCACTTTTAATTTACTACTGACTTTTTTTCTTTTTTTTTTTGGTTCAGTCTCCCCCACAGTCTCTCTTTTCTCACCACTCATGCATTTTCAGCCTCATTGCTCTCCATTGGACAATGCAAAGCTGAAAGGTTTATCTGTAACCTATTTGTCTCTATTATAGGTTTCTAAACTTTAATTAAACCAGAGACAGCGAGGCTCTCAATTGCCCTTTCCCTGTATCTACAGGTGTTGCTGGCGCCATCTAGCGGTGAGGTGTGGCATCTATTTTTCTCTTGGGAGCTTTCTCAAATCTGGAGGCTTATCGCCTCCACCAAATTCACATCACATGGGAGGAAGGAAAAGGCATGCAGAAATTTAAAAATAACTTTTTTTTTTACCTTGAAAATTCTCACCTGCAAAAGCTGAGATGGGTTCTGGAAAAAAAACCAAAAAAATTTGAGTTAGATGAGAGGAATACATAAGGTGAACACAGTGTATGATGAAGATGAGTTTCATCAAGCTTTTTCATACTACCCCATGCCCGCCACAGGCTCTGGGTCTAACACATCATCGTCATGGGGGCCAGGTGGGAAGGATTCTCAAAGTTGCTTTGGAACAAAAAGTCCTTTATAGAGTAATGGGTCCCTGAAGCATTGTAATCAGTCACTTACCACTGATTACTTTCTCAGAGCCTGGATTAGTTTTAGATGCCGGGGGCCCAGAGAGTTGCCTGAAGGGACTAGGGCGGTCTCAGGTGCTTCTGACATCATCAGGCACACACACACCCGGGACCCATGTGCCAAGAAAAGCACTTGGTGAGTTATTACAGTCACTCTGCGGAGTGAATGTAGGTCTCCTTCCTTCTCAGGATTTCCTCTTGCTTTTGGGAATGTCCATGGCTCTGATGGGAGGTGGTCCATGGAGTGAACTAGATGACCTGGCTGCTCAGTACTTCTGTCCAAGGAGACAGTGTCCTTCCGGTGCTGGTCACTTGGCATGCAATGTTTAATCTTACAACTCTGGCATGTTGGGGCTTAGAGATATTAGCTTCAAAGCAAAATCTGAATTCTTATTTCACATGCCATGGCTCGTCCTGCAATTCATTCATGTAAAAGAACTGCCTGGGTAATTGTGTTATCACTCCAATATAACATATGTACTATTTCTGCTCACCAGTGAAGGTTTCCATTAAATCCATTAAACCTTTCCAGCATGTAATTCTGACTGGCAGTTGCTCTCGTCCTCTAGCATTTTCTTTGGTAAAAGCTGGAGTCTGATGATGCGGTCTTGGCACCCAGAATCTTCATATACTAAGTGCATGTCCCTTTCTGAATGGGAGCAGGGGTATAGCATTCCACCTCATCTGATACCTCTCCCGTCCTGACTGCAGCCTAAGCTCTAACTGAACTCACATCTCACCTCCTGCATGGACTGGTGCGACCCCACCCATTGGGGGAACAGCTGTGTTTGAAAACGAGGTGCTGCCTCCCCTTGTGGATCCCAGCCCTCGGAGGAGACATGAAGAGACAGATATTCACGTACCCATGCAGTTCTCCAGTGGGACATCGGTGCTTATCCGAATGTCATCAATGGCAATTTCTCCCGCACGTCCTTTTCCTATAACTCCCTCGAACACAATCTAGAAGCAGGAAAAAAAAGTTCCAGGGTTAACTGAGCTTCTTGGTGCAAACAGTGCAAAGATTTCCAATTTTCTGTTAACTGTAGCTTAAAATCTGTGTGTGTGTGTGTGTGTGTGTGTGTGTGCATGCACACGCACATGTGCCTTACTGCACCTGGTACACATCTGTTGACCACATGGCTCTGGTACTTGAAATCTCAATTTAAAATGAGTTGATTGAAATCAAATGCATATTTAAGGGGATTAGAAAATACATATATATAACTAAGCGGTGGGCATTGTTGTCCAGTAACTAGAGTTATTGACTAAAAGGACTACAATCAGAGCATGTTTAAAGGAGAGTTGAAATTTCCCTAGCCATGTTTAATTTTTTTCTTTTTCTCACAAATCTTTCAAACGCTCAACCCAGGTATTTGGAAACTCAAGAGGACATGAGCAGATAGGGGTACTGTGAGGAATGTAGTGTACAGGTTTGAATTACCTTGGCGGTAACAGTGTCTTATAGCTCCATTATTACAACTAGCAGGTAAGTGATTTTTCTTCACCACTAGTTTGCCGAGCACCTACTATGTGCCAGGCACCCTGACAGTTACAAAAGCTAAGAAGACAAGACCCTCTGCCTAGAGAATCTTACCGTCTAGTGGGTGAGACAAAAATACCAACAGGGAGTAGCTCTGCCACACATTGAGGTTTCTAAGTAGGAAGGCAGGGACTCAGGCTATTCTGCAAGTGTGAGAGGGACTGCAGGCTGCATGCAGGAGCCTCTCGGCTCAGTAGTCTCCAGTCAGCCCTCGATTTCGCCCTCTCTGGGTTCTCTCTGCAAACGAGCACATGTCCTCTGGCAAGCTGAGCGAGCAGTTGGCTGCCTCACCAGCCATCTGTTGCTGCCTCTCGTCTGGGGAGGAGCAGGTTAATGCTTTGGCTGGTTCTCAGTCACCTCTTCCACAGTGCCTACTCTACCCAAGTTTCAGCCACAGCTGCGCATCCCCATCTGTGCCTCAGTCTCTTGCTCTGTGAGGGCAGAGATAATAGAATTCAACTCCTGGAGCTGCAGGGTGAGAACTCATTCATTTAGGAATCTCTCTGGTCTGCTGACCACTAAGCACCAACAGCCACCTGAACACTTGGGAAGGGGCGGGGAGGCTGTTGCCCTCTCTTCCTCTGAGTCTCAGGGGTTCCCAGGGCCTCTTTTCTCCTGTGTGGAGGGTTTGTTTGTGTTTATTTTCTTGGCTTCTGTGTTCCTTTGTCAGCCTACCTGATAGCAATCTAAAATAAAATGGAGAGAAGAAACATTTGTTGGGGAAGATTTCAGCAGTATAAAAGGCAATAGGAGGAACAAAGAACCAAGTCTGGGTGTAGAGATAGGCACATTCTGAATAACAAATAAGAGTGTCATTTAGTTGCCATGGCAACGGGAGAAACACAATGAAAACAGCGGCGCTTAACCGCGTTCCCTAATGATGAATGGGCACGGCCTTTGAAATATTGAAACGCAGATCTCAAGGATCCCCTCGGATCTCCGTACCGTCTCCCGTCGCCACCCCACCTGGTACTCCATGTCGTAGCTGGGCAGAATGATGCGCCCGTGTTTCCACTCGCCGCCCTGGTCCTCGCGGATGACCCAGAGGAGCTTGCTCTCCTGGCTGGCTTCGCGCACCACCTGCAGCGCCACCCCGCGGCCGCCCGTGGCTTGGTACTGGAACTCCATGCACACGGGGCTCCGCGGCAGGTGGACCGGTGGGCTGATGAGTCGCGCGTACTGGCCCTCTCTCCGCCCATCACTCTGCAGCCGCAAGAAGTTCCTGTCATCTGGAGGGGAAAACAAACCCAAACAGAGGTCCCTGGTAAATGCTTGGGAAGGACACCAGCTGGCAGTTGTGGCCCCTCGGGGGGCGGGGGGTAAGCCGGGGCAGAATTTGGGTTGTCCTTTATTTACGAACTTGTTCTCCAGGCTCTGTGTTCCTTTCTTAGGGCTCTGATTCAAATGCTGCATCCCCTTAAGGCCCTTTCTTGAGTCTTTATGTCAAGAAGGTCCCTCCTGCCTATTTTCTCTGCATCCCTTCCTTTGTACCTTTTACATATGGCACCTGGTGCCATCCGCCTTAGGTCTTGGTTGGCTGTATTGGTGCTTGTCTTTTCCCCCTAGATTCTGAGAGGCCAAGCCCACGTTTTAATCATCATCAGCTTACCCAAAGGGCCAGGACGCTGTAATGAACTGAATAATAAGGGGTGAAGTGACTGCTAGACTACAGGATGGTTCTAGCCAGGTGGTTTATGCTCCAAGCCTTTATCATCTTGGCTGGGCACTGTCCAACTGGAAGACATTTACAACCTTCTGTCTCCAGCAGTGCTGGATGAAGCCTGGGCTCTAGTAACTGCAGCTCAGAAGCCCGGCATCCTTGTTCAAGCAGAGCAGGGAATGGTGGCTGAATAGGAGTGGGGGATGGTTGGATGGCATCATCGACTCAATGGACATGAGTTTGAGCAAGCTCCAGGAGATGGTGAAGGACAGGGAAGCCTGGTGTCCTGCAGTCCATGGGTTGAAAAGAGTCAGAAAGTTCTAAGCGACTGAATAATGAACAATAAAGGGGTGATGCAAGGGAGCTGAGACCCCACTCCGTTCCCTGCCCCACCCAGGGGAGGCCTGAACGTGGCCTTTCTGAGAGAGTCAGGCAAATACAGCCCCAATAAAACAGGTGTTGTCATCATCACTAACAAAACTATGTGTTTAGCAGAGAATATACACACATTGGGAGATGAAAGTTTCGCCCATCCAAATGTTTGAAGAATGTGTCTTTTGGCTGATGCACTTTTAAATACATCAGGTACTCTGTGGGAGGCAGAGTGCCCTGTTGGCAGACCCCATGCCTTGCAGACACAGGTGTGGGGACCTGCACCGGAAATCCAGTTCATGCAGGAGCATTTCGACCACTTGCAGAGAGAACAGGATGGCATTTGAGCAGAAAAATCTCACTGTCTCCTTTTGGCCCTGAAACATCTTATGTTGAACATTTCTGCAAGACGGCAGTGGCCCTTTCGCACCACATAACCAGCACATCAGACACCTCGGGATCATGTTAACCTGAGATGTGGGCACAGAGCTTTTTTGACTCAACAGGGACCGGGAACATCTTTGTCAGGGAAGGACAGGCAGGGACTCCAGAGCCCAGAATCAGCAGGGGACTCCTGGGCCACCCGTGTGCTGCTGTGTACCTGCCAACATCATCTTTCTAGTGAGAGCAGAGCCTGTGGCAGTGCTCCCATCAGTGGCCCAGAAACAGCTCCTTCCCTCCTCCTGGCCACCTCTCTCCCTCCTCCCTCTCTCCCCTAAGTCCTTTCTGGTTAGATTCTCCAGGGTTATTGTTCTGGAAGCTACCCTCCCCTGAAGTCAAATTAGACCAGTTTAAGATGCATAGTCAGGATTCTAGTTTGGGATACGTTAACCATCTAGAGGCACATTGGCCTAATACCCCACACCATGGGAGCTCTTCAAGGCCAAAGTCTGCATAGATAAGGAGGCAGCTGTCTACAACAAAGAATTTCAATGATGGTGATCTGCTGAGGAGGAGACACTGGTGTCACAACCAGACGCTCAAAGAACTTCTAAACCTATGCTTGTCCTATCAGATCTCATAACTACCACTATTAATGATAATAATTATAAGGCCTATTTGCATACTGCTTTACAGGTTACAAAGCATGTTGATCTGCCTTTATAATTTAATCATCGCTATATGCTTGTGAGCTGGGTCTTATGAATCTTACTATACACCAGATGCAGAAACCAAGGCTGGGAAAGGTTCAAGTGACTTGTCCAAAGTAGAAAGGCTAGTGAGTAGCAAAGCCGGACTGGACTTCAGGTTTCTCTGCCTTCGTGCAGCAGGCCCTTCACTTCAGCTGTGCCCCCGGTAACCCTGTCCCAAGTCCACGTGGTCAGTCACGTATGATTTAAGGCAAACTGGCTTCTCTACTGGGCGCTGTTCCCCTTTCTCCTTTTACCTGTAATTCTCTGCTTCCCTGCCCCCACCCCACCACTTTTGCCAGTTCTCCTCACCACTCTGTACATTTCAACATTAATGCCTCCCTTCTTTCAACAACTCAAGCATTTACTGACCATACCACTGATTTTACCTGGTTTTTAAAAAGACTGGAGGCCATTTTCATGCATTTCAGCTCCCCGCCTTGTACTACAATTAAATTGTTTGGTATATGTCTTTTCTATTTCCTTGGTTCGACTATAAGGTCCTGGCCTTACACACAGGAGGGTTAAGAATGCTTCTTCTCCCTGCCCCTAGATAGTGACACACACATATATATGACAAAATTTTCTGTTCCCATGAGTGAATGAACGATAAACACATGGATAAAGAATGTTACGAGGCTCTCTATTGGAAACAAGAACAGATCAGGAATCAGCTGGGCTCTGTAATCCCTCAGGTTCATATAATCTCATAATTCCCTTCCAATCTACTGAGCCAACAGCCCTTTTCAAAGGTGAGGTGGTTTTTTTGAGACGTTCTGCTTTTTATTAAGGAACGTTTATACTGAAATATGAGTATGTATAAGTAAAAATGCACAATAGCTTTTGCAAAGTAAATACACCTATAACCGATATGCAGATCTTAAAACAAGGTGAGCTGTGGAGGCAGCCAGTCCACTGAGCCGCCAGTGACAGCCCCCCAAACGCTCCCACGCTCCAGTCATTTCCAAGACTTTACTGCTTCCACCTCGTATATAAAGGGAACCAGATTTCAGAGACTTATTATTCAGCCTTCTTCCTTCACAGTTTCACAAATAAGACCCACTGGCTGTCTGAAAATTGCTTGGCAGAAATACTGTCACTTGTGTGAATTTACATTCTTAAGCAGCAGGGGAATCATAGCATAATGGTTAGAATTTAGTCAGTACAATGTGTGTGGAGGTGTAAAAAGCCAGGCTGGCTGGCTTTTCTCTGGGTCTGCTTTATTTACCCATCCTGTTGCTAAAACTTCAGGCACCGTGAGGCCAAAGGTGTCACAGACTGCCTCTCCTGGGGACCTGAACTGGCCCCCTCCCCCTCCCACTTTTCCTCTCTTCTCTTCTCTCTCTCTCTCACAATAAGATGATAATCACTGTGCATGATTTAAAGGGCCACTGGAAGACCAGGGAGTTAATGCTGGTGGCGTGCTAAGCACGAGCAGCTGAAGGATCATAACTCAGCGCTGACATCCGAGCTAATCCACTAGTTTGCAGAATCTCTAGACAAGCAGGCCTCTGAATTTCACTTAGTGGAATCACTTGTGCCCCACTTGTCTGTTAAGTGCTATGAGCTCGAGGGAAGAAAGATGATATGTAAATTTAAGGAATTAGCAGGAGACATCAGTCAGAAGGACGCTGAGCTGCAAAACGTCCCCGCCTGTCACTGAGAGGGACTGATTAGAAGCAGGACATCATGAAGGAATGACTTTGGTCAAGAGAAGCCCAGAGAGGGGGAGAGGAAGAGCAGGGGCAAGAGAACTGATGTGAGTTGAGCACCTTGAGGTGCCAGACATCATGCTGGGGGCTTCATCGCCTTCCGTAATCTTCCTGTGAAATAAGTATAATGTTTTCCATTTTTACCAAAAAGGAAACAGAGACTCAGAGAATTGAAAAGTGTGTCCCAGACCACTCCTAGAGAGGGATGGGAGTAGGATCTGAACCCTCATTGGACCGAGTAAAATCACCAGAGCCTCACCTCTCATGGGGGCTGGCATCCTAATGTTTGCTAATCTTTTAAAGGCTCAGTCTTCCCATCTGTGAAAGGGATACAATAATAGCAATATTGCATAGGGCTGGGAGGAGGAGGAAATGGAAAGAGCCTTTTAAAGTGCTTTGCATAGGAACAGGGGCACAGTAGAAGCTCCATAAAAGCTATGATCTTTATTTCAACTACCATCCCTGAACACTCTGCCTCCTGTTATTGTTCAGCCACTAAGTCACGTCTGACTCTTTGCAACCCCATGGACTGCAGCAGGCCAGGTTTCCCTGTCCTTCACCATCTTCTGGAGTTTGCTTAAGCTCATGTCCATTGAGTCAGTGATGCCATCCAACCATCTCATCCTCTGTTGCCCCCTTGTCCTCCTGCCTTCAATCTTCCCAGTAAGGGTCTTTTCCAATGAGTCGGCTTTTTGCATCAGGTGGCCAAAGTATTGGAACTTCAGCTTTGCTGGCTTTTTTGCTTCTTTTAGAAAGAAAAAGGGTCCAAAGAGTCCCAATAACCTGGGAAGACCAATCAGAGACTCAAAGGAAGTAAGGTTTGGCTCAAGGACAGTAAAGATGTTCTCTGGAATAAGATGGTTCCCAGATATGTCCTAACCCCAGAAATGGGCCAGCCCCATGCTATACACCAGGCATTGTTGACCACATGTCTTTTGGGTCAATCTACAGTAGACAGCAGAGAAGGCAATGGCACCCCACTCCAGTACTCTCGACTGGAAAATCCCATGGATGGAGGAGCCTGGTAGTAGGAGCTCCTGGAGCCAGGAGCCTGGAGGAGCCTGCAGCCTTGCAGGCCATGGGGTTGCTAAGAGTCGGACACGACTGAGCGACTTCACTTTCACTTTTTACTTTCACGCATTGGCGAAGGAAATGGCAACCCACTCCAGTGTTCTTGCCTGGAGAATCCCAGGGATGGGGGAGCCTGGTGGGCTGCCGTCTATGGGGTTGCACAGAGTCGGACATGACTGAAGTGCCTTAGCAGCAGCAGCAGCACAGTAGACAAAAGAATACATCATTCTGGAATGAGAGTGGGGCCCCAAAAGACCATTTAGAAGGGGCCAGCCCTGCTGTTCAGAGGAACCACACTGAAAACATCCCTAGCACAGCTTTCCTTTAAATTCTCCAAAGCAGGAGTTTCCAAAAGCCATGCTGGCAATGTGTTTTTTGGGTTTTTTTGAGGGGGGGGGGGGCGGGGGTAGCACAGCCCTAACTGTCAGAAACGTCTTAAATTCAGTTTTAAGTTTTCCCACTGTCATTTAGACACATGTCATCCTTCTATTCCCCCGTGAAGTACAGCCAATTTCTGTCCTCTGACTAAGAAATAAGTTCACTCCTGAAGAATTACAACCCTGGTCTTCGCTTCCTCAGGAAATGTAACCCTGGCCTCTTTAGATGCGTACTTTGCTCAGTTCAGTGCTGCAGCTCCTTTAAGTCCCGGCATCCCTGTCTCTGCTGTGAGTGAAGCACATGCAGTGTCAATGGAGTCTGCTCTTCTGGAACATTATGGCCCGCCATTGCCAAACACAGAGGAAGTTTTAGCAGACAGTGACTGTTGATGGCTTGATAGAGCAAGGGTTGGCCTTGAATGGGTGGGCCACTTTACTGATTTGCTTGGACTTTAGGGGAAAAGCCCTTTGGATGGTTAAGAGGTCCCAAAACATGACAAGTGACTGGTTAAGAACCAGGTCTCCCTGCTAGAGGTTTCTTCTTTTTTTTTTGTAGTTTGATGGCAGTGATGTCGCCAATGGATGGTTTCCAACAAGAAACAATGTAGAGGAAATACATTCAGCTGCAGAAAGAGAATGAAACGAAAATGTCCCAGAGATACAATCCCTCTCCTCCTGGACCTGACATACTTGGGAAGCATTCTGCTAGGTCCCTGACTCAAAACATCTGTTGTTGCCCATGACACAGAGAAAACAATCACAAGGGAATGAATAACAGGAGTTCAAAAGGGCAGAGAGGAAGTGTGGAGGACAAGGTCGCTCAGGCATCTTAACCTGATGCTGTCTCTAGGAAGGGTCTCTTGACATTTCACCTGGCGATTTACAACCACATCTGGCTTCAGCTGCCTAAGTGCTGGGTGATCACGTGAACGTTCCTGGCCCAACCGCAACGGGATCAATGGCGCCGACACCTTACCAAACCCTGAAATAAATCACCAGTCTATCCCCCTGGCTATCGCAAAGCCAAACACACAATCTGTCCAACACACACATCTCCTGGCTAGCATCTTGCCCTCCTGCTAGAACAGCCATCTGAAAGACTATTTAGTGCTGCAGGAGATGGAGTCTCTTCATATAGGTCATGCTTAAAACGTGAGTCAGCCCCTCAGCTGGCCTCCAAGGTCAGCCTATGTCTGCTAAGGTCCTCAAATTAACAACTGGTTAAGGGAAACATTGACTTTGGATGAACTCCACAGAATATTCTCAAGGTTTACAATTGACCAGTTTGTGGACATTTGAGGTTTCAGGCTTGGGTTTTGCATAAAAGTCTATCTGGAGCTGATTTTTTTTGTATGTCAGCTTTTATGAAGGTTTGCAATTGAGACATTCTTTATCACACTGTCCCTTCACTGTCAATCTACACACTCAACCAATCATGACTTGCAGAAGATAAGGAAAAATAGTTTCTCCTCTCTACTGCTGTGATTCTACAGAGTCAGAGGTATTTTCCTCCCTACTTTCCATGAAGAAGGGCCACCATACTTTCCTTTTCCAGTTGATGTTATTCCTTAAATATGGCTTTCTTTTAGCCCAGCTGCTCCTGGTCTTTAATCTAGCCTGGTCTCAGCCTGAGAAGTTCCTGGCTCCATATCTGAAGTGGCTGTGCCCCAGCCGAGTCACAGAAACTGCTTCCTGAAGGTAATTCAAGCTAATGGCAATTCCGTGTCTGGACTGTTTGCTGCCATCGGCCCCACCTATGAGGAAGGTCTTTTGAGTTCAGAGAGTTGCTTTTTAATTCAAAGAGTCACTGCTAGCTCACCACCCAAAACCAAGCCCATTGTAAACAAGTGACTCATCTCTTTCACTGATCCCTTTGTGACCATCTACTGACCATCCCCAGCTACACACAATCCTCCTTTGTGCATGTCCCACAGGGAATCGCAGTCCTGGCCCTCCACGCTCCCGGAGTTTATCCAGCAGCCCAATGTGCATTACAACAGCCCTACACCTGATGGAAGAGCCCCCATCTGTAAAATCTGAGTATTTCAGAACATTGTATTCTTTTTTTTTTTTTTTTAGAACATTGTATTCTTGACTTCCTCTCACTTGGTTTTGAATCCAGAGTAAAGGTTCTGGCCTCTCAATCTAGTAAACGTGCAAATGCTAGGTAGCCAGAACTCTGTCCTCTGAGAAAGGCAAACTAGTCCCAATAGCTTTTGCCTGTTTTCTTTACATTACTTCCATGACTCCAAGTTACTGAAATGAAGTAATATTGAAGTCATACTTCATCAGGTCAACAAACATATCACAGAGCACATATGTAGGGTGACCACACACTCGAAGATGCTGAGGCTGCCCTGGCATAGCACCCTTTGTAGCTAGCCTTGTCTCATTCCTGAAGACAATAATAATAAAACAGTTTTTATTACTATAATTGCTATTACTTAGTATTTACTCTTTTTGATTGAATGGGATAGTTCTGATACTGTCTGTGTTACTTGCTGACTTTACTGTGTTACTCACTTAGGTAGAATGATACAGTAACACAAGTACCAGGCACTGAACACTCCCATGAAGGGACCAAAGAGAAGACACATTTCCCTAATTATCTGCCCCTTGATTTACACCAAACCAAGGACCAGCAGCAGCAGCAAGGACCCTGGAAGTTATTCTTGTGTTCATGTCAAAAGGCGCTTGAGCAGCACTGACCAAGACAGCATCCTGTGATGACTGGCGTGTTCGCCATCTGCACCACCCCACATAGAGTGGGTACTGAGCCCTTAAAATGTGGCTGGTATGATGGAGGAACTGAAGTTTTATCTGTATTTAATTCTGATTAAAATTAAATTAGCCATAGGTGGCTGGTGGCTACCATATGAAGCAGGGCAGGTCTAGACACACAGGTTCACCGCAGCATCTCTTGGCCTTGTTCCTTGCTGAGCTGAATCTGATCATCCTCAGAACTGCACCTAAATTCTGTTTCTGATCAGTACCTGAGAATGCCTGCTGGAGACACACTGGCTCCCACTAGGGGAGACGTTTCCAGTGTCACTGCAGGTACGGGGCAAAGGCAAAGTGCCTTCTCGGAGAGGGCTTCCCAGCTGGCACTAGTGGTAAAGAACCCACCTAGCCAATGCAGGAGACAAAAGAGATGTGGGTTCAGTCCCTGGGTCGGGAAGATCCCCTGGAGGAGGGCACAGCAACCCACTCCAGGAATTCGCAACAGTGTCCCCAGGGGCTACTACGAACATACTCCAGGCTTCTAAGTCACAAGCGAAGAGCTAAAAAAAGAAATTCTGAGTATCTTGAAAGACTCTTGAAAAACAGAAACAGTGGAATAAAACCAGAGGGTGTCTTGTCAGCCTTAAGCAACTCTTTCCACTAGCCAGAAGAACCGAACTAATTGCTTACTTAAAAGGAAAAGAAAACAAAACAAGAGGAAAGAACGAAATCCGAAAACATCTAAGGAATGTAAGTCGCTTCCACAGACAGTTCTAATCAAATAGCCTGTTCTGATATTTCAACATGGCTATTTCCTTTTTTCTTTCCTGCCTTCTCCCTCTGCACGTGATGGAGACACCTCCTTTCTTAAGTGTAGTTACTTTTGTTTACCTATCCAACAAGGAGATAAAACATATGGCTGACTTAGAGAGTGGTGCGGTCTCCTCTTTGTGGAGGGGTGAAGTGTGGGTGACACAGTGGCTTTCAGGCTTGACTTAGAAGGTCCCGTGATTTTGAACCCGTCAGCATCTGCCCTGCCCCTAACAGCACAGCTGTTTCCTTTCTCCCAACTGCTCCCCTTGGGGCCCCAGTTTTTTTTTTTTTGAAGAAATAGAAGAAGAAGAAAAAAGGACCACCCTGAACAGAAAAGGCTTTCTATCCTCTCCTGCTTAGAATCCAGCGTCATGTTTTGTAAGGAGAAGGACAGTGGGAAATACAGCAAGTGATTCTTTAAATCATTGGAGGATGGACAGATGGGCTCTGATTCGGTTTTCTGGAGGCAGCGTCTAAGGGCTGCTTTTGCAAACCTCAGGGATTCCTCTGGAAGAGGAAAACTGTTATTTTCTTTCTCAGTTTCTTAAGGGAGAAACAACATTAGATCTAGCAGTTCCTCATGGCCCTAATTTTCTTTCTGTCCCTATCTAGCCAGCCAAGGTTGAACTGCTGCCCACTCTTCGAGATTGCTCTGAAAAGCCCTCCCAAACCACAGGGTGTAATGAATCAAGCAGAATGAGAGCAAGGATGAGGATCCCCAGCCAGTAGCTAGGGCCGACCAATGGGGCATCAGGTGAGGGCCAGGGCAGGGTGAGGAGCGGGCAGAGAGGAACCTTGTCAAACAGAGTAACTTAAGCTCTTCCCAAAGTGTCATTTGCAAATTGCCAGCCTTGGAACCTGGACCTCCAGGTCAGCCTGGACGGGGCTGACCTTAGGCCTTCCTAGAGAAAATCTGCTCAGAAGAGTGCAAGGGAGAAAGCGGAATTGTTAGAAAGAGCCTGAGGATGGATGCTGAATGAGATTCAGTAAATCTCCCCTTGCTCTATCATCTACACCCCTTCATGCAAAGCACCTTTGCCAAGCCATCCCCTTATATACACACCACACACACACATGCATATAAACCACAAACACACTCAAGCACAAACATACAGACACACACATATGCACACATTTGCACATACACACAAACCAAACACATGCATATCCATATTTACAAACACATAAAATCGACACATAAAAACCTAACATATGCACATACAGACACAATCACAAATACTTTGAGAAAGAAACACATGCACAAACATACACACAATGCACAAGTACACACCTATAAATGTGCACACACACAGACACACACCCTGCAAATCTCCTTTACGTTTGTATAGAAAGTGGGGGTTGGGAAAAACAACCAATTAATTGGGCCAAGTCTCAAAGGAGAGGAAATGAAATGAAAAATCCAGGCTGGGTTATAAAAATAAGTATTTTTTTCCAACGTGCAGGAGGCTCATTATATTAATTAAACATTATTGCAGTGAACGAGGGCGGGGGGAGGATGATTAAGGCTGGGATGAGGGTAAGTGTTCTCCCCCGTTGCCCAGGGCGGTGGTGATCTTCAGATATTAATCTCTCTGAGCACTCAAATGCTGAAGAGATAAACACTTGAAATATGAAAATGTTTTTCTCCAGAGCAGACGCCGTGACCCTCCGGGAAAACAAGTGCAGGCCGAGTCAGGAGGCGGCCTGTGGTGCTCTCCCTGCATCTGTTTGACTGCCACCCTGGGGAGGAGGGGACACGGCCAGGCCCGGGGGTGAGGGGCAGCAGAGTCACTCTGGGAGACTCTGCACAAGGGGATGTTCTCCCCCTTTCCTTCTCTAGGCCGGCAACATATGATCTACTAATTTCTAGAATTAACCTCTTTCCTCTCAGACTCTTTTGGGGGCCTAGGTCCAGGAGCATTGAAAGCTAACTTGTGATGTGCTGGAGCAACGTCTACTATGTACTGGCTTGAGAGAGCTGATTGTGGAATTTTCTGGAATTTTGTAAGCCAGCTGTTGAAACACAAGCATTATTACCAATGGAACTATATAAAGTTACCCAGAAATTAAGTATATTAAAAAACAAAAGGAAATAAATTCTCAAAGTGCAATACTTCCTAATTATTTTAATACATCTTACCAGTACACATGATTCTGAAGTTATTTATATCTATTGTATCTGCGTGATGGAAAAAACTGAGGCTGTGTTACTGACTTCTCCACTCCGCCTCTGATGATGTCATGTTGGTAGCTTGCGTTCAACCACAGTGGGGGATTTACACCACAGAGTGGCAAGCATTACAAAGCAGATTTAGGAAAAAAAATCCTGGTGGTTAAACCTTACTGGAACACTGCTATAAAAGCCTGGAACGTACAGAGTGTGGATAACTCTTGTCTCTACCTGCTTAGAAGGGCTAAAGACAACCCCTCTCTACACTTTGGCCACCTGATTCAAAGAGCTGACTCACTGGAAAAGACCCTGATGCTGGGAAAGACTGAAGGCGAAAGGAGAAGGGAGCGGCAGAGGATGAGATGATTAGAGCGCCTCACCAACTCAATGGGCATAAATTTGAGCAAACTCCGGGAGACGGTGGAGGATAAGGAGCCTGGCGTGCTGCAATCCATGGGGTTGCAAAGAGTCAGACACGACTTAGCAACTGAACAACAACAACTCTGTCAGCAGTGTCAGGAGAGGCTTCGAGACCAAGTGGGTGGCTTCCTAATATTCCAAAGACTGGCAGCGATGCTCTTTGAGAGGCCAAGTGGTTCATGCCCTTGACTTGGTTTTCGACAGAAGTGATGATACCTTCCCAGAAGTAGCAGTCAAGGAGTTTGGGCCAGGAGTTTCCCAATGAGCCATTTTAGGAACAATACCCACCATGGAGCTGACCACAGGCTCTGTGCTGGTGGTGGTGAGCTGACTACGGGAACAAAGGGACACCAACCCATCCCTCTTCTAGGAACTCCCAACTGCTCTTTCTTCTTCTTTTACCTTAGCGTCTCCCACTCCCTCCCAGCTTCCAGGCTGCACTGTAATCACAAGAGAGGGCCAGGAACCACCAAACAGCTATGCCGTCGGGTGACATTGTCAGCAAAGACTCGGTGGTTTGTGGGCAAAGAGCAGAGGACTGATCCATGGTGGGAAGTTACTAGGAAGCTCGCCAGGGAATCTAGAGCTGAAAAACATGGTGCAGGCTGGTCTTGCACGTGTGTTAAGTCGCTTCAGTCGTGTCACACTCTGCCACCCCTCCTGGTGGACTATAGCCCACCAGGCTCCTCTGTCCATGCGGTTCTCCAGGCAAGAATACTGGAGTGAGCTGCCATGCCCACCCCTCCAGTGGATCTTCTCAACCCAGGAATCCAATCCGTGTCTCCTGCATTGCAGGTGGATTCTTTACCACTAAGCCACCAGGGAAGTCCTCTCTCAGCTCATCACTCGTGGCTGGCTTACCTGGAAACGTCCGGTCATCAGGACTGGAACTGCTGGCCCAGGTGCTCCTGAGCCACTTGGCGTGATCGTACATCCAACCACAGGGCTCCTCCGGGAAATCAAAGTTGCAATTGAATCCTGAAGGGAGCTGCAAATCTTTGTCTGAAAGGAAAACAAAACCCAAAACAAGGAAATGAAATGGGTTCGGAGAACAGCCACAGTGGTGCTATTTAAACCGCTGGCAGAGCCTAAGGGGAGAACAGAGAAAGCAATGGCTCCCTTTGCTTATTCATTGAACCCATCTTGGCGATGGCTGGCTTTCGGGTCAGCCTTTGGTCTCATCCTTCCCAGGCATGAAAGCCAAGTCTGCCAGTGGTTCCCATAGTCAGCAATTATAAATGAGGCCACCAAATGGCTGCAGGCTCTAATCAGCCTCTTCTGTCCACCTTGGAGAGCAGACAAATGTGAAAATCGCTGTTCCCTAAATGCCAGAGAAGAATGTCTCCCCAGTGCCTTGGTGGAAGGCGGGATCCTGCCAACCTGGCTGTCAGCAGTGATGGGCAGCCCGTTGGCATCCACAGAGGCTGGAATTCAAAATGCAGGAGGTGCTGGCTGGGGAGGAGAAAGTGACCTCCGAAACAAGGAGGGCTTGTTTGCTCCCCTTCACCTCCCTGTGCCAGGTCTCTCGTTTCAGAGGACCAGTCAGTTCAGAATCCCCAGGGGGAGGTACTGCCAGGAGGGCAGCTTGGCATGTTAAGGGCAAAAACGAGGGGGGTGGGGGCAGACCAGCCTGCCACCCAGCTCAGCGCCAATCAGGAGGAAGAATAATTTCACATGGCTCGGAGTGCCCCAAGGCCAGGATTCCAGGGGCAGCAGAGAATAGAAATCTAAGAAGAGACCACACAATGGCTTGTCTCCATCTGCAGGGCTGTTCACCTCTAAGTGAATAGACTGAACCCAAGAGTTTCTTTTGAGGTTCCACTTAGCTCTAAAAATCCAGTCTGAGCTGGTGCCAAACATGTGATGAAGTGGGGGTTGGGGGGGCAGTGAAGAGAGGAAATGGAAACCCAAATTAGGACTCTTGGCTGCGGAGACAGCGGAAAAATGCTGCTCAATGCTGGGAGCTGGGAGGAAGTGGGGTCTTTGGCCTTTTCACTTCCCTTCTCAGGCTTCCCAGAGAGGAATTTCCGTGGGGAAGACCTAGAATGCAGGTTAGGAAGTCGAAAGGGAACAACAGACTGATGGCAACAAGCTGCTCCCACCCTGGGGGCGAGGAGGGCTCACCTTTGAGGGGAGGGCCCTGCTGGCCTGGGGGCACACGGCAGATTGCCACTGGGTCCTGCTCGTCTCTTTCCCTTCCCAAGAAAGAATATTTAATATTTGCCCATCCTTGGCCAAAGTCAGCATGAGAACAAACACACGGAATCTATTATTGCAGCATCAACCTGTGGCTTGGAAAAGTCAGCCCTTCGCCCTCACCATTCCCTTCTCCTGACAACTTCTAAATTTCTATTTTTCCATTCAAAAATATGGAGTAATTCAATATAGCATAATTCCCCTCGAATGTTTATATGCATACTGTATCTCAGGAACCCAATTCCACAAAGAGATCTTTTGCTTAAAAAAAAAAGAGAGAAGGGAGGAACCACTAAAGAAACCCCAAATGAGACAAACCACACTATAAACGGGAAAATTATATTAAACTTCTGATTTGCAACAGAACTCTTAAATTTTCCTTTGGATTGGCATTTAGATAAAAACCCTCCTTTTGCCCTCCACCAAGCTAACTCTGCTAATCCAACACCACACAGTAAATGAATGCATTCCCCTTTTGGCTCTCAAACTCTTTCAAACATGTCTTGGAAGATTCTCCAAGTCTCTTTCTCCTCTTCATAAAACAAAAACAAGTTCATTAAAATGTCAGAATTCTGAATTCAACTATCCCTGACCAAGAGTGTCCCCCCACCACCCGCCCACGCAATATACAAAAGCGCATTCCTAAAAGCATATGCATTAAATTATCATTTTGCAGTCATACAACTTCAGCATTTATTTTTGGCTCTCCTCCCACTCTTCTTTGTAGCCATTTTTGGGAGCCGTCTACCCCATCAGCACAGTTCCTCGTACTGGCAAGTGGTTAAGGGCATGGGTTCCACAGCCTTTGCCATCCATCTCCCCACTGACTGGGTGCTAGGTTTTTCTGTCTCCATCACTTCCCCAGCCTCTTGACCGATCTTCCCTCATTTGGCTTAATGAACAGTTAATAACGATCAGCAATTTACTGTAAATTGAGGCTGTCAAGCATTTAATCCTAGTCAAAAATGCCAGGTGTTCCAAAATTTGTGGTTTGTTAGGAATGTCCTCATATTCTGTGGCCTTAGCAGGAAGATTTAAAATGTGATGTCCTTCTTGGGCTCTGCCAACTATTGTTTTTTTCATCTGAGTTGGATATGCTTAGGAGAGAAAATGAAAATGATACAGATTTCCCATGTGATGAGGTCAATGGGAAATGAAGAGGCCCTGAGTGTTGAGGGACAACTGAGGTGCCTTTTCGTACTGCTGCCTTTGTCCCTGACCTCACTCGCCTTGTGGAGAATGCAACGCACGCTCAGAGTCATAACTGTAATGCTTTCTTAACCAGCGATGGTGACGACACAGGGAAATGCAGATAAGTCATGTCACCCAGCTGACAGACAGATCTCCCTTTGACTGTGCTGTGGACACAGCCATCACGGTTGTGGATTCTAAAGACAGGAAGTGAGGGCTTGGAAAGGAGACTTCTCAATGGAGTTCTCCTTGGATGGACCCTTATCTCAGCCGATGACCAGTGTACTGATTTTTCCAATATCTGAATCCTTCTAGATAGGTTATAAATAGCCACCGCCCCAAGTCCCTAAGTATCACACCTTCCTGACCTCTGACCAAGGGACCCCCAGTTCCTGGCCCCCACCATGGACCAGCCTCCACTGTGACTGGCTGGCATCCATGCCACCCCAGTGAAATACAACCACCACCCCATCCTCACCATCCTCAAAGCTGCAGTTCTCCCCACAGTCCGTGGCCTCCTCATCAGTGGGATACGGGGTGGTGGTCTCTTCGCTCTTCACGGTGGGTCCCAGTGTCTCAACTGTGGGCTTTGAGTCTGCAGAGAGGCAAAGTACAGGAGTGAATCCTTCAGGCAGCAGCCTGTGTCACACCCAGCAGGAGGAAGATGCCAAATATTAAGTCTCTCCTCCAAGGGTGGGCCTTTCAAGATGGAAGGAGAAAGGAAAGCCAAGATGGACACACACACACACACACACACACACACACACACACACACATGAAGTCACTTCTGTGTGCTGTGGTGAAGTCAAAACCATAACCTGTGTTAAGGAGAATGGTCCCTAGATGTAGAAACAGCCATGACAGAGGGATGAACACAAACCCACCTGTTTACTCCGCTGCAGAGGGTCTGAGGCCAACACAAAAGGCCACGCCAGGCCGTAATGAATGTGGGTGACACTGACCCCAGGCGGGACTCAACCATGCCCTGGGTGTTCTGTTTAAGACATAGAACCTGCTTAAGACACTGGACCTAGCGGTCCAGTGGTTAAGACTCCACACTTCCAGTGCAGGAAATGTGAGTTCAATTCCTGGTCGGGGAAGATCCCACATGCCACGTGGCATGGCCAGAAATGTTAAAAAAAAAAAAGATCACTTAAAGACACAAGTACGGGTGACACACGTAGTGAACGACACCTATCAAGAATGGTTTGAAAAAAAGTCTGGGTTAACACAGTGAGCTCCATCCTGTGGAAGACACGTCGGCACATGGGCCCTTGTGTGGCCACTGGAGTGCCCCTGGCTCGGCCCAGCTGGCACACAGAACAGGCCTTCTCATCTCTACCTTCTCTGAGTCAGACTGTGCTTTTATGAACCAAAGCTAACCCGACCTGGGAGCCCATCTGTTACAGGATCATCAGAAGCACAAGGGCTGAAGTCATAGCCAAGCCATTGGGAGGTGGGACCCCAGACACTGTTTCTGTTTGCACAAAACTGAATGGAAAAGAATAGGGCTCAAAGGGACTCAGACTCCATTCAGTGGAAAGCATTTAGGGCTGTGCCTTTAGGTCAGGGTGTGGCAAGTACAAATGCTTCTAGGATACAAACCACCTTTGTAAGGTGGGGATGGCCCACTGCGGGGCAGGGAGGGTAAAGGGCTGCAGGGGAGGTAGTAGAAGGACTCCACAGGCCCGTTGTAAAGGAGGCCACCACCATGATGGCCCCAAGTAGGGAGGTGGCCAGTGTGGCCAGATCTTGCAAAAAGATGTCTCTTCCCACACATGAAGCAAAAAAAAAAAACCCAACAACAACCCAGGGAAAACCGCCAGACTTGTCATAAATGTTGGTAACTGATTTCAAAATATGAGGAGCAGGCAACCAAGCCTGGCTGGGCAAACCTGGCTGCAGGCAGTCAGTTCTGCCCTCGGCTCTAGGTGATTCATTCACCCATCCATTCACTTGTTTATCTGTTGCTGCCAGTCATTCATTCAGCAACCTTTCATGAAGTGAATGAAAGCATGAGTCAGGTGCTAGGTGGGGCCCCAAGGAATGCTGGAAACTGATGTTTAAGTCTGCATGTTGTGAGGTGGGGTCTTCATCCCAGGGCTGGCCTCCCATAAGACTCCCCAAAAAGCCTGTGCATGGCTCCTACCATTTCTATATGTGTTTTTTTGTGCTACTGTATGTAATTAGGCATCTTTGTCAGCACCCTTCAGGATACCATTTAATAAAGCCGGGAGCTGAAGGAAATCACTAAACTCGCTGAATAGCTTTTTCACGGTCGGCTTCCCATCTTTCTGCTATTAAATACTATGAGCATAACCTTTCATACTTCCTTTTGCCATGCCTGCCTCTCACTCACAGTAAATAGCAAACAAACCCAAAGCGTCCTAATTTGTAAGTTCAAATTTGTCCCCGTGTCACAGAATCTCCAACACCGTTGTAAAGCAACTATGGGCAGCAAGGCAAGAAGTAATCACTGGAAACACAAACGAACGAACAGGTGAAGTAGCCCCGTCAAATTACTTAGCTGCAGCAACTCAACCCAGCCCATTCTATTCCCTGTTATCCTTTTGGGGTGGGAAGGAAGAAGGGAACAAAGGTGAATCGCAGAAATGAATGGAAATGTGAAAAGCAGAAAGCCACGAGGCCTGGGAGAGCGACTCCAGGAAACGTCAGAGTGGGTGAGCTTTTGGCAGAGATGTAAAATGTTAAATCCAGTGGCAAGGGGGCGGGCAAGGCAGTGAGAGGGCAGGACGTGTGAATGAAAGTGAGGGGATGACAGCTGGCCTCCGTGTCCACTGTGTTTGTACTGGACACTTAGAGGTAACTGCCCATCATGTTATGCTCCCCGGCAATTGAAACCAGATGTCAGAGACTTCAAAGGGAAGGAGGCTGGGTGGAGGGTGTCGAGGTCCTACTCTGATCTTCCAAAGAATGGCCAGGAGAACTTTGAAATGAGAAACCTGTTGCTGACCATCTCCAGTGTCATCTGGGCCAGCTTGGGAGGGGCAGTAAGAGGAAAAGTCCATTAGCGGTTGTTCAGTCGGTCTTAAAACAGGGCCAGCCTGGGAGAGGTGTGGCACGGGGGTACCGGGGACAGGAGTGAAGGATGAGTCAGCTCTTGGCTAGCTGAGTGGCCTCTAGCAAGCGGCTCCTCTCCCTGGGACTCAGTTTCCCACTCCTAGATTGGTGATTTTTTCAAGCTGTATGTCACCCTGTTAACAGGTTGTGGATCAATTTCGTGGGTCAGGACTAGGATTTTAAAATAGGGACTCTGAAAAAAAAATAGGGACTATGATATTTCAGAGTGTACTCATGTGTTAGCACTGCTTTGGGAACTTTTGTTTCAATCACATTTACTTATTAGAACAAGTTTATCAGGTGCCAGGCAGTAGGCTAAGTACTTTATTATTTTATTAAATCCTCATGACAACGGTGAGGGGTGTAGATATACTACGGTCACCCCCATTCTTCAGCTAAGATAACCGAGATCGGCAGAGGCTGGACCTGAACTTGGCAATCTGTCCCTAGAGTCCAGGCTAGTTAATGATATTCTATATTCCATATGCACACATGTGGTAGTGTGTGCTTGTGTGAGTGTACTCGTGCTTGTAAGTCAAGTGGGTTGTGATACAAATTTATTTTAAATTGCAGACGATGGTCAGAAATGCTTGAAAGTCACTGGCCTTGCAGCCCTCGGGTCCTCTGTACCTCTAATGCTCTGATGCTGGCCCCAAAGCAGCCAGCTTGGGTCGCTGCTGGAGGGCCGTTTTCAGCGGCCGCAAGAGGACAGGTCAGGCGCACTCAGCGGGCTGCAGGGAACCTGGCCTCACTCCTTCATGATGGGGAATAAAGTGTCTTCCCACTAAAATGCATTCACTGGGGCTGCCTTCCATCTGGAGGTGAGAAAGGCTAATTCGGCCGGATTCCCGGCCGGCGCGCCTCAACGGGACACCTCCTGGGCGCCACGGTAACAGCACACAGGCAGCATTTTTCTCCCGGGGAGCCAGAAGCACTTCTCCGACATGCCCTTATTAATCCTTCACCTTCCCCTGCTGGGTGAGCTGCTGACAGGTACCTTACAGACAGGAAAATGGAGATACCTGGGGCCCGGGTCCTGCCTACAGCTCCTGCTGTCTCTGGTGTGGCGCGCCAGCTCCGTCTGGCAGGCAGCACGCAAGCTCGACTCTGGCTTAGCTGAGATCCGTGCCAGCTCTACCCGGGAGGAGGGTGGGGGCCTGCAGAGGAGGGAGGCCCCACTCGGAAGGATGGATGGGGTGCTTCCCAGGGAACAGGGAGGGTGGTCGTGATCCGTGGGCCTCATCCTGTTCAGGAGACTCTGGAGATGCTCTGGGGCCGCTGCTGGGTGGAGGTGGGACCCAGCCAGGCTTCTGCCGCACAAGGGGAAGGCGGCGGGTTCCCAGCAGCTCCCCCGCAACAGGGTCCCTCCCGAGCAAATAAATGCCTTTTACAGATGTAGCTTCGAAATGAAAATGAAGTCTCTTAGCCACTGACATCTGGAGGCCAGATTCAGACATAAACGGATTACTTTATTATCATGAGCAAGGTTTTTTTTTTCCCTTCCCTAAATCAACAGCCACAGCCCTCTGGCCTGAAAAGTCAGGGTCTAATTGAATTTGGGTGGGTAGTGTGTAGTTACGATTTGTTTTTGAGATACTCGGGTGGAGGAACTGAAACGATCCTTTAAAATAGAGCACATCCCTTGAGAAACTGTCCCAAGTCCGGAGGTGGCAGGGCCTGTGGTTTGAGGTTGAATAAGGTGGAGCGCAGGGCAGGCGGGGGGGCAGTGTGGTTTTGAATGGATGGGGCTTCACTGGGGACAGCTGCCTCTCTGCCTGTCCCCATCATAGTCTGACCTCCTCCTAGGCCGTCCCAGGAAGCCCAGGTCAGGAGATCATGTGAGTGAGACCTGAAGTGGAAAAGGGGCCTTACCTGTCCAATCACAGCCCAGCACCTCCAGCCGCATCCCAATGCCTGCGGGGGACCACCTCTCCGGGTACACCCGCACGTACTGCGCCAGGACAGGGTCGAACCTCCGGATGTCGGGGGTGTCATAGTGCATATTCCCTTCAAACAGCTGCAGGGGAGACAAGGCCGCTCAGCCCTTCCTGGGTGGACGCCTCTTCACTCCTCCTTTCTGCTCCTTCCTCCCCCTTCCCTCCCCGCCCCTTACATCCAGCTAGAAGTCTGCTTCAGAGTTAATCCACCGTCGCTGCACATTTTGGTCCGAGGGAGCCCCATTCTCAGACCAAGGTTTTTATTCATTTGGGAGGTCCCAGAAACATGGCAAATAGGGAGCAGATGAAAGTGGCGGTTGCTGGGTTCTGTTCTCTATCCTGGGAGTGAAACTGAAAATGCAGAATTCGGCTCTGAGTGAGTTTGAAGCTGTACTTGGCTAGGGAGGAGGAAAGGGCATGTAGACTGTCTTGCCTGTTCTGAAGTTCTCCATTTATTAGAAAAATAAGTTCTTTCCCTGATGTTTAAGAGTCTAGATTTAGAAACTCCCAGCTTGACCATTTCAATTTAGAAAGTTCCAGGTCACCGAGAGGCTGAAGGGAAAGTGACCATCCTTTCTCTAGGCTAATGACTATTTCTGCTGGGCACATGTTGACAGTCTGAGACTGTGTTCCCCCGACCTTGGTTTAGTAGAAGACATTCTGTCAAAACGAACCTCATCTGAAGCCACACTACATGAAACTGATGACCGTTGGGCTTGCCCTGGCTGAAGTCACGTGGGGAAACCAACCCAGAGCACACTTGTGAACCGGTGACTTAGGGAAAGGCGGTGCACAGGTGTGCCAGGGGCTGTGGCAGATTTTTATCTAGGAATGTGGCAGAATGCCCACAATTCCAAAAGCGGGGCACTGTCATGGGGAGAGCAGGCTCTGAGTCTGGCTAAGATCATCTCCTTTCCCAGGCCCTCAGGATGGTCAAGAAGACTCAAGGTCAGCTGTCCCTGGGGCACCCTGTGGTCCAACTTATGTTCCATCCACTGAAGGTTCCAGTTACCAAGCCCTGAGCCTTTCAAGCCACTGGAATCATGAGCTGGGAGTTTACATCAGCAGTGCAAAACCTCCAGTCCAGCCCTTGCCTCTGCATTAAGAATGGAAATGTTGGCTTAGTAAAGGGGCCAAACAGAGACACGTGATACCCCTTCCTTACTAGAGGCC
The DNA here is from genome assembly GCF_002263795.3 of Bos taurus. Taxonomy (NCBI): domain Eukaryota; kingdom Metazoa; phylum Chordata; class Mammalia; order Artiodactyla; family Bovidae; genus Bos; species Bos taurus. Next base: position 94,090,728 of record NC_037329.1, on the reverse strand, counting down.
CTGATCTTCTGCGAAAAATGAAGAGTTAACTTAGCAATGAGGACTGGTGCCCAAGGCTGATTGAGAGATTAATGTGGAAAGGGACAGGGGCATGACATCCCTCCCTTTCCTGGAGCTCCTTGGTCCCCCCTGTTCAGGGCTGACCTTTACTCCTGCAATGGCAGGACAGAGTGGGCGATGCTGGCCTGCACTTCTGGCCTGGAGTTAGTTTCCTTTGCCTCTTTCCAGTCTCTCTGTGAGAGGCGGGAAAGATCTAAGTAGTCAAGCCCAGCAAAATACAAAGTTCAGCAACACTCAGAAACACACAGTTGTTTTTGGAAGTCATTCCCTAAGTTTCTATAGTTGAGCCTCCAAGAACCACATCCCCTTTGAATATCTGGCCAGTTCCAAGGAAACTTGATCTGAAAGAGGGTATTAAGAGTGTCCAAGTTATTAGCAAGGTGGTGTGGAGTAGTGGTTAGGTATTTGTGCTCTGGAGGGAGACTTGTGTCTGAATCATGGCTCTACCACAGGTACTGTGTGACCCTGGACATGACATCAAGCCTCAGTTTTGTCATCTCTGGAATGGGAGGGACCCTAAGATCTACCTTCTAGAGATGTTATAAAGATTTTCGTTGTTTAGTTGCTCAGTCGTGTCTGACCCTTTGTGATCTCATGGACTGTAACCCCTCAGGCTCCTCTGCACATGGGATGTTCCAGGAAAGAATAATGGAGTGGGTTGCCATTTCCTTCTCCAGAGGATCTTCCCGACCCAGGGATAGAACCCATGTCTACTGCACTGGCAGGCCGGCTCTTTACTGTCTGAGCCACTAGGGAAGCCTGTTGTAAGGATTAAAAGGCATTTAGCAGAGGGCCTGGCGCAAAGTATCCCTCAGTTAACATTTGTTTGACTGGCTCATAGGAGTTGGTGATGACCATCTAGTTGGGAAATCGACACCCCAGCCCGCCCCAGATCAACCTCCCTTTGTGGGGCAAGGTTAGGGAGTCCTCTAGGAACATCCTACCTTTGGCTGCTGGGTCCTCGGGTCTTGGATGTGCTCCCAGTCTTTGCCATTGAGGCTGTAGGAGACTTTGAACTTGCGCACAAACGCCCTGGCTTCCACCGCAGTGATGCTATCTCCTCCACGGGCCCCCTGGATGATGACGCCTTTCACGGTCTTGGGTGCTCCCAGGTCCACCTGGAGCCACTCCTCACCTGGCTGGGCCTGAGGGATCCGAGGGAACCAGCCCGAGCGGCTGCTGACCAGGCGGGCAGCACTGGGGCTCCAGAGGTACTCACGGGTGGAGGAGGCAGAGATCTGGGAGTCGGCAATGAGCCCCGAGAGCATCCCCAGCATGTTGGAGCAAGGGGCGTCTGCAGAGAAGGAGGAAGATACAAGAGGTCAGGCTGGTACCCTTTAACTGGGACCACCCCCATCAGTAGGGAGCTGTCAAAGAACCCGACTGTCAAGCACTGTAAGTCAACACTGACTTCTCTGCGTTTCAACGTGGGATAGCACTGTGGTTAAGAGCATGGTCGGGCACCAGACTGCCTGGATTCACATTTGCTTTGTCACTTACTAGCTGTGTGACTTTGGGAAAATGATTGAAGTGTTCTGTGCTTCAGTTTCCCTAGGCCTAAAGGAGGATTAACAGTAGTACTTACTTCTTGGGGGTTGTTGCAAGGATTCCATTAGTTACTATATAAAATTCAGTTACTGATTCTGTTAGTTACTGTACAAAAAGCACAGTGCCTGGCATGTCTGAGTATCTTACGCTGTTAGCCAAGGACTCTTACGTCCTTGTTGGTGACAGTCCCCACTAACCCTCCTGGGGGCGGTGAGCATAGAGGAGCTGTGCTGAGCATCGAATTGTAAGCTGGGTGATTGTTTGCCCTTCTAGATGGAACCCTTCATGGGGTTAGGTCTTTACTTCCATATGTATCATCACAGCTCTTTTCTGCCTTGCATCCTTCTCACTTGCTGTTCCTTCTACCCAAAATGCTGTTCCCCTCACTTACCATCAGACTACCCTTTACTCAGCCCAGACCTTAAGTGTCACATCCTTAGAAAGGCTGTCCCCAAACTGTTGATCAACGCTCCAAGAGGTTCCTTCAGTCACTCGCAGAGCACCTCGTGCTCTTCCTTCACATAGTTATCCCCACACTTACATTTGTTTATTATCTGTCTTGCCCCCCAGCCTGAATGCTCTGCCATGCCAGGGACCCTATCTGCTCATTCCCTTCTTTTTCATCTCCAGCTCCCAGTGTGGGGTCCAGCACACAGGGGGCCTTCTATAAGTATTCATGCAGCCACTGAGAGAGTGGAGGTTGCCTGAAGACATGGTACCCAGCAAGGCAGGGTCCAGACTTCGTGTGCATTCAAAACCCACACAGGTAAAATCGAGCCTTCTGTGAAGGCCACGTGCTGCAATCGTGCTGTTAGCACAGGGCTGGAACTGGAAGCAGAGCCCAGGACTCAGTTCGCTCTCCAACCTCACAGCAACCCCACTGTACCTGTGACGCGGCAGCCGAAGAGTTCCAGGCGGAGGGCGATGCCCGTGTGCCAGGTCTGCGGGCGGACCCTGACGAAGCGTGTCAGCAGCGGCGAGTGCAGCTTGTTCAGAACCACCTCTGTGGCATCGTTGTTGGCTTGGAAGACCTATAACATCACACGCCAGTCCATGTTATTGAAATCTCTGTGTGTAGTTGAGCCAGGCAGTCTTTGACAGAGTAGGGGAAGCTCTGTTCAATGTTAGTTCCCTTAAGCTTAAAAATAATCAGTGGGTTTGTAGTCTGGGGCTGTTTTTGAAATGCCATGGAAAAAAAAAAAGATAATTTCTCACACAGCTCTAACTTGAAAACAATACATGGTCTTCACAAAAACTTTTGGAGGGAAGAAAAAATTTTGCCTCTGGGCCTGAGAGCAAGCAGAGGAAGGCACCATGAAAAGGAAAACACTTTCAGAAGCCAAGAGAGAGGGGGGATAAGCAGTAGAATATCCTTTAAAAATGGAATGACAATGTCATCTTTTAGGGCTTGTGGACCTCTCTCACTAGCTTGAACTTGACTTTCCCTCTTCCTCAGGTTTCAGCATATAGAAAGATTTGCAGGGTATTTTATCATCAGAAAGTACATCACGATTGTTTTTGTTAGTTACTTAGAGGTCTCCCTGCTCTATGGATGGGTAAGAAAGCACTATCTACCCTGGTGCCCCTGTGTCAATCAACACTTTCTTGGTTCTTTCTGGTCTTTGTCGTAGGGTCAGGGTTGCAGGCAAACCCTCAGAGTCCTGCTCTGGCTTCCTCTCATTGCAGTCTCCGCCCTGTAATGAAATCCCATCCCCATCTGACTGATGCATCTCTTATGGGAGGAATGGCTGTTTCGAGTAGCTTCTGATCCAACATGGTAGGAGCAAGTCCGAGCTTACCAGATGGCCCAAATCAATAACTGCCATATGGACCTTATGCTTTTTTGTGCTCTCCATTACAAAAAAGAAAAAAAGAGGAGCTGGAACAAGTGGACATGAGTTTCTCCCGGTTTCCCTTGATAAGAATGGAGGGAAAGACCACTAACCACCACTCCTAGATCATATCTGTCACAGCTCTAACAACCAAGTGACTGTAAATCCATTCACAGCCACCTCTGCAACAACCAGCCATTCCTCTTGGGTAGGGGGACCAGATCCTTCAGCTCATGACACCTATAACACATGAGCTGTCTGGGCATGGACAGGCTTTGGACAAGGGGAATGGGGAAACTAGTATGTTGGAATGCCACTGAGCCAGATGCTGTTTAAATACAATCAGGCCTAAAAAAAATCCCAGGAAGTAAGTGCTATTATTTCCACTTTGTTGATGAAAAAACTAAGGCTCAGAGATGTCTGTCTGGATCTCAAGCCTTGCCATGTCTTTAGGCTGTAGGCTTGTGGTTTTCTCCCTTGCTTCTTGTCTCTCTTACATGTGCAGTGTTCATGTTGGTGTTAGGAGTCTTGGAGCCTTGAGATCCCCAAGCGTGGGTGGAATGGAGGGAGAGCTGCTGTTGAGTGGTGTGCTCCCATTGTTTCTAATCCCAACGTAGAAGGCTCTGGGAAAGAGTGAAGAGCAGCACCAAGGCTTAGAGCTAATTAACAGCGTGGTCTTTGCTTCCTTAGGAACTGTAACTAGGAACTCTGCCATTTGACAACCTTGAACCTTCTATATTTCCCACTTGCTAAAGGTCAAACGTCAGAGCCATTAATAGCTCACACCGATGTGGCGGTGAAGGCTAAGAGCCATCATACCTTTTGCAACCAAATAAGGGGATGTGGTCTGTTGAAGAGAAACGGAGGGAAGGAGAGGACAAAACAGTATTCAGAGGACCACTGTATTCAGCTGAAACCCCTTGTTCCTGGTACTGAGCCCACCTATTCCAGGGGAGCACTCCCCTCCAGCCTTGCTGTTTGCTCTGCTTCCCTGGGGAGCCTCCGCTCTGGTCCCCAGGCCGCCAGGTTCCTCCTCTGCTGCTTCGCTGACTGCCGGGAGCACCAAAGCAGGACTGCCACTGCCGGGAGCACCAAAGCAGGACTGCCACTGCCGGGAGCACCAAAGCAGGACTGCCTGCCGCACACATCCCTCCCAGCATCAGTTTGGCTGCTTCCCGAATGGTGATTGAGGACAAAGAAGAGGGAGAAGACAAAGAAAACGCGCCACAAAAGCAGAAGGAAAGAAGTTGGAGCCAGACACTTGGGAGAAGGCCGACAGGAAGAAGGAGGTGCCTGAACCTCTGTGATCTAATCTTGGGGAGGAACTACCAGGAGGAAGGGCAGGAGGTCGGACAGTCCAGGCCTTGCTATGCCCGTTTCTTGGCTTCCTTGCCGCTTTGGGGAAAGAGATGGAGCAACCGAATCCAAGGGAAAGAGATGAATCAGTTCTCCTAGAATTCAGCATGAGGCAGAGGCTCTTTGTTTGTTTTTTTGTTTTGTTTTGGCAGGGCAGAAGCAAAGACAAGCCCTCTGCTTATTTCAGACGGGTGCTGTGAGCAGTGGGGGGGGCCCACTACTGACCTGCTCCCTGAGGATGGTGGTGGTGGCTGTGTGGCCTCCATCAGGAGATGCTAAGGAGTTCCAAGGCGGGGGGCTTGGTGGGGGGTTTGATTTGCCACGTGAATATATAATTGGAGTGTTGAGTGGATTTGAACCTCAACACAGCTGCTAATTCACAGTGTACACACCATGCTGGTACCGTTTAGAAACACAGCACATCTTATGTGTTTTTAATATCCAATTTTATCTTATCTGACCCCTTCATTTCTCAGCCTGGGCAGACAACACCAGGAAACCATTTCTTTCCTTCCTCGGTAAGAAAATGACTGTGTCTTTGGACTGTCTTGGGGAGGCTGGCTGTGTGTGGGCATGGGGAACACACACGCGTGGGTACGTGTCTGAGGAGGGGGCTGCTCTTCCCATGGATGTGTGTGGCCACAGGCTTGGGTAAGCCTCCTGGATCTCTGCCCACAGTGGCATCAGTCAGTGAGGGAGGCAGGCACATGGGTTATCTACCTGAGAAGACCTACTTGGTTCTCTAATTGACCTTCCATCTGCTATTGCTCACTCTTCTCCCACCCCTGAACCAAATGAAGGCTCTTACAATGTGACCTCAAGTAATCATTCCTGTTTCTGAGCCCAGTTCCTTCTCAGTGTCTTGTTTGCCCCTGAGCTTGTGCTTTTAACTACCTTCTGTTCTTGGGACCCTTGGCTGACAGAATACCATCTTTTTTTTGGAATGTGGACCATTTTTAAAGTCTTTATTGAATTTGTTACAATACTGCTTCTGTTTTATGTTTTGGTATTTTGGCCATGAGGCATGTGGGATCCTAGCTCCCCAACCAGGGATCGAACACGCAGCCCTGCGTTGGAAGGAGAAGTCTTAACCACTGGAGCTCCAATGTGTGATTGTGCTCAGTCGCTCAGTGGGGTCTGACTCTGTGACCCCACAGACTGTAGCTCCCCAGTCTCCTCTGTCCCTGGGGTGATCCAGGCAAGGATACTGAAGTGGGTTGCCATCTCCTCCTCCTCGGACCTCCAGGGAAGTTCCCAATACCATTTTATTTTAATAAACTTTTTATATACCTCTTACTCTGAGGTGGGTGTAGTAGAAAAAAGTTCAAACACTAAGGCTTGAACCGGGAGCCAGACTCTGTTGTTAATTAGTTCCTGCTGTGCTTACTCACTCAGTCGTGTCCAGCTCTTTGCTACCCTAAGGACAGTAGCCAGCCAGGCTCCTCTGTCCATGGGGATTCTCCAGGCAAGAACACTGGAGTGGGTTGCCATGCCCTCCTCCAGGGGATCTTTCCAACCCCAGATTGAACCTAGGTCTCCCGCATTGCAGGCAGATTCTTTACCGTCTGAGCCACCAGGGAAGCCCTCACTGTAGGCAAATATCTCTACCTCCCCCAGGCCTCAATTTCCTTCCCTATTAAATGAGGAGATTGTATGGGTTGATCTGTACAGTCCCTTCTGGCCCCCAGATTCTAAGGCTTGCTTCACAAGAGTTTCTCATTTAGAACTGCCCCAGGAGTGTCCACTTTCTAACACGGCATTTTAGTTACCACTGTCCCTTGTAGCCTAAGTGCTTTTGTGGACAAATGCTGTGGATTTTCATACATTTCAAATAGTGCTCAGACTCAGGACACCTGGTGACTGCTCCACTCAGAGGGAGAATATAACTTGTTGATGTTTTGGTTCAATAACAGTGCAAATTATTAATAAACGAAGAATAATAAATAACAACACCTTAGTCCTCACATATTGTCTTGTGCCCAAAGATATCAAAGTGCAATTTATGAAAATCCATTTTTAATGAAACATTAAGCAGTTTCTATTTCTCCAGACCCAATGGATTTATAAGGACTCTATTTTTCTCCCTGCACGGCCCTATTTATAGCTGGTAAATGCTATCATATATTATACATCTTTATGACTTTCTCAATGCTTCTGTGGTTTCAGAATCACCCTTCATATGTTTTCTGATCAAATTCTCTGAGATGGATTCTTGGCTTCCAGTCGAGGCACTGCAAGGTAAGGAGTTGGCGTGCTTGGGAAATGATGCCAGGAAATTGGTTTCACTCCCTATTCCCTGCCGACTCACTGAATCACTATAGGCAAATCAATAAACCTTAGATACCTTGATTTCTCCTTCAGGAAAATAAAGTAGATAGCAGGCTTGCAAACAGACACTGGACTTTACCAGCCGGCCCTCCCTGCTGGCTCTAGGGTCAGCACCACAGCCAGGACAGACATTAGACGGGAAGCTACAGCACGAGTAACAAATAGGTCTCTGTTTAACTGGGAAAGTTCAAGCCTTGAAAGCCATTAACTCTCAAGTCCCACCTTGAGGCCAAGAATTTTCAGGCCATAACTTCACAGTGAGGAGTCCACATTGTTGAGAAAACTCAGTGACTTGTCAGCGTATGGCACACCCAGATAGATGTATATAAAATGTGACGATCACATTTTAACATCTGCTTTAAAAGCTGGATGTCACAGATGGTATATGTTTTTGTTAACTAAAAAAAAAAAGTTAATATGGTTGCTTCCCCACCCAAAGGAAAAAGTGTGAAAAGAAGTGTGTTTAAGGTGATCCTAGCTTTCTAAAGAGGTGGGATAGCATTGATTATGTTGTAATTACTAATGTGTGTGTGTGTGTGTGTGTGTGTGTATGTATATATATATCTGAATGTATGAAGCTATGTTGAATATAGAGTTCTTCAAGTGCACTTCTGTAAACCAAGTTTGAAAAACAATTCAGGGCACGAAGTGGTTTAGATAATCCATTTGGTGCCTTGCTGAATTCCGAACATAATCCAACACTTGCCAATTGATTCTGGAGACCTTTGGTTTATTTTCAGTAAGACAGAATCTGAAACCGGCAGCACTTCATGGATTTTTTGATTTGCACCTCTGGGAGAGGGGGGCATCTGCCAATTAAATTGGCTGCTATCCAATATCCCAGTTTGGTTATTATCTACAAATCACTCTTCTCCCACCCAGAAAAAGGAATCAACACGTTTCGACCATTTCTGTGAGCTCATAAGGCATGGACTATGTAAAAAAGAAAAGTATATATATATATATGCATATGTATGTGTATGTATATACATTTATACTGTAATAAGAAACATCTAGCCAGAAAGCATCATGTTTGGTTTTTGAGGTCATCTGTTCTTTGTCTTTCACCCTTTCCAGTCACAGCCACCACTTCTTGCTGACCCCTCCCGAAGATCTCTTTGAAGAACATGCAGTGACTCAGGTGCCACTGAGAACAGTTACTGTTTCACTGCCTCCCTGGGAGTCCTCTTTGAGGGTGGATTCTCTGCCAGTCCTAAATCTCTCTCCCATACGCTGTTCATCCCTGCCATCAACATCCGGGTGCCCAGGCCAGGGTAGACACTCAACAGTCTTTGAGCCTCTCGGCGGAGAGACAAGCACAGGCTCGCGGTGCTCCTGGCTGCCTGACCTTCCTCCGTCAGGCAGGCCCTTTGGTCCACAGATGCAGACTCTCATTCTGTGCACTGCCTCCCACCTGCCTGGGCTTCATTCATTCCGTCTGTGCATGCCCGTCCCTTCATTACCTATAGTGTGACCTACAGTTTACTTCTATTTTGCTGTAAATATGTGAATGCAACTGGCTCCAGGAACTGCCCAGAGAGCAGAAAATTTTTCAAAGACAACACAGTGCTGGAGCCCTGAGGTAGAAACTGTGCAGGAGATCTTTTTCTCCTCCCTTTCTTTTTTAAAAATAAATATTTCTCTTCACTAATAAATGTTTCATTGCATCCAAAGTTCTCCTTTTCAATCTACTTGGCACAGACTCTCAAGGAGCAGAACAAAGCCAGCAGAGAAGAGAGGTGGCAGGAATGGAGGGCAGAGATGGGGGAAAACAGGAGCACATTTTAAACATTCTTCTCAGGAACCACCACACTGACCCATCCTCACTCAGGACCAAATGCTGGTCCTCCCTCTCCCACCCGCTTTCCCTTGCATTTTCTCTAAAATCAGCCATCGGGGCTACACCAGGAAATAAATGGTTAATCAATGAATACCATCCTGCTTAATTAATTTGTTGCACCAAACAGGCAAGGGTAGGGGTGGGGATGGGGGCCTGCTGCACTCGGGGAAAATGATGTTAAGGTAATGGACTTTTTTTTCCTGTTTGTAAATCTTGGTCCTGACATTTCTCTCTTAAAACTCTTCCTTCAAGACTATAAATTTTTTTTTTTAAAGCTGCTTTCATTCTAGTGAATGTGGGAACTTAGCCAGATACAGAATCAGAAGGTATGTCTCTCTCCTGTATAAATATATATCTATGAGAGACACTGAGAAAGAGAATTTAAGGGCGGGAAGGGATGGGGGTAGGGCAAAGAAATTCCCTAACCACCAAATGCTCATTTACCACCACGATGCCCTCCTATCTCCTCCTCCTTTACTTTAGGGCTGTTTTGATCGTCAGGCAGCATTGCTGATGTGAAGGAGGAGACAGAAGAGCAGGAGCTTGTTGTGGGGTGTAGGGCAAGGAAAGCTGATTTTGTTTTCTGGGGGTGGGGGGCGGAGGTGGGTAGTATGTACACATCCCCATCTGTGTGTGCCTTGAGGGGCCCGTTAGATTTACTGCGGGATCAAGTTACCCCCATCGAGATGCCGAGCCCTGGAACACAGCATAGTAACAGGATTAGGGTTTCAGGATTTGAGACAGGAAAGCATGAGGGAGGAGAGGAGCAGAGGACAGCTCAGGGATTGGGGGCTGGAGGAGAGATGGGCTGCAAGAGAGTGGAATATCAGAGCCATGAGGGTGTATTCCCATGAAGGTGGGGCAGAAATAGACATTCTACCTGGGTGGGAAGGGCCTCCAACTGAATACCTCCTGAAAGAACACTGCCACATTATTTAAGAAGGCACCTTTTTTAATCTCCAGGTGGGGAAAAGAGAGCAAAAAGTGTACAGGGAATGAGGTTGCTAAATCTACCTGCCAACTGTACTCTTTTTCTAGAAGAAATCTCAGGAAACCACAGAGCAGGGAACCGGTGACAGCAAAGAACCCGACAATCTACCTGGCGAAGTGCTCACCCCACTGTTCATCCGGAGGTGCTTGGGCTTTTGCCCAAGCAAAATCACGGCACCATTTCACATTTCCTGCTGTCTGCTCCGTCCCACTGGCCGTGGGTCTGGAAAGCACAAGGAATTTAGCATCAAGGCTGTAAGCGCCAGGGAGGCTGGCCTCCAGTCCTGGAGACAATTCAGCACCCATGGGAGTTGGGTGAAGCCAGCCATGGGGGCCTGATGGAGAAAAGGTTCCAAGCTTATGTATAATGAAATTTTCCCTGGAGCTTCCTAAGTGGAGAGGCTAAAGGTCTGAGCTCATCCCATGGCAAATGGATAAGGGACAAACTTAATTACCAAGGGCCCTCGATTCTTCTTGGTTATAATTGAGGGGGGCAGATAAACTGGGGGACTTGAATTCGGAGAGGACATCAGTCCTCTTCTGAACATACATGACCCTGGACAATATAATCATATCTATGACTTCTAGATGTCCATTGCTAGCTGATGGTTTGAGTCATTGTCTGAATATTATACACAATAAGTAAAATTACTACAATAAAAGGTAAAGGGAAAGCCAGTCATCCACCAGGAGGCTTCAAAAAAAGATATATATATATATATATATATATTTTTTTTTTTTTAAAACCCAAATTTTCATTTGCATTCCTAACTGAAGCCTGAGGGGTACGGTTTACCTGTGGCAGCTCACGTACAGGCCCCATCAGATGCACGGAGAGGTCTGGATGACTTATCAGGTCCCTTCCAGACCTATGGTTTTAAGAGAGGCAGATAAATATCCCATGGGGCCTTGTTACTTTTAAATTGATAACTTGCTTCTGCTCAAGAAGAGCTCTGTGGGTCTAATACATTAATTATATCTGCAGAGAGCCTTCCATCTATGGATCCCAAGGTGCTCTGCCTACAGCAAAAAAGGCACCATTCCATTTGGGCCAGCAGAAACACTGAGGCACGGAGCTGCAAAGAGAAATCTCCAAGGTCACGCAGTGCATCATCCGAGAAGGTCTGAAGAGAGACACCACGTGGTTCTAACCTTTAGCCAATTAATTTGGTGGTGGTGGCAGGCGGGGCGGGGGGGGGGGGGTTGTCTTTCTTCTTAAGTTTCTGAAAGCTTCACAAAGGGTTTTAAATTTCTCAGATGGCTCTCACAATGATTTGTTTTAATTTGGAAAATAAATATAGAACTGAGGATTTTTGAAGTGATGGGGGAGTGGTTATTCGTTCTGAAGGGATGTGGCCAAAGTGACTTCATTCAAGTTCCAGCTCAGGATTCTATGATGGGGTCCCAAATCCAAAATGATGAGCCCAGTGCCCTCAAAGCACAACTTGCCTTCAGAGCTCCACGAATGTGCACCTCTCTTGAACCCTGGATAGAACATTGAGGAAGCCAATTTCCCTCTGAATGCAAGATGGTGAGCCATCATGATTATGAGAAGACTGGTCTGAACTCAAAAGCATGGAGACCGGTGCCTTCCACAGGGACTCCACAGTTCCCCCAAGTCCCTGGGGCAAATTACTTTGCCCGAGAGCTTCAGTTCCACAGTCTTAAACACTGTTAAATTCTGAAGCAAATAAGCCAGCGCCTGAGGGTTCCCCGAGCCCCTTGGAAGTCATCATTACGTTAATAAGAATGAGCTTAGTGCATTTCTGCCGCTCATTACGGGTAATTTTGAAAACTCTTGGACCCAAACCTTACCCAATCCCTGTCCTAACCTTTCCATCTTCAATCTGGCCATCAGGATACAGGTAGCACCCAACAGACTTTTTCTTTTAGTCCAAATTTCTTCCAAACACTTCAGAACAGCCCAACAATACTGTGACTAAGAACAATGTAACACGAGTGACATCAGCAAGAAAGATGCTCACATGTACCCAATAAGGGACAATTGAAATTAGAGGCTTTTGCTTAGACCTGTAAGGGCATGGCCTGTGTCCTCCTGGCTTGACAGCAGCCTCGGTCTCACTGCCTCCAGTGCAGACTCACAGAACCAGCATCTCAGAGGTGAGCAGGAGCCTAGCCAAGGCCTTGTGCCTTCCAGCTCTTTCCATCTTTCTCCACGCCCCTCCCTTGGCCTGTGTGTACATAATTTTGTCTATAATTATAGACATACATACTAACTTTCCACTATTGTACTTACAATGCTATGTCTGTGTTTGGGGTATTATTAATACAGCTGGTGAAACCAAAGGCAGTAGTTTTATGCTTGTGGTTTCTGAAGAAATATACGTGAAGCAATTTGTATAATCTAAAAGAGCACACAGGCTGGCTATGGGCTCTAACAGGTGGAAGAGCTCTCTGCCTTGTGGTTACACAATAAATATGCATGAGAAGGCCCCCCTGTAGGAAAATCATAGGTTCCATTTTTACGGCATGCGGAGTTGGGTAAGGATTTGGGGATGTGCTGTACATGTGCCTGTGTAACCGGGCTGCACTTTGCCTGGAGGATCCTTGCAATATCCCCAGCGACAGGGTAATGCCTTTCTCATCCGCAGCCTCACCGTTACCTGTTGGATGGAAAGGGCCTAAGAAGAGGCTGCTTCCAGGCTGTGGGAGGTTGGAAAAGAGCTCTTCAGTCAGTCCCCCTCACCTCCTAGCCTCAAGGAAGTCTTTCCCCACCATAGGCTCAGGCCTTGCCTCAGCCCAGCCTGGGTTCAAACTGTAGAGAGTGTTTTGCAAGCGACTAGCACAGCCATCCCCCACCACCCTGAGTGTTCGTTAATCTTGTTTTCCTCCAACTTCCCCAATTCCCTGGCCTTTGGTATACCGCACTGGTGTTGACAGAGACCAGGGAATGGAAATCAGCCCCCACATTTCTGCCCCAAACATCACCATCCCCTCCTTGCACACCCCGTGCACTGGGTCCCATCTGCAACCCCTCCCAACTGCCCACAGAGCAGAGCCCACTCCTGCCTCCACCTCTGTTGGGCTTTGCTCACAGGTCCTGCTGGCTGAATTCTGCTTTTGAGTCCACTTAGTGCCAGTGTGCTTGGCACGGTGCCCACCATCCGGCAGCTACAAAGGGAAACAGTGGTAGTGTCCTGGGTCGACGAAGCCTCTCCCCACACTGCCCCCTGGTCCCCTCCTCACCCCACCTCCCCTTCATGGCATCAACTCAAACTGCAGCAGACTTGACAAATCTATTTGGCACGGTTCACTCAACTATTTCAGCCCGAACAGCCAGAGAGCTGCGCTGACACACCATGAACGGTGCGGAATCTGCACATTAAATACAGACGTCTGGGAGCAGATCCGATAATGAAGGAGCAGCAGAGATCATCCATGGACTCAAGGACCCGGAGGTCTCCTCCCTCGGCTGCCACACCAGAGTGGGGACAAGGGAGCACAGGGAGGGGGCAATGCTTGATTGGCAGCCTTTCCATTCTTCTGCCTCCTTCTAGGTACCAAGAAGGAAATTACCCCATGGTTTCTAGGGAAAGAAATTTAGTCATGGGTGAGAAGAGGAGGCAAAGGGGAGAGAGAGAGAGAAAATAAAAGAGATGAGAATGTATCCCGTATGAAAAAGTGGAGAAGAATGGTTCTAAAGGAGTCCAGAAAGCTACATTTAATTGTCAGGAATATCTTCCCTGCAGAACCAATACCAGGGATAAAGCCAGGGAGGACAGCATTCTATCAAAATGTGCAGTGCTAAGGTATTTCCAAAAGCAGATTTCCTACAAATGGTGTTTTAAATAGCATCCCAGTCCATCTGCGTGCTTTTAAAATCGGCTTATGCTACAGTATCCCTCTGGCCAGCGCTGCTTAGTCATTGAGCCTGGACAGGGAGGTGGTTAGGGGAACCTCTTCCTCCTCCCCTGTACCCACCCCAAGCCAGATGCTGGCCCTTGCCTGCCTGGCTGAATTTCTGGGTTCTAGCAGTTTCTTATGGAAAAGGGAGGGTGGAAAGAGAGGGCATGAGAAGGAGCGGGCTGGGATGAGGACTTCATCCACAGAGCTCCCAGCACCCCATGCCGACTCTGGCTTGCTGTGTCCAAGTCACATTTAGTAACTCTCCCTGAAACAAAAGCAGGCAATGAGAAACCAGACCTGATCAACACATCAAAATGCGGAAGTCTTTCAATTGCTAAGTCTCTCACTTTCTTTATCTGTGAAATGGGGAGTGTGTGTGTGTGAGAGAGAGAGAGACCTGGTAATATCTAGAAGCCATGATTTCAGATGAATGGTGCCATGTTACTATGGCGATCTTAATTTTTAAAAATCCACTCCTTTAAAAACTCACATTTCCCGAGTGAAGCAATGCCAACATTATAGTTTGGGATTTTCTGGGCCCAAGGTTTCCTGTTACAACAGCAAGAACAAGCTGCCTTGGGGCAGTGACACAGGCTGAGGGCACCTTGTTTGGAAAAGACCTTTGGCCTCTCAAGGTTGGGCTACCTATCTACCCTTTTGATAACTCACAGCCTGACAGACAGGGAGAGAGATACTCTCCCTCACTCCCCAATTCCATTCAGAGAAGGATGAGCGTTTTCCTTTGAGACCCAAGAGTCAGCCCACAAAGAACAATGCTCCTGCCCTGCCCAGGTGAGACCACTGGCCATTTCCAATAAGCCTTTCCATGCACTGAGTCTACCTTATAACCAGTATGTACATTGCCAGCGCCAGCTGCAGACCTGTTCACTGCCAGAATGCCACATGTTGTAGAAAGCTGAGACCAGACATTCATCCATATATACAACAAAAGCCTCACATCACCCACGAGGACATGCCTGTGGGAGCCCCAGACGCTGAAGGCACCAGCCTTGCAGATTCAATGCCTTACTGCCAAGCATGACTGCCAGTTCAGATCTCATCCCCAACAAACCGAATTTCTCCTCATTATTTATTGTCCTCTTTTTCCTTCGGGACATTGAGATTCCCTTTTAGGATCTGTGCCCTTTTATTTCCAGCCCTCGGTAACTCCCTGAACTGCAGTTTCATGGGGTTTTGTGACTGTTAACGCAGCATGTGGAAGGGACTCAGGCCATCAATGCTCAATGAATCCTGCACAGGGAGACACGGGCCAGGAACACATTCTCTCCTTCATTTGTAGTCAGAGAGCACTCTGCAAGCTCTTTCTCTCTCTGCTGTACAAGATACAACAGCAGCCAGGCTGTCGGAGAAAACGGTGTCTTCCAATCACTTTAGCATAAGAAAGAATATTTTCAGGGCCAGTGTCTCCGGTGCCTCCATCAATTACTGGAGCCTTAGGGAACAAGGCTGCCTTGTCCATGTGGGGTGGGTTTACAGCCCCTCTTGACCCACCCCTCCTGCTCCACCCCATGCGTGCCCCTGTGGTGGGGCCATGGTTTTACCTTGTGGTTCTTGCCGTGCCGGTACACCATCCAGTCCTCACCATTAGTGCTCACTTCCAGCTTGTAGGATTTGACATAATAGCCATTCTGAGTTTCCCTGGAAATCGCTCCCTGCGTTGCAATGGCTGTGAGCACAGTTAGAAAGCGTAGGTCCACCTGGAGAAGGAAGGCGAAGAAGGATGGGTGTCTTGACTCCCCACACAGGGCAGCATCTGGGCTTTCCTTCATAGGACACCATTGCAGTACTTGACTCCCAACCCGTGTCTGTGATTCACTCACAGGTATTGGTGGTCAGTATCTGTCGGCATCCACTAGAGAGTTAAACTCGACATATTCAAACTACATTGGACACCTCTGACATTGTAGCTTGAGTTTTATTTCTTTTTTTTTTCTTTCTTTCTTTTTTTGCAAATTTGAACAGACAGGATGACTGTTTATCTTAAAGGAATCATTGAACATCTAGAACTATGACCCCTTTTTACTTTACCACGACCTGCCTTGGATAGTGAAAGCGGATGCTGTTTTACAGGAACAATGGCTAAATCCAATCCACTCCACTCTGATCCAGCCTAGCTGCCAAAGTCTCAGCTCAGAGCTGTTTCTCCTCCCCTCAGTCCCTCACTCCATTGTGTATTTAGTCGCTTGGGTCACCAAGGGGTCAAAAGGCATGTAGAGTCTGCCCAAGCAATTAGGCTTATGGACCAAGTGCTGACCTTTTGTCCGACAAGGAGGATGGCCAACATTTTGAGCCACCTTCCCTTCCACAAC
The DNA here is from genome assembly GCF_002263795.3 of Bos taurus. Lineage (NCBI taxonomy): Eukaryota > Metazoa > Chordata > Mammalia > Artiodactyla > Bovidae > Bos > Bos taurus. The sequence goes on along the minus strand of NC_037329.1, from coordinate 94,074,577 downwards.
ACCAAACCCATTTGGAAATTGCTAGGTGTCATTCCTTTGCAGGCCGCAGTGTTTCTTAACAACAATCTCCCTGTGATCAAAACTGAGCCAGCACGCCCTGGTAAAATTTGATTCAGTAAACATTTATTAGCTACTTAATATGTGCTCAGCATGATTAAGCGTTCTGAAGAAGTACATAGTGCTGTATATGTGTATGATAAACAAGTGGAGAGCAATAGGAGAAAGAATACGATTAGGACTCAAAACAAGGACTACAGTCAACGGAATGCTGGCTGTCAGTAAGAACTTTCTGGAAGCTGTGCTAGATGAGGAGGATTATTGGAGAGGAAGAGAAGAGAGTGACAGATGGCCTTAGGGTTGGGCTGTTAGAGCTCATTCTATGGAATGCTCTGGAAGTTTCGAAGGGGTCTTTCTCCCTTTCCTGTCATCTGCTCAGTAACGTCCTTCTCAGAGCAGAGGCTGGTAGGACAAGCTAGTCTCAGAGCTAGGACAGGCTTGTCAGCAGGTCACAAGGCTACCTACCATGTGTCATGAAAGCAGTCCTTGCTCTAGCATAGAACTAGCGGCTTGGCCTCCCCTGGGGACCAGCACTGGACCGGTGTGTAGAGCAAGGGAGGATTACTCCACAAAAGCTGCACGTCTTATTCAGAAGGAAAGCAAACAATAGTCTGAAAAACTGCTGCAGGGCATCCACGAGACTGGAATTTCATTCCTGGTAGTGATAATTTCCCACGTGGTCTCCTGATGGCTATCAGCAAAACCTTCCTGGCAGGGCTCCCTCCAAACAGCAGAGATCACAAAAGGTTGCCATGCTTCTCAGCCAGCCTGCCCTTAGGAAAAATGCCCCCTACGTCCTGATGCCTCCCTCTGCCAAGAATGAGGACGCTCTGGAACTGTTTATAGAAGTTGCTTGGATGTCTACAGTGAAAGGGCAAACCCCCTCCCAGCCCAGAAAGTCCACCAGGGCCTGGTAATCTTCACAAGGGCAAGGCAGTGTCCATTTCATCCTGACGCTTAGCACAGTGCCTGGCGCTGTGCTTGTGCCTAGAATATGGATTTCTTAGGATGGATGGATGAGAGGAGTTCTCAATTATGTTATGCTTATTTTCTTCATGTCCTTTGTTGACTCTAATGAAGGAGCCAGCTGCCTCACCCACCGAAGCACACACACTCTAAACAGCCTCTGAGTCAGTACCTGGAGATACTCCTTGCTGGAGTCCAAGTTGGGTGTCCAGCCATTGTCGTCACCATGGAGCCGGCTTTGCTGAGGTGTCCACCTCCCATCAGAGTACATAGATGAGGCACTGATCTGTTCATTAGCAATCCGGCCAGACTCCATTCCCAGAGGGACATTGCACTGAAAGTCTGGCAGGTAGAGATGGTCAAGGGCAGAAGTTAGGTCTCATAGCCTTAAACCCCCGAGACGCCCAAAATGCTGCTCCCTTCAAGGGGTGAGTCCTTTCAGGCACTCCTTCATCTTAAAGACCTAATTCTACACTCACATTTTACAAACAATGATGCCAAGTCACAGAGCTTGACAGCCCCTCTTGGTCTGAAAGCAACTAAATTTGACCTAAAAGAAATTGGGCTGTGGATAAATAAGAATCATAATAGAAATTAAAAATACAATCTAAAGCACAAGAACTGTTAGTGCTGCAGGCTACGGATGCTCCCAAACTCCAGATGCACCATTATTGAAATAACAGGTAAACGTGTGATAGACTTGGGTGGGCTGATACGTCGTGGGAAGCCTGCTTTATTAATAAACACCCAGGAGGCACTTTTGCTTCTTTCTTTCACTCAACTGTCTCATGAGTTCTGGCACCAAAGACAGACATTACAAAGCAATAAATACCTGTCTTTGGGAGTCCTCTCTGTGAGTACATGCGTGTCATTCTATATTAGCCTGCACCACCTGTCTGGGCAGCTGGCCTCAGAAGTCACTTCCTCTGGCCTTGTGCCGTCAGTTTAATTGCTGTCCTTCCCGTGATCCCTCAGACACTGGTCAATACGTGCGTGTGCACGTGTCAGATAAGGACCAGCAATCTCTCTCAGGTATCAAACCCACTCTGTTGCTCGGTGACCACACTGACCACCTGCAGAACTCGGTTAACTTGCAATACCATTCTCTTGTCTCTCAACCTTCATGAGCTCTTTGAAGAAAAAACAAAACCCAGAATGAAACCCGTCCCTTGGCCAGGCTGCCGTGTGGTAAACTGTCAACAGCCATGGCAGGATTCGCCCAGCTCCAATCATCCTGAAAGTGTGCCTCTGGTCATTCACGTGATCATTTAGGTTTCTCAGTGAAGATGACAGCACCTCTGAAGTCCACGCCCAAGAGGAACTGATTTAAAGATACAGCTCAGAGCAAGAGACTGATGGTCTGGATGGCAAGGTCCATGACTGCTGGGGGCTGGATTAGATCTTCTATGCTTTTCACAGTGCCCGTTACACAGCAGAAGCTTAAAAAACTGTGTTTACTGGCAGAACAAAGTGAAAATCCAGCAGTGTACCAGCCTAGTGAGAGAAACTCCAGTCAGGCCCAGAGAGATTTCATGTTAAAACACATGTATATAGAGAGAGGTTTAAAATTTCTCCATTTCTGAGACTTCCCTGGCTGTCCAGTGGTTAGGGCTCTGAGCTTCCAATGCAAGGGGCGTGGGTTCAATCCTTGGTTGGGGAACTAGGATCCCACATGCATGGTGCGACCGAAAGAAAAAAAAAAGTTCTATTTTTCTGACAGTGGTCACTGAGACTTGGAGAGTGAGGAAAATGACCCCAGACTGAAAGAAAAGCACATGCATGTGTGTTAAGTCGCTCAGTCGTGTCTGACTCTTTGCCTGACCCCATGGACTGTAGCCCACCAGGCTCCTCTGTCCATGGGATGGATTCTCCAGGCAAGAATACTGGAGTGGGTTGCTATTCCCTTCTCCAGGGGATCTTCCTGACCCAGGGATCGAATGCACATCTCTTACATCTCCTGCAGGTGGATTCTTTACCACTAGCAGCACCTGGGAAACCCACCAAAAATAGCACATGGGGGACTCAATATAGATACCTTAAGTACTCTCCCTTTCATTCTGAGGCTTGAGATGGTCCTGTGACTTTCCCTGGGAATAACTAATTCTTGGCATACATACTTTTTCTTTAAAGAAATGAGCACCCAGACTGACATTTACTCTATTTTCATTCATCTCTGCCCAGCAAGAGGCTGCAGCTCCATTCCCTTGAGGTCTGACTTTCCCCCTCCTTCTTTTGCAGAGATCACCCTCACAGCCCCCATGGGAGGACAGGTCAGTTTCCCAGCCAGCCAACTCACTCTCCAGTGGCTCTTGATGGACCAGGTAGTAACGTGCAGAGAAGCCGTCCTTGGCTACCGCCATGTCCGTGTGAAAGGTCAGAGAGAGGATCCCCGTGGCCGAACGGAGTTCAGAAGGTGTTTTGGTCCCACAGTACTTGCCAATCAGGGGTCCAACTGGACAGGAAGGACAAAGAGAGGTCACAGACATGAACACGCCAGACCCCAATCTCCATACATTCTTCCTTCCCATAATTCCAAGTCATTCAACACAGCATCACTCGGGATGCCTTGGCACAAAACAACCAGAGATACAGTTTCAGAACAATGCCTAATATTTTTTTCCTGCACATTAAACAGTATTTTCACTGACCTGGCTTCATTCTGTTTTCACAGCCCTGCGAGATGGGCTGGAAAGGTATCATTATAATGCTTGTTCCACAGAAGAAGAAATTGAGGTTTGGAGAGGGCACATGACTGTTCATTGTGCATACAGCCAGGAAATAGCAGAGCGGGGACTCCAACACATTTCCTGACTAAATCTTATGCTTGTCTGAGGAAATGAAATTGCTTAGACATCAAGTCTCCCTTACAGTGCAAAATACTTAGAATGATGGTAGAAGTGAAAGATGAGTTTCCTCACCGATACTATATACCCAAGACTCATGCTGGTCTCTACATGAGAAGCACAGGTGCCTCTTGGCTTTGGGGGATGAACTTTTTTTTTAACATCTCTGACTATAGTTAGTTGGTTAGTGTTAGTGGCTCAGTTGGGTCCAACTCTTTGCAACCCTATGGACTGTAGCCTGCCAGGCTTCTTTGTCCATAGAATTCTCCAGACAAGAATACTGGAGTGGGTTGCCATTCCCTTCTCCAGGGGATCTTCCTGACCCAGGGATCAAACCTGGGCTTCCACATTGCAGGCAGATTCTTTACCATCTGAGCCACCAGGGAAGCCTGTGACTATATAAATGATAATAAAATTATAGTAATTATAATGATGATGATAGCAGCTTATTTATACAGATATTAATAAGACACAGAGCTGCTAAGATCAGAGCCACAGTTCAAACTTAGTCTCGCTTTAGAGTCCTATTTGGACATAGAGAGTGGTCACTGAGTCACTTTCTACAGAGCAGAAGAAAATATGACCTATAGGTTTTCTCATCCTCATCCAAGTATCACTCAGTCTCCTTCTATGCTTAGTCACTCAGTTGTGTCTGACTCTTTGCGACCCCATGGACTCTAGCCCACCAGGCTCCTCTGTCCATGGGGATTCTCTAGGCAAGAACACTGGAGTGGGTTGCCATGCCTTCCTCCAGTCTCCTATCCTTCTGCAAAGAAGTATCCCCAAGTGAGGAAACTGCCTTTCCACAGTTTTTCTGAAGTCATCCCTGGGAAGGATAAGAGAAAGTCATCATGGGTCACAGATAAACTCTGAAGAGCTTTAACTTCTTTGTTCTCTGTTTTTTATTGCCACTAAAGCAATTAACAGGCAATGAAGCTACTGGGAAGGGCCTGGTGAGGCGCCATCACTCACCATGGGGGATGCCATCCCAGATGTCCAGCCAATCGTATTTGCAGTCTCCCTCTCCCACCTGCAAAGGGTCATGCTCCAGGTCAAAGGTCAAGAACTGCAGGATGATCTCCATCTTGGGTTTGGCCAGGATGGTGAAAGTGCAGTCCAAGTTGTGTGGGTACTTGTCGGGAAACCCGGGGGACTCGATTGTCCCATTGGGGCTCGTGAAGTTCTTTGAACAATCTTCGGAGCCTGTAGGTGAAAGAGAAGCAGAGCCTTAAGAGAATGGAAGAGGATGCCTTTCTCTGTTGTGTCTGTCACACGGGTTATTTAAATGTTTGGGCCAAAATTTCCTTACTCAAGAAGTTTTTGTTTCCACTGGAGTGGCCCTTGAAGCAACAGACTTTTCACATCCACATTTCAAGCCCTTAAGCCAGACCATCTTTAGGGGAGAAATTAGGGAGGCGAGCAGGCTTGCTCTACATATTAGAGTAAAAGTGGCAATTAAGGATTTGGGAGGAGGGGTGGTGTAGAAAGAAGCATGTGTGAGAGACAGAGAGAGAGGGAGAGAGAAAGATGGATTCCCTTGAAAAGAGGAACAGAGTCTTCTTTCTCAGTTACTCAGCTGCTTGCTCCAGAAATGTAAGTTATTTCAATCCTTAAGGAAGGCTTGCTGATTGCCAGCAGGGGAAACAATGTGACCCCTTATTTACTGCTGACCTCAACACTAGCCCCTATTGTACCAGAGCCAACTTGGTGCCCCCGTCTCCCTCCAAGATCCAAGGTGCCTCAGGGGAGGGGCAAAGGGGAACTCGGGTCTCATTCATGTCATGACTATATTAAAACGAGTGGCTCTGTAGTGGCCAGACAATGAACAATTGAGGTTTGCAGCCGGTGGATCACAGCAGGGTTTGGGGATGTTAAAGGCCACTCCTGCAGAAAGTTTGGAAAAAATGTGGCAGTGCATTGGCATTTGGATGGCTTCTGGCTCTTTTGTGGTAGGGATGGCCTTGTTTCTCCCCTAAGCTCCTATGTCTGCTTTCTCAGGACTGATGGAGGCGTCTTATTAAATGCCACACACATTCGCCTCCCAGTGCAGGCTTGGACCGCAGTGGGAGCTCGTAAAAGGATTACAGCTACCCTCTCCCCTAATGCCTCTAGGCGGAGTCACATTAAACGGGCCCTCATGTGCTGTAACCCAGCCACCATTTGCCAGGGCGGGCCTGGGACAGTCCCAGGACAGGAGCGGGGCCCAGGGAGCTGCTCGGAGCCAGAAGTGTTGCAAGTTAATGTGATGAATGTAAATGCTGCACAATTAGAATTGATTTCACTATGTTCTGATTTTAAAATTTAAAAAGGGAGCAGGATTTATGAGGAGAATAACAGGCACTTTAAGCATGAAGGAAAAAAACAGAGAAATACTAGATAAACCAGGTGTTTACTGGCAGGAAGTGTTCTCTGGGGATCCCACTGAAATATAACTGTGTGATGTCAATACGCTGATCCTAGCCCGCAGCGATGTCTTTATCCGTGGCTCCTGCTGCAGCCCCTCTGCGAGTCTTTTTATTGATGACGGCTATCTGGAAAGCGGCAAACGTCTGACTTGGAAAAGGTGCCATGCAAATAATCGGGGGAGGGGGGAGGGGAACTTTCTTTAGCATCAGACAGGAAGTTCTAATATCCCTACCCACCTGTCCATCACCTCTGCCCTTCCAGCCAGCACTGTGCCTTGGCAGGGTGGGAACCCGGCACACCTGGGGTGAGAGTTAATCTTTTCAGGATTCTTCTCAGCCTCTCTAATGTGGCATCCCAGAAGCTCTGTACTGCATCATTCAGAGGCAAGCTGGTCCATGGGGCAGCAAGGCCAGGAGGCAGCAGCTGAGATGACCTCTCCCCCAGTTTGTTTACCACGGTATTCCCAGCTTTGTTTACCATCAGGACCCCAGCTTCTGAGGGCCTCCTCAGTGGTTCAGGATGAGGCAGTTTAGGAAAGCCAAGCCAGCTGGCAGGGCTTCAGGGGGCAGAGAGGAATTTTCAAAAGGTTAGCATTTATGGCTGCTGGGCCACTTAGCCAGAGGAAATTAACTCTATTCACAAGTTGCTTCCAGAACTAGGAAAGGCCTCCTGACAGTCCCTCCTGGAGTTTGCCTATTGTCATTCCTCTCCAAGGCTAGGGGAATCCCCACCCCCTGGGCGTGGGAATTTATAGAGGAATCTTTCTTTGGTCCCTGTCATCCATAAGGGACACAAAGGAGACTTAGAAAGCCCCAGGAGGCCTGGAGAACGTAAGATCCTAAAGTGCCCACAGTTTCCAAGGTTCTGTGGTCCTGTAATGGACTGGAGAGAATTTTTCAATATGGCTATATGTGTGTGTGTGTGTGTGTGTGTGTGTTCTGAGTCGTGTCCAGCTCTGCAACTCCATGGACTAGCCCATCAGGCTCCTCTGTCCATGGAATTTTCTAGACAAGAATACTAGAGTGGGTTGCCATTTTCTACTCCTGGGGATCTTAGGGGTTGAACCCGCATCTCTTGTGTCTCCTGCATTGGCAGGCAGATTCTTTACTGCTGAGCCACTTGGAAAGCATGGGTGTATCCTATGGCTGAAACTCCAATACTTTGGCCACCTGATGCGAAGAGCCAACTCATTGGAAAAGACCCTGATGCTGGGGAAGATTGAAGGCAAAAGGAGAAGGGAGAGGCAGAGGATGAGATGGTTAGATAGCATCACTGACTCAACAAACATGAATCTGAGCAAACCTCGGGAGACTGTGAAGGACAGGGAAGCCTGGTGTGCTGCAGTCCATGCAGTTGAAAAGAGTCGGACATGACTTAGCGACTGAACAACATCAACAAATCCTGTGGCTTATTTTGAATGAGGGAGAAAAACAGTTTTATCCTCTTTATGCAGAAAAATCAAGCCTGTCCATTACAATCGTTTATCCATTTATAATGGCGCCATCTTGCTGTTTGGACTATGGTCATTGTCAGAAAGTAGGCAGCCGAATATCGAATGTGGGGAAGAGATCTCAGGAAAGGTGACTATTCCTGGGGCAAGAGTTGAGTCTTGCAGATACCTACCTAAACCAAGATGTTTTTCTGCAATGTGCTAAATGAATTAAAAATTAAGAAAATAGCTCAGTCAACAGATACTCAAGTTCATGCAATGGTAAGATTGTCCATAGTAGCTAGGGGATTTTGCTACCGTGAATGATTTCATACCAAAGGACTCTGGTATGAAAAATGCCCATCCTGTGGTTTTTCACTGTAAATTGTATAATAACTCTGCAAGCGGAAGAAGAACCTGCAAGCACAAGGCTGTTGAAAACATGGTGCATTTATCCAAAATTGAGCTGGGTCTAACCACAAAAGGTAAATCTAGTTCTTCAATTGAAGAAGTGGGAGTAGGGGGCACCCCAGGTTTTCTCCGTTTGTGGATAAAGTGAGATTTCAGTTTCTAAAATTTCACTGGGCCCCAGGAAAGAAAACTCGATCTTGTACTTTGGTCAGAAGACAATCAGGAAACAAACATACAAAAACCCCATGTTTTCCAGTGATTCCATTTCCGATGTTACTTTTTAAATTATTTTAAAATTCCTTTCTCTGTTATGCTTATGATTTGGTGATTTGGGATCACCCTTTTGTATGTGGACATACGTACACTCTTTCATAAACCACTTCATTCAGGGCAGACATGAATCTCCCCCTCCAGCCTCTTGGTCCCATCTGTACTGAATCGTGGGTTTATTTCTGTGGGTATAACTCTGCAGCAGAGCCCTGCCTGGGTGATGTGCGGTTGAAGGCTTCCTGAGTCCTCGGCACAGTTGTGTATCTGTGTTTATACTTCCCCCTTCTCTCTCTTTATGAATCTGACTAGCAAACACAACTGTGTTTGTTTGGATTTCCTCAGCATGTTCATGCGTTTCTTTCATGTTCTGTGGATGACGTAACTTTGTGTATTTTCTCTCAGGGCTCCAACAGTGGAGATCTGGGTGAGGGACCTGGAAGAACGCTCATCTTCCTAAACTTCTCAGTTTTGAATTTGACACAGCCGCCCCCCCACCCCTGCACCTGTGTGTGCCTTATTGAGGATAAGTTGCTCTTTCCAATGGGCATGATAGCACGTGTGAATGGCTCCAGGGCCACTGGGCTCTCACTTTCTTTCTTACAATCCCCAGAAGAATGATTGCTATTGGCAGGGCTGTTATCTCCTGTTGTTGCATTAATCTCTTTCTTCCTTCCTAGGCAATCCCCATCCTTAAAGTAGACTGTCCCAATTCCCCATGCCCAAGTCACCTGCTTGGCTGCCTCTTTTGTTTCTAGGCAGTCCACAGATTTGCTGCCTCATTCAAAATCCTACATCAGCCTACCCTCAAAACAGTAATGCTGAGTTATGATGAGCTCTGTGTATTTTGTCTTTTAATATCGACCCTTCAAATTTGCATGATGGATAGAACTAACGGGGGCTTCCCTGGTGGCTCTGTGGTAAAGAATCTGCCTGTAATGCAGAAAACAGGTTTGATCCCTGGATCAGGAAGATCTCCTGGAGGAGGGCATGGCAACCCACGCGAGTATCCTTGCCTGGAGAATCCTATGGACTGAGGAGCCTGGAGGACTATAGTCCATAGGGTCACAAAGAATTGGACCCAACTGAATACCTTAGCAGGCAGGCAGGCATAGAGCTAATATTCACGTTTTTATGTTGATTTCTGGAGAATGCGGTACTGTCCTTTGTGAAATACTAAGTTGGGAAGTATGAAATATATTTGAGCTGTAATGGTCCTCCCCATTCTTGTTCTGACTTCTGGTGGCCAGCTCTCTGGAAGCCTTTGCTTGGAGCAGCTTTCATGGTCAACCCAGTAGGGCTGAGTGGCAGCTTTAGCACTGGGGACCTAGTTATCTAAAGGAATTCCCAGATTCCCCGCTGTCCAAGCCACTTGATGGCTTCCTCATTTTCATATCCAGAGCACGTTCTTCTTTGAAATTAATTTTTATTGGAGCATAGTTGCTTTACAATGTGTGTTAGTTTCTATTGTACAGCAAAATGAATCAGCCATACATACACACATATCCCCTCCGTTTTTGACTGCCATCCCATTCAGATCACCACAGTGCATTAAGTACAAATCCACAGCATGTTACATATGTGTGCTAAGTCACTTCAGTCGTGTGTGACTATGTACGACCCCACGGACTGTAGCCTGCCAGGCTCCTCTGCCCATGGGATGCTCCAGGCAAGAATACTGGAGCGGGTTGCCATGCCCTCCTCCAGGGGATCTTTCCCGTCAGGGACTGAACCCGTGTCTCCAGCATTGGCAGGAGGGCTCCTGCCTAGCAGGAACTAGCGCCACCTAGGAAGCGTCCATAGCATGTTAATCATAACTTGATCCTTACTCTGCCTCATATTATAGTTTATACCTTTCAAGTTACGTATCTATTTACACATAGTCATTCAATAACATCAACTATGCACCTGTTATGTGCTGTCTCCCCCACCAGAAGAGCACCAACACCCATTTCCTTCCTTCTCTCTTCCATCTCCCCATTGCTCCCCAGCAGATGATGGTATAATGAGCGGTCCATCGTTGCTGGGGGCACTAACTAATCTGGATCTCGCATAGGACTCAACGGAATGTGGATAAGCCTATCTGCCAGTCTTGGGCCAGTCCCTAGCCGCCCGACGCACAGATCGTCAGTCCCCATGACATCAAGTACTCAGGAGCATGACCACCCATGGCAGATGGACCTTCTCAGGACTCGTGCTCTGGGACAGTCCCAGCTCCCACTCTGGCTCCACACAGTTCCTTCAGCTCCACCCCTTTACTGGATCCTACGATCTTGTTCTCAGGCAGACAAATCGGGCAAATATTTAGACAGAGTGGATATAAAAAGTGCTTTCAGCAGCTACCACTTCCTTTCAAGAATTGTTTGGCGAAAAAGAAAATATATATGAATAGTTCCCCTCACACTGAACTCAACAGGCGCCGGGCTTTGGGCTCCCTGATGACAAGGCTGACAGCTTCCCCTTTCAGCAGACTCTGCCCACGAGTTATAAAACGTGGGCTGCTGGAGAGGGAAACACAGTCCTGGATGGGGCAGGAGCCCCCGAGGTGGGGGGATAGGCAGGGGGGAGGGGAGAACTGGAGGACAGGCTTCATTTAGCCTCAAGTTAATGAGCTCACACATCGGAGGGAAGGATACGCTGCTCTGAGCGCTTCCGTGGAGATGCTGAACTAGCGTCTTGTGAATCAAAGTTGTCTCGACTCTAGGGAGAATAAGCATTAGCCCATATTCTCAGGGTCTAAAAGTAATCTAAGGGGGACCTAATGGAAAGCAAGCAGTCAACTTAAAAGTTCTCTGCTTCTCCTTCTTCTATCTTTTTCAGGGAGTCAGCTTCTTTGCCACTTAGGAAGTGGGGGTTCAATGGTTAGACGTGATACAGTGGATCAGCAGGGGGAATTTCTAGGAGTCATATTTGTATCTAAAATTACTGCACGATCCCATTGGTGGTGGGGTCACAGTTAAGATTTTTAGGGACTCCAAACACTGAAAAGATTATGTCCTTCCTCCCCATGTGGTTCTAAAGAAAGGCTATTAAATTATGAAGTAATTTGGAGGAAGTTCAACCAAGTTTTGCTTTCACCATGATTACTGCATTAAACACACACACACACACACACACACACACACATATCAGATTTTTTCCAAATGTGTTTTTCTATATAATAGATGTCCCTACTCTTTTGTTGTCGCAATCACCCAAACACTAACCCTGCAGTTTGCCCTCTTAAATTGGCTGGAAACTTAAATGGGCTTTTCAACTTAGACAGTCTCCAGGCTCACCTTGAACACTCTTCCCTCCATCAACTCTCTCAGGCTGGATAAAACTGGAACCCTGACCACGTAGGTCAACCCACTGGGCTTCATCTATGAACACATAACTATCAGGCAGATCCGATACACAGTGCCTGGTGGCCAAACACAGCTGGCGATGGCGGAGTCCCTGCTTGCCCCAACTCACGACCACACTGACCTGTCTTGAAGATCTCATAGCGCAGGGAGAAGCCTGCCCCCTGCCGGGCGTAGTCGGAGGTGAACTTGATGTAGAGGACCGAGCCCGAGGAGATTATGGTGGGTGGGGCGATGTTTCCACAGTGCTTTCCCAGGAGATCTGCGGATTCGCTGTCCCCATCTCGAATCTCAATGAAGTCATACCTGGGTGCAGACAGCATAAAGGGGCACATATGAAAAAAGATCACTGCTAGGAGATGAAATGGACTACTCTCTCCCTCCAGCTCAGGTGCTCTCCATCCACTTCTAGACATTAAGGTGTTCTGGATGGATAAACAAAGGGCACTTAGGTTTACTTGTAGAGACTGGCAAACACAGATACAGGAAGTTGCTTTACTAAAGCCACAGAGAATGAGCACCTCTGTGCATGACTAGACCTTAAGGCCTTATCTCTTGCTCACATAAGGGCAGTAGCGTCATTCCATCAAATGTCTCATTTTTTTTTCTCCATTCGGTAGCACCATTTTTATTTTCATCGTGATCTATCTGAATCTTAGTCTTTTCTTCTTGGCTCTGTGTCTCTGCATGTTACTTAACCCCTGTGAGCATCAATTACTTCATCTATAAGATGCGGATAAAGATATCCACTTCAGGGGACTGGGACACAGATGGAATGAAAAAAATGTAAGGAAGGGCTGGGCACCGAGTCAGGCACATGGGGGATGTTTCAGAGATTTTTATTTTTTATTTTTTTGCCTCTTTTCCAAGTTTCAGTTCTCTCCTGAACTGAAGGGATCAACCCTTCTTTTCTTTAACTGTTAGTAATAAAGACTCCCCAGTCGTGGGCTATCTCCCTCCCTGAGATGACTCTGAGAAGTTCACATCAGCAGTGTCTATCTGGTCAACAACACGTTTTTTTTAAAAGGAATCAGCACCGTATTAGATAAGGCAATAAAAACCTTTTTCCAAAAGCAGGGGGTGAATCCCAGGGGACCCAGCTTCTGTGAGCACATAACTATTAGTCTCAGCAAGAGGCTGAGCGGGCTGCCTTCCTTACCCTGAAGACCTGAGCTCATTTCAAACAGAATCAAATTGGCCCAGGTAGGGGGACACACCTCAAAGACATCCTTGGCTAGGTTCACAGGACTGCACAGGTACTGTGCCATCTTATCTGTACAGATGCATGCTTTCAGCTTCAGCATGTGGTCTGGCAAGCCTCACTGTCCCAAGTCTGTGGTCTTCATCTGGGCTCCTGGGGAACACCCTGTCACAACTGCTGACGTGGAAAATTTCTTCCCTACAAACTCCCTCAAATTGCTGGTCACTGTACCATTATTTAATGAAAGCCATCCATCTCCTTCTCCACCCTGTTTATGTATTTTGCATCAAGCTGTTAAAACAACATGTACAAAATCTCTTCCATTGGGGAAAAGAGAGGGACTGGAAAGGCTACCTTCCCTGGGATGTACCCACCGGCTCCTGCCACACGCACGGGGTCTGGGGGAGCTGGTGGCCTGCAGAAGTGGCCTGTCTGAACCGGAGTGGTCTGAGGCCTCCTTGCAGACCCCGGAAGCCATACTTCAGATGGCTCAGCCACTTCCAAATAAATAGGCCTTCGAAGGGAGTATATGGAGTGGACCAGGGTTAGTTCATTTGTAGACCCCAGAGGGCTGGAATTCTACAGTCAAAAGAATCACAGAAGTTGGTTAGAGTCTGGAGAAGGGAGATGGCAGGGTTTTCCCCCAGGAGCTCCGGAGAGATGGCCACAGATTGGGAAAGGCTGCAGGGGTGGGGAATCTGTTAGGTCTGTGCTTTCAGTGTGGGATATGATGCTGACACTGAAAGTGTGCTTCCTCAGTTCCAAAACATAAGTGAAAAGACAGTTTTTTCTCAAAGGAAATTCCCCCAGACCTTCTGGAAAATCCCTCCTTGCTATTTCCACATCGAGATAAGCACCGCTGGACAGTCACTGTCAGCTGAGTAATGGCAATGCCTTCCTTCGCAGGGTGCACAATGCTGGAGTACAACTGTACCCACTGAGCAGACAGGACCCAGCTTGCCTGGAAGGGCAAGAGCACCCCCACCCCCACCTCATTCCGGAAGGAGGCAGAACCCAGCTCAGCCTTACTAGCTGAGTCACTCAGGCAAGTCACTCAACCTCTCTGAGCCTCAGAAATGGAAAAAATAAGAGCACGATAGGGATACTAGAACCTTCCTTTCAGTTCTTCTGAAATTTAAAGGACACACACAATCTATAGAAAGTGTCTAGGACACGGACTGGCATGAGTGTGGACTTTGTAACTGTTCACAGGGATTTGTTATGTTTCCAAGCCCATTTCAGAGGGGAAGAGGCTGAGCCATAGAGCAGAAGTGATTCTCCCGAAGAGAGAGAGCCAGTGAATGAGGTGCTGTCTAAGGGGGAATGTGCATCTGCTCATTTTGGAGGGCATTTTGGCAAAAATATGACATAAGTTAATATATACATATTCTTTAATCCAGCAATCCCACTGCTAGGAATTTTTCCTAGCAAAATAATCAGACAATTGTGCAAAGAAGTATATGCATCTTTGTGTGTGTGTGCATATTTTAAAAAGCATGGAAAACGTGAAAACATGCTTTGTTTATAAAAAGCATGTGTCTAAATGTCTGACAACAGTGGTGGGTAAATCAATTTTGGACACTGTAGGTATAGGTGTTTTGGTTTTTTTTTTTTTTTGGCCTTTAAGGAAAAATGTCCATGGTATATAATTAAGCTGAAAAACAGTAGATTGTTTTAAAAGTATTCTTTAAAATATATGTAAGTATATAAATTTCCTTGCATATACACACAGAAAAAGCCTGAAAGACTACAGACTAAAATATTAACTGTGATGAAATAAATTGATGGTGGGTAAAATATATTGATGGGGGATAATTTGTAATTTTTTGCTTTCTTCTTTTATATTATCTGAGTTGTTTATAATAAGTCTTCACTTCTTTAAAATACATAAAGATCCTTCTATTAAGAATTTTTTTCCCAAGTAGAAGAGTTGAGAAAAATAACCCAGCTCTCATAATTTTGCAGATAAAAAGTGCCACCATCATGATGACAACCATCATCCATAAGACTTAAATAAGACATAGCTTGTTGGAGCACCTAGAATAGTGTCAGGGACATGGCCCGCACTCAATGAAAATTTTAAAACAATTTTAAAGAGACCATCACATACTCCCAGTCGTTGTGTTGCCAGTTTCTATAAAGGACACAGAGAGGCCCTCACATCCACCTGGCTTGTTCATTAGAAGTGGAGGGTTTTATCTCCAAATCACCCATGACGTCATTTAGGGGATTAACAGAATCAGCAATGAAGCTGAAGTACCCAAAACATGTCATAGCTGCAAACTTGCCTCAATTTACTCAACAGATATATCATCTAAATCCTCTTGGGTAACATGGCTAGCTGTAAATACATCCTCACATATCTACATACACGTTAGTGAAGGGAGGCATTTTTGAAAAAGGTTCACACAAATCAGTCATATACAGCTTCTCTCTGAGCCTGTTATTTAAAAGACCCTCTGGTGAATCCTTTTTTGAAGCAAATAATCAGCCCTTACTTGAACTTCTTAGCAAAACTGGATTTTCCTATCAGGTTTTCTTGAGGGGAAAACAACCCAGAGTTACAATCTGGCAGCTAAAATTCCCCTTCCCTTCAGCGTCTGGGGTTCTGCCCTGTGGACCAACTCCAGCTCACCACCAAGTCTTCTGGCTGGGCTTTTTGTATAAAGGACATACTCCAAATGACATGCTGACTGCACACAGACTGTCTCATTTACCTCCTGTGAGATTGACTCATTTGGGGAAATTTTTTATTATTAGGGATTTGCTACACCTGGAGTAAATCTCTCTAGAAATTTCAGTGTTGTCAGCTTCCTTTATGAAGAGCTAGCAGAGACTTAGGAAGTTGTGGCCTTGGAATAAATATGACTTTGCATCTGGCATCTAATACCCAGCATTTGTTGGTTAAATGAATCTGGGCTGCAAACTCAGAGCTCACCCCAATGGTAGTCAAGTAGGATAACCTGAAAAGCCATTCCTCTTATCCATTTTCTGGAAGGAAACAGACACCAGCTCACAGACATATTAACTATTGTGTTTGCATTTCATTATTCCTAATCTCCCTCAAATGAAAAAATTCCTTTCAAAGCTTTAACACTACCTTTTCAAATTTTATTTATTTATTTACTTTCCTAAGCTGAAGTAGCCATCTCTGTGCCAGTTCTTTTTTTTTTTTTTTCCCTTCTCCTATCTAAAATGGTTCCCTACGTACCTTTTTACTTTTCTTTTCACAGATTCCGACATCTGCATGTAGAGCATTTGTCTAGAGAATGCTTTCTGTACTTTCTGTCTCAACTTCAAAGTCTTCATTCCTCTCCCCAAACCCACATTTGGGCCATGGGAATGTTGACGGTGGAATTAATTTTAAGAGTCAACAGGAGAGATGTGAAAAAGCATCAGTCTCATCTCTTCTTCTCATCACTAGGCAAACATGAAAGACTTACTTTCCATAACTCTCTCCACGTGTGACGCTGCCCAGCAGGCCACCAAAGGCTGGGTCAGCCGACCAAGTCTGTGCTGGAAAATTCACCACGTGGAGGCCCTTCTCCCAGGGCTGGATGACGTGTGGCTCCATCCAGAGTCTACCTTTGTGGATGCCACACAGAACTGCTTGTGAGGGGATTTCTATGTTGTGGGCAGAGTCCTTAGCTGCTCCAAGGAAGAATGCTGTGTCCATTCTATGGGATTTGTCTATATGGCTGAGCACCTATAGGCCCAAGTCCTGAAGCCATAACCTTTGCCAAGCAGGCGATGCCTCCTCTCATGCTACTTGCATCATGAAATGTCTAAGCCATCACATTTTGTACATGGAAAGTTCTTTCCAGCCCCTGGGCCTTTGCACTTGCTCTTCCCTCTGTCAGCAGTACTCTTTGTTAGCTTTTGCTCTGGCTGGTAACTTCTCATTCTTTTGAGTGCAAATGTCACCTCCTCAGAGAAGCCTGCCCTGACCATCCCATTTCAGCTGGCATGCCCTTATTCTCTACCTCACCTGCTTTCATTGCCTTTATGGCTGTTACCATAATCTGGAAAGGTCTTGTCAATATAGTGTATTTGTTTAGGATATGAGGCCTGCACTAGACAACCAGGACCATGAGGGTGAGAAACTTACCTTTTCACGGATGAATTTATAATATTGGGTTGGCCAAAAGTTCATTTGGGTTTTTCATATGATGGAAAAACGCAAATGAACTTTTGGGCCAACCCCATATTTGCATGGTGCCTGGCACATAGGAGGGCTCACTAACTTTGTGTTGAGTGAATAAATGAATGAGGGAACCTAAGGTTGATGTTACATGTTAAAAAGCATAAACTCTGCTTTCCAAGGGGTTGGATATGTTGGTCTGTTTTCTACTCTGCCTTTGTGTGCCAGCGCACTCACTGAGCTATTCTGGTTGTATCTGGAAACCAAAATGTTGCCTCGTGACTTGAAAACACGAAATATAACATTTTGAGTGGAAGAAACATCTCAAATCATGCTGACAGCATTTTCACTATTAGCAGCAAACAAATCAACTATAATTAAAATGCTGTCAAAGTGATTTGAGATTTTTCTCACACTTTCAAAGTTCCATATTTCATGAGTAGATTATCCAGGCCAGAGAATTTATCACCTCCTGGAGTGCCTTTCTTCTAGGAAGCTCAAAGACATCTACAAACACTGCCTTATTAATCCTTACATTAAAACCTGCAGGGAAAATAGGAAAAAACAACACTGTCATGCACAACTTTCCCAACAAAGAAGCTGCCTGAGATCCTAAGAGGCTGTGGAGCAGGTCTGCATGATGCAAAAGTTTCTAGTCAATTCAGGTCCAAAGCCAGGTCACCTGGTCTCCAGCTCAACTGGGACACTCAGCTTTTCTGTAGAAATTACCTAGCTGTCAGGTTGGGTTTTTTAAGAAGTCTTTTCATTTCCTTGAATTTCCCCCTTTCACTGGTGCCACACACACATTTAAGAAGAAGCTGGCATATCAATGGGAAGAACTCCCACTTACTGAGCATTCCTAATGGGCTAGATCCTCGCTCCATTTATTTACTATTTCCTTTAACCCTCACTTAATACACACCAGACCCTGATATGGTAACTGTCCATTCATAGATGTACAGGGTGAAGCTGAGGGAGGCTAACTGACCTGCCCAAAGTCACAAGATGAGGAAAGGTCAGAGGCAGGCTTGGCCCACGCAGTCCCACTCCAGGGCACATTGACATTGCCTCCATCCTTTGTCCTCTGTGCTGAGGAAAGATCAGAGAGCAGTGGGCATGCCAGATTGCCAGAGCACTACAATATTAGAAGGTGCAGATGCAAAGCACCCTTTGCATCTCAGTTAGAGACTTCACAGAATCTCAGTCTTTTAATTTAGCTGTTTTGTTTAACAATGCCAAATTTAATAGACAAATCACCCACAGAAGCAGGGAGTAGATTTGGAATTCGTGGTTTTGAGTCTCATCAGTAGAAATCCAGCTTCTAAGTGTTCAGATGGGATAACATATTAATTTTTGTAAGTGAAGTATTTTTATAAGCACATATATACCCATATGTCAACATATGGCCCGAGTGAGAAAACAGTATCCTGTGTACTTACATGCTTTTAAGTACCATCTAGAGCATACATTTTTAAGCCCGTGAATTTCCAGTAGGGTCCACAGATGAATTTTAGTAGATTGGGGAACCCCTACAATCATATGCAGAAATGTTGTTGGTTTGGGTATGTGCACATTTTCCTAGGGATGGGGTCTGTGACCAGAGAAAAAAAGTTTCAACTGCATAGAAACATATCTGTCTACAAGGGTGTGTATAGTCTGGGAAATGCATAGTCTGTATGTATACTCTTGTTTTGTGGACAGATTCAGCTAGTTTCTGGCACATGCTAGTGTTATGACTTCAGGCATTTCTTTAAGTCTCAGTTTTTTCATCTATAAAATGGAAATAATAATTTCCCCACCTTGTGGGATTGTTGAAAGGTTCATAAAGGTCTACACAGGCCCAATATAGCACTGGATGCCTTAGAAACCGCCTGAGAGGCACTGGCTATTTTCATTATTACTGTTCTACGCAACAGTGTGGGAGACTTGGGGGAGAGAAGAGTTACACACACATGATGCTCTGGAAACTGAACAGGTGACAATGAAATGAAAAGTCATAACTTTAGGGACTGTCTATGCCACCCAACCTCCGTGCTATAGAGGGTAGTTTCTAAACACCCTCCTCCTGTACAAACCCATCCACAGTGCTTCATCACTTGAGCTGGTGAGAATTCTTTTCAGTCTTGTTTCCCAGCCCAGGCTCTGGAACCAGCCAGCCAGGCTGGGTTCAAAAACCAGCCCCGCTGCCCCTCACATGTGCTGGGTCTTGAACAACTAGGCACTGAACCCCCAGATTTGGTGAGTTAATACATGTCAACAGCTCAGCACAGGGCCAGGCACATAGTAAATGCTCAATAAACAAATATTAGTTGTTACTGCTGCTGTCATTATTATTATTATCTGTTGTCTAACTTCATATCCCTGTTATGTCTTATCTAACTCCTTTATTATTTGCTATCTAACCCCACGGACTCACACACTGCATCGGTTTGGGTATTTGCCTTGGTGCCGAGTGCCGTTTTAAAACCGGTAGTTGGCACTTTCATTTTCTTCCTTTATTTCTTCCCACCCCAAAACTCTGATATTTTGAGCTTCTTCACAATCCGCTCAGAGCCCAGGTCACCAGGGCTCTTCAGAAGGGAGGAAATCCGACCACCCAGCAAAGGAAGTATGCAAAGAGAACAACCCAAAAGAAACTGGAGGAATTATTGCAAAAAACCTTGAAGGCAAGAAAATGGAAACTACAAATAACATCTATTTATAATTACTGGTTGTTTTTCCGCAGAAACCCAGGGATGAGGGAAAGGGCCTGCCGGTCTCATTGTTTCTGGCAGAGCAGGCTGCCAAGAACGCCTTGCAACGTGAGGAAGGAGGCCGCTCCAGACAGTGTCTGATAAGTCTCACTGCAGATGAACTTTCAGAGAATCAAGGGCGCACGACAAAGCCTGCGGCGTCTCTCCCCTGACCCTCTGGCCTAGCACCCCTCTCTCCACTGACGGACTCCCCAGCAAGCACATTCCTCAGGCCCCAAGGCCACAAATCTGCTCTGTTCCTGGAGACTGGCTTGGATAGGACGTGTTTGTTTATGTAAGGAAGGATTTTCGAGGCAACCAGTGCCAGTGTGAAGTTTAAGGTTTTGGGGCAGGCTGTTTTCAGCATGACTGTTGAGTGTTTCTTTCTGTCTGTCCTTTGCGTCTATAAAATCCTCATCCTCTGCCATCAGCTTAAAAGACCCCATGCTGGCATTGTGTAATAATACCAGAGTAGAAAGTAGGTAAGAGTTGCCCACAGTTCGTCTCCATTCACCAGCAGACTGGGGCTTGGATGGGAAGGTGAACCCCTTCCAATCCCAAGGGCCAAGGGCCAGAGGCTTGCTGAATTGTTCTAAGCTGGCCTGGGTCAACTGCACATGCCTCAGCTTGCCTCATCTCATAAATGGGTATAGGGACGATGTCTCTGTGCCTCTTAGGGCTGACAGGTAGGGGCAGAAGGTAACTGGAACCCACTGAAAGGAAATCAGAGTGCACCATTCCTGGGTCTGGTGTGCAGGCAGCATCCCTGAACTTGGCCGGGTGAATGGTTCCCTCTGGGATGGGTGCTCACTCACCCTGGCTCCCAGCGGGTCTAATTGTGAGAGTGAATCATAACCTTTCCATCTGTCCGAAAAATGGGAGCCTGCTGGGAACGAGGAGTGCTGAGCTCCAGGGAATCTGTCAGCATCAAAAAAATCCTTTATGTTTTTTCCAGGAACCAAGGGAGCTCTCAAAGGTTTTTCTGTCTTCCTTTGCTGGCTTCCAGCCTCCATAACAAAAGTCAGAAAATACAAAACTTGCCTGAAAAATGTGCCATGCGGAAATCCAAGCAGGGGACAGTCTGAGGAGTAGGTGTGACCGGGCAGGCGTGAGAGTGCTGTCTTTGCATTTCATTTACTTGGAGCTTCAGGTTACAGAGCTCAGAGCTTCTTCCTGGCTCCAGGGGCAAGCTCGTCACTACTGTGCAAAAAGCACTGGGGTGTGGACATGAGGGGCCTACACTAATGTCCAGGCAGGAAGGGACAGCTGCCACGCCGGGTTGGAGATTCTGAAAAGAGCATTCGGTGGCCAGTCAGCTGGGACCGCTTCCGCCTCTCAAACCACCACTGGGTAACAGCTTTCTTCGACAACTGTATTCTGAAGGCCCCGTAGCTGCTGGAGCAAAAGCAGGCCTGTCCACTCAGGGCACATTACAGCGCTCGCCTCTCTGCATCACAGAAGCACATCCCTCTATCCTGAAAGAATCAGCTGCCATTTGTGGGGGAGTAGAAGCTGTGAAGTTCAGAATAACGGGTGCTCTTGGCTGAAGGCTCAGTAAGACCGGGAAGAAATATGGCTAGAAAGGTCACCAGCTTCTACAAGAAGGGGAACCAGATTGCAGGAAGTCTCCTCACAGGATGGGAACAGTGTGAGTCAGACCTTGAAGGACCTTTATCCCACAGTCAGAGCAGGCTGTTTGCTGTGTGCATGGAGGAGTTGGCTGGCTGGGGAGATGGCCATCACACTGCAGTGGCCGGTGGGACCCTCACATCTTGGGAGGGAGCATCAGTGTCAGGGATGAGCTGTGGGGGCCACACAAGCATAAGGGCCTTTATGGGCAGTAGGGCAATGGAGATGCCCAGAAGAAGAGTCAGTACCCTAACAGCAGTCTACCCTGAGGCTAGGACTAAATCCTCTATCTGCTTGGACCTCGCTTTCCCAGCAGATAAGACCAAAAAAAATAATAACAATACTTTCCTACCCTCCTACCGCTCTCAAAGGGATGACGCACAGATAAATCACTTTGAACTTTTAGATGAAAGGTGCTCTATAAACCCGAGGTCTCATCAACTGTAATTGTTACGGTAATTATTTTAATGATAATAATGATGATAATGGGTGGAAGGAGTCGGGTGGGACAAAACCTCCTACCTTAAGACAATGGAACCCCCCCATTAAAACCCACATCACGGATTCCTTCTGCTCCTAGTTCTCAACCCTCTCTTTCAAACTGCCAATTCCTGGGCTGAAATATTATTTACTCCTTTCCTTTCCAATAAAACAATTATTTGTTCCACCGTTTTCCCTCTCACTCACTCTCTGGTGTGTCTGGCTTCGCCCTGACAGCTCAGCCATGGACTGTTTACATGTCTCGCTCACCCTCCAAGACTCCGGTTCAGCTCCATTGACACTAAAGGCAGGAGAATTCTCTCTGTGTGAGGAATCAATTACTTCCGCTGACACTCTATTACTAGCCCTCACATCTTCGGATTCCAGATGAAGAGTGAGGTGTGGGGGAATGGCAGGGAATTTGAAGAGGATGGGGCGGGGCTGGAGGGGACAGGGGAGGAGGTGGATGACAAGGAAGCAGAAGGAAACAATTGACTGAGAGTCAGGCCTCTCAGCTTGTATTTAAAGACACAGAAAGATCACTCTCTCCTTGACTGCCCTGTCGGCATCCGGAGGTGAGCAGATGGCAGGAAGAGGCAAAGAAAGGGTATAAGAGAAAAAAAAAAAAAATCCGTGTCCAGGATATCCTAGGAAATCAGAGAGGCCCCAAATACCTAAGCCTTGGGAAAGCAGATGAGAGCTCTGGGCACAAGGGCACAGGTATCCTAAGGCAGCTGAAGCAGGCTTCAAATCCCAGCCCTACCCTTACTATCCGTGTGATCTCTCTGGGCCTCAGTAAAGCCATCTGTTAAATGGGAATAACAGCAGTCCCAGCCCCAGAGGGTTGTTATGAGAGTAAAATATGGCAAGTTCTTGGTGTAGTAGCACCAGGGACCTGTCGAGAGCTCAATATATATTTGCTGTTATTGTCCAACTGACAATCCCTTCATACCACCTATAAACAAAATGGAGTCCCTAATGGGGCAGAGCTAAAAAATTTATAGAGATTGCTGAGATGCTTGGCTACAAAGCCAGGGGAAAAAGCATATAAAAATCATGTGAATTTTCCTTTACTGTGTTAGAGATTTTTGCGGCCCTTCTAAACCTAAGCCTAGCTCACATTTTTTCTTTCTTCTTCTTTGTCAAGTTTTATTTTGAACCAGCTCACATTTTCAGGGATTTTCTTTCTAGGAAAAAAAAAATTTTATTATGTAAATGAAATACAACCATCTACTCTGCAATCAACTGAGATGAGTTGTGAGGCATAGGTCTTATAATGAAGGACGATTATGGAAGCTCTTTTCTAGAAGGAAAGACAAGGGCACCTAATATATATATATTTTTTTTCCTGGATGATTTATCCAGGCAGAAGTAGAAGAATGGAATTACAATATCTGCTGAGTTTCTCTTATCCAAAGGTTTCAATCGCCCTGCCACTAAAAAGGACAAAACAAAGTGAATACATTGTTTTTCTAAAGGACTCATGACTACCAGAGAACACATGAATCCCCTTTTAGAAAAATCTAATTTCTCTACTTGGTCTATTTCCTTCTCCTCTTTATCCCCTCCACACCCAGAGTTCCCACTGAATTTCTTAAGACAGACTCTCACCCAGTGTAATTAGATGGGAGAATTACACAGAGTTACATGGGATGAGATTCTGGCCCTCTGGGACCTCTGGGGTTCAGAGAATGTGCCAGGGTTGAGAGGCAGAACAAGTGGGATTGTGTACTAGAAAATCTCTAGTGATTTTCTCAATCAGAAGATAAAAACGCATTGTTAGGAAGGACATCCACAGTGAAGCTTGCATTTTGAGAGTTACGATTGCAACATCGCATATTTAAAAACAAACTGCCAAAAATAACTGCTGTCCCAACTGCTCTTTAACCTTGGTAGGCGGAGGAGAACAATCTGCGGTGTGTTTTCCCACTTCTTCAGCAAGCTCAGTTGCTGGGTGGAGTCGCTGGTCAAGGTTGGTGAGTGTGGGGTCGGCTGCCAGCTGAGCTCCAGTCAGCAGACCGCTCCCGTTTATTGCACCATGTACCTGGAGGGGAATCTGTTTCTGTCATTAGCAGGGTTGTTGCAATACAGACAAGTATTGCTGCTCATGGGCTCCTTGGGGGAATCAGAATATTTCTGAGGTTGGGCAGGCAGTAAATCTGTAATAATGTCATGAGTAATCAACCTGAGGGTCTCTCCTGAGTATAAAACACCCTGTTCAACCACAGAGAACCCACTCTCTGCTTGGATTTCCAGAGGCTCAGGCAGAAACCAGCTGAAGCCACACTTCTAACTGGGCATTGGGCCCTTGTGCCCTCTATTCACAGGAAAGAGAAGTATGTTCAGAGGGAGTCTTGTGTAGGAGTACTCTGTGTACGGAGCTTAATCCAGAGTGTTACCTGGACTTCCCCAGGCCAAATCTCACTTTCAGGCATTAAACTGGGGGCGAGGTCCCTGGATAGAGGATATAAGACTGTAGAAGCTCTGACCTGGGAGAGTGGGATAGCAGAGAGTTCCCATCATCTCTGTCTTTCCTGACCTCAACCCCTCCCTGAGATGCTGGAAGTCATGTGGCCAGGAGATAAAATAAAATAGCACTGCCCAGGAATCTCTTCACTGGGAAGGGGGTTTGTATCAACAAGACACAAAGATGGCCTTTCATTACTCTGGTTCCCTTCTTGTCTGGGACATGATGCTCTCTGCCCGGGCCACCGGCCATACCCATGCCCCTCCTTTGCCTGGTTAACTTCTTTAGGATCAGTATAGCCATTGCCTCCTCCAAGCAGCCTTCCCTGATCTCCTCAGCCAACTGGATCCCAGGGCTCATATCATACCCCCAATCAGAATCCATGGTGATGGTGGAGACAATAAAGCATGAGAGTAAACAGCTCAGGTTACAAAAAAGCAGGGTGTTCCAGCTTCAAATCCCTTCTCTGCCACTTTCAAAGAGTGCGACCTTAGGCCAGCTGCTTACTTCTCTGAGCCCAAGTTTCTTCATTTGTCAAATGGGAAGAGTAACAATGACCTCACTGGTTTTTGTGGCCATAGAGGGTAGAGACAAGATACATGTGGTCCATGCCCTTAGAGAACGTACATGCTCAGAACACAGGATGACCACACATGAACAAAACGCAGGCAGATCAAGGCAATATGCAATGATTAGGGAGTTCTGAGTAGGAGGCCCTAGAAGAGCTGGAGGAATCTAGGACTCTTAGGGGGAGGGGAGGGTATTACACAGCAGGGAGTGCTGGAGGGGAGAGGGAGGTGAGTCTGAGCCTCTGCCCTCACAGGGTCTGCGGAAGTAAGGTTGTATGCGGTTGTATGTGGAGGATGCTAATTGAGTGCATGTAATCTTCATTGGCTGGGTGGGGTGGGGTCAGATGATTGAAGTCTGGTACGTTCCCTCTGTTTTCTGTAGTCAACTTGTCAACCTAGGAGAATGCTCTCTTTCTAAGACAGCATTCCCTACTTTGGGAAAACAGACACATCTAAGATTTAGAGGGCTCCTCTGGCCACAGATAAACACAAGAACACTTTGTTTACCAAGCACACTTAGCTAGAGGCCAAATATCCCCAAACCTCAAATATCCAGTATGGGGTCGGGGGATGGTTTCAAAAGAAAAGATGGTGAGCAGCTCAACTACTGCTGAGGACCCCATGCGTTGGTGCTCTTGCACTCTGTCCCCAGGAGAGCACCCCAGTCCTTGCTCTGCTACGAGTGAGGCTGACCAAGGCAAACCAGAATGCTGGCCCTGGACTATACTGGCTTGGGACAAAAGCTAGACCCCAGGACTAAAGAGGTCCCAGTGGACACCAAAACCTCTCGAGGCAAAATCCTACCCAAAATAAAAGGGTGAAAACAGATCAGAGGAGCGCATTTAGAAGCGCTATGACAGCAAGCGTATAGATAGCAAAAATGTCACACACTTCCCCAAAGTACAAAGATGCTGACATGGTCGATAATGTATTGTGTATCGACATAAACAGGAGACCGAAATCTTGCAAAGTAGGCATCACTGACACAGTTTTGCAGATGAAGACACTAAGGCCTGCGAAGTGTAAAAGGTGAACAAAAACTATATATAAGTCTATCTGATCTAAACATGACATTACCCAGCCTCTATTGCAAAAAGTCAAGTTTAGAATTAAAAGCCTGAGTCACTGAGAAAAAGTTAACTCACCTTATTATTTGTTCTGTTTCAGAAGACAAGAAAGTGTGGCACATGACATAGAATGTTTTCAATCAGAGATCTTTCTAAAGAGGAACGTTTGGAGCTTTAAAGCAGGATGTTTTAGAATCTGGAAATTTCAGTGTGGCATGGTAAAGGAGATCTCTTTTGCTGAGCACACACATACAATTATTAGTGTGGGTTTGGGTATGGGTTTTTCACCCTAAGTATTCTCTCAAGTCTTCCTAGTGGTTTTTGTACTTTCTGAAGTGTGTTTTTCAAGACACCATCTGGAAATAACCAGTTCTTAAAAGGACCAGGGGCTTCCCTGGTGGCTCAGATGGTAACGAATCCGCCTGCAGTGGGGGAGACCTGGGTTTGATCCCTGGGTTGGGAAGATTCCCTGGGGGAGGCATGGCAACCCACTCTAGCATTCTTGCCTGAAGAATCTTCATGAACAGAGGAGCCTGGCAGGCCACAGTCCATAGGGTCACAAAGAGTCAGACACGACTGAGTGACTAAGCACAGCACAAATGGACCTAGATTCTTGGTTCTGGCTTCATTTGGGCCTCCACCAGGCCTGTGCAAGTGCTCGTGAATAAGCTTTGTATCATACACAGGTGGGGGTTTTCAAGAATACATCTATTTCAGATCTCAGAAAGGGAAAGAATATTCAAGTTTGCGTGCATGTGTTTCTAAAGCCCTAACATTCAGCTACTTGGCCAATGACTCAAGTGAAAGGCAGTAGCAGGACGTTCTTCCCCACCACAGGGAATGAAGTGGCTTTGCCTTGTTTGCTCAGTCAGCCCTGAGTCCTGCCTTTCCATCTGTCAGCCACCCTGACCCGGCGGGGTCACAGGGGTTTCTGGTTTCTGCTTGCAGTGGGTAACCAGGCCTCAGAGCGGCCTATGGATGCTGGGGGCTTTGATTCCTGAGGATGGCCAGAGGGAGGAGGTGGAGAGTTCACTGCAGACGGGGGCCTTGGATTGCACTGACTCAAGCAAAACCGGGGCTGGTGAGTGAAAGTTTCCAAGCAGACAGCAAGTTTAAATGGAACAAAATTAGCAAGTGACGGTTAGGGGAAAAGGTCTGCCTGTCTGGGGTTTATTCACCAATGGCCTCCGCCTTTAGGTTGTGGATTTCAAGAGATAGAGAGCCAAAAGCTTAGGGGCCAGAGACCAGGCTAATCCTCTCACGGCAGGGCCCACTCCCAGGTCACAGGCCATCTTTGCAGTTAATCCTGCACGAAGGAAGACAGGAAAAACAGAAGACGGCGGGCATGTGACCACTGTCCTTTTTCCACAGGGAGGCTGTTTTTCTGTTTTTTTTTCTGATGTTCTTGCTCAATTCCAGTTTTTTGCAGGGGTATTGCTGCTCTATGCTCTTCTCAGAAGATCTTTGGGAAGTTTTCTCTTGGTGAGTATTTACCCTAAGAACCCTGAATATTCATAGGAAGGACTGATGCTGAAGCTGAAGCTCCAATATTTTGGCCACCTGATATGAAGAGCCAACTCATTGGAAAAGATCCTGATGCTATGAAAGATTGAAGGGAGGAGGAGGAGGGGATGACAGAGGATGAGATGGTTGGATGGCATCACTGACTCGATGGACATGAATTTGAGCACACTCAGGGAGGTAGTGAAGGGCAGGGAAGCCTGGCATGCTGCAGCCCATGCGGTCGCAAAGAGTCGGACATGACTGAGCAACTGAAAAACGACAACAAAAGGACCCTGAGAACCAAATCCAGTTAGAAAGGGCGGGGGAGTAAGAGAGGTAAGCACCGGATGAAGCAGCATGACCCCAACAGAGTCTTGCTGACACTTTGGCACTAGGGCAAAGAGACTCCAGAAAGATCTTTTTCTGACCTCCATGAACTTTTTGGTTCAAGCTGGAAGCAAGGAGTGGAGGAGTGGGGAGAAGAACAGGAAGCTACTTGGTATGGATGATAAGCACCAGAAACTTCAGAATAACCTGTAACTTGCCTGCTTCCCCTACTCCAGCTCCAGTCAGAGATACCATCTTGGATCCTCTGCCACCAGTGGCTTCAGAGACCTGTGCTCGCCCCATCCCTGGGGCTGAGTCCTGAGGGGAAATGGTACCCCACAGCCCCAAACAGGGCAGAAGCATATTTCCCTGGCTTTTCCTGCTTCCAACGTGTTTTAAGCCATGCTCACCAGCTCCTGAGTTTTCCCTTCAAAAACCTGGTTTCTCTCTCTGTGCCACTATGCATATACATGAGATGACCTCTCTGCAATTTCCCTGGGAGATTTGCTGGCATAAGCATAACAGATTTTGGCCCTTATCTGAGAGAGGTGCTTAGTCAAATTTCTCTGAGCTCAGACCCAAGCTCTGAGTACAGCATGCTTCAGTTTGTGCCAACCTTCTGTATCCCAGCCAGAGGCACAGGAAGCTTTATACCTTAGAAAGAAGCTCTTCTAACAGAAATTTTTGGTAACATTCACTGGCAGAGAATTGGCAGCCCTGAGATGCTGTGCAAATATATGCAGGCTGTGCATTTAACTTGGACAAAGAGGAACCAATAAGTTCCCCGGTGTCATCCACTGAGTCAAGAGTGGATCTAGGATTAGAACTCCATCTTATGACTCTTCATCACATGAGGCGTCCATCTGGGAAACCCTCCAGTTTTCAACCAAGACTATCTCTTGTTAGGAAAGAACTGTTATGGAGGTGCAAAGACATCCTAGGATGATAACAATGACACTGCCTCACTGAATCTCCCAATCTAGCTCTGGTTATAGAGAAGCCTTGTCTCCTCCACAAGGAAGTGAGGGCCCAGACTGAGGCCTGTCCTTGGTACACTTCCTGCTAGCTGTGTCCTCTGTCAATTCATCAGTATTCACAGTGCCTTGGTCACAAGGAATGCTCAGACTACTTATTAATCATAAGGGGCCACTGAAAACTCATCAGAGCCATGGCAAGTTCTAGGCACTCATTTAGAGCGAGACATGATCGTTGGTGGGCTTCCCTGGGGGCTCAGTGGTAAAGAATTCATTTGCAATGCAGGTTCAATCCCTGAGTCAGGAAGATCCCCTGGAGAAGGAAATGGTAACCCACCTCCAGTATTTGTGCCAGGATAATCCCATGAACAAAGGAGCCTGGTGGGCTTATAGTCCATGGCCTTGCAAAGAGTCAGATATGACTTAGTAACTTAACAACAACAAGTGATTGTTGGCACATTCTGTCCTTTAGAGAAAACTCTCATTTTTGTTTGAGTGAGGAAAGACTTTAAGGTGGAGCCCACTAGACAAAACAAAGGGCATTCACACTCTTTGACATTATAATACAATGCTGCTCCCCACCTCAGTTTAACTAACAGGGATCTTGATGTTAACATAGCATTTCTTTTTTTGTTTTTGCTTTTTTTCTTGAAATCATCCAAGACTTTTATTCTATATATGATTTTTGTCATAGGCATATATACTGAATAGGGAATAATACCATTCTGAATGGGATTTTATATATGTTTACCTGATAGGAAACTAGAGGGATTACTGCTATAAAATTATAGAAAATGTAGACTAGTTCACAGTCAGTAGGAATTTATATGTGGGTATAACTAGGAAGTTCCCAATGCCAATATTTTATACTTCAATAGCTGGTGGAAAGTAGAACATCTTATTATGTAAGCTTCTGTAGCTACACGTATCCATAGAAAAAAAGAATGCTAAGTTGTGTCTGACTCTTGCGATCCCATGAACTGGTAGCCTACCAGGCTCCTCTGTCAATGGGATCCTCCAGGCACAACACTGGAATGGGTTGCCATTTCCTTACTGTGACCAAAGCAATAAAGAGATAGAGATTACAAAAATTAGAAACTTTGTGAAAAGAAATTCCCTTTGATGAATTTGCTGTATGACTCAGGGAACTGAAACTGGGGCTCAGTAACAACTAGAGGGGTGGGATGGGGAGGGAGGTAGGAGGGAGGTTCAAGTGGGAGGGGACATAGGTAAACCTACGGCTGATTCATGTGGGTGTTTGGTAGAAATTAACACAATACTGTAAAGCAGTTATCCTTCAATTAAAAATTAAAAAAAAAAAAAAAAGAAATTCCCTTTGACGCTCACATGGAAAGGCTAGGTGGAAGAACTGACGGATTCCCTAGAAGAGGCTAGGAAGACGGCATTTCTAAACCACTCACAGATGTCAGTGTCTGCTTGCTGTCTCCTAAAATCACACACTTTTAAAATGGTAGAACCAATGCTGTGAGCCCAGCTGAGTGACCGGGGGTGACTTACTTAATTTCTCTGGGCTTTGGTTTTCTAATCTACAAAATGGAAGTCATAATGATAATGATACCAACTTCTCAGGACCCTTGTGAGAACTGAATGGATTGATATTTGCAAAGAAATTAGAAGAGTGTTTGTTAAATAAATCCAGAATACCAGCTTCTAACCTGTATAGCACAAATTCTGAGAATCAAGGTGGATCTCAGGCCTACCAGTATAGATTTAGATTTTTAACTCTCTTTCTGTAAGGACCAGCTGCTGCTTCATAAAACAACAGCCTGCCTCTCCATGGCTAGATGCAGAGGAAGTCTCCACTTGGCTACTGTTTTATTAAGGAAGCTGCTGGGGTTCCTTCATGTGGGAACAGCAGTAGAAATGGGGAAATCTCCGGGGGGATGCAGGAGACGTGGATTCAATCCCTGGGTCAGGAAGATCCCCTGGAGAAGGAAATGGCAACCCGTTCCTGTATTATTGCCTGGAAAATTCCATGAACAGAGGAGCCTGGTTGGCCTTGCAAAGAGTCATACACAACTGAGCACACACTCAGTGTGCTGAGGGAAAAGTCACTCCTAAGGTCAAGAGCTGGCATGAGGTAGTCCACCCCCTTCCCCTACGTGGAATTCTCCTCCTCTGCAAGCCTTTGACTTTAGGGTGTATTCTTTATACTCTTCACTCAATAAGTCTCTTACCTCCATTCTATGGGGTCAACTAGGCTTTGATTTCCCCTGAAAGAAATAAACCTCTTGAGGTTCCTCTCTGGGGCCAGGATATACCACTGTTCTGCAGGTCCTGGGGCCAGGGGGTGCTGCCATGAGGTGGCGGGTATGGCAGGAACCTGGGGAGGGGGATGGGAGGGTGTGTCTCATGGATGTACAGGGCACAGGGTGGCGCTTACTTGCAGTCGTGTTTCTCGATTTCGAAGTGAGGGTTGAAGTTGAGGACAATCTTCTGGTTGGGTTCGGGGGCGTAAACAATCCACTCGCAGTTCTGGTGGGATGGATAATCCTGGGGGTAACCTGGGGAGGTGATGTAGCCAGCATCTTTGGAATTCAAACGACCTCCACAGGGTTGGTCTGGAAGAGAAGGCAGACAAGAACTTCAAATACGTTACAGTCTGTTTTTTTCCTCTCCTTGTTTCTCTTCTCTACCAGTGGCTGATTAACACTGTTTTACAGACCTTTTATGGCAGTCCAAAAGACTAACCTACTTACTCATTCAATGGAAGAGATTATTTCAGCTCATTCTCCCCCCAACTCACCCAGCCACACACACATACAACACACACACTGTCTCCAAAATGAAAATATTCCAGAAGTCATAAATATTTCCAATTACATGGGCTGATATTAAAAAAAAAACAAAAACAAAAACTGTAAACTTAACATGATTCCCTTCCTGTTCCTGTCTCTCCTGCTTGGCTCATCTTCTTCTCCTTCAAACCTTGCATCTCTATCTTTATCTCATAAATCCTTTATGTTATTTGATGGTGTCTCCTAGCCCAGCCCAGCCCAGCCCAGCAGCCAGAAGTAAAGACTCCGGGAACCGACAATAGTGGTTTTGTGGTGCCGACCCACAAGTGAGCCTGTTAACAATTACTTGTGATACGGAGGAAGCATATTCAGTTTTGGGCCAGAATAGGCCCTGGAGGGTGATTTCAGCATTTTTTTTTTTAAGAAAGAAAAAGCAAAACCCCCGAACACTTAATTCCACATGCACCACAAATTTGATTTATTATTTCATTACACACTGAGTGGAAAAATCTGCATTAGGGAATCCACTGGCTCTGATCTCAGAGTTTTGACAAAGGTGCTTTGTGCTGAGTGGACGCCTGTGTTTTCTCTGAGCTTTCTATCCACTGTCCTTCCTGCCTGGTCACCACCAGCAGAGTGTGCTGCTGCTTTGTCCAGGGGGGACCAGCCATTGGAGAGGCAGCTGCAGGGGAGTAACTGCCAACCCCCACCTGCCAGCATGCCCGGCTGGAGGTAAACAGCTTTGTGGGGGCCAGGAGGGAAGCAGGCAATCTTCAAAGGCAGGAAAGGTGGGTGGTGACATTTGATGCATCTTATATTTGGGAGTGAAGTTCTGTCATCCCCAGGAGGGGTTCTTGGGAAATGAGAAAGGGGGGTGCTTAATCCCACAGTAGAACAGAAGACTGGAAGGCACAAGAGACCTAAAAATATTCAGAAGCCTCTCGGAGACCTTCCTAAGATGTGTGCCTCTCTTAGCATCAATCACGATTTAATATCGCCATCTGCATGGAGCAGCACGGGTCCGTCAATTATGCATTCCGGCTCAGCAGCTACCCGACAGGATGGGGGCTTTCTCCTGTGTTCCCTCTTTGAGGAAAGGGTCATGCATTTTTTAACTCTACAGGTGCACTCTCCTCTTCCCCGTGTCGGTTGGTATTACTGTCTTCCAGACCTCTGCTTTAGATTACCAGCCTGACAGGCTTTAAATGCATAAAAGATGGGCATGCTGCACAATGGTGGTTGGGACACACAAATCCACGCAAGTAGCCTTTTAGGCATCGCGCCTCAAGCTCAAACTGTGCCGCAGTCGAGCTGCCCAGAATCTAATGGATTCAGGTTCCATTTCCTACTGGGTGGAAAACAAAAGCAGGCCATTTCCTCTGGTTAGCAGAGACCACATCATCCTCTAAATAATGACCCCTCGCCCTCCCCAGGCCAGGAGGACAATGGGCCCAGCCTTCCCACCCAGATGGAGACGAGGCCAGTGGCGGAGCTGGGTGCCACTCGTCCCCCCTGCAGCAATCCTGCAGGCTTTCCAGGGGTCTACACCACTCAGCCATGCTGGGCACCCAGCGTCTTCCAACAAGGTCAAACTGTGGCCCATTGGGCTTTGCTCACTTGTGGGAAATAGGGCTGAGAGTGGCCCTCTGAGGAAGTGGAGCTGTCCGGATTTAGATCACCAGCTGCCTGGACTAAACTGGCAGGAGAGGAAATTTTCTACTGGGTGCAGCTCCCCTGCCAGCTCTTGTGCTGAAACTACAGCCCTGCTCCTGGCTCACCCCAAACCACACCTTTTAACGCAAAACTCATCACAGGGCATCTGAGCTGAGCTCCTGTTTGGTCATCCAAACTCCCTCCCTCCTTTCAGCATCCCTTCCCTGTTCCCCTCCCATTACTCCTGAAAGAGGAATTTTTCTTCCTCAACTCCCTGCCTCCCAAGTTTAAGCTTTTAGTACTAAGACAGGCACACATAATCAGCAATAAAGACAGGAAACTTCTTCATAAGAAGGTTTTGTTTCTCACCCACATCAGGAGTAATCATTTCCCACTTAAAAAAAAAAATTAAGCTATATATATCTCATAGAGGACAGTCTACATTTTCTGCTGTTAAAACTCACTTAACCTGAGGAAATAGGAGTAACTCATTTCTTTTCTCCTGTTCTTTCTTTATCTGAAGAAAAACCAAGGCACTTATTAAAATATTTAAGAACTCATTAAAACATCTGCTTTGCTTGCATGGAGTTAACCTTTTCAATATCCAAACATTTATAAACTCACAATCTTGTTTGGATGGCACGCACACTCAGAAACACACACACACACACACAGATATTGAACACACATCCGGGACACATAATTATTAGAAATTCACACTTCAGTCCTATACACACATTCACACCCTCTCATAAAATATCACACATCATTTGCACAGCCATATATCCACCAAGATAAATACTAGAATCTCCATCTCTATTTTTCTTGGAGAGATCTGAATTCTTGAAATCTATCATCAGTAAAAACTGTAAAGAAAACACACTTAATCCTTCTCCACCTCCTCTTGATAACTGATCTTTCATTTCCAGGTTTGGGGACCCTTCTGAAATACTGAAATACCCTTCTGTATTTCAGAAGGGTCTGTCTGAAATACAAACATGCCTCCAAGAGAAAGAGCATGTACTTTCTTCTGAAGAGCTGTACCACCCAGGGCTCAGGAGGTCTGTGTCACGTGCCAAAAGGAACAGCATAAATGTTCTCTATGTGTTTCAGAGGAGTCCAGCCCAGCCAAGAGGGAGTTGAACTCAAGGGCAAACGCCTTTAGGCCAATCTCCACATATAGAGGCTGAGGTTGACCCCATTGAATTTTAGCTACTGAGCCTGTCTGGCAAGTTGACAAGTGACTTCTTTCTGTATTTGGTGAATACCTTACACCTGGGGCAAATTCATGCCCAAAGAGAAGCAGGCGAACCCAAGCCTGGACAGTTCAGAGCAGGTTTTCTCCTACATCTGAGAGGGAAGTCTAAGGGATGGGCGAGGTCAGGTCAGATAAAGACCTCAGAGGTCTTTGGACCATGGATGAAAGGATTCAAGTGACACCTCTAGACATGATTAAAATCAAGGGACTGCTAAGTTCTAAAGTCACAAAGGTCTGATTTACCCCCATAACGAATACTTAGGTGTTTTTTTTTTTTTTTTTTTTAGGGGAAAGCGCGAACGCAGTCCCCCACTACCACAAATTATGCAGTCGAGTTTCCCACATTTGGGGAAATCGCAGGGGTCAGCACATCCGGAGTGCAATGGATAAGCCTCGCCCTGGGAAAACCACCTTCGTGATCATGGTATCTCCCCTGCCAGGTAAGTATTACTTAGGTGTTTTAATTTGACATATAAAAGGTCAGATTATTTCTGACCTTCGTATCTTTCTGTTTCTTCTTTTGTTGGTTTTTCTCATGTGCTTTTGTTTGAGGCTTGCCAGGTGGCACTAGTGGTAAAAAACCCACCTGTCAATGCAGGAGACATAAGAGATGAGGGGTTCGATTCCTGGGTTG
This sequence comes from Bos taurus, assembly GCF_002263795.3. Lineage (NCBI taxonomy): Eukaryota > Metazoa > Chordata > Mammalia > Artiodactyla > Bovidae > Bos > Bos taurus. Next base: position 94,039,460 of record NC_037329.1, on the reverse strand, counting down.
GGAAGATCCCCTGGAGGAGAGCATGGCAACCCACTCCAGTATTCTTATCTGGAGAATTCCATGGACAGAGGCTCCTGGCAGGCTCCTCCAGTCCACAGGGTCGCAAAGAGTCAGACATGACTGAAGAGACTTGTTTGCTGGTGAGCCAAGTACCATCTGATGCTGCCTAGGGGTACCTGTTCCTGGATCAGGTAAAGGGACTCTGGACCTGTCCACTTACAATTCTAAGGCGCTCTGGCAGTTTCAGAAGGAACTCACCCTCCTATAGGACCCAATTTAAGACAAAGCACTGGTTCCTTGGTAATACAATTTTTAGGAAGTATTTATTAAAAAGGAGGAGCAGATCTTTAAAAAAAATCTGGTCTGCCTCCTAAGGAAATTCAGCTGGAGTTGTTTTTAAAGAAACACTGTATGGCCAGAACTTGAAAATAATCGGATTATGGTGGTTTACTTCACAATGGCCAGGTGATACCAGCTACAAACCTCGGGCTGTTCTGCACAATCAGATCACTCGGTGTAACTGAACTGAAGGTAAAAGTCCTTATCAAAAACGGGGAGCTTAGGCTGGCTGGATATGGGACTGGGGCATCAGGTTGTTGTCAAAGGCGGGCCTGGGGTAAGGGGACCAGCCTACCAGGAGGGGGCGGGGCTGATGTTAGCCAAAGAGGGGATGCAAGCGCCTGGATTCTTAACTCCCGGTAACCTTCCTGTGAATCAGTTTCCTAAACTGTAATTCTGCAAGTGGCCGGAATTAAGTGTGTCGTTTTCAAAGTTCTTTTTGGAAGTGTTTGTTTTTCCCTTGATCAAAACTGGACCCAGAACTCCAAAGTGCAAAGCCACTAAAAGTGAAGCTCTTCGTGGGTGTGGGCACAGAGGGTAACAGAATCAGTGCGTTATGCTGCCTTGAAGCCCCTCCCTGCCTTTCTGATGGAGCTTCTCTATAAGGACTTCAGGGCTTCCTGGAACTGGGTTTGAAACCCATTAGATCTCAGTTCCCTTGTTACTTTCAAATGCCACAGAAAAGAGAACAAGTACAAGGATTAGAAGACACTACATATATACCTGAGGGCACTTGATGGAGGAAAACAGTCTCATTTCATCCCCAAATAATACATTCATAGCACAGTCTCATCCTATGACCATAGCATTGTTTTTATTTATTAGTAGGAAAGAAAAGAAGAAGCCATTTCTATGACTTCAAAAGAGAGAAGGCCGTCACTTTGTTAACTAGTCAGGAGCCTTGTATGCAAGAGTGATCTCGCCACTGGAAAGCTGTGTGATCTTGGGTAGTTAGTAAACCACTCTGAGCCTTTATTTTCCCATCTATAATGACGGGAGTGGTGCTACAGGTCAGTTCCAGTTCTAAATTTCATAGCCTGTAAAACTATGGAAGGGGAAAATCCTATAACCTGCAGATGAACCTCTAATTAAAAAGATTCTCTACCCTCCTAGACAACTAGGTATTTCTGCAAGGTGTTGATTTTATTTCATCTGCTTGGTAAGCCTGAAACAAAACTCTAGGATTCTTCAGTGAATGCATCTGTCTTGCATTATGGAGAGTTTAAATGTCTCTTTCAATCACATTAGCTCTACTGACGCGAGCTTCTTTTCTTAACTGAGTCTGTGGCTGTATATTTATAAATATAAGGCATACACAGTTCCGTGTGTGAGCTTCTCAACAAAGATGCATGAAAAGAAAACAGAGGAGGAGTTTTTTCCAATCTCTCACACAGGTCTTCTAAGTCCTGTGCTCAGGGTTTGAACCACATTTTGCTCACTAACCTTGAATAAGCTTCTTTTAAAGTGATCTCTGTGGGCTGAGCCTGGATTTTGTTTTATTCAAAGCGACTTCAGCCTGTCACAAGACAGTCTCATAAAAATCTGTATCTTGGCTTAAGCTGGGAAGAAATGAGCCAATCCATCAGCCCAGGAATGTGGCTGTTTGACCACTTCCTAAGGCAACTGGGAAGGGATGCAATCTATTCAATTTATGGGGCTGGGTGGCAGTGAGTGATCCACTCCTGAAGGCACAGCAAATGAAAATTCCTGTGAACTTTTGCAATGAGAAAGTTCAAAATCTGAATAAAAGAACTGTCTGGGAGGGCAGGAAGGAGGGAATGGGAGAGAGGGAAAGGAAGGCAGCACTTGAGCATGGAAAAAGGAGTGAGGAATGAGGCAAAATTCCTCTTCTAAAACACCTCTGATGAATTCACCAAGGACAGAACTGGAAATTGGTCTGGAAACAGGGCCTTTGGAACGTCTCTCCTCAATCTGGATGCTAAAAATGAACCTTCATTTAATCATTAAAATGTAAGTTTGATGCGATTACCTCCCCTGACCTCGAATCATGCCACCTGTGGTAACCTTGTTATTTGTCATCTTATATCATAAACAAATGCAATTCCAATAGGGCAGCCAATATAATATCATTAGTTGATATTTATGTCCACTCTTTCCCAGCCCTCATTGCAAATGCAATTTTGATGCCATTGATGAGAGATCTGGGATTACAATTCCTGACCATTTCAACAGACATTTGGGGAAGGAAATAGAAGAAGAATAATTTTAGGGTCTCTCCAAAAGGTAATATAATTGTTTTCATTTATTTTGATTAACAGAAGGCTTCTGTTGAAACATTCATGGCTCCCCATTGGTTAGTAAATGAAATCCAAACCCCTTGGCCTAGCAATTTGGACCTTGTATTTGGCCCAAGCTATTATTTCCAAACTTATTTGCAACTATTTGCTTCCACACTGTCTAAATGGCCATTTCTGAGTGTTCCCCAAACACTCAGTGTTTCCCAGTGTTTCTTCTCTGCTCCCTTTTGCCCTTCCCCTGCTATGTCTTTCCCAGCTCTAAACCCATCTAAACTATTAATACAGGCTCACACGCCACCTCCACCCTCCCTGATCTCCCAGGAGTAACCTCTTCCAACTTCTGAGGCTGAAGCTCTTTAGCATCTTCTAAAGTGTGAAAGAACCTTATCCATGCTGCCGGACCACCTGCTCATCTTTGGCAAACCTTACGGCATCAAACCCAGAGTCTTTGCCAAAGATCACACTCAATGAGGCTTGATGAATTAATGAGTTAATAATTGACTAGGTAACATCAGGTGGTTCAGTGGTAAAGAATCCACTTGCCAATGCAGGAGATGTGGGTTCAGTCCCTGGGTCAGGAAGATTCCTTGGAGGAGGAAACTCAATCCAGCATTCCTGCCTAGAAAATCCCATGGACAGAGGAGTCTGGCTGGCTACAGTCCATGGGGTCGTAGAGAGTCAGACACAACTGAGCACCCATGCACACTGACTCAGCAGGGTAATACCCAAAGTATCAGTAGGTATCACAAATTCTAAGAAAGCCTTATCACAAAGTATTCTGCGTGTCCAGCCTCCACCCTTCCTTCCCAACTCAGAGCTGCTATTAAATGCAAATATTTTTTATTGGTGAACCAGAAGTTTAGAGGACTTGTCTGGGATAATAATACCTAGTCATAGATCAAGGTAGAGCTAGTTGAACTCATAGGACACAGTAACCTCAGATAATGATGACGAACTTCAAAGGACATTTCACTTTAAATCTAATAATGGTAAAATTAATTTTATCTGAGGGCTTTCTTACCCCCTCATTCCATCCCCCCATCCTCCCAAGGGCAAGTTCTAGATATTTATTTTCAGTAGCACCAAGAAGCTTCAAAGTCCTACTTTATCCCTAAACTCTTGCTGGGTTTCAGTTCACTCCTTTCTACCCATCCTCCCCCATCAGCTCTCTTCCCCTGGCCCCCAATATGCCTTTTAGGCACATCTGTTTTATTTTTCCCCTTTATCAAAATAAATTATTTTTGCTGCTTGGTCCAGTCATTTGCAATTCCCTTTATCTTCTTCACTGAAAGACTGGCCAGAACCCAGATCCCTGGCTATCACAGGATCTTGAGAGGCGGTGAACAGGGTTTCACTGGCTGCGTGCATTAGACTGGCCAGCAGCCCCATCCAAGGCATGCTTTCCTTTTGTTATTCCCAGCCCCCTCCCCCCACCCCTTTTTTTTTTCCTGGATTAGATCATGACTCTTTTATGAAGACCCAGAGGGAAATGGGATTATTAAGAGTCTTGCTGGGTAAAAGCTATTTTGTCTTTACGATGACTTTTTTTGAGTTCAGCTGCTGAGGGGCCTTACTGCCAGAGTAGAAGTTATTACACATTTGGGGAGCCCCTTCCATGCGGCGGTTCCTGCTGAGCACACTTTCAGGGATGAAGGATGGAAGAGGAGGAAAGGAAAGGAGAGAGATGTAAAAAATCAGTAGAGGCGAGAACTCTGAAAGTGGAAAACCAAGGCGGAAAAAAAAAGTGTAAAGAACTGATGTAAATCTAAGATGAGAATCCAGCAGAGAACATGCACCTCTGAAGAACAGGGTGCCGAGAGATTAATCTGATGCTTATAAAACCAGACAAAGGTCTAGTGGGGTAAGAGCTGGGAATGAGTAATCATTTACTGATTTTTTAAAAAAAGACAAACTCATAAAAGTAACATAAACTTACCTCAAGGGTGTTAGTGTGCTTTCTATCTTTCTGTGGTCACTAGATGCTATTAACCCCATTGAAGCTGTTTTGAAGAGTAAATGACTTCCGAACAGGCAGCTTAATATGTACTCAACAGTACTCTATGTAATCTGAAATAGCCCAACATCCTAGAAATCAGTCAGCTATTAGGATCAAACACACTTACAGATAGAGACACTGAGGTAGAGAGAAATTAGGGATTCAGGATCACTGAGCCATCAGGTGACTGACAGGAGGTCTGGCTCTAATGCTTCAGAAGCTAGGAAGTCCAATGAAGGTCTCCCTGAACCTCTCAGTGACAAACTTATTCAATAGCATTTAGAGACAGACAAATGTTTTGCCTGTTTGAAAACTCCTTTTTCTCTCCCAGTGCCAGAAATCTGTGTGTGAACAATGAGAGATGTGTTTGAGGCTGGGGTGTGAGTGGGCTGGAGGCACTTAACACCTTCTTCACTCCCAACACACAGGCACTCTGTTCCTTGTCATCCTGGCCCTCTTTCCTGCTTCCTGGAAACCAGGGTGTGTGTTTGGGGGGAGGGTGTGGCGGGGGTGTGAGTAGATCACTCAAGTCTGAAAGTATGTGTCACAATATCAGAGGGTTTTTTTTTTTTTTGCTAGCAGTTTCCATTTCTCTCCTGTCTCCTCAACCCTAGTCTTCTCCATCCTAAATGCCACGGTTGTTATTGTTCTACTGGAGAGGAGCAGCATTTTCAGAGATGGGGGATTTATTTTTACAGCACAGCTGGTCTGCCAAAGGTCACATAATTTGGCAATGTTCCCAGTGGTTAAAAATTAATTTCTCCTTATTAATACAACCAAGGTCCCATAGGATCGGAGCTCAGCCTTATCTAAACTTGACAGCTTCCTAAACCTTTAGAAGATGCTTTCTCCTGGAGGGCCAGCCACACTACAAGGCCACTGTGTCCTGGAATCCAACTCTACTGATTCCTATTAGGTAATGAGCCCATAAAGCCCTTCAGCCATTTCTCATAGAGGCAGCTAAAGCTTTGGAAAAGGCTGTAGGTTCTCCAGGACAAATGTTCACAATATCTTCCAGGAATGAGTTAATTAAAAAAAAAAAAAAGTTAATGCCTTACTTGGAAGGAATCATACAAAAACTTTCAGGGATCAAACACAAGTATGACACACAAGGAGCGTGTCTCAAAGATTATCCAGTGGCAAGTGATGGTCAGATGATAAAATACCTCAAATATGTTAATGATACTACAAACCACTGCCCAGACATCACTTTTCAAGTCATTTCTCGTCAGTGCAAGACATTAAAAAGGTATTATATTTCTGCTCCATTTTTGACAAAAAGAAAGTCTTGTCTCTACTTTCCTAAAGTCTCTCCCAACAGGACTTTTGGGGAATATATTCTGAAAACTCTTTACCAGTGAACCTGCCTCTGACTTCTGTCAGCTCAGAAGAGTGTCTCAACACTTGGGTCACCCAAAGACAGCTCATTCTCTTGACTGCTTTAATAAGCATCGAGGGAAATGACAACCACCACACAGGATCCCCAGAACCATGCAGCCCCTAGTGTCTCTCCCAACTGACCCCCCACGGGCCTCTCCCCAGGTGTTATTCGCTTTCATGCCTCATTGCTTATGAATTGGCACTTGAACCCCCAGTCTCCTCTGCACTGTGAAGGCAGGAACTGGCCTTTCAGGTGCAGAACGTGATCTATCCAGTAGGAGATGCGAGCCATTTGGTAGACAGCAGGAGTCCTGCCTTGATAGCCCAGGGTTCTAGTCACTGCAGCCTTCCAACATTTCATTTTGCCAACTGGGTGCTCTGTGGCTTAATCTGAGGTCTCCTCAGCGTGATATAAGAGTCCAGAGTTGCGGGGCTGCCTGGGCAGTCACAAATAATTGTACTGGGCACAACCTGGACAAGAAGGGGCTTGCCCTGGAACCCTCGTGGGGAGCGTTTTCTTTCCAGTGTTTTGCACTGTGTGCTCTGCTGGCAACTAGCACTAACTTCACTACCTCCAGTGGCTGTTTATGGGGTGAAGTGGATTTGGTACTCACTGAAAGCCAGCAAGAGACCAGTCCCTAAAAGTCTAGAGCAGGCCGTCTGTGCCAAATCCAGGAGTTTATAGTTCTACTTGCAAATGTTTATGCCTACCCGCAGCCATCGGGCAATGTAGGGAGACAGAAGAAAACAAAAACGAAAACCCTCTTCAAACTCCTCTCCTCCCGAGCCTAGACCGTGCGTGGTTGCCTCTTTCAGGATTTGTCTGAACCCAGACCTGTCTCCCACAGTCAATTTACACCTCTTATCTGATCATCCTGTCCAGACAGAAGGCTGAATTGACCGCTTCTGCCAGGGACCACGGCAATGGTGTTAAAACTAGACCACAGATCAAAGCTCTCCAGGCAAGGGGCTGGTAGGGGTAGGAGGCGGGGGTGGGGGTGGGGCTTGGCGGGGTTGATGGTTACAGGGTCCGGGTTCTTTTGGCCCCAGGAGGTGAGACCCCAAGGCTGGGAAACGTCAGGGCTGGGAGTTACCATCATCTGAAGGAACCCATTGTCAGGGCCTGATGATTTCCTGAGCAAAACCCAGTTCCCCGCAGACCACGAGATTAAGTCTAGCAAAGGGGAGTTTCGTGGCCAAGCGCTGACCGTGAATGGTCAGCGCCAGGGGGCTCTCCTCGCTGTCTGAAACCGAAAGGAGGGCAGATGGTGGGAGGGAGGCGAGCGGTGAGCACCGGCCAATCAACCCGAGCGCCGATCTCCTTCCCTTTCCAGAGAAATTCAGCCGGAGCCGCAGAAGCGGTGACAAGGTGGAGCTGGATCCCCTAAGCTTGGCTGGGAAAGCTGATCACCATCCCCATAACCCCATGGTTCCCGGAGGGGCGCACGGTTCCTTCCACCAGCCCCGACCCCGGCAGCCCTGAACCTCAGCTCGACAGATGGCCCCCACCAAGCCGCCGGGACCTTAGCTCCGTGGATGCCCCCCACCCTCGCTGGGCGCCCGGGCGGGACCTGGTGCGGAAAACGGCTGTGCGCTAGCCCCAGGCGAAGGGCGGCGGCAGCCGGTTAATCACAGCTCGCCTCGCCTCCATTAACTTCTGTTGATATTAAAAAGAAATCAATCAGTGAAAATGGAGCCTTGGCCGTGACTATTTCTTTTTCTCCAGTGGAAAAGCAAAGAGCGAGGCGGCGGCGGAGGGGAGGCGGAACTAGCCGGCGACTGCAGAGGATTCTCCCAGGCCGAAGACCGCAGCGGAGACTTAACTTTCTGGCAATGGGCAGTGCTGAGGAAATGCCGCAGGCTTCTCCCTGGGGGTGTCCTTAGTGTGGAGGAGGAGGGGACAAAGCTAGAGGAGTTGGAGGCGGCCCACTTAACCGGGCTGGAGCTTCGGTTTTGCTTTCTCTGGGAATATTTTTGCCTAATAGAATGTTTATGGATCTCTCAGCTCTGTTTCTCTTGCGTAGCCCAAACAAATCGATGCGGCGTTAGAGACAGCGCGGGGTGGGGGTGGGGAGGGCCGGCTGGGGGGCCACCACGTCCCCACCACGTGGAATGCCCACACGCCGCGTGCTCTTCACCTGTTCGCGCGCACTGGCGGGCGCCCGGCGCGCAGCGCTACTGAAGTTGCGCGCATTCCCGCGGCTCAAGCTGCCTCCCTTCTGCCTCCAACCTCAGGTCCGAATCCCACCCCGGCTTTCCTCCACCAGCTCGGCCAGCGCTCCGGCCCCCAACCCCTCTGAGCCGGCTCTCTTGGGGCGGCGCGGGAACTGCAGCGCAGAGTGGAGTGCAGGAGGGGGCGCTCCCCGCAGGGCCTTCGGAGCGTCCCCCAAATCCCTGAGCGTGGGTAGGAGGGCGGCGGCGCTGTGATCCGGCAAGGCGGCCGGCGAGGCAAGTACTGGGGCAGCCTAGTGTGCGACGCCCACTCAGCTCCCAGCCGCCAACCACTGCAAGAGGCCACGCGCCGTGGCCACGAGGTTATTTGCTCAATTGCTCCCTCGCTTGCTCCTTCCGCCCTCCCCCCAACCCCACCCCAACTCGTCGGAGTGGGTTTCAACCGTCGCTGCAGGCTGGGCCCGGCCCCGGCCCCCTCTCGGCCGGCGCGCACCGGGTGAGTCAGAGGTCTAGCTCGGCCTCGCCCTTTGCTACTCGCTGCCAGCTCCCCCGGTGCCAGTCGGTTATTCCGACCAAAAGCCCTAGCAGCCCGCGGTTCGCGATCGCCTTTTCCAGGGACTGGAGAATATCCACCCCGGGCGGGTCCCAGCTCCGCGTCCCATAGGGACGTCCCACCCTGGGTCCGAGGCTGCCTGAGGTCTCAGAGAGGGTGACCGGCCCGCGCTCCCGCCTCTGGGCTTCTCTAGAAGTGACGCAGCGCGGCCCGGGGCTGGGGTGGGAGGGGGCTCTGCGGAGAGCGCGGGAGGCAGGTGGCAGAGCCTGAGTGGGTTTGAGCGGGTGTCGCGCATACACGTACACACTCCGCGCAGCGCTCGGGGACAGATGTGAGAACATCTGGGGTACGAGATGGCCCCTGAGTCTTTACCACCCCTCCCACTCCGCACAGCACACAGAACCTGAAGTTGTGTGTGTGTGTGTGTGTGCGCGCGCGTGCCGATGTGTACGCCAGTGTGCGCGCACTCGCGCACCCGGGCCTACCGGAGTCCGTGCCTGAATACATAATGTACTGTGGGCATCCTCGCCGCGCGCGCACGCGGACACACACACACAGCGAATCACACAAACATCCATAATTTATGCCGCTTTCAGGTCTGTGGGAGGTAATTTAATTTCGCCTCAAGCTGGGAACTTAGAATTAAGAGAACAGGGAACTGGAAGCCACAGGAAATTTCCCCAAGTGGGACCTGCACCCATCTCTTTGATACGATTTGCAGCTGCTCTGAAGACCATTTATGGCAGAGAAAAAAGCAGCAAACGTGTGTGTCTGGAGAGTAAGGGCGTTCACGTATCTTTCTTTCCCTCAAATAAACACCCAAGCTTCAAGTGGGGCGCGTGCCTGTGTTGGGGAGTGAGAATCAGAGTCCCCGGCTCCCGCAGGATCCGCTAACCCGCTGTCATGGGGAGGACCCGGGAGGCTGTCAGGGGTTCATGCTACCGCTGCGGTGGCAGCCTTAGACGTGCCTCCGGGTAAGGGCACTCCAGGAAGCGTTTTTCTCCTCTCTCTTTTCTCCATTTCCTCCAGGGATGCTTTCCCCACTCTCAGTCACCTGTAGCAGCTTTTAAGAGTTTTGTCAGATTCCAAAGACTCTTGTCAGAGGGGAGAGAGGCTCAGCCCTGAGAGAGTGGTGTGGGGAAGCAAGAACGTGCCCCACTAGATTTTCTGGAACCAGAGAGCCCTTCTCAGAAAGAGCAGTGCCCCTGGCCAGCCTCCACTCCCCCCACCCCCCAAATGCTTGCTCCAGACCATTCTGGGCCTTGCAGTGCTTATCTCTGCAGTCTGTCCACACACCCTTTTTGGCAGTGGTTGAGAACAAATTCTACCCAAAAGTTTCTAACCACTTCACAAGAGTGAGAGACCTTTGAGGGCCACGCAGTTTGTTCTATCTAGTACTAGTTTTAAAAAGAACATACGATTTACTTCCCCCAGAAAATATACGGAGGCAGGAAAGAGAACTGGATGACCAACCGCCTCCTTTGGCAGCAGCGCCCAGCCCGGAACCGAGCCATGAGACAACTTGCTCCATCAGCCTGAGCCCAATGATTCGGAGGCTCATCCACACATTCTGCAAAGAAGCCACAGCATTGGAAAACCCAAACTAGATTCTTGTATTTCCCAAGCCCTTCAGTTAACATTGCTCAATGTAGCTAAGTGGAGGGAATGCAAATGATTTATATTTCGCTGGCTAGGTTGAAGAAACTCATGGGAGATGTGTTCTGCTTCAAGACAGGGGAAAAAAATTCCCCAAAACTGTAATGCAAAGGCTTTGTAGTATTTTTAAACCTTTGATTCAGTCCATATGTGACATCTGAACACCGCCAAATTCTGTCTATGTTTCAAAACACACACACAGTCACATACTCCTAGCAGGAAAGAAAAGTTGGGTTTTCGCAGCAGTGGTGGTATAGGGAGGGCCGACTGGGATCTCTCTCTAAATTATTCAGTATTGAGCGATCCTCCTTCTCTTGCCATTGCGTGTGGCCCCCTGCGTTAGCAGTTGTTTTTAAAGGTAAAGGCATGCTGAAATGAAAAAAAAAAAAAAAACTTTCGGGGGGCTTACCTGCTTGGCCTCTCACTTCATGTCCTGAAAAGTAGAGAGCTAGGAAAATCCAGGTGAGAGGAAACATATCCATTTTGGAGAAGGTTTTCTCCAGAGCTGTTTTTATAGATTTGTTGTTTAATGGTAAGTCTTTGTGTTTTTCGCTCCCTTGTGTTCTTCCTTAGTGTCCTCTGCAAAGGTTCCTACCGGTCAGTGTTTCCCTTCTGAGTCCTGGCGGCCTGTCGTCACCTTTCTTCTTGCTGGGTCCCCACCTCACCAGGAGGAGGGTAGCTCTTGAAATCAGCAAAGAGGGAGCAAGCCGGGAAGAGAGGATGGATTTCCTCTCTTAAAAACAAAACGCATCTATGTCCTCTCCAGTTCCTCAAAGTATCATTTCCTTTATCCTACAACATCCCGAGTATTTCCCGTTAGCCAAGCGTAAAAACAAAAAATAATAATAAAAGAATAAAAATACAAGCCAAGACTTGCCTTGGGCATCACACGGCCCCCAGGCAGCTGTGTGATCTCAGAGGCGTACACTGACATACATCCCTCGGCACTGGGGACCCGCACGCGGGCGGAGGCACAGACCGCCGGACGGCCCGAGCGCAAGGCGGCCGCCCAAGCTCTTGCCCTCGCCGGGTTCCCCTAGCGGGAGCCTCCCCTAACGGCTACACCCGCTTGGCCAGCCTCGCGAGGGGAGTCTGAGGAAGGAAGCTGCTGCTGCTGCGGCTGCGGCTGCTGTGGCTGCTGGTGGTGCGGCGGCGGCGGCGGCGGCTGGGATCGCTTGGGAGTGAGCGAGCCCCTCTCCGAGTTCGCCCGCGCCCGCCCTCACCTCCACCTCACCCAGCGCCCGGCAGAGTGTCTGCGCGTCTGAGGATGTGCTGGGGGCGGGCTGCGGGCTGGTGCCTAGCTCGCGTTCTTTGCTTCCCCTCCGGCTCCCCCCGCTGCCTTTTCAGGCCGAGCAGCATGTGGATGTCAGAGCCGCGGCAGAGCTATCCGATTACGCGCCGGCTCAGGGCCCGCCCCTTCTGTGTTCCTGATTAAAGAGGCAGCCGCGGAGACGCGCGGCGCAGAGGCGAGTGCCGCGGCACCCAGCTTGGGAGGGGCGGCGGCGGTTTTCCCCCGGCAGCGGCCGGATCAAAGTTAAGGCAGCTCCCCCCTCAAGCCACCCATCTCCCACCCAGCACCTCCCGCCCACCCTGGCACCTCCGGGGCAGGGTTTCGCCAGGCCGCCCGTGCGTAATGCCCTGCAGAAGGAGCGCCCCCAGGCACCTCCCGGGCGCGCTGCCCTTGGCCGCTTGGCCCCCGTCCGAGGGAGACTCCGCGGGAAACGGAGGAAATTCTTGTCCCCCCTCCCCCGATTCCCCGACTCCGGTGCCACACACGTAGAGCCCAGCACAATGCCACGCGCAATGGCGTTACAAGAGGAGTTGGGTGGCGTTCGGTGTTTGGAGCAGGGAACCCGGCAGCAGCTCAGCCATGCGTTCGCACCGGCAGCAGTGCGTGGCGGCGACACACACGTTCAGCCCTGGCTGAATAAAACCCCAAACACTCCTTGCGTTTACTACTCAGATCCTTTGTTTTGTCCCAAACACACTCCTCTCCTCTCTGCGTGAGGATTTAGTTTTTCCTGCGTCCCTAACTTGTAACTATCAGAAGAGGATAGACGTTCTTCAAAACAATTTTTCAGGAAAATTAAATTGGATTCCGCCAACCCTCCAAAAATGTCCAGGTAGGAAGACTTCTCAAAATACTACAGAAACCTTCTCTTCACATTTCCCCGTGGTAATGTGGTCACACCGCCGAGAGAAAGAAAACAGCATTATGCCAACTATTTTTTAAATGGAGGCGTGAAAACTGTTTAGAGGGAGCCTCGAGCTAGCAGTTGGGAAAACACTTGTATTTTTGTTTCGAAGGATGTCTTTGTGGGTTCCAAACTGTCTTGCTTCACTAGGCACCTATTACTACAGTATCATAAAGACTCTAACAGAAACAGTCTAAACACTCTGCGTATACCTTTTCTGCCACTCTGCAGATTAAGAAAAATAAAGTTTTGGTGACAAGAAACACACACACATCTGACTATTCCATTTATTTCTTTGCCTGTGCTGGTGGATTCTTCTGGGTGGTTTTCCTCCTTATCTGGACTTGCCATTAGCTTTGTTTATCACTTTTAGTGTCTGAAAAATCTGTAACTCCCACTTAACTGTTATTTACACTGAGATAACCAAAACAAAATTGAATCAGAAGTCATTTGCAAATAGTTGCGCCAAGCCGTGCAAGGACTTTACCGTGCTGTGTAAATCCACAGGCTGCATATCACACTGTTAATCTTAGACGCCTGGCTTGAAGGGGCATTTAACCAAGGCCTGGTGAGTTCTTCCAAAGTGCATATCCCCAGACTGGCCCAAAGACTACCTCTCATTCCTTTCATTTTTTTTTTTTCTTTCTCTCCCCTTCCTTCTTTCCCTCCTTTCTTCCTGGCCTTGAGAGCACATCCATATTATTGAAAACTCCAAATTTACTATTTTTTCCTGTTTAAATGTCAATTGTAAAGAAAGACCACTGCTCCCCCAGTGTTTAATGGAGTAAAGAGGCAGTCTGGAGTTTGAACCTCAATTTGAGATCTCAGTTTCTGTCATTGCCAAGTTACTAACTTAGGGACATTATCTACAGTGACAGAGGCCCAATAAAGAGAGTCATTTAGAATCATGTCCCCCTACCAACCAACCTAGCAAGTGCTCAACAGGGAAGAATTCTGTTTCTGAGAACATTATAGCCAGAGTTCAGGTGAAGGGGAGACAGAAAGTAAAAGTACACTGAAGCCCATTGGGAAACTGTAAGAATGAAATTCTGGACTTCTGCTCTTAGAGTCTCAGGGCTGAAGGTCCCCATGAGGCTGTTTTGAGGGTCTGGTATGGCAGGGAGAAGGGTCAGTTTCAGTGTTCTGTTCCTGGACTTGATTTCCAGTCATGGATTTTAATTTTACAGAGGTATCATTAAGAAGGAGCTAACTCACTTTCTGGGAGTCCTCAGAAAGAGTGTTCCAAGACTTCTAATCAGTCCACTTGAGTCCAGTCTTGACTTCCTTCAGCTGGGTAGAGGGTGAGTCTTTGGTTCAGAGCCCTGGGGACTCCCAGCGCAGCCAGGCCATTTTTAATCCTCTAGGGGGCAGCACTCAATAAATAATTGTAACAGTACCTGCAGTAGCTCTTCTGGTGGAGCTTTTATGAGACTTCCAGGAGCCCACAGCCCTTTATCAGACCACGGGAGATTCAGGATAAGACCAGATCTCACCAGTCCACTGTGAACAAGAGCCCATGGACTCAGGGAGGACTCAGAATTGCTTTGATTCAGGACTTCCTAGGACTCTTGGGAACAAAAAAACAAATCTTACCAGTGCCTTCTGAAATCCAATCTTTAGGGAAATTCTCCAGACCAGGACTGGCTCAGACCTGCCAGCCCCAGTTTTTGTCTGGACTGGAATCTCAGGGGTTTGGCTGCAATTGGTTGGGTTTCAACCAGAAGTGCAGGGGTGAGCCAGCCACCATACTTTTCATTATTTTGTGAGTCCACATCTTTAACTCTTTTGAGTCCCATAGAGCATCAGTCTCCAACTTTTTTGGCACCAGGGACTGGTTTCATGGAAGACAGTTTTTCCATGGACTGAGAGGGGTTGGTTCCAGGATGATTCAAGTGCATTACCTTTATTGTACACTATTGCTATTATTATGACATCAGCTCCACCTCAGATCATCAGGCATTAGATCCCTGAGGTTGGGGACCCCTGTCATAGAGAAACTTGCCTACTAAAGACTAGTGGCATTTACAGAAACAATGCAGTAGTTAACAGAAACAGTAAACTGATGAGAAAACAGCTAACTAGTGAAGTCGAGATTCTTGGTAGAATGACTGACTCACCTAGGACCTTTTACATCATTATCCTTAATTGTGGAATAATAATAGATAATCCCATCCCACATTCCATTCCTTTGACAGGAAGGGATGTGGGGAACAAAAAACAGGTTTGTAAAAGGTTGGAAGAGAAAGCTGTAGCAGCCACACCCCTAAGGAGAGATGGGTGTTTCCTGTTCTATAGTCCCAACCCAAGGTTACATCCAAATCACCTAGGGCGAGTGTTAAAAAATTCAGATCCCTGGGCACCATCTTCCTGCAGATCAGATTTCTTGCATCTGGGAATCTGCTTTTTTAACACACGTTTTAGGTGATTCTACGTAAATGTTCATTAGACCAGAATTGAGGAGCTCTGTTCTGAGACACTGTTTGCACATATCTTAGTTATATGCACTTCCATCGAAGGATCTGGGCAGGTATTTATTTCTTCACATTTCCTCTCCAGGCAGTTTTCAGATAGGAAGCAGGTGATTCAAGTTTCTGGGGAAAGTCCCCAAGAACATATTCCTTAAAAATGCCAGAGTGGTGGTATTTCCAGCTTTGCCTTATGACATTTATTTAGTAGCAGTAGCAAAGAGCCTTTTGAAAACACCAAACCTCACCTCATGGGTGCAAGGGATTTCCAAAAACATGTTTAAAGTGCCAGCTGGTGGGGTTTATGGAGCTGGATCCAGCCCTTTCACCACCCACCCACTGAACCATTGGTTGTCACTAGAGGTTTGTTTCAGGTGTAGTTTTCCATCTGTGTTCATTGTATTGTGCTTATTAAATGCTCGTGGAAGCATGACTCTGCAGGAGGTGTGCAAGCAAGTAAGACATTGGGGTCCTGTCTCCTGGGAACACAGGATCTAAGAGTTCCAGAAGTTTCAAGCTTCCACAGTAGATGCCACCTGTCACACAGTGCTTCCCCTTGTCTGAGCCCTGACATCGACAGGCTCTCACCCCAGAAGGCAGAGATGGGAGACATAATTGAGTCTTAATCTGTAGTTCACCACACTGCCCTGGTTAATGTTTAGCTGCATCTGTCTCAGAGGCAAAGCTTCAGTTAAAATGTAATAGGTCTTCATTTTTTATTCTCTCTTTTGTTTGAAGCTGAAGTCTGGGTTTCTGGTCAATAAGTTTTTTTTTTTTTTTTTTTTTACTATTCACTCTTTAAGCAATCAACATTCTTCTTTATTCAATACATTTAAACACTACCATGGAGTTACTATTTGATATTATTTTGGTGTGTTTCCAGAATCCTCACAGATTTCCATAAAGCATTGAGATCTCCTTTACTTTACTGTATGTGTCTCTCATCTCTTTCTCAGACGCAGACACTAGATCAGGTAGAAGGGAGACTTATGAATGAAAAAAAGAAGAAAAAAAAAATCAAGTGAAATGTGCAAAATTCATCCAAACATCTCCAGAATCTTTGGCAAAGAAAACTAAAGAAGTCATATTGCTTTCGCTGCTCTTTGTGGTTTAAGCATGGGTCTACTCTCCCTCTGATACACTCCTTTTTATACATTTGAGGCATCACTCTCAAAAAGGACTCCATCGATCCTTCACTTTAAAGCAGCATTCTCCAGGCACTTCCTTGGCAGTCCAGTGACTAAGACTCTGTGCTCCCAGTGCAGGGGGCATGGGTTCAATCCCTCATCTGGGAACTAGATTCCACATGCCTCAACTAAAGGTCCCACCTGCCTCAACAGTGAAGATCCAGGATGCAGCATGCTGCAACTAAGACCTGGCACAGCCACATATTTTTATAAAAGCTGTGTTCTCCAATACAACCTTCTGCAATGAAAGAGGTAACAATGTTTTACACGTAGCTGTTAGGCACTTCATGGCATAGATGGGGAAACAATACAAACAGTGACAGACTTTATTTTCTTGGGCTCCAAAATCACTGCAGATGGTGACTGCACCCTTGAAATTAAAAGACGCTTGCTCCTTGGAAGAAAAGCTATGACCAACCCAGACAGCTTATTAAAATGCAGAGATATTGCCGACAAAGGTCCGTCTAGTCAAAGCTATGTTTTTTTCCATAGTCATGTATGGATGTGAGAGCTGGACCATAAAGAAGTCTGAGCACCAAGAATTGATGCTTTTGAACTGTGGTGTTGGAGAAGACTCTTGAGAGTCCCTTGCCTGCAAGGAGATCAAAACAGTTAATCCTAAGGAAAATCAGTCCTGAATATTCATTGGAAGGACTGATGCTGAAGCTGAAGCTCCAATACTTTGGCCACCTGATGTGAAAAACTGACTCATTGGAAAAGACCCTGATACTAGGAAAGTTTGAAGGCAGGAGGAGAAGGGGATGACAGAGGTGAAATGGTTGGATGGCATCACCTACTCAACAGATGTGTTTGAGCAAGCTACATGAGATGGTGAAGGACAGGGAAGCCTGGCATGCTGCAGTTCACAGGGTCACAAAGAGTCAGACATGACTGAATGACTGAATAACATTAGGCATTTAAAATATTCCTAGTGTGACTGATAATAGAATTTTAAGTTGTATTTAATTTTATTAAAAGATTCTAATTTCCTATTCCCTCAAGAAAAAAAAAAAAAAAAGAGATTCCGCATAATGTTAAGGCTATTAAACAAATGCAACCACTCAGGTTTAGATAATCAAAAGACCAGAGCTGAACATTTCCCACAGAAGCCCTCGAAATTCACCCCCTTGTTAGTCTCCAAGGCTGTCTCGACTTGTTCATCCAAAAGGGAATCCCAGTATCAGCAGAGGAAACATTTGAAAATGTTTGGTTTCTACCTGTTGAGGAAGAAAAGGGCTGGCTTATATTACTGTCTATCACCCTGTGCCCCTTCTCTGCTCTCTTGGACAGTTTTTCCAGAGCAGTGACCAGGAACCAGGCCTTTCCCAGTGCTCTGGGCTCTTGGCCTCAACTCAAGCCCTCAGTGGAAAGAAGCAGGTCAGGGCAGCAGAAACCTGAGGTTAGGGCAGATGGACTTTCGTTCTCCACTGCCCTTTGGTGTCCTTGAAAAGTCTGATAACCAATTTGGAACCAATTTCCTCACATGTAGGAGGAAAAGTCATTCAAATCAATATTCTTCCATGACATCCACCCTTTTTCAGTTTTTTTAATTTGGCTTGGGTTCTTCCAGGACTCCATCCACATTTGTGAATTTAAAGCTGGTTTTAGTCTTAATTTCATAGCCATGATCAGTTATTAAAATTGAAAATCCTTTATACCCCAAGAAAATATAAATGCATGGATGAGGCTTAACTGGTTATTCCATTTTCATAGTATTGAGTTGGGCCAAAAAGTTCATTTGGGTTTTCCTACAAGATGTTATATAAAATGTTTACCCAACATTTCATTGGGTTCGTGCATGCTAAGTTGCTTCGGTTGTGTCCAACTCTTTGCAACTCTATGGACCGTAGCCTGCCAGGCTCCTCTGTCCACAGGATTCTCCAGGCCAGAATACTGAAGTGGGTTGCCATGCCCTTCTCCAGGGGATCTTCCCGACCTACCCAGGAATTGAACCGCTGTCTCTTATGTCTCCTGTGCTGGCGGGGAGTTCTTTCCCACTAAGCCACCTGGGAAGCCCATTTCATTTGGTACCTTTTCCCAAGGCGTAAGTAATAGTAAGTATGTTAGGCATCTTGGTAGGGCTTTCAGAAGATATATTTTTGGATTTTTGGACAAAGACCTTTCCTAGTTCCTAAAAAAAATATACAGATTCCACTTGACAATTAGGCCAAGAACTTATTTGTAACTTCATGGCATTTATAGGTGATGGGATGGGAAATTTGGGGATTATGATATGAAATTTCTACCATTCAGGAAAATCTTATTTTAAGCTGAAGATTCCCATTCTCTTGCTAAACTCATAGACTAAAATTCTTGGAAATATGTATCTTCCATCCATGAGATGTATTCCTTTTCCTTCTTTCACATGCGTATATATCCTCTCAAACCCCCACTGATTTGTAAGGGGTTTTGTTGTTGTTATTTATTGCTGTTTTCAGATTTGTAACTTGTA
Organism: Bos taurus; assembly: GCF_002263795.3. NCBI lineage: Eukaryota > Metazoa > Chordata > Mammalia > Artiodactyla > Bovidae > Bos > Bos taurus. Next base: position 94,020,807 of record NC_037329.1, on the reverse strand, counting down.
ACTTTTTTGTTGTTGTTTACTTGCTAAGTCGTGTCCAGCTCTTTTAGTGACTGCCAGGCTCCTCTGTCCATGGAATTTTCCGGGCAAGAATACTGGAGTGGGTAGCCGTTTCCTTCTCCTGCGGATCTTCCTGACACAGGGATGGAACCCAAAGCTTGGTGGATTCTTTATTGCTGAGTCACCCGGGAAGCCCAACCTGTGACTTACAGTGCCTTAATTAGACATCTACACTATCAAATGATCGCTACATTATGATGGCAATAGTTGCTAATTTGACCGTGAAAGCCCTGATGGAAAGGCAAGAGTCAGGGAGCTGACCTTTGGCTATTGAGGATACTCCGGAGTGGGTTAATTCACACCCACCAGAGTCATTTGTTCCCACTCTCTCCCTTCATATTTACCCCTACACTGTTTACTGAGCTGCCAATCAACTGAGTTTCTGAATGGGGAGGACCTTGGATTGATGCTTGCTTTCTGCAGGCACCAAGATAAGTTGTAAAGGCTGTTTCCTTTTCCATCTCCAGACTTGAATTCTATTTATTTTCTAAATTTAAAAAAGAGAGTAAGTAATAATTGGACATCATTTTAAAAATTCCAAGCAAAAGTGTTCAATGAAAACTTGTTTCATTGAATGTCTCCCAGTTTTGCAGTTCACCTTTCCAATTCATCTCTCCATTGATACGGGTTTTGGGTATCCTTCAGAGATACTGAGACTATGTTCGAAGTTTAAAACAAAAACATATTTTATATTTTTCTTCAGCTTCCTTTTTCCAGCCCTTTTCCCTTCCCTGTCTCTCTCTCCTAGCCTAAGCAGTAATGATCTTGAAAACCATTAGGGGGCAGCTGTGACCAGAAAAGGAAACAATAGGAGAAAATGCAGAGCTAAAATCCAAGAGGAAGATATGTGGAAGGAAAGGAATTTAGGAGAGAGCTCAGCAGAAGAGAAAAATGAAAAAGAAAGCTGAAATTAACAAATTCAAAACATCACAAAATAAAAGGAAGTTGTAATATTAAAAAGCTAAAGGGAGTTTATGTGTTGACAGAGGGGAAATTTATAAAGGCTAGGGATTATTTGAAAAAAAAAAAAAAAAAAAGTTCTTTTAAGCCAACCTGTAGAACCTGATTAGCTCAACTTGAGCAGAAAGTGGAAGGTTATCTTTATCTGAACCGGAAGGCATTTTTCATGCAGGACTTTCCATTCTTAGGACCTGTTCCAAACTTAAGGGTACAGAGCTCCATCCCTTGTCAATTTGGACTTATGATGTGGGGGATGGGGATGGGGGTGGGAGGGCCATCCCGCATCCATTCCATCCTGAGCATACTTTCAGCTCTCAGTGAGGCAGCGGAATTAGCCTGAAAATAAAGGTGCCATTCTGTTTCTCAAAGCAGCAGAGCTCAGAAATGAGGGACCACGTTTCTTTTGAAGCCAATGCCATAATCAAAGTGCTTTCAGGTGTAGTTAAGGCAAACCTCCCCTGGTTTCAGCAGGTTAACTTCATTAAAGCTCCTAGCTACTGCTTTAATGTTTTCTAGGCTCTTCCCTCTGGGTACATTAGGCAGAAACCAGCCCTCTTGGGAGTTCTGTACCCGATGTTTTTCATTGTGACTGGAATGCAGGGGCAACGTTTATGCTAGGATAATATGAAACGGAAAGTTGATTCTAGAGCACAATAAATTTGATCACTTTTCATTTAATCTCCAAACTTCCCCTCCCCAACATTAAGATAGGCAATAAAAACTTGTCAAAACCCTGGTCTAGGGTCACTGGATAAAGCATGGAGTGCCCGGCATCCTGTATTTGTTATTTGCTGAGTCTGATTCAGAAGACAAAGTATTCCCAGGCCGTCCCAAACTCTACACCCAATGTCACTCATTAAAATCCAGTGGAAACTTTCCTTTTAGGATGAAAGGCACTTGTTCTCAATCACTCACCTCTGATGTTAGACTCTTGGATTTACTGAAGACCCAGCACGGACAGGAGACACTTGGGGATTGCTGGGGTAATTCTGAGAAAGCCTGGCATGCACTTGCCATGGGGAGCTTCTTAACCCTGTGCCAGATGAAGCTGGGCTTTGTCAAGTGGGCAATGGAGTTTGATGTGTTGGAGTGAGTTGCAAAATGATTATTTCAAAAGTGGTTGTTTTGCAGTGGTTGTTGGGCTTTCATCTGTAGCCTAAAGTCAGAAGCTCTCTTCAACCCTCTCTCTTTCTCTCTCTCTCATTCTGTTTTTCTTTGACATGGAGTCCTGGAGTTTAGTTTCTAACAAGTTTGAAAAGTCATACTGGAAACTTTGCCAAATAAAAACCTCTCTGACCAGAAGCAATTTGCTTCCCTTTACACAAGCACCCCCCAAAGTTAAATGACAAAGCAAGTTTGTCTCTTTGTTAGAATTTGGCTAGAATCTAGGATGTAAAAACACTTTGCATTTGATTTCCCATTTGATTTGATCATAATTTAGAAGAAGGAAATGTAATTTTTGACCTTTCAACACATTTGGAAGCATGTTTTCCTGTTGCTATACCCGACTGACAGTATTTTCACAGACCTCATCTTCTCCAACACTGAGCTCCCTTAGCCCTTGGAAAATGGAAAAGTTGCACTTTGGGGGTGAGGAGTATTCGAGGGCAAGTCAGTCTAATAAACTTAATAATTGGATTAGCAATGTAGGTTGACAGACATGTCAGAGGAAACCAAGGGCTCTGAAGTGGGTCAGGAGACCTAGTTTCTGGTTCTTGCTTTCTTGTTGATGCCATGTGGATGCTTTATGTCAAATCATTTCATTTCTCTGTGATTCTGTTTCCTCACTTATTAGAACATGTTATTATTCCAAAATAGTGACTTTACCAACTATCCAGGTGAATCTAAAGCAGGGTCCAGTTTAGAGCCTTCATGGAATCAAAATATATTTATTGAACAGGTACTGTATGCTGAGCCCTGCATGGTTGGAATAATGGTGACTACATCAGTGAAGGCGACTGTTCTCAGGGGCTTTACTTCCTAGTAGAGGAAACAGATAACACCCAAGTCAACAAGGAGCAAGGTCATTTCAGGTGATGATAGGGAGTTCTAAGAGAAAAACAAAATAAGATAATGTGATAGAGACTAGTAAACATCGGACAGGGAATCTAAGTTAGTCTTTCCATTAACCAAGACTATCATCGGCTAATAACCTAACTCAGGCTTAATTGCTCATCTTTAAGATAAGGAGTTTTGCTACACTGGTGCTTTTCAAAGTCCAGGTTGAGATCCATTAGTGGGTTATGAAATCAACTTAGAAATTTGCGATCAACATTTTAAAAATGCAATAGATCAGAATAAAATAAGATTGTATATTGTTTCATGAAACAGTTGTTTCCACTTATGTATTTCTTACACACATAAACACACACATGTGTTCTGGGTCACATGTAAAAATATATTACTTTCTGTGGGTTTCAGTGGATTAGGTGATCTCTAACATATTTTCAAGTTCTCAAATTCTGTGTTTCTGTTCAATTTTTATAGCAAGGCTCTAATGGAACAGAGTTCTTGCTTGATTTTACTTGTTGAATAAATAGTAGTATTGTTCATCAGAGAATCCTAGTGTTTAACCCAGTTTCAGGCATATAAATGGTGCTAGATAAATGCTTTTTGAATTAATGGAAATGTGATATTTATGCACTGGGTCTTAAAGTAAATACAGCAGCATGAATTACCAAATAACTTACCCAAGTATCAACACAATGTATTACATTTTTCCAAAATGCCAACCTTGTGAACCACATTCAAAATTACTTTGCTCTTATGGTGCTGCTGCTAAGTCATTTCAGTTGTGTCCGACTCTTTTTGACCCCATAAATGGCAGCCCACCAGGCTCCCCCATCCCTGGGATTCTCCATGCAAGAACACTGGAGTGGGTTGTCATTTCCTTCTCCAGTGCATGAAAGTGAAAAGTGAAAGTGAAGTCGCTCAGTCATGTCCGATGCTTAGCTACCCCATGGACTGCAGCCTACCAGGCTCCTCCGTCCATGGGATTTTCCAGGCAAGAGTACTGGAGTGGGGTGCCATTGCCTTCTCTGCTTATGGTGCTAGGAATTGCCTTTTTTTTTGGAATTCTCAGAAACTCTGTTACAATTTTTTTTTAAAGAGCTTAACAAGTTCTTCTCTCAAGTAGGGCAAACTGCCTTCTTCTTACTTATAACTGTAATTCAATAAACCTTTAGAATGTTTAAAGAAATAAAAGAATTAGTGAGGAAGTTTTTCTATTTTTTTTTTTTTTTTTTGTCCCTGGGGATTCAGATAATTCTACCTTCCTAAAACTAGTCTTGCGAGTCTTCATTTAAGTCACCTTTTTCAAAGCAGCTGTAAACTTACTTTAACACACATTTCCCCCCACCTTAGTTGTGGCTTAAGTAGTACACTTTTCTGTCTCAGAATAATTTTTAAGATTATGCATTTGATTAGAAATTGATGACCCACTTCTTCCATCCTTCCTTGCCTAGAACCCTAGTTGACATCCTTTGGGATGGGAGAACCAGACCGAGGCGATCCCATCGAGGAATTAACGATACATCATCCTTAAGAAAGGAAAGCACCAACAGACCTGCTTAGGGCCCATTGAACATGCCCATGAGTTAATTTTCAAGTCCATTTACCTAATTGCCTGAAAATCTGTGGCTAGGCAAATTGACTCAGAGTTTAGGATTTCTACACTCAATATTCTGTATCCATCCTCTCCTGCCTTCCTGAAGCAGAACAGATACACATGCACCAAGAAGAAACACCGGCATCCAGGCATCCCAGTCACACTGCAGCTGCTTACCCAGTGCAGGTCAACATAATGTCCATGGAGCTGTGTTTCCATCATGGGGCAACTTGACTCATGCAAAAATGTGCTCTTGAGCTAGCTCGTAGGAAATCACATTTTTATGAATCAAAGTATGTTATGAACAATCTAAAAGAAGACACTAAATTGAAGTGCATATTTTTTAAGTGAATAAGGGTCCCAGTGTTGACCAACCCAGTAAGTATAGATTGACCTGGAACTATTTGTTTGGAATAGGTTCTGAAACTACTACTGTTTAGATCAAAACGTGTAAAAATCATGAAAAGCTTTTGCATCATGTTATGGTAATCTTTATTTGTATTGTTATTGTTAATTGCTATTACTCTCATTATTAATGAGACAAATTTATTAATGACAAATAAATTAAAGACAAATTTAAAAAAAGTGGAAACAGTGACAGATTTTATTTTCTTGGGCTCCAAAATCACTGTAGATGGTTACTGCAGCCACAAAATTAAAAGACACTTGCTCTTTGGAAGAAAACTATGACAAACCTCAACAATATATTAAAAAGCAGAGACCTCACTTTGCCAACAAAGGTCCATATAGTCAAAGCTATGGTTTTTCCAATAGTCATGTATGGATGTGAGAGTTGGACCATAAAGAAGGCTTAGTACAGAAGAACTGATGCTTTCAAACTGGTGCTGGAGAAGACTCTTGAGAGTCCCTTGGATAACAAGGAGTTTAGACCAGTCAATCCTAAAAGAAATCAACCCTGAATATTCACTGGAGGGACTGCTGCTGAATCTTCAACATTTTGGCCACCTAATGGGAAGAGCTGACTCATTAGAAAAGACCCTGATGCTGGGAAAGATTGAATGCAGGAGGAGAAGGGGACAAGATGGTTGGATGGCATCACCGACTCAACGGACATAAGTTTGAGCAAACTCCAGGAAATAGTGAGGACAGGGAAGCCTGGCATGCTGCAGTCCATGGGGTCACAAAGAGTTGGATACGATAGTGACTGAACAATTAATGACTGAGCAATTAATGACAAATTTTCCCAGGTTGGGAAAATTCAATATATTCACATTTCTTGTTTTTGCCAAATATAAGTCATATCAAATGCAAACCCATCCCAAACATTTCTCTACGTAATTCCAGTTTTTACAGAGTTTCTCATTGTAGAATCTTTCATAGAATCATTTTAGCAATGACAGTAGCTGAAGTTAACTGTGCTCATCACTTTGAGATGTAACACCCAACCGACATGGAGAAATGGCAGCTTTCAGTTAAACAAATGCAAAGCTGTATTTAGACGCTTTTGCAACATTATGATGGGAAGAAATCAAAGCCTTTTCTGCTGCTATTTTTAAAACACTCACCCGGGCGATTTCATGAGAAATAGCGTTACCGTCGCTTCTGTATTTTGATCCTTTTTGTTCAAGGGGAATATATTCAGAGAAATCCCAGATTCAAGGAAAACAATTTAAAAAAGTTAATGTGAGAAAATGCTTCTGTGATATTTGTTAGAGTTGATAAGGAAAAAAAAATTCTCAAACTCTCTTAAAATGTGGTAGCAGGAGGGTTGTTTTAAGAGGAAGACAACAGTAACAGTCTGTGGAAGGACTGTCAAGTCTGGGATCCTTCCTAAACGTTTCAGACAAGACCCTTTACCTTTTTGCTAATTGCAAAATAAACAGATCTCCCTGCACCAGAGCTGTGTAGACAGTCTTTCTGCCTACGAGTATAGCACACCAGTCTATTTATCACACAAAGACTTGTTGGCTGAGCAGGAAATTAAACTCTAAACTTCTGACACCAAGCTCTGTACTTTCACCACAGGGCAACACTCAAGAGTCCAAGCGCCCGCCCTTCCCATCTCTCTCCACATGGTCTGTTTACTCACATGCCTATAGAAGAGTTTGGGAATAGATTCCAAAAGAAATCTTGCAACATACCAAGAATCAACATCAGCTGGCCAAACTGGGGTCCGTCACCAGGATGTTGATTTAAAAAAAAAAAAAAAAAACAATTACCACCACTGTAGTAAAAATATGTCACCATGCCATAGCATTTACTAAGCACCAATGCATCTAATTGGTGTACATCAAGGCTGTATATTGTCACCTTGCTTATTTAACTTACATGCAGAGTTGCTGCTGCTGCTAAGTCACTTCAGTCGTGTCTGACTCTGTGCGACCCCATAGACAGCAGCCCACCAGGCTCCCCACCATCCCTGGGATTCTCCAGGCAAGAACACTGGAGTGGGTTGCCATTTCCTTCTCCAATGCGTGAAAGTGAATTCACTCAGTCATGTCCGACTCTTAGCGATCCCATGGACTTCAGCCTACCAGGCTCCTCCGTCCATGGGATTTTTCCAGGCAAGAGTACTGGAATGGGGTGCCATTGCCTTCTTCTTACATGCAGAGTACATCATGTGAAATGCCGGGCTGGATGAAGTGAAGAGGAACTAAAGAGCCTCTTGATGAAAGTAAAAGAGGAGAGTGAAAAAGCTGGATTAAAACTCAACATTCAGAAAACGAAGATTATGGCATCCGGTCCCATTACTTCATGGCAAATAGATGGGGAAACAATGGAAAAAGTGAGAGACTTTATTTTTTTGGGCTCCAAAATCACTGCAGATGGTGACTGCAGCCTTGAAATTAAAAGATGCTTACTCGTTGGAAGAAAAGCTACGACAAACCTAGACAGCATATTAAAAAGCAGAGAGATCACTTTGTCAACAAAGGTCCATATAATCAAAGCTATGATTTTTCCCAGTATCATGTATGGATGAGAGAGTTGGACCATAAGGAAAGCTGAGCACTGAAGGATTAATGCTTTTGAACTGTGGTGTTGGAGAAGACTCTTGAGAGTCACTTGGATTGCAAGGAGATCAAACCAGTACATCCTAAAGGAAATCAACCCTGAATATTCATTGGAAGGACTGATGCTGAAGCTGAAGCTCCAATACTTTGGCCACCTGATGCAAAGAACTGACTCATTGGAAAAGACCCGAATGCTGAGAAAGATTGAAGGCAGGAGGAGAAAGGGACAAAAGAGGATGAGATTGTTGGATGGCATCACTGATTCAATGGACATGAGTTTGTGCATGCTCCAGGAGTTGGTGATGGACAGAGAAGCCTGGCATGCTATAGTCAATGGGGTCACAAAGAATTGGATATGATTGAGTTATTGAACTGAAATGAATGCACCTAACTGCTCTCTAGTTGGGGTCATGAGAAGAGACAACTTGTCCTTCAGTCTATATATGACACAGAGTTATATTTGAGCAAGACAAGGAAAGATCCAGACCTGGTAGTCATGGATAGTAAGACACACATGCCCACCGAGTGATAACTTTTCCCTTGTTGGTGTGATATATCGCTCCAGGAACAAGCAGACAGGTGTGCTTGGGTGAAAAGAACCACTGCATTTTTTTCTACTAGTTCTGATGGAAACTAGGTTAAATAAACCAACACCTGTCTAAATGTGAACAAGTTGCCACTATTCATCACGTTCGGTTCAGTTCAGTCGCTCAGTCATGTCCAGCTCTTTGTGACCCCATGGATTATAGCATGTCAGGCTTGCCTGTCCATCACCAACTCTTGGAGATTGCTCAGACTCATGTCCATCAAGTCGGTGGTGCCATCCAACCATCTCATCCTCTGTCGTCCCCTTCTCCTCCTGCCTTCAGTCTTTCCCAGCATCAGGGACTTTTCCAATGAATCAGTTCTTTGCATCAGGTGGCCAAAATGTTGGAGCTTCAGCTTCAGCATCAGTCCTTCCAGTGAATATTCAGGACTGATTTCCTTGAGGATGGATTGGTTAGATCTCCTTGCAGTCCAAGGAACTCTTAAGAGTCTTCTCCAACACCACAGTTTAAAAGCATTAATTGAAGAATTATTGTGCTCAGCTTTCCTTATGGTCCAACTCTCACACCCATACATGACTACTGGAAAAACCATAGTTTTGAGTATATGGACTTTTGTTGGCAAAGTGATCTCTCTGCTTTTTAATATGATACCTGAGTTTGCCAGCTTTTCTTCCAAGGAGCAAGCGTCTTTTAATTTCAAGGCCTGCGGTCACCATCTGCAGTGATTTTGGAACCCCCCAAAATAAAGTTAGCCACTATTTCCACTGTTTCCCCATCTATTTGCCATGAAGTTATGGGACCAGATGCCACAATCTTAGCTTTTTGAATGTTGAGTTTTTTTATTTTTTATTTTTAAACTTTACATAATTGTATTAGTTTTGCCAAATATCAAAATGAATCTGCCACAGGTATACATGTGTTCCCCATCCTGAACCCTCCTCCCTCCTCCCTCCCCATACATACACACTGAGGAAACCAGAAGGGAAAGAGACACGTGTACCCCAATGTTCATCGCAGCACTGTTTATAATAGCCAGGACATGGAAGCAACCTAGATGCCCATCAGCAGATGAATGGATAAGAAAGCTGTGGTACATATACACAATGGAGTATTACTCAGCCATTAAAAAGAATACATTTGAATCAGTTCTAATGAGGTGGATGAACTGGAGCCTATTATACAGAGTGAAGTAAGCCAGAAGGAAAAACACCAATACAGTATACTAACGCATATATATGGAATTTAGAAAGATGAATGTTGAGTTTTAATCCAGGTTTTTCACTCTCCTCTTTTACTTTCATCAAGAGGCTCTTTAGTTCCTCTTTGCTTTCTGTCATAAGGGTGGTATCATCTGCATATCTGAGGTTATTGATATTTCTCCCTGCAATCTTGATTCCAGCTTGTGCTTCATCCAGTCTGTCGTTTCACATGATGTTCTCTGCATACAAGTTAAATAAGCAGGGTGACAATATACAGCCCATGTAACATTCTCAAAAATAGAAATACCTCAAATCCCTTTTTGTTGTGGCTGAAAAGAAATCACTGAAAAAAATTAGCTTAAGGAGGGGGCATGGTAAAACAGAAAGTGCTGCTTTAATGGATAAATAGTCTACTTTCTGTCACTTATCAGCCTTGCACACAGTTTTACTTGGTGCTTTGGATATCTTCATCTTCCTCTGTAAAATAGGGGGATTGGAATAGATTGGTCTCCCTCAAAGATTTGCCTTCCTTCTACTCCCTGAGTCCATGAAGCCTTCACTCACTGGACATTTGTATCAACAACCCTTTCTCCATGCACGTTTTTTCACAAAGCAGTTGGCTTTACATGATATTAAATGGTCATCCATCCTTTATAAGTCTGGCAATTTATAGGTTAGCACATTTTGTCCCAAAGCAGCAGGATTAGGCATAGGGGTAGGGATGCAAACATCATGAACGTCAAAGGTCATGACCTTTCTGGATGGAAATCAAGACAACTGTCTACCTGAGTGGAGCTGGGGTCTTGATCTGGGCCAGTCTCAAGGCTGCTTTCTACTCTGGGTATGGGGGACTCTGCCTCAGGGGAGACTGGGTGATGTAAGCAGTGTTTAGACTAGAGTTCTTTACATGACTTTAGAAAGAAAATTTGGCAAACTGAAAAATGAAAGCCCTGGTGGACATATGCACTGTTCAGGAGATGATTTAGAAGCATGAGAGGGTGGTTACAATCCCAGGCTATTTGCCTAAAATATGTGGGGACTTAACCAGTGATGGGGAGAAGGCAATGTCAACCCACTCCAGTACTCTTGCCTGGAAAACCCCATGGATGGAGGGGCCTGGTAGGCTGCAGTCCATGGGGTCACTAAGAGTCGGGCACAACTGAACGACTTCACTTTCACTTTTCACTTTCATGCATTGGAGAAGGAAATGGCAACCCACTCCAGTGTTCTTGCCTGGAGAATCCCAGGGACAGAGGAGCCTAATGGGCTGCTGTCTATGGTGTCACACAGAGTCGGACATGACTGAAGCGACTTAGCAGCAGCAGCAGAAGCAGCCAGTGATGTGAGGTCCTGGGTGAATGACAAGGAATGGTGCAATGCTGAGAGAAGCTCCTGTGGGCTCAGGAATCTGAAGATGCTCAACTGTACCTGGCAACTTCTGGATAGGAGTGAGGTCCAGAAGAGAATAAGAAAACAGTGGCACTCTTGGCAGAGAGGAGAAGGCATGACGGTGGCGTAGGGGGGAGGCAGGTCAACAGGTGTGGATGGTTCCCAGCACTGGGCTCCAGTTGATCGAGTGGCAGAAGGGATTTCACTTACTGCTGAAGACAAATGAACAACAACAACAAAAAGGAGCCCATGCACACACATATGCACTGACACACTCAGAAATCTTAAAAGTGCAATACCGGGCACAACTCTCAAGGGTAAGTTAACATGATTTATATGTAACCACAGTTGTGAAGGAGACAGATATCCTTTTAGTCTAAAAAGGTACAAAAGATTTTCTAGCAGGAAAAATATGAATTTCATGTATAAACTCAGGGAATCCCATTGGCATAAGATGAACTCTTGCAGCTGGAGATACCTGATTTATTGAAAGGACCATACCTAAAGACACTCAGAGAGAGGGTGCAAAGAACAGCAAACTATATCCTAGAGGCTAGCCCATAGTAGGTCCTTCCTTCCTTCTTTCAGCAGGACCTGAGGCTTTCTTACCTCAACCAACAGAGAAACGGGATCAAGGCAAGAGCATCTGTACTTTGTACCCCTAAAAATTTTCCAGGCACAGGAGGCAGCTTTGGGGGGGGGGGGACTGTAGCCTGGGAGTGAAGGGGAGGGAGAGAACTGGGGTAAGTCAAAAAGACCCAGACGTGTGTGTGTGTGTGTGTATATGTGTGTGTGTGTATGTGTGTGTGTGTGGTAAGGAGGGAGGGAGTGAAGAGTGTAAAGGAGGGACAAGAGATTCTGTGGAGGACACTCAATACTGCTTGAAGACATATGAGCTGATGCCTCCAAAAGCTGTAAAGTGAAACTCTATGATACTTTTTAGTTGGAATAAACAAGTTAGCTCCTCTGTGGGAGCCTGTCCCAAACTTTAATGGCACCATGATGGACTGTATGATTGTCCCAGTTATTCACCTCATTTGCGGCAAAACTCTTATACACCCCTCTGCGGTCTGTGGTAGGCAGTGCCTTCTCACTAGTGTGGTTACATCTCCACCCGTTTGACGTGACTCCATCCCAGACTCAGCCGTGAATGTGCTTTGGCTTCTGAGAAGTGAGGGGAAGTGACTTGTGTCACCTACAAGCAGACACTTGGAGAGCCAATGTCAGCTTTGGCCACTGGCCTTTGCCTCTGCCATGAGCAAGAAGGGCATGTGCCTGCCAAGGGCTGCCCATAGGCCTGGATCCCAGCATGAAGAGGGCACAGGAGCAGAGCTGAGCCTCAGATGACTGGTGCTGACATGTGCTCTGAGTGGGACACAAACCTTTGCACTCTAAGTCATGGAGATCTTGGGGTTACAACAGTAGAATCGGGTGAACGCAGATTCTATAAGTCCACTGGACCTCGTGAGGATATGCCCTGTGATCCCGAAACAGTGTAGGAGGGGGCTTTACTACAGTTCTGAGGGAGAATGTGTCCTTGCAGAAGGAGGTGGCCTGACCCTACAACGTGGGTGGGGTGATCAGGAGATGTGTCTGGCTACCAGCCCAACAGCTCAGCTGTCAGATCAATGTTCCTGTCCCCTCCCCAAAGGGGACCTGTGGTCACTCCTCGTGGGGCCAAGAGAAGGACCCCGGTGTCTTATTCATGATTACAAAGTCTTTAAAGCAGAAATAACTGGGGGAACTGATCCGGAAAAGGGGAAGTTTGGGGAAGGGGGATTCTGTGGACAAAGTTCAGGAAATTCCACTGAGTCAGACAGTGGATGACAATGAGAGAAACAGTTTTTGTCAGGTGATGGTGGGAGGAGATTGGAGCTTGGATTCAGATAGCAAAGACTTGCTTTTCTAGGAGTCTCTATTAAAAAGAAAGAGAAACTGAAGCTAGAAATGCCTCAGGTGTCAATACTGAGAGCAAAATAAATGCTCTCGTCTGATGGTGGCAGTGAGAAAGGTTATTTGTGTCAGAGTTTTCCAGATAGACTCAAGCTTTTCTTCACTCACTGGGAAGCCCACCAAGCTTCATGTCCTAAGTGAGGACTTACCATGGAAGCCTTACAGTGACACATGATAGTCATCTCTTACAGAGAGGAGGTAGAAATATCTCCCCATTTACTTGGTTGCTACTGCTAAGTCACTTCAGTTGTGTCCGACTCTGTGCAACCCCATAGATGGCAGCCCACCAGGCTCCCCCGTCCCTGGGATTCTCCAGGCAAGAACACTGGAGTGGGTTGCCATTTCCTTCTCCAATGCATGAAAGTGAAAGTGAAGTCGCTCAGTCATATCCGACTCTTAGCGACCCCATGGACTGCAGCCCACCAGGCTCCTCCGTCCATGGGATTTTCCAGGCAAGAGCACTGGAGTGGGGTGCCATCGCCTTCTCCTATTTACTTGGTTAGGATGTGGCAGAAGCTATATTGGGAGAGAGGTAGGGCTACCTACCCCCTCAAACTCTTTCAACCCAAATAGTTTAATATTTATTATTTAATGCTATAACTTGTGACATTAAAATGTCAAAATTGACTTAATTAGGGCAAACAAGTAGAAGTAAATCTGAAATGCAAACATACCATGTCATCATCTTTATCCCTGTAAGCTACATCAAATTATTTACAGGAATGAAGCAGGGTATAAATAAGTGAATGAATGAATAAAATCTTATGCTGCAGCCTAATGCCAGATTCAGACTAACATGAATGAACAGTCCGCATTTTGAGAGGTGCAAGAACACGGAAATGGGACCTTCAGTCATGGAGACAGTTCTCATATATTTGGGCAGGGAGGGAAAAAGATTGACGGCATGTGTAGGTGAGGTTCATGAGTGCCAACAAAATGCTGGAAATGATTCAAAGGAAAAGTGAACCATTAGGTGGTTCTCAGCAGTTCCTGGTTCATTGCAACGAGAGACGTGCCATTGCTGAGGGTTTACAGTCATTTTTTTTTCACCCCAAATGTTCATTTTAGTCTCCAGAGAGACTTTTTCCCCCAGTGTGATAAATTTTCCAATTTTGTAATGGAAGCCAGAAGAAAATGGAATTCTCTTTATAGAAACCCATTCTATAGGCAACTTTCTTGAGATGCATCTTTCCCTGAACGCAATTTCCTCACCCAGTAGAGGCAACTGAGGTGTTTGGGGCCTGCTAAGTGGGTCTCTGACAATCTGTTCCTCAAGCTTGTGGGAGATTTAATGGTAAGGCCTTGGAGGCAAACACGATGAGCGCTGTCCTTTCCAGGCCCTTCTCAAGAGACACTGAGTTCTATTTTCAGAGCAGCAATTTTCATAAGACAAGAGGCAGCAACAGGGTGGGGGAGCTGGGAGTCATTCCACACCTAAAGGCACCAGGTCTCTTACCCTTTATAGGTCACCAGCTTGCTCTGGGATCTGGCTGGCAACACACACACACATCACCAGCCTGGTACATGGAAGACAAGTCAACAGACATGAGTGGCATCCAGGTGTGTCCCTGTCACAGACCAGAATGGCCCCGGAGGACTGGCAGGAAAACAGAAGAAGCTGTCTGATGAGGACAGGAACTCCTGTCTGGTTGGCTCCTTGCCCTGGCTTACATTCCAACACTGCCTCTTTGGGGGCACATTTGTGATTATGCAATGGAGAAACAAAGCGCTTGGTAGTAAATTAACCCAGTTTTATCCTACGTGGGTGCCTTGCATGCAGTATATACCGCCAGGCATTGATGCGCGTGTTCCAATGTGGGAAATGTACTTGGAGCATAGCAACTGGCTCTTTTCCATCTGTTCATGGTCCCCATTTGACTCATCCCTCCTCTCAAAACACTCTCTGACTTGTTAGCAAGCTGAACAAATTTGGAAGCTCTATGAATGGGGTGCATGGGGGTCAACAGTTACCTTTTGGGAGGCCTCCAAAGACACATAAACTTTCCCTATGAGTCTTTTTGTCTGCTTGACACTCGTGCACAACTATGTCTCTCACGCAAGCAAGGGGATGCAAATGAAGATCAGATTAGTGCTAGTGGGGAGGGAAATTGGCGAAGAAGTAAAAGCATGTGTCCAAAAACAGAGCGAACACTTACCATTGGGACATGACGAAGAAAAAGAAATGTTTGTGAAGGTAACAAGCCAGAAAAATATGGACAAGCACAGAGAGAAGAGCTCTGTGGTTCTTAACTGAAACCTGATGGCTCTCCTCTTGCTGGGTTCCAGGACTGCGTCTCAGACGCCATCTGTGACTCACAATGGTGGTGACACACCATTGTAGGTTGTCAAGCATACCACCTGCTGCCCAGCCCCACAGGATAGTGATTCAGTGTGGAGAAACAAGCACCTGAGTTCACAGGCAAGACAGTCACAAGAACTGTTCAGTGCCCTCCGTGTAGTAGTGAGGCACTGATCGATTCTGCATCCACATGTGAAAGTGGAAGTGAAGTCGCTCAGTCATATCCGACTCTTTGCGACCCCATGGACTGCAGCCCACCAGGATCCTCCGTCCATGGGATTTTCCAGGCAAGAGGACTGGACTAGGTTGCCATTTCCTTTTCCAGGGGATCCTCCCAACCCAGGAATCGAACCCGGGTTTCCTGCATTGTAGGCAGACGCTTCACCATCTGAGCCACATACCCTCCCACAAATGAATGAATATTACAGGCCAGATTTCACTTTTCATACTAGCTTACAGTTATTAAATATTTGCTAAGACCTGGGCACTGTTCTGACCAGGTTACTGGTGCAAATCAATTTAATTCTCACAATAATGAGGTGGATTTATTTTTTGCCTATTTTTACGGATAAGGAGAGGGATGCATGTGAGCTAAGTAACTTCAGTCGTGTCTGACTCTTTGTGACCCTGTGGCCCTCCAGGCACCTCTGTCCATGAGATTCTCCAGGCAAGAAAATTGGAGGGGGTTTCCATGCCCTCCTCCAAGGGATCTTCCCAACCCAAGGATCAAACCTGCATCTCTTATCTCTCCTGCATTGGTAGGAGTGTTCTTTACCACTAGCCACCTGGGGAACCCAAGGAAGGGGATACAGAGGGGCAATAATTAGCCCCAAATAATAAAGGTGTGTGTTAGGATTCAAACACAGGCCATCTAGAACCAGAGACATAGCGTATAACCATGTACCCTTGTATACATAGATTTCAATCAAATTACCAAAAAGCCTATGAGTTACACACACACACACACACCAGTTACACTTTAATAGTTCGACTGGTCTAACTAATCAGGTTGATCTCAGAACAAACAAGTCATTCTTTTGTGCCTTGCTACTGCTAAGTCACTTCAGTCGTGTCCAGCTCTGTGCAATCCCACCCCGGCAGCCCATCAGGCTTCCCTGTCCCTGGGATTCTCCAGGCAAGAACACTGGAGTGGATTGTCATTTCCTTCTCCAATGCATGAAAGTGAAAAGTGAAAGTGAACTCGGTCAGTCACGTCTGACTCTTTAGCGACCCCATGGACTGCAGCCTACCAGGCTCCTCTGTCCATGGGAGTCTCCAGGCAAGAGTTTTGTGCCTTAACTTTCCCTTAAACCTAGTGAGCAGTAGGTAACAGCCAATATCAACTTCAGTTCAGTTCAGTTCACTCAGTCGTGTCTGAATCTTTGCGACCCCATGGACTGCAGCATGCCAGGCCTCCCTGTCCATCACCAACTCCCAGAGTTTACCCAAACTTATCTCCATTGAGTCGGTGATGCCATCCAACCATCTCATCCTCTGTCATCCCCTTCTCCTCCTGCCCTCAATCTTTCCCAGCATCAGGGGCTTTTCAAATGAGTCAGATCTTCGCATCAGGTGGCCAAAGTATTAGAGTTTCAGCTTCAACGTCAGTCCTTCCAATGAACACTCAGGACTGATCTCCTTTAGGATGGACTGGTTGAATCTCCTTTCAGTCCAAGGGACCCTCAAGAGTCTTCTCCAACACCACAGTTCAAAAGCATCAATTCTTCGGCACTCAGGTTTCTTTACAGTCCAACTCTCACATCTATACATGACCACAGGAAAAACCATAGCCTTGACTAGACGGACCTTTGTTGGCAAAGTAATGTCTCTGCTTTTGAATATGCTGTCTAGGTTGGTCATAACTTTCCTTCCAAGGAGTAAGCCTCTTTTAATTTCATGGCTGCAATCACCATCTGCAGTGATTTTGGAGCCCCCAAAAATAAAGTCAGCCACTATTTCCACTGTTTCCCCATCTATTTGCCATGAAGTGATGGGACCGGATGCCATGATCTTCGTTTTCTGAATTTTGAGCTTTAAGCTAACTTTTTCACTCTCCTCTTTCACTTTCATCAAGAGGCTCTTTAGTTCTTCACTTTCTGCCATAAGGGTGGTGTCATCTGCATGTCTGAGGTTATTGACATTTCTCCCAGCAATCTTGATTCCAGCTTGTGCTTCATCCAGCCCAGTGTTTCTTATGGTGTACTCTGCATATAAGTTAAATAAGCAGGGTGACAATATACAGCCTTGATGTACTCCTTTTCCTATTTGGAACCAGTCTGTTGTTCCACGTCCAGTTCTAACTGTTACTTCCTGACCTGCATACCGATTTCTCAGGAGGAAGGCCAGGAAAAAAATTCTCTTTTAGAATTTTCCACAGTTTATTGTGATCCACACAGTCAAAGGTTTTGGTATAGTCAATAAAGCAGAAATAGATGTTTTTCTGGAACTCTCTTGCTTTTTTGATGATCCAGTGGATGTTGGCAATTTGATCTCTGGTTCCTCTGCCTTTTCTAAATCCAGCTTGAACATCTGGAAGTTCATGGTTCACATATTAGTAAAGCCTTGTTTGGAGAATTTTGAGCATTACTTTACTAGAGTGTGAGATGAGTGCAATTGTGCTGTAGTTTGAGCATTCTTTGACATTGCCTTTTTTTGGGATTAGAATGAAAACAGACCTTTTCCAGTCCTGTGGCCACTGCTGAGTTTTCCAAATTTGCTGGCATATTGAGTGCAGCACTTTCACAGCATCATCTTTCAGGATTTGGAATAGCTCAGCTGGAATTCCATCACCTCCACTAGCTTTGTTCGTAGTGATGCTTTCTAAGGCCCACTTGACTTCACATTCCAGGATGTCTGGCTCTAGGTGAGTGATCACACCATCGTGATTATCTGGGTTGTGAAGATCTTTTTTGTATAGTTCTTCTGTGTATTTTTGCCACTTCTTCTGAATATCTTCTGCTTCTTTTAGGTCCATACCATTTCTGTTCTTTACTGAGCCCATCTTTGCATAAAATGTTCCCTTGGTATCTCTAATTTTCTTGAAGAGATCTCTAGTCTTTCCCATTCTATTATTTTCCTCTATTTCTTTGCACTGATCACTGAGGAAGGCTTTCTTATCTCTCCTTGCTATTCTCTGGAATTCTGCATTCAAATGGGTATATCGTTCCTTTTCTCCTTGCTTTTCGCGTCTCTTTGTAAGGCCTCTTCAGACAGCCATTTTGCTTGTTTGCATTTCTTTTTCTTGGGGAGGGTCTGGGTCCCTGTCTCCGGTACAATGTCATGAACCTCCCTCCATAGTTCATCTGGCTCTATGTCTATCAGATCTAGTCCCTTAAATCTATTTCTCACTTCTACTGTATAATCATAAGGGATTTGAATTACGTCATATTTGAATGGTCTAGCGGTTTTCCCTACTTTCTTCAATTTAAGTCTGAATTTGGCAATAAGGAGTTCATGATCTGAGCCAGCCAGCTCCCAGTCTTGTTTTTGCTGACTGTATAGAGCTTCTCCATCTTTGGCTGCAAAGAATAGAATCAATATGATTTTGGTGTTGGCCATCTGGTGATGTCCACGTGGAGAGTCTCTTCTCTTGTCATTGGGAGAAGGTATTTGCTATGACCAGTGCGTTGTCTTGGCAAAACTCTATTAGCCTTTGCCCTGCTTCATTCTGTACTCCAAGGCCATTCAACTTCAGCTTCTTCAGCATTACTGGTCGGGGCATATCATATAATATCAACTTATTATATGTAAAATCCCATTAGGCAGTGTGCTATGTATTTGGGGGCTCCAACCTTGTCCCCAAAGAACTTTTAGTCTAGTCACCAGACAGCACCAAGCCCTACTGAGAATAATATGATGCAAATGTCAGTGCAGAGAGAACAGAGACTTCTGAGGGGTAAGAGCAGAAGAGACAGGGAGGTCCAAACAGAGGCCTACTATCAGGAGAATAGTTACTGTTTGACCATCTGGGTTAAATTATAAGATCTCCAAACTTCTGAAGATGCCCGACTTTACGTTCTCTTTAAAAATGGTCATTTAAAAATTACCTATCTACTCTGTAAGTGCTGTGAATTCACAAAGCACCTGCTTCAACCAATCAAGGAGGTTGGGGTTATGAGGTTTACCTTCCTTCTAAGGGGAAATGGATAAATCTTGTCCATTCTTTATTGGTAAGTTTGTGCCTGAATTAATCAAGACTTAATCTGACAAGGAACAGGTATGCAACCTAAACTAGCTCAGGTAAATGGGAATTTGTTGATTCATACAATTAGGAAGCTAGGAGTCTCCCTACGCACCTGGGCACAGATAGCTCTAGGATCCAGCTGATGAGGTCAAAGCACTGTCATTGCCTCGTAGTACACACGTATGCTATGTGGAATGTTGCTCTCTTGCATCACCTCGTTTCTGCTTTGTGACGTTCCAAAACAGGTTTTGTTCAAGTGGCAGGCAACCCACATTCTTCCAGCTTTGCAATCTCAGTGGAAATAGGACTTCTCTCTCCTAACATCTCAGTGTCAGTCATTGAAAAGGCTCTAATTAGCCATGCCTGAGCTGGTGTTCATTTCTTAGGCCAGAGGCTGGAGTATTCTGATTGGCCAGCCTGTGTCATTTGCTCCCTTTCCTAGCAGGGTATGGATAAGACTCCTTTCATGAAAGTGCTGGTATGACTACACAGTGTAGGGAAGGAATCCTCAACAGAATTAAGAGAGTAGGAGGTAAGGGTGGTTGGTGTGGCGCAGTGGGGAAGAAGCTAGATCAACAGAAAAGTAAATGCTACAATCCTTCTGACAATACCCAAGGATTTCAAGTCTTTGAACTCTTCAATTTCCCTTATCAGGCCTGCTTAGCATGGATAATAGTAAGTATGCTATACCTATCTCTGTGTGATTTATGGTTATGAACAAATTTGTCATCACATAGCTGTGAAATTCTTATGAAGACTTCCCTGCTCTTAGCAGCCACTTACATTTGTGCACTTTTTACGGTTTACAGAGCACTTTCACATAAAAAGAGCTCATCCTTACAACAACATGAAGAGATCATAAACAGACATAATTATTCCCATTTTATAGATGAGGAAATGGGGCCTCGGGGAGGTTAGTGGCTTGTCCAGGGTAAAAATAACTGATAAGTGGTCAACTCATCTGAGAACCCAGGTCTTCCAACTCTGAACTGAACATCAGAGCAATGGGGAGTTTTATGCAAGTTTTGGGAATGTTTCTGAGATCACACAGCAACTCAGCCCCTTAGATCGGATTAGAGGTAGAAATCGTGATTTTCCTCCCACGTTTTCTTGACTAGAATGTTGGCCTCCTGAGGAAATTCCTGACTTAAAACCTGTCCAGATCTGATGCCAGAAGTTCTGTTTTAAAACACTTTTGGTGAGGGCTCTGCAGGCTTGATTTGTCTCCAGCACTCACTGGAATGCTACACATGCTCACTCGATTTCCAGGTTCCTTTTAAAAGGAGCCAATGCAAGAGATTTGTGCGTATGAATCACTGCACTTGTAATGAAAAAGGAATTACAGTACATGCTTGAGATGTTCATGTGTTAGACGAGCCTGCAGCTTCTAGATGGCTAACGTGGCATCTAACTGTCCATCCTGTTAATAATCCCATTAAAATTTTTGCAAAGGATAAGTCAACTTCTGGGGTATGTACGGTGGGAGAGAGGTACAACCTGTTACTAGAACTGCAGATGCTAAGGAATAGGATTAGATGGTACAGTCAGAACACTGTAACTTGTTACAGCTGCTAATTGGGCTCTCATCTGACAAGCACCTTATTGCTTTACAAGAGAGGGAGAAAAAAATGTAAATAAAACAAGCAGCCCAGACAATTAGGGACCAAACAAAATTAAACAAGTCCTTATGGCCATCAGAATTGGGTATAGTGCTTTGCCTCGCATTGTTAGCAGCTCATGTATTATGAAGCACTTAGGGATGCTTGCTAATGGGGTCTCTCTCCCTCCTGGAGGGCGACTGGAACATTAGACTCTGCAACTCAGGTACAGAAACTCTGCTGTATTAGTAAGGGCAGAAGGATGCTCTCCTCCCTCACAGGGTTGTAGTGAGACTTAATTAATTGTTGGGGAAGCACTTTGAGATTCTGGAATGAAAGGTACTATAGAATGATAATTTCCATTGACAAGGTACATTTCTTCAGTGGAATTCCAAGCACTTTATAAACATTAATTAATCCTCATAACACCCTGGTGAGGTAGGTAAGTTTTCCCAGGACACATTAAACAAATCCACTATGTTATGAGTAGGAAGGAGGCTACTGCTAGGAGCTCACTTTATTATTTATTCTTGGTGAGAACTTCCAGAAAGGCTGATGAGGACCCTGCTTCCCATTAGCCCAAACAATTCGCCATTCGCTTTTGATTATCCACAAATATTGTATTCTGCCGGAGCGCTAATCATTTTGCTTGGGGGACACGTGTCCTGAGCAAAGCGAGTCATAAACAGCTGTCATTCCAATGGATATTAATGCCTATTGTCTCCCATTCTGGAGCTCAGCACCTCCCTTTCGCAAAGAGAATGGCGAAGGAGCGGGTGACATCTGTTTCAAAGACAGTCTGCCGTCATACTGGAGAGAAGCACCTGGCTTCCACTTCCAAGCCTGTGTAACCAGTGGCTTCTTGGCCTTTCTTTGTCACCAGCACATTTTCTATTTTGCATTCTGGATTTTCATCGCCATGCAGCATGGGGAAATGGAATTGAGGGGGTGACTGGGGGCAGGGAGTTCTGAGTCACATGGAAACCAGGCAACCAGTGTTTCCAGAATCAAGGGTTTGTTAGAAATCAGCTGTGCAGAAGCAGCTCAAGTGTCAGGACCCAAACAGCTCCCCCAAACCCCAACCCTTCTGCAACTGAAATAAACCTGAAGGGAGAAGACAGTCCTCCAGCTAGACAAATGATTTCAACATGCTGAGCCATGGACTTGTCAGTCTTGAGTGGCTCTCCGGTTAGACCCCTGTTCCCGTACTCCTGCCTTTAATTCTGCACACATTCACTGACTGCAGCTTTTCAGATTGAAAAGGAAAAGAGCAAAGCAACTTGCTTGCTGTCATTCTGCACAGGCACCCGTGCTTTAAGACAGTTGTCCTTCAGCCAGCCTCCTGGGCTGCAAGGAGAGCGTGGGGCCAATGAATCAACGTGATGAATCAACTAGGGTGATGTATGTCAGATCTCCTGACAAGACATGGAAGCATTGTTTTGTGACTGCCCTCTGATCAAAGGAAGGGGATAGCACTCCTGCCCAGGGGCTTGATTTGACCAAAGGCAATCCTTCATACAGACCTGGTACACTCTTTGAGTGAGTCATCCCACCTCTCTAGCCTCAGTTCCCTCTCTTTGAAATAAAGGAGTTAGAACAGATCATTTTTTTAGGTTTCCTTTTAGCTTGAACAATCCATGGTAGGATGACTCGGTAAAAATCTCTCCTACTTCCTCTTCTCTGCAAAGCCTTCCAACGGGCTTGCCTTGAAGCAGACAGAGTGTGGTAGCTGCTGCTGCTGCTGCTAAGTCGCTTTAGTCGAGTCCGACTCTGTGCGACTCCATAGATGGCAGCCCACCAGGCTTCCCCGTCCCTGGGATTCTCCAGGCAAGAACATTGGAGTGGGTTGCCATTTCCTTTTGCAATGCATGAAAGTGAAAAGTGAAAGTGAAGTCGCTCAGTCATATCCAACTCCTAGCGACCCCATTGACTGCAGCCTACCAGGCTCCTCTGTCCACGGGATTTTCCAGGCAAGAGTACTGGAGTGGGATGCCATTGCCTTCTCCATTGATCCCTTCAGCCCTTGAGAGAGTCGAAGGACCCAAGAAAGTCGCCTCCCTTCATTCCCTAGTGGCTCAGACTGTAAAAAAGTCTGCCTGCAATGCAGGAGACACAGGTTTGATCCCTCAATCAGGAAGATCCTCTAAAGAAGGGAATAACCACTCACTCCAGTATTCTTGCCTGGAGAATTCCACGAACAGAGGAGCCTGGTGGGCCTCTGGCAGTCCATGGGATTGCAGAGAATCAGACATGGCTGAGTGACTAACATACGTACACACACACTTCATTTGTCTATTGGTTCCTGGAGTTCCCGGGACTGTTGTTGGTGTTTAGTCACTAAGTTATGTCTGACTCTTTGCAACCCCATGGACTGTAGCCTGCCAGGCTCCTCTGTCCATGGGATTTTCCAGGCAAGAATACTAGAGTGGGTAGCCATTTCCTTTTCCAGGAGTTCCTGGGATGCTCTTATGCATATTTTTATTTTCTCTGTGTTCCATGACATGAAAAAAATAATTGGAAAGTGCTGCTCTTTTTATTGACCCCCAGGTGAATAAACTAAGGTGAAGAATGCTCAGGTGACTTGTCTTTCTTTTTACCACTAGTGAGGAATAATTCGAACCTTTCAGATTGCAAATACCTTTCTGAGCTCCTCACCAGAAATTCCAATCCTGGCTGCCCATTAATACCAGTGGAGGAATTTTTTTTAATGCATCCACGCCTGGCCTCAGAGATTCTGATTTTGCTAGTCAGGGTGGGATCGGGGCATTGGTTTAGTCTTCCCAAGTGATTCTACATGTGGCAAGCCCTGAGAAACACTGAGCCAGACAGTATTGTTCCTGCTACAGCAGTTGTAACCAAGGGATTACAGCCGGCCCTTGTAAAGCTCATGAGTAGCTACGGATCACCTGCCTGATATAGCAGAGGCAATCTTCTATTTTAATTCACATGTAATGAGAACCGAGAATGTGTTTCAAAGTAAAATGTCCAAAAAAGTAAGCCAAAGAATTTCATATTACGATGTCCAGAGAGCTAAACAATTTAAAATCCTGAATTATGTCTGTAAAGCTTTTGATCTTTCCATCAGATATGAAAGAGAGCCTTGCTGGGTGGAGTATTCTTGGTTGTAGAGTTTTCCTTTTCATCATTTTAAATGTATTGTCCCACTCCCTTCCTGCCTGCAGACTTTCTGCTGAGAAATCAGCTGATAGCTTTATGGGAGCTGTTGCTTTTGCTTGCTGCTTTTAATATTCCCTCTTTAATTTTTGTCATTTTTAAACCACAGTGTATCTTGGTGTGTTCCTCCTTGGGTTAATCCTGTTTGAGACTCTGCTTCCTGGACTTGGATGAAAGTTTCCTTTCCCAGGTTAAGGATGCTTTCAGCTACTCTTTTCAAATATTTTCTCAGGCCCTTTCTCTCTCTCTCTTCTCCTTCTGGTATCCCTATAATGCGAATATTAGTGCACTTCATGTTGTCTCAGAGGTCTCTTAGACTGTCCTCATTTAAAAACTTTCTTTTTGTTTTTTTTTCTGTTTTGTGGCAGGGATCTCCACTACTCTGTCTTCCAGCTCACTGAACCTCTTCTGTATCCTTTCATCTGCTGTGGATTTCTTCTTGTGCATTTTTCATTTCAGTTATTGTATTCATCTTTGGTTGTTCTTTATATTTTCTCTTAGTTAAAAATGTCTAACTGTACATCCACTTCCCCCGCTCAACCAAGTTCTTCGATCATCTTTACAGTCATTACTCTGAACTCTTTTTTTGGGTAGATTGCCTATCTCCACTGAACTTAGTTTTTCTTCTGGGGTTTTGTCTTATTGCTTCATCTGGAACATGTTCCTCTGCTGCTGTATTTTGTCTAAGTTGCTATGTATGTGGTAGATTAATTGTGTTTCTTGACCGTGGGGAAGTGGTCTTCTGTAGGAGATGGCCTGTGCATCCAAGCAGTGTACTCCCCTCTCACCACTCAAGCTGTACGCTCTAGGAATTTGCCTAAGAGGGCCGCGTGGGTCCTTCTGTTGTGGTGGGCTGATTATGTGGGTGCTCTGTAGGCATAGTTGGTCCCTAGCTCAGTTGGTTGCAAGGCCCTGCCTTGTGTAGATACTTTTGGCTGCTGTTTAGTGGGGCCTGGTTATGAGGTGACTGCTTGAAGAACCCTAGGGGGCCCCAGGGCTAGTGCTGGCTCACTGATGGATGGAGTCAGTCCTGAAGACTCTGGGGCTGTTCCCTACACAACACCCTGGGCTATATCCCTACCCAGTTAGTTGTTTGGCCTAAGACATCCCAGGACCTGCACCTACAGGCTGTTGAGCAGGGCCAGGTCTTGGCGCTAATTTGGCGCTAATGAGCAAGGAGGGTGAAGCCAGGGCCTGAGGTTAGTGTCAGACTACTGGCAACCAGAGCTAGGTACTGGAGTCTGGCTGCAGGGTCCAGGGATCCCAGAGCTGGTGTCAGATCATTGGTGGAGAGGGGCAGGTCCTGACGCAGCTGGGTGTGGGGTCTGAGGTTACCTGAATCTTGTTGGCCCGCCAGTGGGCAGAGCGGAAGTGTAAGGGATTCTGGGACTGGTGCTGGTCCCCTGGGGGCATGGAGCCGGGTCCTGGGCCCTCTGATGGGCAGGGCTGTGTCTAGAGGACACTGTGGACTCAGGAAGTCTTTAGACTCCCCATCTGCTGGTGTCTGGGGCTGTGTCCCTACCCAGATAGCTCTTTGGCCTGAGGCGTCCCAGCACCTGCGCCTACAGGCTGTTAAGCGAGTCCAGGTCTTGGTGCTAATTTGGAGCTAATGAGCAAGAAGGAGGAGCCCATCTGGCACCTGCCAGTGTCCATGTTGAAGAAGGAGCTCCCAAATACGGCTGCCACCAGCGTGAGCTGCAGCTGCCCTCGCATCTCCAGGAGACACTTCAAGACCAGCAGGTAGGACTGGCTGCTTTCAAACTGCTAATTTTGTCCTGGGTCCCAGTGCATGTGAGATTTTGTGTGTGCCTTTAAAAATGAAGTCTCCATTTCCCCCAGTCCTGTGGGGTTCCTGGAATTAGGCCACACTGGCCTTCAAAGTCAAATGCTCTGGGGGGCTCGTCTTCTCGGGGAAGGGGTCCTGGGCTGGGGAGAGTGACATGGGGCTCAGAACCCTCACTCCTGTGGGAAAATCTCTGCAATATAATTACTCTCCAGTTGTGGGTCACCACCCCCCAGTCAGTAATGGGACTTGATTATTTCTCAAGTCCACCCTGCTTTGTGTCTCGTGGTTTCTTCCTTAGGTTTTCAGTTGTAAAAGATCTTTTCTGGTAATTCTGGTCTTCCCCGCCCCCCCCCCCCCCAATGGCTTGTTCTGCGTTGTGATTTTTGATGTGCCTATGAGAGAAGGCGAGGTGAGGTCTTTCTCCTCTGCCATCCTGGCTGTTCTTTCCTGAATTACATTTTAGATAATTTGGTAGGTGGCTGAGACTCTTTCCTGGTTCCTGGAATTGAGGTTGGGGGTTGCTCTGGTCTGCTTTCTTTCTCCCTCATCCTTGGGTTGGAGAAGTAGTGGAAACAGTTGGCATGTCTGTTTCTCAGGCACAGGGACCCTCTTGCTCATCTCAGACAAGAAGGTCGCATGGCCCTTTCATCTTCAAATCTTTAGTGCCTGGATAAGTGTCCGGAACTATGGTGAAGGAAAGGGTCAGATACGGCATTAGCTTTCTGCCTGCTTCCAGTGAGGCTCTCTAAGTTGTTGCTGAATGTGTCTCTGGCAGCGAGATACTGGTGAGGAGGTGGAGGGAGGGAGAAACAGCATTTGCACCAAATGAAAGTCATGGAGACTGGGGTAGGTGATGTAGTGATGCTCCCAGGGAGAAAGTAATCTCCAACCTCTCCAGCCAGATAATGGCTCCTTTTGGAGAAGGCAGAGAAGGAGGACCAGAACTGGGCTTCACTGGGTAAAAGGTAGAGCACCCTTCAGAGCTTTGCTCCATCAGCCATCCTCAGACACCTATTGCTGCTTTGGGGGTATGTGGGAACCAGCTCTGTTTCCCAGCTCTGATGTGCCTCCAGCCCCTCCCAGAAGGAGCTTGAAATGCCTACAGGGTAGGCTTTAGAGATGAAGTAACAGCAACCCAACCCTGAAGGAGGGCATGACAACCCACTCCAGTATCCTTGCCTAGAGAATCCCATAGACAGAGGAGCCTTGTGGGTTATGGTCCATGGGGTTGCAAAGATTTGGACACAACTGAAGTGATTTAACACACACACACAACAGACACTCAAATGGTGACAAGACTGGCACATCTGGTAATAAGCGAAAGAGCTAAGGCTCCAATCAGAGAGCACTTCAGTGCTCTCATTTGCTATAATTCAATGTGATGGTTTGGAAAGAGCATGGAGCTGGGATTCTCTCACTTTAGTATTTGTAGGGCCCTGGACAAAGCACTTGAGTTTATAGTGGAGATTATGGGAAGTAATGTAAATGGAAGTGTCTGCACAGCTCTAGCAATAACAGGAGCTCAATAAATGGTCTAGGCCTGATGGGATGGGGAGCGGGGGAGGTAAGAACAAGAATAATACTTGGTGTTGGCCCTTTGGAAATTCATTGTTATGAGGGACAAGATAGCACAAGATAGCACTGCTGTGTGATTGTCAGTGCTATTATATAAATAAGTAAAATTGTAAAGAAAAGATTTAGGCAACAGTCGACAATGAGAAAAATGGCACAACAAAAAAAACTGAGAACTTTTCAAGTATGTTCTAAGGAAAAAATTTCCTGCTACGTTTGGAAACACCTGCAGGTACAATTCGTGACCAGATGGTAAATGAGCTTGTTCTTAGCTGATCATGAAGCAGAGTCCAGAGGATGATGCCCAATCATTCTTTTTTTAAAAAAAAGTTGTCTTGAGTTCTTTTGCCTCTTCTGCTACAGTTCACTCTGGACACCTTGCTGCAAGGTCAAGGCCTCTGAACTTTCCAGGTTCCATCTGGAAAAAAATGTTTGGGACACTGTATTATTTTCCAGTTGTTACTGTAAAAATAAATGCAAAATTAGTATATTAAAGCAACACAAATTTATTATCTTCTAGTTCTGGAGGTCAGAAGTCTAAAATCAGGCTGCGTTCCTTCTAAAGACTTCAGGGGAGAATTTGTTTCCTGGCATTTGACAGCTTCTTTTTTTTTTTTTTTTCTTATATACTTTGTAGTGGTTTCATGTCATTGTTATTTCACATAAGCAAGAACTATGGCTCAGAATTTAGTGACAGAAAAATTCTTACCATTTGACAGCTTCTAAAGCCTGCCACCATTCTTTGATGTGTGGTCCCTCCCTTCATCTTCAAGGTCAGCAATGCAGCATCTCTCCTCTCTGACCTCCTGCCTTCCTTGTATAAAGATGCTGATGATTACACTGGGCCCACCAGGATAATCCAGGATAATCTCCCCATCTCAAATTCCTTAACTTCATCACATCTACCATATAACGTTACATATTCACAGGTTCTGAGGATTAGGATGTGGACATCTTTCGGAGGTCATTATTCAAGCCTATCACAAGCATCTATATGTCAAACACATCTTTCTTTTGCTAATAAGGCTAGCTTTGCTTAGAGTAACTAGCACAAGATAACATGCAAATTCCCCACCCTGTAAGGAGAGGGAAAAGTGTTGATGGTGACAGGCAATAAGAACCCTGTTTTACCATTCATCCATATAATAATTGCTGCAGAAATTCTTGTGGGAGCAGTAAGTAAGGGCAGGCTTTTTATTGTAACTAAAAAATTTAAACTATCTTGAGAAAGGAGCAGATCCAAACTAACTTTTGTTTAGTCATCAAAACACTTTTATAAAGCTTGATGTATGCCAGGCACTTCTCCCAGCACTTTATAGACTCAGGCAATCCTCTACCAACCAAAAGAGGTGCTTTCTATTATCATTATCCCCATTCTGCTGATGAGGGAGCGGAGATACAGCCAAGATTAAGGGGTATGCCCAAGGTCATACAGCTAGAAGTGGTAGCTCCTTGTGAAGTGATGTCAGACGATAGTGAGCAGAAGTCTGGTTCCAGCGACCTTGGCGACTCACCACCCAGGGCTTTATGTGTCCTTGAATGCACAGTTCTCACAGTGTCTCATCTGGGTGGCTCTTTGTTTGGATGGGACCACAGGAACATGGGGAGAAGTAGTTTTCACCTCATGGAATGTCTTTGTCTCACCTCTGGAAAGAATAAGTGCCCCAGGAAAGAAGAGGAGGAGGTACTTTTAGAATCTGATGACAGGTTTCTGTGATCAACCTGATTATCAAGCTTTCCCAGACTTCTAACCCTAGGGTTAGCAAAGTAGCTGAGCGGGCCTGGGGGGTCCAAGTGCTTTTCTTGGATCTTCTGCCCCAAGCAGGAAAATATCTTTCAAGATTCAAATTATTATTTTTTTTAAATTAGAGAATTACTTATTTTAACTGAAGTATAGTTTATTTATAAGGTTTTGTTCATTTCCACTGTAGAGCAAAGTGATTCAGTTATGCATTATACACATTCTAGTTTTTAATATAGTTTTCTGTTATAGTTTCTCACAGGGTATTGAATATAGCTCCCTGTGCTACACAGTAGGACCTTATTGTTTATTCCTGCTGTATATAAAACTTACATTTGCTAAGCTCAACCTCCCATTCCATGCCTCCCCCAGCCCCTTCCCCCTTGCCAACCTTGAGTCTGTTCACTATGTTCCTAAGTCTGTTTTTTTTTTTAATAGATAGGCTCATTTGTGCCATATTTTAGTTCCACATATAAATGATATCATGTGACATTTGTCTCTCTTTCTGACTGACTTCACTTAATATGGTAATCTCTAGTTGCATCCATGTTGCTGTAAATGGCATCATTTGATTCTTTTTTATGGCTGAGTAATATCATAATGTATATAGGTACCATATCTTTATTCATCTGTTGATGGACATATGAACAACCCTAAGATTGTTTCCATGTCTTGGATATTATGAATTGTGCTGCTATGAACATAGGGATGTGTGTATCCTTCTGAACTGTAGTTTTGTCTGGACATATTGCCCATATGGTAATTCTATTTTTAGTTTTCTGAGAAGCCTCTATAGTGTTTTCCATAGAGGTTGTACCAACTTACATTCTCACCAACAGTGAAAGAGTCTTCCCATTTCTCCACATCCTCCCAGCATTTGTTATTTGTAGAGTTTTTAATGATGGCCATTCTGATCAGTGTGAGGAAGTACCTCATTGCAGTTTACATTTGCATTTCTCTAATAATTAGCAATGTTTTCACGTACTTTTCAGCCATCTGTATGTCTTCTTTGGAGAAATGTTTATTTAGATCTTCTGTTCATTTTAAAATTTTTATTTTGATAACTGAGCTGCTTGAGCTGTTTACTTATTTTGGAAATTAAGCCATTGTCGATTGCATCCTTTGCAAATATTTTCTCTCAGTCTGTAGGTTATCTTTCCATTTTGTTTATAGCTTCCTTTGCTGTGTGTTTGATTAGATCTCATTTGTTTTGGGTTTTTTTTTTTTTCTTCCCCCTTTGGCCTTGGGAGGCCTAAGAAAACATTGGTGTCAATACAATTTACGTCAGAATGTTTTGCCTAGATCTCTTCTAGGAGTTTTATGGTGTCATGTCTTGTGTTTAAGTCTTTAAGCCATTTTGAATTTATTTTTATGTATGGTGAGAAGGTGTGTTCTAACTTCATTGACTTACATATGACTGTCCAAGTTTTCCAACACCACTTGCAAAAAGACTGTTTTTTCTCATTGTATATTCTTGCCTCATTTGTTGAAGAGTAACTAGCCATAGGTGTATGGGTTTATTTCTGGGCTCTCTATTCTGTTCCATACACCTGTTTTTGTGCCAATACCATTATATTTGATAGATGTACCTTTGCAGTATTATCTGAAGTCCTGCAGGGTTATTCCTCCTTCTTCGTTCTTTTTCTTCAGGATTGCTTTGGCACTTCTGGGTCTTTTATGATTCTATATAAATTTTAGGATTATTTGTTCTAGTTCTATGAAAAATGACATGGATAATTTTATGGGGATTACATTAAATCTGTAGATTGCTTTGAGTATTGTGACCAGTTTAATGACATTACATTAATTTTTCCAATACAAGAGCATGGGATATCTCCCCATTTCTTTGAATTATCTTCAGTTTCCTTTATTAATGTTTTATAGTTCTTAGCATGTCATCCTTTCACCTGCTTGGTCAAGTTTATTCCCTAAATACTTTATTTTGAGGGGCACAATTTTAATAGTTTTTTTTTTTTTACATCCCCTTTTTGATATTTTGTTGTTAGTGTAAAGAAATGCAACCGATTTCTGTACATCATAAATAGCCTTTCTATAGTGAGATACGTTCCCTCTATACCTACTTTTGGAGAAGGAAATGGCAACCCACTTCAGTATTCTTGCCTGGAGAATTCCATGCAAGGAAGCTGTTGGGCTGCAGTCCATGGGGTCACATAGAGTTGGACCCTACTGAGTGACTAATACTACTACACTATACCTACTTTGGTAAGAATTTTTACCATGAGTGGATGTTGAATTTTTGTCAAATGGTTTTTCTGCATCTATTGAGATGATCGTGTGTTTTTTGTCTTTTTTGTTGATGTGGTCTATCACATTGATTTGTGTATGTTGAACCATCCTTGGGGTGAATCCCACTTGGTTGTGATATATGATCTTATGTGTCATTGGGTTTGGTTTGCTAATATTTTGTTGAGAGTTTTTGCATCTATCTTCGTCAAAGATATTGGCCTGTAATTTTTTTTTTTTGGTCAAGACTGAAATTCTAGCTTAACAACTCATGAAGCATCTTGCATTCTAAACCTGTAATATCTCTATTAATGAACTACTTTTCCAAGAATAAGTCTTTGAATAAAATTATCACAACATTGTGCAGTGTATATCTGGTGATTTTGAGGGTCCCCTCCCAGATGCACCTCTGAGCTGAACACTCAATTCCCATACCATTTGAGAACATAGACTCTATCTAGTCCCTCCCACTCATAAGTCTAAGCTCTAAACTTATCAAACAATGGTTTAGACTGGCTTGGACACACTCGTTGAAAAGCTGAAGGGGACTGATTGCCAGCTCATGAAATGCATGAGGCACTCATCAGTTTAAGTCTTGGAGCTAAGGGTTAAATCCTCACCCCTTTTTCTAGAGTTGTCTCCTCAAGTCAAATCATCCAAACTGGTGTGAGAGAAAAGGCAATAGAAGTAGATGGGGACGTGAGGACCCTCCCTTCACTGTGGGCCTGGCTGGATGCCTGGGGACAGAACTGCTGCCTTTAATGGAGAAGCACTGGTGGTTGAAGCCTGGGCAGAGAGTAATAGTGCTGAATGTCCTCAGGACTTGGGGCATTTTTAGCTTGTGCTAGAGAATGCAATGGCACCCCACTCCAGTACTCTTGCCTGGAGAATCCCAGGGACGGGGGAGCCTGGTAGGCTGCCGTCTATGGGGTCGCACAGAGTCAGACATGACTGAAGTGACTTAGCAGCAGCAGCAGCAGAAGTATATAGGAACTGTTCTGTGGTAAGGGAGGGCCATATAATTCAAGGTCAGTGGGTATTCCCAAGTAGAAATTCTAAGGGCTAGATTTAGGATGGGGGGTGGGGTGGGTTCGGGGTAGGGACAAATATATGAAAGAAGTCGAAAGTCTGTGTTCTAGCCTGTAGTTGGCTCATGAAGTACGTAGTAGATTTCTGTTAAGTGACTGGCTACCTTCAAGTCTCAGTTTACCAAGCGGGTCAGATATTGGTTGCTGAAGATCCCACCACGCCTAAGGTCAGTCAGTGGACAGCCTGTAGGCCCCTGCTCAAAGCTTCACAAGACTTTTCATTAATGTTTGGTATAGGCGGTTGGCAGACTAAGAATGTTTCTGTCTAGGAATATTCCCCAACCAGCTTGGGTGTGTCTCACTCAAGAAAATGAGGTGGCAATGGTCAGGAAGGAAGAAGCCTAGGTTTACGTTTGGGTCTATTGGGACTTGAGGATCATACAACAAATGCTCAAAGACCCATAAACTACAAAAGTACATCCCAACCTCAATTTAATAACTAGAAAAAAAAAAAGACTAGTTGGCTTTGGCATGACCTTTAAAATCACGATGGGGAAATGGCCACTTTGCCATTCCACTTGCTACTCAGGGCCTCATTTTAGAAATATGATTCTGATCAGGAATGAAATCAGAGGAAGAAGAGGAGGACAAGAGGGAGAAATCCAGGAGCTGTGTCAGGGGCCTCTTGTTTCAAGACACAACTCACGGGGCGCCCCAAGGCCGAGCATTTCAGCTTGTGCTGGCAGAGGTGATACTCAACAAGCAAGGGGGTGGCTCAGAACTGTGGGCGAGCCTTCCTCTGAAGCCTTTGTTTCTCTAAGAGACACAACAATGGGAGGGTCCAAAAGGGGAGGGGACCCAGCTGATTGTTACTAGGGACAGATGACAACTCTGCCGGACCAGGTAGAACCCGTGGACGGTGGGCTGCCTTTCTCCCACCTTTGCTTGCGGGAGAGCTGCTGCAGACTGGAAATCAAGCTTGGCCCTCATACTTTGAAGTCTCCTCCCGTTTGAGGCTTTGGTAGAGGAATAATGAGTGGATGAAAGGCCTTTTTAGCTGGGGCTGTGAACAGCTAGTTCCAGATGAATGGGCACTAGCAACACAGGGCAGCCTGTGAGGCCCATTCAAGAGGGGGAGGGGGGAACAGAGCAGGCCTTTCGGATGGTGTCTGCCCCCAGCGCCGGCCCTGGAAACAATTACTGAGGGGAAGGGAGCCAAAGGGAAGCGAGGACGGAAGAAAGTCGTCCTCCCAGACTGGGTGACTCACTTGGCGGCTGGGTTTGCCTCTCCTTAGGCATTTGAAGGGACTGAGAACAGTAGAGGGCGTGGTCTTGGAGAACAAGGCGGATTCTGGCAGGATCTCCCTTTTTCCTGGATGGGAGCCTTTCATCCTCCCATATTTGTGGATCAAGGGCTATAATCCTCCCATTGGGGCCACAAAGCAGTCTCTCAGATGCCCCAGACTTGGGAGTACCAGTGAGACCCTGTCTTTGGGTCCCAGTGCCCTGGCTCTTCCTGTTTATTATGGAGGAAATAGCCCTCCTTTCTCTTCTGCTCTTACTAGAGAGAGCAAATGCCTTCAGGTTTGGTTTTCCATTTTTCCTGAAATTCATCCTTTCCCAGGCCATTACCTTATTACTATAAAGTAGGCCACAAGCTGGCAGCTCGCAGATGGACCATGTGAAGCTGAATTCTGTGTCATCATTGAACAATCAAGAAGTTTCATTGTTTAAAAAAGAATCCTCATTCAGAAGCCCAGCCTGTTGCTGGTTCTACAACTGGCCAGAGATGAGTAGGGGCACTACCTTGGGTGGGGTGGTGGGTGCTCCTGCTTTCTAAACACAACTTCTAGCCCCGCCCCCTCTTCTCCCAGACCCTACATGTGCCCACTGCTGCTCTTGATCTCCTTACACTCTTACGTTCACATAGCCACACTATGGGAAAGTATTTGAATCTGTGACTGCAGGTAAGGAGGTTAAGGTGGACACCGCATCTCCCCACTTTTGTGTTTCTATGTGGAGAAAGTTTCAAGTAACAGTCCGTGCATCTCTCCTTCCCCTGACTTGGTAACTTTGGGAGAAGGACCCAGGTATGCCCAGCTCAGCCCCTCCATCTTTAGATGTGCTTAGCTACAGGAAGATCCCTAATGTCTCTGTTCTCACCCAGAGGTGAGGGTTCTCCCTAGAGGAGACCAGTCAGGTAGGTAGCCCATCACTGTCTGCACGCAGCAGGGCTGAAAGTTTAGTGAGTGGAAATGGCTGCAGTTTCTTTCTTTTTTTGGCGGGGGTGGGGGAGTGCTGCGCTGGGTTTTGGGTGCGGCATGCCAGCTTTGTCTAGTTGCGGAGAGGCTTCTCACTGTTGTGGTTTCTCTCCTTGTGGAACATGGGCTCTAGGTGTGCAGGCTTCAGTAGCTGTAGCACGTGCGCTTTAGTTGCCTGGAGTGTGTGCAGTCTTCACGGACCAGGGATTGAACCCATATTCCCTGCCTTGGCAGGCAGATTCTTATCTTCTGTACCACCCGGGAAGTCCTTGGCTGCAGTTTCAAGTCACGTTTTTCAGTTGGCTTTATCAGTGATCATGCTGTCATTTCCATCGGGTATCCTGAAGGTTGGTTCAGAAAAGATGGGAGTGGTGGTTCTGGTAGTGGAGGCTAGCTACAGTTGGTATGTAGTTCACGTGCTGATGTACGTCTAGCTCGGGAACAGCCATCTTATACGAGTGCTACTTGACATTCTCCTGTTCTCATGGATGCATGCGCACCTATGGGTCCCAGTTTCCCTGACCCATGTTCCCTTACCTGCATGTGAGGACTCCTGTCTTATCCAAAATTGCCCTCCCTGAAAGTCAGAGAGACATCAAGGGGCATCTCTCTTCCTCTCACCCTTGGCTCATGTACATGCAGCGTCTGCTTCCGTGATATCCCAGCTTATATAATTCCTCAGGATCACCCAGGGGGCTGGTGTCCCCCAAGGGAAAGCTGATATCTGTCCTGATGGAATTCTCTCAAGGTGCCCCTCAAGTTCTCCTCCTGGTGGTGTCCAGGGTCTGTTGGGTTCTCTTTAGGACTCACTGCACAGGTGCGATTGCATGGTCTGTATAGAAGTGTCAGGAAGACTTCTCAATTGGGTCATGCTTTGTCTCAGGGAGCTCCTCAAGTTCCCATCCTTGTGATGTCCAGGGTCTGTTGGGTTCTCTTCAGGCCTCACTGCACAAAGCAGTTGTGTGTTCTGTATAGAAGTGTCAAGAAGACTTCTTGCTCACTCTGGGTCATGCTTTGTCTCAGAGGAGCTCTATGTGCCCTCACATTCCATTACTGGCTGCATCCTCTCTTTCCATGGGCCTCTGTGAGGTTGACTGAGGGGCTAACTCCAGACACAGACACTTGGGTGACCTTCCCACCCCAGGAGCCCCCCTCCCCCCGCTTCCCACGCTCCCTCAAACCTCCCCTCAACCAGAAGTTCTCCTATCCTCCTGCTCATGCAGATTGACTTCACAATAGCCAATCCAACAATCTAGTCCAAACTGAATGACAGAAGCCAACATTTATGGAACTGGACACTGTTTTAACTACTTCACATGAGCTCAGCCACTGAATCCTTCCAACAGTTCTGTGAGCTAGGTGCTCCTGTGATCATTACATTTTATGAACTTGGAAACTGGTTCAAAGGGCCTCAGAGATCTGCTTCAGGCCATATGCCTGGTGAATTATAGAGCTGCTCTTCACATATGAGTGTTCTTAGCCCTCCTTGGACTGAATCTGAGATGTAGGCCAGGGAGGAGGAAAAAAGAGGAGAACATAGAAGTTAGAAATGAGCAGAAAAGTAATGTAAAAGGAGAGACAAAAGAACAAGCTGGTTCCCTAGTTCACCATGTTTGCGTGAGAAATCACCCCATCACCCTCTGCTCTATACAGCTGGAGAGACCACAGAGCATCTATCTCCTCATTCTACCAAAGAGAAAACTAAGGCCCAGATTGGTGAGAAACTTGCCCCAAATAACAAAAGATGTGTATTTTGAGACGGTAAGGGAAAACAACGGAGAAGGCAATGGCACCCCACTCCAGTACTCTTGCCTGGAAAATCCCATGGACGGAGGAGCCTGGTGGGCTACAGTCCATGGGGTCGCTAAGAGTTGGACACGACTGAATGACTTCACTTTCACTTTTCACTTTCATGCATTGGTGAAGGAAATGGCAACCCACTCCAGTGTCCTTGCCTGGAGAATCCCAGGGAAAGGGGAGCCTGGTGGGCTGCCGTCTATGGGGTCCCACAGAGTCTGACACGACTGAAGCGACTTAGCAGCAGCAGCAACAGCAAGGGAAAACAAAATAAAAACTAAAAGAACTTCTAAAATGGAGATGGTGCAATCCTTGATTTGCTTTCTAATTGGAAACAGAGGCTTAGAGGGACAGAATGACTTGCCCAAGATTAAGTGTATTTCAAAGAGGATGAGGGTAAAGAAACAAAAAAATGAGAGGAACTAGCCTGAATTAACTCCTAAAATGGAGACTGCTCCATTCTGTGTTATGAATAGAACAAGAAATTACTTTCTGTTAAATAAGAGTAGTTTATGAAGTGTGGTCTCTATTACTGCGATTGTGTAGTGGTAAAAATGGAAGGGTTGCCTATTGATTGATCCCTTTGAGCACTATGTAATCAAGCAGTTTTCTAGCTGAAATTTACTGGAATTTGGGGCCAGATGCTCTCACATTTCATTAATTAAGGAGGCTCTTCTTGTATATAGCAATGTGCTTGGAAGCATGTTGGACAGGTTTGGTCTTGAGAAGAGGCACAGCAATTCATGTTGGTTTGAGAGACTTGATGACAAAGGTGTGCATGGTCTCGGGCTTGTGCAAGATCCGTCTGCACTTAAGCATCAAGACAGATCAATGATTAGGGAGCACTAAGGCCCACAAACATTAGGTATATGTTTAAACATGAATCACGGCAAGACAACTGAGGTTAATGTGAGCACCTTTCACTTCCCTAATAGAAAATCGAGCCAGCCCGCGCCTCTGCCCACAGCCTCCGCGATGCCCGTGTGGTTTCCATGTGGTCAGAAGCATTAGTTAGGGTCTTATCCATATCTATTAGGAGGGAGGAAGCCCATTTAGCAAATTAAAATTGTTTCTATTTCCCAAGCTAATTGTTTTCTAATTGTTTAAGTAAAAGGTTTTGGTCTTGATTAAAGGCTTTTAGTAAATTAAATCGGTTCACATTTTACAAGTCTAATATTTAGATCATAGAGAGGCAGTAATGGTTAGTGAGGTTTGCTATGAGGAGGGTTTGAAATATAAATGTTGACACTGAATAGGCCTCAGAGATTATCTGGTTCAATACTCTCATCCTACCACTGAAGGAATTGAGGCCCAGAGAGGCTAATGGACTTGTCAAAGATCACACAGCTTGAGAGTGAGAGATACTAGGCGGGAGCTGCCGGGTCTGCTATCCCTGACTAAGCAAACATTTCAAGGGGAACACCTCTAGTCTGTACAGAAAGCTTTAATTAATTAAATACTTAACCCTGAAAAGAGCCCACACACAGAATAAAAGGAGCATGCAGAAACATTAATTAATATGTATTATACCTTAATGTGAATTATGTGTTTCACACTCTAATGTAAACTGGTCATGCATGCGTGCTAAGACACTTCAATTGTGTCTTTGCGACCCTATGGACAGTAGCCCACCAGGCTCCTGTGTCCATGGGATTCTCCAGGCAAGAATACCGGAGTGGGCTGCCATGCCCTTCTCTAGGGGATCTTCCCAACCCAGAGATCGAACCCAAGGCTCTGACATCTCCTGCATTGGCAAGTGGGTTCTTTACTGCTAGGGCCACCTGAGTAACCCAAACTGGTCAGTACTTGATATTTAACTGAGCAGTTGTTATGGGAAAATCTAACACATTGTGAGAATATGAGCTAAGTGAACTAAAGGTACACACTCAAGCAGGCAGATCCTGCTTCAAATAAATTGATACATAGTTTTTATACTATAGTTTTTAGTATACACTGTAGTTGTATAGTATACACCATACACTATAGTTTTTATACATTTTAGAATAAAAGGAAAAAATGTTGATAAGATGTAGAATTAATTCCCCAAATATGGTCCCTTAGGGACACTCATGTGAACCCCACATAAATCAGTGTAATGATAACAGAAATAATGAGGGGAAAATGACTTCATAGTCTAATAAAGCTGGAAAGCCCCAGGTTAAATAGATTTTTTTTCTCTTTATTTTCTTCTGCTGCTTCTCTATCTTCTCCGCCCTCCCCACCCCCATCCCTTCCATCATTTTCCTCCTTTTGTCTTCTTTCTTATCTTCTCCTGTTATAACATTGGGCCATTCTGAGGCTTCAGCACTGTGAATCATGGGGATGGGGGGTATGGGGGACTGACCATGGGAGAGTCCATCTTGGTTTCCAGTTTTCCTATGGGATCTGGGAAAGGCTTGCCTGGGTCACACCAGACATTCCTTTTTGTCCAGAATCTGGCTGGAGTCTTAGCCTTTTCTCCAGATGCTTAGCTTTTCTCCAGTGTCTTCAACTCCATCCTTGTTACATGCCCTGGCCTGGTGGTCCACTTCCCATCCTCAAGCTCCAACTGCCCTCAGGCAAACCTCATTGATTCCCAGGGTTATTTTAAAACTGAAAGGCCATTCAGGGTCTCTCGTAGAAAACAAAGAAGCACCTCCTGTCTCCATTCAGACAGGAATACTGGGGCCTCCTTCCCTGGACATTCTGCTGGATCACAGAACAGTTCCAGCTGCAAGTTCCATGAAAAGAGGGTGCCCCATAAGCTCCCCTCCCGTCCCCAGGACAGATCTGTGAGGGTGCCAACGGCAGACACAAACTTTCCCCTTCCTTACCCAGTCACTTCAGTTATTAACGGCCTTGTAGAAATAAGCTTCCCCGTCTTGAAATATGGAATGACTGAGAATGCAGCCTCAGGATTTACAGCTCCACATGGCACACAGATATAATTTTTACTTGGCTGCTGTGATGACAAGATTCAGTAAGGCATTAGGAAAGTAAGTCTGAATTACTTGCCTAAAATATGAAATGTCCCTGGACGTGCAGTCCCTCTGAGAGGATATCTGATTAGCCCTGGCCCCTTTGGGGTAGGGACATGTTTGGAGTCTAATTTTCCATTTAGCTGACTTGGAAAGGTGGGGACCAATATAACTAAGTCTCTCTCTCGGGATTTCTGGAGGAAGGTGTAAAAAAAAACAAAAAAACACGAAAACCGGCCATAGAGCTGCCACTCACTGTCAGTCACTCAGATTTTAGATAAGAAATCCCTCCTTTTTCATTGTCTCTATCACTTAACCTCTGCCTTGATTCTTTTCCATCCCCTCTGGGGATAGGGGGAGGGGAGGAGGGGAAGAGAGGGAAAGACTACTTTTCTTTTCAAGCCGACAGTTTCAGTTCAAGTCTGTAAATAAAGGTTAAACTGAGAGGGAGCCCCAGTTAGCACAATGAATGCCCACTTGAGCTTATCGGCCGCTCACCCCCACTGGTCCCTCTCCTGGAGTCTCCCTTGAAGACGCAGCTGCAGAGATCAAACCCTTTTGCTATTTGGTCTCCTGAATCCAATTTGACTTGGCCCCACTATCACCCACTGACATTTGAAATGTGTCTATTTAAAAAGGAAAAGAGAAAAGAGCACAAATAGGAAGAAAAAAATGCCGGAGATGCCATATCCTGCTAGGCAAGGAAGAGAAATATCCGGCTTTGCAGAGACTAGTCTCTGTGTGTGCTGTATTCGTGTGTGGTGTTGGCTTTTGTTTTTCCTTCTCGTCTTGGTC
Source organism: Bos taurus (assembly GCF_002263795.3). NCBI lineage: Eukaryota > Metazoa > Chordata > Mammalia > Artiodactyla > Bovidae > Bos > Bos taurus. The sequence goes on along the minus strand of NC_037329.1, from coordinate 93,980,687 downwards.
TTTTCCTGTGTTTCTGCCCTCACACTGCCACGTTTATTAATATGATGGTAAGGATGACTTAAACTGTCTGAGTTTTTCTAGAGGGCGGGAATGAGGGGGCTAAGGAAATGAATGGACGGAGGCTGCTTAGTCACAGGACCTCACTCCCAAGAGCTCCTAGGCTGGTCGGGTGAGGGAGACCATCGGAGGAAGCCGCTGGCATGAGACAGACAACAAGCACATCTAACACAGGAAGGATGCCCTTGAGCAGGCCTCTGAACCCCAGGCCAAGGTCCGGCTCCTGCAGGCGTGCACTTTGGCGGTCAAGGAGAATGTGCTGTGCTTGTTTAGAGTCTGTCCACGGGGGTCTGAGTAGGGGACTGTCTGGAGAGTGTGTAAGTAGGGACGGTGGCCCTCATTTCCAGTGGCTCTAGGTTTTCCTCCAATACTTCTGAAATTCTGTTAAAATGTAGGTTCTGACTCTTTAGGTCTAGGGTGCCATTGGATAGTCTGCATTTCTAACAAGTTCCCAGGTAATGCTGCTGTAATAAGAGTGGCTCTGGGCCACTCTTTGGATGGCAAAATGTGTTTGGCACAAACGTAGAGGTACAGAAGTGAGGAGTTGGGGCTTGAGGCCGCAGCTGTGAGGGCATGTTTTATTCAGAATTGTTAAAAATGCTTTCAGTTGTTTGGAGGCAGACCAAGGTGGCACTTGGTTTTCCCACATTTATCCAATTTCAACACACTGAGCATTTTGTAACCTTCAGAAGAGATATCTTCTCGATAGGGAGTAAGGCATATCAGAGTGTTTTTCAAGGTGTCCCTGGATTGGTTATAAAAGAATCACCTTGAGAGCTTGTAGATTCTGAGGCTGCTTCCAGCTCTCTTCATTCAGCAGGTCTGGAGGGTGAGGGGTGGGGGCAACCCAGGAATTGGCATCTATCACGCTCACAGCTGAGACATGGGCCCACTGAGCAGCTGAAGTGTTTGGTCCCTATGTCCAATTGCTCTTTCTTTGAATCTCAATAGAGCAATAAGCATCACAAGAAAATAGAACATTTGTTTAACTCTTTGAAAAAATACAAGTAACACATATGTATTCAATAGAGAAACTGAGAAAAGGCAGAAGCAAAATCAAGATACGTTCACCTATAATTTATTCTCAACATTTTGGTGTATGCCCTTTCAGATGTTTTTCCCTATGCATTTTAGGAAAAACAAATGGAAGCATAATTGTAATAAGATGTTAACACTCTAAAGAAAACTCCACAATGCACTGGAAATTTCTCTTTTGAGCAACTACATTCCTCCAAAATACATTTTAATGATAGCCTGTTGGATTTCTCTCTTTAAAATCCTTTATCTATGAGTGACTTCTTTCTAACATTGCTTCCTCAAACAAAGTGACGTACTTTTTTATCCTCTCCCTCCCCCCATCCCTCCCTCCATTTCTTTCTTTCTTTCTTTTTTTTTTTTTTTTTTACTTTACCTTCACAAATCAGGTGGCAAGCAAGGTTTGAAAGTTTGGCAATTAATTTCCCTGGTTTTGTTGGGTCTCACCTGCTGACTTGCTGAGTCAACTTGAGAAAGGCTGGTCCCTTCTTTCCTCTCTAGTTTCTTTATCTCTAAGATGAGACTAATCACACCTGCCCTTAACACGCTGATGGAGATATTTCCAGAGTTGTATTAGGATAAAATCTGCAAATCTCTTTGGATTACTGAGAGAGAGAGAGATAAACAAAAAATCAAGACACTTGTTATTTCCTTAGTACTTATCATAGAATTCCCAGCTGTTGTTCTGTAAAACCATTTTAAAAAAAAATTAAGCACTTAAAAGGCAAAACAGACATTTCTCATCTCTTCTGTTAGACATTGACAAGGAGGAGGAGGGGTGTCTATTTACAAGTCATATAATTTAATTCTACTTTAGATCCAATTTCTGTAACATGAACCTGGCAAAGAGTTGTATCGGGCAGGTCCATCCAGAGAAACAGCCAGTAGAAGATGATAGGTAGGAAGGGAGATAGACAGACAGAAGTACAGATTTTATTTATATGGATTGACTTAGATGTATGGACTATATATGTAGGTATATTGATATGTAACATATATGTGTAGATATAGAGATATAGATTTAGTACAGGGTATTAGCTTAGCTTCCCTTGTGGCTCAGATGGTAAAGAGTCTGCCTGCAATGCAGGAGACCTAGGTTCAACCCCTGGGTTGGGAAGATCTCCTGGAGAAGGAAATGGCAACCCATGACAGTATTCTTGCCTGAAGAATTCCACGGATGGAGGAGCCTGGCAGGTGACAGTCCATGGGGTTGCAAAGAGTTGGACATGACTGAAGCGACTTAGCATGCATGCATACACTGGAGAAGGAAATGGCAACCTACTCCAGTATTCTTGTCTGGAGATGCTCAGGGACAGAGGAGCCTGGTGGGCTGCCGTCTATGGGGTTGCACAGAGTCAGACATGACTGAAGTGACTTAGCAGCAACTGATTAATCCAGGCCCACCAGGACACTCTCCCTAATTAAGGTCAACTGATTAGGGACTTTAATAATATTTATAAAATCACTATACAGCAGCCCCTAGATTAGCATTTGATTGAGCTAATTGGGGACTGTAGCTAAACCAAGTTGATGCGTTAAAATTTACTATAATATCGTAGTTTACTTCTTGTCAACTTGGCATGGATACATGACTCCTTAAATCACACGTAATCTCCAAATTAAAACATCAGCTAAGCCACACTTCCATCTAACATGGTACAACTATCCAGCTTACGACTGAAGAGAGTTGTGAAGTTTATACACCTCCATTCACCTTTCACATTTTTACTTTTATTCTTTTATAATTTGTTAACCTGCATTTTCTTCAAATCTCTACCACTAGTCTTTCCAAGACCCATATTCCTCTTGATTTATTTCCATAGTTTTTGTGGTAGAAAATCAACTTATCAATAAGACAGCACTAACTCTTTGATGGCTCCCCTTGAAATATTTCCCCTTAGGAATAGCTCTTTGCAGAATGTTTATAATCACCAGGCCCAGCGCTTAGCATTGTGTATATAGTATTTCACTTAATCCTTGCAACAACACTATGATATGGATATTATTATCTTTATTCTCTTGAAGAGAGAACTGAGTCTAAGAGTAGTTAGCTAAATATGTAGCCAATATCACAGAGTTAGTAAATGGCAAAGTTAGGGTTTATACCTAGTGCATTTTTATTCCAAAGCTCTTCAACACAATTAAGATATTTGGAAGGTCCCTGTAAGGACAGTGTTTCTTCATGGGTGGTCTGTAGACAATCTATGTCAGAATTACCTTCTGTACATGTTAAAAATGCAGATACCTGGGTCCAGCTTCAAACCTCATGAAACTACATTTTTGGAAACAGGCCTTGGATCCATCGGTTTCCCAGTTATCTTTATGTATTCCATAGTTGTCCTATACTCGGAAGTAGAGAATAAAAAAATGAATTTTCAAATATGGACCATCTTGGCTATTTTTGGACTTCGGTGGCTCAGACAGTAAAGCGTCTGTCTACAATGCGGGAAACCTGGGTTCGTTCCCTGGGTCGGGAAGATCCCCTGGAGAAGGAAATGGCAACCCACTCCAGTACTATTGCCTGGAAAATCCCATGGACAGAGGAGACTGGTAGGCTACAGTCCATGGGGTTGCAAAGAGTTGGACACAATTGAGCGACTTCACTTTCCTTTTCACTTTGGCTATTTTTAGATTCCAATTACTCATGTTGTTGAAAAGAAACATCGTCAGACTGAGAACAGCCTCCAAAATGCTGGCAAAATGGGTGACTTCATATTGCTTGGAGAATAGGTTATGTTAGCCAGGGATGTTTGTTCTTAATGCAACAGAATTTTCCCATTTTCTCTAGAGATTTGAGGAATCAATGGGGTCCCTACCAATGGCACACGTCACATTCTCAGAGGACTAATCTCATCACATATATCAGACACAACCACCAAGGGCCGCTATTACTATCCCTGGTGTGATAGAGATGAGACAGCATTGGATAGGCCGATAGCTCAGATTACAGTGAAATTTTTGGTAACAAATATATACACCAGAGATTTATAAGACCTTCTCATTACCCTGGTTTTGCAGATAAAGGCAAAAGTGGGGGTGGGAAGGAGGCAAGAGGGGGTGGGAAGGAGGCAAGAGGGGCCGTGAAAGGCATGTGATTAAAAAAGAAAAGGAGGGAGGGAGGGTTATTCTCATTCCCAAGCCAGATCAACCATTATTCCAAAGTGATCTCTAATCAAAATCCAGCATATGGTTTTTATTAATTTGGGGGCAATTCCCCTACCATCTAGTGCAATAAAAAAGGATGTTGATATCATAAAAGATTATAGCATCCCTTACCAAGCTAGCAAACAAGACGTGTAAAATCCAAGATAATGAAATAAGTTGAATTGCTTCACCCTTCTCTCCCTGGTTTTATTATTATTACTGTTTTATTGCTGAAAGTTCTGAGGGGAAGAGATTCAGAGCTGGGTTATGAATAGATTAGGTCAGGTTTATTTCCAGCATGAAGCTGATACCACGGGCCCACACTTCTCAACAGTCTCAGTGGGGAGAAAGCAAAGTACTAACTTTAAGCTCTAATTTGCAGAAATGATTCACCTATATTTAACTTTCTGTTTTGAAGCTAGAAAAAATAAGCTTGAGGCTTTTTTGTTGTTGTCATTGTCAGTTATTTGGTCAACTCTGTTCCCCTTCAGTGTGGTATATGTTCATGCTACTTTCTCCAGAACGAAACCTCAGGTGGATGGAGGCCAGCACATCTTGATTCAGGTCAGTTCAGTCATGTCCGACTCCTTGCGACCCTATAGACTACTGCACGCGAGGCTTCCCTATCCATCACCAACTCCTGCTGCTTGCTCAGACTCATGTTCGCTGAGTTGGTGATGCCATCCAACCATCTCATCCTCTGTCGTCCCCTTCTCCTCCTGCCTTCAATCTTTCCCAGCATCTGGGTCTTTTCCAATCTTCTTTATTGCCCCACCATGAACATTAGGTTCTTCCTCCTTGCGGGGAGGCTGGCTATCAAGGTTCTTAGTTCTGCCACTAGATTTCTGCCACAAAGCCTCAAACCCTGAGTCATTCAGATATAGCCTGGGAAAGAGTGAGGGTTGATAATACAGGTTGAGATGCTGCACTGATTCTGGGGACTTCTAAACCATGTTGAGGCCAGGAGGGAGTGGCCCTGGGAAGGAAGCTGGCTGGCTGCTGTGCTAGGTGGGCTTACATAGGTATTTTATTCATCTTCTTAAACTTCCCATGAAGTAGGAATTATTACCATCTCCTCATTAATGAAGAGTCTGTGTCTCAAGAAGAGTCTGTGTCTCAGAGAGTTTTGATAATCTACTCAAGGTCATACAATGAGTTGGTGGTGCAGCAGAGATTCCAGCCCAAGCCCAACTGACTGAGAAGTGCAGCCTTGTCTGACCCACTGGTGCCTGCTGAGTGAGTCCCTCCAGTCCATGGAAAAGCAGTCAGGAGAACAGGAAAGAGTCTGTCTGCTCCATTTCTGTGCCCACAGTTCTTGGTGCAGCCAGGTTTGGGGAACAGAGAAGGAGCTTGATGTCACCTGCCTCTCTTGGGATAGCTTGAAATTGGCTTTTCCATGAAGAGAGCCAGGGAGTTTAGGGCTTACCAAGCTGAATGATGCATTTTTGTGAGCCAGCTCTATGTTTTGGAGAAAAATTTTGACCCATAGAATTTTTTTCTTGCCAAACTGCACTCTGCAGATTTGTTAATCACTTTGCTGATTGTCACAGCACAAGCCACATTTTGTGGATGAGAAGGGTTTTAGCTCAGACTGTGATAACAAAATACCATAGACTGGGTGGCTTAAAGGAAAGACATTTATGTCTCACTGTTTTGGAGGCTGGGAAATCCAGGATCAAGGTGCTGGCATATTAGAATCCTGGCAAAACCCTTCTTCCTAGCTTGGAGATGGCTGCCTTTTCACATGGCAAAGACAGAGAGAGAGGAAATGAGAACGCTTTCCTGTCTTCTTATAAGGACTCTGATTGCCTTTTGAGGGTCCTACCCTCATGGCTTCTGTGCTAAGTTGCTTCAGTTGTGTCCAACTCTTTACGACACTATGGACTGTAGCCTACCAGGCTCCTCTGTTCATGGGATTATCCAGGCAAGAATATTGGAGTGGGTTGCCATGCCCTCCTTCAGGGGATCTTCCTGACCCAGGGATAGAATTCACGTCTCCTGCCTTGGCCGGCAGGTTCTTTTTGACTAGCACCACCTGGGAAATCCCTTCATGACCCAGTGAAACCTAATTACCTCCCAAGGCCTTACCTCCAAGTACCATCACACTGGCCACCAGGGCTTCAACATTTGATTTTGGTGAGGGAAACACAAACATTCAGTCTATAATAGGGAGTCACCATAACAATGAGATGAGTTCTGGTCACATTCTATTCTCCTCCTGATCCAGCCTTGGGAAGGATGGCAGGGAGGCATCTGACTGCAAAGGTCTGAAGATCAAGCAGGCAGGGGCAGAGCCTCCCCTCTGCTTCTGCTCTTAAACTGCTTTGAACCCAAAGAGAGGCCTTGCAGTGGCTCTTTAATGCACTCTGAGAGAAGCTCACAGGAATTTTTTCAGCTTGAATGGACTGATGTTTCAGACCTTAGTAACTGGGCATATTAAAAAAAAAAACAAACCCTTTTCCTGTCCTCCTTAAGTAATTTTTCCAACCTTGATGCCTGGACTAGGAGAATTTCCTTGTAACCTCAGCATCCTGTTTCTAAAAGTTGGGAAGCTTCTCTGGACAGTTCATGGAATGCCCTGTGTGGTGTATGGTGCATGGAAGAAATTTGACACTGAGGAGTATTCCTGAGATTAAAATGCAAGAGAACTGTTTAGAGCAAAGCAGATACCACAGATAGAGTTTGGCAGGCAAGACGTTTCTTACTAATAGGGCTAACAATTTAGAGGAGAATGTCATAAATTGTAATATGTTTACTTTTCATCTGATGAATTTTAACGGCAGCTTTCACCATTACCTCCAGGAATCCATAAGAAACAGAAAAACCAGCCTGGAAATGTATTTGATAGTCACTAAAACAATGTCTGTGGCATTATCTCAGCTCTACTTCTAAACCACATTATTTTCTCAGAAAACATTTTAAATATAGCACAAGAAAGAGTCCTCATATTGCTTGCACTCACTGTAACTTGAATACAGTAGTTCTTTGAGAAGTCTCATTTTCTTGCCTATCTTATTTTGTTATTCAAATGATGAAGCACATTTTGCGTGAAGTTACACCTTCTCAGAGGCAGTTTGTTCTGGAAAATTGGTGCAGCATTTCCATTTCTCACATCTTTACATAACTGGTTTCTTGTCAGCAAATGTAACCGTGTTTGACACAGTAGCCCTGGAATCTGGACCCCTGCAGGCCGTGAGCACCGGTGCGTCTCTGCAGCTCTGACTCGGATGACATGCCTTGCTCAGGAAGAGGGTTAAAATGGACAGATGCGTCTCAAGAGCTCAAATATTTCTGTCGCCAGGTTTTTATTCAAAATATAGACCCTTGTCATGAGAATGCCAACTCTGTCCTCAACTTAAGCTTCAGGTGTAAACCTCACTGGCTTCCTATCGAGGCGTGCTCCTCATTAGCTGAAACAGTGACATGGCCACACAAGGCCCACGTCGACCAGCTCATCTGACTGCAGAGGCTCAGCTGAATGAAGAAAACCCCAAAGTGTTCCTTTTTGTTCTCTTTTAAAATGGAGCTTTTGACATTATAAGGTGGCATTTTATTAATACACTCGTTATCTCATACCAGAATCACTGGATGGCTAGAGTGGCTCCTGTAAAATATCTTGTACAGACATTACCCTGGTTATCCCTGGCCCACCCAGCTCTGGTCTTATTCCCTTGTGATCCTACAAGGCCCCTCTCACTAGCAGAGCCGTTGCACCACACAACTGTAGGAGGCGCTGTTTACACTGTTTTCTGTACGAATGCCACCCTAGGGCTATGCGAGTGATGCCCCTTAAGTTGTGTGTCAGGGGAGCCTTGCCTGGTGCATGCAACCAGGGTCTCCCACAACCAGGTCAGAAGATTTCATACAAAGATCATCATGATTAATTCCATGCTTTGGGGGGATTCTCACTAACCTGGTGTGCAGCTCTTCAGCTTGTTCTCGAAAGCCTCTAAGCTAACACTCTGGATGTTGCCTGAAATTTTTTGTGTTAGTTTTCTATTGCTGCTATCACAAATTATCACAAACATAATGGCTTAATGCAAGTTTATTATCTTACAGTCCTGAAGGTTAGCAGTCCAGTATGAGTCTTCCCAGGCCAAAGTCTAGGTGCTGGCAGGACTGTATCCCTTTCCAGCAGCTCCATCGGAGAATCTGTTTATTGGCTCACTCAGGTGTTGGTAGACTTCAGCTCCCTGTGTTGTAGGACTGAGGTCTCGGTTTCCTCACTGGTTGTCTGTCCTAGCAGCCTCTTTCTGTGTAGACTCACACCTCAGAGCAGCAACATCTGAATCTCTCTCTTGCTCCAGTCGGGAAAGGTTCTCTGATTCTAGGATTCATGTGATAGATTGCATGGGACCCATATTAATTTCAGGGCTTCCCTTGTAGCTTAGCTGGTAAAGAATGTCTGCAGTTTGGGAGACCTGGGTCTGATCTCTCAGTTGGGAAGATCCGCTGGAGAAGGGAAAGGTTACCCATTCCAGTATTCTGGCCTGGAGAATTCCATGGATTATATAGTCCATGGGTTCACAAAGAGTTGGACACGACTGAGCGACTTTTACTTTCATATTAATCTCAAAATAATTTTTCTAACTCAAGGTCCTTAATCTTAACCACATCTGCAAATTCCCTTTTGCCAAATAATATGAAGTAGCCACAGTTTCCTGGGATGAGGATGAGGGCAGCTTTGGAAGATCATTCTTCTGCCTACAGCATTATTGACTTAATTATTTTGCCTCTTTGAATGGTTAAACATTAAAACCAATTATTTATTGAGAAGCTTTGAGAACTGTGTTTTAGACAATATTAACTGTTATTTCTCCAACTGCAGACATATATTTTCTCAATTAATTCTTTAGTGAGCCTATGAGCTAATATCAGTGTCATCCAAGAATGCAATCAGCTGCAAGTAATATAATCCCCAACAAAAGCTGGTTTATTACTTGAAAATGAAAAGGGTATATCTAGGAGCTCAGTGATGTCATCAGGACTTCTAGATTCTTTCTGCCTATTGAGTGAGAACACAACAATAGTTTACAGCATGGACCCTGTAGCACATTGGTGGGTTTTTACAAATTTCATTCTCTGCAAATAGGGGTAATATACTCCGCCAATGGGGCTGTTGGAGTAAATGAATTAATACATTAAATGTGCCCAGAACTATGCCTGGTGTGTGTTAAGTGCTCAATAATTGTTGACTATTTTAAATACTATTTCTGCATCATCATGCTTAGCATGCTGGGTTTTGACAAAATATCTTCAGTTTATCACCTCATGGTTATGAGATGATTGTTGGGCTTCTAGCCATCATATCCAGGTCCCAGGCAGAAAGAGAAGGGACAAATGAGGGAGCAGGAGGCAGGTTTGCTGTTTGTATATGGAAATTAATCACTCAGTATTTATGCTTATTTTTCATTGGCTAGAACCATGACTTATGACCTCATCTATGTTGAAGGAGAGTGTAGGAAAGTAAGTTTTGGTTTTTTTTTTAAATACAATATGGAATCTGGATGGGCAGACACACATCGTACCCATCTCTGGCTGACTTATCCCCAGGCCCTGGAAAATGGTGACCTTTTCAGGAATGGCGGGTGGGAGAAAGGCAGGAAGGCATTGGCAGGGTCTTTGCAGTCTGTCATCGGGACTTCATGTGCACTAGTTTTAGCTATACACTGGGAAAAGATTTTGATTGGGGGCTGCTGGGAGGTGTAGAGATAGGGGAGAGAGACCCTCCATACAGAGGATAGTCTTGGGTTGAATTGTGAATCTCCAAAAAGTATGGTCGAGTCTTGAACTCCGGTACTGTGAACAGGATCTTATTTGGGAATAGAGCCTTTGCAGATATAGTGAAATTAAAATGAGGCTATATTGGATTACCCTAATCCATTGCTTGGCATCCTTGTAAGAGTGAAATTTGGGCACAGAGATACTCAGGTAGGATGTCATGTAATGATGGAGGCAGGGATTGAAGCCTGCTTTAACGCTGATGTAATCCTAAGGTTTGGGGGAAAGGAAAGCTTTTCTTTTCCTCGGTTCAGACTGCTTTGTCTCTGGCACTAGAGATGAATCATCCAAATGGCCTTGCAGTCACCACTGCTGGAGGTGACAGAAAGGAAAGGACCCATGGAGCAGTGTTGGAATCCCGGCCAGGAGCAAGGAGGGGTGAAGGCTGGGCAAGGGCCCTGTTAAGGGAAATCAACCTGGTCAGCACAATCTCTATCTCAGAACATTCTCACCTCATTTCACTCCTCTGTAACTCATTCTGGTGTCCTAGGATTCAGCCAGATGCTTGCATCCTACAGAAGTTGCCCTACCTTCTGGAAGTCTCAGAGGCCCCGTGGCACCACTCCACTGGCTTAATTTGGCCCAGGGTTTCTGAACATCCCCACCTCTCTTTTGGAATCATGATGTGATTGTTATTGTATATATCTGTAGCATTATTTACTTAATATTTAAGTCATTTTGCTTTTAATGAAAACTTATTGCATTCCCATAAGTGGAAAAAAGCCAGGATAATTTTTTACTATATAGAAGAGAATTTATAATAAATACAATAAAGTTATAAAATTCATGTTAGAACCTTAGTGGGCTCTCTGTTAATAAAAGAGCTTAACAAATTGTGAAGGCGTGTTGAAATCATACAAGCACCTGACTCAGTCTTCTTGTAGGAAGCAGAGAACTGGAAGGGAAATACTTTCTCTTTTTTTAATTTAAAAAAAAATTAAAGTTTTTTAAAATTGAAGGATAATTGCTTTATAGAATTTTGCTTTCTGTTAAATGTCAACATGAATCAGCCATAGGTATACACGTCCCCTCCCTCTTGAACCTTCCTCTCATCTCCCTCCCCATCCCACCCCCCTAGGTTGATACAGCCCCTGTTTAAGTTCCTTGAGTCATGCAGCAAATTCCCATTGGCTATCTATTTTACATATACATCTCACAGTCTCCTTCCTCCCCCACCCCATGTCCATAAGTCTGTTCTCTGTTTCTCCATTGCTGCCTTGCAAATAAATTCATCGGTATCATCTTTCTTATAGTGGCAGTGTGTTCCGTGAGTCCTAATTAGAGTCAGATTCTTGTAACTGTTCTATGGCTAAGTCATGTCCAACTCTGCAACCCCATGGACTGGAGCATGCCAGGCTTCCCTGTCCATCGATATCTCCTGGAATTTGCTCACATTCATGTCCTTTGAGTTGATGATGCCATCCAACCATCTCATCCTCTGCCGTCCCCTTCTACTTTTGCCTTCAGTCTTTCCCAACATCAGGGTCTTTTCCAGTGAGTTGGTTCTTCGCATCAGGGGGCCAAAGTATTGGAGCTTCAGCCTCAGCACAAGTCCTTCCAATGGATATTTAGGGTTGATTTACTGAAGGTTTGACTGGTTTGATCTCCTTGCAGTCCAAGGGACTCTCAAGAGTCTTCTCCAGCACCACAGTTCGGAAGCATCAATACTTCAGCACTCAGCTTTCTTTATGGTCCAACTTTCATACCCATACATGACTACTGGAAAAACCATAGCTTTGACTGTACAGACATGTTTCAGCAAAGTGATGTCTCTGCTTTTTAGTATGCTATCTAGGTTTGTCATAAATTTCCTTCCAAGGAGCAAGAGTCTTTTAATCTCAGGGTTGCAGTCACTATCCACAGTGATCAAATAATTTTTGATTATTTGCAAAAGTCAGGGCTAATAATGGTAAATAGCACTGAGTGTCTATTGGCGAATACATTGTCACATACTCTCTACATCATCTTATGAGGTCAGTATGATCATCACCAATTTAGATACAGGTAGCTGAAGACACTTGAAGACAAGAGATGGTCAATAACTATCTGGGTCCCCCAGCCTGTCAATACAAGAGCCATTTGTAACCCATCCACCACTGTGCCTGACTCTCAGATGGTCCATCCCCCCACTGAGAAGTAGGGGAGGGTGGAGAGGACATTTGCCAGGTAGTACACCTCAATCTTGGTCCAGGATGACTCTGTTCATCAACCCCACTCCAGTGAGTTGGCTGGGGCAGGGTGATGGTGTAGGATCCAAGTGGCAGAGAGCAGTAACGCCTTAGTGAAGACCCGGGAGGAAGTTGGGAACACCTCTAAGGAAGGGTGGGGATATCCTGATGCCAGGTCCTTGGGAAGGAGACCTCAGGCTTCTCAGTAGAGCATGGCTTGCACTTGTAGCCACGGATACTCAGGTTTCCCCACCCCAGCCTTTCATGGCACAGGCCTGGTTTGTATCCTGGGGAAGGTGACTGATATTACGGTAGAGGCAAAGTTCTGTGTTCTGAGACAAAGCCGCGTTTCGTACAACAGACACCTATAAGACAGTTGATTTACCTGCAGGTATTCATATGCCAGTTGCTCCACTGTGTTCTCTGCTGGGGGCCTGCATCCTGTCGCTTGATTTTGCAGAACACAGCCTAGAGAACAGGAGGCTTTGAAAGTGGGTCCCAAAGCAGTGTGGCTGCACCTCTCTGAGGCTTCCCCTTTAAACCCTGGATAGGAAAAAAATCACCATGAAGAGGCACAGCCCCAGGCCAAACACTGTCACACTGAGAAGGTCAGGAGAGGGTCAGGAAAGAAACGGATATTGAAAGGCCACCTGGAGAGCAGGGCTCTGACTGGGTCTCCATCGCCCCCTCCCTGCCGGCCATCTCACACCTGGGGGGTCGGGAGGCAGATGCTGGGAGGGTACAAGGCAAAGGCCTCTTTCCCCATCATCCCAAATGCTGTTTATCAAAGGGATTTGGACTCCTAGGTGGTGGAGGTATTCAAAGCTTGAAACTGGGAAGGTATAATGTGACTAAAATGCTGCTTTAATAAAGCACAGGGCTGGGTTTGAGCTGCTCTCTCCATAAATCAAAGGGTGACACCACCGTCTCTCTGAAGATCAGCAAGACAGCGCATTGTGGGGCTGGGACGGCTCTTAAATCTAATCAACGGCTCTTTGAGCAAAAATATAGCCGTGACTGGAGGACAGAGGTGGCTGCACGCTGGAAAATATCCCGAGGAGCACGCACATTTCCCAGGTGATAAGAATGCTGAATGCTTCTGAGCCGAGAAACCTTGGAAAACAATTAGCCGGAGAAGCAAGATAACCTGTTGAAATTATTGCCCTGCACTTTACTGCTCTCAATAAATTTCCTGGCAGTCTCTTTCCAACTCAGGGTCCTGGACTGCTTATACCTTTAATAGTTGGGGGAATTAAGTTATCAAAGTTTCATCTACCTGTCTGACTTCAGCCCAAAGTACAACTTATTTGCCTGGATACCTTTCAAAACTGCTGTCTACATAGATTATAATTTAATATATAGTGGAACTAACACAAGGCTGCCTGTTTCTTGAGTCTGAAATGTCAAAATCTGCATTTACACGTTCTGAATTTTCTTCCACGTTGCACACGCTTTAAATAGTAATCACAATGTAAGCTATGAAGAATTAAAAGAAATTGCACAGAGATTTACCTTTAATCCCTACTATTCATGGGTGTAACAAGGAACCCTGTGGACTCAGAGCTGGATTTTAGATCAGAGCTGCCACTTTACTAGTGATAGCTGGTTCTAATGCTTTTAGAGCCTCAGTTTTCTTACCTCTAAAATGGGAATAATGCCCATTTTAATAGATATGGAGAGAAAAATAAAAGGGAAGCAACTAGCATGGCTCTTATGTTAGTTCATAACTCAACAGATATCAGCCCTCCCCATTCTAGTAAGGGCTGATGATTTGATGAATTTTCCAGTTCAACTCACATAGTGCTTTCAACTGGGACAGTTTTTTTTTTTTTTAAGAGTTTTTTGAAATGGACCATTTTTAAAGTCTATTTAATGTGTACTGTATTGCTTCTGTTTTATGGTTTGGTTTTGTAGTTGAAAGCTTCCCTGCTGGCTCAGATGGTAAAGAATCTTCCTGTAATGCAGGAGACCCGGGTTTGATCCCTGGGTTGGGAAGATCTCCTGGAGAAGGAAATGGCAATCCACTCCAGTATTCTTGACTGGAGAATTCCATGAACAGAGGAACCTGGCCGGCTACGGTGCCTGGGATCGCAAAGAGTCATACACGTTTGAACGACCAACACTTTTAATTTCACTTTCTTTATAGCTGAAAGTCATGTGGGATCTTACCTCCTTGACCAGGGATCAAACCCTGCATTGGAAGGTGAGTCTTAAATACTAGACCGCCAGGGACATCTCTTGGCCAGCTTCATTTACCCATTTGTGTGAGTGATTCTTTCAGCCCAAATCCCTACAGCCCCTAAGTAATTATTCTAGTTGGGTCTGAAATTCCAAGGGTAAGTTACTTAATTCATTTAAGGCTCTCTTTTCTCATAAAGTTTGAGGATTAAATGGGATAAGATGTGAAAAACATTCAGGCTAGTATCTAGCAATTGCTAAGAACCGAATCATATTGGCTATTATAATGATTAACCTACAGCCCTTCCTAATCCCATCACACAACTTGTCCTCACCCTCTCCCTCAAATCATATGTACTGGGAAGTTTCTTATCTCTGTACAGACACTTGTGTTCTGTTCTTCACCTAGAAAGCCAACATCCCTCTTTGCTTGGCCTGTTTGTATTCTTGTCCTTGAAGGTTGTATTTCAGACATCACATCATCCATCAGACCTACTGATCCTGTCTACACCCAAAGTCAGAAGTCCAGCTTCTCTGGCAGAGCGCACTTCTCTCAAGAACTCACTACATTCAGCTTTGAGTTTTGGTTCTTTGTATACTTGTTTTTCTTTCCTCCTCAGATCCTTGAGAACAAAATCCAAGACTCCTCCATGTCTGTGGGCCTCTGCTGCATTTTACATGAAGTATCCGTTGGGCCACAATGAATCTCTCTTTATTTTTGAATGTCATTGGAGTGACTAAGCAGAAGAGCTACAAGGTCAAGGGTTGTTACCAGGTAAACCATATATAGGGTACTGCACATTCATCCACCTAGGGCTTCCCAGGTGGTGCTAGAGGTAAAGACCCAGCCTGCCAATGCAGATGTTAAGAGAAGTGACTTTGATCCCTGGGTTGGGAAGATCCCCTGGAGGAGGAAATGGCAAGCCACTCTAGTATTCTTGCCTGGAGAATCCCATGGATGGATGAGCCTGGTGCACTGTGTTCCATGGGGTTGCAAAGAGTCGGACACAAGTGAGCACGCATGCATGCACATTCATTATTAGGCAGCAAACTTAGGTATTTGGCATTGTTTGAGGAGGGTAACCACCAGCCAAATAAAGGTTCAGGTCAAAAGGATGATAGTTGAATGTTAAGTGTGTTCACAGCTGTGAAGCATCTCCCCTCCTCTTCCAAAGGACACGGGTTTCTTAACCATGACCGAGGACCTCTGAGAGTCCAGTGATTTGGAAGGTACAGAGATGAAGCGCAGTAGCCAAAACATGCTAAGGAAGAAGCTTCTGATGTAAGCTGGTGACGTACCCACTCACATGGCAGAGAGCTCACTCAGGACTAGCATAGTGTGCCAGGAACACAGTAGGGTCTCAGAAAGCACTTCATGAATAAAGGAAGTTGTACCTGGGTGACTCTCTCATGCCTCACTTTCTTTAGCTGTAAAATAAGAATGAGTCTGATGTTCTCTGATTATATGAGAAGCAAAAATCACTATTATCAGGAACCAGTCAGCCAATGAAGTAAATAATTAGTATAAACATGGCCACCAAAAAACAAATCTCAGTTGTCAAGACACTTACAGAAGTAATCTCTAGTTTCTTTGGATATGCCTAAGTAGTGTTCATTAGACCTCTTATTTAGTACTATTGTATGCAAGACTCCTTACAGAAAGTCAGGGGACCATCCAACTCACCACCTATGGTTGTTGAAAGGAACAAGCAATGCAAGTGATTGCAAAGCACTTGCCTAAAATCCAAGGAATTATACAATAATAATAGTAGTCATCTGTCACTAGAAAAAAGTATTTCCATCTTGGTAGGTTGCAAGTAATACATTTTCTCTCTACTCAAGTTTCTCTTTGCTCTCTGAAGAACGCATTGCCCATTGCATTTATAATTTCCTAGCCTGCTTCATGCTTTAAGTTGGAACCTGGCCTGCTCACATGAGCTAACACCTTTCACCTTGAGAATAATACTAGGTGATCTTTAACAACAGGACTTGGAAATATATGGTTTGGACTGTGAGCTGGAATGTCAGCACTGCAGCAATTCAGGGAAAGAATCCTCACACCTCATTTCTTCATTCAAATGAATTCAACAAATATTTCTTAAGTGCATAGTCAGAGCCAGGCGATGTGTTACAAATACGATACTCTTAGAAGGCCACACAGACATGGAAACCAATCACTGTAATAGAGGTAATAAAAGTTTTATTGACGATCTGCAGAAAGGATCTCAGTAATACTGGATGGAATTGCCAGCTCTGTCTTGGGAGGAGGCTGCAGCAGGTAACTTGGTTGGTGTAGTTGCTGATAACTGAGTCCCTCCAAGCTAAACAGAAAGGAACTTAATGTGGGGAGTTAGATTCCCAGGTGGCTCAGCGGTAAAGATTCTGCCTGCAATACAGGAGCTGCAGGAGATGCCAGTCGATCCCTGGGTCAGGAAGATCCTCCTGGGGAAGGAAATGGCAACCCACTCCAGTTTTCTTGCTTGGAGAATCCCATGGATCAAGGGGCCTGTTGGGCCATAGTCCATGGGGTCACAAAGAGTCTGGCGTGACTGAAGAGACTAAGCGCAGCACACGCAGCACAGTTGTTTGCCAATGTGTTGGAAGGGCTAGAGAATGCTTCAGGCAGGGCTTCCAGGAATAAATCTCAGAATGTTACAGAACTGGCCCACGGAAGGAGTTGCTACCCAGAAAGTCAGGGCCTTACAAGCCTTACCCCATCTGTGGACAACAGAGTTACGCTGCCTTAGCTGTGATCCTTCCTAAAACAGTGGATGTCTCTCACATGGCCTCTTGACCCAGGAAGGTGGAGACCAGACACCCCTCCGGTAAAACCAAATGCCTCTGGTACTATGCTTGCCCACAGAAGCACTCCTGGGCCTCACTTCCGTCTTCCAGAGTGTTCAGTGGAGGCTGGGTCACATGTGGTGCCCAAGCTGGGAGGAAATCTGGAAAAGGTGGTCTCTAGGTTTCATGCCTCTGACCTGCAGTAAGTCTTGCTCCAAGAGGGCGAGATGTATATGAAGGAGCCAGCCTTCAGTGTCTGCCTTCAGGTCTTCATGGAGAAAGAGTCAGTTGGTCTGGGATTTGAAGGAGGACCGAGGGGCCACAGGTCAGAGGGCGTTTTGAGCAGCGGAGGATCTGCTTGCTGCATTTACTGCGTAATGCTGTGGTGCAAAGGTGTTAAATGCACCCCTGGCTCAAATAAATGAAAGTAATTTGAACCAACACTAGCACAAGATGTAAAATTAGGAGTAATGAGACTTGAGAGAGAGGCACAGTGGACTGATTTTGGAGGGCTTTGGACTTCAGACTTGAAGCCATAAGTATTAGCCACAGAAAGGCTTTGAGGAGTGAGGGGGTGTGTGTGTGAGAGAAAGAGAGAGAGAATGGAGGCAAGGATTCATGTGTATATGTGTGTGAGAGAGAGAAAGAGAGAGAATGGAGGCAAGGATTCATTTTCCTTGACTGCTGGGCAGCTATGTGTGTTATATATATAGCAGTATTCTATATAGCAGTATTCTAGTAAACATATAACTATGTTTTATGTACTGGTGTGCTGGTCCTGTTTAACAACTGACTCTCCAGAAGGGACAAAGTCCTGATTTGTAGGGTATGCTAATTCCTGTGTTGTGAATGCTTCGAACATGACCTATTTCAAGCTACCAATGTGACATCACTGAACGTGGAGTTGGGAAGAAATGCAGACAGTTAGCTCCTGGGAGCTATGTTCAAACGGGCTCCATAACTCCTATGTTTGGCCTGTAAGTTGATTCTTAAAACAACCCCATAAGATGTATAGTAGTTTCGTTTCACAAATGGTAAAACTGAGGCCTAGAGAGAGAAGCATTTTATGCAAGGTTATGTAGCTAATTAGTGGTTGAACCTAATTTTAGGAGTAGAAGGGAACAACAGAGGATGAGATGGCTGGATGGCATCACTGACTCGATGGACATGATTTTGAGCAAGCTCTGGGATTTGGTGATGGACAGGGAGGCCTCATGTGCTGCAGTCCATACCTCACAAAGAGTCAGACACGACTGAGTGACTGAACTGACTGACTGTGTGCAAAGCCAGTGTTATTTCAACAAGACAATGCTGCCTCCAGACTAATTTGGTCAGCTCTCTGTTTCAAAAAAGTTCCTATGGGAGTGCAGGGCAGAGGTTGATATCACAGTGTGAGAGAGTAGACAATGTTTAAGTGAATCAGTGTCTATGTGTTCCAATAAAATTTTATTTACAAAGGTGGTAGGGTCTGTATAGAACAGAGGTAGGTCATAAGGAAGCTAAATAAGAGGCAGAGATCACATAGAAGGCTGCCGAGGGGAGCAGCTGAGAAGTGATGGCACTGAATGAAGGCCATGGCAGCATGTTAGGAAGAATGGATGTATTTGACAGAAGTCGAGGGTGGAATTGCTGGCCTTCCATCTCATCAGATGGGGATGGTTATGGGCAAGGAGCAGAGTTATATGTGGTAAGTCAAGGATTATTTTTGGATTTTTTGGTTTTTAACTATGAATATGGTGGTGCACTTGGTCAGCACAGAGTCATGAGAAGCAGTTTTCTTTGGAGAAAGCTTGTTTTCAGTTTGGACAAGTTGAGTGCAAAGGGCCTTTGGAAAGCCCAAGGAGGGATGTCCAGTAGGAAAGTGGAAATGCTTGTACTCAGGAGACAGATCAGAGCTGGAGATTGTGAGCAAGTCTAGGATGATAGCTGAAAGGCTGTGGATGAACTTGAAGAGAGAGTGTGAAGAGGACTGGGAATAAGCCAGTAAAGTTGCTTGGGAAACATACGGATGGTCTCAAGGAAAACCAGATCAGAATCCTGTTTCTTTAGACAGGGTGAGAGTGATCCTGGCATGAGAGAGGGGGTCAACTGTGTTGGATGCATTTGTGAATTCCATGATGTGCTGCCCAAATCCCACTTCAGGAATGAAAGGCCATTCCCCAGCTACTGTGAATATGGCCCAAAGATGACCCCTCAGTTCTGTTCTTTTGGGGATTGCCTCACCTGAGGAAAACTGCCTGGTTCTGGGTCTCCTCTCCTTTCAGGGGTAGCCCATACCCCTGACAGAGATGGTGGGATAAATGCCCCTCTCCCGTGTCCACACTTGGGACAACTCTATGGGGCCACTGAAGCTTCAGATTTCCTTGTGGAGTTGGCTGAGCCCAAGCTGGAAGGGCACACAGCTCAGCTTCTCCCTCTCTGCTCCATCCTATCTTCTTTCCCTGCCTTCTGTAGGTACTGAATCCAAGTGCTCTTCCAAATAAACACATTGCTTGCTCGTTCCCATCTCAGCATCTGCTTTGGGGGAACCCAGCATGTGGTTAACCAGGTGGCTCGGTGGTGAAGAATCCACCTGCAATGCAGGAAACATGGGTTCTATCCCTGGGTTGGGAAGATCCCCTGGAGAAGAAAATGGCAACCCTCTCCAGTTTCCTTGTCCGGAAAATCCCATGGATAGAGCAGCCATGGGGTTGCAAAGAGTCGACACTACTTATCAACTAAAAAACAGCACACGACAGACACTAGTTCCCTGTGTCCTCGGCGCTATGACGTTGCTATTCTAGGGTGGGCAGGACCAGACCTACCCATTCATTCATCAAATCTTAACACAAGTCAGTGGTGGGTGAAAACCAGGACTCTCTTACTGACTGAATAAAGCTTTATTTTAATGCAAAATAAACAAGAAAAATTTATATATTCATATATAACAATATCCAAAATGTTTCTGTGGTACAAATGGGATCATCCAAAAAAGACTGTAAAGAATTCATTCTCCACCCTCAATCATATGCCAAAATATGATTTCACATAATTTATCTTCAGAACTTATGAACAGACTTGGTATCATATAAGCAAAGGAAAACACTAGAAAAAGTGACTGTATAAACAGCAGGTTTTGTTTGTATGTTCCCAGTAGTAAACAGCACTGCAGTCAGCATAGATGGAACGTAACACTTCTGAAAAAGCTGAGTCAGGAGACAGTCTCGGTGGTTAGTTCACTCTCCATTCTGCGCTGTAGTGAAGCCCACCTTCAAAAGTCAGGCTGTGTGAGATTCTAGTACTATTTAAGGACACGAGGGAGAAAGAGTTCCCCTTAGAAGCTGAGCTGCATATGAGATTCTAGGCTTATTTTAGATACCTCACTTTCATTCTCTTTTTTATCAGAAAGGTGACTTTGTAGGGATATCTTACGGAGACTTCTCTTTCTGGTCTCATTGTGGCATCATTTCCACTTAAGTCGGTGTGAACTGGGAGTACAGAGAAATACCATCGTGGGCTGTTTCTGACTCCCAACACCCTCCTGCCTAATTGCACTAGATCTGAGATATATTTTGCTCACGGACTCAGAAAGCAGCAGGATGTCTACCCAATTTAGCACCAATGTGAAGGCTGTTCATTGTAAATTTCAGAGTTTAATGCTGATGGGAATTTTATAGACACACCTTGCTGTCCACACTGAACTCTCCAGCTCTGTCTGTCCCCCTGAAATGCTAAGATGCTCCTCCAAAGAAAAGGAAGGGACATACCAACCCTATGCATGGCAACTCTAAAACTCATCAGGTGGATTTCCTTCAGAAAATAGATTTCATTCAAGAAGTTCATAAATCTTCGGAAGGAATAATGAACCATGTTTTAATTTTGTTATTGGCGGCAAAAATCAAGCTACGGTGAAGTCTCGAATCTCCTCTTATCAGTTCGTGTGCACAGAGTTTCCTCCTCGGGGTGACAGTGCTGTTAATTATAAGATCTTTGCTCTGTACTATACTGTGAAGTCAACACATACAGATCTAAAAACCTAATAAGGAGCTTCACAGTAAATTTCCCCCCACTTTTTGTTGTTACTCAACCATGATTTGAGAAAATACTCCTGACTCTGGACTTTCCTTTCATCCAGTGACGTGATATTGTGGGGAAGCAATATTATACCAAGAGTGATACTGACACAGCCCAAGGCCACGAAGGGTTAGTGAGACGCTGTGTTTCTTCTCTCCCTTGTAGAGGACTGAGTTTGCCTGCATCTAAATGCATTCTGTGGTCTGCTCTCTTGCATCTCTCTACTCCTGCAAAAAGGGACAGAAAAAGAGCTCCTTAAAATATCTAGTGACTTGAGGTCAACACATCACTTCAAGCTCTGGATGACCTAGTGGTCAGATCAGGAGCCAGGCAGGTATACATTGGTGGGTTTTCAGCTCACCAAGCTCTCAGTGCCACCTTTTCCTGGGGGGCTATTTGCATTCTGAGACTGAGTTTGTCCAAGGCCAAAAATAAATCAGGAACTACTTCCTGCTACTAGGAGCCCACTGATTATATCCTGGTCTTCGAAATACTGGGAAAGAGTTCCATAACCTCTGGGTGGTGACAATTGGGTTGGATCACAGGCATTTATAAAGCTTACATTCAAGCTGTTCTTTATTGTTACTTGATTTGATGAAGACTGTAATACACACAATGTTGGCTTCTTCTGGGTAAGGTCAAATAGGTCATGTGTTATACTTCAAGCAAGAAAAGAAAACTGCTATAATCTTTTCCCATTACTTTTAATAGTACATTCACATCCTTGACTGCCCCTCAGAATTAGCAATTGCTTTACTGCCTGTGTATACAACACAAAAGGGCTTCCCACGTGGCTCAGCGGTAAAGAATCCACCTGCCACTGCAGGAGAGGCCAGTTCGATCCCTGGGTCAGGAAGATGCCCTGGAGGAGGAAATGGCAACTTCACTCCAATATTCTTGCCTGGAAAAGTCCGTGGACAGAGGAGCCTGGTGGGCTACAGTCCATAGGGTGGCAAAGTAGGACACGACTGAGCACACACACACTCAAAACCATGCTTGGAGCAGCTTTTCTTGAGCCTTAGTGCAGGAGATACCATGCTCACAAGCTGGCAACGTGGTGAAAATATGGGCATTCTTTCTACTGGGGCTGCTCTGAGTGTCTCACCTTCCATCACTGCCCCTTAGGGGAACTTGGCCTTAATCCAGAAGGAAACCTCTGACTTGGCTATATCCAGTAGTCTACAGAAATTTGGTTAAACTATGGAACATCCTGAAGAGCTGGCTTTTATTCAAAATACATCATACTTCTCTCATCTCACCATTGTCTTCTTGAAAGTTTATTTAGCTCAAGGGAAGGCAGCTTGCAGCTTGTTGGCAGGGAAACCCTATGGTTCACCTACACTCCACCTTGAGGTGAGAAGGGCCCAGTCCTCAACCTCAGAACAAATTGCAAAGAATCTAAAGGTGCCTGGCTTAAAAGAGATGATAGAGGGCCAAAGACAACTCGACAACCTATTCTCAAGAGGGCCGTAAGTAAACTGTAGTTTAGAAAATGATACCTCTTTAAGTTCAGTAAATAACACTAGTTAAGTCTAAACCCAGCAGTTGCATCATTCTTGGTAACAGAACTATATTTTAAAATTTTAAAAAAATACTAAACTGGGCAGGATAGATACTCTATGTATTCAATAACATCAATATTATAATTTATGAAATCCTAGCAGTCAGAGGTATTCTAATCTCAGACAGAATATGTCTGAACTGAACTCAAGGCATTTTTGGGGGGAGGGAATGAAGAAGGAATGTAAAAAGGCTTAGAGGACTGCAAGGGTCACTGAGCAATTTGAGTTGCTGCTCCCATGCTTTGCTGTTTCTCATCTTCTCTTGTGTTCTCATTTGGGTCAGGGTTTAGAGGTTCTAATCTATGTTGAAATAAGTAGAATATATGTGCAAAGCTCTAAAGAAATTGTGATGGATTTTGGAGGGTGGGGTTTTAGCTTTTCAAAGCCATAAGACCTTTTTCCAACTGGAGACCTTGGCCTTGGTCTTGCTGTGACTCGTGTTAATGAAATATAGCAGATGTAGAGTGATTTAGTTTTATGCTCCTTCTCCCTTCCCTTCTGTTTTGTTTGTTGTTTTCCTTTTTATTCTCTTCATCAAACTTTCCAGAAAGTATTTTTATTTTCCATTCTCCATACTGGTAATCACACACCTTCATACACACGCACACACGCACACATACGCACACACTACTACTGCTTGCTTATCATTCCCAAAGAGCACCGTCAGCCCTTTCCTGACCCTGGTTGCACATGGTGCTGGTTGGCACTGAGTCTAGAATTGGCATCTCCAGAGCACTGCTTCCTGGGTGACCTAACCAGAGGGCCCTCTCTTTCCTGAGTACATCTCAGCTCTCAAGTGGGAGTCTTAAAGTAAAGGCCCCAGTTACAATAATGACAAGCAGGAGATCTGGGGATGAGTCTGAAGCCAGATATCTCTATGCTATCTTGCCTGGGATGTGGGAGAAAGGAAGGTGAGGACCACGGGAATTTTAGCCTTTTAACTTGATTGCCTTGATCCTAGGCATAGAGTTCTTCTGGAAGCTCTGACTAGCTTTGTGAATTCTCCCAGGACACTAATACTGCATTCACATCTTTTATATAAAAATCGAGGAAACATGAAATGCTTATACCAAGTAAGTGGTACTGAGAACCTGAGAAATTCTACAAATAAATGCAGCCTTTCTCTGGGTACAAAACATTTCAAGGAGCTCACTCTTCATGTTTGTTGTTGTTTTCTCAATGCAAAGACTACTCTCTTAGGATGCCCATATTTGCAGCTACTCTTCACAGACTTAACAACTTAAGGAGGTGGCTGAAGCTTAGCCTCTGAATGGATGATGTCCCAGACAGAGACTGGCCCCTCTCCCCGCCATGACGCCAATGCTATGCATGTCTGTGTTCCAGAGAGGTGGCCATGCTGTAGATCTCCACTGCTCTCTGCCTGTTCAATTGCCACTCTCGGTGAACTGAACAATTCTAAACGTATTTCAAATATCAGGCAGTTTTGTTTTTATGACCCTATCCTTCCTCTTCCTTCTGATTTCCCTCCCCAAACTCCTACTCCATTCTTTCTGATTAGTGGTCAAGTGCTGCAGCTTCAGTGAGAAAAATCTAATCTGTACCACAGAGAATTCTCCATAGGAAGAAGGCCTTAAGGTGTAGGAAGAACAAAGGTGATGTTGGATGTCTTCCGTCCTGGGCTGGGCTGAGCTTGGTGGTGTTGAGCTACACGGCTGCAGTCATGGGGTTCTTCTGCCGAGGATCCTGGGTTCGGTAGGGGTACTGATCTGGGCTGCTCCCTCGGGGCCCTGGTCTGCCCATTTCTGGGTAGGCTGGTACTCTGTGGTGCTGAGGAGGGGAAGGCGGGACATCTTGTCGGAAAGGTCCTTTGTGCTGGGGGGCTGGTGGGGGTGGGTAGTACTGGGGATACCGGAGATCCGTGACTCTCAGATCTGGGGGGCGAGGATAGCTTCCTTTGGGTGGATGCACAGGATGAGCCCCTGGGTAATAGGGAAGCTCCCTTTCCTTGTAGAGCCCTCGAGATGCGGCTGTCAGGTAGTCTACAGGATCTGCTGGTCCTCCCCTGGAAAGAGAAGACAAGACACACATCAGTGACCACTAGCTGGCTGCCCAGCTGATGACCACAGCCCTCAGCGTCCCGTGTAGTCCGGTGTGCCCACAGACTGGATCTGGCCAATGGGATGTGAATAGCCATGATGCATACCCTTAAAAGGAAGAAAGAGACCCTCTTCTCTTCCCTCCTTTCTGTTGTCTGCTAAGAGTGGCCATAATAAAGATCATAAGGAGAAAGCCACATGCTGAGGAAGGTAGAAGAAGAAGAAGGAAAGAGCCTGGTTCCTCTACACCATGAAGCCACCATGTCAGTTAGGCGCCTAAGAGAGAAATATTCTTCTATCTTGTTGATATGTTGGCCTTTATTATAGTAACCAAGCGAGTTCCCTAAACAAGGCTGAGTTTGGCTCTGTTAATACTAGAATTGTTCACCCCATTCCTTCTCCACCTTCCTGAATCCTGACATGGTGGTAGAAATGCACATGTTATCTGGAGTCATAAACTTCCCAGGGAGTGAACTCACTTCTCTCCTGGTCTGTGGGCTATTCTTTACACAGGCCACAGTCTTGGTCTAACTCTGGTTGGCTTCTGTGACACATCTGTGTAGATTAGTATGCCCTCTTTCCACAGTTCCTGGAGGAAGTCCCAACCTAGAGTCTGGAGTTATCCACCTATAACTTATATGAAGCCATTCTACTGCAAAGTCAGTAAGTACCACCCAGCCGGTAGCAGATTGGGAAAAGTCAAACCAGCTGTTAAGTTGCACTGTGTCAGGAGTAGGCACACAGAAAGGTCCAGGGCAAGAATAAACACTAACATAAAGCGACCCTGTCTGGATCTCTTTGCTAAGACAACAAGCATCTTCTGATCCATTTGCCATAACAGAAGCAATACGTCTCTAAACAATGTACAGATGACTGCATCTTATCTAGCCTGGGGTTAAACAGATGAGTTCTGTTTGCAGCTCTTAAAATCCCATAAACCTTCTGTGCACATATTCCCTAACATCATGCCCAAATCCTCCCCACTTTCTACCATTCCTCTTTTTATTATTTCTTTTTCAAGGAAAGAGCAACAGTAACAATTAATGGAAAGCTCTCCAATGTTAGAGTACAACCTGGTAGGACACTTGAAAGAAATGACAGGGCTGTAAGAATACGGTGTCTGTGGTTAATCAAGCACTGTCAATGAGGGTCACAATCACCCTGTAATCTGCAGAGTTTGATGGGAAAACAGCTCTGTAAATTCCCCAATCAATGATGGTTTGACAAGCTCTAAGCTTGAGTCCATGTGGAAAGCAGCACGTGAACACATTCATAAGGATGAACAATAGAATTTTTCTCTTCTTTTTTATGTCTTAATTTGGCTATGTATAATAATGAAAGTTAGATCCTTGAGCCTGGGTTAATTTAGTTAGAGTTTTCAGGTAAAAAAATTAAATTGTTTGTGTATAAGTTATTATAGCATCAACTGTTATTATTCAGTGCAGTTTGCTTTGCTCTATTTTAAATTGCCCATGACAAATAGAGCACAAATGTGTAATCTGTCACCCCAGCACTGGGAAATAAAGGATGGGGATTTCATCTTCTCTTTCCTTTAGAATGTTATTAATTTTTTTTAATTTATAAAACTTCCAGCATTCATTATATCTTTTATTGTACAATATTTTAAGCTTCCCCCCTCTCCCATCATGCTCATTTCTACTTCCTTTTGGTTCATGTTAGAGATTTTCAAAACACTTAAAAAAAAAAACAAAACCCAAAAAGCCCCTCTAACTTGTGTTTTCTCTCAGAATCTACTGATGATGTTTCTCTGCATGAAGTGAAACATGTGGTTTTTCTGCACTCATTTTAAGCCCTTGGGATAAATCACTGACATTTGCAACACACAAACATTATCTACCTTAAAACGAACATACAATCAATGCTCCCTCCGGACCCTCTTAGCATGAATGTTTCCTGTTTAAAATTGAAAGAGAGAAAGGAGGAATTCCAGGCCTTGGACTTTTAGGGTCCTGTTCTCTCCCTGGAGATTTCTCTCTTTTAAAACAGAATATTATAAAAGACAGGCAGGCATTGTTTTTTTTTGTGGAGAGACTAGCCAGATCAAGCGGTGACAGAGCAGAAGCCACCCTGATAGCCACAGCCACCGCACAGGCTGCGTGCACACGGTCAAGCCTCTTCTCCCACGCCTCGCCCTGCCACTTGGTCACCTTGCACGGCCAGGGGAATCTGGGGGCAGAATTCAAGACGGTTTTGCGGACTCACATTGCTTCCTCTGAGGGGAGATTTTACATCTGGGAATTTGCTTACATGTGGCAGAAACCAAGTGAGGTAGCTGTTCTTTGTCAAGAAATGAAATCATGGAAATTGTCTTTTTCTGTAGAACTCATCAAAGCAGTTATCCTTTCTAATTTTTCAGAGAGAAGACAAACAATGAGCTGGCCTATAAAAACACTCTTTAAGGTTCAAAGAGTGCTGGAAGGATTTTTCTTTCTTCGGTGGTGGGGGAGTGGGTTGCTGTTGTTTATAAAAACTCTTTGCTCAAAATTGAGGATTGGCTTTTACTAGAACTTCTCAGTGATTGCAAATATTATGTGCGCACACACACATATTTAAAACAAAAGTTTTTAGGGAGATAAGATGGCAGAGTAGAAGGACGTGAGCTCACCTGGTCTTATGAAGATACCAAAATCACAACTAACTTGCAGAATAACCATCGATAAAAAAAAAATCACTGGAACTGGCCAGAAAAGATATCCTACATCCAAAGAAAAAGAAGAAGATACAACAAGATGGTAGGAGGCATGTAATCATGATAAAATCAAGGCCCATACCTGGTAGGTAGGCAACCCACAAACTGGAAATTAATTATATTGCAGAAATTCTCCCAAGGAGTTTTGAGCCCCACATCAGGCTCACCAGCTGGCAGGTCTAGCAATGGGAGGAAAAGCCCCCAGAGAATCTGGCTCTGAAGACCAGTGGGGTTTGATCACAGGAATTCCATAAGACTAGGGAGAAGGCAATGGCACCCCACTCCAGTACTTTTGCCTGGAAAATCCCATGGATGGAGGAGCCTGGTGGGCTGCAGTCTACGGGGTCGCTAAGAGTCGGATACGACTGAGTGACTTCCCTTTCACTTTTCACTTTCACGCATTGGAGAAGGAAATGGCAACCCACTCCAGTGTTCTTGCCTGGAGAATCCCAGGGACGGCGGAGCCTGGTGGGCTGCCGTCTATGGGGTCACACAGAGTCAGGCATGACTGAAGCGACTTAGCAGCAGCAGTAGCAGTAGCAGGGGAAGCAAGACTCCACTTTTGGTGTAGACATGGTCTCATGCACACCAGGACACAGGAAAAAAAAAAAAAGAAAGGAAAACAACAACACATGGAGGCAAAACAATATGCTACTAACCAACCAGTGAATCACTGAAGAAATCAAGATGGAAATAAAAAAAATACCTATAGACAGATGAAAACATGACAATCTAAAACCTATGGGTTTTAGCAATACCATTGTACCCGAGGAGACAGGAAAAATCTCAAATAAAGAATACCTAAAGCAATTAGAGAAAGAAGAGCAAACAAAATCCAAAGTTAGCAGAAGGAAAAATATAAAGATCAGAGCAGAAAGAAATGAAATAGAGACAAAGAAAATAATAGCAAAGATAAATGGAACTAAAAGTTGGCTCTTTTGAAAGGTAAACAAAATTGACAAATCTTAAGCCAGACTCACTAGGAAGAAAAGAGAGAGGGCTCAAATCAATAAAATTAGAAATGAAAAAGAAATAATGGACACCACTGAAATACAAAGAATCATACGACAACTGGAAACAACTATATGCCAATAAAATGAACAACCTAGAAGAAACGGACAAATTCTTAGGTACAATCTCCCAAAACTGAACTAGGAAGAAATAGAAAATATGAACAGACCAATTTTAAGTACTGAAATCGAAATTGTGATTAAAAAATTCCAAACAAATTAAAGTCCAGGACCAGATGGATTCACAGGTGAAGTCTATCAAACATTTAGAGAAGAGTTAATACTTAATATTTCTGAAACTATTCCAAAAAATTACAGAGGGAGGAATACTCCTAAACTCATTCTGAGTCTACCATCACCCTGATACAAAAAGCAGGCAAAGATAATATGCACATGGACACACACACACACACACACACACACAATTACAGGCCAATATCACTGATGAACATAGATAGAAAAATCCTCAACAAAATATTAGCAAACCAAATTCAATAGTACATTAAGATGATTATACACCATGATCAATAGGGATTTATCGCAGGGATGCAAGGATTTTTCAGTATCCACAAATCATTGTGATACACCATACTAAAAAATTGAAGAATAAATACCATATGATCATCTCAAAGGAAGCAGAAAAATCTTTTGACAAAATTCAATATCCATTTACAATAAAAACTCTCCAGAAAGTGGCCAAGAGGGGACATACCTCAACATAATGAGGGCTGTGCATGACAAACCTGTAGCCTTTGTGTGAATCACAACAAACTGTGGAAAATTCTTAAAGAGATAGGAATACCAGATCACCTTACCTGTCTCCTAAGAAACCTGTATGTGGGTCAAGAAGCAACACAGACCCAGACATGGAACAACTGACTGGTTCAAAATTGGGAAAGGAGTACCACAAGGCTGTATATTGTTACCCTCTTTATTTAACTTATGTGCAGAGTACATCATGTGAAATGCCAAGCTGGATGAATCATAAGTTGGAATCAAAACTGCTGAGAGAAAATATCAACAACCTCAGATATGCATATGACACCACCTTGATGGCAGAAAGTGAAGAGTAACTAAAGAGCCTCTTGATGAATGTGAAAGAGGAGAATGAAAAAGCTAGCTTCAAACCAGTCAATCCTAAAGGAAATCAACCCTGAATATTCACTGGAAGGACTGATGCTGAAGCTCCAATGCTGTGGCTATCTGATGTGAAGAGCTGACTCATTGGAAAAAGCCCTGATTCTGGGAAATACTGAGGGTGGGAGTTGAACAGGGTGGCAGAGGATGAGATGGTTAGATAGCATCATTGCCTCAGTGGACATGAATCTGAGCAAACTTTGGATAGTGAAGGACAAGGAAGGCTGGCATGCTGCAGTCCATGGGGTTGAAAAGAGTTGGACACAACTTAGTGACTGAACAACAAAAATATAACCAGCATCATCGTCAATGGTGAAAAGCTGAAAGCCTTCCCTCCAAGATCATAAAGAAGACAAGAATGTCCACTCACCACTTTTATTTAACATAGTTTTGGAAGTCCTAGCCCTGACAATCAGAGGAAAAAAAGAAATAAAAGGAATCCAAACTGGGCAAGAAGTAAAACTGTTACTGTTTGCAAGTGACATGATATTATACATAGAAAATCTTAAAGATGGTACCAGAAGACTCCTAGAGCTCATCAATGAATTCAGTAAAATTGCAGGATATAAAATTAATAAACAGAAACCTAAAGCATTCCTATACACTAACAAGGAAAGATAAGAAAGAGAAGTTAAAGAAACAATCCCATTCATAATCACATCAAAAAGAATAAAACATCTAGGAATAAACCTACCTAAGGAAGCAAAAGACTTGAACTCTGAAAACTACAAGACGCTGATGAAAGAGATCAAAGATGACACAATCTGATAAAAAAGCTATGCCATACACTTGGACTGAAAGAATCAATATTATCAAAATGACTACAATATCCATAGAAATCTATAGATTCAATGCAATCCCTATAAAATTACCAATGGCATTTTTCAGAGAAGTAGAACAAAGAATTTTACACTTTGTATGGAAGCTTTGGCCTTGGAGTGCAAAATGAAGCAGGGAAAAGGCTAACAGAGTTTTGCCAAAAGAACACAGTGCTTATAGTAAGCACCCTCTTCCAACAACACAAGAGATGACTCTATACATGAACATCACCAAAAGGTCAACACTGAAATCAGACTGATTATATTCTTTGCAGCTGAAGATGGAAATGCTCTATAAAGTCAGCAAAAAGAAGACCTGGAGCTGACTGTGGCTCTGATCATGAGCTCCTTATTGCAAAATTCAGGCTTAAATTGAAGAAAGGGGGGAAAATCACTAGACCATTCAGTATGACCTAAATAAAAGCCTTTATGATTATACAGTGAAGGTGATGAATAGATTCAAGGGATAAGATCTGGTAGGTAAAGTGCCTGAAGAACTGTGGACAGAAGTTTGTAACAGCATACAGGAGGTGGTGACCAAAATCATCCCAAAGAAAAAGAAATGCAAAAAGGCAAAATGGCTATCTAAGAAGGTCTTACAAATAGCTGAGAAAAGCAGTGAAAGGCAAAGGAGAAAGGGAAAGATATAGCCAACTGAATGCAGAGTTTCAGAGAATAGCAAGGAGAGAGAAGAACGCCTTCTTACGTGAACAATGCAAATAAATAGAGGAAAACAATAGAATGGGAAAGACTAGAGATCTCAAGAAAATTGGAGCTACCAAGGGAATATTTCATGCAAAGATGGGCACAAACAAGGACAGAAACAGCAAGGACCTAACAGAAGCAGAGAGATTAAGAAGAGGGGGCAAGAATAGAAGAACTATACAAAAACGATCTTAATGATCCAGATAACCACAGTGGTATAGTCACTCACTTAGAGCCAGACATCCTGGAGTGTTAATTCAAGTAGACCTTAGGAAGCATTATTATGAACAAAGCTAGTGGAAGTGATGGAATTCCAGCTATTTCAAAAGATGATGCTGTTAAAACGGTGCACTCAATATGCCAGCAAATTTAGAAAACTCAGCAGTGGCCACAGGACTGGAAAAGGTCAGTTTTCATCCCAATCCCAAAGAAAGACAATGCAAAGAATGTTTAAACTACCATTCATCTGCATTCATTTCACACACTAGCAAGTTAATGCTCAAAATCCTTCAAGCTAGGTTTCAACAGTATGTTAACGGATAACTTCCAGTTGTACAAGCTGGATTTAGAAGAAGCAGAGAAACCAGAGACCAAATTGCCAACATTTATTAGATCATAGAAAAAGCAAGGGTAACTTATATGCAGAGTACGTCATAAGAAATGCTGGACTGGATGAAGCACAAGCTAGAATCAAGACTGCCAGGAGAAATAGCAATAACCTCAGATTTGCAGATGATACCACCCTTATGGCAGAAAGTGAAGAAGAACTAAAGAGCCTCTTGATGAAAGTAAAAGAGGAGAATGAAAATGTTGACTTATAACCCAACATTCAGAAAACTAAGGTCATGGCATCTGGTCCCGTCACTTCATGGCAAACAGATGGGGAAACAGTGGAAATAGTGACAGACTTTATGTTTTGGGGCTCCAAAATCACTGCAGATGGTGACTGCAGCCATGAAATTAAAAGATGCTTGCTCCTTGGAAGAAAAGCTATGACCAACCTAGACAGCATATTAAAAAGCAGAGACATTACTTTGCCAACAAAGGTCTGTCTAGTCAAGGCTATGGTTTTTCCAGTGGTCATGTATGGATGTGAGAGTTGGACTATAAAGAAAGCTGAGCACTGAAGAATTGATGCTTTTGAACTGTGGTGTTGGAGAAGACTCTTGAGAGTCCCTTGGACTGCAAGGAGATCCAACCAGTCCATCCTAAAGGAAATCAGTCTTGAATATTCATTGAAAGGACTGATGCTGAAGCTGAAACTCCAATACTTTGGCCACCTCATGAGAAGAACTGACTCATTGGAAAAAACCCTGATGCTGGGAAAGATTGAAGACAGGAGGAGAAGGGGACAACAGAGGATGAGATGGTTGGATGGCATCACCAACTCAATGGACATGAATTTGAATAAACTCTGGGAGTAGGTGATGGACAGGGAGGCCTGGCACGCTGCAGTCCATGGGTTCGCAAAGAGTCTGACACGACTAACTGAACTGAACTGATTCCAGAAAAATCATCTACTTCTGCTTCATTGACTATGCTAAATACTTTGTGTGGATCATAACAAACTGTGGAAATTTTTCAAGAGATAGGAATACCAGACAACCTTACTTGCCACCAGAGAAACCTGTACATGGGTCAAGAAGCAACAGTTAGAACTGGACATGGAATAACAGACTGATCAAAACTGGGAAAGGAGTATGTCAAGGATGTATATTGTCACTTTGCTTATTCAATTTATATACAGAGTAGATTATGTGAAATGCCCAGCTGGATGAATTACAAGCTGGGATCTAGATTGTTGGAGAAATATCAACAACCTCAGACATGCAGATCACACTACTCTAATGGCAGAAAGCAAAGACGAACTAAAGAACCTCTTGACGAGGGTGAAAGAGGAGAGTGAAAAAGTTGGCTTAAAACCCAACATATAAAAAACTAAGATCATGGCATCTGGTTTCATAACTTCATGGCAAATAGATGGGGAAAAAATAGAAACAGTGACAGATTTTATTTTCTTGGGCTCAAAAATCACTGCAGGTGGTGATTACAGCCATGAAATTAAAAGACATTTGATTCTTGGAGGAATAGCTGTGACAAACCTAGACAGTGTATTAAAAAGCAGAGATATCACTTTGTAGACAAAAGTCTATACAGTCAAAGCAATGGTGTTTCCAGTAGTCATGTACAGATATGAGAGCTGGACCATAAGAAAGGCTGAGCACTAAAGAATGCTTTGGAACTGTGGTGTTGGAGAAGACTCCTGAGAGTCCCTTGGACAGCAAGGAGATCAAACCAGTCAATCCTAAAGAAAATCAACCCTGAATATTCATTGGAAGGACTTCTGTGGAAGCTGAAGCTCCAATACTTTGGCCCCCCATGGAAAGAGTTGACTCATTGGAAAAGAGTCTGAAACTGGGAAAGACTGAGGACGGGAGGAAAAGCTGCTGACTGGATGAGATGGTTAGATGGCATCACTGACTCGATATACATGAGTTTGAGTCAACTCTGGGAGACAGTGAGGGACACAGAAGCCTGAAGTGCTGCTGTTAATGGGGTCACAAAGAGTCAGATATGAATTAGTGACTGAACAACAACAATGGAAATGAGAAACTGAAGAGCCAAGGCAATCTTGAGGAAGAAAAATGGACCTGGAGTAATCAGGCTGCTGACTTCAGAAAATACTACAAAGCAACAGTAATCAAAACAGTATGGTACTGACACAAAAACAGAAATACCGATCAATGGAGCAGTATTGAAAGACCAGAAATAAACCCACACACATACGGTCAATTACTCTACAACAAAGGAAGCAAGACCGTACAATGGAGAAAAGACTCTCTCTTAAATGGTGCTGGGAAAACTGGGCAGCTACCTGTATAATAACGCAATTAGAATGTTTCTAAGACTATACACAAAAATAAACTCAAAATGAAGTAAAGATCTAAATGTAAGACTGATATTATTATAAATCTTTTAGAGAAAAACAAATTCAGAACGCTCCTTAACGTAAATTATAGCAAAAATCTTTTTTTGGTCCCCATCCTAGAATATTGGGAATAAAAACAAAAACAAATGTGACCTAATTAAACTCAAAAGCTTTTGCACAGCAAAGGAACCCATTTAAAAACATGAAAATACAACCCACAGAAAGGGAGAAAATATTTGCAAAAAATGTGACTGATAAGGATTAATCTCCAAAATTTACTAACAGCTCATGTAGCTCAATGTCAATAAAATAAGCCAGTCAAAGATAGGCATAAGACCTAAATAAAGATTTTTGCAAAGAAGACATTTAGATGGCCTAGATGCACATGAAAAGGTGCTCAACATCACTAATCATTGCTGTGAAGTCGCTTCAGTCGTGTCCGACTCTGTGTGACCCCATAGACAGCAGCCCACCAGGCTTCCCTGTCCCTGGGATTCTCCAGGCAAGAACACTAGAGTGGGTTGCCATTAGGAAAATGCAAATCAAAGCTACAGTGAGATATCCCCTCACACCAGTTAGAATGGTTATCATTAAAATGTCTAGAAATAAATACTGGAGAGGGTGTGGAGAAAAGGGAGCCCTCCTACACTGTTGATGGGAATGTAGACTGCTACAGTCACTATGCAGAACAGTACAGAAGTTCCTTTAAATCTCAAAATTAAACTAGCTACTTTAGCTTTATTTTTAAATTAATATTCAGCGATCCCACTTCTGGGCATATATTTGGAAAAAACCTTTGTTCAAAGGGATACATGCATACCTCGCACTGTTCACTGCAGCACTGTTTATAACAGCCAAGATACGGAAGCATCTAAATGTCCACTGACATTTAGACAAATGACATTGACAAAGAAGATCTGTCCATTGACAAAGAAGATTTAGTACATATATACAATGAAATATTACTCAGCCATTAAAAACGAAATAATGCCATTTGTAGCAAAATGGATGGACCTAGAGTTTACCATACTAAGTGTCAGAGTAAGTCAGACAGAGAAGGACAAATATCATATGATATCACCTACATGTGGAATCTAAAAAAAAAAAAAAAGATACAAATGAACTCATTTAAACAGCTTCACAGACTTAGAAAACAAACTTATGGTTACTAAAGGGGAAAGATGGTGGTGGGGGGAATAAATTGGGAATTTGGGATTGACATATACACACTAATATATTTAAAATAGATAATTAACAAGGACCTACTGTATAACGCAGGGTACTCTACTCAGTATTCTTTAATAACCTAAATGGGAAAAGAATTTGAAAAAGAATAGATACATGCATATATAACTGAATCATTCTGCTCTACACCTGAAACTAACACAAAATTGTTAATCAACTATACCCCAATATAAAATTTAAAAAAATTTGCAAGAAAAAAATGCCCAGATTATTAACTACAGAATTTGATAGAATAAAGGAAGTGGAATAGGGACCTGATATTTTATCTCAGTTAGTCTTGGGTTTCCCTTTTCATAGTACCTTTATTTGAGTGACATTTAGTATCTATAGGGAAGCACAAAATGCAATATATTCTGGGGCCAAAGAAAAGCTTATCATAGTGACTAATGCTGCATGTTTTGAGCCAACTTTGAGGAATCCAGGGGCAGCTTTCTTTGAAGATTTTAATGAAAACAAGGATCTAAATGCAAATGTATCAGCACTTTAAGACCCCTCATTTTTCACATCACTATGATTTTTATTCATATGTGTTATTAATTTTCCTATAAGACTTTTAATTCAAAACCTCACCCAGGAGCCATATTTACTTAAGAAGAACATGTCTATATTTGCTTTCTTTACTCTTTGCAAAAGCTGTCATGACAATATCGATATTTGAAAAATTTTACTTATTTTTTCCCAAATTTAAACTATGTTTTCTTTTCTATTTTATTTTTGATTAGGGTCATTTCTGGAGACCCAAAGGATTCAGATTTTGATTGGAAAATTTGTACAAATATGAGAGTTGGACTATAAAGAAGGCTGAGTGACAAAGAACTGATGCTTTCTAATTGTGGTGCTGGAGAAGCCTCCTGAGCAGCAAGGAGATCAAACCAGTCAATCCTAATGGATATCAATCCTGAATATCTATTGGAAGGACTGACACTGAAGCTCCAATACTTTGGCCACCTGATGTGAAGAGCCAACTCATTGGAAAAGACACTGATGCTGGGAAAGACTGAAGGGGAAAGAATGGGGCAGCAGACGATGAGATGGTTAGATAGCATCACCAACTCAAGTACATGAATCTGAGCAAACTCTGGGAGATAGTGGAGGACAGAGGAGCCTGGTATGCTGTAGTCCATAGGGTTGCGAATAGTCGGACACAACTTAATGAGTGAACACCAGCAGAGTGGGTCAGATGGCAGCTCTTGGGTACCGACTGTCTTAATTTTATGGAAGGAGGGACTGAATGCTTCTACACCTATGAGGATAATCCTTTGAGGGAAAGGGCTCAGTATTAGAAGGACTGAGTCACTGGCAAAATTTTTAGCTAGGAATGAGATGGCTATACTTACTGGAACAGATGAAGAGACGTGAGCCCCTGGGATAGATGTATAGGCACGAGTAACTTTGAATCTTCTCATCTCCCTACTGCATCTCCATTTCTGGAACAACTGCAAAGAAAATCTCTCTCCTCTGGATTCATTGCAGTAGTTCATTCTCACCTCATCTGCCTGTTGCCCTGCCTCAGGCTGGGTATACACTGTGCTGAAGCACCAAGATCTTGAAGGAAGGAACCAAGTCTCATGTATCTAGTGATGTCTCTCAGAGCTTACCACCAGCTCTGCACATCACAGCTGCTCCATAAACGTATACTGAGTTCGTTCAAGAGAGTTTAAAGTAAAGAGAAAACCCACAAACATACTTGGTAACTATAGAGGGTCAGATGTGTGTAGGAGTTGGAAATAGTAGGTAGGTAGAGAGATGAAAGGAGAATGTGGACTCTCATTGAGAAGTAGATATTGATAAGGCTTGAGATAAGACTGGACTCTAAGTTTTAAAGAAGGAGCGAGGGATGGTGGGCTAAAAAAAAAAAGGGTCCAACTTAGAATGGCTGTAAATGGGTTGTTATATATGCAAAAAAGAAAAATGGCTGTCTGGGGAGGCCTTACAAATAGCTGTGAAAAGAAGAGAAGCAAAAAGCAAAGGAGAAAAGGACAGATATAAACATCTGAATGCAGAGTTCCAAAGAATAGCAAGAAGACACAAGAAAGCCTTCTTCAGCGATCAATGCAAAGAAATAGAGGAAAACAACAGAATGGGAAAGACTAGGGATCTCTTCAAGAAAATCAGAGATACCAAAGGAACATTTCATGCAAAGATGAGCTCGATAAAGGACAGAAATGGTATGGACCTAACAGAAGCAGAAGATATTAAGAAGAGATGGCAAGAATACACAGAAGAACTGTACAAAAAAGATCTTCATGACCCAGATAATCATGATGGTGTGATCACTGACCTAGAGCCAGACATCCTGGAATGTGAAGTCAAGTGGGCCTTAGGAAGCATCACTACGAACAAAGCTAGTGGAGGTGATGGAATTCCAGTTGAGCTATTCCAAATCCTGAAAGATGATGCTGTGAAAGTGCTGCACTCAATATGCCAGCAAATTTGGAAAACTCAGCAGTGGCCACAGGACTGGAAAAGGTCAGTTTTCATTCCAATCCCAAAGAAAGGCAATGCCAAAGAATGCTCAAACTACCGCACAATTGCACTCATCTCACATGCTAGTAAAGTAATGCTCAAAATTCTCCATGCCAGGCTTCAGCAATACATGAACTGTGAACTTCCAGATGTTCAAGGTGGTTTTAGAAAAGGCAGAGGAACCAGAGATCAAGTTGCCAACATCCGCTGGATCATGGAAAAAGCAAGAGAGTTCCAGAAAAGCATCTATTTCTGCTTTATTGACTATGCCAAAGCCTTTGACTGTGTGGATCAAAATAAACTGTGGGAAATTCTGAAAGAGATGGGAATACCAGACCACCTGATCTGTCTCTTGAGAAATTTGTATGCAGGTCAGGAAGCAACAGTTAGAACTGGACATGGAACAACAGACTGGTTCCAAATAGGAAAAGGAGTGCGTCAAGGCTGTATATTGTCACCCTGTTTATTTAACTTATATGCAGAGTATATCATGAGAAACGCTGGACTGGAAGAAACACAAACTGGAATCAAGATTGCTGGGAGAAATATCAATAACCTCAGATATGCAGATGACACCACCCTTATGGCAGAAAGTGAAGAGGAACTCAAAAGCCTCTTGATGAAGGTGAAAGTGGAGAGTGAAAAAGTTGGCTTAAAGCTCAACATTTAGAAAACGAAGATCATGGCATCCGGTCCCATCACTTCATGGGAAATAGATGGGGAAACAGTGTCAGACTTTATTTTTCTGGGCTCCAAAATCACCACAGATGGTGACTGCAGCCATGAAATTAAAAGATGCTTACTCCTTGGAAGGAAAGTTATGACCAACCTAGATAGCATATTCAAAAGCAGAGCCATTACTTTGCCAACAAAGGTCCGTCTAGTCAAGGCTATGGTTTTTCCTGTGGTCATGTATGGATGTGAGAGTTGGACTGTGAAGAAGACTGAGCGCCGAAGAATTGATGCTTTTGAAGTGTGGTGTTGGAGAAGACTCTTGAGAGTCCCTTGGACTGCAAAGAGATCCAACCAGTCCATTCTGAAGGAGATCAGCCCTGGGATTTCTTTGGAAGGAATGATGCTAAAGCTGAAACTGCAGTACTTTGGCCACCTCATGCAAAGAGTTGACTCATTGGAAAAGACCCTGATGCTGGGAGGGATTGGGGGCAGGAGGAGAAGGGGACGACAGAGGATGAGATGGCTGGATGGCATCGCTGACTCGATGGACGTGAGTCTCAGTGAACTCTTGGAATTGGTGATGGACAGGGAGGCCTGGCGTGCTGCGATTCATGGGGTCGCAAAGAGTCAGACACGACTGAATGACTGATCTGATCTGATATTTGTCTTTCTTGCCAAGAACAAAAGTAGACAGCCTTATCT
Source organism: Bos taurus (assembly GCF_002263795.3). Taxonomy (NCBI): domain Eukaryota; kingdom Metazoa; phylum Chordata; class Mammalia; order Artiodactyla; family Bovidae; genus Bos; species Bos taurus. The sequence continues at coordinate 93,941,471 of NC_037329.1, read as the reverse complement.
CTTCTTTTATGCATAGGACTTGAATCATGAAAATGAAAGTGAAGTTGCTCAGTCGTGTCTGACTCTTTGCAACCCCATGGACTGACTGTAGCCTACCAGGCTCCTCCGTCCATGGGATTTTCCAGGCAAGAATACTGGAGTGGGTTGCCATTTCCTCCTCCAGGGTATCTTCCTGACCCAGGGATTGAACTCGGGTCTCCTGCACTATAGGCAGACACTTTACCATCTGAGCTACCAGGGAAGTCCCAACTTGAATCATAGTAGGTGCTTAATGAGTCTTGCACTCAAATTTAATTGTCTTGACTTACTAGTGAGGTCAACATGACTGATGAACTGGTTCATATTAAGTGTATTTACTCAAGAGTCAGTTAAGAAAGAGCAGATAAGATGGTGGAGTAGAAAGACCTCTTCTCATGGGCACATCAAAATCACAACACAGAACAACCATCAGTGAAAAAGACTGCCACCTACCAGAAACGATCTTCTACAGCTAAAACCATAGAGAAGAAACCACAATGAGACGGTAGGAGGTCTCCCCCAGGTGAGAGACCCTCACACTGGAGAATAACTATATTGCAGAGGTTCTCCCACAGGAGGGAGAGTTCTGAGCCCAAAGTTGGGTTCCCCAGCCCAGGGATCCAGCATCAGGGAGACGAGCCCCCCAGAACATTTGGCTGTGAAGGCCAGTGGGGCTTAATTGCAGGAGCCCCACAGGACTGGGGGAAACAGAAACTTTTAAAGGCACATGCAAAATCTCACATGGACAAAAGCAGCTACTTTATAGGAGCCTGGGTGAGACCCATCTGCTGGTCTTGGAGGGTCTCCTGGAGAGGTGGTGGTTAGGGGGTGGCGGGGCGGTGTGGAAGCAGTTGAAGCTCAGCCTAGAGACATAAATTCTGGTGGCAGACATATTTGGGAACATTCAATGGTGTGAACAATCCTGGCAACTGCCATTTTGGCTCATTAGTGCCAAGACCTGACCCACCCAAAAGCCTCAGTTCATACAATTAACTGGGAGGGGCCAGGCTGCCTAAAGGCTTCTCGAGCCCATAACCATCTCTAGACATGCCTCTAGACATAGTCCTGACCACCAGAGAGTCAAGACCCAGCTCTACCCACCAGTGGGCAGGCACAGGCCCCTCCCACCAGGAAGCCTCTAGACCAGCCTCACCCACCAAGGGGGCAGACAGCAGAAGCAAGAAAACTACGATCTCTCAGCCAGCAGGCTGAGTCTGCCAACAGAAGGCCAGACCCTACTCTTGGACTAGTGGGACCCTGGTCTCCCGCAGGATTAATCCAAAGAGGAACACATCAAGATACATTGTAATTTAAAGAGTGACAAAAAATAAATGGAGATTAAAAGCAACAAGGGAAAAGTAATAAATATCATATAGGGGAGCACCTATAAAGCTATCAGCTGATTTTTCAGCAGAAACTTTGCAGACCTGAAGGGAGTGGCATAATATATTTAAAGTAATGAAAGGGAAAAACCTACAATCAAGAATATTCTACCCAGCAAGGCTCTTGTTCAAAATTGATTGAGAAATCAAAAGTTTTACAGACAAGCACAAGCTAAGAGTTTAGTACCACCAAACCAGCCTCACAACATACGTTAAAGGAACTTCTCAAGGCAAAAAAGAAAACAACTAGAAACAAGAAAGCTATGAAACAAAAAAGCTTACTAATAAAGGCAAACATACAGAAACATAGGAAGCCATCTAGACACAAAGCTAGTAGGCAGGTTAGAAGACAAAAGTAGTAAAATTATCTGTATCTGCAATAAGCAGTTAAAGGATACACAAACCAATTCAGATATAAAATGAAACAGTAATAATAAACAGAGAGAGTATAAATGCAGGGTTTTAAAATGCACTTGAAATTAAGAGATCAGAAACTTAAAACAATCAAATATATATACAGACTGCTGTATGAAAACCTCATGGTAACCACAAACCAAATACTGATGATAGATATACACGCAAAAAAGAAAAAGGAATACAACAGAAAGAGACATATATGATATTGCTTATATATGGAATCTAAAAATATTATACAAATGAACTTGTTTACAAAACAGAAATAGACTCAGACATAGAAAACAAATTTATGGTTACCAAAGGGTAAGGGAGGGGGATAAATTAGGAGTATAGGATTAACAGACACACTACTATGTATAAAAAAGATAAAGAAGGTTTATGTAAGGCACAGGGAACTATATTCCATATAATAACCTATAATGGAAAAGAATCTGAAAAAATATATATAGTAATATATATGTGTAAATGAAAACTAAGATCATGGCATCTGGTCCCATCACTTCATGGCAAATAGATGGGGAAACAGTGGAAACAGTGGCTGATTTTATTTTTCTGGGCTCCAAAATCACTGCAGATGGTGACTGCAGCCATGAAATGAAAAGACGCTTACTCCTGGGAAGGAAAGTTATGACCAACCTAGACAGCATATTAAAAAGCAGAGACATTACTTTGTCAACAAAGGTCCATCTAGTCAAGGCTATGGTTTTTCCTGTGGTCATGTATGGGTGTGAGAGTTGGACTATAAAGAAAGTTGAGCACTGAAGAATTGATGCTTTTGAACTGTGGTGTTGGAGAAGACTCTTGAGAGTCCCTTGGACTGCAAGGAGATCCAAGCTGTCCATCCTAAAGGAGATCAGTCCTGGGTGTTCATTGGAAGGACTGATGTTGAAGCTGAAATGCCAATACTTTGGCGACCTAATGTGAAGAGCTGACTCATTTGAAAAGACCCTGATGTTGGGAAAGATTGAGGGCAGGAGGAGAAGGGGATGACAGAGGATGAGATGATTGGATGGCATCACCGACTCAATGGACGTGGGTTTGGTTGGACTCCAGGAATTGGTGATGGACAGGGAGGCCTGGAGTGCTGCGGTTCATGGGGTTGCAAAGAGTCAGACACGACTGAGCGACTGAACTGAACTGATGTTTAACTGTATCACTTTGCTCTATACCTGCAGCTAACACAACACTTACTCCTTGGAAGAAAAGCTATGACAAACCTAGACAGCATATTAAAAAGCAGAGACAGCACTTTGTTGACAAAGCTCTGCATAGTCAAAGCTATGGTTTTTTTCAGTAGTCATGTATGGATATGAGAACTGGACCATAAAGAAAGCTGAGTGGTGAAGAATTGATGCTTTTGAACTATGGTGTTGGAGAAGATTCTTGAGAGTCCCTTGGACTGCAAGGAGATCAAACCAGTCAGTCCTAAAGGAAATCAACCCCGAATATTCATTGGAAGGACTAATGTTAAAGCTCCAATATTTTTGCCACCCAATGCGAAGAGCTGACTCATTGGAAAAGACCCTGATGCTAGGAAAGATTGAAGACAGGAGGAGAAGGGGATGACAGAGGATGAGATGGGTGGATGGCATCACCAATTCAATGCGCATGAGTTTGTGCAAACTCTGGGAAATAGTGAATGACAGGGAAGCCTGGTATGCTGCATTTCATGGGGTCGCAAAGAGTTGGACATGACTGAGAGGCTGAAGAACAATAGCACAACACTGTAAATCAACTATACTTCAATAGAAAGAACGAAAAAATATGACCCCAAAAATCAGTTATAAGAACTGTTATTAATTTGGTACAGGAAAAAAAAATGTTTCTGTCAGAAACACGATAATCTAGGAGCATCTTTATGCATTTAAAATTATGGTACAGAGAGTCTAAAATATTACATAGCACTTTATGGAGACAATGTCCAAAGTGAAAAGCTGGTGTGATCACCTGTTTCACGTGCCTAGGCTTGAGGACTGGTGAACACGAGCCAGAGGTAGAGGGGAGGTCCAGTTCCCCTCTGTCTCAGTGCTTCCCAACTTTGTCTCCACTTGCATACACAGGATGGATGGCTTTCATACAAGACACACATGCCCAAGAGAGGTAGAAGCTACGATTATACCACATTCTCTATCATCTACTATATCTCAACGCCTTTCCCTCCCACCCGAGAGAGAACAAACGCACTGATGTGAGTGTCGGCCACATTATGAAGGCAGAACAACTTGAATCTGCTGTAATTTACTAGAAGAAATTATTTGTAGCCTTCAGCTCATCACATATCAGTGACAAATCCTTACAATATAGAACTGATCATGATTCATCAATACATCTCGAGACTGAATTTAAGAAGCGCCCCTGTCTCTCAGCCAGTGAGTTCTTTTTAGGAAGAGGAAGGGCAGGTGAAGGTGAAAAATAACAGGAGAAAACAGCTAAGATTGAGACGCATCAATGCCTAGAAGGGAGTTTGTTTTGCAAGGAGATGAGCTTAGGAAGCATAAAAATAAGGTATGTGGTAAAACGTGTGAAAGCCATAAGGAAGGGATGAGCAAAGATAAGCACCTCCACCTGGGGCATAAGCACTGGATTCCTTACTTCAGGAAAAGCTTGCAAAGGGCAGAATCCCGTTCCTCTCAATTTCTGTAAAATACTACCTGTGCTATTATTAGTAGCCCAAACAGACAATTTAACTTCCAAGGTAGCTGTTATGAGTTTCCTTTTTTGGTAATAATTGACTGTGACCAGATTTGGGGTTCAAATGGGAGGAAGCAGATGATGTAAAACTGCTGGTGCTAAGAGAAGTACTTGGAGCCTTTGGCAGCCAGGGGACCTCTGGCATAGCCATACTCCTCCCAAGCACACCATGCGCAAAGTATTTACTGGCTGAGCTGATGTTGGTGCTTGCTCCTCTTGCTTTTCTACAAATATGGGAAAGCTAAAAAAAGATCAGCACAAACTAATACACCCGTAGGAGCCTGAGTTGCCCACGCTATGTGGACAGAGATGCCTTTAGTCTGTGTTTGGAATTCTTTCCGTGTCAGGTTTCTAGTTACCAGGCCTTTATCCTTTGTCCAGGCATGAATGCGGTTGGCCAGGATTAGCAAAGCTCTCTGCAATGTATGTTACATAGCTTTGATTTCTGCAGATTTTATAGAATCGTAAAATAGAAGCATCATTTGAGGGCCTATATCATAGAAATGATTGGGGGGGTGGAAATCCTATTTTCATTACATTTCCCTGGTGTTATGAAGAGATGGCTCTTGCTTTTTCCTAAGAACTGGAGTAGGAACAGATTTATCAGCAGATGCTTTTGGCCCCTGTTACCACCAAGGAAATGTTTGCAGAGACTATGAAAGAGGAATGATAATGACAGAGTACTCAGAAGACATTTCTAAAACAGTTTAAGACAGACATTACTTTGATCACCCACATTTGACTCCTTCTTTCATGTTTCTCAACAATGACCACAAGCACAACAATTTAGTTGTTAACAAACTGCATGTGTGCTGAGGACGGGCTCCTACCCTTTGGCAGATGTTATCTGGAAAATGGCCCTTCAGAATGTTTTATGCCTCATTATCAGATGATGGGAGGTATTCTCTCAAAATGGTCCTACTAAAATAATTTCCTTTGCGAGGGGGTATGCAGTTCCGAAAATCGGTGCTGAAGACAGTTAGAAAGGGCAGCATGAGAGCATTCAGAGAGAAGGAATGTTGTGGGAAACCAAAACTGCTGTGAGTGGCTGCCGAAAGGTCATGAAGACCATCTGAGCGATACCTGCATATAATTACCCATGGTCTTTTTAACCACGGCAGAGGTTTATTTAAAGAGCATGGCAACCAAAGGAAACAAACCATCATAATTTGTTAGGTCTCTAAAATCATCCCTCCCTCTCTTTGTATTGTAACAGTAGTCCTGGAATTTCAATAGCTAAACACAAAGGATTTCATCCGATTGCCATGCAAGAGATAACAGTTCAATTTCAAGGTCAGACTTGGAGGGCCAAGAGGTTAGAGAGTGTAGGGTCCTGAATTCTAATGGCGATTGCGCCTGCCCCTTAGGAGAAGTGCTACACGGTTTCTTGTCCAAGGTTACTGCCTGGAGACAGGACCTTCTAGGGGAAAAACATACTGTTCATGAGAGCTGCTTTTCCCTGATCAATTTATATTTATTTTTAGAGTAATACATACACTTTTTGTAAAAGATATTCATGTATCTTATCCAAAAATACTCCTATATTCATATTGCAGCCACATATTTATCTACCTCCATTCCTCTGCTATTAATTTCTAAAGCCTGGGCAATAGGAGGATTTTTATGTCAACTATCCATGGTCTTAGATCATCAGAATTCTTCTCTATGGTCAAGAACACAGGGAAGGAATCTTAAATGCTTCCACCTTCATGTGTGTATATCAGGAAGGGCATCCATACCATGATTTCATTAAGACCCGAGAGAATCCTGCCACTGCAATTCTCTGAAATTCAGAAGCAGAAATATAAATGCTAGGAAGAGTCCTACTCTTGTGTGTGATGGACTCGGGAGCAAGTTTTGAAAGCTGGATTTAGATTTGCAAAGATTTGAAGCCTGTTGAGCACAGAGGCTCCTTATCTGAGTGCTTACAGCAGGGCAGGCTCCATTTTAAGCATTTTCTCCATTTCAAAAGTTCAGTCATTGGAAAAGACCCTGATGCTGGGAAAGACTGAAGGCAAAAGGAGAAGAAGGCAGCAGGGGATGAGATGGCTAGATACCATCACCGATTCCATGGACGTGAACTTGGGCAAACTCCGGGAGATAGTGAGGAACAAGGAGGCCTGGTGTGCTACAGCCCTTGGGGTCACAAACAGTTGGACATGACTTAGTAATTGAACAACAACAACAAAGTCACCACAACAGCACCACAAAATAGGCACTATTATAATCCCTGGTTTGCAGACTATGGAAGAACAGAGAGGTTAAGTAACCTGACCAAGGTCATACAGGAAGTATCAGGGCCTAAATTCAAGCCCAGGCAGACTGACCCGGAGATCACAGCATGCTTGACCACTCAGCTAGAGTGTGCAGCCTCTCATCTCTTTTGCTTCTCAGCTGCTCCCCACGTGCCTGTTGGCAGCAGGTGAGAGAAAGCAGAGGCATTCTTCTGATGCTCGTTTGTGAACAGTGGGTGAGTGGAAAGCAGTTCATCTGGGGAGGCTTAAGGAATGGTAGGGACTAGAGCAGGGGAGTGATGTGAATTCCTTGTGGGACAGCTTCCCATGGAGGTTCTGTAGGCACCTCACACCTTACAAGTACAAAATTAAACAATGGCCTCTCTGAAGCCTGCTGCTCATTGAGCGTCCCTTTAGAGAATGACAAGTCAGCCATGCCAGAAACCTAGATCCTCTTGTTATCCCCACTCCAGCCAGACACTGGGTTCTAGAAAATGCTCTCTTAAATATTCAAGTCCATCCTCACGGCTGTGGTTTTGCTCTAGGCTCAAGCCCCGTTTTAACCAGACTAGCAATAGTATATCAGGGATAACAACAGGCAGGCAAAGCTGTGGGCCCACTTCACAACAGAACAATTTAACAGCACAGAAGCCAGCATGCGTGAACCTGAAGGACCCTGAATCCCGTAACCATCGAGCCAGTTGCCACTAATGTCGAAGCAATTTTGAGCACATCATACTTATTCTCAAATGAAAACATGGCATAATTTGTGAAGACAGCAAGCTTAGTTCTCTTTTGGAGACTGTACGAGCATTTACATTTTGGGAGTCTCAAAATTAAATCCTGACAGTTTGATTGGCTTAAGAGTTTGTGTTGCTTATGTCTAAACATGAGATCGGCCAAATGCCCTTTAAAAAAAATATCAGGTAATCTTTTGTCTCAAATTTATAAGACAAAATGAAGTTCATAGGTCATATTTCATAAACCTCAGAGTTCACTTTCTGCCTTAAGAAGTGAGCATGTTAGTTCTAGTATTTATAAGGACAAATTGACCAGGGACCACTGAGTAAATGCCGCACGCGAAGTTCACTTTTGGGTAGGAAGGATCTGACATCAGTATGTCCGAACACTGACTTGATCTCATCCCCTCAACAGTGACATGAGCTCCTTGGTCTCACCCTCCATTGGAGGGGGCACATTGCAGGAAGTACAGCCTGGCCCCAGAGCTCCACTAGGGGTGGGACTAGGTTTCTGATAACTGGTTCATGCACAGTTCTGCTCGGGTGTATTTTGAAGATTTATATTTCAACAGTCTCCCTCATGCTGAGCACCAAGGCTTGAACCAACCCCTTTTCTAATTTCCACTAGATGGTAGATGGAAGGACTTTGGCCTCTGTATAGATTCTGATGTGGAATTGAGGCACCTCATGGTACTCATGTGGAGGGTAACCCTGGGCCTTTACCTGCTATCTGCACTAAGCAGTTTCCAAAGTCCAGGCTGGACCTGGTGGGCACATACCAGGCTCAGCCGCTGGCCCCACTCAGCCCTCCCATCCTGATTCCAGCTCATTATTTGGCAGAGTGCTTTGGAGATAGCATCAGCATGACAGATTCTACATAATATCACATTCTACTCTGCTTTCATTTTTGCAGATGAATTGGATTTACAGCACAAAGGTTACTCAACTGTATTGTCGAAATGATTTTTGAGAAATAATAAAAGTTATTAAGAGAGTCTCAGGTGCTGATGACTAGCTCTGAGCTCCCCCATCCCATCTTGGTCCCTTCATCCTCTGGCTGCTCATGACATGGCTGGTAAAGACTGGTTATTAATGTCATTACAAACCTTTTACTTTCAAATCCCCACTTATTGAAATTAGAGAATTCTTTTGTCATTTCTCTTTCTGCTATAATACAGCCTGACTGTCAGCCCTGTTCCTTCGAGTTCCATCCTTGCCTTTGATGCTAGTAAAATGGAGCAGCTAGCAAATCTAGGCTTATAATAGCCCATCCCAACTGGGGCTATGAAGTTACTCAGCTCTCATCATTACTTCTTTTTTTTTTTGTCTCCAGTGTTTTTGTACAGTTCCTGTCCTGAGCCTTTCCATAACCCCCTTCTCAGGCCTCCACTTCCACTCCCTTTAGCAAACTAATATGTGGATCCAGAGCCATTGATGAGTGCTTTTAAAAAAGACACAGCAAGACAAGCTTTCATTGTGAGTGAGTTCTTCAGATGTTATTTCATCCTGCATTTGTTCTCTAACTCCCTCATTTATTGATTTATTCCTTGAACAATTCAAAGAAAACTGTAAATCCGCCTTCTCTTCTATTTCTTTGAGTGCTCCTTGCTTTCAGCCTTATTTGGTGCTGGCAGTTGTACCCGATGAAACGATGGCCCCCTGTTTTAAGCACATGCATTCTGCTATCAGCAAGGCGGCAGCCTCAATTCTTAAAATCAATCACGAAGCTGAAGCTTTAATAATTTAAATAAAGCTTATCGTAGAAAAGCAAATATTTACAAGTGTGAGTCATCTAATTTAAAGAAATTAATTAAAAGTAAATGCTGAAGTGATTTAAAACTAAAGAGCCATTACCAAATAAAACGTTATTTACCATTTACCTCATGCCAACTCATTCTTAAACGTCAGGAGAGAAATGGGATGCTAGGCTCTCCCTTTGCTTTTGTGGCTTTTGAGCTTCCAAGTTTGCCAACTTGTTCTGGAAGTAGATTTCATTTGTCTGTGAGGGTGGGAGGTACTCTCAGGGATTTCAGTGCTGAGGGATTTCAGCAGCTCTGTGTTGTGGGGAGGGCCTGGGACATGGAGGCAGAAGACTGGACTTGGTGGAGCAAGGCACCTTGTAGAAATAAGATCCAGGGGACTTAACTTTCTCGGAGCCTCAGTGACTGCATATGTAAAATGGAGACATCATGACTGCCTTCCTCTCCCTGAATGGTTGTGATGGAATCAAAAGAAGAAAGAAGAAACAAACAAACAATCATAGAGGGGTCCTTAATACTTGTTGAATTTGAAGTCACAATCAATTTAATTTTTTTTCAACTAATTGCTAACATTTGAACATTGAGGGCTTTCACATAAAAACTCAGCTTTCCTGTTTTCTTTGGAGTGGGGCATGGGCTTCCCAGGTAGCGCTAGAGATAGAGAACCCACCTGCCAATGCAGGAGACTTAAGACACTGAGTTCGACACCTGGGTGAGGAATATCCCCTGGAGGAGGAAGGGCTGGCAATCCACTCCAGCATTCTTGCCTGGAAAATTCCATGGACAGAGGAGACTGGGGGGCTATAATCCATGGGGTTGCAAAGAGTGAGACATGACTGAAGCAATTTAGCACACATGCATGCCTTCTTTTAAGACAGCAATCAGCCAGAGCCACTCATGAGAGGCAGGGACAAAGTCCTCCTTTGGCTCTATTCCGTCTGCTTTCTTCTTGACAGTTCCATCTGCCCCGTAGGAGGGAACTAGGTTATTTAGGTCTCCAGCCCCTGCCCCACAGGAATAAATCTCATGAACACATTCAGTCTGCATCCTCCACGTACCATGTTCATGCTCAGTCGTGGCCAACTCTTTGCGACCCTGTAGACTGGCGTGCACAAGTCTCCTCTGTCCACTTATAGGTATATGCTATCTCCCTGGGGAAAAATGCCGTGGGAAGCTGACTAAAATTTCTATCACCATACCTGGTCCACCTTTCAATCTTTAAATTCCCCATCAGTACCTCTGCTAGAGAGAGCTGCAGTATGGAGAAGGGACGCAGAGACTGGGTCACACCCTGGGGGTGGGGGCGGTTCTCATAAGTCATGTCACTTTCTCAGGCCTTATTTTCAACTCTGTAAAATGAATAGGTGGCCCCCAGTGAGTCACGGGAGGTTACAGTTTCATGACCCCACCAGGAAACCACTCAGGCTCTAGTCCAAATTGACCTTGGGTCACACTGCTGCATTTCAGCTTGGCTTCTGCAAATGTGACCCTGGCTGGACTTCTCCACTTATCTGTGCCTTGGTTTCTCCATCTGTAAAGTAATATGTGCTTTTCTTCTCACAAGAGAGAATGTAATGATATGAGTGAAAGCGTTACTGGAAGAAAGTTGGGGTAAAAAGAATCCAAGATCTGATACTACTCTTGTATCTCAAAGGTTGCAATTATGAAGGGAAACTTACCTAATGGGATTTCTAGATCTGATATAACATTCCCCATTAGAGGCAGGATGCATAAATTGTTCTGGCCAATAAGCTGAGATTGTGCAAGCTTCATCCTAGCCCTGGGCAGCATAATATGACCTCAGTTTACAGGTAGGTATGTCCCATTTTAGAAAAACTGCACTCAGATTTACATCTGTGCCCTGTGCATTTTATGAGGACTGTATGTAGTTAACTACTATCAGGTGATTAAGCGATTTGATGAGGTGTGAACTAGCCCTTTAATTGTTTTATTTACAACACACTTATCCTTCTCTAAAATCCCATTGGGGAATTTTCTACTTAGTTGATTAATTTAAGTGAGGTTTAGTGAACTACAGTTTGGTAAAACCAGAAGCTGAAAAATACCCACTGGAGTTTAGGCAATTTTACAGGCATTTGTAAATGTGGATGGAACATGCTCAAATGAGGTTAAAAAAAAGTATCATCAACAACAACAACAATAAATGGATTAAAATGTTAATTACCTTCATTGCCACCATTAAAAAATAATAATGGAAAATCAAGATGGGGAAAAATAACTAAATTTAATCTACGTCTTCTCTGGGTGCTTTTTCTGGTGGAAAGAAATGGCTTTAGGGGAACGTTACATTTGTCAGGGAAAAGCAATCAGAGTTGCTTTTAGAAGCCAAATGTTTACTTAAAAAATAATCCTCTTTCCTCTGTAGTTCTAAATCTGGACGGACAAAACTGATGTTAACCTAGCCCAGAGGGCTATCTTACTCCTTGGTTGGTGATATGCTAAATGAACCCCCGATTGCTTCCAAAAGGCATGAGCCTCCAACTCTGTCCCTGAGGACCTTACAACCTATTTGGGGAGAAGAAAGAAGTGAAAGACAAGACAGGGCACATATGCCAGGGGACACCTGCCATAGTGCCAGGGGATGCCTGCCATGGCTAAGGGCTCTGATGAGGGGGTGAGCTAAGGGGACCTTGAAGGAAGAGTTGGATGTGGGCAAGCAGAGAGAAGGGGACAGTGAGAGATGACGACCCTATAAATGAGGCCGTTGAAAAATTTCAGGATACGAGGTCAAAAAGCTCAGAGGCCAAGAAAGTCTTCTAGTTTTAAGTGTCAAAACGTCCTGTCCCAGATACCATTTCTTCTTGCTCCCCTATTTCTGAAATGGATGCCCTTTTTAAGAATGTATAGAGAAATATCAGTAATATCAGAAAATTAAGTCATGGCTGGTTTACATTTATATAAGGTCATGGAAAATCTTTAATTTAATGCAGACTTTACACTTGCACAGGACAAGTTCTGGCTCTACAGAATTGCTAACCACTCTATTTAATTACTTGTTTTCTTATTTGTCCCCCAATAAACTATGAACTTTGTAATAATAAGGACTATTTCTGAGGTCACTGTTGACTCCCTGTGCCTGGCACATGGTAGGACTCAATACAATATTTATTATATGAATGCTATCTGGAGACTCCTAGTGTGGAAGAAAGGGTCCTCTATTCTTCAAATGGAGTGGGACTAATACTTGCCGACTGAAAAGAAAGAAATATGCTCTGAGTTTCAGCTTCAGCCCTTTCTCCCCTGCAACTGGCATCCTGCTTGTTGCCTAGTGACCACACTCCCATCACAGACACTGGCTCTGGTAAATGAGCTTCTGTTGTGATGGTCGGCTCAGCTGCTCCATGGTAAACAAGAGTATTGGGCTTGGAGTCAAAACTCCTGGATTCAAGTTCCAGCTCTGCCACTGGCTTGGAGTGAGCAATTTCCATTTTTATATTCTTCACTTAAAAGTGGGGATTATAATGCCAAGCTCATGGCATTGTTGGGAATAGATCAAATTAGAGATGGACAGAAAAGTGCAACGGACAGCGTCCTACTCAGTTACAAGATAGTATTAGTATTACCCCTCCACTTTATCCTGGCTTGAGATTCTGCCCCACCCATTAAAACCTTATGGGGGATGAGCTCCTCCTCCTGAAAGCTTAATGTCCAAGGCTGTGTGCCTTCACTTGCTACTGGATCTTCCTGATGTTAACAGAACCTTTGCCTTTGGTTTTTTATGATTCCTTCTCTGTCTGTGCTCTTCTCTGCCTGTTGGGATACTGGATTTTTATCCAAACCAGATAGACTTCCTTGCCTCTGACAGCCTCCATCACCAGGCCTCCTCTCTTACCTCAGTCTACTGGGGCCCTCCTGATCCCTTCTTCTACCCCCAGGGGTGCCTGTGTTCAGGTCTCAGCCAATTTTGAGCTGAGCCATCCTGACCATCAACACAGACCCTGCTATGAGCACCAAGGGATGAAACAGCAGAGGCCTTAGCAGAACTAACTTCCCTGGTGGCTCAGAAAGTAAAGAATCTGCCTTCAACGCAGGAAGCCTGGGTATGATCCCTGGGTCAGGAAGATCCCCTGGAGAAAGGAATGGTAACCCACTCCAGTATTTGTGCCTGGATAATTCCATGGACAGCAGAGCCTGGCAGACTACAGTCCATGGGGTCGCAAAGAGTAGGACACAACTGAGGGACGAACACTTAGCAGAAATAGGGCTGGGTTTCCACTTAATGGATGTATGACTTTAGAATGTTCTTATTCTCCACACATAGTCTCAATTTTCTCATCTGTAAGATTGGAATGGTAATGGTTACCTTCCTAACCGGGTAGTTAGGAGGGTTCAGCTAGAATGCCTGTAAAGCAGTTAGCACAGTGCCTGGGCATGATAAGTGATGGATAAAGATCTGCTTTTTAAACTGCTATTATTTTTCAGGGCTTCCCTGGTGGCTCAGTGGTAAAAAATCCATCTGCCAATGCAAGAGACACGGGTTCGATCCCTGATCCAGGAAGATCCTACATGCCAAGGAGCAACTAAGCCCATATACCACAACTACTGAGCCTGTGTTCTAGAGCCCAGGAGCCGTAACTACTGAGCCCATGTGCTGCAACTGCTGAAACTCAGACATCCAGAGCCTGTGCTCTGCAGCAAGAGAAGCCACCATCATGAGAAGCCTGTGCACCACAACCAGAGAAAAGCCCGAGTAGCAATGAAGACCCAGCACAGCCAACATAGACAAATACATAAAAATTGAAAATTGGAATTATTTTTCTCCATGTTCCAACTTTTTATTGTTTATTCCTGATTCCATAGTGTCTCACATGCTTTTCTGTCTTCCAAATATTCAAATATGTACAGAGGCCTTTTTCTTCTCTAAAAATCTGCTTCCTCCAGATGGAAATGAGGTAAGTTATCACCACTTTCCCAAAATTTATGGGCTATGTTCATAAAAAATTTACACAAAATACACTAAGACGTACATTCTCTCTAAACAGTTGTTCTTTTTTTTGTGTGTCGTCCTGGCAACAGTCTTGACGTTTAATTGCCACTTATTAGTGTGTCCATATAGATGCCACCTCTTGGAGAATTGCTGGGAAACTTGGATTCAGGATTATGTTCTCAGAGACAAACACAGTTGCACGGGCGGCTATAAAGTAAGTTATAGATGCACGCATTGAACTCAAAGGAATTTGAGAAGCAGCCAAAAGACCATCAAAGAGTCATAATATCCCCCATATCTCTTGTTTTTTCTTTTTTATCGGACTATTTGGATGGATGAAACACTGGATAATATTTACTGGAGGAAGTATTCTTGAAGCCTGAGAGTCAGATGACAATCGGACTCAGAAACAGAAAACAGTTTGGTGCACTGGTCTGGTAATTTTTTAGGGGTTTAGCATTCATTCTAGTTTTTATAGGTGTGTGACAAGAGCTTTTACTTTTTTCTTTCATCAGTGATTCTAGCTTTCCTTCTGCCCTTGTCATCAGTGTTGGGACAGTGGAAGGTTGCTTTCTTTTCCTGTCTAGCATCTGTCCCATCCTACTCTGGTGACAATATTCTGTCCTCCTGGGAATCATCCCATGGTCCCCTCTCTGTCCCAGTGGTTCAGGTGGAGTGAGTCTACCCAGGACTCCAGACCTGCCCATCAGAGCACTCCACCCCTGGACACGGTGATTGCTTATGGTTACAAAGGTAACTCAATCACGGCAAACTGAGACAATTTTAGGACTTTTGTTGAACATATTGAAATGAGACAATCACGCTTTTGCTGGAGTGGCTCAGATGATAAGAAATAAGCCTCGTGATGTGGGCAACTGTTTCCACCCCAGGGTGGGAGACTGTGCCTAAAAACAGAGCCAAAACAGAAGGCGGCAGAGTCAAGAGATGGGGGGAAAGGAAGCCAATTCCCGATGGCATCCTCTAAGTTCCTGGGTAGCTGCACCTAAAGATAAATCTACCTTTGGACTCCTTTCAGTTATATTTTCCAGGAGATTTTCATTCTGTATTGGATACAGAAAAATCTATGGGGGATACAGAGGGAGACTAATACTGCTTACCTTTTGTTAGGAGGGCACCTAATGGGATGAACACCTGTCTACAGGATACCATACTTAGAAAGGGCAGATGGCCGTTCACGGTAGCAACTACCTGAGAGAGAAAAGCTTTGTTGTAGCGCATGTTGCTTCACCTTGGCACCGTTCCCAACATCTCCAGGGTGGAGAAGGTGAAAAGCAAGAGGCCTAGAATACTTCCCTCATTAAACTGTGATGAGAAAGGATGTCCGGTGGGGAAAGAGAAGAGACACAGAGTATGGGAGAATGCCTGGTGGTTTTCTGGTCCTTCACAAACTTCCTTTAGGCTTAGATGCCTGTGCCTGTAACTAACTTCCATAACTAGACATGCAGTTATGTTCGTTTATTTCTCAGGAAGTGAATAATCTCAAACTCTCATCCTCTAGCAAGTGTCCAATAGGTGACAATGGGGGTACACAAATAATTAGCCCCTGGTTGTATATATGTAAACCACGCCAGGGAAATCCTGTCTGCTCCAACCCAAGGGTGTAAATAAAAAGCAAGATACCAAAATGACCTTCCCATGGTAACCATGTCTTCCAGCCTCCTCTTCCTTCCCGCCACAGAAACAGTCTATCGTTTCCTCACCTCCCTCAGTGTCTCTGTCCACATAAACCACCGGAGATGAGACTGGCTCTGGAGTTGCTTTGGGAAAAGAGGTCTGGAGAGCTTGCCTTTCCTGAAATTGTCACCTCATCCTATGGAATACTGACTTTGCATGACGTTTATTTGAATGGCAAACAGATGATACTATTGCCTAAGAACATAGAAACTTGTTTTTCAGGAGCAGCACAAGGCAGCCAGCCTTCCTTGGGCTTTCTCCTGTGCTTTTGAAAGTGTGGTAAGTATAAGTCAGGGCATCCGAGGGATGGGTGTCCGAGAGATGGAATTTGCTGGGGACCAGCAACAGCCGCAGCAATCAAAGACTTTCTAAGAAGTGACCATGATGTGACCTGGGAGTCCAGATAACAAAGAAACACTTTTTCCCTCCTTTCCTTCCTTCTTTCCTTTTTCAAATTTATTGAGGTTTAATTAATGTAAAAGAGATGTGTCCATGAGGTTTTATAAGTGTGTACATCTGAACCACCACCAGAATCAAGGATAAGGGTGACTTTTTATTTTACTGGGTTTAGCTGCTTATTTTTCTTTACCAGCTATTAAACTGAGCATTCCACCACTCCACAGAAGACACAAAGAAAATCCTACACTTGAAAATTCATTATTTGCCTGGAAAAACTCCAATCACTCATGTTTTATAAAAATTGCTGAATGTATTAAAAAAAATCAAGGTCTGGATGGATAACAAAAATGAGAAATTTGAGTTCTGAAAAGAATTCTCTGGGATGGATATACAAACTATTCAAAATTAAAACTTGGGAAAACATGCCATGTCATCTCAATCACAACGATTCTTTTGCTTTATGCATTTCTGTTAGCAGAAAACATTTTTTTTTAGTGGCAAAATACAACTTACTGAAAAATAATTTGCTTTCAAATAAAGATTTTTAGAACCCAATTAGGAAGTCCAGAAAACTTAATACAAATAGAATTTCCATGTAAACGCAAGATGATTGAAAATAAAGACCTGTCCTTCCTGACATCTTCCCAGTAAAATTTCTGGAATTTTTTTCCCTCAGTTGCAAATTCCTTCCTGTATTTTTGCCTCTCTTTTTCTGGCTTAAAACTTAGATGAATGCCTGCTGTGTCAGGTACTTTCCAGGGCTGACGTTCCAGTGGTGGTAAGGCAACTCTGTCCTTAAGGAATCTATGGCCTTTGATTTCTTTCTTTTTTTTAAACATAAATTTATTTATTTTAATTGGAGGCTAATTACTTTACAATATTGTATTGGTTTTGCCATACATCGACATGAATCCGCCACGGGTGTACCCGTGCTCCCCATCCTGAACCCCCCTCCCACCTCCCTCCCCATCCTATCCCTCTGGGTTATCCCAGTGCACCAGCCCCGAGCACCCTGTCTCATACATCGAACCTGGACTGGCGATTCCTTTCACATATGATGATATACATGTTTCAATGCCATTCTCCCAAATCATCCCACCCTCACCCTCTCCCACAGAGTCCAAAAGACTGTTCTATACATCTGTGTCTCTTTTGCTGTCTCGCATTCAGGGTTATCGTTACCATCTTTCTAAATTCCAAATATATGCGTTATTATACTGTATTGGTGTTTTTCTTTCTGGCTTAATTCACTCTATCTCATAAACCCTGTCCCATTCTCATTCCACTTCTTGTGAGTCTGTTGCTCTTTGCAAAGCATGGCTGTAAATGGGAAACTGGGAAAAGAGAGGGGAGCAGAAAAAGGAAAAAGAAAAATAGCCTAGTACCTTTTCTCACTGATGAAGACCAGCAATTCTATTCTCCCACTATTTGTCATGACTGGGGTTCATGGCAGAAAAAGATTCTAAAAATCCAAATCAATGAAAAGCAAAAAACCATTGAGAACAATCTAGTACCCGTGTGTTTGCCTGAAACACAGAGCTCTCCCTCAGCAACTCTGTCTATATTAGGAAAAGAAAAAGCCACAGAAAGAAATTCAAGTCAATGCCAATACAATGAGATACCAGAAACTTCCAATAATTATTGAATTTCTTACATGTCAGAAATTTGGAGAAGAGAATAAACGGCTTCTGATGGCCGTGGTATTGTTATTCAGAGCACTGGCACAGTGGGTTATTAAATATAGTGTGATAGTCCACCACCAAATCTAACTCTGATAGATTCCAGCACTGATTGTGAATCCTTTTCAATTAAGTGGCTTCTTTATGAAAATATGAGAAGTAAAACCAAATTTATACTACAAACACAATTGTGGTTTATAAGGAAATGAAAACAATTCATAAGAATGGATGTTTACTTCTTGAGATCAAAGGATGGAAGTGGATGTGCTGGCATAGAAGCCCACTGCTCTTGGCTTAGAAGAACGGCTCAAGAAATTCACAGTGCACACTGTTATCAGAAATTTGAAACAGACAAAGGGCATAGCTTTACACTAGCCACCATGTACTTGATTCTTTCTTAGGATTTCCATCTCTCTGCTTATATTTCCCATCTGTTCTTATGTGCTGTCTACTGTATGCATTAGAGCCCTTAGCATGTGAATCATATTTGTTTTAAGTTTCTGGTATGATAATTTCAACATCCCTGTCTGATCTGGTTCTGATGCTTGCTCTGTCTCTTTAAATTGTTTTTGTTTCTTTTCTTTGCCTTTTAGTATGCTTTGCAGTTTTTTCTTGATAGCTGATATGATGTTAAAACTACTAGGCCTTTAATGATGTGGTGGTGAGTTGTAGGGGAAGGGGAAGCATTCCATAGTCCTGTGATCAGGCCTCAGTCTCTGAGTGAGCCCATGCCTCTGGGCTGTGGACTTCACCAGTGTTTCTCAGTTTCTTTGTTCCCCTTATGTGGGACAGGCTGGCCAGTGGGTAGGGGTTGGATATTTCCTTGCCCCAGGTCAGTTATGCTCTGTTACCTAGTTCTCCCTGAAGGCAGGCCTTGTTAAGAAGAACAAAGTATTTCAGGATGGCTCCTTTCCTGCTCCCCTTACTAGAAATGCAAGGGCATTTTTCTTCCATATTGACTCTGGGAATCTGGTGGAGCCCCTGGAGGTAAATCTCACAGTTTTCCACGCCCCCTCCCACCCTACTCCCACCCATGACAGGGTCCCCTTGAGGTTTATAACTTGCAGTTGTCCCACTGAACCTCCAGTAGTTCATCACTTACAAGTCAGGGCTTCCTACTCCGGTGCCACTTCCTTAGCCACGCCACTCCTGACTCTGCTCCAGTGAGCCAGGACTCCCTGTTTTTGCCTGTCTGTCTCTCCAATTTCTGGGCAGTGGTTGGCCCTGTGTCCTCACCTCTCTAATAAATCCAAGAAGCGTTGCTGATTTTTCAGTCTGTTTAGCTCCTTACTTGTGAGGACAATGTGGTGACTTCCAAGCTCCTTACATTCAGAACCAGAAACTGGAAGTCTCCATCATGTACTTGGTAGCAAAGTTTACAACTTGTGAAAACTTTTTTCTTTCTTTTAAATTCATGATAAGAAAGCACAGGGATACCTGGCCAAGACTGAGAACTTGTAAATCCCATTTTACAACAGAAAACTATCTAATTATTCCCTTCCGTTATTGCTAAATTTTCTCCAATAACTAAGCAGCAAATAAAGGGCAGTGAATCAAGTGGAGAAAATTTTTGACTTAAAATTTGTAAAACTGTGAAATGAAAATCATTTTTATCTTTACAACAAACTCTTAGAAAAATTAAAAAATTTCATGTATATCTCAAGGCTACATATAAATCAGGTTAATAATAGGAAACAGAACATTTTCTACTGTGCCTTTAAAATAAAGAAGAATCATACGGAATGAACTACCTGAGATGAAGAAAATTCTTCAATAATCTCTTACCAACCCTCTTTGGATATTATGCAACAAGAGAGAAAATCATAATGGAATAATAACCTTCCACATAAAAGAATTATGGTAAGTTGATATTAGGTTGAGCTGCAGTCCAGTCAATGAAAGAAGTTCTGAACTGAGCCTGTCAGTTTCTAAAGAGGGCCATCGGGGTGTGTTTTTAGGCCGTCTTCCTCATATTCAGCCTGCAGTAAATAACTTGAACTGAGAATTGGCTTTTTATGGAGATTTATTACAATAGCATTGCCATTCAAGAATAGGCAGCTATCATCATAAATAAAGAGCAGATACAAAGGGATGTGACGATCCAAGACACAAAAAGAATCGTCAAGGTGGGTAAATCATGAACTCATATTGCAAATAAATGCACACCACTAAAGCAATCTCTCATTAAGTCTTTTTATGCCCTGGAAAAACCAAGTCCAGCAGCTGATTTGGGTTTCCTACCCTGTCCAAGGAACCCTTGATCTTTCTAGAACTCAGAAATCAATGCCTGAGCTCTCCATTTTAGGGTGAACATAGGCTACTCTGATGGAGAAAAGGTGTGGATTTCTTTGAACACTGAATCTGCTGTGGCCTGAGGGTCGACACTTATGATCAACAGTGCTGATTAAGCTTGCCTTCTTCGAGAGACCACAGAGCTACTGAAATCTACTACAAAGCCTTCCTGAAATACGAGGGGAGGAAACCAGCAGACTCCTTATTCCCGTACTTGCCCTAAAAGTTGAAGAGGCTGGGCCTCCGTGTCTCCCCACATTTCCCCTGGACATTGAAATCTGTGTAAGCGAACGTGTTTCCATGTCCAGCTTTGTTGTTTCAGCTGCCGTGAGAGCTGGGGGTATCAATTACTCCCTGCCTGGAGACGCTGACCTGCACAACAGCTCCAGGCTTCAAGGCTGGCCTCCCCCTTCTCTAACTGCCCTACATTTCAATAAATGCCTGCCTGTTGGAGTCTTCCTGAGGTAACCATTCTGGCCTTCCCAGCCCCACCAGATGATTCATTAGGTTGAATTAACCCTTTAAACACTACTATTTACCAAAGGGTCCCTGGGGATTCTCACACACTCCATCATTTTTAGCTATTATAAACAGCCGATCCCAGCAGGGTGGAATCCACTTTAAGGTTACTCAGGTTGACAATATGGGTTTTGTTAGTCCCAATTTACTTAAAAGCTCAAGACAGCATTTACTTTGTGAGATGGGCCTATGCATTTTCATATCCCAGCCTATGCATTTCAAATATGCCTCTTGCCATAAACACCTAAGTGGGCATTCCACAAAAAAGACTGAACCAGGAAGAAGTGATCCCACCAAGCCAGTGGGGTTACTCAGGATCTATTTTCACGCCTCCATTATCCAGGCATCCATTTTGGTTGTTGCCATTTTCTGCCTATAATCAGCTGTGTGCACAATGATTGGTGCCTGCCAAATGGCCATTTGTGGGCGCAATTAGACACCTGTGCCTTCAAACAAGTTGCAAGCACCTAATTGTGTCTGCATGTAGCCACTTGTTGGTGCAATTATCCAGAAATCCAGGTGTGCCTGGTATTATGCACAATTTAAAGGGCAAAAAAAAAGTGTTTTCCAAAAAAGAAGACTCAGGTTGAACACGTACCCTTCAGACTGTAGTGAGGTGGTTCAGGAGAAGCTATCACTGTTCTGTCTTTATGGAGCCTCTTCATTTTAGGATCTATAGCAGTGCTGCCCAATAGAAAATAACTCGGGCACCTATATAATTTACAGTTTCCTAATTGCCACATTAAAAAGTAAAATGAAATTGGTAAAACTAACTTTAATAATTTATTTTATTTAACCCAATTATCTGAAATACTATCATTTCAACATGTAATCAATATAAAAATAATTAATGAGCTATTTTACATCTTTCGGGAGAGGGTTGCGCTAAATTTTTGGAGCTTAGTGTGTATTTTACACTTAAAACACATCACAATTCAGGCTAGTCACATTTTAAGTACTTGATGATCACATGTAGTATTGGCTACCATATTGGAAAGTGTAGGTCTATAAAGAATTGTTTTGAACTGTGATTAAATGCTTCAGGTTTTTAACCTTTAAGCACTTCCCTGAATATTTACACAACCAGATTTCAAGGAAAGAACATCTGAAAATTCTGTTTAGTGTCTTAGGGGTTGTCCTTGGCTAACATGACTCTTCATAATAGGCACTGCCAGTAAAATAAAGAAAAATGTTGAAAATCTGTTCCTACCTCTTTGCATTTTATGAAGAACATGTTGGGACTAGGTTTGGAAGTGAGAGCATAAGCTGTGTAGACAGAAGAGGGGTAGCTAGAATAGGAATGGAGGTGGAAGTAGGGTGCTTAGGAAAAGGCAATGGACCCTAGATTGTGGCAGGTCTGCATCGTCCCTTGTTACACACCTAAACAGTTGTTCCAATTTATCCGGGTGAGATGGCTTTAAGGTCATTGTAATAGAAAGTATGATTCATCTTGGTTGCATTTGGGGATCACTGAACTAAAATTTGGTAAGAAACTCAAGAAATTCCCTTTCTTTAACTATAAAATGGAGAAACAATGGTTCTCATTTGATAGTGCTGTAGTGAGAATTAAATGAGTTAATACATGTTAAAACACTCCATACAGTGCCTACACAGAATCAGCTATCAATGAATCTGTTGCTATGATCGTCCTCTTAATCATCAATATCACCATGATTTTTATCATGAAATTTATTCTTAAGTCATTCCAGAATAATATGCATCTATCAAACACATAGACATATATATATGTATGTACACACACTTATATATATGTGCACACATACACACATACAGAGCTTTGGAGAAGAGAGATGACTTACTTCTGCTTAGTATATGATTTCCAGCCTCTCCCCACCCCTTCAGTCATCATTGCCATGCACTCAGATACGGAAGTGCAGAAATCAAATGCGAACATCTCTGATTCTCTCATCATTCCTAATGGACGTAAAGATCATGACAATAGGCACTGGCCTGAGGACTGGTTAAATGAAGGTTTAAAGCCATTTGTAGTGCTCTTTCATTTCACAAAGAGAATCCATGGAGAACATATATTTTCTTTCTGGTATAAATACCCCCTGAATCAAGAATGTTACATACACATATGTAACAATTAAGTATATTATACAATTAGGTTACACATTTACACTCCTGCACCTCCCCATCACTCCCTGCCCACTGGTAACCCATTCTTTATTTCTTTCCTGACTATCCTGAGAATATTCGTTCAACAGCCTAGTTATCTTGAGTTCTATGCCTTTTTCACTAGTTGTCCAAAGGCACACCAAAATATTTCTTCTTCATCCCTTCTATTTTCAGTCCCCTGCATCAGCCAGCAAGAGAATTGAGCATGCCCAGTTTTCCTCTGCTACTGCTAAGTCACTTCAGTCGTGTCCGACTCTGTGCGACCCCATAGATGGCAGCCCACCAGGCTCCCCCGTCCCTGGGATTCTCCAGGCAAGAACATGGAGTGGGTTGCCATTTCCTTCTCCAATGCATGAAAGTGAAAAGTGAAAGTGAAGTTGCTCAGTCGTTTCCGACTCTTAGCGACCCCATGGACTGCAGCCCACCAGGCTCCTCCGTCCATGGGATTTTCCAGGCAAGAGTACCGGAGTGGGGTGCCATTGCCTTCTCCGAGTTTCCAGCCTCGGCTGATCCAGGGAGTTCGAAGCGGGGACGGCGTCGGCGAGGGTCAGGATACGATAGCTTCAATTAGATATTAATTAGAGATATAAAGAGTAATAGAATAAGGATAGCTCAGTAGGAAAATTCAGTGGAGAAAAGAGGCTGAGTAGCTTGGCTTACGCGGGAGACCAATAAAACTTCAAGACAAGAAGTTTGCACCACTTACGTAGGCCGCAGGCGTCCTTCCGTTCTCCCGAAGGAGAGGAGACACTGAGGCCTCCCCGGTCGGATCTTAGAAGCCCAGGCATAATTAGTAAGCATGGTGGGTTCCGCGCTCCAGATGGAGACTCAACCAGAGTGAGAGAGAGAGCGACATGGGGAGACCAGTATTTCGAGAAACTGATCCCAATTCTTTATTTTCCAGAGTCTGTTTTTATACACTGAGATGTTATACAAAAGTCACGTGGGGACAGCAGTCCTGACTTTTATTAAAGTCAGGTGCTTCACACAAATGTATACAGAGGTCTTAGGGGTGTTACATCATCTTCTGGCCAGGGGGGCCTGCTGACAATTTACGACCCTCTCCTTGTGACAGCGGTCAGTCAGTCAGGACACTTATTTCTCCAGGGCTGATTAGTCTCAAAACAGACGCCACCCAAATAAAGTTACATTCCTACAGGGTGAGGGTGTAGTGGGTTTTAGTTAAGGAAAGAATTTACTTAGCCTAAGGTCTAACGTGATTAATATCAAAGGTTAATTCTATATATTCATTAATGTGTATAAGGGCAGGGGATATGGAGACTTAGCAACAAACATTGGCTCAACAAATGAAAAACCCTTCACCAACACAATTTCTAATTAGCCCATTATACTTATACTAATAGTTTTCTAACTTTTCTAAGGAACCTGTTTTTAGAAGGTTTAAAGCATCTTGTGCCTCTCATGGTTGGGAGGCTGTGAGTGATCACATGTGGCCGGACAAGCCTGTCAGGCAGGCCAGAGAACCTTCAGAGGAGTTTGTAGGTTAAAACAGTCTTATCACGCCCAGGAATTATTATTAACTGGATCTCTAGGTTAACTCCTTCTCCGAAAGAGGTCGTGGGGGACAGCCCCCCGTAAAGTCAGAGGTGTAGGTAAGAGCACAAAGTAGCAAAGTAGGCAGGCTCTGGTTATGGGGGTAGACGCTCGAGGATTTCCAGGGGGACTCCTGAGGCTCGATCCCGCCTTTGAGTATGTCGAGCCTCCTTCCTCATGACCTTTGTCACAGGCGGAGTACCTCACTCTGGCCCCCAACATCGTCACTAATAAATACTCTGGCTAATTTCTTGAGTGGCAATACCACTCCCTTTAACAGATCCCTCCCTCCTCCTCCTCCCCTCCAACTCATCCCCAGACACTTCAAGAAAAACTTTCCTTGTTTCTATTAGTTCCTTCCACTGCCAAAGCATTTGAGGAAAAGGCAATAATGTAGACTAGTTTAGAGAATTTTCTAGATAAAAAAATTCCCTAGGGAGAAAAGCCATCAACCTGGAGAGTGGACAGATACCTCCTTTAGAACCTCAACAACTGTTTCCAGCTAATTCCTCATCCTTCTTTGACTGAACCTGCTTTTTCTCAAGCACCACTATTAAAATAAATGAAACATGACTTCTTATTCAATTTTATATTTTTCTGCTCTAATTATCAACATTATAATGGTATTCTTCAAAGTAATGTTTTTTTTTCATTCTGTTTCCTTTCATTACTTCTCATTTTTTGTTCAGACTCCAGTGTGTTACTCCAGAAGGCAAGAGGGTGTGAGTTTTTTTGGGCCCATTATCTGGTAGGGATGTCAACATCCCATAGCAGCAATACTTTAAAAATGATTTTCATGTGGACAGCACTTCGATTATGTAACAGGCTAAATAGGGTTGTATGACTGTCTGCCTGGCAACCTGCTGTCCAGACAGAACATCCTTTCTATGAAAAATTCACTCCAAGTTCCAGGACACTTGGTTTATACCCAGACTATAGAGACACAACTCATTTGAGATTGAGGACTGACTGCATGGGGGATGGATTACGGCTGGCTCATTTGTGTCTTCTCATTGAGTGATTTTGAAGTGGTAGTCAGAAATCAAGACAGTGGGACCAGGGCCCACCATCTGGGGGCCAGGACATGGTCTAAACTCAATTCATAGAAGCCACCTCACAGTGAGTTATGTGCCTGAAAACTGGAGTTATGTATTCTTCCACCATCTTTTTCTTCCTAAAAAAATCAAATGACAGTTTTTAGACTGTTCAGGTGTCTTTAACTGAAAATATTAGTAATTCTCAGTCCTATTCAAATGCTTGAAATGTGAGCCTTTTCTCATTTTAAGATACATATTTCCAAAAGCATCCAGGTATTTTATACATAAATTGCAATCAAACGGATAGGTAACTTTCAGTTTGAAATACAATCATTTAGAGCTAAACTTGACATGATAATTCCAAAGAAAGCTACTTTAATTATTGCTTCATCACAAACAGAAGCTTTTTTCTAAGGAACTTTACTGTCTTATGCCTTTCTGTGATTCAAAAAATGAAGAATGGGATGACCATCTGTGGAATGGTTGAAAAATAGGAAGGTTTAAATCTTTCTTATGTGACTATCATTAGTAGATCCATTTGTGCTCAAAGTTCCATTCTTGGTGATTAATTCTTTTACTAAATCTAGCCATGTAGAGTGAGACATTTAAAGGCCCCCTTTTTTAGACACCAAAACTTATTCTTTGAATAAAATTTTAAAAACTTGCATTAGCATAGCTTTTTGGAACCAAATCCGAGATGGCGGTCACTGACGCATGTTCTCGGCTCACCCTCTGGTCATGGACCTTTAGTCTTCGCCATGAAGCAATATCAACATGCTCTCTTGTTAAAGTGTCACTACACACATGTCATCCCCATTATTACAGACGTCAAGAAAGAGACAGGAGAAACCTGTTTTATTACATCCGTGAATGATAGCAAGAGATTGGACTTTCCATGGGGCACTCTGCTTAAATGGGTGATTCAGAGATGCTGAGCCTCATACTTGAAAAAAGATCTAAATTTATTACGTTTAATGTTTAATATAAATCACCAAACCTGCATGTGTTATAAAAATGAGCTAAAATGCTGCTTAACAGACATTATTAAAGAGTCTTAAGTACAGAGCCATTTCTAATTGGTAAAAGTTCACAGATGAACACTTCTTGCAAGTACTCATTTTAAAGAAATATTTCTTCCAGGAAGAAGGCCCTTATTTCTGGGTGAGATATAATCCAGGGAGCAAATCTCTTCAGGAAAGCGTCATCTTTATGTTCACAAAAGGAATCTCAGTGGAATTTACAATTGAAACCTTATTCCTTCTTATTTTAATATAGGACAAAATCAAGGTTAAAAAGAATGAATAACACAGTGATAAACAATCCAAGCTAGTGCGCATGCAGTAAAACTTCTGAATGTGAGGCAGTAAATATCAAGAGCCAATCAGCTATTATTAGTCTCAAAAAAATTAAAAGAATAGTGCGGAAAATTATCTGTGCTGTTTTTATCATCTTGATTAAAGGATATAAACAGGAGTAATTTAAAATTAATCTGTGGAAGACTGTGCTGTCATTTCAATTAAAGGAAAAAGAATCATCCTTTAGCTGTTAACAACTCAGCGAAGGTACCAGCTTAAACCAGGGAAGTCTGGCCTCCAAAATGGGATGGGCGCAGTAAACCAATTTTCAGCCACAAAATGTGATTTGCAAAATTGGTTTGAAGTAGTGCTGGCTGGATACCACCTCTGCTGGGGAGTGAAATTAAAACTGTCATCCATTCACACAAAGTCCCCAACAGATTGGCGGCCTCTGGCATGTGCTGGTTCATAACCACAGCTGCCTTCCCTCTTGGCACAAAGATATCCTTTGGGGACCCTGTTCTTCAGCTCATTTATTAGAATTCTCGAACCCATCATGGAAAAGTACCACTGGGTCACAAGGAAAAGCGTGTCACCAAGCAGGACAAGAGAGGCCAGGAAAAACTGACTAAGCCACAGTGACTTTTTTTGCTCCCTTATATAGATCACTCGGATTTTTCTGATTCCTTGACTTCGACATTTTTCTCTGCTGACACATGCCCCTATCTGCCCCTCTCCCCATGCCAGACACATTTTTTCCCAAAAAATGTAGATTCTGAACAACTAGATATAAGAAATAATGACTCTCTTTTCTGTTTTGAAAAGAGAATTCAGGGCCCTTAAAAATAAACAACTGGAATATTGGAGTGCTAGAAAGAGAAGTATTTTCTTACAGCTGAGGTTTGGTGGAAATATTTGCATTTTTATATTTTACTGCTTTATTCATTATGTTACTTTTACAGTGGATAAACTTTATTATAACGTGTGTGTATTAGCTGCTCAGTCGTGTCTGACTCTTTGCAACCCCATGGGGTGTAGCCTGCCAGGCTCCTCTGTCCATGGGATTCTCCAGGCAAGAATACTGGAGTGGGTTGCCATTTCCTTCTCCATGGAAACTTCTTGACCTAGGGATATAGCTCATTATGGTCAATTTTAAAATATAAATATTTACCAAATGCCTACTATCTAGCTGGGTACTGCAGAAGAGACAGGAAAGTTTAAGACATATGTTTACCTTCAAAATTTTCACACTTTCTAGTTGGTAGATAAGATAAAAGTGTGTTTAAAAAAAGATAATTTGACAGGCTATGTCAATGCATAAATTCATGCAAGAATGACATAGATTTGGAACTTACTATAGAGTTAAATCACATAATTGTTACATAACAGTAAAATCTGGATGGTAATGAGGTCAGCTTGAAAGGTGGACGTTGGGCCACTTTATTTGAAAACACTGTGTCAATACTGTTTTCCTCATTCACTTTTATCATCCTTATGATTCTGGTCTACATTATTCAACGCATCTTGTAAAGGTGTATACTTAATGTTTTACAGTAGTGACATCTGCTTAAGTACTTCGTCAGTAATTTCAGTGTAGCTTCCATATACGTGCCACAGTGATGGTAAAGGTTATAGATGTACCTTTCCTAACTTCTTAAATGTCACAAATGCATGCAAGAGAATGAACGGTCTTGCTTCTGGGGGAGGATCTTCTACTTTGAAGGCACATGGTTAAAGAGTTGACAAGGAGTTTAAACACTTGCTTTGAATGACATGATGCTAATGAAACTTTACCTAACATAGTATTATTTGGCATTTGTCTACAGTCAATTGACTTATGGAAGTTTATTTGGTCTAATGCACTGAGAACACCTGTCAAGATAAGGTAAGAAAAGGGAGAGGAAGAGAGTCTGCAGGAAACCGACTTCTAGGGTGGTTACTGGGCCTAACTGGTGGAAGAGCAGTTGCTCTATGGTTAATAGATGTAGGGCTTTTGTTAGTAGCCCTGGTGAGAAACTATCTAGAACTTACTAAAGGGTGGATGGTCATCGATGCAGAGAACAATTCAGTGAAGTGGCTCCTGCAAAGGCTTGGTATCTGTCTAGGGCCTGGGCCGCTTCTTATCAGCATTACTCTTATCAATGTTCAGATGTAAATGTCAAAGAACAGTCCACAAAATAAAGAATATCTTTCTTTGGAAAGTAATAGCTGCTTCTGAACCAACCCACAAAGCAGGTCAAGAACCCAGAAGGTTACCCAGGTACCTTCAAAAGCCACTGTATTAAACCATATGTCAAGAATAAGGAGACTTGAGACACTGTAAACATATGAATGAAGGAAATGGCAACCCACTCCAGTACTCCTGCCTGGAAAATCATCCCATGGACAGAGGAGCCTGGTAGGCTACAGTCCTTGGGGTCACCAAAAGTCAGACACAACTGAGTGACTTCACTCACTCACTCAAACATATGAAAGGCTCCTATTAAAATAGTTATTTCCATATGGTTTTTTGATCTCATGGAAACAAAATTCTTTGCGAACATTATTTATCTTTAAGCTATCTTTGTGAAATATTTAAATATCTATTATCCGCTTTACTTTTATTCTCCTTAGGTTTTTGTTTTGTTTTGTTTTTTGTTGTGTAATTTGGCCAGGCTGGGATTTAAATATAAAATCCATGTAGATTTGTTTTCTCCTTAAAAAATTCACCTATCACCCACTGTGCATCAAATCCTTTGAATTAGCACCTATTTATAATCTTTTCCCATTTCCCTGGCACATTTTAAACCTAAACCTCAGAAAAAGCATTTTCTCCAAACATTTGCTTTTTTTGGCTCCAATGGATACTCTTTCTGTTTGGTTGGTTTTTGAAACAGCAAACAGGATACTCAAAAATGTACCCTGATGTGGAACATGCTTTGCTCTTACCAGAGCCAAAGAACAGTTAAAGAGGCAGCCAGTGACCTTCCCCCCCTCTCTCTTAAAGTTACTTTTGAGATGGGCCATCGACAGAGACAGATGAAGCCACAGGCTCTTTTTTCAAGTCTGTAAATGCTACCTTTGGGAGGGCATCTCTTGTTAACTCCTCAGTGGTTCTGTCACCTTAGAACTCCTACAGGTCTCAGGGCCCTCTCCTTACCAACACAGAAAAGAACAAAATATTATCCTATATACTTTATCCCAGGAATTCCCATTTTTAAACTCATTACTGTCACTCTGAGGAGAAGGACGTCGCCTCCTGTTTCAGGCAACCTGTTAGAATGATGTGACGTTGCCCCCAGTTAGGGCACAAAGTCAACGAGTCTTTACTGATTCTGGCATTTGTTAGGAGATGGGCGGGGGGTGAGGGGGCAGTATTTACTACCAGGAATGATTAGAAGGTCTCTCTGAGAAGAACAGAGTTCACAAATGAGAACTGTTGGTATAGGTATTTTTGGAATTATTCTAGAAGAGCAACTACCTACGATAGCTTGAGTGTGTGAATAAGTGTAAAACAAGATGCACATGGAATAGTGACGGGGTAGTTCTTGCCCGTCTCCCTGGGAAACCTCCCCCTGGGAACCATCATACAACTGGCACCGGAATGACACCTGGACTGACCGAAAAAACACCGAGTGACATGTTTAGTTCTGTATGCGGCCCTCCTCTGCTAAGTCCTCTGTAGGCCATCCATGAACTCTCCACCCTCTTAATTTGATGCTTTTCACATTCCTAAAGAATGAGGTTCTCATCATGAAGTTGCCATAAGAGTTATTGGTTTTAGTAAGCTTTGATGTCAATTTTTCTTTCTAAAGACAGTTTTTGCTGCACATGGTATAACACTGTAACTGTGGTTTCTGAAATTCTGAAATAATAAGTGTTTTATCTTTAAGGACATTTTTTGCTATTCTGTGGTGAAGTTGTCAACACCTTTTAATACATAAGAATTTCCCCTTCCCTCCCATATATAATTTCTTCCATATTTTCAGATACTTACATCATCTAAGCCAATTTGTTGGCACGTTTCACCCATACCATAGAGAGAAACCACGGTATAGATTTTAAGTGCTGACAGAGAAAGAACTGTTAATTTGCCTAGTCTGCAACCTGTACAGCTTTCGACTTCTTATATAGAACATAAATTTTCCCGATATTCATATTGATGCTTTATTAACTACTGATGTGCTGGGTTAAAAGAGAGGTGGGTTTTCTAAAGATTATTATTTCCTATTTATACTTTCCTAGCACTTGCATTCTATTCATGGTGAGCAATGACATAGCTTTAGTGCGGACACGTCTGCAACTTAGAAATCCCTTCCTCTGGCAGAAAAACCAAAGCAAAACACTGCTCAAGGATTCTGTTTAAGCTTGAGGCATTTTGCAGCTTTGTACATCTCAGTTTTCTTTCCCTATGTACTTTTCAAATCTCATTGTGTGATTCACCAGGGATGACTTCTAGTTCTCTATGTGACATCTCATCCTCCTCCTCAGAACCAGAACTCCCACCAGACCTTGCACCCCATCCTCTATCATCTACCAAGGATAATGGCACCTCTGCCCACCCAGCTGGCCAAGGCCTGGACTCGAGAGTTACCTTGGTTACCACCCTTTCCCTCAGTGACCACATCTAATCAGCCATCAAGTCACATCAGTTCTTAAAAGCACAGGCTTTTCTTTTCTTCCTGGCATTCCCCACTGTTACAGCCTCACTTTAGGCCCTCAGCATTTCTTATAAAGATTTTATCAACAGTTTCCCTTTGTCTTTTCTTATCCAGATGCTGGGAAAAATTGAAGGCGGGAGGAGAAGGGGATGACAGAGGATGAGATGGTTGGATGGTATCACTGACTCAATGGACATGGGTTTAAGTAGACTCCGGGAGTTGGTGGTGGACAGTGAGGCCTGGCGTGCTGCAGTCCATGGGTTTGCAAAGAGTCAGACACAACTGAGCAGCTGAACTGAACTGAAATGATTCTAGTCTTGTCCCTCCAATTTATTCTCCATGAAATTGCCAAGGAGCCTTTTCTACAATGCAAATCTGATTAAACCAAACTCTTGTTTAAAAGGCTTCAATAGCTTGAGGGTTTCTGAGTAAAATCAAACTTCTTCACCTGTTGTACAAGAGGTTACATATCTTGCGACTTCCTCAATTCAAATTCAATGTATGCAAATAAAATTCTAGCACTTTACATACTCTAGTGCTATCTATCTACCAGTCTCTTTCCCACTCCCTACCCAAGCCACCAGAGACTAGACAGTAAAGCCTTGGAGACAAAGGCTTTACTGTGTTTCATTGAAGACCATTCCCTCAGTGCCCAGTTCAGTGCCAGCTACACAGCACTGCCCAACCAAAAGCTCACTGGATGAGTGGATGAAGGAGTAAATCAATGAAGTGTCAACACTTTCCACCACCATGATCTCTTTCAAGTGTGCTAAGTCACTTCAGTCGTGTCCAACTCTTTGCAATTCTATGGACTGTAGTCTGCCAGGCTCCTCTGTCCATGGATTCTCCGGGAAAGAATACTGGAGTGGGTTGCCATTTCCTTTTCCAGGGGATCTTCCCGACTCAGGGATCGAACCCGTGTCTCTTACATCTCCTGCATTGGCAGGTGAATTCTTTACCACTAGTGCCACCTGGGAAACCCTCTTCCAAGTGTAGAATGCTAGATTAAATGTCCCTCAACAACTCAACATCCCCAATTTCCTATGCTTATCTCAGCTGTCATGTTCACACAAATCATAGGCTGACTTTCTTCACTGGATTCCATCTTGCCTCCATCTTTTCTTTACTCAGCCTCAGCCAGATTCCCTACAACTTTTCCTCCTACGCATAAAGTGCACTAAATGAAACTCTAATCTTCTTAAAGAGTTAATGTGCCTCCCTAAATGACTAATTTACTACTAGAGAGTGACTTAGGCACTGGGGAGAATCTGGCTCATTATTTAATAGCCAATAAGGCCAGCTGTTTCATTTCAAGAAATTAATGGTCTTTAAAACCTTTCCATATTGTACCAACTGCTCTTCTCGATGGAAAGCCAAGTGACTTTTATTAGTAAGGTTGATAAAATCCAAACCCTGTTAGTTCTGCTCTAGCTTTCTTCGTAATACCAACAGAGTCTTCTGGGACATCTGGTTATTTTTGCTTTACTCACCCTGTTGATTCTTTGAGAGATTTTCCTTGCTGGATTTTCTTTGGTTGCTTCCTTAGAGACCACAAAGGTGGTCCAGCAGCTGCACTCCCTGGCCTGATGGCTTGACCCCCAGCCTTCTTGACTTCTCAAGGAATGCCTTTCAACATTAGGCCTAATTTGGCTGAGACAGTGAGCAGCTTTTTACTTTCAGGTTAGCTCATTCCATTTTTAGCCACCTGAAATTACTCAATGTGAAAAAAAAATCACATTCAGAGGATGTTTTATGTAACCATCTTTCTCTTACTAATATCCCACCATTATGCAAAAAGGTCAAGGAAAGGCTAGATGAGGCCACAAATCCATATTATGAGACAAAGATACAGCAGGCCTTAAATTTTTAGCCCTTGATCAGTATTTTATTTGAGGACATTCAACTTTTAAGAATAAGAATGAATAGAACACATTTGCCATATGCCAGCAACTAATGCCTCTATTCTTTTCAAATATAAACTGTTGCCAGTGGCATATGAAAAATGATATCACAATATCCTGCGTACATTAAATAGATTATTTATCTAAATTATATACAGCAGGGGTTGCTATGGTTTAATGTTAATATTTTACTTTCTTTGGTTTTCCTGAAGTTTTATGCAGCTATAATTTATAGCGGGATCTACGCAGTACTTTTTGTTCCAAAGAAGATTGCTGTCTGCTCATTCCC
Organism: Bos taurus; assembly: GCF_002263795.3. Lineage (NCBI taxonomy): Eukaryota > Metazoa > Chordata > Mammalia > Artiodactyla > Bovidae > Bos > Bos taurus. The sequence continues at coordinate 93,907,839 of NC_037329.1, read as the reverse complement.
ATGAGTCGCTTCCACTCCCTCTCTATTTTCTGGGGATGAGAACAGAATGTTATTTTTCAAAAGCTGGAAGATAGTAGAATGTGTAAATCCTTTTTAGGAAGCACTGGTGAGCACATAAATGTGGCCTTGGAAACTTAAGCAGGTTCTGTATTTCATGTTGCTGGTGAGTGTGAGCAGGGAGGGGAATGGGGACACAGAGCCAAGAGTTCAGTGCCATTCAACCTGCTTTCTGGGATTTATATGCTGGAAAGATTTTGTTCCTGCTAAAAAAAAAGCAGACAAAAAATGCAGGGTCCAAAACAGAGATGTCTATACACATTGTACTGTGTGAGGCTGAGAGGTAGACCAAAATGAGTCTTTTTGCTTGTTTGTTTTGTTTTTGCTAAAACTATCATATCCACTCTAATATTGAGGGCACCTTTCAACACAGTAAGCTAGTATTTGAGTATTTTTTTTTTCATAAAATTTACAAATGAAGTATTCTCTCTGAAGGCATTAGTTAACATTTCATTGAAAGAAAAATGATAGTCAATGGAACCACAATGTGAGGATTTTCTTTAAGATGAGTTTACAATAAATTCCTCAAACTTAGTGAGTCTTAAACTTACTACATCACAGAACTCTCCTGCTTACCCTTTCCCTCAGAAATATGTACAGAATATCATTCATAAAAAGCTTGACATGTAATCTTAGGGAGTTTGAAGATCCCCTGAAGCCCAGTGGTAGGCAGCTTCGATATGTCAGATCAGGACCCCAGATGAAGAACCCCTCCTTCTCACAGTTCCTTTGGGGTCAGCCAGGTTGACACACATACTGTCTCAACACAAGTCTCCTTCCAGTAAAACTGTCAAAGAAATTAAATGAGAAACTTCCAGTAATATCAATGCTGCCTTTGAGGAGTGCACATAGAGTTCTTATCAAGCAGATCTGAGGACCACATAGAGTGGTCTGCATCTGAGGACCCAGGAGGGTCCTACACCTGCCCATTCTGCAGAGGGTCATGGAGGCTGGCAGAGGGTCAGCAGAGGAGAACACATTTTACAAGAGGAAGTGCACCTTAAGAAAGAAGCCTATTTAGGTGATCCCGACTACCCCCACGACACTGAAGACCTGGTGTTATACCACATTAAAAGGGTCTTGGTCAGAATATGCTTCAGGACACATGTCCTGACACAGGGCCTAACTGCAGTGAAAGAAAGATATAAACTGACTGTTAATGCATGTCGATAAACTGCACAGATATCTTCCACTGTGTTTGTACAAAGCCATTTAGCATGGGTGTCTAGGCTGCCATGTATTTTTTTTTACGATAATAACAACATCATGGTTGAAATTACTTGAAACTATGTTATGAAAGTACATTACTGCTTAAAATGACACACATTCAAAACTTTCATTCAGTAGAATAAATAAATTAAAAAATAAATCACAAAGAACTAGAAGAAAATATGGGCTAATGTCTGTATAGTCAAAGCTATGGTTTTTCCAGTAGTCATGTATGGATGTGAGAGTGGGACCATAAAGAAGGCTGAGAGCCAAAGAATTGATGCTTTCAAACTGTGGTGCTGGAGAAGACTCTTGAGAACCCCCTGGACTGCAAGGAGATCAAACCAGTCAATCCTAAAGGAAATCAACCCTGGGTATTCATTGGAAGAACTGGTGCTGAAGCTGAAGCTCCAGTACTTGGCCACCCAATGAGAAGAGCTGACTCATTGAAGAAGACCCTGATGCTGAGAAAGATTGAAGGCAGGAGGAGAAGGGGACAAAAGAGGATGAGATGGTTGGATGGCATCACCAACTCAATGGACATGAGTTTGAGGAAACTCTGTGAAATAGTGAAGGACAGGGAACCCTGGTAGCAACTCTGGGAGACGGTGAAGGACAGGGAAGCCTGGCATGCTGCAGTCCATGGGGTTGCAAAGAGTTGGACATGACTGAGTGGCTGAACAAATAGCATTTATCTGATCTGATGACGGGAGACAATTTTTTACATACAAAAGCAAAGAATAAATCATCAACCAAAGACTGAAGTTTTAACTTATAAAATTATAAATTCCTATTTACTATAAATATAAGGTGAAAATGAAGTTGCTCAGTCGTGTCCAACTCTTTGCAACCCCATGGACTGTAGCCTACCAGGCTCCTCTGTCCATGGGATTTTCCAGGCAATAGTCCTGGAGTGGATTGCCATTTCCTTCTCCAGACTAAAGTTAAATTTAAATAATGTTCAGTTCAGTTCAGTCACATAGTGTGTCTGACTCTTTGCAACCCCATGGACTGCAGCATGCCAGGCCTCCCTGTTTATTACCAACTCCTGGAACTTACTCAAACTCATGTCCATTGAGTTGGTGATGCCATCCAACCATCTCATCCTCTTTTGTCCCCTTCTCCTCTTGCCTTCAATCTTTCCCAGCATCAGGGTCTTTTCTAATGAGTCAGTTCTTTGCATCAGGTGGCCAAAGTATTGGAGTTTCAGCTTCAGCATCAGTTTTTCCAATGAATATTCAGGACTGAATTCCTTTAGGATGGACTGGTTGGATCTCCTTGCAGTCCAAGGAACTCTTAAGAGTCTTCTCCAACACTACAGTTCAAAAGCATCAATCCTTCAGTGCTCAGTTTTCTTTATAGTCCAACTCTCACATCCATACATGACACTAAATAATTTTAACATGTTTTAAAAATAATTTTAACATTAAATTTTAAACATTTAAATATTTAATTATTTAAAATTAAATAATTTTAACATGACATTAAATAATTTTAACATAACATTAAATAATGCTAACATGCGACAAAGTGTTAATGTCCTTAATATATGAAGAGTTCTAGTAGATCAAGAAGAAAAAGATAAACCTAGATAGAAATGATAGCAAGCAGATAAGCTACCACAGACTTTAAAAATATGCAAATTTCAATAAACATACGAGAAAAATTCAACTTCCCTAAGAGCAAGGCAATAACAAATTAAAACAGATGGTGATCATAATTCTTATTTTTGAATCTCTTAAATTGACACAGTTTAGAAAATATTTTGTATTTAGTTTTGGTGAGGGTGTAAGCTTGTACAACCTATTCATAGGTCAGTCTAGAAGTATACATCAGGAACTTTAAAAATATTCACCCTTTGACCTAGTAATACATGCCAGGAATTTATCCTGAAGCCTGCTTAACTTATATATATATTTTGTTCTCAGGAAGATGAACCTAAGCATCTTAATTGAACTGGATGTAACTGATCAGTTTTGTAGGCTTCACAACATAACACTGGTATCTGACCATAAAGTCTAAGGCTAAGATAAGACCGTGGAGCTCAAAGGAGTGTCATGACTAGGGCTATATGACTCGTCCCTGCATTTGGCTAAGGTCCTGCTATTCTTAACTGGAGCAAAGGTGGTGTGTTGAAATCCATGCAGAACTTGACCTGGTGTGTGTTTATAGCCATGATCATAAGTAAAGTCACTGCAGACACTCAAACATTCATTAAAAAGCATCTTTGATTTAGGTACCGTACTACCAAATTTCCATTTTCCTGAGGCTTTCCACAATCCTGGGGGTATTCCCAGAGGTGCCGCTGTATTTTAGTGATGTTCTGAGCATGGGCTCGACAGAAAATGAACTTGTCAAAGACTTTACATCATTTTGATGAATTGCATATTTGAGTGAAGAGAAACCAGAAATGCATTCTTCTGGGGTTACGCTCTTGGGCTGCCCTGCTGATGCTATCGTTATTCATTGTATTCCACATGAGATGCAACTAATTCACAGAACACTTCCTCCAAAAACAAAATGAAGGCATCAAGACAGTCTAGGGCTACTTAATAATTACATAATTTTTCTTTCATGAAAGGCAACCAGGACTGATCTGCTCTGACTCTGGAGACTGGACATGAGCTGGAGCTGGGCTGCTGGGACCCACCCAGAGCTCCTTAGCACTGAGGGGCCACTGCAGGACTTTCTATAAGGAACTGTGCTTTGAGGCTTATAGCATCCTCTTACCAGGGCCTGGGACCTGCTGGGGAATTGGCTTCTTTAGCAGCAACCCTCAGCCAACGACAAACAGGACTTGAAAGATAAATACCGCGGATCCTTGCCTCTCACAAGGACAGGACAAGGTGTGAGTGCATTTGTACTGTTTCCAGTGGTCCTAGAAGAACTGATTTCTGTCTGCTGCCCCCAGCAGGACCCTGCTTATTAAGCTGCTGGTACGCTATACTTGGTAACAGCTTTCTTCCCTTCCCTTCCTCACTCCCCTTCCAGGGCTTCATGGGGTTGCTTCACACATAAAATTACTCGCTCCAAAATCTTTGTCTCTGGGTCTTCAAACCCAGTCTAAGGCTCCAGAATGAGCACATTTTTTACTTTTGAGTCTGTACTAGGATGAGAACTTCCACTGTCCCTTCTTACTGCTGCTGTTGCTACTGAGACAACAGTATGAAGAACTTCCTATTTTTTTTTTTTCAGATCTTGTTTTGCCCCATTTACCTTGTCACTTTTCCTGTTTTCTTTCATTCCGTTCCCTTCCCCATCCACCCCCTCTCATGGTCTCCCCATGTATGTATACATAACATATATACATGTTATTATACACATCTATGAAGAAGGAAATGGCAACCCACTCCAGCGTTCTTGCCTGGAGAATCCCGTGGACAGAGGAGCTTGGCGGGCTGCAGTCCTTGGGGTCACAAAAAGTCGGACATGACTGAGCAACTAAGCACATATGTATCTACATATTATTATTTCCTGAGCCATCTGAGAGTGAACTGGAGACTTGTGCCTTTTCACCCGTAAGTGTTTCAGTCATATTTCTGAAGAACAAGGGTATTCTATTTTATAAGCACAGCACAGTTACCAAAATGATTTCCACTGTTCCTTCTTCCCTTCATGCTTACGCTTTTTGGGGTCAGAGCTATGCTTAGCCACAGAATGCCAGATGGCATTAAGTCACCAATTCTTCCCACTTGAGAACAATATCATTTCCAGAATTAACTTACACAGACAGTGATAGATAAGCCTCTACTGTCCACAGCAGCAGTGAAGACAAGTCACCACCATGGAGCCCAGGCCCTAGCAATCTGTCCTGCCCCACTTCTTCTGTTTGTACTTTATGAGTAGAAGACTCTGTGCTTCATTACATTATCACTGCTGATATGCTCTGGGGTTCTCTGTTCAGTGTCGATGAACACACGTTGGTCTGGCATCCTGGTTGAGTCACTGTAGTTCCCATTTGTGCTAAGCCATCTCTACGTTTCAGGGTCTCCTGCTGGAAGTCTGAAAGGCACCTCAGATCTAGCATATCCCAGCTTATATTCATGATCTTCCCCTCAAAGGAGTCCTCTCCTAGCCTTTCCCCTCTGGGGGAAGGGTACCATCACCAACGCTATTTTGTGTGGATTCACTTTGACACCTGGCTTTACTCCCCTCACCCACACCTCCGTGTGCAACCCATCATTAGGTGCTGTCAGTTCTTCCCACCATTTTCTCCCATCTCCACCAGCATCACCACCACCATCTCTTGCCTCAACTACATAGCAAAGACCTTTGACCTGGTTTGCCTTTGCTCCAGCCTCCCCTTAATCTCTTCTCTATAGATTTGAAATGCAAGTTTGATCACATCATTCTCCTGCTAAAACTCACAAATGGTTTCCCATCAGTATTTGAATAAATCTGAATATTCTTAACCATGGGTCTGACTTCTACTTTCTTCTCATGCAGTCTTTGTTCCAGCCAAGCTGCCCTCTTTCAGTCTCTCTGTTCACCACGTTCCCTCCTACCAAGGTCTCTGCACATGTTGTTCATCTGTCTGGAATATTTCTTATTTCTTCTGTCTAATTTCTTCAGATCACAGCTCCAAGCTCCCTCCCTCCCTTGATTTGGTCCAATTTCTCATTATATTTTCTTGAATGACTTGTCTCTCCTTTTTCTTAATGGGCAGAGTTACAATTTTATGATTTCTCTGTGATTGTACAATTACCTCTCCAGTGGATTACAAGTTCTGTGGTCCAGGGCCTTGTCCTTCAATGCTTATATTCAATGCCTACAGAGTATATTGAACTTGGTAGCCAGTAAATAGCTGTTGAATGAAGGAATAAAGAAGGGCAGACAACTTCCTTAGCTCATCTGTTTAGGCTAATACAGTTGCACAGCTAGCTCTGAACAATTCATAACTGATCTCTGTTTTTTAAAAAAGAGATATGAAAATAAAAGAGTCACCAGTAAAAGGATAAATTAAGGAATTTAAATTGTTGACAAGGTGGAAATTTAAGTGACTCGCCTATAACCAACCCAGAGAAGGCAGTCATCACGTTATCTTGGCCATGTTACATGTAGCACATCCGGAAATTACTCATATAAAACATGGGCTTGAAGCTCTGTCTTATACATGGACCTGATTTTGAGGCTGGAAAAAACTGTGAAGGGTGTTGCACAGTCCAGACCATGTAGCATAAATTGTCAAAGGCACCAACATATCAGTGGAAAGTGACCAACCATAAACTCCAATCCCGATTTTATAAGACTATTTCCAGAAGAAAAACTTTACTGTGGCAAACTTCTTCTCAAAATAGCTCAGCATGCTTATTTTCCATCTTAAACCTCTGCTGTGACAATTACAGCTCTTTCCAGCACCTTGCAAAACCTCGCAAAACCCAGGCTGTCAGAAACTCTCATTTCTAGAAATGGGTCTGTGTTTGCCTCAGATACATGCAAGCAATTAGTGGGCAGAAACATTATCTGAGCAGTCACCACCCTGTCTTCATTTCCAAGCAATGGTCAAGTTTAAAGGCTCTTAATGATGCCCTAGAACATATTGTTGGTGGCGAGTAGCCAATGAGAATTGCCAGGTTCCCACCTATTTAACATGTGATTCCATCTTCAACCATAAGCGTCAGTTTTGCTGACTGTCGAGTTGTACAACCTTCTATTGGGATGAGCCCCAACCACTTCAATCTAGGCTTAATTAAAGAGTTGGAATATAAGCAAGAACACATACTGGATGCTTCTCTTTTTGTACCAGCCCTTCCCACATTTGTACCACAAATGTTTGCCTTTGCTAGAAATAATGGAGCTGGACCAAGGTGTTTCCTGGCATAGTGACTGAGGTCATGGGGCCCATGTCACATAAAATCCAGGGCACAGATGGGCTCGTGTGGCACCTCCACAGTAATCGACTGCCAAAGCTTTCTTCTCTGGACTTGAAGCAGTAGAGTCAATAGAAGCCTTCCCTCTACGGTTATCTGGCACTTCCATCTCAACATGTCCCCTGAGGATCTGCCGGAACTATATTGGAAAAGAAGCAATGATACTTTCCTGGCTATGAAAATTGCTGAAGTAGAACCAACGAGTGTCTTTTTTTGAAATGCTAGCATGACAAAGAAGCAGTCTTTAAAAAACAGTACTGTTTAAAAGATATTTCAGCTGGGATGACAGGGGTATTTATATATTCTAAGGGGAGCTCTGTGGTTCATGGATGCTGCTCCTAGTAATTTTGAAGCCCATTAGCAGTTTGTTCATTTTAATGTCCCAGAGTTATACACTGCTGTAATTTAGGGTGGGGTCCGCTCAGCGAGAGCCACCTTAATAAAGGATGGTCACTGAATGCATCTCTCCAGCCTGCTCACAGCCAGCCTAGCTCGACAATGTGACTTGTAGAGACCCTGTAGGTTTCAGAAGTAGAAAGAGGTGAATTGAATCCACCATCTGCCACATATTCTGTATGGCACTTTGACCATACAACTTTGTGTCACCGAGACTCAGTTTCTTCATCCATCAAATAGTGATAAGACTTTATTTCAGGATTGTTATAGGAAATAAATGAAGTCAAACAGTTAAAATGCCCAATAGAATTCTTAGAGCATAATAAATACTGCAGATACATAGGCTGCACCCCACACCACCACACAAGTGATTCTGTGAAAGAGCAGTGCAAAGTGCGTCTGGAGTCCTGATCCACGCACTTGGGGTTCGTAGGTATTCTGCATACACAGCTCTAGGCTGAGCTATTTACATCCTTATTTGTGTTCCAAATAGAAACATATACTTACATACTTCAAAATTATATACCTCAAAAATACTTTCTTTTCTCTCATAAATTTCCTGACTAAACAACAATTGTATTATTATTATAATTTTTACTGCTGAGGGTTTCAAAGTGTTGAAAAGACAATGAACATGGATTCATTTTTAATGTCATCTAAGTTATCTTCCTTCCCAGGAACTTATGTTACTCACGAAAAAAGCTGAGGTATTCCAACCTCTCCCTAACTTGTCAGTGTTAGTGGTATGCTAAAGGAAAGTAATCAAGTGACCATCCCCAAGGAAAAGAAATGCAAAAAGGCAAAACAGTTGTCTGAGGAAGCCTTACAAATAACTGAGAAAAGAAAAGACATGAAAGGCAAAGGAGAAAAGGGAAGATATACCCATTTGAATGCAGAGTTCCAAAGAGTGGCAAGGAGAGATAAGAAAGCCTTCCTCAGTGATCAATGCAAAGAAATAGAGGAAAACAATAGAATGGGAAAGACTAGAGATCTCTTCAAGAAGATTAGAGATACCAAGGGAATATTTCATGCAAAGATGGGCACAATAAGGGACAGAAATGTCCTAACAGAAGCAGAAGATATGAAGAAGAGGTGGCAAGAATACACAGAAGAACTATACAAAAAAGATCTGCACGACTCAGATAACCATGATGGTGTGATTACTGACCTAGAGCCAGACATCCTGGAATGCGAAGTCAAGTGGGCCTTAGGAAGCATCACTATGAACAAAGCTAGTGGAGGTGATAGAATTCCAGTTGAGCTATTTCAAATCCTAAAAGATGATGCTGTGAAAGTGCTACACTCAATATGCCAGCAAATTTGGAAAACTCAGCAGTGGCCACAGGACTGGAAAAGGTCAGTTTTCATTCCAATCCCAAAGAATGCTCAAACTACTGCACAATTGCACTCATCTCACATGCTAGTAAAGTAATGCTCAAAATTCTCCAAGCCAGGCTTCAACAATACGTGAACTGTGAACTTCCAGATGTTCAAGGTGGTTTTAGAAAAGGCAGAGGAACCAGAGATCAAATTGCCAACATCCGTTGGATCATCAAAAAAGTGAAAGAGTTCCAGAAAAACATCTACTTCTGCTTTATTGACTATGCCAAAACCACTGACTGTGTGGATCACAAAATATCATGGAAAATTCTTCAAGAGATGGGAATGCCAGACCACCTGACCTGCCTCTTGAGAAACCTATATGCAGGTCAGGAAGCAACAGTTAGAACTGGACATGAAACAACAGACTGGTTCCAAATCGGGAAAGGTGTATGTCAAGGCTATATATTGTGACCCTGCTTATTTAACTTACATGTACATCATGTGAAATGTTGGGCTGGATGAAGCACAAGCTGGAACCAAGATTGCTGGGAGAAATACCAATAACCTCAGATATGCAGATGACACCACCCTTATGGCAGAAAGCGAAGAAGAACTAAAGAGCCTCTTGATGAAAGAGGACAGTGAAAAAGTTGACTTAAAGCTCAACTTTCAGAAAACAAAGATCATGGCATTTGGTCCCATCACTTCATGGCAAATAGATGGAGAAACAGTGGAAACGGTGGCAGAGTTTATTTTTTTTGGCTCCAAAATCACTGCAGATGGTGACTGCAGCCATGAAATTAAAAGACACTTACTCCTTGGAAGAAAAGTTATGACCAACCTAGATAGCATATTTGGAGCAGGAAATGGCAACCCACTCCAGTGTTCTTGCCTGGAGAATCCCAGGGACGGGGGAGCCTGGTGGGTTGCCATCTATGGGGTCGCACAGAGTTGGACATGACTGAAGCGACTTAGCAGCAGCAGCAGCAGACAGCATATTAAAAAGCAGAGACATTACTTTGCCAACAAAAGTCCATCTAGTCAAGGTTATGGTTTTTCCAGTAGTCATGTATGTATGTGAAAGTTGGACTATAAAGAAAGCTGAGCACCGAAGAATTGATGCTTTTGAACTGTGGTGTTAGAGAAGACTCTTGAGAGTCCCTTGGACTGCATGGAGATCCAACCAGTCCATCCTAAAGGAAATCAGTTCTGGGTGTTCATTGGAAGGACTGATGTTGAAACTGAAACTCCAATACTTTGGCTACTTGATGCAAAGAGCTGACTCATTTGAAAAGACCGTGATGCTGGGAAAGATTGAGGGCAGGAGGAGAAGGGGATGACAGAGGATGAGATGGTTGGATGGCAATATCAATTCAATGGACATGAGTTTGAGTGGAATCTGGGTGTTGGTGATGGACAGGGAGGCCTTGTGTGCTGCAGTCCTGGGGTTGCAAACAGTTGGACACAACTGAGCAACTGAACTCAACTGAACTAACAAATAACAAGTGCTGCAGAGGGTGTGGTGGTGAACCAATGTAAACTGGCACAGCTATCATGAAAATAATACGGAGGTTCCTCAGAAAACTAAAAATATAGTAGAATTACCATATGATCCTTCTCTTGGACATAAATATGGACAAAACTACAATTCAAAAATATATATGTACCCCAATGTTCATAGCAGCATTATTCACAATAGCCAAGACATGCAAATAATCTACATATCCATTAACTGATGAATGTATAAAGAAGATGTGATACATATACACAATGGAATACTACTCAGTCCTAAAAAAAGAATACAATATAGCTGTTTGCAGCAACATGAAGTCAACTAGAGATTATTATGCTAAATGAAGTTAAGTCAGGCAGAGACAGACGAATTTTATATGAGATCACTTATATATGTTATCTAAAATATGATACAAATGAATCTGTCTATGAAACAAAAACAGTCTCATAGACATAGAGATTAGACTTGTGGTTGCTAAGGGGGAGGGTGGTGGGGGAAGGATGTACTGGGAATTAGGGATTAGTAGATGCAAACTATTACATACAGAATGATAAACCACCAGATCCTACTGTTAGCACAGGGAACTATATTCAATATCCTGGGATAAACCACAATGGAGAAGAATACAAAAAATGGATGTATATATGTGTATAAGTGAGTCACTTTGCTGTACAGCAGGAATTAACACAACATAGTAAATCAACTATACTTCAATAAAAAAGATTCATTTAAAATGACTCTGGGGATATCAGGACTGTAATGGGTCCTAACGTGTTTTAAATCACTAATATTCTAACTAAATTTATAATGGAGCCCTTCGACTGAATAATTAATATCAAATATCCCAACTGGCATCAAGGATATATTGGCTATGAGGAAATGATAAAAAGTTTGATTAAAATGGACTTTTATTTGAGGAACTAAGTGACATAAAAATGATATGGCAGCAGCATTAACCCCCTGATCTCAGCGGCTTGGCATCTTTAAGACAGTATTACACACTAGGGCTTTTTGCATTTTTCAGGAAGTTTGAGTTGACAATGGAGACATCTTAATCTCACAAAGAACTAAATTGCTGCTAATTCATCATTTTGTCCCCTGCATTAAGAGTGAGGTGGTGTCAGAGGGGCCAGTCAAGTAAGCAGCTGACTCTATGGGGCAGGGGAAGTAGAGATGAGATTTTCAGGGACTGAGGAGAGAAGATGAGAAAGTTGAGTCTGGTGGGGTAAAAGAGCTTCATTGATTTTCAAAAGCATTAAACTCTGTCACATGCAAATGTGGAAAACACTGGAGACAAGTTCCTCAGCCCAGGTTAGCATTCCTGCAAAGTCAGAGCCATAGTCACAGCCTGGGGTGCTGAGAGGTAGCTTTTCACTGCAAGAATGGGCTATTCAGGTAAAGCTGTGTCACTAGAAAGGTGACAGGAAGACTGGCCATGATTCCTTGGATCTAGATGAGGGACAAAGGGCTCTATCTAGAGAGAGACCTGTGAAGAGGAAGTATTTGTAGCTGAAATGGCCTCAAACCCCAGGTGAACATCTGACTGGCTGCCAGGGCTGCGGCGAGCAGGACATATATTCTCGTGAAGCATCCTATTTGACAAACTGGCCTTGTGGCAGACAGCAGTACTCGATTAGGCAGTGTGGAGACTTTGTCAGCTTATGCAGATCCAGGTGGCCAAATCTCCACCTGCAATGGACATGTGCTCCCACACATACACACCTAATGTGCTGTGGCTCAAGTTTTCACTGAACTCACCATCAGCCTCAGCAAAGACCAGGACTGTGGCATTGGTGGAGGTCTTTGCAGAACTCAAGGGTCACTGCCATCTGCTTAGCAAGGGTCAGAAAGTGAGGCAAGGTTGGCAAAGGAAGATTCAATAGCTGTGAACAGAGCGGAGGCTAACTGGAGATGAGAACGGGCAAAGTCAGAGTGTCTTTAAGCAGTGAGGTAAACGTCTCTGTGGATATTATAACCTAGTGGGTGCTGTGCATGTTGCAGGCTTCCAAGTTGGCTGTGTGCTTGTGACTGCAGTCTTCCTGGGGCTGGGCAAAGGCGGATGCAGGTGAGAAAGCTGAAACCCATCAAGAAACCAACTGACACGTTAAAGCGTAAGTCTGCTGTTATGATGCGTTCTTCTAGTCTGGACACAATCGTACCCAGCACAAACTTAGAAGGCGGGTTTATTTTGGGCTCCAAGGAAGCACACATAAGGTGTTTGCTCCTTCTAGAGTTGCTCTTTCTACCTCAAATCAGTTCTAGCATGTAACTTCTCACACTAAACTCAGGCTGCTTCAACTGTTCAGAGAGAACTTTTTTCCCCCTTAAGTAACTCTTGTAATACGGGTGACAGCACCATCGGGACTGAAGGCAGATCCGGCCTGAGCAGGTCTTTGTCCCACATCAATCCCGGAAAGGGAGACTCTCTCCTCGGGAGTGCTCATGAAGCTTTGCATCAGAAAATTTATCATCATCTCTTTTCTTCTGGGTAGATATTATTCTTAATCTTAAAGAACCAAAGTACCAATTTGCAGACACTGCTTTTTCAACTCTCAGGAGTGTTCTAACAAAACAGGATTCCCCTCTTGGTGGGCAAAGTCTATTGCTTAATGTTCATCTAGCAATTATGCATTAAACTGTTCATATTTCAGAGGAAGGACCCCAGGGAACAGGAAAAAAATTGATTTTATGACAGCATTGCAGAGATGGTTGAAAGGCATTACCTAAACTGTTCTATTAGTAATGTTCCGTGTCATATGCAAAGATGAATAAGATACGGTCTCTGTCCTCGAAGGCTCTTACACTTTGGTGAGAATGACAAGCAGGTGAGTAAATAACACAGAGTGTGTAATAATCATAGAGTTTGGGTCTGACTCTGAGCTGAATGATCTAAGCCCCTTAGATGTTAAGTGTACAAACTCGCAGTCAAGGCTGCTCAGGTTCAAATCTCAGCTCTGCTGCTTCTAACTGTTGAACCTGGGCAATTTCACTGAATCTCTCTCTGCCTGTGTCCTTGCTTATAAAATGAAGACAATAATAGGGATGCTATTGAGTCACAGGATTGCTGTGCACATTAAATCAGTCAGTGGATACAAACCGTTTAGAACAGGGCCTGGTACATAGTAAGTGCTCAGCAGTGGGTAACTATTTGGACTTCTGGATTTCTACTGACTCTAGGGAAAAGGGACATCCTCATAGAAAAATCAATACTTTGGAAAATAGTGCTCTGAAATAAATGGTAAAAAAAGGGAGGCATTCTTTCCTGCAACTTAGTTATATAAAAACAAATCTATAAAAACAAAATCTCATCTGTGTACTGGTGTAATTAAAACCCACTGTATACATGGTCCTATGTTAGGTCCTGTTGATAGGTGCAAAAATGATGGGTATAGAACAATATCCTTTGTTTCAAGGAATTTATAATCTAATAGTGGTGGAAAGGGTCAGTGAAGAATCAAAATCTAGTCTAAGATGTTTTCAGTGGCACTGGTAAAGTGGTAAACTAATGTTATGGAAGTTAAAAGGAGGAAGAGCTAAAGAAAGATGGCAGAGGGCTTGGGTTTTAGCATGGGGGCTTTGAGGTATTAGAGGCTTCCCAATGGCTCAGCAGCAAAGAATCTGCCTGCAATGCAGGAGATGCTGGTTCGATCCCTGGGTTGGGAAGATCCCCTGGAAGAGGGCATGGCAACTCTCTCCAGTATTCTTGTCTAGAGAATCCCATGGACAGAAGAACTGGCTGGTTGCAGTCCATAGGGTTGCAAAGAGTCAGACACGACTGAAGCGACTGAGCCCACATGCGTGCACTTTGAGGTATCTTGGAGATAGAAGGACGGGTACTTAAGCAGGCAGTGAGATACGAAGATTGGCCAGGTTCATTTTGGATTCATCGTCATAGGGATAAGAATTGAATCTATAAGAATGGCGGAGGGACTTCCCTAGTGGTTCAGTGGTAAATAAGCTACCTGCCAATGCGGGGGACATGGGTTTGACCCCTGGTCCAGGAAGATTCCACATGCCGTGGGGTAACTAAGCCCGTGTGCCACAGCTACTGAGCCTGCGTCCTGCGTGTCCTTGAGCCGTGCTCTGGAACAAGAGAAGCCACCGGAATGAGAAACCTGTGCACCGCTACTAAAGGGTAGCTACTGCTCGCTGCAACTAGAGGAAGCCTGTACACAGTGACAAAGACCCAGTGCAGCCTAACTAGTAAGTAAATAAAATTTAAAAATTAAAGTTTAAAAAAAAGAGAATGGAGGAGGCAGCTCAGAGAGACGCTATATAGAAAACAGGGCTAGAAAGAATAAATACATGTATAACTGAGTCACTTTGCTGTGCCCCTGAAACTAACACAATATTATAAATCAACTACACTCCAATATTACACAAAAAGAAAAGGCCTGGAGGCAGAGTCAGCTGGGAGCATCAGCGGCATGGTCAGAAGCCTGGGGCAAGAGGTGAGAGTTCAGAGGCTGGTGTGGAAAGAGAGCCAATTCTTTCCCAAAAAAGTAGCAAAATGAGGATTTGAGGAGGAAGGAGGGTTGAGGGAAGATCTCTGTTTTCTCTGATGGAATAAAATCAAGTTCATGGGGTCGGTCTGCCACCTGAGCCTGGCTCAGCTACGAGTCCTGACAGCTGGAGACTTGGTCAGCGTGTCAGGTCCTGAGCCGACAGGAGTATCTCTGTCATATCCCAGGACGTTCCCCCACCGGTCAATAGCGGGCCCCTCCCTTACCATATCTGTCCTGTGACAAGAGCATCATGTCCAGCCTTGCTGGTTAATTCACAATGGTGGGTCTCTACCACTCAGGAGACACTGGGTCTGAATCTAAGCCTTGTTGGCCAGGGGCCGTGGCCTCTTACCGAGACCTGAGTTAGCTCCCATGTCCCTGACTTGAGCTCCCTATCTATAAGAACAGCAGGCCACTTTAGTTTGTAATGTCCCCTTCATGATCATCTGGACTTGGGTCTTTCTTTACGAGCTGGCTGATCCCTCAGCCTCAGTTATGCCCCCAGCATATCTCCCTGAGCCATTGGCTCTCCTTTTCTGCACGCTGGGGAACTCCCAGCGAACTATGCAGCTGAGCCTCTGCATTCACAGTTGTAAGCACAGGGAGGAAAGCCACTGCCAAGGGCTTAATGATATAGATGAGAGAAGGGTAGTTGATGATGTAGGGTCCCTGAAAAGCCAGTGAGAATGAGCTCTGCTATACAGGTCTGACTCATTAAAAAAGGGAACACATCATTTCCAGAGAGAAAATTAAAAAGAACTAACAGTATTAAAAAAAAATCCTTAAAATTCGTCAGCCAGCTTCTTCACTAAGGGTTTTGCTCGAATCACTGAATTTAATACTCATACAAGCATTATACAGAGTCCCTAATATCATCCCCAATTTGCAGATTAAAAAACTGAGCCTGGACCAGTTGGATACTTGCCCAAGATCCCACAGGTGAGAAGTGATGGATGGGGCTATAATTATGGCCTGACTCCAAGTCCATGCCTTCGCATCTCCCCTTGGGAAGTGTGTGTTGGTGAAGACAGAGCGAGTCTGACCGGCAGGGAGCTGAAGCTGAGGAACTAAGGTTGAATGTCTCAAGGTCGTAAAGAAAAGGAAGTGAGATCATCTCTAGAGATTGGGCCTGGGGGGCTTAGTCATCTTTGCAGAACTTAACGGGAGCAGAAAAGGGTTGGAACGGCCACTGTGGGACAGTCAAGGGAGTTGACAGCACGACTAAAAGGAATTCTGGACAGCAGCAGGGGCCCAGCTGGGGCTGGATAATGTGAATTTTGTAGTGGAACCAATGAACGCTTTTCTGAGTTTCTCCAGCAACCTTTCATCGCCCTTGCATGCAGGACCACAGAAGAGATGGAGAGCCTTTTTGCTCCCTCCTCAGGACTCAACACTCGATTACAAGCCCGGAAGAGCAACATCATGTGCTGATGCACTGAGCCATCTGCAGAGAAGGGATAATGGGGTCCCGTGGGGGTCGGGGATGGGCCAGGTGGGAATGATGGAGGCTGGAGATGGGAGAGGAGAGAGTTTACTGCCGAACGGCCGGACCAGGAGGAGGTCTGTAAAATCAGAATGGGGCCTGGGAGAATTGAAAGAGGCTGGGAGGCTGAAGTGAAAAAGAAGCTGTTTGCAAAAATACATACATTGTTGTTCACACGTTATAGCAGCCCAGGAAACAGCCACTTCCCTGCTCACCCAGGGTGAGTAATAATTTGTGTCAGGCAAGAATAGGGGGAGGCTGATTTCCCTCTGTTTACTACCAAAAAAAAGTGGGGGCCGGACGGCCTGGGTAAAACGCTGGCCTTGGGAAAAGCCTGACGCTCTCTAACGAGGTTGTATTACAACCACGCTCTGCTTTCCAAAACAGCACCCTCAGGAGAAAAGAAATAAAGTCATTTTTCTTCAGAGGTAAAAGATTTAACATTGCTTAACAATAACACTTAACATCGCTTAGCCCTTAGCCTTAGGCAACCCCGTAACTACCGAGTGCTGGGAACCGTCTTTTTTCCTGAGCAGGCTGGGGCACCTGCGTTATTTGGTCAAGTGTCACTGAGCCTGGCAGCAGGCTGTACGGGCCTCCTTTAAAATGAGAGTTCCATGAAAACATACCAGGGTGCCCCTTGACTAGGGCTCCTCACCAACTCCATGCACTGGGGGGCATTTTCTGTGTGGATGGCTCCAAATCTGACATATAAATCAACACTATTAAGTTTATCTTAAAACTCCTGTGATGTTCTCCACACACAGCACAGGAGCCGAATCAGTAAGCAGCATGTTAAGTCCCCAATAAGGTTGGCCACTGACTTCCCATAAGTAGAATTATTCCTATTTTTAATTAAAAATTTAGCTCCATAAATATTTTAAAGCTCCCCACCTCTGTGACTAAGAGGGGATGCGGTGCCTACAGAGATGTGGTCCCCTCACTCCCCTGACAAAGGAGCAGTGCAGCTGGTATGATTCAATTGAATGGACAGTAAAATCTCTTGGGGCAGGTTGGGGGCCGGGGGGCTGAGGAAACCAGGGTAAAGGGCACCGGCACACTGAAGCCGTAGTCTGTCTCCTGCCTTAGGCATTTGCATCTTGTTGGGTAAATATGGAGCCCCCTCGATGGATTAGAGCACACAGGTGGGGATTCTCTGCATCTCTCCCTTAGATGTTGAGATGGAAACTCAAGTTTGAGCCCCTGCATTAAAAAAAAACGGTGCCAGGGACAGCTCACGCACTTGATCTGAGCCTTATTTATTCTCCATCATGACTCCTTCTTACCAGGAACCTAAAAAGGTACGTCAGCACCTGCAGCCCACCACTTCTGCCACTGTGTTACGTGTGTGAGTGGACTGTTTGTCTAAACTGTTTTCAGTCTAAGATGTTTCGCTTTGGGCTACAGTTATATTCTTAAGGCTGGCAGGATGTTGTCGATCCATATATTGTGATGGCAGCCCCCAGAGTCACAAACAGCATCAACGTATTGCCTCTGTCAAAAAACTTCCTCCAAGATATTTAATCCTAAAACAGACGTGTTTAGAGTCAGCCATGATTGTGCATTTCAGGGCTTATTAGTAAACCTAAATAGGAGTTGGAAATTCAGAGGACTTTATGTTCATTATTACTTATCTAAGCATTGGTTGCACTCTCACAAAAAGTGGATCTGCTACCTCCTGTCCTAGACAGTGGGTCCTGAGGATGAACTGGTCACAGTGTCTCCAGTCTCCAGACTCTCAGGGCCTTATATGTAGTAGATGATCAATAGATACTTGAGGAAGGAATGAATGAGTGAAATTTACAGAATTTCTGTACTTATAAATGCTATTTCTGTGCTTTTGGTTTGTACCCAAAAAAATCCATTTCCGCAGTCTGAGTACAAGTTGGCCAGGAAAGACATTAAACTGTTTCCAGTTTTCCTTTTTCTTCCTTTTCTAAGAACAGTACTTTCCATCTGCCTTAACCACAATTTCCACACACTTCAATACTGAAAGCCAGAAATTTTATATTTAAAATGAGTTTTGGAGACTACTTCTATTTTTTAAAATGAAAACAAAATACTAGGCCAGGGGAAAAAAATCAGAAGAGGAAAGAAATTGAGGATGAGAAAAATAACTTATGAGACAACATATAAAAAGAGAAATCAGGGAGACAAAATATAGTTGTACAGAAGCTTTTAAAATATCGTATTTTGGGCATCCTGCTCAGTCAGTGTTCAACGTTGCTTCTCTGCTAGATCTGAGATTTTATTACTTTTGAAAATCAACATACTATTTATAAGAGCAGATGGTCACTTACGCTATGCCTGTTGTAATATTCAGGATGTTATTCTTGTCAGTTCACACACAGAAATATAGTCAACACGCAACTCAAAACGGTAACCCAGCCATGAGCTAGCACTTTAACAATGCAGTTTGATGATGGAAAAGCTCTCCTTAGGGTCCACCTGCACCCCTGTTTTTAAAAGGGGACATTCTGGGTGCTTGGGGCTGGTGCACTGGGACGACCCAGAGGGATGGCATGATACGGGGAGGGAAGAGGGAGGAGGGTTCAGGATGGGGAACACATGTATACCTGTGGTGGATTCATTTTGATATATGGCAAAACCAATACAATATTGTAAAGTTAAAAAATAAAATAAAAACAAAATAAAACAAAAAAATAAATAAAAGGGGACATTCTGTACTATTTTAGTTTTCTGGCTGGCATTAACATTTCTTTGTTTTTGTTTTTCAAACTCACACATTCTCACACTCAACTCACTTAACTCCCATGGTCACTGAAGGCTATGTCATCCTGGAAAGCCTTCTCCTTTGTCACGTGTCACTGATTGCAGACTAAAATTATTCTTCGTCTCCCCGATAAGAGGACAAACCTTTGAGAATGGTATCTCATTTTCAGGGTGTCTAGTTATAGCATAAGTGGCTTTTGTTAGGCCAGAACCACCAAGCGAACTTTCCCACCCAGATGTCTCTTCCCTTCAATGGGTCAGTGCCTCTCAGCAATATTTGCCTTTTCCCCAAAGAACTCAGAAAGGTTCTAAATCAAGCGAAAAACACCTTCCCAGGTTCACATTTCTCTCCTGCTTTTTAACACCCACAGGAAGCTCCAAGGTTAAAGTTGGCATGCCCTTCCTCATGGGTAATTCCTAGGACAGAGGATTTACTATTTTATTGTCTCTAAGCTGGGTGCAGGCTGTTCAATACCATTTTTATAGCAATGGCTTAGGATTTCCATTCAGAATCCAATATTCTTGCTGACATGTTCAATTGCAATGATATACTATTTTCTTCCCTTAAAAAATAACCCACAAGTGTTTCAATTATTAGCACAGTTGTGAGGATGGCACGAGGGTTGCGGCAGGCGGTGGTAAGGCAAAATTATAACATATTCCTTATTACACAGCCAGATTTCTATTTCATGGAGATTTTTCTAAAGACTTTATGTGTGGGTGAGAAGGTGAGGGGAGACCCCTTGGTGATGTACCTGGGTAAGGAGGCGTACTGTCGCTCCATCCCCTCAAAGCGGAGGTTGTGTGCGTTCCCATCTGGACCCTTTCCAGACACCTGTGGAGAGAAAAGTAATTAGAGATGAAGATCCATTATGCACCCTGGTTACTGACAATGCATCTCAAAATTATAATCAGTGCACAAATGCTGCTGCTGCCTGCCAAAAATCAACCATGGAAAAGCAAGCAAGAACTCAGTATCGTTATAGGAATTGATGATCAAGCCACAAACATGGCATTTAACAACAAAGTCACTTCTTTCAAAAAAGGGTCATTGTCAAACTGACTCCTCCTTGTCACCATGCCAGGGGTATTCTGTAGATTTTTATGACCGCTTTCATTTCCTTTTAAAATAGGCTTTAGTTTTCAGAGCAGCTTTAGACTTCCAGGAAAATTGAGAAGATAGTACAGAGAGTTCTCACATATCTGAAACTCAATTTCTCTATGACCAACATCTCATATTCATATGGTACATTTCTTACAATTTGTAAATCAATAGTAACACTGTATTGATAACTAAAGTCCATAGTTTATTCAGATTTTACCTAATTTTTTTTCTTTGTTCAGGATCCCATTTAGGGCACCATATTACACAGTCATCATGTCTCCTTAGGCTTCTCTTGGCTGGGACAAGAATGTATATTTAAAAGTACATTTTCATGAAACCTTTCTTTACTGCCCGGGACTGGCAGCAACCATCTAGTTCTTCCACAGATTCTCTGAAGCCCTCTCTGATCATTTGAACCTCCCGGAGCTCTGTCAGAGACATGACGAACAACCAGAGACGTGACAAACTCTTTTCTATCTAGTGTTGGTTTTTGTTGGTTTTGTCCCTTTCAATGTATTATACTCCCTGTGTCTACCTCTCTTCAGGTCTCTTCCACAAGTCTCAGATTCTGATGGGCACTGAGTGACTTGGCCCCAGTGGGTTCTCAATAAAATGTGTTAGCTTCATGAATATGACTTTACATATAGTTTTTGCATATCTATTCTAACAACTAAAAACACATATGGGATAAACACATACATGTACTTTGAAGGTACTTGTTGACTGATCAATTCCTCACCTGTCTATGTCAACACATGTGGAGTTTTGGCCACCTGTGTGCTCGCTCTTGTGCTGGGGCAGCCCTCATCTAATGGGTATGGAAGGGGGAAGCATAAAACACAGGAAGTCACAGTGTCAAGGTTGTAGAGAAAAATTTTCTAGGTAGTACTAAATCTGGAATTATTTTCTTCCTACCAGCAGTCCCAGATCTCAAGGAAACCACCATCCCAGCTTGGGTGGTGTGTGGAGGGAGGGTTTGTTGGGGGGAGATATTGCAAAATAAGCATATACTCACATTTAGAGTAAGAAAGATGATTTCTGGTGTCAAATGATTACAGGAGGCATTTAAAGAGTGCCTATGTAAAACCTCTTTATATTTTTATCAATATATGGAACAGGAGGAGCTGGAATTATTTGAGAGGATGACAGCCCAGTAGCTACCTAGGTAGGATGAAGACTGTACATATAGACTTGGAAGCAGCTACAGAGAGACAGAAACCTCTGCATTAGGATAAAGCCCTGATTTAAATGGCTGACCTTTTAAACAAAGACTAAGGGCAAGGATGGTATCAGACAATTAGGGGATAAATAAATGGCACTAAAAAAGAAGCGATTGATTAAAGTATTGTTCTCAGACACGCCTATCTAAGGTTTGTTTTGACCTATTTTTTATGGAGGAAGAATTAATGTAAATACCAGAACTGCATTGAAGATTATTAATTCTAGTTGTTAGAAAAACACTGTGCTTATGTATTAGTGTGACTTTAGACATTTACAGCTAATCCTTTTCAAGTGGTCACCAAACTTCAAGTTAATATTTTCAGGGTTCTTATCTGATCTGGCATGGCCTAATGGGGGCAGTTAACATTCTGGTGTCTTGAGAGACTGTGCCCATATGCAGTGGTTTGTCTGGTAAGCTACTGGCATGCTAGATTATATTAAATGTAGGATGATGCTCATCTTTAAGAAACTTTTAGTCTTGTTGGGAAAACAAGGATTAGAAATGAAATATTTAAAGAATGTTGTAGGACAATGTATGAACCAATGTTATTCAGGATGTTACTACCGGGAGCACAGATGAAGTTGTTAGGAAAATACTTCACGGAGGTAGAAGAACAAAGGCCAGGCTTCAAAAGATGGATGGGATGCTTATACATCAGAAATTATGCTGTTCTTGAAAACAGAATGGATATTTCTCAAAAAACTAAAAATAGTGTTACCATATGATCCAGCAATCCTACTCCTGGGCATATATATGGAAAAGACGGAAGTTCTAATTCGAAAAGATACAGGCACTCCAGTGTTCACTGTTTACAATAGCCAAGACATGGAAGCACCTTAACTGTCTAGACAGAGGAATGGATAAAGAAAGTGTGGTATACATTTACACAAACACATATACACACAGACACACTGGAATAGTACTTGGTCATAAAATGAATGAAATAGTGCCACTTGTGCAACACAGAAGGACCTAGAGATGATCATACTAAGTGAAGTAAGTCAGATGGAAAAAGACAAATAGGATAGGATATCATTTATATGCAGAATGTAAAAAATGATACCAATGAACTTATTTACAAAACAGAAACAGACTCAGAGACATAGAAAACAAACGTATGGCGACCAAAGGAGAAGTAGAGGAGGGATAAATTGGGAGTATGAAATTAGGATAAACAAGGATTTACTGTAAAGCATAGGGAACTATATTAATATCTTATAATAAGCTAAATTCGGAGAGGGCAGTGGCACCCCACTCCAGTACTCTTGCCTGGAAAATCCATGGACGGAGGAGCCTGGAGAAAATAGAAACACACTTATACGTGTATAATCAAATCACTGTATCCCTATGTCATACAATGTTGTAAAGCAACTAGACTTCAATTAAAAAATTATTCCATTCTTCTCCAATTGCATATGTATTTGTGTGCTTCTCTGTTGACACTGAAGCATCTTTAATGTAGTCATTCAATTAGTAATTATTAAACACCTTCTTTACTCTAATGCCATGCGAGGCACCACATTCAAAGCAATGAACAGGGGCTTGAATTCGTCATTGCTTTAAATATAAAGGAGACAGGCCTGCAAACAATTATGGTGCAATGAGATCACTGCTGGAGTGTCAGTCTGAAGGAGGAGGCAATGGGAGTCTGAGAGAACAGATACCAGAGTCCACCCGGGAGAGTTGAAGACAGCTTCATACAGGTGTTGAAGTTTCCTCTAAAACTTGAATACGAATGAGGAGGAATCGTTTAGGAGGAGGAGGGGGTGGGAGTAGCAGGAGAAGGCATTCTTGGTAGAGAGAACAAAAGCGAAACAACACGGAAGCCTAAAAGGAGCACTGTGTTTCCAGGGAATGTCAACATTTTGGTGAAAGAAGAGAGACTGTAAGGAAAAGGATATTAGTAATGGTAGCAACAATATCACTGGTACAATTAATATTATTATGGTTACTATTATGGTTATTGCCGCTAGTGCAATTTTTTAAATCAATTTTATTTTTTAGAGCAGTTTTACGTTTTAATCAAAATTGACAGGAAGGTATGGAGAGTTCCCATATATTTAATACATCATGAATTGTGCTTTTGGTGTCATATCTAAAATGTCATCACCAAACTTAAGATCATCTGGATTTTTTCCCAATGTTATCTTCTAGGAGTTTTGGAAGATAGTTTTACCACTTACATTTAGGTCTGTGATAATTTTTGTGAAGACTGTAAGGTCTTTGTCTAGATTCTTTTTTTTGCATATGCATGTCCAATTGTTTCAACATTCAGAAAACGGAGATCATGGCATCCGGTCCCATCACTTCATGGGAAATAGATGGGGAAACAGTGGAAACAGTGTCAGACTTTATTTTTGGGGGGCTCCAAAATCACTACAGATGGTGATTGCAGCCATGAAATTAAAAGACGCTTATTCCTTGGAAGGAAAGTTATGACCAACCTAGACAGCATATTCAAAAGCAGAGACATTACTTTGCCAACAAAGGTTTGTCTAGTCAAGGCTATGGTTTTTCCTGTGGTCATGTATGGATGTGAGAGTTGGACTGTGAAGAAGGCTGAGCGCCGAAGAATTGATGCTTTTGAACTGTGGTGTTGGAGAAGACTCTTAAGAGGTCCCTTGGACTGCAAGGAGATCCAACCAGTCCATTCTGAAGGAGATCAGCCCTGGAATTTCTTTGGAAGGAATGATGCTAAAGCTGAAACTCCAGTACTTTGGCCACCTCATGCCAAAGAGTTGACTCATTGGAAAGGACTCTGATGCTGGGAGGGATTGGGGGCAAGAGGAGAAGAGGACGACAGAGGATAAGATGGCGGGATGGCATCACCGACTTGATGGACGTGAGTCTCAGTGAACTCCGGGCGTTGGTGATAGACAGGGAGGCCTGGCGTGCTGCGATTCATGGGGTCTCAAAGAGTCGGACATGACTGAGCGACTGATCTGATCTGATCTCTGTCCAATTGTTCCAGTAACATTTGTTGAAAAGACTATTTTTGCTCTATTATATTGTCTTTGAAACTTTGTCAAAGATCACTTGACTGTATTCCTCTATTTCTGGGCTCTCTGTTGTGTTCCATTGCTTTATTTGTTAATTCTTTCACCAACACCACGCTGTTTTGGTTGTTGTAGCATTACAGTAAGTCCTGAAGTTGGGTAATGTCAGTCCTCCAACTTTGTTCTTCTCCTTCAATATTGTGTTGGCTATTCTGTGTCTTTTGCCTTTCCACATAACGTTTAGAATCAGTTTATAACTTGCTGGGATTTTGACTGGGGGTACATTGAGTCTATAGATCAAGCTGGGAAGAGCTGACAGCTTGACGATATTAAGTCTATCCAAGAACAAGGACTATCTCTCCATTTTTTTTAGTTCTTCTTTGATTACTATAATTCAACATTTATTTGGCCCTTCCTGAGTGTCAAGAACAAGGTTAAATGTTTTATTTGCATTAGCCCATACATTCCTCGGAGAAGGAAATGGCAACCCACTGCAGTACTCTTGCCTGGAAAATCCCATGGATGGAGGAGCCTGGTAGGCTGCAGTCCATGGGGTCACTAGGAGTCAGACATGACTGACTGACTTGACTTTCATTTTCATGCATTGGAGAAGGAAATGGCAACTCACTCTAGTGTTCTTGCCTGGAGAATCCCAGGGATGGGGGAGCCTGGTGGGCTGCCGTCTATGGGGTTGCACAGAGTTGGACACGACTGAAGCGACTTAGCAGCAGCAGCCGCAGCAGCATACATTCCTCCCAATTGTCTTCAATGGTTGTCCCATTTTTCAGATGAGAAAATTGGGCAGTTGCCTAAGGTTAGGGAGGTTAAGGTTAAGCTAGGACGTGGGATATCTGAGACAAGATTCAAGTCTGTCACCCGAGACTCTGGAGAAACTGACATGGACTGGATCTTGGAGGAGCTCGTGCCAAGGAACTTGATTTTACCATTAGCTGATGGTGAAGACACTGAGAAGTGATATTCTATACGTGATAGTACATATTGACAGGGTAGAGAGGTTATTTTTGTATTGAGTTATTGTATTTTGTATTGAGTTCCAGTGACAGTCTAAGTCAGAGAGGATAGAGGCCTAACCAAGGGGCTATTCAAAAAGATGGAAAGAAGGGAGCAACATAAAGATGTTAAGATGGTAACTTCAATAAAACTGACTGAGAATTAATGGGAAGGATGTGTTTGGAATTGTGCCTAAGTTTTCTGAGTTTAGCAACTAGGTGGGCTTTTCAGCTGTTGCCACGATGGGACTAAAGAAAGAACAGATTTAGGGGTAGGGGTGGGAGGAGGGAACACTGGAACACTTAGATATATTAAGCTTGAGTTGGGACATCTGATAGAAATGTCTGAGAGATAATTGAGTATACAAATTTGCAACACAGAAGAAAAAATCTGGACTAGAGATGTAGAATTGAGAAACCTTCGGCCTACAGATGGTACCTGAAACCTTGGAAAAGAATTAGAATGCCCAGGAGGCATCTACAGACAGAATAAAAGAAAAGACATGCAACGAAAAGAGAGAATGCCAATAACAGTCTTAGAAATACTATACTTTAAGGGACAGGCAAAAAAAAAAAAGTTGAACCCAGGAGGGAGTCTGAGTAAAAGTAGTTGGTCAGGGAGAGAATGAGGAGAGAGTGTTATTTTAGGAACTAATGGAAAGAGTCCCAGGAAAGAGAGTGTGGTTCACAGTGTCAAAAGCAGCCAAGAGCTTCAATAAGACAAGATCTAAGGCACCCACAGTGTGTTGACAAGCTTTACCTGATCCTTCCCCCGTGCTAAGGTAGCTTTGGAGCTGGTGGCACTAAAGGTGAATCCCTGCTTGCGGTACCTTCTACCTTCCTAGCTGTGGTGGCTCCTGATACAGGCCTTTACCGTGTGACTTGCGGAGCCAAAGTGTTACTCACTTAGTCATGTCTGACTCTTTGTGACCCCATGGACTGTAGCCTGCCTTCCAGGATCCTCTGTCTGCGGGATTTTCCAGGCAAGAATACTAGAGTGGGTTCCATTTCCTTCTCCAGGGGAATCTTCCTGATCCAGGGATTGAACCCGTGGAGCCAAAAGTTTCCTCAAAGAAATGGCAGAAGCTCCCTGGGTAGCCTGGTTCTGTCCTGTGGCTTGGGAAATCATTCCTGAAAGCTTTTCTAAGAATTTGCTTCCTAATGTTCCTTATAATTCTGTAAGCCCGTTAATATGGTGTAATAAATTTGTTCCTGCTTAAACTAGCCAGAGTATATATTGTTCTCTGCAACTGAACAGTGACTGATATAAAGTCTGCAAAAGGGTATGTGGGAATTGGCAATGAGATGCTGATTGGTGCTTTATTGAGCGTGATTTCAAAGGATTGATGGGGAGAGGAAGCCAGACTCTACGGTGTTGAAAATCTTTATAGTATTCTAATAAATAAACAACCACTGGATATACTGTCTTATTCTATCATGCTCAGAAAATGAGAGAAATACTTTCAAGTAAATAAACATTTGTTAGTGTCTCTTAAGTAGAGAGCCATATGCTAAGTACTCTAAGATACGGAGATTAGAAAAGCCATTTCCTGCTCAGAGAAACACCTGTTAGTCAAGGGAGATGATAGGAATACATTTGTGTTCAATTATTTAAAAAACAGATTTAACAGTTTTTTTTTCCTCCCTAAATTACTCAAAGATGACCTCTGTTAACATTTATAAATATATAAATATTTTAGTGGTATATAGAATTTTTCCCACCTGTTTATTATTGGCATTTTCCTGTGCTAGCAGGTATATTTCTACAAATGTGAATTTTTATGGCAATATAATATCTGATTTATGGATAAATCATAATTTATCTAGTCTCCTCTTGTGATTTGATCACTTTTACTATTTCAGAAATGGCGGCAATACAAATTATTGTGCTGGGGACAAAGCTTCTTGCAAATAGCTGTGAACTGAAAGTAGGAAATAGAA
Source organism: Bos taurus (assembly GCF_002263795.3). Taxonomy (NCBI): domain Eukaryota; kingdom Metazoa; phylum Chordata; class Mammalia; order Artiodactyla; family Bovidae; genus Bos; species Bos taurus. Next base: position 93,880,476 of record NC_037329.1, on the reverse strand, counting down.
GGGTTGCCAAAGAGGCACTAATTATAAGTTTTAGTCAGGTCCTTAGGAAGTCAAGCCACTTTTGGAGGGAGTGAAAGGAGAGAGAACTGGCAGAGGCATTTATAAGTTCATTCCTCATTTTGTTCTATGCTCAACAAGACTCAGAATTGTTCCTCCTTGAAGAATTCCTTATTAGGTAATTTCTCTTATCATAAAAAAAATAAGGTCAGCAGCTTTGATCCAATTAATCTTTTAAAGAAGCTCTTTATCTCACTTGGTATCATGCAGGTTTTTTTTTTTTTTAATGTAATGACCTAAATATATGTCTGATAGAAATAATCTTGACTTAAGCCATAACAGAAACCTAGATTTTTCTACAACAATGTAATGTTAGAACTTAGGCTTGGATTTGGGACATATCTATCTTTCTACTGCACAGGAAGTGAAACTTCAGAGAGCTTATTCAAAACAAGTTGAAAAGCTAATACCTTGGTGTGCCTTGCACGTGGTGATCTTTTTTGTCTGGATTATGACAGCCCATGGCAGCCTATCAGGAGGGCTTGGGGTTTGAGGAGGGGGCAAGTTGAGGGAATGCTGAATTAAGATGCTTTTAGTCCATGGGAGTTCTCCCAATTTCATTCACTCAATGCCTGCTGCTGGCTGGGGTGTTAAGAGCCTTGTTAAAATAAAGCTATTAGTCTTTTCTCTACAAAAGCAAGGAGCTTGCTGCCTACATTCTGTGTTCCTTAAATTAGTATGTATTTCTAGCCTGGTATTGCAAGAATCAGCAGTTTCGTAAAGCAATATACTAAAGAGGCCATTTAACCCCCCTTATTCCCCCACTTGCAGATTAATGGCAGAGAGGAAGATTTAATGCCCTTTCAAACATTTTTTAACAATTCATTATAAATAAAAGAATAAATCACACAAGATTTTCTGCAAATGTCTGACGGTCAAAAGCGGAAACAATTCAAAATTAACATGTTTTCCAGTTCCCACAGGTTAGGACACATTTTTGCCAATGTTGTAATTTATGTCCCATCAGTCAATTTTCCTGAGGAAATTTTAAAAGCTGCTGTGATGGAAAGACTGTGCAAAGTTGCAATACAGCTTATTCACCTATACATAACATCCTCATTTACAAATATGTCTTACTCAGATCCATTACCAAAAAATGAGTTTCATGCTGCCAGACACATCATAAGATTAAAATGCAAAGTATAAAAATTTAGATGCCATTTTAGGAAATCTGCCTTTCGTTTCAAGTTGGTGTCATGACAGATATTTGTGAGCAGTTTCCAGAAGCTTTCTTTTAATTACATTGCTTTTACCTAGCTATAGGTTTAGCTGGAAGATTTTTAAATAAATCAACTCAATAAAAATATCTAAAAAGTTATGAACCTGACTTTGATAATCTTCCCATATTAAGACATTCTGCTAAAATGCTACAAGTTTAGAGGAAAGGCAACTGACAATATCCCATCTAAACAAAAAGAAACTAATCAAAATAAGCTGTTCAATTATTTTCCTTTTGCAATGTGAAGTATATTATTCCTGAAATATGTATTTACGAATACGTATCCAGAGAAGCAAAAGTACACACACTCGTTCAAACCATTATTTCTGAAGTGTTTATTTTCTCTAATTTAATTTCAGTAATTTTGTCAAATAACTGGGTATTCAGCTTATAGACTTGCTTAGAACATCTGCTAGTTTAGAAACTACAGCAAATAAAAATATTTTAAAAATAACTCTTGGATAAGCCTTTTTAACCATTTTGTGCCTAAATTTTCCTTCCTTGTAAAATGTTAGAGTTAACACTACAAATCTTTAAGTCTCTTCTGACCTACACACATTTATAAATGTTACCTTGTATATAACTTCTACATTATGTTAATCAATTATACCTTATTAATAAGTACCCAAATGTAGTTACATAATTATAATTATTTTAAAGCTGAATAACAAAGTAAAGCAACCTGCAACATTATAAAGTTATAAAACATTTACTGGGATTTAAACATTAAACCTCATGCTAGCACCATCCAAGTCCTAGCTATATGTACAGGGGACATAGCCTCAACAATCTCTCTTCTGATTATCTTCGGAGAAAATAAAATCAGACATCTTCTGCCCAGCTCTGTTTGTGTCTCGGGTCTAAGATACAGTTACCATAGAAACTATGATTGTGGATACAATTTACAAATTTGGCTTCATCCATCAGATGCACTTTGTGTGTGAGAGTGTGTGTGTGTGTGTATGTGGGTACATGTCCATATGTGTCTTGCCAATAAGCTTGAAGAGCAAACTCTGGCTCTGTGTCTTTAATTAAAGAGCCAGACACCACTCCTCATTTCCTTTCCCCATCTGTCTACCTACAAATAGAGACATTGTAACACTGGCTGACATATAAACTCTTACTTGGAAGATGACAAAAGTCTGATGAAAAGATGAGAAAAACAGTATTAGGAAAAGAATTCCCCAAGAAATTTGTCTGTTCACCTGTCCTGTATTTTCAAGAACAGAATAAAAGCCCTTTGGTGGAGTTTTGGTTATTTACATTAATCACTAGGTTCTAGTATCTAGTACTTATTGAACTTGGTTTCTAATTGTTCCTTGGATATAATATGTGAGTTAGTTATTCCTGTGCTGTTTTAGTTTATTGTACTCTATGACAACCTTCTTTGATCATCTTAAAAGAAATAAAGTTGATCTTCAAAATATGACTAAATCTTAAAAGGGTAATAGTTTGTTCACAGTATTTGTTTGAGTTCATATTATCTCTTTAAACTATTAAACAATGAATAAAAGATATTCATTGTCTAAAGCTCTTTAGTATATGTAAAATACACTTGCATTTATAAAAATGAAACAATGTAAACGCAAAATTCTAATGTCTTCAGAATTTTTCTTTTTTTTTTTTTGTAGTTTAGCCAGTGGGCAAGTTCAAATTACTCCCAGTTACAGTTACTAGGAAGAGAACATTCTCCGGAACACTCTACAATCAGTATCATGAGTTATAATCAATGAGACCATTTCCACTTCTGCCTCATTTTACACATGCTGCTGGGGCTGCTGCTAAGTTGCTTCAGTTGTGTCCGACTCTGTGCGACCCCAGAGACGGCAGCCCACCAGGCTCCCCCGTCCCTGGGATTCTCCAGGCAAGAACACTGGAGTGGGTTGCCATTTCCTTCTCCAGTGCATGAAAGTGAAAAGTGAAAGTGAAGTCGCTCAGTCGTGTCCGACTCTTAGCGACCCCATGGACTGCAGCCCACCAGGCGCCTCCGCCCATGGGATTTTCCAGGCAAGAGTACTGGAGTGGGGTGCCATTGCCTTCTCCTTTTTACACATGAGGAAACTAGAATTCAGAGGATCTTAAAGCAACTTGCCAAAGGGTCATACAGTGGCAAAGCCAATATCTGAACTGAGATATGCCTGACCCAAAAGTAGTGTTTCTCTCACTCTTAATGCTGTCTCACATGTTGGCAGGGATCATTACAGTTTCTGTTGCTCTATTTCTTAAACAAATAACTGAGGCATCAGACCTGAAAGTTCATATGAACCTATGGTAACAATGGGATGGAATTTGTGAAATTATGACTGTCTGAGATATTAAAAAGCAGAGACATTACTTTGCCAACAAAGGCCTGTCTAGTCAAGGCTATGGTTTTTCCAGTGGTCATGTATGGATGTGAGAGTTGGACTGAAGTGAGAGTGAAGAAAGCTGAGCACTGAAGAATTGATGCTTTTGAACTGTGGTGTTGGAGAAGACTCTTGAGAGTCCCGTGGACTGCAAGGAGATCCAATCAGTCCATCCTAAAGGAGATCAGTCCTGGGTGCTCATTGGAAGGACTGATGCTGAAGCTGAAACTTCAATACTTTGGCCACCTAATGCGAAGTGTTGACTTGTTGGAAAAGACCCTGATGCTGGGAGGGATTGGGGGCAGGAGCAGAAGGGGACGACAGAGGATGAGATGGCTGGATGACATCACCGACTCGATGGACGTGAGTTTGAGTGAACTCCGGGAGTTGGTGATGGACAGGGAGGCCTGGTGTGCTGTGATTCATGGGGTCGCAAAGAGTCGGACACGACTGACCGACTGCACTGAACTGAACTGAGCATTCTGAATGCACTTAGGGTCATCAAAGCCATATCATTGAACTTCAGTTGCCTAGCAATATTTATTTAAAAGGGCTGGGGGCATTAATATATGTATGGGTGCTAATTTTTGATATAGCAGAAGTAATTTTTATTAAAATAACTTTTAATAAAGGATTATGCTTTATTTCATAGAAGGCAATGGCAACTCACTCCAGTACTCTTGCCTGGAAAATCCCATTGATGGAGGAGCCTGGTAGGCTGCAGTCCACAGGGTTGCAAAGAGTCAGACAGGACTGAGAGACTTTACTTTCACTTTTCACTTTCATGCACTGGAGAAGGAAATGGCAACCCACTCCAGTGTTCTTGCCTGGAGAATCCCAGGGACGGGGGAGCCTGGTTGGCTGCCGTCTCTGGGGTCACACAGAGTCGGACATGACTGAAGCGACTTAGCAGCAGCAGCAGCAGCAGCAGCATGCTTTATTTAAAATATCCTGTATTACATACACTAATTAAAACATTTTTTTTTTCAGTATTCATGCATAGTTGTCAGTCTGCTAATTTGGTTTACATAAGCCATCAGGTTGTAAGCTTCATTAGAATTGAGACAATGCCTCTTTTTTGAGCCATTGCATTCTTAAGGCCTGGTATATCATCTTGTTGATTAATATTTATTGAGTCAATGAAACAGAAGTCATAAACATCTAATCAGTGGCAGTTAACACACAAAAAATTAATCAGCTTCCCTAAAGGTTAACTAGTTTTTTGAACCAGACGTGTTAAATTATATGATACATAGTATCAAAATGTTTTTAAAGAAGTTTTTATGACATCTGTCCTTTGGTTAAGTTCCATTAAGACTGCCCCTTTCAAGCTCTTTTTTTTAATGTAGTCCTGAATTTTTTCATTTCTTTAAAAAAAATAAAATAGAACTAGAAATATTCTTATAGTTTAGATTTAAACTTGGACCTGGAGTATAAATCAAAACCATTAGGAACCTTAAATATGTAGTTGCTTAGAAAAGATTCTAATAACTCAAAATAATATTAGTACATCGGTAGGAGAAGCTTATGTGACAGAACAAGTTATTGGGGACACTGGCCATAACTAGTGTTGATCTAAACATGCACCTCAACATGCAAATTCATAAAGTTACCAGACCCACGCTACCATTAATGCTGGATCAGACACACAGCAGCCCTACACTTGTTGGGCTTGTCAGAATATTCATTTGGGTTTTCCCATAGCACCCAGATAATCACGGTGGTGTGATCACTGACCTAGAGCCAGACATCCTGGAATGTGAAGTCAAGTGGGCCTTATAAAGCATCACTACGAACAAAGCTAGTGGAGGTGATGGAATTCCAGTTGAGCTCTTTCAAATCCTGAAAGATGATGCTGTGAAAGTGCTGCACTCAATATGCCAGCACATTTGGAAAACTCAGCAGTGGCCACAGGACTGGAAAAGGTCAGTTTTCATTCCAATCCCAAAGAAAGGCAATGCCAAAGAATGCTCAAACTACCGCACAATTGCACTCATCTCACATGCTAGTAAAGTAATGCTCAAAATTCTCCAAGCCAGGCTTCAGCAGTATGTGAACTGTGAACTTCCAGATGTTCACGCTGGTTTTAGAAAAGGCAGGGGAACCAGAGATCAAATTGCCAACATCCGCTGGATCATGGAAAAAGCAAGAGAGTTCCAGAAAAGCATCTATTTCTGCTTTATTGACTATGCCAAAGCCTTTGACTGTGTGGAGCACAATAAACTGTGGGAAATTCTGAAAGAGATGGGAATACCAGACCACCTGATCTGCCTCTTGAGAAATCTGTATGCAGGTCAGGAAGCAACAGTTAGAACTGGACATGGAACAACAGACTGGTTCCAAATAGGAAAAGGAGTACGTCAAGGCTGTATATTGTCACCCTGTTTATTTAACTTATATGCAGAGTACATCATGAGAAACGCTGGACTGGAAGAAACACAAACTGGAATCAAGATTGCCGGGAGAAATATCAATAACCTCAGATATGCAGATGACACCACCCTTATGGCAGAAAGTGAAGAGGAACTCAAAAGCCTCTTGATGAAAGTGAAAGTGGAGAGTGAAAAAGTTGGCTTAAAGCTCAACATTAAGAAAACGAAGATCACGGCATCCGGTCCCATCACTTCATGGGAAATAGATGGGGAAACAGTGGAAACAGTGTCAGACTTTATTTTTCTGGGCTCCGAAATCACTACAGATGGTGATTGCAGCCATGAAATTAAAAGATGCTTACTCCTTGGAAGGAAAGTTATGACCAACCTAGATAGCATATTCAAAAGCAGAGACACTACTTTGCCAACAAAAGTTCGTCTAGTCAAGGCTATGGTTTTTCCTGTGGTCATGTATGGCTGTGAGAGTTGGACTGTGAAGGCTGAGTGCCGAAGAATTGATGCTTTTGAACTGTGGTGTTGGAGAAGACTTTTGAGAGTCCCTTGGACTGCAAGGAGATCCAACCGGTCCATTCTGAAGGAGATCAGTCCTGGGATTTCTTTGGAAGGAATGATGCTAAAGCTTAAACTCCAGTACTTTGGCCACCTCATGTGAAGAGTTGACTCATTGGAAAAGACTCTGATGCTGGGAGGGATTGGGGGCAGGAGGAGAAGGGGACGACAGAGGATGAGATGGCTGGATGGCATCACTGACTCGATGGATGTGAGTCTCAGTGAACTCCGGGAGTTGGTGATGGACAGGGAGGCCTGGCGTGCTGCGATTCATGGGGTCGCAAAGAGTCGGACACGACTGAGTGACTGATCTCATCTGATCTGATCTGATAGCATCTTACTGGAAAACCCAAGCAAACTTTTTGGCCAACCCAATATATTAACCAAATTATCTTGCAACTGACTGCTATTCCAGCAGAATTTAGTTCTAAGAAGACGAATGAAGAAAAGAGGAGGAGAAAGAAAGAAGTAAACAGATGACTTTCTGAAAATTGATGTTCTGTCAAAATATTTGAACAACCAAATCAAACACACCATACCCCAGTCAATGGTTTTCTATTAACTATTGAATAAAGCCACTATTATTCACTAGTTAATAGAATAGTTAATTCACTAGTGGGGTCTTTCCTGGTGGCTCAGACAGAAGAGAATCTGTCTGCAATGCAGGAGATCTGAGTTCGATCCCTGGGTTGGGAAGATCCCCTGGAGGAGGGGATGGCTACCCACTCCAGTATTCTTGCCTGGATAATCCCCATGGACAGAGGAGCTTGGTGAGTTATAGTTTAGGGGGTCGCAAAGAGTTGGACATGACTAAGTGACTAAGCACATACAGTGAATAAAGGCTCTCAGTACCTGACAGCCATCTAACTTTCCTGCTTTATGTTGTTCCTCTCATATATGCTCAATGATCTGATTGCACTGCGCATTTTATGCATCCCAAGAATGTACTTTTGTGCCTATGGCAGGATATCTTCTTCTGTAGTTTTGGTAGCTCTTCTTATGGGTTTCTCTGGTGGCTCAGCTGGCAAAGAATCCGCCTGCAATGTGGGAGACCTGGGTTCGACCCCTGGGTTGGGAAGATTCCCCGGAGAAGGGAATGGCTACCCACTTCAATACTGTGGCCTGTAGAATTCCATGGGCTGTATAGCCCAGAGAATTCCATGGACTGTATAGTACATGTAGTCGCCAAGAATCAGATATAACTGAGTGACTTTCAATCACTGCATAATCAGTCAGGCAGAATGAACTTTTGTGCCTATGGCAGGATATCTGCTTCTGTAGTTCTGGTAGTTCTTCTTATGGTCATGTTAGTTCCTGGCCCATGCAGCCACAGCATCCCCTTGGGGCTTCCCCTGTGGTTCAGTTGGTAATGAATCTGCCTGCAATGAGGAGACCTGGGTTCGATTCCTGGGTCAGGAAGCTGCCCTGGAAAAGGAAATGGCAACTCACTCCAGCATTCTTGCTTGGAGAATCCCTTGGACAGAGGAGCCTGGCAGGCCACAGTCCATGGGGTTGCAAGAGTTGGACACTATTTAGTGAATAAACGATGATGAGTGGCTTAAATGTGGCAAGGGCTGAGTGAGTGAATGAAGCAATACATGTTGCTTTTGTTGGTTGTATTCACTGCTGTGAAGGGACAAGAAGAGGTGAAGAAAGCAAGCAGTTCAGTTCAGTTTAGTTGCTCAGTTGTAGCGACCTCATAGACTGAAGCACGCCAGGCTACCCTATCTATCACCAACCCCTGGAGCTTGCTCAAACTCATGTCTTTTGAGTCAGTGATACCATCCAACCATCTCCTCCTCTGTCATCCCCTTCTCCTCATGCCTACAATCTTTCCCAGCATCAGGGTCTTTTCCAATGAGTCAGTTCTTTGCATCAGGTGGCCAAAGTATTGGAGCTTCAGCTTCAGCATCAGTCCTTCCAATGAATATTCAGAACTGATTTCCTTTAGGATTGACTGGTTGGATATCCTTGCAGTCCAAGGGACTCTCAGCCTTGTCTAACTCAATGAAATCATGAACCATGCCATGTAGGGCCACACAAGCTGGACCAGTCATGGTGGAGAGTTCTGACAAAATGTGATCCATTGCAGAAGGGAATGGCAAACCACTTCAGTATTCTTGCCTTGAGAACCCCATGAACAGTATGAAAAGGCAAAAAGATAAGAAGAGAACAAGCAGTGGATAAGAAAAACAGAGTCTGTAGAAGGTGGTAAGAACATTACAATAGTGATAAACACAGAAGAAAGCCTTGAAACACGGGTGTAGACAGGGAAAAAGGAAAAAAAAAAAAACAAAAACACAACAACACAAAGAAAGAAAAATCGCAAACAGGAAATGGAACTATGGGATGAAAACGAGCTAGGTTATTGCAAGCTATTCTCATTCTCAGCATACAGGTAATTCCTGTCTCAAGGTCCCGTTAACCAAACTCTCAGGTCAATCAGAATACCCCATTCCCCTACCAGGTTTAGTAATTCAATGTCGCTCTTCTCATTGAATGTATATATAGCATGTTACTTTCAAACTCTTTAAAATGTGATTAAGTCAACATTTAAAGTTGGATTTGATATAATTATTTAATTGGGCATTGATTCATCTACACAGAACTCATTACTGAATTCTTCAATTTCATCAACATAATTTCTTTCCAAATTATCTTTTATCTAGATGCTGGAAGTCCAAGTGCTATGAAAACTTTGCCAAAATAAAAAGCTTTTAGATTTCTAGTGCTGGCTGGACACAAACCCGTGCAAGAGTGTTGAAGAATAATGCATGCTTGCCAACTGCCAGATACGATTGCTTTTCCCATAATTAATGTCATTCTTGCTGTTTGGAGTACCATTTCCATCCTCTAATAATTTCCACTAATAGAGGAAGCTTCTGTAATAATTTTTGCATCCTGGAAAACCACTGTGGCTTCCATACACATTTTAATCTAAATAATGACAACGAGTGAAAGGGGGATGGTTAGAGATATTACTGTAACTTGGGATTACATTTGCTTGGTCATCATTTTCAATCTCCAAAACTGTCCACAAGGCTTAGACCTCAGTACTCTGATTTCAATAGCACCAGACCATATGAATTTATATCAGAAAGAGAAAAGTGTATAGAACGAGTACATTGGACTATTCATCTACCAAAAAATAAATGTGAAAAGAGAGTATTAAAAAAAACAGTAAAAAAGATGAGCAGATGCAAATATAAGCTCAGGTCCTATAAAATATGATAATTGTCTCAGACTTGAAGCTTTGAAGCTTCCAGTAAGAGGAAGTGACAGACCAGCTGCAAATCATACCCCAAATCTGCCAATTCACAGTATTTTTTATTATGCTGTTGCAAAATCAAGAACTCAGCTTCGGATATAAAATTATGCAAATATACAGAGAGCGACAACAACAATAAAAATTAGCTCAGGTTTCTTACAGGAGCCAAGAAATGAATGCAGCATGATGGCACCACCGTAGTCCCATACCAGGGAGGAGGCACCAAGTCTGTGGTTAACTGGGGTTCTACAAGCCCTCTCTGGATGTCCCTCATATGCTTAATACTGAGACTACAATGAGGAAAGTTCAGATACAAGGGGACCAGTGCTAAGATTGTTTTCCTCTGTCTTCCCGAGTTGCTTCAGAAACAGTGAAAGTCTACATCAAAGCTTCATCTCCTTTGCCTCGGATGGCTTTGAAAAAAACTCCACCTGTGCCACATCTAACCTTACTCTGCCTTCTCTGTGAAGTCCACCCAGCAGAGATCTGACAGTGCCACTTGAGCAGGAAGCACTTGCTCTGTGCGATGACCTGGGGGAGGGGGTGGGGTGGGGCTCAGGTTTGGCGACTGTGTTCAGTGAAATGATTAAAGCCTGGGAACCAGGTACCAAAGTTGCTGAGGGGAGGGTAGAGAAATAATACTCATGTGTGGGTTTTAATAGCTATTGTTAAAATAGAAAACAGCTGCTCATAACTGTGACAGCCGCACTACCTCTTGGTGAAAACTCTGGAAGGGCAGGGCCATCAGCTGGGGCTGGTTTCGGGGCTTGGATGCTGATGGGCACCGGACCCTGGGCTTGGCTGGACTGCGTACACCTCTATTCTCCAGGTTGATCCCTCCAGGGTCAATACCAATTTTCAAAATATCTCTCCTGTCTGTAGATGTGCTCATGGTCTAGTTCCTACGTATCTTTAGAATGATATCATCAAAACTACATTAACAAAAGATTGTGTAAAGATCCAGGTACATACTCATGCATCATTGGACTCATCCATGCCACTACCCTGCACAACAGAAAGGCAGGTATTATACATTCTTTGTAAGACTGTTTTGCTCAAAGAGGGTGGCACAACAGTAAGACAATCCTAGAGAGTGCCATCATTCATACAGTGCACCACGTCCCTCCATTCTAGCTGGAAATTGACTTGTAAAAAGAGTTTCTAATTGGACACTGAGAGGCCATGGTCCCTGGCCTGCATGATGTGTGGTGTGGTGGTTAGGGGCACTTACTCCAGAATAGACTGGCTGGCCTTGAACTCCATCATCTGGTGACTGTGTAGCTCTGAGCAAGCTAATTTCTGAGCCTCAGCTTTCTCACCTATAAAATGGGGTTGATAATAGTACCCACCTCAGATCGTTGCTGTAAGGATTAAATGGCATGAGGCATGTAGACCACAGAGTCCATATCATACATGTACAGCACACTTATATGTTCAATAAATCGTAGGTATTCACATTGTTGCTACAGTTAAGTGAACCTGGCCTCCTTTCTTTTTGTAAGAAAAATACCTAGAGAAAATCTCTTTCTTGCTCTGTAGAAGTCTTTTCCATGATCCTCTGACCTGTCCTGGATAAACTAATGGAAGCTTTTTTAGTACTACTGTTCCAAAAACAGTTCTGGGGAAGAGAGTAAGAGAGGTATAGAGAAAAAGAAAAGAGAGAGAGAGTGCACATGCAGAGAAATGTTCTTTCTCTTGTAAAAGAGTCTCTTTCCTGCATTTTAATATATATACATGTATATATAGGATGAGTGGCTAGAATGATATATCACATTTAAAAGGATGAACGTAGGTATGCATGTGTGTGTACACACATGTGTGTATATATATTTATACACACATACACACACATATGGGGCTTTCCTGATGGCTCAGTTGGTAAAGAATCTGCCTGCAATGCAGGAGACTTGGGTTCAACCCCTGGGTCGGGAAGATCCCGTGCAAAAGGAAATGGCAACCCATTCCAGTATTCTTCCCTGGGAAATCCCATGGACAGAGGAGCCTGGCAGGCTACAGTCCATGGGGTCGCAAGAGTCGGACACGACTTAGAGACTAAACCATTACAGCCATGTGCACATAGAATCATCTTATTGCTCTACACAGAAACTGCTCAATGACTAGCAAAAGGTTTAAATTCCTGAACATGATATCCAAGTCTTTCATAGTCTATGGCTGTCATCATCATTATCATCTTTGCAGTCTCATTTCCTGGCAACTTCATCCTTACATCCCCTACATGCGCCTTCTTGACCACTGGTCCTTTGCTGACCTGCATGCGTGCTCACACTTTCGTACCCTGCCTCAGTTTTCCCCTTTGCCCTTTTTTCCCACCACCAAGTCCTCAGGGAAGCTCTCAGCCCAGCTATTCATTTCTTATTTTCCAAGAGTTTAGATTACTTTTTAAAAAATAATTATCTAGATTATCTTAAAATGGTCTTGTACAATGATGTTTGATAACACCTGTTGTCTAGCACATATTTCATGCTTGATAAAGGCTGGATGATGAAAAGAATGAATGACTTAAATGAAAAAAGTAACCCTGAATGTGAGATGTAACAAAGGCAAGCAGAGAAACATGTAATCCTAAACTATCCACAGAAAAGAGACTTGGATTAACCTCGCTGGCCTACCTCAAGAGGCTATTAACAAGTGAGTACAATGCTCCAATTCATGAGGGAACATTAATTCCACCGCATGGAGTAAAGTCAAGAAACAGTATTCATTATGGTTTAGGCATTTCACAGTACAGATGTGAAGTGTGCATTTTATTACAACATTATTGAACTGCTTGGGATCACACATAAATACCAGGGCCTGTGTTTGCACTCCTGGATGGGGAGAGGAGGGCAGCTGCATCTGTTCTCAGGGCAGAACAGGCTCAGTGCACAGGTAGGGAGTGAGTTCACTCCTACTGCTGACCTCAGTCATTCTGTTAGAGGTCCTATCACAGTCTATCTTCGGTTTTCCTAGGTAAGTGCACTCCCAGATTTAGTGCTGCACTGTGGTGGAAGTTCCATCATTGTGTTTTTAAGTTGGAAGCATCCGTGGCTTCGGTGTAGAGGGAAGGGACAGCCCAGGGACAGTTTCTCCTGAGAAGTGAAGATTCAGAGTCTGTAGGGAAGCCTCATGAAGCAAGAGGTTGGCAGACAAGGAAAAGATAAAGAAAATAGAAACCAACACTGAACATGATTCTCTTTAAGCAAAGAAAATCCTAACTTAATGGCAGTTAAATGACTAAAATGCTTCCCTGGTACCTCTGTGGTAAAGGACCTGCCTGCCAATGAAGGAGATGTGGATTCAAACCCTGGGTCAGGAGGATCCCCTGGAGAAGAAAATGCAACCCACTCCAGTATTCTTGCCTGGGGAATCCCATGGACAGAAGAGCCTGGTGGGCTATATGGGGTCACAAAGAACTGGACATGACTTAGCAACTAAAGAATAAGAACAAATAACTGGAATGCTGGTTCAATGTATTAAGTAAGAAAAACGTTGATATATTTAAAGTTGTATTCCTTATGCCCCAATATAGAATAAATGTTGAATAGAAATCAGCATCTATTTATTATCACAACTGTCTTTTACTACTTTAGTGTTACCACATAGAAAATTATAAGGTGATTTATAAACTTTAGCCTAATACTCCTTACAGCTCTAAGATGTAGGAAAAAGGATACACAGGGATCTCAACTCATCAATGTAATGAAATTAAGAAAAGTGAAAATTTAGGATGAATATTACAAATAAATTCCAATGGTGCAATCCATTAAGAGGAGGGATAATTTCCCAGGGGGAGTTGATTTGTATGTTAGAAAATGTAGAATGCCCATTCATAATGTATCTGTGACATACGTAAGGCCATGCCCATCTATAAATCAGATTTACCTTCTGTGCGAAGCCCCAGGGTCCTTCCTACTGAAGGCTTTCCTCATAGGCACTGACCTGAGAGGATTTAAGATCCAAAGGGCCCAATTACTAAAAGTCTTCCATCATGTAATTGGGCTTTGGTATGGAAAATAACACCAGTATTAATCCAAGTCAGAGAGATCGTCATCTCCTGATTCTGTCAATTGGTCCAGGGCAGTCTATGGGATGGTCTCTCTGAGCATCTTCCCCAAGGGCCACGAGAAACTTTTACTTGGCAGGCAGCAAAACTATATAAATTATCCTAGCAATATACATGTGAGTCACTGATCATATGAAGAACACAACTGAAACCTAGGATGTTCCCAGGGGAAACATCATTTTCAATCTGGGGGTCATCCGCTGGGAACAACTCATCCAAAGAAAGAACGGGAAGAATTTTCTGTCCTTACAAATACCATAATTCAATACTCTGACAAACTGCAATTGAAAAGTACATGAAAAAGAATATATATGCATATAAATATGGGGTATAAAAGAAATGAACACAACATTATAAGTCAATTATACTTCAAAAAATTGGGAAGCCCTGCAAAAGATAAAACAAACACAAAACCCTAAAACAAAATAAGTCAGAAAGAGCAGCAAAACTTGAGTGTGAGCAGGAGACTGCAATGCTTTGAGAAGAACATTAGAGCCCCTTTCACTCCACTCCTGGGAACACAGGAATTTATGGTCCAAAAGTTAACCAATTCATTTTTTTAAAAAATGAAAATCTAATTCTGCACACAATATTTTCAGTGACCCATGACTCAGTTAACAGCCACCAAACACACGCTCTACCTTGTCATTCTCACTCAATGAGAATTCAAATACCTGCCCAGAATAAATGCCTCTAAAAGTCCCCCATTGCCCAGATATTCCTGAAAACCAAATACTGCAAGAACCTACAAAAAGAGAAAGTGCTTATTAAAGGTTTTTAGGTCCACTCCTCTTTTCATTAGGCCTGCTGCCAAGTGTTTATTAGACTCACCCTGATTGCTTCTCTGCCTACCCTGGTGGGTTAGCCTGTTTACAATCAGAAAGGACAACACACCCGGAAAAGTGATTTCGAGTATAATTCTCTACCTGTAAGAAAAATGACCCAACACTGCCAACGTGTTTCTAATCACTAATTTCTATGAGTCCTGAAAACTGGGGACCCTGAAAATGAATGAGCTTGACTATTGCTTGAGGAGTCGCAGCAAAGCAGCAGGAGGCCAGACCCATCCCACACAAAGGAGGAAGTTATAAATGTGGAGAAGTGAACTCACCTACTTCATAAGAATGGGAAAGCTTTTATGGAATAATGGATTCAAATACCTCATTCTTTTAAGTATTATGAATTAAAGAGTCCTGTTAAATCAGGTACTATGTCTGAATTTTTTGAGATTTCCAAAGCAAATACATTTCTTTCTATGCTACAAACAAATATCCCAATAATGGGAGTACTATAGTATGATCTGAATGGTAGTTTTTAATTTGACCAGAATACTCACTAATTAGAATGAACCACAGTGGTCATGCTGTTTTGTGTATCCAAGTTGTAAATGACTGTTCGGACATATCTCAAAAGCTAGTTTAGTTTTGAAATTTTCTTATGACATCTTTAGGCACAGAAAAAGTACCTCAGTCAGAAGCTTAAGGACCACAACTCCACCCCTTTCTCTATGTTTTGATGGGGGACAACTCTGGGGCTTCTCTGATGGCTCAGTAATAGAGAATCACCCTGTCAATGCAGGAGATGTGGGTTCGATTCTTGGTCTTGGAAGATTCCCTGGAGAAGGAAATGGAACCTATTTCAGTATTCTTGCCTGGGAAATCCCACGAACAGAGGAGCCTGGTGGGCTATAGTCCATGGTGCTGCAAAAGAGTTGGACACAACTTAGCAACTAAACAACAACAACAAACTCTGTGGAACACACAAGGATGGTGTGTGTGTGAAAGGAAAGGAAAACTTAGATATCTGTGATGTATTTGATTAGGGGCTGTGGCTACTTCCTCTTTCTATCATCTGCAAAGTTCAGAGGTGGGTGTGGTCCCATGGTATTGCCTGTAGTTAACTCATAAGGAAGCACAGCAGATTGGATTATGGGGGCAATACATGTGCACGATAGACTTGGGGCTAAGATAGGCACCACGGAACTCCATTCTCATCTGTATACACCCTTCAGGAGAGTGGGAAACCCATGTGCCATAATAGGGACCATCTGTGACAGTGGTGGCCTCCGGCATAGGCAGACTGGAGTGAAATCATAGGTCACCTCATCTGAAAATCATTCACTAGATCTGGGACTTAAAAAGAACACAGTAACCTATCCAATGCCAACCCTTTTGACTGTTTCCCAAGCATGAGTATTATGCATTGTATACGCGTCGTAGAAAACTAGGAATAACAACCATCAGTGAGCATCAGTGGGCTTAATTATTTAGCTCTAAAGACTCACCCAGTTGTCACCTAGTCACCTCCCTGTCTTGATCCCTCCAATGCGCCACCTGCTCCCATGACTTCAGCCATGCTGCTCTCCTCCCTGCCCCTCCCCCGAGGCTTCCCAAACAAGTTATTATCTCAGGGCTTTGGTAGGCACTTTGCTCTCTTCCCTTGAATGCCTACCCTCCAGCCACCCACATGCTTTTGGCCCTTCCTTTGCTTATGTGTCTGCATAAATGTCTCTATCAGAGAAGCCTTCCTGACTGCCCTCCATAAAACAGTGTGCCTTGCCTGGCACCATGCTTCAGGTATTTAGCCCAGCTTTTATTTCTTTGTGAGAATAATCATGGCCCAGAATTTATTTTTCATTTGTTTCCTGTCTCTCTTTCCTCACAAACATAAATTGCATAGAAGTCAAGACATGATCCTCTCTCCCCATCACCTAGACCAGTGCCCGGAAGATATTCAACATGTCATCATTTGATTAAGTGAAAGAGTTATAAATCACTTTCCAAACATCCATTTCTCCTCTTGTTTCCTCCCCTTTTCCTTCTTTTAACTTTTTCTCTTTCTCTTCCTCCTTCACTTTCTAGAGACAGATGCATACAGAGCAACTCAGTGGAAGAAATCCTAAATGCCTTTACCAGCTCTACATAAGTGGCTGGCTGTCTAGTGACTCCTTTTTTCATCTCTTAGAACATTCTACATGGAAATCTTTTTGTAATTTTAGTATTTATTTTCTTAAATTTGAGAATGATTCTGGTCACCTGGGAGTGATTTAATTAACCCTTATGTTTCCCATTATTGATTTTTAAACTGGGTGATGAAAGACATTTTTAACGTATATTTTAAAATTAACCTGAGAAGAAAAAGATGTTTCTTGGCCACAAGCTTAATTCTTATTTATGATAAAAGGTGACAGGGGTAAGGTAGTGAGAGAAGTTACGGAAGGTGATGAAAATGAGTTTTTATTTCCAACATTCATTATTTTGAATTAACCTATGAAAACTTCCACACACGGAACATCTAGTAGCTAGAAGAATAAAAAAGCCACTTAAAGGTCTGTTTAGAGTATGGACTTCATTTATTTGTCTTCTGTCATCAAGGTATAAAACAGTATATCTAGGCACCAGAGTACTTCTCACACTTCAGCCCCACTGCTGAATTGTTTTATTTATGATCATTACTTTCCCTCTGCCTTCTTCTGGGAGAAGAGAATGCAGAAATTAAAATTTATAAATTCAAAATATCCACATCTTAAAGAGAATATGTCTAATATTTTCCTTGAGTGAAAAAAGAGGGACGGACATATTTTGCTTTCCTTTCTTTGCAATGAAAGTTGACACAGTTATTTTGTGTTATTATAACACTCATCATTTCTCCCTCTAATTTGGATGGTTTTTAATAAAGCTCCATTGATTCCACTGAAAGGCATTCCTCCTGGCAAAAGCAGAACACACACACTGATTGCTAAATATGCAGCAATTATCATATTCAGCAGCACACTTTAATATCTTATTTATAGATGTATCTATCTGTAATTTGCTTTAATTAAGTTGCATTGATTTTAATGACAGGAGCGATCTGCAGACAAGGGGCTGGTGTCATGCTCCTATGAGTCCTGGTCTGTCATTCACTCTTTAAGATGTGGTCCTACACCTTCGTGACTTTCTTTGGGCTCCAGGCAAGCCCATCCAACTTAGCCAAGTTTCAGAGAAATTCTCCAAGTGTTGACACCTCGGAATTGATCCTCTTGATCACAGGATGGTATGAACTGAAAGGTAACTTGGTGGAACGGAAAGGGCGGCTGAATTTTGAAATGGGTTCGGGTGTATGTATAATGCCATCACCAGCCCCAAATCACTCTACTTTGACAGCTGCTTTCTCAGATGTGGCAACAGCATCTTGCCCCTCTTATTGCTCAGCTTTGGTTTTGGCTTTTTGATTTGCCAATAACACCAAACAGCCCTCAGAAGGATCTTGGGACCTAAATTATTTTTGATTTTTTGACTATTTTTCATACCTCCTCTGGGTGAAAATTCTGGGAAAACTGGAAGCAAGAACTTCTAACAGTTTTGCCTTTCATGGCATCCGTGTTCAAAAGTGAAGGGGCTGGCTGGCTGGCTAAACATAACACAAAGAAACATGAAGAGAGCAAGTATATTTTTAAATGCTCTAAGATATTACTCATCATGACCAGAAATGATTTCCCTTTCTTTTTTAATGGGTGAAGAAGCACTGCTTCTATAAATCTTTGCACCTCAGAAGGTGCCAACATTAATTTTGTATAAATTATCCATGTTAGAATGCCAAGGCATGATCACAAAGGAAAACTCAGAAGACAGTTATGCCAGTGCATTCTCGGATTCTGGTCACCATTTTTCACTCACTGATTATTGCTGCAAGTGTTGATTAATAGTGGTGCTCATGCTGCTAGAATGCATTTCCCTGGAGGTGAAGAAAACATTTGAGGGGGAAAAAAAAAGCACAGAAAGAAGGAAAGATAATAATCAACCCATCCTTCCGCTTCTCTGTAATAACCCTGTGGAGGGTGTGCAAATCATAGCTTCTGATGATCTCTGCTAGCGGCTTCTGAGCCATTGCACTAAAAAGATCATCCATATGCATCAGATCACCAATTTGTCAATCAGTTTATAAGGCAATTAAATGTTCCCCAATCTCCTCCTTCCCGCTTTGGGAAAGTATAAAATGATGTAAGCAGCAGGACTCTGCTAGTGGTGTGAGGCCCCCTCATATCCAGTCCCTCTCCTGTGTCTTTGTGCCCCAGCTGAATGCTGGGATAAAGCTTCCATGACAATAATGTGTAAGGCTGAAATTTACCAAGGCTGATGAGCTTTGTACTTCTTTTTCTCTCATCAGTAATGACGTACCTCTTATGCATGGAGGGAAACTAATGAATTGGATTTAGAGAGCGAGAACATTTATTAATAAATGCAACATGACAGGAGGGAGGAAAAACACAGAAGAAAATACAGCAGGGGAGGCTAACATGACCCAGTGATTCTTCTTTCGACCCCATTTAGACCTTAGTTGGAAGAGCGGTTGTTCTTGAAGGCTATCAGTTTCTTTTATTCAGCTCTGTAAGATTATTTCCTGCTTCGTGTTTCTCTCTCTGGGTGGTTTTTCTTATCATTAATCCTATGATGTGTTTTTGTTCTTCTAACTCTTAATTGTCTCTAATGAGGAGCAGACCAGGGATGGCTACATTTGCAGTTTCCCTCTTGATTTAAGTGGAAAGACTAATTAGTATAAATTATGGTAAAAGAACTTGAGTCTCATAAGTTAGAGGAGGAAAAGCAAGTGAATTTACAATATTCTATCTTCTTTCAGAGTATGCAATTTACTTCTTCCACATGGAGTCAGGTTTAAGTTCATTTTGGCTTTGTGCACAGGTCAAGGTAGATGTCAATATTGAAATCTCATCTTTGGAATCATAACCTCTTTCCTTTGACATCCTATCGTTCATTCACCTCCATCCTGGCACTTTCCTAGTGATCCTGTATGATTTAATTACTTTACAACAATTCTCAGCCAGGTAATCTGTGCTTCTAAATTATAACCTTTCTTTCTTCCCCACTTCATCTTCTTGAATTGTTCAGTATGAGTTTCTGTGTGGCCAATCCAGGAAGAGACTTTCCCTTTGCTTCATCTCTCAGTGGAAGTATGTGAAACGTTTTGAAGGAGTTTATGAAAGAAAGAGATTCAACTTAGCTCTCATCCTTCTAGCTACCCACAGGGTGGGAGTTTTTGTTCTACTCAGAATCTCTAGCTCTGATTCTGGCTGCCTCATATTTTGGGAAATTGCAATGATCCTTATGGAGTTAATATTTCCTTATGTAAAGAGGGAAGACAAATTTAGAGACATAAAAAAATAAAACCAAAACCTTAATCCAAGTGGAAGAGTTTTAGACTTTGGGACAGATGATCTGGGTTCACACTTAATGATGTGATCATAAGCAATCTATGTAACTTCTTTTAGCCTCAGTTTTCTCTTCTGTAGAAATGGGTTCCTGTCTTCAATAGATTATTCAGAGGTAAGAGTGTGTGATTATGTACTTCAAAATATATGGCAGTATATAAACTATAGCATCATGGACTCAATGGACATGAACTTGAGCAAACTCCAGGAGATAGTGGAGGACAGGGAAGTCTGGTGTGCTACAGCTCATGGGGTCGCAAAAAGTTGGACATGACTTAGCAGCTGAACAACAACATATAAACTACCATGTATATGTTATTATGAAGATAACCCTTTTAATGCATAGAAAAGACAAGAGAATGCGTTGCTGTTGTCTAGGTGATTGTAAGGTCACTAAATTCTTACTCTATTTGGTCACAGTTGATATTTACATAGAGAAAGAGCAAGGTGGTGGTGGTGATGGGGACTTCCCTGGTGGTCCAGTAGTTAAGATTCTGTCTTCCAGTGCAGGGGATGCAGGCTTGATCCCTCATCAGGGAACTAAGATCCCACATGTCATAGAGCAACTCAGCCTACCTGCCACAACTACTGAGCCTATGCCACAATAGAGAGAGATCCCACATGATGCAAGGAAAGATGCACATGCCACAACTGAGACCCAAAGGAGCCAAACAAATAAAAGTTAAAAGGAAAAAAGAGTAAGACAGGGACCAGTACTGCAGAGCAAGTGGAGTGAGTGAACAGGAAAGGTGACTGTGGATGATCAGCCTCATAGGCAAGTACACCGTTCCCCGCTCCCATCTTGAAACAGCATTTCCATTTGTAGCTCCACTGGGTGGGAGGGTGCTATCTGAGGACGGCATATCTCTGATGGTTATATCGATAGACAGATTCTCAACTATTAGCCACTGTAATAACCAGAGCACACTGTATTCTGGAGGCAAGCAGACAAAGTCAGGAAAAAGGGGGAAAAAATAAGGAGAAAGTAATGAATCGATAAATGTTGAAATCATTTTACAGCAAGCACAAAATCTTTGACTACGGCAAAGTGGCATTACATGGAAGTGAAATCAATGCCCTTTTGAAGCTGGTACTAACTCCTCATTTAGAAGTCCTCAAGTCCTGTTAACCCTGTTGTGTATGGACGTGGGTAGCAAAAGGCAGGTCTCAAGTATATTAGAATACCTTTTCTCCCAAATTCCACTAGCAACTTAATGTTGCAGAGAGAACCTGGTGGAATGTTTAATAAGTGGCAGCTGTAAATGAGATGTATGCAGCATTTCCATTCCAGAGGCTCTTGCGTGCTGTTCTTTTCCATCTTGGGGTGGAAATGTGCAGACCCTATGGACAGCATTTCTTACTCTTCACAGCACTGTTGGGTGGCACCTTTCTTTGCCTGCTTATACTGAGTTGGCAGTTGGTATGGCTTCTCTGTGATCTGGTATTATCTTTCATTTGTGTGACCAGATGGATACCAGATGGGTAATTGTAGCCAGGGCCTCTGCCCCAGGTCCACACCAGAGCCCATGGGCATGGGCCTGTCAGTGAGCCAGCTCAACAATGGCTCTTCAAAGAAATACTTCTTAAAACTGTATGCATCTGTTCCCTAATCACCCTCAAAAAAAAAAAAAATCTCCTATAGACAAGCCTTTAAGTAGATGTTACATCTGTAAGAAGAAGGGAATATAAGCATACAGTGTCTTGCGCAAGTCAGACTCACTTCTAGCTAATGGCACTTCCCAAAAGCCACCAACTCCAATAGCCATGTCAGTGACAAAGTGAAGTATAATCAATATGATCCTTTTCTGTGATATCCTCGCAGTATAGAATTTTAATTCCAGAAGGGTGGCTTGTACATAACATTTTTGGAGGTTAAAAATGAGGAAAAAGAAAAAAGGAAGAGATTTAAGAGCTTGAAAAGACCTCAGTGATTCCTAGGGAAGAACACAAGAGCACAGGTAAAAAGAGACGAGTGGGACGGGAAGGACCTAAGTCCTCATTCCTAATCTGGTCCTCTTAAACTGATGCCTCAGCTGTCACCTATGACAAATTACATTTTAGAAAATATCTTGACAGATCATCTGGTTGTTTCAAGTGTGTATTTCAGCAGTTCATTATGAAAGTTTATTTTCTAAATTAACTGAAAATAAAGTGAAATCTAACCATTCACTCACACAAGGCTGTCAGTTATTTTTTTCCAGCAGACATCAAAGCATATCCCCAATCCACGCCTGGCTCTCTTCATGGAGAAGTTATCATAAACAGGTTATGTGTTCCCTTAGGTTACTATGGAAACACTTTTTCTTTTCAGGTCATCCACTTACAAAGGTAACATTTGCATTAAAATGTGTTGGAAGTTAATTTTTTTCATACTCAAGTGAGGTCGTGCCACCTTATCCATATCTATTATTTCAAAATCCATGAACATACACTGATTTCATCTATAAAAAGACTTGAATGAGGTGCTCATCCTATGGGTGTAATTGCCTGCATGTCAGGTAGCTGCTTGGAACATTGTTAAGAGCACTCACCAAGTTAACTTTTGTGGCAAAAGATGTTAGTAGTGACCCATGAGCTGGAATTCCTCATTATGCTAATTTGTTGAATATTTAGGTTTGTGTTATCTCTGACATGGAGAGAAGAAGCTGGAGGTGAGAGCACAGGACAGGTGTCAGAAGGTCTGTACCTTGTGTTTAGAGATGACTCGATGACCCTGCCTGTTTTTCCAGTTGGGTCATTGAGAATTCAACCTGGCAAGCATTTGTCTAGGGGCAGTAGGGCCCTCAGTGTGAGGCTGGGCAAGATGTGGGGTTCAAAAATCCACAAGTTCTTAACTAAGCTGTGTGACGGCACCAGGTAGGACATGGTTACATTTTACTTCCTGATATAGAAAGCACCACCAGGGAAAAGGTGACGTAGCTGGGGCAACAGGGGAAGGCCTCACAAGAGTTATTGTGATGGTGCAGATATTTAAAATGGGAGCACAACCTCCTATAGGATGGCTAATGGGAGCAGTATGGAACCTGTCTTCCAGATCACCCGGGTAGACCATTGGCTGGTGACTGTAGTCACTGGCTATTTTAGTTTGACTGAAAATTTCTTTTTACTGTGAACCACGAGACATTCCCACTTAGAAGCTGCCAACCCATCTCTGACTACATCACGCAGCTGTCAGTTACTTGGAAAGGGTAGTGAGATGAGGCCTATGCTTCATCTTGTAATAGAGGGAACTGGACTTCACATATGGGGAAACTTCTGTGTTGCTCTTAACATGACGATGAAAGTGTCTTGATCCTCCTCCTTTTCTTGAGAGAAATGGTACAGAGTTCAGCGAGCATTTGGTCAGGTTTGGAGTCACCACCACAGTGGCAGTGGGGTGGGGTGCTGAAAGTGGAAGGAGGCACGTGGAGGAGGAGGTTGAGACAGACTGGGATGAAAGGTATGTCCAGCACCTGCCCTCACACAGAAGCAGAAACAAGAAGGGTTTAATGATGGAACTCTGGAAGGCTTTATATGGAAGAAGGAACCTGAACAGCCCCTTCTTTAACTGATCAGTTATCCCTAGAGAGAAGACTACTTGGTATGCGTGTGTGTGCGTGCTCTCGGTCGTGTCTGACTCTTTGTGATCCCATGATCACAAAGTCTGCCAGGCTCCTCTGTCCATGGGACTTGCCAGGCAAAAATATTGGAGTGGGTTGCCATTTCCTTCTCTAGAGGATCTTCCCAACCCAGGGATCGAACCCGTGTGTCTTGCGCCTCCTGCCTTGGCAGGCAGATTCTTTACTGCCGGACCACCTGGGAAGCCCCATTTGGTGTGCTGTAGACAACTGAAACTGAAACATTGATGACTTGTTTACCAGCGCTCCCAAACACCGCCCACATATGTAAAAGAAGTGAGAGCTTGGCTCTTTTGTCCTTTATTGATTTTGGCCTTACACCACAGAATCAAAAACGTTACTGCAGTCAAAAATGTCTTTTCTATTTTTTTTCCCCTTGTCTGAGGCTACACACACTTCTAGAGAAGGACATTTAGGTTGTTCCAACAAGATTTTGCTAACCAACAGTCCTTGTCTCCCTGCAGTGTGTGTATGTGTGTGTGAGTGTGTGTGTATGAGTGTGTGTGTTTATATTTCCAAATAGATTAATTATCTGCTCCATTATCTTTCTGGAAGCTGTACTTCATCGTATCAGGCATATTTATCAAAAGAATTGAATGTCGTCCTGGGAACTGATTTGTTCAAGATAATTTTCATTGTAGTTACACTTGCATGTCTAGTGATGGTCCTACACTTGTGCTATTTTATTTAGAGCTGCAAATCTTTCGTTTGACTTCTTCACTATCTTGAAAGCTAATGGAGTCTCAATCACCACTTGTATCCCTGACTGAGATTTACTTGGAAAGGGGGTGTGGATGTATGAATAGAAAAATCATTTCAAATTATTTTAAAATCACTTCTCATTATTGATGCATCCCCTACTCCGTGCTACCCCTAGATGATATTTCTAAAGAACAGGAAATCAAACCAGTGAAGTTGTGCTTTGGGTTTGCAGAACTCAAGAATGTTAAACTAGAAAAAAATGCAATAATCATTAAAGACAAAGCACCAAGCCAAAACTCAGAGGGACTTTTTTAAGTTTAAATTTTCTCATGTCAATTAATTGAGCATTTTCCTCCCTAGAACTAAAAAAGGTAGCAATGTGGAATGTGGCGTCTATCGTATTGTTTCCAAGTTAAGAATGGAAATATGGTTAGGTAGTAAGTGCCACAGACAGATGAACAGTTTGACATCAAAGTTGAGCTTGCTATCAAGATGGGGAAACACGTATGGAATCGCAGCCTGAGAGATCCTGCCGGCTTTCTGACTGGCATATTCTGGATGCACACATTTACCAACATTTTAGGAAAAGAAGTCATAAATACCAATCACTTTTCATAGCATTCTACCTTACAATGTTGGAATGAGCTTTGTATCCACCAACCCTTCTAATTTTGAAGTCAAGATGCTGGCACCACCAGATACATGGACATCAGTTGAATGGGCCAGACCAGAGACAGCTGCGTTAGGGTGGGTAGAAGCACGTAACCACAACCCTACAACCAACACTCAGGTGTAGCAATGAGTACACGTGGGGACAGACATAAGAAGATGACTAAGTGGAAAAGAGAGATTAGACTAACCTATGTTCAAGATTGTCTGACAGGTCGGCAAGTTGGTGTCAAGTTCAAAGGGGTAACCAATCCAGGTCAGGGAATTCTGATAGGAACCATAACACTAGGGTTCTAGGGATACCAGAGACATTAGACTCAATGGAAATCTGATATTCATGGATCGGTGGAGTCCCAGATCCCAAAAGAAAGGAGGTCACAAAAGTCAGAGTAGGACTGACCCAATTCTGAGTACTTTTGAAAAATAATTCTACAGACTTTCCTCTACCTTCTTGAGAGTGGTCTCAAATCAAGGACCTGTAGAAAAACAAATAACCACACCTGCACAGGTAAAGGGGCTGGGAGTTGGCCAAGCATTTTTTGAAGTTGGATGAAATTTTCACCGAAATGAAGGGTGAATGTTAGTTCAATGTGAAAAGGGACAAGTCTTCAATAGTGCTGAGTCTCACGTCCACCATTTTAAACCCATAATGAGGATCTTCTCCTGTACCATAAATGCAGCTCTTTATTAGGATAACACTCAATCTAGGAACTACTGAAGTCATGCAACCAGTATCTTTATTGTAAAGAAAGTAACTGTAAATAAGGACCAGTAACTTTAGGTCTGTGGAGGGAACTTTGTTTTTCATTTTAAAGAATTATAACAATGCAGTTTAATGTAGAAAGTGAAACTTTTATATATTCTCAGGTAACTGCATATACATAATACCTAGCATTGCACTCTAATTATTTTTCACATCTTCAATGTAAATAAAAAATCCACAATAACTCAACCCTCTAAGTTTCTATGGCTTTTTCAACTTAGCCTCACTGGAGTTATATGGATGTGCAACTAGAAAATCAGCTTTGTTACTACATTTTGCAGAGGTTTTTCCTTCCAAACAGTAAGGAAACCAATTTAGAAGTTTTATACCATGTCACACTTGTGCACAACCATTTAAAGAAAAATTAGGAGTCAACAGTATAAGAGGGGAAAAAAGCCATATTTTCCACTTGTACCACTAGATGCGCATTGTGTGTGAATTTTCTGTGTGTGAATAAGAAAAAGCTATGCTAGGAAAGTGGCCTTCGCACTGCAGTAAAACTATCCTGGGTCTTGCTCTGATTCATCATTTAGAAATTCCTTCTTCTGGAGAAATTCAAGCATTACAATGGGTATTGAGTTTGGGATTCAATGGCAATGAGACAGAATTTACTACTGGTATCCCAGATTCCTGCTGGAATGACCAAAGGCACATAAAATAGATTAAACTTGCCCCAGGGCTCAGCAGGAGAGGTTATGGGGCTGATGGGGAGACCAATATGGATTTTCTCTTAAAGTTTGCTTTATCCCTTCTAAGGAAAGGAAATAGTAAGTTAATGAAGTAAAAAAAAAAAAAAAAAGATGTATTAGAGCAAACAAAATGTATTAGAAAACAAACATGTCTTCTCAAATAGCACATCCGGAGAGCCCAGGATTCTTGAAGTGGAAACAGCAGGGGGAACAAAAAGTCCAAGAGATAAAAGATACTCTCCTGACTAGATGGGCAATGGTATGAGGATGAAAGTTGGACAGAGCCACAGGTAATACAGGACGACAGGGCTGGGTGAGCAGACCAGGGGCACAGAAAGCTGATCCCCTGCCCAAGGATTTCAGCAAAACCATCTGAGAAACTAAGCGGAAGCCAAGTTCTCCTCTAGGTATTGGTCGGGATTTTGGTTCACTTCCAGTCACTTCAAGTTATCTCATCTCTCAATAGCATGTATGAATTTACATTAGTTAGCTCCCCCTCACCAAGCAAGGGAACTTCACTCATCTCCTTTAAGGTACAACATTCACTCTTTCTACTAAGAAAACAGAAATAAATCAACATGAAGCTGTTAACAGAAAGGACTCAATTAAAAACCAGGCAAAGACAAAAGGCCAATATCCAGAGAAATTCAGATGAAAATTTTGAATATCATGAATAAGGAAAGCATCCCATAAGATCCAGATAGAAAAAACAGGTTACTTGCAAAGAAGAAAAATCAGGTCAGCCTCAGATCTCTTTTTCACCAATATTAAAAATCAAAAGACAATGGAATTTTAAGGAAAAAAAAAGCAGATATGTTATTTGCTTCCTTGGGAAGCAGATATGTTATTGAGTCAACAAACATTTATTATACACTTCAAAACAGCAGGCATTGGGTGTTGAGATTTATATATAAATGACATTATCGGATTTCCAGAATTCAAAAATATATTATGCATGCCTCTTGAAGTAAAATTAAAATTACTCAAAAAGGTAAGCAGGTGAGTCAAGATAAAGAACTCAATTATGGAATTGTTAAAGCAAAGAAGGACTACCATTAGACCTGGAATGTAGTCTCTGGATGATAGGAAACATACCCCATACAAAATATTAAAAAGAAGATATACATTTTTCTTTAGAATATGAGTAGATCTAAAATACAACAGGTTAAAAAGTGTGAGGGAAATTTGTGATAACACACAGTCATTTTACCTTGTTCCTTTGACCTGGAAGGAACTCAATAGAGATGATTTCATCTTTGATGTTGATAGAGAAACTAGGCTAAAAATGTCTTTATAAAGTCAGTATGATTAAAATTATTAAATAAAATAATCAAAGAAAATACAGCTAAAGAAAGGGAACCTGAAAAAGGCATACAAAGCACAAAGTTTAAAAATAACAGAAAGAATAAGAATGCCAGTTATGATAACACATAAATAAGCTAAACATTTCTTAGGAAGAGAAAGCCTTAGAATGAAATACCACAAGTAAACATTTTACAAGAGACAGACCTAAAAAAAAAACAACCAAAAAACTGAAAGTTTCAGTAATAGATAGTAAGTAGGGACTTTCACCCAATGGTTATCTTTGACAGATCAAGAAGATGTTAAATAAATATATGCAATGTCAGAAACAATGTAATTCATAAGATTATTTTACCACATTTTTCCAAGCATAGTATAGGATTTACATTTAATGTGGTGGTAGTCTCTTTTTCTGTTTTCTTATATTAAATTTATATAAGAATTTATTTCTGTCATAAAATTTATTGTGTGTATAACAATTATGCTGCCTTACATTTAAGGAAATACAGTGATACATATATATTAAAATGCAAGTACCCCAACAGACTGGTTCCAATAGGAAAAGGAGTACGTCAAGGCTGTATATTGTCATCCTGCTTATTTAACTTATATGCAGAGTACATCATGAGAAACGCTGGGCTGGAAGAAGCACAAGCTGGAATCAAGATTCCCGGGAGAAATATCAATAACCTCAGATATGCAGATGATACCACCCTTATGGCAGAAAGTGAAGAGGAACTAAAAAGCCTCTTGATGAAAGTGGAGAGTGAAAAAGTTGGCTTAAAGTTCAACATTCAGAAAACGAAGATCATGGCTCCAAAATCACTGCAGGTGGTGACTGCAGCCATGAAATTAAAAGATGCTTACTCCTTGGAAGGAAAGTTATGACCAACCTAGGTAGCATATTCAAAAGCAGAGACATTACTTTGCCAACAAAGGTCCGTCTAGTCAAGGCTATGGTTTCTCCAGTGGTCATGTATGGATGTGAGAGTTGGACTGTGAAGAAGGCTGAGCGCCAAAGAATTGATGCTTTTGAACTGTGGTGTTGGAGAAGACTCTTGAGAGGTCCCTTGGACTGCAAGGAGATTCAACCAGTCCATTTTGAAGGAGATCAGCCCTGGGATTTCTTTGGAAGGAACGATGCTAAAGCTGAAACTCCAGTACTTTGGCCACCTCATGTGAAGAGCTGACTCATTGGAAAAGACTCTGATGCTGGGAGGGATTGGGGGCAGGAGGAGAAGGGGACAACAGAGGATGAGATGGCTGGATGGCATCACTGACTCGATGGACGTGAGTCTCAGTGAACTCCGGGAGCTGGTGATGGACAGGGAGGCCTGGTGTGCTGTGATTCATGGGGTCGCAAAGAGTCAGACACGACTGAGCGACCGAACTGAACTGAACTGAACCCCAAGTCAGGGACTTTGTCCGCTTTCCTTTCTGCTGTATATCCAGCACCTTAACAGTGCTTGAAATATATTAAAAAAGTGAAGTCGCTCAGTCATGTCCAACTCTTTGCGACCCCATGGACTGTAGCCTACTAGGCTCCTCTGTCCATGGGATTTTCCAGGCAAGAATACTAGAGTGGGTTGCCATTTCCTTCTCCAGGAGATCTTCCTGACTCAGGGATTGAACCCAGGTCTCCTGCATTATAGGCAGACACTTTACCGTTTGAGCCCCCAGGGAAGTCTTGGAATATATTAGGCATTCAATAAACATTTATTAAATAATTAACACTTCTCCAGGGTGCCTTTACCCTACTGCTCTCCACCTGGGTGCCCTTTCCCAATAAAATCTCTTGCTTGTCAGCACATGTGTCTCCTCAGACAGTTCATTTCTGAGTGTTAGACAAGAGCCCAGTTTCAGGCCCTGGAAGGCGTCCGCTTTCCTGCAACAAATGGCAACTCTGGTGGGGACTCTTCTTTGCTGAGACTGACATCCTGACCACTTGGGGTACTCAGGGGCCAGCTTGCCTGCCAATGGACCACACCCAGTGGCCACAACTGGGACCCTTTTGTCCCTGGTCTCCTCCTGATGCAGACAACTGGCCAGAGTGCCCCGACTGGTAAGGAACAAGAGATTTTATTGACCTCTCTCCCCTTCCCTCTCTCTTTCCTCTCCTTAACCCTTCCTATCCTTCCCCGTTTTTCTAGTCCCCCGGTCCTGGACGCAGGAATCTGGTCGAAGGGCCCTCAGCCTGAGCTGAGGATTGGAGACTGATCACCTCCTCTTGGCAGAGAGCTCGAATTCTGGTTCTGGTCTGGTCTGATTTCTGGTAGGGCGGAATTCCAGTCCTCCCTTCTCTGGAGGCCCAGGGAAAAGTCCTATAATGCCTGGGTATGTGCAGGCGGCAGGAGATGTCTGTAAGACCACCCCTTTCGCACACCTCTCCCGCCTCCTCCCCCTTCTTCTTTTAACCTGGCTTCCTTTCCTCCCTTTGAAATCTTTGATGTTAGTACTTGGATCTGAAGTTCTGTGTCTCTATAGGAAGTTTTCTGAGAGACTGTATTCTTGTATTTAAGGGCTTCCCTGGTGGTGCAGAGGTTAAAGCACCTGCCTGCAATGTGGGAGACCTGGGTCCGATCCCTGGGTTGGGAAGATGCCCTAGAGAAGGAAATGGCAACCTACTCCAGTATTCTTGCCTGGAGAATCCCATGGACGGATGAGCTTGGTGGGCTACGGTCCACAGGTCACAAAGAGTCGGACACGACTTCACTTTCACTTTCACTTATAGAAAAATGGTTTTAATTTAATTAAATCTTTAAATAACAAAAGTAACATATATTTTGCCAACTTTCAATAAATGCCAGAAATTTCAGAAGTCACTGTCCTTGACTATGAAGTATTAAAACCAAATATTAATAAAAGTTCAGATGGAAAAAACCCTAAATTATTAACATTTAAAATAGTGATCTTATAAATCACTCTTGATCAAAGAAGAATTTTAAATTTCAGATTACCTAGAAAAGAAATAAAAAGAATATTTGATACTAACACTTCTGGAAGTTCACTGAACTAAATTAAAAAGTGAACTCACTGCCTTAAATTATATTGTTACTGACCACGACTAAAAAGTGACTGAAAAAGATAAGCTTAGTAATTTTAAAAGTTTGCTTTATCCTTTCTTAAGGAAAGAGAAATAATAAGTTAATGAAGAAATAAATATATTAGAGCATAAAAACAAGATTATTAAATATATTAAGTGGTAAAAACATAAAATGTATTAAAAGTTTGAAAATATCAATGAAATAATTTAATAGAAAAAAGATAGCAACTTTCCAAACTTCAGTAAAGGAGGAAACATCTCCTTTCCTAAAGATCTCCATCTATGGGAATGATTGAAAAAGGGGTCACAGAATTATCCACAAAAAAGTATCAGGTTAGATGGCTTTATGGATTAGTTATTTTAAATCTTAAAAAAGAAATAATTCCTAGACTACAGAAATTGTTACAAAGCATAGAAACATAAAAAGCCACTCAAATTATTTTATAAAGGTAATATATCCCTTTTATTTAAAGCTATTAGAGTTAGGAAAAAACACAAAACCTTAGATATCAATTTCACTTACAATTATATATATACAAAATCACAAATAAAAGACTAGCAACTCATGCCCGGCTCTGTCTTAAAAGAATAAAACAGACAGCATAGGAATGTAGATTTACTTTTTCACAACTGCAAGGGCTATTCAATATTAGAAACTCTATTAATATTAATCATCACATTAATAGAAAAAGAAAAAATCACATGACCATATTGATCTGATATTTAAAATGCCATTTGAAAAAACTAATAAAAGTCTCTGACTTGTTTACATAAAAATGAAAACATTTCTCTCTTTAAAGTATCATAAAGTTAATAGACTACTGATAAATGTGGAAAAAAATTCTCAATAATTTTTGATAGC
Source organism: Bos taurus (assembly GCF_002263795.3). Taxonomy (NCBI): domain Eukaryota; kingdom Metazoa; phylum Chordata; class Mammalia; order Artiodactyla; family Bovidae; genus Bos; species Bos taurus. Next base: position 93,848,727 of record NC_037329.1, on the reverse strand, counting down.
AAAGAACATTTACAACTCGAGCAAAAAAGGAAAATGTTGTAATGGAAAAATGAAAAATTCATAGAAAAGAAGAAATTTATATGGCCAATAAACACATGAATTGCTCAATTTCAGTTGTAATTTAACGAAAACAAAGTACTTGATATTTCCTATCAAGTTGATAAAAAGATAAATGAAAACACTCAGTTTTAATAGGGCTGCTATGAAACCTATATAAGATGGAGCAATGATATGTGTTGGATGTAGTAATAAATATGCTGTTAATAAGAATATAAATTTAGTAACTTTTCTAAGGGCAAGCTGGGTTATTTGGATCAATTAAATTTTTTTTCATAGCCTTATATTAAATAACAAATATATTGATTTATGATACCAAAACAATAACATAAGGATGCAGAGATTTATTTAGAAAGCTAATTTGTACATTATTACCTATATAAGAAATGATAAAAATAATTTAAACATCCAACAACAATAGTGATTACTCAGTTATGGAATATCCTTTCTAGAAAATTCCAGGCAGATTCTTTACCATCTGAGCCACCAGGAAAGTCCCTTCTAGAAAATACTGTGCATTAAGCATTAAATTCATATTTTTGAAGAGTATTTAATGGCATGAGAAATGCTTACCATCTAATAAAAAGTGAAAAAAGTAGTTTAAGTAACAGTACATTCAGTAGGATTCCAATATAATTACTATATGTGAGATGCATGGGTACGTGTATTTGTGTGTGTGTGTGTGTGTGTATGTGCGTATACAAAAGAAAGTCCTCCAAAACAGTGTTCACTTATTGTGTGGTCAACTAAAGGTGACTGAAATTTCTGTTGTAGCCCTTTTTTTTTTTAACAATTATCTACTTTTTTTTATAGTGAGTGTGGATTATATTTATAATGAAACTTTGTTTGATGTAAAAGAAAAAACAGTCATTTTTGGAAAACAAAAAAAAGCTAGAGTATGCTGACTATGTCTGATGCAGTAGACAGGAACTTGAGAAAACTCTGGGAGATGGTGAGGGACAGGGAAGTGGCATGCTGCACTTCACGGGGTCGCGAAGAGTTGGACATGACTTGGCAACTGGACAACGACAACAATGGCAACTATATTCACCTGATCTGGTTGTATAATTTAAACTCTTAAAATGTCCATTTAAGAGCTACATCAGCTGCTAAAGTAAATTAATTAATGTATATGCAAACTGTACATATCCATCATTATCTATACATAGTATAATACTATGGATATAATCCAGAAGAAAAAATTGTGCCTTAAATTATGTGGTAGGATGTATTCAACAATATTTACTCAAAAAAATTCTTGAGCCCCTAGTCTGAAACAAATACTATATGAGTTATTATAAATGAAATGGCAAACCAACCAGATACGGAACTTAAAGTCTAGACTAGAGTTTTTCAGCCTTTAAAAAATCATGACCCATAGGAAGAAGTCTACTTTACATCATGACCCAGCACATACACGTATGTGTGCACACTGGCTGTGAAACAAAATTTCCATCCACCAATACTCATATTTACGGTAGTAAATATGCCATTCCTCTGAAATATTCTATTCTACTCCAAATCTTTGAAAATGTCAGTTGTGACTAACTGGTTTTATGAACATCTAATAAGTTGTAACACACAGAAAATCTACCCTCTAGGGAAGATCTCAGTCAGTAACTGGGACAAACATGATGCACAAACACTCAAATCCTTAAAATGAGAGGTTGGGTCCATAGAAAAGTATGATTGTGAAATATCACACAAGCCACTTTATATCTGCTTAGACATTACAAGGGTTTCCCTGTTGGCTCAGATGGTAAAGAATCCAACTGCAATGTGGGAGACCTGGTCAATCCCTGGGTTGGGAAGATCCCCTGGAGGAGGACATGGCAACCCACTCCAGTATTCTTGCCTGAAGAATCTCCATGGATGGAGGATCCTCGGGGACTACAGTCCATAGAGTTGCAAAGAGACGGACTTGACTGAGCAACTAAGCAGATGTTCCAAAGGACATTCGGAGGAGCTTACTTGGAGGCACAGTGCCCTAAATGCAGACAAAAGGAAGGGTTAAACACACACTGGGAAGTTTTATAGGATAAAAGCATCTAGCCTCTTCATTCTTGGTTAATCTCTCTTTACCATGCATTCACCTGTAAATCTTTCCCTGTACAATTACTCCTAAACATCCCATAATGTCTGAAATCATGCTTCCTATCTGCCTTTCCCATCAGACACAACTCTTAATTCCTCAGAGTCAAGTCAACTTTGGCACAGAGTTACCACCAAATAAAAGTTTTGTGGTTTTTCAGCTACTCAGTCGTGTCCAACTCTTTGCAACCCTATGCTTGCAGCACGCCAGGCTTCCCTGTCCTTCACCACTTTTCCAGTCCTGTGGCCACTGCTGAGTTTTCTGAGTGGTGCTTGCTCAAACTCATGTCTATTGAGTTGGTGATACCTTCCAACCATATCATCCTCTGTTGTCCTCTTCTGTGCCTGTCTTCAATCTTCCCCAGCATCAGGGTCTTTTCTAATGAGCTGGCTCTTTGCATCAGGTGGCCAAAGTATGGGAGCTTCAGCTTCAGCATTAGTCCTTCCAATGAATACTCAGGACTGATTTCCTTTAGGATTGACTGGTTTGATCTCCTTGCAGTCCAAGGGACTCTCAAGAGTCTTCTCCAACACCATAGTTCAAAAGCATCAATTCTTTGGCACTCAGCCTTCTTTGTGGTCCAACTCTCACATCCATACATGATTACTGGAAAAACCATAGCTTTTATTACATGGGCCTTTGTGGGCAAAGTAATGTCTCTGCTTTTTAATATGCTGTCTAGGTTGGTCATAGCTTTTCTTCCAAGGAGCAAGTATCTTTTAATTTCATGGCTGCAGTCACCATCTGCAGTGATTTTGGAGCCCCAGAAAATAAAGTCTGTCACTGTTTCCATTGTTTACCCATCTATTTGCCATAAAGTGATGGGACTGCCATGATCTTAGTTTTTTGAATGTTGAGTTTTAAGCCAGTATTTTTCACTCTCCTCTTTCACCTTCATCAATAGGTTCTTTATTTCCTCTTTGTTTTCTGCCATAAGGGTGGTGTCATCTGCATATCTGAGGTTATTGCTATTTCTCCTGGCAATCTTGATTCCAGCTTGTGCTTCATCAAGTCTGGCATTTTGCATGATGTACTATGCATATAGTTTAAGTAAGCAGGGTGACAATATACAGCCTTGATGTACTCCTTTTCCTATTTTGAACCAGTCGTCGTTCCATGTCCAGTTCTAATTGTTGCTTCCTGACCTGCATACAGGTTTCTCAGGAGGCAGGTCAGGTGGTCTGGTATTCCCATCTCTTTCAGAATTTTCCACAGTTTGTTGTGATCCACACCGTCAAAGGCTTTAGTGTAGTCAACGAAGCAGAAGTAGATGTTTTTCTGTAATTCTCTTGCTTTTCTATGATCCAATGGATGCTGGCAATTTGATCTCTGGTTCCTTTGTCTTTTCTAAATCCAGTTTGAACATCTGGAAGTTCTCAGTTCATGTACTATTGAAAACTGACTTTTTCCAGTCCTGCGGCCACTGCTGAGTTTTCTGAATATGCTGGCATCTTGAGTGTAGCACTTTAACAGCATCATCTTTCAAGATTTGAAATAAAGTTCTAAGGAACTAATTAATACGTGAATGTATGACTAAACTACCATGCACTTTGAAATTTTATTCTTCAGTCCTGGGACCAAAGTGACACAGCATGAGTGAAAGTGGATAATCGATCAGGGACATTAACAGGGTTTCTTCTTCTTTTGTAGAGGAAACCTCCAAGCAAAGGAAAGTCTTTAAGAGCTTCTAATTGCAAAAGGATTAAAACATTCTGATAAATTAAACTTAAAAATAAATTACGTGGAAATATGGAATGCTGGAAACAAAATGTCAGTTCCTTCCTACTTGCTTGTCATCTTGTTTAATTCTTTCATCATCATGTATTCAAGACATTTTAAACCTTACATCTATGCAACCATATGTAGAAAGGAGAAAGTACCCACTTCTGAAATTGGGAAATTTAAAAATAGTCCTAGAACCCCAGGTAAACCACAAAACTCTAAATCTCATAGTTTTTCTCAATGACCAATTTAAGTACTGTTAAAAGATTTCTTCCTGCCATCATTCACATTCATTGTGGGGCCATGATTTCCTTCTCTGGAATGTAAATTTCTGATTCCTTTACAACCACAGATGCATAGAGCACGTTGCTGCTGAAGTGCTGTCTGACAATTTAAACCTGGGAAATTACTGTAAAGGGAATTGTATGGAAAAGAGGAAACCTGGTCCATGCCAAATAGATGAGGAAAAGAAAAGTAATTGATATGTATAAAAATTACAATGAAAATAGAGTTGCTATTCAGAAACAATCTGGGACTCTGATAATTGATGAAGATAGGAAAACAAAACTGAAACATGGAAGTATCTCCACATGGCTTGGGAGTCTCCATTTTCACAGGGTGAGCAAGAAGGTTCATTAGGTGAAAGACATCAGATAATGCCAGGGAACCTCTTTCTCACACAATATTTCCTACTGCTTCCCTAAAGGAGAAACTTCAAAACAATAATAGCTTCTACCTCTCACTCTCTTTCACACACACACACACACACCACTGAGGTGTTCCTTCTTTGTTGGTAAGCGTTGATCCAAGTGTTAGGCTTGATGCATACTCATGTATAAACCGGTAAATATTCAGTGGATAAATAAATCAACAAAGGAATGAATGACTGTGGAAAAACTATTCTTCATTGCTGCTTTGGCTTTGCTGTCTAGGGAACAGGCTGAGAGGTAACATAAAATGATCTAAATCATCAGAAGAAAGCTTCATGGACATAAAAACAGAAGAACCCCATTGCTTTACGAAAGTCGTATCAAAACAGAAAAGGAATAATTTACCAGTCGTTTATAATAATAACATTACACCCTCTCTTCTTAGTTCATTTACTGAACAAATGGAAAGTTTTCCTGTCAGCCTAGCTGAAGTCAGTGGTGTCAACTTTTGCACTTTCTCATAAACACTCTGAGAATTAGCACCATGATTTCAAGGCTTGGTATGAGACAGAGAAATTAATGAGAGTCATAGGAGGACTGTAAAGTCACAGACTCTAGTCTGTGTCATTACAATGTATTCAAAAGGGGTCATTCTTCCTGTGGAGAATGGCAGTTCCAATACTGCTGTTGTGATTGTGATCATTTTAGGATTTTCTTTGACTCAAGTGTTCTTCTTGTTTATTTCGGAGAAGAGCTTTCTCTGACTTTTCTTTTTCCCATCATAACACCAGACTAGTCACTACTTAACAAGAACCAAATGATGTTAAATTTCAGAATGACTCTGAGTCAAAATTTTTCTTAAGCTGAAAGAAAAAGATGGCTACCACAGCGACCTGATTGGTTAATTACAGTTAGGAAGCTGTGCAAGGGGTGGTTCTGGGTTTTGGGATCTGAACACAAATATGGTTCATATGGAGTTTTCATTGTCATCAAAGTTAAGTGATTCATGTGCTAAACATGCTAATTAAGTGAATTTTCATATCTTTTCCTCCAAACATATTCCTTTAAAAAATTTCAGTTCCCAAAGTTTATTTCAGAATTTTGAGCTCTGCTAAAATAAAATGTATTCAACTGATTTTAAACAGCTTTGAAAACAGTTTAGGAAATCTGGAATTCATAGGCGTTTCTGCTATGGTTTTTCCTATGTTACATAAAAATCGTCATTTCTCCCATTGCAGTAGAAGAAAAGAATGTGATTATTGTAGAAACTGGAATTCTGGGTTTTTAACCATGATCCAACACAAACGGCTGTGGTTTGGGGGAACTTAACCTATTCTAAACTCAACATCCTGAGCTGGAATTAATTGCTCATTAGAAGCAGAAAGAGTTCTTTTTTCACTCTAATGTAACTAAAGCATAGGCTTTTTTTTTTACATATTATGGAAAAATAATGTGGTTCTGAACTTTCTTTTTCTGATTTTTGGTATTTAGGTTTGGGTTTGAGCCAGAGATAGCCTAACTTATTTGATTATAGCATAAAAAGAATGATTTTATTTTGACTTTTAGAGAGAAGTGATGAAATGATACCAGCATTTGGTTTGGGTTCAGTTCTATTGGGTTAAAAACAAATCATGAGTGATAATTAAAGATAATTCAGCAGAGATTCTCTTTCTTTCAAACATCTCTTGTAGAAAAAACATCTCAACAGCTGTCACAGTGGCCTTCCTTTCTTCTGTTCCACAGGGAGTCGGCACAGATTGGAGTATCAGCTTTGCTACGGATCATGTGACTATGCACAAAGTTTCAGAACATTAGTTTCCTCATCTGTAAAATAGAATTGAAGACACCTACCACATGGAGTTGTCTGGAGTAATATAAGGTACTTGCTTATAGAATCAGTGTTGATGCCATTGTTATTACTGAGCTGGCTGTAGTAACATTTATTGAGTAAATAATTTACATATATTCTCTTTGTATTCTTCTCTCCCTATTTTAAGTCCTTAACTAGACCCAGGTATTTCTTTTTCTCTTTTTAAATTTTTTATTTTTTCTTTGAAGTATAGCTGCTTTATGATGTTTCAGCAAAGTGATTCAGTTATGCATATATATATACATGTATTCTCTTTCAGATTCTCTGCCGTTATAGGTTATTACAAGATACTGAATATAGTTCCCTCTGCTATACAATAGGTCCTTTTTGTTTATCAATTTATGTATACTAGTGTGTATCTTTTAATCTCAAATTTCAAATTTATCCCTTCCTGGCTTTCCCCTTTGGTAACTGTAAGCTTTTTTTTTCTTTTTTTCTTTCTCGTGTCAAAGTGTTTCTTTGCTTCAGGATTTTTGCAGAGTTGAAAACAGAAGCTTCTAACGTTCTTTTCGTTTTTTGGTCTTTGATTTTAGCGCAAGCTCATTAAAGAGATTAGGTGTGCCCCTGGGGTCAGGGATGAAAGGAACACACTTTGGAAGGAAAAGTTTGTGTGGGGGAGACAGGGAAATAGATATTGACCTCCTGACCCATGGACTTTGCCAAAAGTGCCTTATAACCGGTCCTGACAGTTACCACCTGAAAGGGCTGTGGGCACCTCAGGGGTAACCAGAGTGAGCACGACTGGAAGACCTTCCAAATGCTCTGTGTGCTGTACAATGTCCCAGAACTCCGGAATAACCAAAGAGGTTCAACTCCAACAATGACTTAGAACAGTTGTCTGGCTAATGGAACATATTATTTCTGAATACCTCAGTACATGCACCACTTAAAAATTCTTCACGTTTCTTGAACACTTTACTGCATGCCAGATGCCATTCTAAGTGCTTTACATGTAATAGTTCATTCATGGTCACAATACTATATGAGATACTACTAGTGTCCGAATTTTAAAGAAGACTGAGAGGCTAAATAAATGGGCCAAATTTAGCCAGTTAGCAAGCGGTGTAGCCTGAATATGAACACAGGGCCCATGCTCTAAAATGCTTCCCATACCTGCTGTGTGTTGGGTCTAAAATTCAGGACCTCTATCTGTGGGCTTAGGAAGACTGGGTGAGAAGGCATTAGTTTGGAGTAGCATCTTCAGGGGAGACTTCAAACAGTGCTGACTGAGGAGTCATGGACTGTGTAAGTTGTGGCAACTGGCCCTAGGCCACTGGGGGAAGACTTAGAAACAAAAGACTTCTTTTGAGGGAGTTGAGGGCCAGGCTGCTGGAGAAATCAGTGCCACCTCTAGGATCAGGTCATTACCCACAGGAAAGCAGTTTGACTGGGAGATGTGGGGTAACTTGGGCTCTGTACATAGAGGAGAGGTGCTGGAGGAGCTTCAGGCCATGATGCAGCAGCAAAAAGGTGTGGAGAAAATGCCTTAACAGCCAAGGCGCTCTTGACCCTCGGTTTCACCAAGGGACTGTTTCTAAGGATGGATTCTATTGACCTCTCTCCTGTTCCCTTCTAGACATCCCCTATGCTGCCTAATTTTTACCTTATTAGGGTTAAATCAAATACCTGCTTTAGAAAGAGAAGTCTTTCCGAGAGTGGGAAGAACCTTCATGGATCCAATTATTTGCCCCAGCTCTACCTCCCCCAGCTCAGAGTGATGAAAATAAACTACAGCAGAATAGGTACTTAAATGGAGGACCATGAAGAGAGGTCACCTTGGACTCCTGAGCACTCTGGAGGGAAGCATGGACTTAAGTGTAGTATGATAATGAGGTAGGAGGGATTATGGGTCAGGAAACCTGGGGAGACATCCTTGAAGACTGAGAGACAGGGAGGGGCTATAGAACATCTCCAAAGTGTGTCCAGAAAAGAAGGAAGAAGGAAACTTCCTTTTCGGCCACTGGCTCAGATGGTTCTCCTGCTCCCACTTCTGGGTTCATGTTCTGTCATTGCTGCTTAGTCACTAAGTTGTGTCTGACTGTTTTGCAGCCCCATGGACTGTAGCCCACCAGGTTCTTCTGTCCACGGGTTTCCTAGGGAAGAATACTGGAGTGGGTTGCCATTTCCTCCTCTGGGGGATTTTCCTGACCCAGCGACTGAACCCCAGTCTCCTGCATCGGCAGGCTGATTCTTAACCACTGAACCAGCAGGGAAGCCCGTTCTGTGACTAGTACAAAGTTATTGGATTTTAATGTACTTTTTTTAGACTAGTCCAGTATCTTACAACCAGTAATTTTTTTTCCTATGGGGAAAATCATTCCCAGGTTCCAGCCATCGATTTCTTACTGGTTTTCTGAAACATAGTTTGTTTTTATGTTGGGGATTGACTGTAAACATGTTGCCTTCTTTCAAAGTAATACATGTTTAAAAGCTAGAAATTCATTCACATAATCTTCTTCCATATGGCTAATATGTCATCATGCTGTGAAAGCCACACTGAAATACAGGAGGACCGATGCTACCAACCAAAAAGAAAAAAAAGGATCTTCAATTTATTGTCTTCTTTCCTAGAAATTTCACTACTTCCTGAAATCTAGATGAGTGAGTCCCAATCTTTCAGGTGGCATTTGAAGTTTTACCAGTGTCACATTCTATCAAAACTCAAGCCCTTCCAAAATCCCCCTAATTTGTAGACAGTATCTGCCTTGGTAATTCTTAAACTCCTCAGTTCAGCTGTTTTAGGAAATCAGGGGAAACACTCAACTGTTGATGGAGGGACACATTGGAAAGGGTGTGTTTATGGAGTTCAAGAGGGTCTCGTCAACTGAGAAGGGGTTGGTTAACTCTGGTAGGAGCCAAACTACAACCTTTGTGGATACACACATTTGATGGTTCTAATTCATTACCTCATTCCATCTTGTGAAGCTTTTCAGAATAGCATATGTACTTGTCACAAAATAACAATCCATGCGGCTACAGATAAAGCAATTCTTATCCAAGGAAAATGAGTTACTTTTTATCTCTTCAAAGCATTCTATTGCTTCTTTCTAAGGCAAATTCCTAGGTCTTGGGTAAATCAAAATGTCACTTGCCTATCTGAACAAACAGCCAATGGTCTGTTTATTTTTCATGAATAACTCAGTGAAGCCAGCTGTGTTCTTGGGGTAGCTCAAAGATACTGAACTAGTAGACAAAAAGAAATCTTCTTCCTTTTACCTAGCCAACAATGGCAGCAACTTTAAGAATGATAATAGAATCATCTTTTCTAATGATAAACTTGAAAATATGTGAAGGGAAAAGTCTTTATCTCTCTTTTCTTGATAATCTAAGAAGATAAAGTTTATGTCATTTTAAAAACTAGGAATTATAGTAGACAACTCCTAATTGTGCCCGACATCCATTTTTCCCTCGTGACAGCAGCTTGATTTTCTTTTGGGAACCACTTCTTCACTTACACTCATTCATCGAATTTATGTAGGACTGTTTCTACTTTCTGGTTCCAGGAGTGGCCTTGTGATATAATTCTGACCAGTAAGAATACTACATCTTTTTGGCCATGGGCGCTCAGGAGTGGACAGGTGACCCAGGCTGAGTCAACAAGCCATTGAGGACTGTATTGAACATCAGTTCTAGGACTTTCTGGATATCCTGGGGATGAGACAATCTCTTTCTATAGAGTTGCTGGGTTGAGGCTGCTGAGGCTGTCTTATAGGGGAGTCCCTTGACAATGGTCCCGACAGAGAGAAGCACAAAAGTTATTCTCCTAATAACGAGCTCCTAATGGCCTGTGGGAAGGAGTAGGACCCAGCTTTGCCTGAAGTCAGATACACCTATGGACCTTAAAGTTATGTAAGCCAACAAAGTTTCTGTTTTTGCTTAGGCCAGTTTGAATGAGGTTTCTGTTGCAACTTAACAGCCACTGACTAATCCATAATTGTTTTTTAATGTCCCTAGTTTTTAACAGATGCCCGCCAGGAGAAAGAGAAGGAAAAATACGAACAAGTCTCAGTTCTGGTATTGGACCACAAGACAGCGGGAGCTCATCTCTCTTATCCCTTGTTTAGAACATGACCTTCTGATGGGTTTTGTACTTGTGTGGCTATTACACATTCCATCTTAAATCTGCTCCTAAGCCAGCTAGCACGATCTTAGCATCTTGACCTCCCTTTCCTCTGACTACAGGATTCACCAGATGTGTCCCTCACTGTTAAGACAGCTGCCAAGTATGTTCCTTTGAGTTGGTTTCTAAATCATCTTCATATTAGAAGAAACAAATCTTTCAGAATGTTTTTATTTCTTCACCCAACCATCTCTGTTCCAACCATGACCTACGTGAACTAATCCCCTTTGTCAAAACACAGAGTGCTATGTCTTTGACAATGGAAACCAGCCTCCCTCCCTCCCACCCTCTTATAGGTAAATATTCTTCCAATTTAGCCAAAGAATTAAAAAGAGGAAAGGGATATAATACATGCCATGTAACTCTTGAAAAAAGATAGTAATAATGGTCTTAAAATTTTTAGAAAACTTTAGAACCATCCCATTTCCAAAGTTACTTACAGGATATTCATGCTGCTGTTAAATAAGCAGATAATTTTTATCTGCTAATAATAATACTGTTTAAAAGCCCAACAACAATAAACCATAGCCTGTGGCCAGATGACTGTGACAGTCTTTACAAGTTTTACAGAACATAAAATGCCGGCAGATATCAGGTATTATGTTATTATGTTTTCTTTTGGCAGAAGAGAAAAGTTCTCAGCTAGCCTATCTGGCTCACTTAATTGGGCCTATAAAAACTCGCCAGTCATCTCACTCACAGCCATTGAATTTCCCTCTACTTGTTCTTTACAGCTTTTCAGAGCCTAGATGGGAACACAGATACAAAACAGACTTGCTGAAAGGACTTTTTAAGGTCTCATGTCCATATTTACAAACCTTGCAATCTGTGTGTATTCATTTATTTTAACACAAATGAAGTGAATACATCAAGAACTCCTTTGGGAAAAAGAAAAACCTGTGTGTTTGAGGAGAAAAGAACAAAATATAGGACTGAGGCAACTTCCAAATGCTCTCTATTGCTTTCCCAGCACCCCTCACACACACCCTGCCTTCAACAGAATTAACTGCTTTCTCTGCACTCATTTAGAAGATAGTATCACTCTACACGAGAGCATTTCTCACGTAGATTAATGTCCTTTTTCTTGGTTTTGGCTTAGATGTCTGTATTCCTGGCTAGACTGTGAGTTCCTCCAATAGAGACAATACACTTTTGTTTACCAGCACTAGGCCTACACCAAGACTGAGAAAATGTTGGTTAAAATTGAATAGGAGACACAGAAAAAGAAAAAGGAAAAGAGAGATGTAAGAGCAAGGGAGAACCCAAGACAGCACTAAGAGAAATCCTTGGCTCTGGGCCACTGAGCAGGTGTAACATCGGTAGAGAACTACCCACAAGATGGCTGGGAAGATTCAGAAAGTCAGAGGGGGAACCAAAGCAAGGGGTGTAGTCCCCCGATACAAATACATTTAACAAATATCAAGGAGTAGCCTTTCTTAAAAGCGTGCTCCAAAATTTCTCAAGGATTTTCTCTCAAGTTTCTAATAAACAACCTGCACAATTCTGAACATTTCTTGCTCAGAAATGGACAGTTATATCATGACACCTGGTGAAAAGTCATTGCAAACTGCATCCTAATTTCAGAGATGTGAAAAAAAAAATAAAACCACCAAAAATATGAATAGAAACTAATCATCTCTTTCAGTGATTCATAGATCCTATCCCCAATCTTTCCATGATTGTTTTAATCATTTTGGCTTTGAAAACTTTTGTGAGCATTCTTTCATTCTTTCTGGCCTATCTTAAAAGTAGTTATTAGGTAACTTATTCTTCTAATTTTTTTCTCAATAGATCCAAAGTTCTCCAGTATAGTGTGACTCTTGGGAGTTTCTCTCAGACGTCTCAATCTGAGGTATTGGGAGCTAGAGGAATTCTGAGTTCATGAAAGTATTTTTTGACGATGCTGGTCCATGTAATGATTTTGTTAGAGAAGTTGAACTATTTCAGTATTTACTGAAGAAACTGGAATCAATGTCCTATTTTTAAAAACTTGTGGGTCAGAAAGCCTGATGGAGAAGCACCTAGGAGCCCTCTTTGGGGCTCCATCCCTCCTCTTCATAGACTGTTTTTCAGTTTTTAACAGGCACCCTTGGTGATGCTGAAGACTAGCCAATCTAGGAACCACAGCCTCATAAAAGCTGTCTTGTTGGGTCTGGCTGACTGGCAGAAATGAAAGACTAAATTTCTAAACATGCTTTCCTGGATCTCTCAAAAAGTAGCAAGACAATGGTGTGATTCTCCGGTCCATGTTGGACAGTAGGTAATAGTGTTTTTCCATGGCTTGTGGAAAGGACAGGAAATGATGCTGATATTCTAATCCCTGGTTTGGAATATCACAGCCAATCTCACAAAGGGCCGCCACTCAGCTTTTATGACAGTGCATTTCCCAAGAATCCTTTTGGGAAGCTGTAGTCCCCAATTGTTTGGGAAATGTAAAATCAGTCACTTCTGGCAAAGCTCAACACACCTGAGCATGGGAAACACAAATTAGAGAGATACTCTTTCACTCACTAGATTGTTCATCTGGTTACACATTTGCCTGGCACAGAAACAGAATCAAATAGGGAGGACCTGAGTGCGCAGTCATCCAGCTCAGGCTTGGTAAACCAGAGGAAACTTTAAGTCTCATGACTGTTAATAATTTTCATCCTTTCAACTTGATGTAAGGAGATCATATAAAATAAGGTTCAAACAACCAGGACTGCTTTATCTATTGTGAAATTATTTATCTTATTTTGCTCATAGGAATTCATATTGGTTTTGAGAAGAAAGACTTTTCAATGCATTGGACATGGAGTTCTGCTTTGGTTCTGGTGGAAACAACTTCCCTTTATCATCTGATTGATTGAGAGAGGACAGTCTTATGTACAGAGTCTTCCATCAAAGTCAATAAGTCAGTCTTGATTAAGGCTGAAATGAAGTGAATTGTTATAGATTGTTATTCTATGAAAATCTTTTGCTTCTGTTCAGTTCAGTTTAGTCACTCAGTCGTGTCCGACTCTTTGCGATCCCATGAATTGCAGCATGCCAGGCCTCCTTGTCCTTCACCAACTCCTGGAGTTCACTCAAACTCACGTCCATAGAGTTGGTGATGCCATCCAGCCATCTCATCCTCTGTTGTCCCCTTCTCCTCCTGCCCCCAATCCCTCCCAGCATCAGAGTCTTTTCCAATGAGTCAGCTCTTCACATGAGGTGGCCAAACTATTGGAGTTTCAGCTTTAGCATCAGTCCTTCCAATGATCACCCAGGACTGATCTCCTTTAGAATGGACTGGTTGGATCTCCTTGCAGTCCAAGGGACTCTCAAGAGTCTTCTCCAACACCACAGTTCAAAAGCATCAATTCTTCAGTGCTCAGCTTTATTCATAGTCCAACTCTCACATCCATACATGACTACTAGAAAAACCATAGCCTCGACTAGATGGACCTTTGTTGGCATAGTAATGTCTCTGCTTTTGAATATGCTATCTAGATTGGTCATAACTTTCCTTCCAAGGGGTAAGTGTCTTTTAATTTCATGGCTGCAGTCACCATCTGTAGTGATTTTGGAGCCCCAAAAATAAAGTCTGACACTGTTTCCACTATTTCCCCATCTTTTTCCCATGAAGTGATGGAACCAGATGCCATGATCTTCATTTTCTGAATGTTGAGCTTTAAGCCAACTTTTTCACTCTCCTCTTTCACTTTCATCAAGAGGCTTTTCAGTTCCTCTTCACTTTCTGCCATAAGGGTGGTATCGTCTGCATATCTGAGGTTATTGATATTTCTCTTGGCAATCTTGCTTCTGTTACTGAGAGTCTCAAGAACTAGTTGCTCCATCACAGTCAATGTTATTCTGCTTAATCCTAATATTGGTAATAAAACCAATAAATAGTTATTTCTTCTGATCTGTAGTCACAGGATGCTTATCTCTGGAAAAGACTGAAGCCATTTGCTTGGCAATCGCTAGTCCATACCGTGTACTTCTGATAAGCGTTTTTAAACTCTGCCATACAAGGTAGAATCTACTGCGCTAAGAAATATCAGTTGCTGTGCACAACAGTGATAGATGCTGAAACTGACTTTTGGACCCCTGTGTAAAAGCACTAGGTTTCACGCATGAGAAACCACACTATCCAAGTAAAAACTAGAGAGAATCAGCTCAGTGGTTGGACTCTACTCTCCCAATACTGACCTCATGAACACAAATGTGGGTGTGAAAATCAAGAAAGGAAACTTTCCTTTAAAAGATCAGTCCTTCAAAAGAGATGGTGTGGTCACCATGGATAAGATGGTTCCTTACATGGTTTTCAAGACAGCACTAAAAACTGTAGAAAAAGGCAGTAATCATCAAAGAGGATGAGAGAGAGCTTGCCTTCTTGAAAAAGATAACAGGATGAATTAGGCTATTTTGAAAAAACCCAGAAAAATGTTTCTTTAGAGGTCACAATATTCTTTTGTCTTCATGAATGTGGAATGATTTGATAAAGAACCCTCTAATAAGAAACTGCCCTTGTCTCAGAATAAAATGATCTTAGTGTACTGGTAAGATTAGTAAAATGTAAAGTGTTCAGATACAATATACTAACACTTGATATCTTTGAATGGATATCTTTCAGACCTTTCCGAAATTTATTTCTAGTAACTGTTTTCCAAAGGAGAGATGACTTCTATTGCATGGTCTGTCAATGCTTGACCAGATGTCTGGGACTCAAGAGATGGAGGGTAAGGATTAAGGCTCAGTAGATAATGACCAACATTCCTTGCCCTTTTTAAAATAACTAACATCTGCTCCATCCAAACAAGCAGGCATACAAGTCCAAGAGGGAGTAAATATGAAAGCAATTAAAATGAACTACTGTGCATTAGTGTGGTTTGATTTATAGAAACAACTTCTGTAGGAGAAAATGGGCTGTGGTTTAGGTAATGTTCATATCCATGAAACCCAAGTAACCTAAATATACATTGATATGTATAGGACATTCCTAGCCATGTTCTTCTGCTCTTAACTACATCAGTAAAGATGAGTGCAATGAATTCAGGCATAGACTTACCCAGTGAAGGTCATACTCAGGTCTTGCTCTTCCTTCGTCATCCTCATATAAAGCGAAACCTTCTCTCCGAGCCTGATAATACTCTTTCCGCAGCTTTTGGATGCGGTCAGCACTTCCGCTCATGGACCGGCCACTGCAGGACATAATCAGACAAGTAGTCACATGGTGAACAACATTCTAGAAACTTGCTTCTTGATATTTTTTATTTTGTTAAAACATCTGACATTCAAATTTGGAAGATTCAGTAATATTGTACAAACATGCTAGGAAAACTGTGAAAATCCTGGTAACAAAAATAAATCAAAACTACTCTTTATGTGCTTTATGTTTAGCTCTAACTTGGGATTAATAAGTGTGTTTTGAGTGAGAACTTAAGGTCCTGACCTAGAGCAATTAAAAGAGCCATCACCTTTTTCTTAAAATTGTATGAACAGAGTTTGGTTAGTTTTTTATGTGGTATCTCATTTTATTACATAAATGTTGCCTATTTGAGACCAGTTGTTTGACCTGAAGCTTGAATGTGATGCAGAGTAGCATGGCATGTTCAGTTCAATGACATTCGTGAATTTTTGGAGTGGGGCTGGGGTACACGTCATTATATGGGTACAGGCAGGATATAGAGAAAGAAAAGAAAATAGAAGTCTTGCCAAGAAGTAAAAAGAAAAATAGAAAGCTGGTCATAGTAGAACATGCCATCTTGGCTACATGTCCAAGGTTTTCTTCTCTTCTTAGCTACTTCTTCCTCTCAGGAATTACAGCTTCTCCAGTAACTTATCCATTCAGCCCCACACTGGTCAGCCAGTGGCTCCCTTTTAGCTTAGATTTGTCACCACCTTTTCAACAGAATCAACATTATGTGATACAATCAGGGCTAGGAAGCAAGAGGAAGATGCTAGCCAGATCTCTACAGCTGATCAACTTCTCTGATTGATCTGAGGCATAACTGAGTGCCCTATTGTGCCAGACGTTATGTTAAGACACAGAGATCTTAAACACTTTCACAGAACTTATTCACAAAAAACACACAGTCTGGGAGTTAGGGAACTGAAAGGGATATGGAAGACTACAATCCATTGTGACTGATGCTACAGGTCTGCATAGGGGTTGAGGGAACATGGATTGCTTAAACTTTAACAGGGGAGAACAGAGCCATGGAAGGAGATCACAGAAGACCCTAAAGAGGAGGTGACATCTTAGCTGAATCTTGAAAGATTCATAGGTGCTCAACAACTCAACAAGTGAGATGAGAAAATTCAAGGCAGAAGGAAGGACAATGCATAGAACAGAAATGAGAAAGCATGTTGCTTTGGGGGAATGCAAGGAAGTCAGTTTGGCAAGCAGTGGTCCTCAACTTCTTTTGTCCTGCCTCATAGACATAGTAGCTGACATTCGCTTCCTTCCCCTCTCATTTGGGAAGCAGATTATAATAAAAGAGAGTTTTGGTCCTTTAGGGGTATTTTGAATTTACTCTAATAAATGACAAAATAGATGATTTGCAAATGTTCGTACTTTAACTCAATTTGTAACAATTAACCATAATGATACTCATATTTCATGTGTATGTGAGAAACATGGCTCTAGTATACAAGGTGTAGGGGAGGGAGCTGGGAAGAGCGACCAGCGAGACTGAGGGAAGTAGGGAGGAGGCCCACGGACAAGACCTCTACATGCCAGAATGATCCTCAAGTATTATGCTGAGTTTTAAGTTTAAACGAGACATCTAAAAGCAGTAGAAAAAAGTCATCTATTATTTTGTTAAAACATTTAAAAATTACACTTGAACTATAAAAAGAAAATGGTGAGTAAACATTTTTTGGAAGGAAAACATTCTTCCCAAACTACTGCTAGATCGTAAGCTAACTGAAAGTGGGCCCACGTGTTTCAGCATCCTCTGTACAAAATTAGCACAGAGTTCTTGGCTTCCTACCTGCTCTGTGGACACCAAGTAATTGATGCCTTTGATTGAGAAAAAACAATTTCTTACAGATCATTTACCTTAATTTTTCTTCAATATGTATTTTAAAACTCTCTTTAAATAGTTCTGACTTTGTTCCCTTACTATACTTTTCTTGAACAAAAGTATTTCTTGAGAACTTGATAAAGATAACAACAACAACAAAAAAAGTGGAAGGTCTGATACTTTTCTGAACAACAGAAGGTGGGAAAGACAGCGGAGCTTAATTCTGAAGAGCGCTCCTTGGTCTTAAGTACTCTGAGTTGCCTACGGGCCTGCATCCACTGTGCAGGCTTCTGCCCATTTCGTGCATGCATGAGCCACGCTCAAACTCACCAGATGAGTTCAATCAATGTGGTGCAAACACAGCATACATAATCTATTAGTTTACCCAAAGAAACCGAAGCATTGAATTCAAGCAGAATGAAATCATCAGTAATAAAAAAAAAAAAAAAAGAAACTGATAAGGGACTGTTTTAAAAATCCCCATAATTTTCCTGCATTTGTGGGAAAAAATAATCACACTCAGACCGTAAACTATTCTTCCATATGCCTATAAATAAATAAATTTAAAAATATGGGTTTGATCAGATTTCAGTTCTCAAATAGAAGGAATGGGGCAAGAATACAAAATCAGCTGTTTATGATTCAGAAAATCCCCTATGGCTGACAGGAACATGACTATTTACCCAGAGAAGAAATCTGGCCACAGAGAAAAACAGGAAAAAGTCTAGAAATTCATGGACCATCTAAGTGCAAAACATTCTCCCTTGTGTGAATATTTTAGAGAAGTTACAGGACACCATGCAAACCTTTCATGATAAGCAGGGATTACATTGCAACATTCATTTTCTTTCTCTGTCTAACCCTCACTCTACTTTGAGTAACTATACCAGACTTTTCCCCAGGTAGTTGGTTTATATAATAAAATGAGGAATAGTAAATTCTGGTTTTATCTTTCAGCTCTTCTCTGCAGATAACACACACAAGTTTACCATCAAATCAATAAAAATGATATACACAGCTATTGTACCCAAAGCAGTTAATTGATTCCGTTTTGTGTTGAAGAGGTAGAAATCTGAGGAACATAAAAATGCCTTTGTCATAAGAGAAGCAGTAATCATAATAATTATAATTTATGGGACGTTGTATAGAAAATATATAGATACAGACTTTCACTTACTATCAATTCTGCTCAGAACAGATATCATTAATCAATTATAGCATTCCTTCCCCATAATCCTAGACATGGTCTTAGAATCTTTCTTAACCCAAAACTTTAGAAAGCTATTACCATCTATAGGAGCTGGCACTTGAGTTGAGTTATATAGTTGTGTTAACAGGTGCTGTAAATATTTCAAAATCACAGAAGAATAAAGATAACTTTTATGGTTCTGCTCCATAGACATGAGAAATCTGAGGCTCATGACTACTAGATATACAAGGTCTGACTTTAAAGAAGGCTCTTTCTGTCATTGTTTAATACCTTTCAACCTGTGTCTCCTCCTTCATCTAATTAGTATCTTAAAGATTGGGTCCTCTAACAACATACTGGACCAGAATGAAAGCTAAGCCTAGCTTTGAGGACTTACTTTCTGAGGACTTCTGTTTTTCCTTCCTCTATTTACATGTTAACTTCTATTTTCCTGGCTTTATGGAACTCAGTAGTAGAGATTCTAAGAATTTTGTCTGATAGCTTCAGAAGTTATATCAGCTTATGATGTAACTCACCTACTCTTGCAACCATATAAAATCTGGTAAAGTATCAGTAATCCCATCTCCAGGTTTCGAGTTAGAAAATTTAGGCTTGCTGTATTATTTGTTCACTGGATAAGGTAGAGGTTAGTCAGTCATTCTTACCAAAAAAGTTCCTATTGTAGCTATATACATATGTAGGTGATCAATGCCACTCCTGCACTTTCAATGTGCTGAAATTTTATTTTAAATTAACTCAAGCAGTATAACAAAACAGATTTATATTGTAGTGATTTCTTGTAAATTATGCTGCCTTTGCCTTTAAAAGCAGATGTATAGTAAAACAGGCTTTTCTTATAACACTTTAAAGCTGGACAGAGTTTTAAAGTTGTAATGAAATTCAGAAACCATGTCATTTTCTTCATCGTCACCTATAGTAATATATTCCCAAATGCAATACACATCACAGTAAGGCATTATCTGCTCCACTGGAATCTAACCTTATTCTTCCTAGTTGATAATTACCTCAATTGAAAAACATTTTAAAATGAGTGTTCATTTGTGCATGCCATAGTCCCCTCCCGTTACTACAACAGGCTGGAGAAAAGTAACATTTATTAAGCTCCTTAAATATAATATTTATGCTTTACACACTTAATCTCATTTCATCCCCAAATTTGTGAGGATGACATTGACATTTCACAGATGAGTACACTGAGGCTCAAATAAGTAGCACAGTTGGTGAATGGTGGACCAGGGAGTGTGTGACTCCAAAGCCAGTGTTACCTTGTTGCCTCATGAGAAAGGCATTAAAATGCAGCAGGCATATGGTAGCAGCCGTTGCATTTCAAGGCAGAGGGAAGTTCGCAGAGCACATTTATAGCCATACCTTTTGATATTCTTTTATTTGCACAGATCTTTGCAATAAAAATAGAAATTGAAGCAGCTAAAGTAATAGAATACATGCAATGAAGTCTGTATTCATTAAAGAATGATGCTGGAGCAACTGCAGACGGAGATTTCTGGGTAATTAACATTACATCTCTAACAGGCTTATGTGGGAAACTGGTATAAAACTGAATGGGGTGCAAAAGAGACTCAACATATGACAAAGATCCACATGAAAGAGAAAGAAACTCTGGATCAGGACCAGGGCTGACAAACAGCCAGGGCTGCTGCTTGTAACGTTCATCACTGGCTGAGGGGGCCGAATGAGAGGGAGCTGGTCACTGCCAGCGAACCATTGTCTGACTTGTGAATTCATCTGTTGAGACTTTGTGTGTATGTCTAAGCAGGCATACAAGTAAATACAGCACCCTAACTATGATTAAAATATACACAGTTAATTCCAAAGAGCTGTGTCATTTTCAGATAGCCTCAAGTCATGTAGCTCTTCATTGCTAAGGAGAGGTGTCTGCCTTTGATCAGTAGGTACCAGCCTGGGGTCCAGATTCAGTGATGCAGTTAAGAACAGTCTCTATATAATGGAACCTTAACAGGAATATTTCTACCTGGATGAGCTAACCCTTACAAATTCACTGAATAAAACTGTTGGCATTAGATGTATGTATGTCAACAGTAATCAGTAGAATAGGGGTTGTTTTTAAGTTTGGGATTTGATTATTCACTTTTTTTATGATGTTACTGTAAAAATGTTATTGTGATTGGAAAAGACTGATTCTGGGAAAGATTGAAGGTAGGATGAGAAGAGAGGCAACAGAGGATGAGATGGTTGGATGGATCATCGACTCAATGGACATGAGTCTGAGCGAACTTCAGGAGATAGTGAAGGACAGGGAAGCCTGGTATGCTGCTGTCCACGGGGCTGCAAAGAGTACGACATGTCTGAGTAACTGAACAACAATAAAATATTTAAGTTAAGTAAACATGGTATTCATCTTTCTATATTCACAAAAGTGTGAAGTTTTAAAGGTTTTATCAAAAAGATTTTCTCCTTTTGAAAGATATGGAGTGATGACAATATGCTATTCTTTTCCTTTTTTTTTTTCCCCCTAATGGGAAGGATTGTTTTATCTTTTTGCATTTAAGGACCTAAAGAATCAATATAGTCTAAAACTTCAAATATAGCAGTACCACAGTTCTGCGAAAACAGGGCATACTTTTTTCCAAAGTGGGAACAGAGGTCTCAAAATACCTGAGATTCTGTGATATTCATACTCTTGATAACATGAATATAAAGAAATATAACTATCTATATGCACTCTTCCCTTACTAATTATACTTCAAATCCCAGACTAGGTTCTGTAAAAGAATATTCAGCTGAAGGCAGTCATAGACACAACTGTAACTGATTTTCTGTTGGTGATAAAGATTTCTGTCAAATAAAAAATTTGAGACATTCTTATAAATGTACTCAGGATCATTAATTCAAAAGCATTTTGAAGATTTATAGAAACCATAGCCCAATAGCACTAACACTCTACAGATTTAACATTCCATAATGCAAATACATTTATATAGTGTGTCCATATGTGATAAATGAGATTTAATAATAAATAATGGCTTTTAATGGGGCTAAATTCTATAAAATTCTTTAAATGGCATTTTCATACTGGACAGCTCTGAAAATTATCGTGTTACTATTCAGTGAAAATTATAATTATATAAATTATCTTCTCCTTGTTCCTAATTTTGTACAAAGTATCTATTTTTTCCAAAGGTATATTGACAAATAAGATTTTTTGTGGTTTAGTCCAGTGAAATTTTGGAATATATAACTGACTAGCCATGAACAACACTTGGGAAGTTTTCTAATTTCTTTCCCAATGCATCACCACTATGATGGCGACCCCCCTTTCCAATTATTTTTGATTAAAATAATTTCCCCCCAAAATAAGACTATGACTTTCTTCATATGGGCATTTAATATCTATATATTTCAGTTATTTTGTTAATTAAAACAATTAGTTTGCTTACAATGACTCCCTATGACTTCCTATATTAAGACTATGAGTTTATAGAAAGAGTGAATACAGTAACAGATGAAACAAATTTTTCACATTTGAATCTCTCTTTATTTCTAGAACTATTGTCAATTATCTCTGACATTATACTTCTTACTAGTAGGCAAAGAAACAATGCTTATTATATATCTTAAGAGATGACATAATGTTGCATGAAAAATTGGTGGCAGAAACTGAGGGGAAAAAAGCTATATTCTATGCTAATACATTATTTTGAAAAGCGTGTATTTGTATAAATTTCTAAGCATTCAACAAAATTACTCGTTACAGCAGGCTACTATGAGGAAGCTAAAAAACTGGTCCAGAGAGGTCAATATGTAAGTTAGGGTCATAAGGAAGGACGGACCCCACAAAGCATAGCTATGTATTAGCGCAGCCTGCAATTCTGAATGTGGTTCTTCCCCGAGCCATCCTGAGCTGCCAGTGGCATTTTGACCCAGACACGATAATCTGACAATGTGACTTGGCTTACCTGGGCTCCTGACTTTGCCATGGCAACCTGAGTCCGACCTTTTGCTTTTCTCCACATGTTTCCTGCTTTAAGCATCTGCTCCCTTTGAGATCCTTATCTTGGTATTTCCAGCTGTAGCTCAGTCAACTGACCCTCTGACTCTTATAGCTGGAAGATTTGTCCTGGAAATCTTAACCCTTGAATGGACTTTGACCCCAATGAATCACGTCTTAGAGGGGAAAAGTAGGTCCCCCTTCCCCTGACACTTTTGATCGCATAACGGCAAGCATTTCCACTCATACCATGGCCGCCATTTACCACTGAAAAGTAATCTCATTGATGCATGAAGGGCAACTTTCTCCTACGTGATTAATTGCTGTGATGGAGATTCTCACCAGATCAATGTCATCTCCTCTTCTGATAAAAAGGTTTTGCTCTACCTTTGCGCTTTATCACTTGAGACAATGCAAGGCCATTCCCTAATCAGAACATTCTGCTTCTCTGTCTCCATTTCCAGAGAAGGTAGAAATTTCTTAGGAGTGACACTGACAGTGTTGTTCACAAGTCAACAACACACGGGTTATTATTCACAGCTTCAACTCACCATTATAAGCCTGTAACACATAATTGCATTATTCTGATACTGTGCACTGACCTCCTGGCTGTGTTCAAATTTCAGAAGCTAGTTTTGCCATTAGTCATAAAATATCCATTTGAGTTATTCATATTTTGAATAGTATTCTAATATCTTTCCTCTAACACAGTACAGTATTTTTGAGCCTTAAGTAATTTACACAAATATTGGGCACATTCAAAGTTTCATATAAACATATGATACATACTGTCTCGAGACATTGTCCCAATTTTATTAACAACGCAAAGTAGGTGGGGGTCACCAAAAGAATTTATCAACTATTTCACATGGTAATTTTTGTTTCTTAAAGGAGGATTTTAAAATATAGTTGAAAAGTTCACACTGGCTGGCAGCAAAATTAGCCCTTCATTTCTATTCTACATCTTTGCTAACCGAGCATATGAAGATGCAAGGAAAAATAGATTTAGACCAATTAGAAACTGTGCATTCACTGTGTCTTCTGTTAAAGATGATAAACAAATCCTGTAATTCATGTTACAGCTGTTCTTACATGGCTGAAGTATAGCAACACTGCATCACAACCGCCTTTAAGTGATGCTTCAATATTTGAGCTTAGACAAAAATGGGGGCTTGGGGAAAACAGCAATTTAAGTAGTGACAATGTTCCCATTGGCCATTCCATGTAATGAGTGTAGGCCCCTGGACACAAGCTGAGTCATTTTCCCTTGGTTGGGGCAGTTCCTAAGTGCCTCTGATAATATAGGCTTTACACTGTACTGAACATGATCCCAGTGTTTCAAGCTATGAGTACTTGTACAACATGGCCACCAAATGCAAACCAGCTACTTCAGCTGGTGCTCAAACAAGGGAATAACAAGTTGATGCTGCACTAAAAGAATGAAAAGAATGAGTGTTGTGTGGGTTTAGTGAGAGATCATAGGTAGGTCCTGCATGCACACGCATCCAGCCAATCAACTGTGTCCAACTCTTTGCGACCCCATGGACTGCAGCCCACCAGGCTCCTCTGTCCATGGCATTTTTCAAGCAAAAATATTGGAGTGGGTTGCCATTTCCTCCTCTAAGGGATTTTCCCAACCCAGGGGTCGAATCCACATTTCCTGCATCTCCTGCATTGGGAGGATTCTTTACCACTGAGCCACCTGGGTTATAGCATCCCCCTAAACTGTTTTTCAAGGTAAATTCTGACTGTACACAACTTTTGCCTCACATGATGCTTCAGAAACTTAACCTTAAGACATGATTCCACTTGGAACTTTATAAGTTTTCTCAAAGACTTTTACGGCTCAAAATAAAATGAGCAAAATAGGGACAAAAAGATAAATGGAAGAAACCTTAAAAATATGTATTATTTTGATATCATGCACACATTAATATCTTACACACACAGACATACACACACACCTTCTCAAAGAAGTTCTCACCAACAACTGCAGGACTTGTGAGATAAAATTATTATCCTCTAGGCTTAAATCAAACACAGCTTGAATTTCAGAAATACATATCTGACATTTAGATGTGGATTAAACTTTCAGGGTCAATTCTGGGAAAAATAAGCCTGTGTGGGCTGCAGGCCATAAAACCTTGGGAATTTCCTAGGCCTCCGTGAAATTCCCTCTTCCTCAGAGGAAACATAGAACCTCTGTCTTCTCCCAAGGGACCAGGGAAGGCCATCAAAGACCACTGATTCCCAACAGCTGGACACCTAGGTCTTTATTTTACACAATGAGGAAATAAGGTCAAATTGACTACACAATGTAAAGGAAAAAAGGAGACTCTAAATGAGTTAGTGCATGGATGGCGGGTTTTTTATTTTTTTTTTAATTTAAAGGATTATATCTGTCAAGATAGACTATGGTAGCCTGTGCTAATCAAATATCAGTAGATTAGCAAAAAAAAAAAAAAAAAAAAGTCAGTAGATTAAAGTAAGTAAACTTTTCCTCCCATAACACTTTTTTTTGCCTTCCAATGGAAGGGGAGGAGGTTGGGAAAATAACATGAGAAAGAGGAAAAATATTCAAAGAAAAAAGGACATGTTTTTCAGTTGGAAGAAGCTAAAGATTTTGATTAGGAACTCAATACTAAATGTTTGTGGAGTCAAAGTGTTCTAAATACATAGGCTATGTAAACTAGTTGTTACCTCCATACCCATTGATGGGAAGAAATATACAATAAACTGTCCAGACACCCAGAAGCGATGCATGGGCCAGACTTTAATTATCACACATATGATGTTAAATCAAATTATCTCATAAACATAGAATTCTATATGCAGTGTTCTGATGTGATTAGCATAATTCAGCCTAAGAATTTATTAAGAACATGCTTTGATTCCTTTTGTTTCTTCTACACATATATGCACAAATGCTCTTGCAATTTTAAATAGGGTTATAATAATGATCCAATCCAAACAGGTTCTCAACTCCAAAGAGCCACATAAAAAGTTAACATTGACTAGGTCCCAACGCGTGTCAAATCTAAGACTACCCCACAGCCTTCATTTCCCTGGGTGTAAAGTGAGCACTGGTGACCCTGTAACCTCATGCTGACCTTCTGACCTTCGGGGATTTACAGGATAGAGACAGTTTATAGTATCATCTCCTAGCGATTGTTTCAGTTGTTTTTAAAAGATGTTCAGACTTCTACATCTTTTCTAGGAGAATGGTGACTTTCTCTGTAGAACAGACTGGATAGTAATAAGCTGGCATCAAACTTGGACCATCAATTGCTTTTATAAAAGTTTTACAATAACCTTCTGAATGTTTTCAGCTGTGTACATTTATTTATGCTTTTATTTATTTTTAAATATTGCCATGTCCCAGGCCCTGGTAATGTAAAGGTGATTAAGACCCAGAACTAAGCCTCAGAGATTTCAGTCTTATGGAGGGAGGTGGAAATATAAATAAATAATTGTTGGGCAATGTAGCAATTATTATGAAGAAGTATCATGAAGCATAATGAAGTCCTGCAGTAGCTCAGAGGAGAGGGTGATTAACTATGCTTGGGGAGGCTAGGAAAGGCCTCAAGGAGAAAGGGAGAGCAAGGAGAGGGTACTGGGCATGCCAGTGGAAGAAGCATCAGATGCTAAGTGGTGGCAACATAAAAGGGCAGCTGGTTAGGCATGGCAGAAGTGTGGGAGTGGATGAAGAATTCTGGGAAGTAAAGCTGGTAGGACTTGAATAGCTCCATGTGCCAATCTTGCAAAAAGGGAAGATGATGTGGAATCCTGGACCGATTTCACATTGGGTAGAGCAGCTCCAGGGTTATTCTTTATATCATGATAACTCTATAAGACCCATGTGACTTCCTTGGTGGTCCAGTGGTTAAGAATCTGCCTTCCAATGCAGGGGATGCAGGTTCGATCCCTGGTCGGGAAACTAGGATCTCACATGTGGCAGAGCAATTGAGCCTGTGTCCTGCAAATCCTGAGCCCGTGTGCCTCAACTGGAGAGGCTGTGTGCCACAAACTACAGAGCCCATGTGTTCCAGAGCCTATGAGCCACAACTGGAGAGAGGCCCATGCATCACAGGGAAGCCTGTGTGCGGTAACTAAGACTCAATGCAGCCAATACAGAAGTCAGTGAATAACTATCTTTTATAAAAAGACCCTTCTCTTTCCACATATCATAAGCAATGAAATGAACCAGTTCACCTCTATGGGACGTTCTTGCACCATATTCAATGATTTCTTGGATACGTGTACAGTTCAAGCTAAATGGTTGACCCAACCATTGGCAAAAGTCACCTTCTATCTCTGTTTCCCCGCTTGTTGAATACTGTACCTGCACTTTAGTTGGAGGCAATGGGACAGTGAGAACTTCAGTTTGAAAACTGAATGTTTTCTATAACTAGAGCTCTTGGTTAACCAGTAACATTAACTGGTGCTGAAGCATGATGCATTTTAATAGAGTGATAAACTTCCCTTTAGGAAGAGAGCACTGGCTGCCAAATCAGAGGGCAAAAAGTGAAAAAAATAAAACAAATGAAACCAACCCATTATGGGCTGACAATGACTTTTATTTTCACTGGCACTTTACGGAAAGTAGTCACAGAAGCTCAGTGAATAAACAGCCATTGCTCCATTCAGGCCAGGTAACAGTGGTGCCCGAATACCTGCCCTGGAGCAATTTGTAGCTGTCTTCTTGATCTGAAAAGTGAATGAATTACGGGCTATCCAAGAAGAGGGAAAATTAGGCATGAGGTTGATGCTGACAATTGAACTCTATAAATAATCCACAGTGAAAATGAATAAACAACATGCCTTCTTCCAGCTTTCAGGAGCCTCTCGACAGTATGACAGTTGCTGTTTTTTTCAATAAACATGATGTCAGTTATGCCTTTTATTCATCATGGTGAAGTCATGTGTGGGAAGAAGTGAGTATTTCTTTTTTTTGGCACTTCATATAAAAAGGCTTTTCCTTTTTATTTTTATCATACCAAGGCAAAACAAGCTGTCTGATCTGTAATCTATACATTACATAAACACTTTCATTTCTTCCCTATTTCCAACAGCTTTATTAGCAACAGCATTTAAATTGGTTCTCAGTTATGCATAGAAATAGGTTTCGAAGGGCATGGAAAATAAGACACTGGGGATGATTTTGAAAACTCTTATTTAAACCAACAACTTAAGTTTCCTTCCCAAAAGTATTTTCCCAGAGCTGTAAACAATCCTCCAATTAATTGACTTGATTCTTTTCTTTGCCCAGCCCCTTGTTTGGTCAAGGTACTAATGAGCAGAAAAAAGGCCAAAGTCAGGCAGGACTTAGAAAAACAGAGGCACTGCAAAGACTGAAATGGGGAAAACAGAAATTGGATGGCCGAGAGTTAACGACCCAGGAAACATTCCCCTAAAGGATTTACCAGGTATCTAGAGAGTTGTAACCTTTCAGATTAAAAAGTAACAGGTATTAGTTTTCGAAGTGGACAAATAAGAGCCAAACATTATGTGAACACAGTTATAGAGTTAATGAGTACTCACATATCTAGCTCAAAGAAGCCTGTGGGTGACTGTGTTTCCTGCATTCGGCTATTTGTCATGAACTTTATTACTCTCCATTCCACTAAGAACTATTTTTTTCCCTCCCTATTTGCAGACATATTAGGTACAGTCATTCAGATATTATCAGTTCATCATTTGCTAAAGAAACTCGTTCTTAGGAAGGAAAAGTGAAGAACACATTGAGTGGCATTGCATTATTTTGTGATCCCACATCAAGATGAAAAAAGAAAGCATCACATTGTTTTTGAGATATTCCTATTCTACAACAAAAATCATGTTTTACCCAAGTGTAAGCAAGTCCACTAGCTAGAAGCTCATCCCCCACCCCAAGTTCTACATAAAATATAACCCACAAGGCTCGAATTGAATCAATATATTAGTTCTCTATGTACTACTTACTTTGACATTCCTTAAACTGAATGTTTACTATATAGCTAAGAGAGTTTCTAAATTTATAACCTACAAAAAGAGGGAAATTAGTTCCTCTTCTTCAAAGAAGCTTTTTCATACTGTGTCCAATCTATCTGGGGAATTGGAGGGAGAAAAAGGCGAGTGGGGAGAGAGGAGGAGCCAAAGAAAAAGAGCTAATGGTCAAAATGCATCCTTATAATAAAATGAGCTTCTTAATGGATGCTCACTACAGGAATAACATTAATTCAGTATTAGGACGTTCAGTGGAAAAATATGAATGTAATTTATCTTTTTAACTGTCAGCTGCATTTCTAAAGCTCTGAAGTCTGTAGCTTCCAGGGGCCTTTTGTCTTTCTGCCATGGCAGGAGTATCTTGGACAGCTGTAAGAGCTTTCTAAGCTATCTTTCTCAAAATCCATTAGCTAATTCAAGGAACCTAATTAGAGCTGCCATTTTGATGGAGCATACTGAATGCTCAGTACAAATAGTAACACCATCAATGTTTATTAGAAATCACAAAACCCAAAGTGCTCCACTCCCTATGAATATTAATGAAAATACAGCAAACAAAATATTTATTAAAACATATGCTTAATACCATCAAGGTTTACAGACAGATATTGAAAGACAGAGGCACACACTTGAATTTGACGGCGTGTGCCCAGGAATACACAATAAACCCAGATTTATACTGAAGTAGCATGTAATCATTATTTTATGCCCCTCCCACTTGTCTCCCTTGGTTTTGCACCCTGGAATTCAGCAGCTCACAGCTGGCAAGACAGATGCAAGTCCAGAGAAGTCTGAAGAAGGGGGTGGGGGAATCTTTTCTTTTTTTTTAAACAGATGCTGAGTGCCACAAATTCCTGTCAGTGGGAAATAACTCTTGCTTCTCTATAAAATCAGCAGCATGATGACGTCAATACTTTCTACCCACCTCTAAATGAGGGTGTCACCAAATGAGTCCAACTAACTATTCTCCCACGTACCCATCCAGGGAGCGTTTCTGCCAGGGCATGGCCTCAAATCAGGTGGTGTCTAAGGCTTGAGGTAACCCTGCTGTTGTGCAGACTGGGCTTCTGCTGCTCGCCTACAGCGACAGACATACACACCCTTGCCGAGGCCCAGGAGACCCTGCTCCTCATTCTCTTCTCTTGGGAGCAATTTTAGGACCTTTGTGAATCATTACCATCCACGGGCCCTTCCTCTGCCCTCAAGCTGTTGCCTCCTGACTCTCTTGCCCCCCTTTCATAAAACTCTAAAAAGGAATCACCTGTTGTCTCATTTCTTCATCTGCTGTCCTCTCTTTTGGCCAGATGACAATCTGGCTTGCACCCTCATTGCTCTTAAAACTGTCCTCTGGAGGCTGAGCAAACCCTGGCCTCTACAGGGTTAGACACTGGGCAGCAATTTCCTTGTGAATCTCTCCTCCTTGCTTCTTCCTACTTCCTCAGTCTCAGAGTTGGTTTCCTTTACTGCCCCTCCCCTTGTTCTCTAAACATGAGCTTCCTTTAAGGTTCTCTGTTTCTTGTCCATACTTTTCACTCCTGGGGATACTGTTCACTCCCAGGACTCTAACACATTCCTTTTCGTGGTCATCCATTTATTCATCCATCCATTCAAAAAGTACCAGAATGAGCAGATGGGGCAAGTTTTCGACACCCATGAAGACACCCATCTCTGCCTGGGACAGCTCACAAGAGCTCCAAGGACCATGCTCATCCCTTGCTCTTCATCTGCACCTAAAATGTACCAACACCTTATTACTCCACTTGTTCGAAAACAATTTCCTCATCTCTTTCCTGAAATCTACTTTCTCTCCTATCTTCCTGGCTTTTTCACTGCTTTTCCATGTTCATCAAGACTTAACATAATGACCAGCATTCAGAGTATAGGCTCTGGAGCCAGACTGCTTGAGTTCAGACCCTGGTTCTGCCACTGCCCTCCCGCCTACTTGGGGGAAGTACCTATCTGTGAAATAGGGATGATGAGAATTAGACTTCAGAGGATTGCTTTGAGGATTAAATGAGCTACTGTATTTAAAGCAGTTAGAATAGGGACTTCCCTGGCAGTCCAGTGGTTAAGACTCTACACTTCCAAGGCAGGTGATGTGAGTTCCACCCCTGGTCATGGAACTAAGATCCCACACGCCATGCAGTGTGGCCAAAAAGGAAAGGAAAAAAAAAACACACCAAAAACCCACATTAAAGCAGTTAGAATAGTGCCTGGCACATAATAAGAATTCAATTTAAAAAGCTGCTACTGCTGTTGTCAATCATATTTTATATTATTGCTGATATCTTTTCTCCCACATATTCTACATCTATTGAGTCCTAACCAATTGCCTCTAGCACTATTCCTTCATATATTTTTTTTTTCTTTCACAAGCCTAGTTCACATACCCACTGCTCAGACCATGATAGCAGCTAGGTGACTTGTCTCTCCACCCTAACCCCACTTTAACGTGCTGCCAGATGGGCCTTCCTAAAGTACGGTTTGGCTCACGTAACTCTCCTGCTCTAAAAGCCTCTGGCTCTCTTCCCTTTGCTATGCTTCTGTCTCCAGCCTCACCTGCAGTCTAGTCTCCTGTGAAACTTTAACTGTTCCCTAAGCCTATCCTCAGTTCTCACCCACACCCCTCCTCCATGCCTCTGTCCATACCACCTCTTTACCTGTAATTCTTTCCCCTTATATCTAAACAATATAATTAAGATGATATCCATCTTTACTTTTAAAATACCCATTGCCTTGTAATTATGGGCAGACTAATTCTCATGGGGTCTCAATTCCCCCAATTGGCCCCGTCTCCCTCTGCACCTCTTCCTGACCATTCTCTATTGTGCCTGGAAGCTTCTTTCTTACTCTCCCCTGTTCCTCGCACAGCCTAAACTTGTCACAGCCCCGGGAATCTGTACCTGCTGTTCTTCCTGCCTGAAACTGTCCGCCTCGAGTGTTTCCAGGCATGTTCTCCCTTCTCAGGGGGACTTCTCTTGCCACCTCATCTTTAGACCCTTCAAGTCCCTCCCTTCCAGTCCCTCCCTTTCAGTCCCTCCCTTCCGGTCTTCCTGCTTGTTTCCTCTGTGCACTGATCATTCTGTGAACACATCTTCACTATGTACTTGTTCACTTTTCTCTTCTGCTGACCCCTACAAGAATACCGGATGTGTGAGAGCAGAGACCTTCCATGGCCTGTCTGCAGCTGTCTTTCCAGCCTGGGACTCTAGCTAAAGGAATGATTCTCCACTTGTGTGAAATTCTTTAAGGTTCTTATATTTAGTCAGCAGATACTTACTGAGCACCTACTATTCACTGCAATGATTCTAGGCCTTGGGAATATAGGGGGGAGTACAAGACACACGATTGTGTGACCTTATGTTCTAGTAGGTGGGTGAGACAATACACAAATCAGTGGAAAAGGATATCAAGCAATGCTAAGTGCCATTCAGACCCTTAAAATACAGTGTGGTGATAAGAGAGTGACTGGGCAGCTACCTAAGACAGAGTAGTCAAGGAAGACCTTTGTCTTTTAAGCTCAAGTCTGCATTATAAGAAGGAACTATCCAGAGGCAGCTCTATGAAGAACATTCTAGAAAGAGAAACCAGCTCAAAGGAGGGAATGAATGTGATGATTTAAAGGAAGTTAAAGTGATGAGTTAAAGAAAGTGTGGTTTGAGCTTAATGTCCAAGCAATAGAGGTGAGTAATAAGGTCATATAGGCAGGCAAGGCAGACCACAGATGCTTTGCAGGGCCTGTTAAGATCTTTGGATTTTACCGTGAGTGAAACGGCTTTTACCCTGAGACCATGTTAGAAGATGTTAAAGCAGGAAGAAACATGATCTAATTTAAATATTTAGAAGACAATTCCAGCTTTTGGTAGAGGACAGAATAGAAATTGTAGCAGAAGTCCAAGTAAGGAAAGGTGGAAGTCTTTGGGGCATTATGATTATTCATGTTTTATAGAGCTTAAATCTTTATTTAATCCCCAACCATGAGCAGCTAAGCAATGTGTGGAGTTTAATCATTCTAGGTATTCTGCAGAACCTGTTACATTGTCCTCATCTACGATATGTTAAAAAACATTTTTACGGGAATTGAAAACAAGAAAGTGATTTAAGAAAATGTACAATGACAAGTGGGAAGAAAAAGGGAGGAAGCATTGGTGCTATATAAGGGTGAGTAAGGGTCTGTTCCTGGGGGTCGGGGTGTATGGAGGCAGAGGGAGGGCCACAATGACTCAGTGACCCTGTTAACTGCTGCCTTGAAAATGATTTCCTTTTTGTCTTTTTCCTTCCCAGGTTCATAAGTGAAATACTGTGAGTACATCCCAAGTGGTTTGGGGCAAGCTTTTTTTTTTTTTGCCATTTCTAGGTATGGCGCAGACAGCTCACCGTTTAAAGAAATTTCTACAGGTTTTGAAGTTTTCTTCGCTGCATCATGTTTTCATGGCCTCCTATTTGCAGCCAGGTATCGCTATAATGTCTCAGTGCCATCCATTCCCATAAGGAATGGGTGATGGTGACACGCTAGCCAATGGTGATGCACATGGCTTGCTACTGCAAGTGGAATTTATGTGTGCTGAAATGATGTTATTGGAAACCTTTTCTGTGCTATTTCATGCTAAATATAGCATGCATGCTTCCAGGTGAAACTATCTGGAAATCAGGAATGTCCAAGCTAGCACACTTTAGAGAAGGTAGGCCAGTATAATTTGCTGACGTTTTAGCTTTGAATTAAATTTAGCTTCTCATCCTTATTAGAATCTAACTGCCAAATAGCACTCTACTTGGATTAATAAAGTTTTCTAATAAGCATATCACTTTCTAGTACTCTGCCGAGGCAGCTGAAATCTTGAGTACGGCTAAAGGGAGAACTGCCAAATGGAAACAGTATTGATACATTCTCTGTCCAGTACAATCATTCTTTTTATTGTCAAGCCCAGCTCTGGGTAAAGGAGAACGGACTATGTTAGAAATGGGATATGGTCACTATTTATGAAGCCAGTCCAGCAGAAGACTTAGAAAACCATGAAAACCCACTCAAGCTAACGCTCCAGATTAATTTAGAATTTAAAGTGCTTGCAATTAACATTTTCAGGAGAAACTAGGGCTTATGACTGGAGTAGAGGGACGAGTAGGTAAGCTACTGCAGGGTAATTGGGAAGCTTTTAAGCACCACTCATTGCCCCCAGGCTGATGACAGAAATTCAATCTTAATTTAGTCCAAGGCTTTGATCTCCATTAAAATACAGATGGTGCTGGATGTCTGTCTCTATAAGACACCATTCATCTGTATATGAGTGAAGGCTTTGGTTCAGTTCAGTCTCACAGTCATGTCTGACTCTTAGCAACCCCATGGACTGTAGCACACCAGGCCTCCCTGTCCATCACCAACTCCCGGAGTTTACTCAAACTCATGCCATCAAATCAGTGATGCCATCCAACCATCTCATCCTCTGTCATCCCCTTCTTCTTCTGTCTTCAATCTTTCCCAGCATCAGGGTCTTTTCAAATGAGTCTTTTCTTCGCATCAGGCGGCCAAAGTATTGGAGTTTTAACTTTAGCATTAGTCCTTCCAGTGAATATTCAGGACTGATCTCCTTTAGGATGGACTGATTGGATCTCCTTGCAGTCCAAGAGACTCTCAAGAGTCTTCTCCAACACCACAGTTCAAAAACATCAATTCTTTGGTGTTCAGCTTTCTTTGTAGTCCAACTCTCACATCCATAT
The DNA here is from genome assembly GCF_002263795.3 of Bos taurus. Taxonomy (NCBI): domain Eukaryota; kingdom Metazoa; phylum Chordata; class Mammalia; order Artiodactyla; family Bovidae; genus Bos; species Bos taurus. Next base: position 93,814,347 of record NC_037329.1, on the reverse strand, counting down.
ATGACTACTAGAAAAACCATAGCTTTGACTAGATGGAAGACTTTGATACCAGAAGGCAAAGTTGGTGAACCTGAGGGCCTGGAAGACTTGGGGTGGGGTTGGTTGTGCTGAAGTGGGGCTTCCCCATCTAAAACCTCTCCATGCTCCACATTCTTCTCCACGTCTAGCTGTGCACTGAACTAATGGTGGTACTGAAGACCAGTCATTGATGGCCAAAAAATAAAAAAAAGTACTTCACACAGCCTGCTTCGGTGAGAAGATTCAGGAAGAAAATTATGATACTTATTTTAGAAAAACCAAAAAGCCTTTCTCATGCTTATGATTTTCCTTTCCATCTGTTTCATGAACACCCACCCCCTTGCAAACACATTCACAGTTCAACAATGATAATTTAGGGTGATAACGTGGATATTGTTTCCCATACCGTAGTGCTCTATTCTGAAATCTTAGGGACCATAAAAATTGGAGTCCTTCCTTCTGCCCTCCCTAGACACAAAAGCAAGAATGATAGGCTAAAATCACATGGTTTTAAAAATGTTTGTGCTGAGCAGGAGTCCAACAACAAGGGAGGATGTCTGTTTACCTCTAGAAATCTTTTCAGCTGTTGCCATTTTATTGCTTTTGTTAAAACCAATGCCTCCAATTTCTTCACTCGAGACATTGAAACATATTCCACAATGGCACACTTCAGGGCAACTGAGCATTAAAAGAGGATTCATACAGTTGAGGTATGACTCAAATTTTGTGGGAGACAGCAGATAGAATGGCAAAGAGAGCGAACCTATAAAAAATTCAGGAGTAATGTTTCTATACACATCCTCTACTCTGTACCAAAGAGAATATTCACAGAGTTGATATAAAACTATACAAGCCAGACGGAGCGTCAGTGTGCTTATCTGCTCATAAAATATTTTGTATAGCTAATTATATAATAACCTGAAGCATATTGCTTGTACATAAAGGGGAAAATGCAGTAAAAGGGTAAAGACAAATGTTTGCACAGTTCAGGACTAAGTTGTACATCAGAGCTTCACATTTAAGGCTTGAAACCCTACAATTGACAAACAAAAGGCCAGATACACAGTTACTGAATTTTGTTTGAAGTTCATCTTCACATACAACTGGCTTGGAATCCGCACACAAATAAAAAGAAATGTGAAGATACCAGTGCCACGACAAGCAACAGCTGTTTTCATTACACCACCAGAATACGCAAGGCAAAAGGTTAATATTTTTGAGGGGAAAAATGTTAATGCTGTAAATAACATGAAACAAATGGCATGATTAGGAGATGAATTGTTCAGCTAGTAAGTTTGAGAAATGACTCCTAAGTCTTATAGGGAGACACAAATGACTCATGAGGGACCCCCAAATCAAGACTTTACTTTCAAAGTCTTGCACACTGTAACTCTAATAAGAGGATAATGCAAAATTCACTCATGCTGTTAAAAAAAAAAGGACTACAGGCAGATGATCTAGTACAGGAGTATAAAACATTCTCAAACCAAGTGGAGGTCCAACAGATGGAGCATCAGAACTTTCCATTCCACATTCACTGTTATATAGTTCAGTGCTTGGAAGAGTCACAGGCTCCTCAGAAATTCATGTGTTAAGGATAATGATGGAAAACAAATGGAGTGAGAAGCCTACTTAACATGGTTTTTCACTGATGATTCTTTTTAAGAAAAAAAAAATGCTTAAAGGAAACTTCAGCATTCTACCTAATGCATTTGTTAGAAAAATGTTAAATTAAGTCATTTGCAGTCAAAATGAACAAATTGGAGGTCTGCCTAGGTGCAGACCTACATGCCTTCCAACCACGTGTGGTCTGGCTAAAGAGATAGCTAATTGACGATTGTTCCTTCCATTGCTTGTCCATTAGGATAAATCCAGCTTGCGGACACTGAACCTTCCAAAGACAAAGAACTGCATTAATTTTGTACTTCTAGAGCGCTTAATAAATCTGACACTGTCTGGTGGTTTTCTTCATTTTCTACCACTTGACAGCTACTGGGATCACAAGTTTCAGAGAATCTATTTTCCTGGGTAAAATTAATAGCAATAAAACAAGCTCAGTGGAATATGACCAAATCACAGCACTCATCATATGGAATTTCAAAAAGAACCTGGGAAATGTATTGGAGAGGATTTGTACTATACAATGTATAAATTCAAACTGTTTCCCTGAGTCAGAGGCATTCATTTAATATCAAGACAAATATGATGTCACTTCATTTGTTGAAGCAAACAGGATACCTAAGCCCAAGGAGCAGCTTCATGTGGTCAAGGTTCCTTATGGAAACGCTCGAGACTTTTTCTTTCTTAGGCTGGAGTTTGTATTGAATCAAGTAAGTTCTTCATAATTTTTCTTTCCTAATGGATTTCCCCCTATATATGTTTGCGAGGGGGAAGAAAAGCAAAGGGCAGCAAAACCAGCCTTAAGTGCTTGGCAAATGGTCTTCCTGAATCTGGACCTCATAAATCGTATAAAATGTTATATTTCAACAATAGGCTGGAAAAGCTTTTCTCTCTGCAATGATGAAGCCCAGCTTCAAAATTTATAGTTCATCTCAGAAATGGATTATAAAAGGAGACTAACTTAGCTGTCTATCAAGTGAGCCTGACAATAGCAAATAAGGTGTGAGCGTTCAATGTCAAATATATATTTAATATTAAAATTCTCAGATTAAACATTGCAAAGGGGTTTCCTTTGCAACACATGCTGATGGGAGTGGTGATTGATGGAGCCTGGGTTGTCATAGCAATGCCCAGACCCTGATGTGACATTTCTTTCACTATCTACTGGGAGGGTCTTATTTTTCTAATATCGCCCATTCAAAGGGATGCTATTCTATTAGGGGTAAGGCTGAGTCGATCAAAACAAGATCCAAACAGATGTGGCTTAGTTCCCTGAATAGACCCAGGTGTGTAATCATTCATTTTTGTGAAGAGGGGTATAAAAACCTACATCCAAATATGTCTTGATAAATCCAAATAGATTTTCTAAGGGAGGAAGCAGAGGTTGATTCCAATAACTATTCCTCCTGGTAATGGAACAGAGCTGAGAGAGAATGAAAACTTCTAATGGTAATTTGGAACAGGCATCAACTTCCATAAAAATGCTTAACTTTACTAAGAAGCTATGAAGTTCAAAGTAAAATGATAAGGTACTATTTTTCACCAACCAAATTAGCAAAGATTTAGGGGGAAAAAGAGATAATATTCAGGGTTGTTAGGTGGGAGTGAAATGAACTCTCTCCTACATTGCTTGGTGGGAGCATTATTTGCTTCAATTTTTCTAGATAATTGTTGGCAACATATTTCAAACTTTTTTCCTTCTAGGAATCTTAAGGAAATAATCCAAGCTGTGCAGCAAGATGTGTATACCGAGGTGCTTATCTGGTATAATTTATAATATTGTAAACTCTGAAACACCCTAAATGTCTAGCACTAAGAAAAAGGTTACATAAATTCAGGTACAGTTACATAATGGTAACCGTGGAATGTAATAATTTTGAAAAGATTAATTGGCACAGGAAGAGATCACCATATAATGGTAGGAAGGCCATATATCAAAATTTATATGTTCATATAAATACTATATGTGTATATAAATGTATGAGCACCATACACACAAATTATGTATTTTATATAGAGTGATATACACAGAAAAAAACACGGTAAGAAACACTAAAATGTGAAGGACGGTTAACTCTGGATTGCAGGATAACTGGTGTTTTGATTTTTATTTTCTAGTCTGGTAACTAAGTTTAATATAAAATACTTATTATAGAAAAATTAGAAAGTAACAGTCTATCTTTAAATAACAAACATATAAAGAGAAGGCATATAGTAGTAGAGTCAGAACTAACTAGAATGGAGTAGAAATTGAGTATTTATTCACTGGGTAGTCGGGGAAGAGTTTCTCTTCTATCAGCTTTAGCTTCCTGTTCTTCCTTACTAGAAAGAATGGTTGTAGTGAAGATGAAAACGGGAATGTGTGTGTGAAAGTGCTTTGTAACCCAGAGGAAAGCTACAAGTATGAGTTACTTTAAATCGAACACGGTGAAAAAGAGCAAGAAAGCATTTCACAGGGGATATAAGAGGTTGAAGATTAAGTTTACAAAAATATAATTTGGTTAGTGGAGGGATCATTTAAATTTAACAAAGAAAAGGGTATTTCCCTACTCAGAAGACGGTAGGCTGAATTGCAAATTTAAAAATATATCCACAGGATATTATATTGGGAAACATATAGGAAAGAAGCCTTTCAGTTGGCGCATGCCTCCTTCCTGCTGAATTGTATTTCAGCTTTCACTAACAATGTAACGTATCACCAACATTAATGAGTGAAACATGCCCCACTGTCAGGCAGCAGAAAACCAGTAGCGTATAAACAATTTGGAATTGTAAAACCCTCTAATGGAGCTTAATGAGAGAGCTAACATTTAGATACAACAGGGCTGACACAAGATGTGACAGTCCCCACAACACAGAATCTCATTACTGTGTTGGTCGTCCGAATCATAAATAGAATTTTAAGTTTGCTTGTATTTTTCATAACTGATCCATGAAGAATTAAACCTGTGATTAATATGCAATGGGTAATATCTTAAATTCATAAAAGCAAGCCTCCTTTTATTAATGGAAAAAGGAGAGTTTTGAGAGGTCTGGTAGTTGAAAGTGATCATGGGAGATGGTGATAGAGGGGGACTATCTGGGGACCATATAGTAGGGAAGGTATCGAAACTTCCTCATCCAGAGCTCTCTTTTATGAGATTCTTGGAAGAGCTGCTGGCAAATGCAGAATACCAAGCTTCTGGCTCACGTGTGCTAAGTTGCTTCAGTCATGTCTGACTCTTTGCAACCCCATGAACTGTAGCCCCTCAGGCTCCTCTGTCCATGGGATTCTCCAGGCAAGAATACTGGAGTGGATTGCTATCTCCTCCTCCAGGGGATCTTCCCCACCCACAATGGAACCTGCGTCTCTTATGTCTCCTGCATTGGCAAGTGGGTTCTTTACCACTAGCACCACCTGGGAATGATGCTCTAGTGAGCCACTTCATTTCTGGAAATTCTCTTTCTTTTTTAATTTTCTTGGTCATCAGTTGCCTTTCCATCTAATCCAAGTGACTGCCCATTTCCTTGTTAATTTCTCTTTCTTCTTCCTGTAGTCAACTTCCTATACTCTCATTTGTTTCTCTTATCCCTTCTGAGAGCCACACAATCCCAGGATTAGAAAGGACATCTAGAGCTCACCCTTCTATTTATTTGACTGATTATAAATACACAAGTCTGATGACTGTGCAAGGTTTCAAAGGTTTCTACAGAACCCGAGAACTGGGAGGACCACTTTTCAGCATCTTGTTTTTGCCCTACATGGCTGCTGCTTCTAGGACTTAAGTGCCAAGTAAGTTTTAAGAATAGAAAATTATTAATCCTTAGGAAGGGAATAGGTAAAGTCTTGAGAGAGACAAACACATGAGAATCAGTATAATATTCTTCAGCCTACTCTTTTATGATATAAATTACTATGTCATGCATTATATATCATTACATATTATATGATATACAAAATATTTATTATTATAAAATGCAAGGTGATGGTCCCTATCACTCTAAAAATAAAACTTCACTGTTATAATAACAGACAAAATTTAACTTACATTGTTTGATTAATTGTTGAAAAAGTGAACCACTTGGCTATAATCTTAAGAAAACCAGGACAACTTTGAAAGACACTAAAGAGAAAGTATATGTCTGTGTAAATCTACAGGCTTAGTTTTTCTTCTTAACTTTCCATGACCTCATGAATTGAGCAGAAAACTCAAATTATACAGTTTACATATCCTGTGTTACCTTCAGAGAATAACAATATTCATCTATTCACACCTCTCAAAAGCCAGCACAGGAGAAAGAAATCTAATTCCAAGACTATAAAAGCATTGCTGGCTAGAGGAAAGCCCAGCTAAACAAAAGAGCCCTCAGACACCCTGAGTGCTGACAGCACCCAACCTCGCTCTTTTCTGTTCCAAGTAGGTTGAGTGACGATTCCCTCTTCTCTATGACTGTGTGTATCCCTGGGCTAGTGATGCTTCTATAAAGCAGGTTTGACAACAATGGAGAGTCTCCTGCCTGCTAAACAAAAAGTGACAACTTCATTTGAAAGTTGTCCCTAGATGTATTTTGTGTGCAGAAATTATCTGTGACAGTCCCGATCAAAAGAGAGTTTCATTTCACTTAGAAGGCAAATGGACAATACAATAGGTTATCTTGCATGTTATCATTTGGTTCAGTTAATGGTTAAAGTATTTTCTAATGAGTTTCTCACAGGTTATGAGGTTTCAACTTATAAAAGTAGGTTTTCATTGATAATGATTTTTTTTTTAAATAATCCAATGCCTGTAATTGAAGGAAAACATTTATGTAGAAAAAGATATATGGATATATCAATTTGAAAACCTAGCTCTGGTTATGTACACTGAATGCTTCCATATATGAATCCATGGATGTATCTGGGCAATTTTACCATAAGAGTTTTTAGTTTACTCCCGATATTTGGAACCCACCTTAACAACAAACGTCAATATAGATCCACCTACAAAGACAAAACTGTGAACAACATACTTTTAGTCTCTGAATCAAAGGGCATGAGCCAGGACAAAACTTGCAATTCATCAAATGTCAGACTAAAAGGATCAATCCTTCCTTCTATGTCTGATACACATCATTCTTGGGCTTGAAAAATCACAACAGACTTTGTTTTAAAGAATACTTTCATGCTCATCCATCTATCATAGGCCAGAGCACTCTTTGAGAGTCCCATGATTCTAGAGTAAATTCCATACAGTTATCCCACACTGTTTAACATACATCCAAACATTACTTTCTTGGCTTTGTTTCACAAATTATCTCTTTAACTCCTAGCCTTGGATGACTCACATCTGTATTAAATTTTATTAGATTCATAGGTAGGTCTTCAGCAGATTCTGGGACAAAGGATCTAAATGGGAAGGGAGATTATCCTGAAATACTAATAGTGACTTGCCTGTATTCCTTTCTTCTATAGTCTTTGCCCTGCCTTTAAAAGTTTTGGTACTATTCTGAATAAGAGAGATTCTTTTTAATCTTTTTTTTAAGGAACATTTCTACACAGCAATAAAATTTATAATAGCCTAATTGCAAATTTTGATATTAAATTGGAGCAAAGGAAAAATCACAGCTAAAGCATGAATGTATGTATGTATGTATGTGAGTGTAAGCTCAGTTGCTTCAGTCGTATCTGACTGAAGTCGTATTTGAGACCCTATGAACTGTAGTCCACCAGGCTCCTCAGTCCATGGGATTCTCCAGGCAAGATACTGGAGTGGGTTGCCATTTCTTCCTCCATGGGATCTTCCTGACCCAGGGATCAAACCTGTGTCTCAGGCATTGCAGGCAGATTCTTTACCACTGAGCCATTGGGGAAGCCTGATATATGTATGTATGTAGATGTAATTCTATTGCCAAAAATTTTTTTGACAAATCTCATAACTCAAGTTCTCATTATTTAAGGACAAGACCACCTGAACGATAGACAAGAGAGATTTCCAATATGAAGTTTAGGGAGATTCAGCGTAATGTTCTAATTCCTAAAATCTGGGGTTATGGGAGAGTATCACTGCAAGGGTAAGCAGAAAGAGTTTTGAGGGTGGACCCATGAACACTGTTTAACAGAGAAGGTAGCAAAGAGGTATGAGGCAGCGAAATGAGACTCAAAGGCAGCAAAGGGGCCTGAGGAAACAAATGATAATGATATGAAAGATTTCTTTTTTCTTTAATTGTTAAAGCTACTTTGAAGAGGAATAATAAAGGATAGGTCACTTCTGGGAGGAAATGCTTTGACATGATAACAGCACCAGAGGAAAGGCAGAGCAACCTGAACTTCTATTTTGCTTCCATTAAAGAATTACAGAACCATATAATTTTGGAGCCAGGAAGAAAGGCTGAAATCACTTAGTCCCACCCTTCCATCTTTGCAGATGAGGAAAGCTGCGGAGAGATACTAAGTGACTCCTGTGATATCTCCAAAAGTAGGCAGAAGAAAGGCAGGAAAGGATGGTGGGAGGGGAGAGAAAAATACTCAATCCAGGATGCTTAAAAGGCACTCCGGTTGCTGGTGCTCACAAATTACATCCAGGATTTTGAAAAAACGGAAAAGAGTCCCCCTACAAGTGCAGATGGTATCCTTGAGAAATTGTAGAAAGTGGAAGATGTGCCCAGATACTTGAGGTGAGAAAATCACAGTTGGATTTTTTTAAATGGCTTAAGCAAATTCTAGAAAAAGTAGAGGACAGAGGGTTTGGTGCTCATTTCTAGCAAGATTCTCTGGAACACAGTAGTAGAGCTGACTGCTGCTGCTGCTGCTGCTGCTAAGTCGCTTCAGTCGTGTCCGACTCTCTGCGACCCCATAGACGGAAGCCCACCAGGCTCCCCCGTCCCTGGGATTCTCCAGGCAAAAACACTGGAGTGGGTTGCCATTTCCTGATCATCAAAAGGAGTTAGCAACAAATGTTAGTTGAGAGGAGGAGATTTATGAAAAAATAATTGCCAAGAAGAGTCTTATCTCTTGGCATAGTGGCCATACCATGCTGACTGTAGCATCTGAACAATAAATACTATCATGTACCCTTAGGAAATGGTTGAAGCAGAGACTCGATGGAGGAAATGGTGACCTATTGTGTTTGGGGAAGACTTTCATCTATGGATGCTAGGCTAGGAGGCATTTCCTGATGGAACAGGAATAGCATGTGTTGCCCCAGGAGTGGCAGCCAAAGACTAGTAGAAACTAGCAGAATCACTGAAACCTAAAATTCACAGCAGATCAGAGGGAGGAGGCAGCCAGAGGGAGACTGTGCTGACCAGGAAGCCAGACAAGTTGTATTAACTTGGGAGGCTGGTCAGTCCAAGAGTGACCAGAAAGCCGTGTGCTCTTGAAACCTCCCAGTTAAGAGTGGAGCCACTTGGCTTCACTGATTCCTCCAAAGCATACTTATTGATTATCAGACGCCTCAGGAATAGATGCTGGGATTAGAAATAGAGTATTTCTGCTTCAAGATTTCATTGAGAAAGCAAACAAGAGACAGTTAATTCTAACACATGATCATTCTGTGGTACAGGTCTCAGGGGAAGCCAGTCCTTGAGTGGTGGAGTCTGGGCTAAATCCTGAGTAACACATAGGGCTTCACTCAGAAAACAAACAAACAAAAATGGGCACAGGGAGAAACTGCACCACAGTCAGTTAGAGCAAGGGTTTTGGATCATGCAGCTAAGGTTGGGGGTCCTCAGAAAATTGGGAGGATGGGGAGAGCCCTAGCAAGAAGAGAGCTGAAGAGGGAGTTGTATTTTGAGAGTCATCTGTAAAAGGTAATGCATATAGAGAACTTACCTGACTCAGGTGGTAAAGAATCTGCCTGTAATTAATGCAGAAGACCATGATTTGATCCCTGGGTCAGGAAGATCCCCTGGAGAAGGGCATGACAACCCACTCCAGCATTCTTGCCTGGGAAATCCCATGGACAGAGGAGCCTGATGAGCTACATGAGCATGGGGTCACAAAGGGTCACACAACTGAGTGACTAACACTTTCACTTTTATATAGGGAGCACAGGGCAAGACTTCCTGGCTCAGTCACCGTAGTATCCCCAAAAGAGACTTATTTAGATTAGCGCAACACCAAAGGGAAAGCATGAGGGGCCAAAAAAAGTGTTTGAGGAATGCTGGCTCCAACATTTTCACAAGTAGAAATGTCACGCATAGACGACAACCAGACCCACTTGTTCCCTCTTCCTGGGAAAGAGTCTGGGTGTTTGGCTCAGGGAGGTAGAAATCTCAGTAAGGACCCAGATTTCTGGCTGAGCATCTAGGTGGATAATAGTGCTCTATATGAAGGTGTCACAGGCACAAAAATAGCAGCAATGGTTGGCAAGAAAGGCTTGTAATTAAAAGTGTGTATTAAAACAAGAGACATGCCATCTTGACAGGATTATCAGTTGACTGATAGTAAGAGTGTAATCCAAGGAAAGAGAAGGTTCTGCTCCGAGGCACTGCCTTTCACCATTCCTGGCTAGAATGAATAACTAATGGGAAGGAAGGAAGGATTGTAGTTGAGTGAGAATCACATGGGAGTTAAACTGTTGTAATTGGTCATACACAGGCCTGAGTCAACTGATGACAACATTTATACGAGGGGACTATACACACTCCATATCTGCAGGTCAGGCTCCATGCTCCTGTTTAAGGAAGAAGCTTCTTAAGCTCGACTAGATTTTTGGTTCTATCTTACTTCCAGGTAAAGCAAGGACAGATCTGGAGTACAGTCAGACCAGCATCTTGTCTAGCCAAGTCCATTTTGAGGTTTAACCTCACTGAAGGACTGATACTAAAGCTGAAGCTCCAATATCCTGTCCACCTGGTACAAAGAGTTTACTTACCGGAAAAGACCCTGATGCTGGGAAAGATTGAGGGCAAGAGGAGAAGGGAAAGACAGAGGACAAGATAGATGGTTGGATGGCATCACTGACTCAATGGACATGAGTTTGAGCAAACTCCAGGAGATGGTGAAGGACAGGGGAGCCTGGTGTGCTGCAGTCCATGGGGTCACAAAGAGTTGGACATGACTTAGTGACTGAATAACACTGCAGCAACTGGCCCCAAGTTGGGGTACATTCCTCTAGAGATGGAAAAGGTAGGGCTGACAGATTTGTCTGTTTCCTAGAATGCGAAATGCGTTATTTACATGTCTTTTTCTTACTCTAGTCTGTAAACTCTGTGAGAGAAGGAACAGTCAGTCTTATCTAGCAGAAGTTTGGGGTTTAACTTAAGGAAATGTTTTCTGCCATCAGAACTACCTAAAATGAGAAGGTCCTCCCCTTACTCTGGGGGGAGTACCTCCCCTTACTATATCTGAAAAACTTCAAACTGAAGCATCAGCCATCACTGGGAGTAATGTTGAAGGGATTCCATGCTATCCAACCTGGCAGCCAATAAACACAAGGGGCTACTGAACACTTAAGATGCAGCTAGTCAAACTGAGATGAGCTGTAAAGTATAACAAATACAGCAGATTTCAAAGACTTGGTAGGAAAAAAGAAATATAAAATAGCTCTGTAAAAACTGTTCGGAATACTTGTTGAACTTACATTTTACATATATTGGGTCAAGTAAAATACATTATGAAATTAATTTTACCTCTTTAAATGGAGCTACAAAATTTTAAAAATTACATGTGTGGCTCACCTTATATTTCTATTGGACAGAGCTGCTCTAACCTGAAGTCAAACAGCTCCACTGTCCTGATACCAGGCCTTGTGGTTCTGTTCCGATTTTGACTGTTCCCCACACAAAGAAAAGTCTCCTTAATTCAGAACATCTTCCCATTTATTACAGTTCAGTAGCATCTCACATAATTAATAAACACATCAATATGTGACCCAACTCCCACAAAAAAAACGCTTTTTATCCTCTCTTCTCACTAAGTTGCAAATGGCTCCAGTGATGTCTACTTCTTTTTGTTATTCAAAAAAGAAATAAATAATTTAATCTAAAATAAAGGCATTCAAACAAGACTGTGGCAAAGGACATACCCTAGAAACTTTTGTCTTGTTTAGGATGTAGTTCAATGAGGATGATACTCTTATGAGAAAATACAGTATTTAGTTAAAGTAACACCAATACACAAATATGAGCATAAACCACATGATTTTAATGTAACTGGCTTTAAAGCAAATGATGGAATTAAGAGAACCACTGAGACTCTTAATTGAATGGGGTGTGGTGGGAAAAATGGATTACTTATTTGTATTGATAAAACTAATCTTGGCAGATCTGTAACAGTGCTTGGGGAAGAAATTAAAATTTATGCTTATTCAATTGTGGAGACAAAGCATGAAGCGAAGGTCCAAACTACTCTGAGTGCAGCAAGAGGTCAAAGCAGGGATAGTGACGCAGACTGCAGCTTTTACAATACAAGTAAGACAAAGAGAAAGTCATGCTCTCCCTTCCAGGAAACAGAAACCCAAACAGAGCCAAGAATATCCTGACCTGTACATGAATGTGCTTTCTCACACATCTCCCCGACGTGAGGAAATGACAGCTGAAACTTTGGAAGGTTATAAAAAGATCTGCCACGTATTCAATGGAAATGATTTTTAAAACCAACAATAATGAACCACTGCCTTACTCTAGCCCATGCCCTTGCTCATCACAGTGTAGTCCCTGGATCAGCTGGGTGAGCATCAGTCACCCAGGAGCTCGTCAGAAATGCAGAATCTCAGGCCTCACCTTGGACCTCTGGAGTCAAAACCTTTTTTTTAACAGGATCCCCAGGTGAACTGAAGGCAGCAGTTGGAAAGCCAAGCTTTTCCTCTGTAGAAATAGACTTCTCTGTCATAGCTGCTTACTTCCTATCTGGAGAACCCCACGGAGGGTGACCTCCCGCCTCTCACCCTGCTTATGAAAAGAGCACCAGCGAGTTAGGGATCCTCGTTGGAGGCAGCTTTCAACCCATCACTGGTCAATTAATGCAGCTTTTAGCTGCAATTATTGGACATCACTGCTCCCCAGATGCTTCTGACATCTGCACACAAGTTTTTACCCCATTCCTTCAACAGAGCAGGTTTTCTCCCAGAAGGACCTGTTTTCTTTCCTTTTGCATCATTCGATTTTCACCAGAATGGAAAAAGCTTTGAATTATCAGTTTTTCTAAAGTGAACCGATACTGCCTTTCTTAAAGTAGAATGACTTGCCACTCAGCCGCCCGTAATTACAGCAAGCGCTGCTGGTGACCTGGGGACTGCTATTCAGGAGAGTGCTATTACTGTCCTCAAGGAAAGTTTATAGATTTGGGCTTTATACTCATGGGGGATAAAAGAGTCTAGATAATGAAAAAGAATTTTAGGGAAAGAAAAATAACTTAAAAGAAAAAAAAAGAATACAAAAGTCAACATAGCAGGGTGGTGGTTGAGTGTCTATCACAGCTCTGGATTCAGGCTAACTAGGTAGAAATCTTGCCCCTCCCCTGATGACATCAGGCCAGTTCCTTACCCTTTCTGCAAATAAGATTCCTCATTTGTACTTTGGGAATAGTAAAGATGGTCAGAAGGTTAAATGACACATGTAAAGCAGTGAATACAGCATTCAGCTACAGCAAATTCTCAATAATGTTAGTGTTGGCTATCTCCTGGTGGCTCAGTGGTAAAGAATCCACCTGCCAATACAGGAGATATGAATTTGATCCTTGGGTTGGGAAGATCCTTTGGAGAAGGAAATGGCAACCCCCTCCAGTATTCTTTCCTGGAAAACTCTATGGACAGAGGAGACTGGCACGCTACAGTCCATAGGGTTGCAAAAGGATTCAGACATGACTTAGCGACTAAACAACAAATCATTATTAATAATTCTTGATTTTATTTCTTACCAACCATTGCAATTTGCTTTCTGTGTTATATGACATTAAGTTAAACTTCAATTGTTTTAAGTAGACAATGCAGATGAAAATGTAATAAAGGCAACCTTTTAAAAACATGCTAAAATGTCAAATTGCTCTCCTTTTCTTTAAACCAGGAGCAAACTGATTTCGACTTGTTAGAGAGATCACAAAGTCATCTCAGCACTACAGTGTAGGTACAAGTCTCAAATTACAAGGCATCTTGCTGAACCAAGAGCAGCCTGGTGTTGACTAATTAACTTCTCAAGGCTTCCGAGGGGTCTCATGGGCATTTACAGGTTCTACCAACCCAAAGAAGGCTGAAAAAGAGGAAATAGGATTAACTTCTTGATTAGAAGGGTGACTAAACACTAGAACAGAATACCAAGGGAGGCTGCAGGATTTCCATCCCTGGGGAACTTTCAAACAGTAGCCACAACTGTCTGGCCTGTAGGATTTGAATCCTCTGCCTAGTCACAGGGGATTTAACTGAATACACTCAAAAAGAAAAACACACATTTTAATGTAAATATATTTTTTAAATCACTAGAATTATTTTACTTGAAATTTACAGGAAAATACGCTCTTGACTGACCCCACCCACACCCTGAGATTCCTAAATCCCTGTCTTGGCTACTCCATGCTCAGTGCGGCTGCGATAGGTTTACAGTACTTGTTCCTGTGTTTGTGTCTCCTCCACTAAACTATGGTCCCTGAGAACTGTCATGCACAGCCACTCATGAACAGCTGGTACAGGAGAAGAGTAGGTGACCATTTAGTTGGATGGATGCAAAGACATTTAAAAGAGCCTTTGAAATCCTGCTACCAAACTTTTTAGTAGCCCTTTCACTTCTTTATTCAATAGTTATTGAGCTGAGCTATGACAAATACTGGAGAAGGCAATGGCACCCCACTCCAGTACTCTTGCCTGGAAAATCCCATGGATAGAGGAGCCTGGAAGGCTGCAGTCCATGGGGTTGCTGAGGGTCAGACACGACTGAGTGACTTCACTTTCACTTTTCACTTTCATGCATTGGAGAAGGAAATGGCAACCCACTCCAGTGTTCTTGCCTGGAGAATCCCAGGGATGGGGGAGCCTGGTGGGCTGCCGTCTATGGGGTCGCACAGAATCGGACACGACTAACTTATATAGCATAGCATATATATAGCATAGCATAGCATGACAGATACTCCAAAATCACTGCAGATGGTGACTGCAGCCATGAAATTAAAAGACACTTACTCATTGGAAGGAAAGTTATGACCAACCTAGAGAGCATATTCAAAAGCAGAGACATTACTTTGTCAACAAAGGTCCATCTAGTCAAGGCTACGGTTTTTGCAGTGGTCATGTATGGATGTGAGAGTTGGACTATAAAGAAAGCTGAGCGTCGAAGAATTGATGCTTTTGAACTACGGTGTTGGAGAAGACTCTTGAGAGTCCCTTGGACTGCAAGGAGATCCAACCAGTCCATCCTAAAGGAGATCAGTCCCGGGTGTTCACTGGAAGGACTGATGTTGAAGCTGAAACTCCCACAGTTGGGCTACCTGATGCGAAGAGCTGACTCATTTGAAAAGACCCTGATGCTGGGAAAGATTAAGGGCAGGAGGAGAAGGGGATGACAGAGGATGAGATGGTTGGATGGCATCACCGACTCAATGGACATAGGTTTGTGTGGACTCCGGGAGTTGGTGATGGACAAGGAGGCCTGGCGTGCTTCTGTTCATGGGGTCGCAAAGAGTCGGACACGACTGAGCGACTGAACTGAACTGATGACAAATGCATTCAACAAATATTTCTATAGCACCTGCTATGTGCAAGGCAAACCTTTACCCCAGGGAACCTATGATAGAGACAGATGCACTAAAAAAAAAAAAAAAAATAGGTGTTTCCATATACCAAGATGTCTACTGTTTCAGACTACAGGAAATACCCACTACAGGTGGAAAACAATACACTGCACTTGTTTTGTCTCTCTCACAGAATTAAAGAGTAGCTTCTTAAAAACCCGATGGGTTCTGCCTACCCTAACTCAGAATCACGCAGCACACAGGAAGGAAATAAAATATACCTGGTTACCTGGGATGAAGACGTTAGTGAAGATTTCTTCAGTAAGATACTTTGCTGGCCCATTTTCCCACTTGGAGGCTTTTACTCCAAAGGAATGTCCCCTGAAGCTATGACCAGGCTGTAAGGTGTGTGAGAAGGGTGGGCTTCCCTAGTTGGCAAGGCCTATTTTGTTAAAACGCTCTTGGTAAACAGAAAAGGCAGAGTCTATCAGAATTTCAGTTGCAGTGTGCAAGTGACTGGCCTATAAACATAATTTTAAACAGCTTTTCTTCAGCAACTCTGACTGTTTAATTAATCTTCAGCCATTAACCATTCATTTCAAATGCCACTTACGAAATCTTAATTTTGCACATTATCAGCTGGTTCACAAATAGCTAACTATGAGCAGAAGTGTAATGATCTCTCTCTCCCTGTTCTTAGAGCTCACCAAGCTTATAGCCAATTTTGGGTTCTTAATTAACCATATGCATATTAGCATTTAAAGCTAAATGACAGTTGTTTTTTTTTTTTAATAAAGAATTAATGCACAGTAAAATGTTAACACTAGCATCATTCAGCTGCCTCTTGAAAGGCCGCAAGGTAGTGCCTGGCCAGGCCACAGCTACCCTGAATGCTCAAAGGTGACACGTGTCTGGGAATGCGCATCCTCTCAGCTGAGTTCCCCTAAGTGAGCACACTTTTGCAATGATATTTTGGATCCATTGTTAAAATTCTTCAACTTTTATGTTTCAAGAAGAATAGGAAATGTCCTCTCTGAGTTATTCTTTAGCACTGGGCAACCAGCACCAAACAAATACAGCAGCACGCCCGTTTTTTGGTAGTTGGCCTGAATTAGGTGAATACATTCAAAACAAATAAGGGGATAGAACAAAAAACTAAAGGTCAGCTGAAGCTAAAAAAACCTTTTTCTCTATCTAGTACTCTATTAGTACCTAGAGAGAAGTAATTTGCAATGTTACAGGTGTCCACGGAGGTCAAAGTCTAAGCTAAAACCTGGGCACAGAATTTGTTCAGGTTGGCTCATCATAGTTCATAGAAGGCTTTGATCCATAAGCCAGGGCCTGGCTCACGTCTGAGATTTGATGGATGGCCCACATCAAAACCAGCTCCAAACTTCAGTAACTAGACTATGATTTGATTGGTGGCAGTAATATGCTTTCAGATTATAAATATAATATTTTGGAGAATTATGATAATCTTGGGCATTTTTCTTTTTCCTTTATCCAAATATAAGGATTCGAAAGACAAATATAAAGAATTCCAAATGAAAATTATGTTGCATCATCGACTAAAACTCCATGTTCCTGGAATGAGAAAAAATGTTACAGTGTTCATTAAAAATGTTTTACAACACTGTAGGAGTGAAAATGGGAAAAAGAGCAGACCGTTTTCTGAATCACAATGTGAATTGAGGTACAGCACCTCTGAATTCATTACCCATATGATGTAGGTGATACATCGGTGGTTATGAGTCTCATTCTAGTTATATTATACCTGTGCAAATTACCAAAGCTGGTTTTGACTGAAAATAACATGTGCAGGTGTCAAAAAAACCCCACAAAAACCCAAAACATTTAAGATTGCAATTAGACACAGAAATGTACTGATTGACAAAAGAACTCATAACCAAACCTGCACATAAGCAGTTTGGGCCTCAGCAAACTTGGCATTATGTAATCCTGTCGGCAATTCAGTTTTTAATCCAAGTAGGTACTTAAAATGCAAGCATATCTTGAATCCAGAATTTCTGAGGTTATATTCAAAGAGAATGGCAATAATTTATTCTCCAAGAAGGCCTTTCAGACTGAAAGGAATCATGTGAGCTTTCCAAAGGATAATGTATAAAATCCACTGAACCAGATCCATTGAGTGATTCCTTCATTAACCAACTCATTTAATCAGCATGCATTGGGTACCTATGATGTCCCAAGCACTGTGAATACAGATACTTAAGGTAAGTCTTGCCTACAGAAAGGTATGGTTTCATTAGGCAAATGCAGCAGTTACACACAATGTATAGGTCTGATTTGAGTTAAGGAACTAATGGTGATTGTTAACCTGCTGAAGGACAGGGAAACCTGGTGTGCTGTAGTTCATGAGGTTGCAAAGACATGACTTACCAACTGAACAATAATAACAGCAACCTGCTGAAAGAAGAACGACACTTTAAACTAGTGATTCAACAAGTACAGAACCCAGGCCAGCAGCATCTGTATCACCAGGCAACTTGTCAGGAATGTCAATTTTAGGGCACCATCCTAGACCTACTATATCTGAAACTCTGGGATGGAGCCAAGATCTGTGGTTTAACAAGCCCTTCAGGTTCTTTTGCAAACTCAAATTTGAGAACCATTGCCTTGGATCATTAATCAGCATAGTTCAGTTCAGTTCAGTCACTCAGTCGTGTCTGACTCTTTGCAACCCCATAAACTGCAGAACGCCAGGCCTCCCTATCCATCACCAACTCCCGGAGTTCACTCAAACTCATGTCCATCGAGTCAGTGATGCCATCCAGCCACCTCATCCTCTGTCGTCCCCTTCTCCTCCTGCCCCCAATCCCTCCCAGCATCAGAGTCTTTTCCAATGAGTCAACTCTTTGCATGAGGTGGCCAAAGTACTGGAGTTTCAGCTTTAGCATCATTCCTTCCAAAGAAATCCCAGGGCTGATCTCTTTCAAAATGGACTGGTTGAATCTCCTTGCAGTCTAAGGGACTCTCAAGAGTCTTCTCCAACACCACAGTTCAAAAGCATCAATTCTTCGGCACTCAGCCTTCTTCACAGTCCAATTCTCACATCCATACATGACCACAGGAAAAACCATAGCCTTGACTAGACGAATCTTTGTTGGCAAAGTCATGTGTCTGCTTTTGAATATGCTATCTAGGTTGGTCATAACTTTCCTTCCAAAGAGTAAGCGTCTTTTAATTTCATGGCTGCATTCACCATCTGCAGTGATTTTGGAGCCAAAAAAAAAATAAAGTCTGACACTGTTTCCACTGTTTTCCCATCTATTTGCCATGAAGTGATGGGACCAGATGCCATGATCTTCGTTTTCTGAATGTTGAGCTTTAAGCCAACTTTTTCACTCTCCTCTTTCACTCTCATCAAGAGGCTTTTTAGTTCCTCTTCACTTTCTGCCATAAGGGTGGTGTCATCTGCATATCTGAGGTTATTGATATTTCTCCCGGCAATCTTGATTCCAGCTTGTGCTTCTTCCAGCTCAGCGTTTCTCATGATGTACTCTGCATAGAAGTTAAATAAGCAGGGTGACAATATACAGCCTTGACGTACTCCTTTTCCTATTTGGAAACAGTCTGTTATTTCATGTCCAGTTCTAACTGTTGCTTCCTGACCTGCATACAGGTTTTTTAAGAGGCAGGTCAGGTGGTCTGGTATTCCCATCTCTTTCAGAATTTTCCACAGTTTATTGTGCTCCACACAGTCAAAGGCTTTGGCATAGTCAATAAAGCAGAAATAGAGATTTTTCTGGAACGCTCTTGCTTTTCCGATGATCCAGTGGATGTTGGCAATTTGATCTCTGGTTCCTCTGCCTTTTCTAAAATCAGCTTGAACATCTGGAAGTTCATGGTTTACATATTGCTGAAGCCTGGCTTGGAGAATTTTGAGCATTACTTTACTAGCGTGTAAGATGAGTGCAATTGTCCTGTAGTTTGAGCATTCTTTGGCATTGCCTTTCTTTGGGATTGGAATGAAAACTAACTTTTTCCAGTCCTGTGGCCACTGCTGAGTTTTCCAAATGTGCTGGCATATTGAATGCAGCACTTTCACAGCACCATCTTCTGGATTTGAAATAGCTCAACTGGAATTCCATCACCTCCACTAGCTTTTTTCGTAGTGATGCTTTCTAAGGCCCACTTGACTTCACATTCTAGGATGTCTGGCTCTAGGTGAGTGATCACACCATCGTGATTATCTTGGTTGTGAATTATCTTGGTTTTTTGTACAGTTCTTCTGTGTATTCTTGCCACCTCTTCTTAATATCTTCTGCTTCTGTTAGGTCCATACCATTTCTGTCCTTTATTGAGCCCATCTTTGCATGAAATTAATAGTTGATCTTTAACTGTAGGACTTAAGTTTATCAGATTAATAAGGCATCTTATAGCCCTGTGAGTGAGTGATATAGGGTGGGTGGGAAATAGGTCAGATTTCTTGGAGCTAGGAGGTGCACGTTCCTGAATAGGCTGATAATAATGGGTATCCTGAGATGTGATGTTGAAGAAAATGGGGGCACCTTTTCTATGCTGTGATCTGTGCAGGGGCATATCTCTTGGTATGATGAAGAGAATGAAGAATGCAGAATGATTAACTCATCCAGTTACTAAGCTTTGGTTCTCTGCCTGGTATTGGTAAGAGGACCTTGTTTCACCTCTTCCCAAGCTCCTTCACAAGCTTCATCCAAGTTCCTTTCCACATCAGGGCTTTCTCCTATGTTGCTCTTATGTCTGAAAGGCCCTTCAGTCCTTTCTCCCTGACAAACTTCCGACTACTCCACTTTTCCAAGTCTCAACTTAAAATGTCACTTTCTCAGTTAATCCTTCATAACATCAAATACATTCACAGTACGTTGTATTTTTCCTTAGGTATACTCAAGAAGTAGTTAAAATTATTTAATATTTGTCTCCTCTAGTAGATCTTAATTTCCATGATAGTAGGAACTATGGTAAAACCAATATTGGTTGAATAAATAGAGAGTCATTAACTAGTAAATTCTATGTAACTCAAAGAAGAGTAAAAGAACCATGTTTCCTAAGCCCTGGCCTGAGAGGTTAGCTTTAACATCCTTAAACGTTCCTATAATCTCCTTTCCTTCCTCATATTTTTAGAAATTTCTATTCACTGTTTTCTCTAGCTGACTGATCTAGTGAAGGGAAGGGCATCCTAACCAACACTGGTTAAAAAAGTGAGAAAAAAAATAATGGCCCAAATTTGTTGAGCGCTCCCTATGAGCCAGCCACTGTGCTATGGGTTTAACATGTATTAACTCTTCAAATATCTAAGAATCCTATGAGACATGGTATCACATTCACCCTAGAGGTGAAGAAAGGCTCAAGGATGTCACATACTATGACCAAGGATCACACAGTGGTAGAGTTAGGATTTATACCTATCATTTACACCCAAGTTCAAATTCCATATTATTGAACACTAGGAGAGAGAGGATAACCTCAAGAGTAGTAATGAATAGACAGAGACTTCTCAAGAGGCAATACAATGCACGTAAATATCTCAGTACTGAGCACATATTAAGCGTTCAGTAAACACTGTTATTAGCTATCATCATCACCATCATCACTATCACCATCATTAGTCTTGAGAATCCTTATATATATTATGCCTCTAGATCCTAAAACCCACATTGGAGCAGATTCTGGACATACTCTATCTGATGTAGCTAAGTTTGAAGAAATTCCTTCTCAGAAAAATAAAATGACCCAAAGAGAATTTATAAACAGAGCCTCTTCAAAACTGCATGTAGACTCATGTCATCTAAAAATTACTGCTGATGTCTACTGCTTTACATGTTTTGCTTTCCAGTGAATTAATTTTAAGACTTGGAAATCACATATATTCATAAAAGTTGTTTTCCAGACTTTAAACTAGAATTAAGCATATACAAGCCTTTTGGTACTATAATGTCCTGAATTTCTGAAACATTTAGATCTAGTTCTGTTTCTTCTTCTTGGCATTTTTTAGTTTTCACTCACATAAGTGCCCAGAGAATCCGATTCATAAGATACTTGCAAGCTTTTTCCAACACTGGTCTCACTGCCAGAAGAAAAAGGCTGTAGCAACATTTCAGTGAGCGGAAAACTGTGGCAGAATACAGGAAAATAGTTAAGAGGAGAAAGGACTCAAGTTGAGCACCAACAGATTAGTTATTTTCTATGGAAGAATAGTGAGGCATGAGCTGCAAGAGAAGTAAACAAACCCATCCTCCCACTTGCTAAATATGGTCACTGAAATGGTGAGGATGGCCTGCAGGGTCTCTGAGTGAGAGCATGGTAAGGAGAAGTAGCCTTTAGAAATGCCACTAATATAAAATTCATGAGACCAACACTCAAGAGCACAACAGTGATGCTGGCTGTTCTCTGGGGCCTGAGCGAAAGAGAACAACATGAAAAAAACTGAACACTGATGATCAATCTCTTCTATAACTTTTTCAAAATCAGTGTATATTTAGGTTCAAATGTCAAATCATTTATGAGTGCTATAATATGTATCACGCCCTTACATGTGGTTATCATATATCTTAGTTTTTTTAATCCTCTAACAACAATGACTATTAACCATCAAATGACATTATCAACACCAACATCAAAAAAAAAAAAAGGATGTTCCATTTTTTATAATGATGAAATAGCTTGTTGTAGTCTCATTTTCATAAGAGAAACTACAGAAGTTGGATCAATTAGGGGAAAAAACCTACTTGATGGCATTGTGGCATCAGAGAACTCCCAAAGCAGCCAGAACTTGAGGGGCTAAGACTGATTCTGAAAAGCAAATGAGCACATTGAATTAAGTCCAATAAACTGTGGTACTTTTCTCTGCAAGTCACTTGCTAATTCATAAGTAGCACAGAATCAAGTGCTAAAAAATTGAGCAGAGTTTAGTGGCTAAGAGACTCGTAGACTGAGCAGAAATTTTGACATTCTCATAGTGTTGAGAATACAGAAATTAGAGTTTATGTCTGCTAAAGAAGGACGGCCTGGTAAACAACCTGGCTTTCCAGTTCAGATCCCAGAAAGGCTAAGGATAAACTACAAATAGACTACACTCACAACAACTAAAATTCCAGTTTCTAGCCACCTAAATCCAAGAGTGGATTAAGGCATTATGCCTCCACTGTAACTGCCTGCCAGAAAGCAAAAACAAATTCTCTCTGGAGAAAGATAACATCAACCTGAGATTATTTCTACAATATTCCAAGCACTATGTCTAGCATTTGATTAATGCATACCAGGAGATAGGGCCAAACGACTGAAAACCAAGTGGAAAATTATTATTTTGGAAGACAAAGCATTCAAAAATAACCAGACTGAAACACACACAAAAAAAGAAGCACTGAACAGTCAGCAAGGAATATGTACACGCACAAAATAGTCTAATATTTTTGTGTTATTGGAGTCTGAGAAGCCAAAGAGAAAGTAAGAAACAGCACAGAGAACATTTGAAGAGACAATAGCTGAGGATTTTCCAAATTAATGAAGGACATTAAATTACAGATTTAGGAAGCTCTACATATTCTAACCCTGTTTAAACAAAACTACACACACACACACAGATACATACACATCACAGTAAAACTGGTGAAAAACAAAAGACATAAAATTTTAAATAAATAAAAGACAAAAAAAATAGATCATTTTCAAAGGAGTAACAGCAGTCCGACAACAGACTTTGATGAAAACACGGAAAGCCAGAAATAATGGAATGATATCTTTTAAAAACTAACAGGGGGAAAAAAAGCCCTTGATAACTTACATACCCAAAGAAAAATCCTTAAAAAATTAATGTGAAATAAAAGCATTTTTTAAAAACAAAAACCGAGAGGCTTTGCCACATTGTAAGAAATACCATAGTAAGTTATAAAGGGAAAAGGGAATAGTGTCACAGATAGAAGCAAAGATATTCAAAAGGAAACAAGGACAAAAAGAAATAAAGTACACAAATAGTTAATATATAAAATACAAGTTGCATTGTATTGCAGGGTTCAAAATATGTGCAGATTTAAAATACATGAAAACATAGCCTAAAAAGTAAATTATGATAAAAGTGTTCTCAGTTCCATACATTGTTCAATAAATGATAAAAGTACAAATTTATTTTGGACTATAATAAATCAAAATGTGTGTTATCATTTCTTGAGTACTAAAAGAAGAATAAAAGAAAGTATAAAAACTCAAGGAAAAAAACTGAATCACACAAAATGCATGATTGATAATCTTGAAAAAGGCAAGAAAACAGAGAAGAATAAACACAGAATAGGTGGAACAAATAGAAAATGAAGAGTGAAATAAAGATTTAAATCAAATTATATAGGCAGAATCATTAAATATAAACAGCATAAATACTACAGTTAAAATACAGATGTTATCTGACTGGATAGGAAAACAAAATTACAAAAGATGCAACTTTAAATATAAGGATCTAAAAATAGATAAATATAGGTAAATATATTTAAAGATGCAACTTTAAATACAAGGATCTAGAAATAGTGAAAGTAAAAAAGTGAAAAAATATCCTAAGCAAAATCTAAGCAAGAGAAAGATAATATAGCTATATCAATATTAGACAAAGTGAAAGTGAAGTGAAAGTGAAAGTTGCTCAGATGTGCCTGACTCTTTGCGACCCCATGGACTATACACCATGGAATTCTCTAGGCCAGGATACTGGAGTGGGTAGCCTTTCCCTTCTCCAGGGGATCTTCCCAACCCAGGGATTAAATCCAGGTCTCCCACATTGCAGGTAGATTCTTTACCAGCTGAGGCACAAGGGAAGCCCAAGAATACTGGAGTTGGTAGCCTATCCCTTCTTCAGGGGATTCTCCTGATCCAGGAATTGAACTGGGGTCTCCTGCATTGCAGGTGGATTCTTTACCAACTGAGCTATGAGGGAAGCCCAATATCAGACAAAGTAGACTTTAAAGCAGCAATAATTACTAGAAATAAAATGAGATGAGTCATAAATAATATGAGTTAGTCCTCTAGGAGTATATGACAATCCTAAATTTGTATGTACCTAATAACAAGCTTCAAAGTGCATAAAGCAAAAATTGACAAGAAAATAAATCTACAATTAGGAGGCTAATTTTAACTTTAAAACAGAAAGTAAAAACTCTACAGAGCATGTTCTCTGATCAAAGAGTAAAAGTAGATATTAAGAGTAGAAAGACAATAGGAAAATCTCCTAATGTTGGAAACTAGAAAATATACTTCTAAATAATCCATGGATCAAAGAGAAAGTCTCAAAGGAAATTGAAAAAAGTAAATGAACTGAATGAGAATGAAAATGCAATATATCAAAATTTATAAGATATAGTCAAGGCAATGCTGAGAGGGAATTTTATAGAATTAAATGCTTGCACTAGAAAAGAAAAAAAAAGTCTCAAATAATCTAAGATCCCACTGCAAAATATTAGGAAAAAGGGAGAGAGAGAGAGAAAAAAAAACATAAATTAAGCAGAAGAAAAGATAAAATGAAGAACATAAATCAATGAAATTTAAAACAGAAAAGTAATAGAGGAAATAAAATAAAATAGCTCAGTCAGTCAGTTTAGTCGCTCAATCGTGTCTGACTCTTTGCGACCCCATGAACCGCAGCATGCCAGGCCTCCCTGTCCATCACCAACTCCTGGAGTCCACCCAAACCCATGTCCGTTGAGTCAGTGATGCCATCCAACCATCTCATCCTCTGTCGTCCCCTTCTCCTCCTACCCTCAATCAATCTTTTGAAAAATCAATAAAATTAACAAACTTCCAATCAGACTGACAAAGAACAAATAAAAGATACTAAAATAAGCAATGAAACAGAGGATATTACTACTGACTCTGTTGTTCAATAAGGAAATATACTATCAATAGAATAAAACAGAATACTACAAACAACTCCATATATGTAACTTTGACAATTCAAACAGCCAACTCCTAGAAAAGTAAGAATTATAACAACTCACGTGATATAATTAGAACAGCCTTATAATTATCAAGACAGTGAATTCATAATTATAAACCTCCCCCCAATTTTTAGGTCCAGATGGTTTTGCTGGAGAATTCTGAAACCAAATGTTTAAAGGAGAATTAACATCATTTCTATATAATTTCTTCCAGAAAAAGAAGTACACTTCTTTACCCATTCAATGAAACTGGTATGACCATGATACCAGACCCAATGAAAGTACGAAAACACTCCAAAACTACAGACCAATATCCCTCATGAATAAAATGCAAAAATTCTTACAGAAATATTACCGAATAAAACTTAGTAATATATGAAAAGAAT
This sequence comes from Bos taurus, assembly GCF_002263795.3. NCBI lineage: Eukaryota > Metazoa > Chordata > Mammalia > Artiodactyla > Bovidae > Bos > Bos taurus. Next base: position 93,788,791 of record NC_037329.1, on the reverse strand, counting down.
TAGATACCATGACCACATGGGTTTTACTCCAGGATGCAAAGTGATTCTCTGTTTGAAAAGTAATAAATGCAAGCCAATGAATTAACATGCTAGAGAAAACAGTCATAAGATCATATCAACTGAAACAGAAAAAAATAAAAAATACTACCCAAACCACAATACCCATTTATGATAAAAAAAAAAAAAAAAAACCAAACCCTCAGAAAACTAGGAATGAAGGAGAACTTCCTCAACTTGATAAAGACATCTATAAAAAACTGAGCTAACATGATACTTAATGTTGAAAGGTTGAACACTTTGCCAAGATGAGGAACAAGTCAAGGAGTTCATTTTTGCCATTGCTGTTCAACACAGAACTGGAAGTTCTAGTCATTGTAATAAGACATGATAAGAAAATAAAGTTAGAAACTTGCAGACTGGAAAGGAAGAACGAAAACCTAATGTTCTCACAAAAAATCTATTGGTGATTTTTCACTGAGGCTCTATTACCATATTGGAAGTAACTAAAATGTCCCTCCCTAGGTGAATGATTAAACTAATTGTGGTACATCCATTGCACAGACTCAGCAATGAAAAGGAATGAACTACTGATACCCACAACAACTTGAATGGACCACAAGTTGCTAGGTTGTGTCTGACTCTTTGTGACTCCATGGACACAAAGAGCACAGCAGGCTCTTCTGTCCTCCACCATCTCCCAGAATTGTGTGAAAAACAGCCAATCTCAAAAAGTCATGAACTTCCCCATTTATGTGATTCCATTTATTCATTATTCTAGAAATGACAGAATTATAGAGATGCAAAACAGATTAATGACTTCCAGGGGTTGGGGATGGCAGAGGGAAGGATGTATAACTATTAAGGGGTAGCAAGAAGGATCACTTTGTGTTGATGAATTAGTTCTGCATCTTGATTACAGAAGTAGTTACATGTGTGGTAAAATTAATAGACCCACACACACACATTGTACCAACATCAAACTCTTGATTTTCATATTGTTATGTAAGATGAAGCCACTGGAGAAAACTGGGTCAAGGGTACAAGAGACTTCTCTGAACTATATTTTAACTTCCTGTTACTTTAAAAAAAGTTCAAAATAAAAAGTTAAAAAGTAATCCTAACTACATGCAAATATGGCTATACATAATAAATATAAGCATGTGGTTATGAAAAAGGCAAACAAAACTACATGAGGTCATGCTGGCAAGAACTGTTCACCGAAGCTGAAAAGAAATTTACTAAATGCAGAAGTAAGAACATTTGGAGCCCTCCACTCAATTTTAATTCATTCCTAGGGGATTAATAATACTCAACTGCAGAATGGGATAAATGCCCAGATAATAACAAATATAATATTAGCTTAAACTTTAATGATCCTTATTAACTGCCAGATGCTGATTTCTGTTTTATTTTGTGTTCATGTGTAAACTCAGTTCAATTCTTGTAACAACAGCGTTATGTAGGTACTGCAATCATGCTCATTCTATAGGTGAGGATACTACACCAGAAAAAAGATAAAAAGGAGATATATAACTGTACTGATATAAACATTTCCAAATAAAAATATATAAATGAGGAAAAAAAGGAGTGGTATAAGGATATTCAACCAGGCTTCGCTCTAAGGATGGGCATGGCTTGGGCCCAGTCTAGCTACTGACCTTGACATAGAAAATCTACTCCATCTGCACTGAAGAGAATCTTCCCCCTAGGCTTGTGCTCAGAGGTCTTGGCAATTGGGAAAATCAGAGGTCGAGTAATGGCCAAGTTTGAGGGAATCCAGAGTGCTGCTCAGGCGTGATTGAAAATCTGTGCAAAACAATGGCTCTTGAATTTTATTTCTGTCTGGGTTCATATCAATTCCCAGTCAGCTCTCCAGAGAGGAGAGTGTTCCACCACGTATAAATATTAAAACATCTCTTTAAGATGTTGGACACTTACGAGTACTAACATTAAAACTAGCTTTTACTGTGCTTTCTCATCCCACTGATTATTTATTGTTTGAAAGGATAAATACAGGAAAGCAATTGACCTAACAATGGCCTATTCTTGATTACTCACTGCATTAAATACAGAAATTATGAAGAAGAATCTGTCTCTAGCATCAGCAAAGATTATATAATGAAAAGGTATGTGGCTTCGCCTAAAAGATTAATGCAAACCACAGGTCACAAGAGGCTTGGGCTAAGTGTGGTAAATCAACACAAATCTAGCACTACTGCAGAGAAGTAGGTCAAAGCCTAAGGCTTCTGATATGTCTTTGTTCCTCCATACCTTTGAGCAGGATGTTTTGCACCTATGGGACATCTAATATTTTTTAACAGAATGAATAAATGAGGGAGAGAAGGATGGCAGGGTGTCTGGCAGGTGAGGAGCTACATGAATGCTCTTTGCATGTTTAGTGAATTCCAGCCTTTTAAACATCAATCTACAGTGATAAGTGTATTTTGCATCATGTCCCAGTATTCACCCACATACATCGCCTGTATACATATGGCTCAGAGTTGAAAGAATCTCCCTGCAATGCAGGAGACCTGGGTTTAATCCCTGGGTTGGGAAGATCCCCTGGAGAAGGGAATGGCAACCCACTCCAGTATTCTCGCCTGGTGAAGTCCATAGACAGAGCAGCCTGGTTACGTTCCATGGGGTCGCAAAGAGCCGGACATGACTGAGCGACTAACACTTTCACTTTCATATGCATTTACACACATATATAACTTAAAGAAATTATGAAATAATTATTACTACAATCTATGATGCTCTTTTCTATTCTTGTCAATCCTATTTTCTTAAAAAAAAATGTTGCCTGATTCCACTAAATTGATTTCAAGGTGTACAAACAGGTTACATCCTGCAGTTTGAAAATCCCTAGCATAGCAGGAAGCTCATGAATGGATGTTGGAGTCAGATCTGAGCTGGGATCCTGGCTCTGTCAATGTATAATCCATAATACTACAGGTAAGTTTCTTAATTTCTCTGAGCTGCTAGTTTCACACTTGAAAGAGATACCTACTCTACAGAATTCCTGTTATCTTTCAAAATATAAATATGAACAAGCCATCTCCATTTCAAGGGTTGCTTGTAGCTCTTGAGTCTAAATGCTACATCTCAGATTATATGGCCTTTAACAACATGGCCTGAGTTCACCTGCATCTTTTTCCTCTAGCTCACCCTAATTTCAGAGAAGGCAATGGCACCCCACTTCAGTACTCTTGCCTGGAAAATCCCATGGATGGAGGAGCCTGGCAGGCTGCAGTCCATGGGGTCGCTAGAGTCGGACCACGACTGAGCGATCTCCCTTTCACTTTCACGCATTGGAGAAGGAAATGGCAACCCACTCCAGTGTTCTTGCCTGGAGAATCCCAGGGACGGGGAGCCTGGTGGGCTGCCGTCTATGGGTCGCACAGAGTCGGACACGACTGAAGCGACATAGCAGCAGCAGCAGCAGTCTAATTTACATACCACACTCTAGCTCTTCTGATACATGCGGTTCCCTAAATGTACCACGTCTTCTCACTGGACTTTTGTGTATGCTCTTCTGCTTGCCGGATTAATTTCTACCTGTTCTTTAGGTCACAATATAGATTCCAAGGAGCCTTCTTTGACCACCCAGATCTGCACTCAGTGCCCTTCTCTTGGGGCTTCTATAGCCCCTTTGGCCCACCCTCCTCGTAGCACATCACTATTACTAATGTGTCAGCTGCATCCCTTCAGAGGACAGACGATTCTGAATTCTATTCTATTCTATTTGTGTTATCTATACGTCTAAAAATTATGTATATTCCCTCACATCTCTCTTAGTAAACAGGATAAATCAGAGGAATAAATCTTAAGGATCAGGACATTTGTTTGAAAAGCAGTCAAGTCAGTGCTTACATGACAGCCTTAAGAAATCAGAGTAGCCCTTTGCCAAGCATTCCTCAAATGTGCTCCCTTACTAGCAGTGATTGAGGATGGCACGGAGGTGGAGGTCTTGGAAATGGATGGGCAATGAGTACCAAGTTTCCTTGCCTAGCTCATGCATAATAAAGGGAATGTTGTCTACATTTGTCACTCCTGGAAGCTGACAACTTAGGCAGACATAAGTCTAGCAGAGTCCCAAGAGTAGGGCTCTCAGAGATGGAAAAAAAAAAAAAAATTAATGAGGACATCAAGTTTGAAAGAGAGGGGATAGAGCAAAGTAGAGTTAATGGTATATCAGTTACTATTAGCACTTATCTGGCCATAGATTCTTTCATTAAGAGATTTCTCATTATTCTTTAAAAGTCACTTAAAAATTGATGGTAATATGTTTTAAGAAAAAAATCTGATTACTTTGCTCAACTGATGAATTTTAACTCTCTATGGATATGGCATTTATCACTGGGATTCCCAAACTGATTTGGCTCTGTTTGCAGAAACTAAAAAGCACATCTCCAAGTAATCTACTGTGTTCACTGTTCAAATCCCTACACACAGCCTCACAAAGCTGTGAACAGAAGTGAGAGGAAAAAAAAAAAGCGGTGAAATGAAAGCAAATTTAACAGGAAAAATCATGAGAGAAAGACTGGGGACAAACATCAACAGAGGTAACAATTGTGCATGACACAGCTGTGACTCAGGGAAATATTAATCCTCTGATATCAAGAAACTGTTTGGGGAAGAGACATCAATGATCCCTCATTGCCCCAGGAGCACAAGAAAAGTTCATAGCTGGCCAGGAAGCTTTCCGGTTAATACTTTTTCTATATTTCATCATCCTTATCTTAGAATTTCCCCAAACAGACTTTTTCTGTATGTTTTTAGTTTTCCAGGAAACTAAGAGTGTATGTCCCCCCTTGCTTTACTTCAGTGGTATTAGAAGTTATTCAGACTGAGATCTGTCTGTCTCAGCTATAAAGGAGGACCTACATAATAAGAATAGCCTCCCAGGAGGAGTTAATGAAAATATTTTTTTGGGGGGGGGTTATACAGTGAGTAATTTTGCTGTATAGCAGCAATTAGCACAACATTGTAACTCAACTAGACTTCACTTAAAGAAAGAATATATTTGAACAGAGTGCTATGCAGCAGCAATCTATAACTTTTGCGTTATTAAAGAGAAGTAAAAACAAAACAAAAGAAAAGAAATAATCTAGAGGTAATCTGTGGTGGTTTCCATGGAGTGATTCCCTAAAAGCCACTAAAACTCCTTTCTCCCTTTGCTTACTGGAAATATGAAACAATATTTCTTAGTACCATGTTGCAACTTCAAAGACTTATAAACACAGGTTTTGACAATGAGAATTTGTTGGGGTCTTTTGGGAAATATTTTCAAAGGGATGAACCTGACTGGCTCATTTCATTGGCCATTTATACCTTTTCTGTACTTTCTTCTTGGAGAGTGGACATAAAGTCTGGAGCTGCAACAGCCATCTGAGAATTATGAGGCAACATGAGAAAAAGACCTAACTATTGGAGAAAAAAAAAAAATGAAAACAGGCTACTTTATGAGGGCCAGGACCACCTACATTCTTTAAAAGTTGAGACAAATGTATCAGTTGGGTTTTCTATTGTTTACAGCCAAACAGGATCTGACTGGATCCACTATTGCTATTGACAGCTCTTCTGAGGCCCCTAGAAATTCAGCTACTCCATTCTGTGGACAATGTTGAGCCCAACTTTGAGCCAAATGAACATAGGAATAACGGGGTAAGGAAGATAGCATTAGTTCTGATGACAAACTTTGGGACATCTAACGTATGTGTTAGTCGCTCAGTTTCTTTGTGATCCCATGGACTATAGTCCACCAGGCTTCTCTGTCCATGGAATTCTCCAGGCAAGAATACTGGACTGGGAAGCCATTACCTTCTCCAGGGGATCTTCCTGACCCAGGGAGTGAACCTGAGTCTCTCCCATTGCAGGGAGATTTTTTACCATCTGAGTCACCAGGGAAGCCTAGGAACATCTGATGAGTCATGATATTTAACAGCTGATATAGTAGCTAAATTGTGTAATAAAAGTAGCTAAGTACATTCTTCACTTATGCTGGTGATAAGACTGAGCTAAGAGAATCTTAACTATTTTCTAGTTTTTTGTCTTTTCTCCTCACACTCTTTATAACTGCTTCTACTTTTTGTTTTTGATGACTGAAACATGCCAGCAGGAGTTCGGACTGAAATTAGGAATTAACCATTGACCACGTGACTATGGAATTTAAGTTTTCCAAATCTATGACTTTGAAGAGTCAATAGCCAGATATAATCAACAACCCTCCTAAATAGTTATATTTAATTCAATAAACTTGTTGATATATAGCCCAATAATGTAAAATACAGTTCAAAATTATTATACAGTAAAAATTACTGTATAATACTATATTATACAGTAATATAGTATAATAACATTCCTAAATATAGTCAACATTTATTGTACCAGGCACTGGGATAATTTCATCTAATTCACAATGAATAGGAAACAGTGTATACCTTTGTTTCCATTTACAGTGAGGAAAATGAGTCTTTGAAAAATTAACATATTTGAAACAAGGTGCTAGAAAGACCAATCCATAGCCTTAGGTCTTTGCCAAATTGAATGCATATGCATTTTCATATGATTTGTTATAATATATCCTATACATCAGTTCAGTTCAGTCGCTCAGTCGTATCCAACTCTTTGTGACCCCATGAATCGAAGCACGCCAGGCCTCCCTGTCCATCACCAACCCCCGGAGTTCACTCAGACTCACGTCCATTGAGTCAGTGATGCCATCCAGCCATCTCATCCTCTGTCGTCCCCTTCTCCTCCTGCCCCCAATCCCTCCAAGCATCAGAGTCTTTTCCAATGAGTCAACTCTTCGCATGAGGTGGCCAAAGTACTGGAGTTTCAGCTTTAGCATCATTCCTTCCAAAGAAATCCCAGGGCTGATCTCCTTCAGAATGGACTGGTTGGATCTCCTTGCAGTCCAAGGGACTCTCAAGAGTCTTCTCCAACACCACAGTTCAAAAGCATAAATTCTTTGGCGCTCAGCTTTCTTCACAGTGCAACTCTGACATCCATACATGACCACAGGAAAAACCATAGTCTTGACTAGACGGACCTTTGTTGGCAAAGTGATTGTCTCTGCTTTTCAATATGCTATCTAGGTTGGTCATAACTTTTCTTCCAAGGAGTAAGCGTCTTTTAATTTCATGACTGCATTCACCATCTGCAGTGATTTTGGAGCCAAAAAAAATAAAGTCTGACACTGTTTCCACTGTTTCCCCATCTATTTCCCATGAAGTGATGGGACCAGATGCCATGATCTTCGTTTTCTGAATGTTGAGCTTTAAGCCAACTTTTTCACTCTCCACTTTCACTTTCATCGAGAGGCTTTTGAGTTCCTCTTCACTTTCTGCCATAAGGGTGGTGTCATCTGCATATCTGAGGTTATTGATATTTCTCCCAGCAATCTTGATTCCAGCTTGTGCTTCTTCCAGTCCAGCGTTTCTCATGATGTACTCTGCATAGAAGTTAAATAAGCAGGGTAACAATATACAGCCTTGACGTACTCCTTTTCCTATTTGGAAACAGTCTGTTGTTTCATGTCCAGTTCTAAATGTTGCTTCCTGACCTGCATATAGGTTTCTCAAGAGGCAGGTCAAGTGGTCTAGTATTCCCATCTCTATAAAAGGAGTGTTAGTCGCTCAGTCATGTCCAACTCTTTGTGACCCCATAAACTGGGGTCACAACTGGAGCCTGCCAGGCTCCTGTGCCCACAGAATTTTCCAGGCAAGAATACTGGAGTGGGTTGCCATTCCCTTCTCCAAGGGATCTTCCTGACCCAGGGACTGAAACTGAGTCTCCTACATTGCAGGTAGATGCTTAACCATCTGAGCCACCAGGGAAGACCCTAATAGAATATGTACTGTGCTTGTGCTATGCTTAGTCGCTCAGTTGTGTCCAACTCTTTGTTACTCCATGGACTGCAGCCAGGCTTCTCTGTCCATGGTGATTCTCCAGACAAGAATATTGGAGTGGGTTGCCATGCCCTCCTCCAGGGCATCTTCCCAACTCAGGGATTGAACCCAAGTTTCTCACATTGCAGGTGGATTCTTTACCATCTGAGTCACCAGAGAAGCTAATATAATTATTTATTTAGAATAAATAAGCTGAAGACAGCTTCAGCTTTTAGACTTAGTTTCTTTAGGGCAAAGATAGTCTCTAAACTTCTTTGTATGACCTATAGAATACAACAGATGCTCAATAAAATTTCATACAGAAATTGATGAAGATCTGCTGGGGAATCAAGGTCATTTACCTGGAATATTGAGGAACTGTGCATTGTTTGTCAATTTAATTTCACAGCTGCAATATTATCCGTCAATACATACGTATTTAACAAATAGATATTAAGTACCTGGTTCATGTATGGATGTGAGAGTTGAACTGTGAAGAAAGCTGAGCGCCAAAGAATTGATGCTTTTGAACTGTGGTGTTGGAGAAGACTCTTGAGAGTCCCTTGGACTGCAAGGAGATCCAACCAGTCCATCCTAAAGGAGATCAGTCCTGGGTGTTCTTTGGAAGGAATGATGCTAAAGCTGCAACTCCAGTACTTTGGCCACCTCATGCGAAGAGTTGACTCATTGGAAAAGACTCTGATGCTGGGAGGGATTGGGGGCAGAAGGAGATGGGGACGACAGAGGATGAGATGGCTGGATGGCATCACTGACTCGATGGATGTGAGTCTGAGTGAACTCCGGGGGTTGGTGATGGACAGGGAGGCCTGGCGTGCTTCGATTCATGGGGTCACAAAGAGTCGGATATGACTGAGCGACTGAACTGAACTGATCACGTGGACCACAGAAAATTTTCTATTGCATAATTAAGTCTAAATGGACACTAACCTGGAAGAGGAAAAAATTTGTCTCTAGGATTTACCAAGAACAATTAATTTCCTTTCTTGTCAGGGCTACTAGATTGGTAAATCAAGGGTTCTTGCAAAAACAGTGTACATTAGTATCAGTAAGATATCTGACAGTCTTCCATGATGTTCATGGATGAACCAAGAATGCACACCAGATAAACAGTAGACTGGATTAATAGTTAACTGAACATATGAAAGAGCATTGATTAATGGAGGTCTCAGGTGATGAGTTGCAGGGATTATACTTGACATTGATCAATGATCCTATCAATGACATACAGGAGTCCACACTGATTAAATATGAGAATAGTATAAACCTAGCAAGGCTAGCTAATATACTGGAGGACAAAAATCAATACTTTAAAATATCTTTATTGGCTACAAAAATTGGCCAACCCAACAAGCAAATATTTAACTTGGTGCAATATAAGCCAATAATGACAGCTAATAAAAAAAGTTTAGGCTGCATTAACAAGTGTAAAGGACTAAGACCAAAGGATCTAAGAGTCCCAAAGATTTCTGTGTTTTCCTGGCCGTATCTGAAACACAGTACCCAACTGTGCATGGCATCCTCAACAGAGGGCAGTTGGCAGTTATAAGTTCAGGAGACTTGAGTGTAGGCAGAATATGGCTACTAAGAAGGCTAAAGATGTGCATTAGAAGACTAAAATAGCCAAAGGAGTTTATATTGAAGAAATGACTATACTTTTCAAGGTTATGTGCTTGTTTTCTTCATCCTTGTAAAGCCAGCTCTGAGCACAGAGCTGGCCTCATGTTTTGAGTTCAACAAATATTTGTGAATGAAGGTGATAGCAGCCATGTCAAAGATCTGAAGGGCTAAAAGTGAGGTTTAGATGCTGTGTCTAGGTAGGTTGATCTTACCTCTGGTCTCTGCTAAACAACTGTCTCCTAGTTGTAAGCTAAGGTTTTTTGGCTGCTTTTTATTTTCTCCCGTCTTCAGTGCTACTCTCTTAATCCAGACTCTTGCCATCTCTCACTACTGTAATCATATCTTAATTTGTCTAACCATCTAACCATCTTCCTGTTTGTCTGCCACCAAACTGGCAGAGCTATTTCCTCCAAATACAGATCTATTAGCTCATTCTCCAGTTATGGCATTTTGATGGTTCCCATTGTACACAGGATTCCCCATTACCCACACACTACTGCTCATTCTTCTGTAGCCCAGGGAAGGCAGCACTTTTCAAGCATAACCTCAGAACCCTTCTTACCATAGATCTGCAGACAGCTACTACCAATCATAAGGTGTGAATACAGGATGGAACCTATTCATGCACAGCCTGGCTCCAATCTGCTTTCCAGATTCATCTTCTGTCATTTTCCTTCCCATCCACTCTCCATGTTCTGAGCGTCCCTAAAGTGTCCTGTTCTTTCCGGTCACTTCACCCCTGTGCATGCTAACTTGTCTATAAGGAAAACAATCTTTCTTCTGTATCTGATCAATTTGTATGAATCTTTCCAGAACCAGTTCAGATATTATTTCCTTTTGGAGACCTTTCGTGAGCAGAAGAGTTAGAAAAGCGTCTTTTTCTTCTGTTTATGTTAAATTGTAATTATCTATTTCTATATGTGTCGATCTCCTCCCTAGAATATAATTTTCTCTGGAATGGAACCACCTCTTAGTCATCGTTGTAACATTCCTAGAGCTTGAAACAGTAGCTAGAACACAAATACTCACTGAGTGACTGAAAGACTGGATAGATGACTAAATGAATGACCGGTCTCTAACTGTAAATAAGACAGGGTTAGAGCTCAGAGTTCCTACCTATGAGCACTACTGCCACAGCAACTTTCTTAGACTTACTAGGACCCAGGCATGTTGGAGAGTTCAGAATTTCATTGATAAAAACAAGTAATAATGATGATGATGATAGCTAACATTATTGAATGCTTATTATGTGCTGAGGCAAAAACTGCTTAAGATTTAAAGAACAAGGAGCAGAACAAATCTTAAATATCGTTAAAGATAAGAAGAGAATAAAGATAATTCTGAGCATAGTTACACTTTGATATGCTATCCCAAAATATGACAATTGTCTAAAATTACACCTAAAGAACTTTAGATCATTTATTAATACAGAGAGGTTAGAGCCAAAGGAAAGAATATTCCTTACACGTGTCTGGGCTATGCAGTAATAAAAATATATATATATATATATTTATTTACATATATATTTTTTTCCTAATATCATTCTATAGTGGCTACAGTTACAATTATCCTAAGAAATTTCTGTCCAGGTCAAATCTACATGGGTGAAAATTAGTATCAGGTAGAGTCTCCCAGTGTTCCAAAGAATAGCCATATGATCTAGAAAGAAAAACAAGCCTTTGGTGACAAAAATTTGAGAAGAAGTGCTGTGTATGCTCCTCTTAGAAACTTACAAGGTATGTTAGTTATTGTGGATAAGAAGACAGAAGTAAGAAAACCTATTCAATATGGCTTAACCCAGACCTTTTCACACGCATTTGAACAATAAATTTTTTAAATTAGAATGCTTAGTATTTATTTTCATGGAATTAGAATCAGAAACATTGGCTTTGGAGGTTCATAGAAACAGTTCTGCACTGGAATTCTAGCAGAGGGCACTTGCCAATGAAGTTGGCAGAGGGTTTGCAATGAAGACCTATCTGATTCAGAGAAGGTAAGATTGGCTTTTGTCTGGGCCAGAAGAGACTCATGCTTGGTACCATCATTTATGTGATAAAAATTCAACCCTTTATAAAGGCTTGGGAGAAAAAGACCAGCTCTTAATCAGTCCTTTGAATTAACAGTTTTGTTATGGCTGTCTCACACCCTCTCACACAGTCACAGGAATTTATATTTTCATTTTATCCCAAAGAAAAACTTGACCATCTTTCTTTAATACTATCAACCTGGAAGCTTGACAGTAAGGATTAAAAATTGCTCCTTCCTTCCCACTTGGTTATTGGAAAGGCTCTGAAAGGTAATCAGTCTTGTGAAGCTGCACTTTACAGTCTGCATAAAAACACCATGATTTTCCTTCCTCTCCCCAACCTAATTGAAAGTGCATAATATCACCCAGCTGGGGAAATGTAAACGGTAAACATATACAATATATCATGCTATCACACAAAAGCTGGTTACTAATAGGGACTGGGTGGTTGTCAGGACCAAAGGGAATCTGGAAAACAAGTCTTTTTTTTTCATCTAGAATGAGAGTTCTTTGTGCTTGCCACCCAGCCACCCCCCTCCCCCACCACACACATACCTCCTCCCTCCAGACTTCAAGTTACAGCAGATTAAACCAAGGTCAGTCAACTCATTCCTTGTGTGTGTAATTCCAAGGGTCACCTAACAATGTATATTGACTAACACTCTCTTATACCAGCCTTTCAAGAAATGAGGCATTTTGCTTCTGGCAGGAGGTGGGGTTGGAATCATCCTGCTCCCTACCTACTTTGATTGTACTGACAGATGGTCCTATTATCTCTTTCCTCAGCTGCTAAACCTTAAGATCCTTGGCCTTGTCACCTCTTATCTTCCTCTACTTCATCAAACTCCTTTTGCGAAGATTATCTCCTTTTCTACCTCTGATCACCCAGGAATATCTATACAGGATCACACATGCCTTCAGTAGAAAATCTCAATCTTTTCAAAGTCTTCTGCAATTCAGAGGTTATCTACAATTACACCGACTTAGAAATCAACACTTTCTTCTCTGACCCCTCACCTTCAAGAGTCATGCCATCTTCTAGAATCCGTCTTTTATAGTAGGACTCTTAGGAGAAAGGATAACATGCCTTCAAAGTTTTCATCACTAGTTCTCTGTTATAGCATTCCTTCAAAAATTGCTCCCTGTTGCCTCATGAACTCAACTACTGCTATTCATTCATGCCACCTTATAACTGGCAATTGTTTTATTTTTGATGGCTGATACCCTATGGGTAGGTCAAAGCATAGCACTTGTCAAGGGTACTATGTCATTTCAGTTTTAATAGGTTGAAGGATATATTTTTATCTGCTTTAGCAGTGGAGATGATTTGAAACTTACTGAATTAAAACCACATTCATCTTTCAATAAGTTACATTACCTGTCAGCTGGCACTGGTGGATGGTATGGCTTGTTGACCTTGGCATAGAGACTCTCCAAGTGGTCTCTCTCTGGAGACAGTGGACGGCCATCTCGAGGGTAGCCCAGTGGTCCAGCCCGAGGTGGAGATGGAGACCTGTAGACATTTGCTGATGTACATGGTTCCCGGAAGTGGTTCACTCTGGCATAGTTGGGGTCCACTTCATCATCGTCCATATCATGCAGTGATCCAATTGCACCAGTAGCATAATCAATAAGACTTCTTGCCTGCTTTTCCCTTAGCTCCTGATGTTTTGCTCCAATCCTAAAAAATGTAGAACAAGATATATGTGAGTTTAAATGCTTATACAATGATAGACTCTCCTGAATCCATGTTAATTACTTCTTGTCAGTTATTTAACTGCCACTTTTCTGGATACTGAAGATCACATCATGCAGAAATGCTAATAGCAAACTCCACAGGATTCATTTTATATTTCTGACTTTTATTTGTTACATATGCTTCCCTAGTGGCTCTGACGATAAAGAATTGGCCTGCAATGTGGGAGATTCAGGTTCAATTCCTGGGTTGGGAACGTCCCCTGGCGAAGGGAATGGCAACCCATTTCAGTATTCTTCACTGGAAAATCTCATGGACAGAGAAGCCTGGCTGGCTACAATCCATGAGTTCACAAGGAGTCAGACATGACTGAATGACTAACATTTTATTTGTTACAGTGTCTCCTGGAAAAGGCAATGGCAACCCACTCCAGTATTTTTGCCTGGGAAATCCCACGGACACAGGAGCTGGTGGATTGCAGTCCATGGGGTTGCAAAAGAGTCAGACATGACTTAACAACTAAACAACACCACCTTTACTTTTATAGCAATGCTATAGTTATTTAAACATTTTGTCTGTTGATGACTAGGCTGATTGCAGAGTCAGAGGCTGATTTTTATTAACATTTCTTCTCTATAAATGGGCTGTGTTCATGGGAACAGTCCATCTTTGGTGTAATATTCTAGAAGCCTACCTTGGGAAAGGGATGCATGTCAAAGAGCCCATCAGAATCTTATACTTTGTCTGTGACTTTCTTATTTGGTGCCTTTGATTTTTAGTGTATTCTTCTAAAGAAAAGCGCTTGCAAAAATTGATTTAACTATGAAAAAGAAATACAGAGGCTTTCTGGTCACTAAAAGCAGTGGTATCAGAGATAATTTATAAGAGACTCTAAGTTTTTGGTTACACAAATGGGGATCATTGTGTTTCATTATACAGAGACTAGGGACAGAGTAAAATAGTGAAATTAATAGGCTCCTGACAGAGACGAATTGGCACATATAAGTGAATTAAACACCATTACTGGCAGAACTCCACAGCACTAAAGCCTTTAGTGATATTACAAAATGCTACTGCTAATCAGTGTACCGTGTAGACTACCGGGAATGAGAGCAGTAAAATACAGCTCAGTGTATTCCAAACACATCTGAATTTTGAAAATTTGACATTTAATCTGGAAAGTGTCAGATTGGATCTCCTAAATTCCCAGTTACATGTTAAAATGGACAAGTCACTGTGGCATCTTAGTGGATGACGGTGATATGATGGTGTCAGGAGGTGTTCTCCGCTAAAGGGGAAAGAATGCAACCACATATAGCTGGGCAAATAAGGTGCATTGAGTACAGGAGGAGAAAAGTAAGACAATGCTGGCCCAGGAGGTGAAAGAAGGGCTCAAGAAAGGATGGGGATAAATCTGAAGACCTGGGCTCAGAGAATATGAAAGGATTGTGGGCTAAAAGTGAAAGATCTATATCTGCCTAGAAATATATATTGAATGCCTACATGAGTGAAAAAATAAAAACTGAATTCCCTATCTTTTCCTCTTCAAATAAAAACAGCTGTTTTTGCACACAGCAGCTAGTTTTATTTTACAGAACATCAAACTCTTTGTAAAAATCTTTAAAAGCCATGATCTTTCAAGGTATTTTCCTTTTGGTAGAATGGTTTTTTTTCCCCCCCTTTGAGTAAAGAGGAGGAAGAAAAGATAAAAATATGAAGAAGAAGGTATAGGACATAAAAACAGTATCGTCAAGTCACAACAGATGAAAATAAATGTCACGATATATTATTGCATATCTCTTTTGACTAGGTCAAATTATGTACCCTACACATAAGTAATGAGACGAATTTATATTTTGTGCAAAGGGGAGCTTGAATCTCCAAGGGATGTTGAATGAAGATGAAAGGAAGATTACACAGTAGGATACCTGTTAAGAGGCCCTGCCTATCCTCTTTCAATGCATGTTAGTCCCAGATTCACGGATGTTTGTTTTGAATAATTTTTGATGAAGAAGATAACATGCCCCATTCTGTAACAAAACAATCTTTCTAGGGATGGTGCAGACTGGATTATCAGGATGCTTGCTGCACTGTGATGGCAGGGATGGATATCCATTGCAAATAGAGCATAGGACATCAATAAAGTTGCGGGGGCGGGGGGGTGGGGTTGTGTGGTTGCTATTCCGCCTAAGTGGGAGACTTTCTAGATAAATCACTCAGTGGAAAGATGAACATCTCATGGTTGCCACACGGGGCTACACTTATGCATTAATGAAAGAGGAAAACACCAAGCTTGATTTTTCAAAGAATCACAGAAACAGAACACAAGACTCTGTATTCCTTATTTTATCACTCTCTTTCTCAGAGGTTTTCTCATTAATTAAGCTTGCTGAGTATGTAAAGATTCTCAGATGAAAAGTACTCCATATATGCAAAGCAGTATTTTATCTTGTACTTTTCTTTCTAAAACAAAACGAAATTTCTCCTTGATCTTTTCTGTGCCACTGAGTGCTTCAGTAACTAATTTCATATTAATCACTCAGTAGGTGAAACAGTAATTTCTCTGAACCGCCATTATTATGCCATATATCAGGATCTCTCCATGTGGGGGAGGACAAGGCAATCTCTGAAAAGGGGTATGCTGCTGCTGCTAAGTCACTTCAGTTGTGTCTGACTCTGTGCGACCCCATAGACAGCAGCCCATCAGGCTCCCCCGTCCCTGGGATTCTCCAGGCAAGAACACTGGAGTGGGTTGCCATTTCCTTCTCCAATGCATGAAAGTGAAAAGTGAAAAGTGAAAGGGAAGTTGTTCAGTCGTGTCTGACTCTTAGTGACCCCATGGACTGCAGCCCACCAGGCTCTTCCATCCATGGGATTTTCCAGGCAAGAGTACTGGAGTGGGGTGCCATTATATGGAAGCAGAAAAGACTCTCTCCAGAGAGAAATGTCAAGGAAATAGATCTTCTTTTTTTGGTTGTTCTGACCTCCCTCTGTCCCAATTCAGTGTGAGAATTCTAATTGTTTATAGTCATTTCCACGTAGACGTCTCTTTACCACTGGGAACTCAACCTGTTAAAATATCTATTTTTCAGAATAGTCCTGGATAGTACTCCCTTTTTATTGGATGGTACCACCAGCTTCCTCATTCTTCCCAGCACACTGCCTTTGAATTGTGTCAGTCTCCTGCCTCTCTTTTCCCCTACAAAAACATTTGTTTCTTTTTTTCCATTCTAACTCATGGATAGCCTATTTTATTTCCATTTCTATAGCCATAGAGTAGTGTCCAGCCTTTATATTGCCTGGTCTGCACCATCCAGCATGGTAGGCATTAACTGTATGAGGCTACATAAATTTAAACTGGAATTAATTACAATTTTTGAATATTTAAAATTCAGTTTCTCAGTTTCATAAGCCACATTGCAAGTACTCAACAGCTAAATGAGCTCGGGACTTCTATATTGGACAGTCCAAATGGAGGCTAATTCTAACACTGCAAGTTCTATTAGGTTGTGCTGGCGGGATTATGCTAAGATTTTTTTGTATGTCACCACGTCCCAATTTATACCTTAAAAGGTACTAGAATAATCTTCTTCAAAGAGTATTTCTATTGCATCACTGTCAGATAAAGGTTTTCTAAAAAAAGAATGTGACAAATGATGGAGCAAGAGTGTGGTTATTCCACTTTGTTCCTTGAATTCTAAATGAATGAATGATTGAGAAATTGAGAAGAAATTCCATCTACCATAGAATTAGGATACAGTCATAGTTTCAAACCATGCAATAAAATTTGAACTCCATCCAAAACAGGTAGTATGTCAAGAGTCCATATATAGCTTCATCTCTAGCAGGGTAGACATTTTACTGAAAAGTAAGAGAAAGAGACCAGAGAATTACAGACAAACTTTTGATTAGAAAAAGAGAGTTTAAAGACAGGGGTACGATGCTGGAATTGTAGGGTAAATCTTTGTGAGGTTCCAACTTGAAAGTGGAGGAGAGAGAGAGCTAAAAGAGAGAAATTTCCACTGAGAGAGAAATTTCCTTCTACTTTGAAGAAACTTCATAGAGGTAAATGAAGAGAAGAGAAAGGAACATCAGTCCACTCTGTAGCTGATAAGGCAGGATGACCAGAGCAAGATAAACAAAGACAAACTTAGCAAAATAAAACCTTAAATCATCTAAGAGACTTCACTGTTGTTGTTATTCAGTTGCTAAGGCATGTCCAGCTGTTTGCAACCCCACGGACTGCAACACGCCAGGCTCCTCTGTCCTCCACCACCTTCCAGAGTTTGCTCAAATTCGTGTCCATTGAGTTGGTGATGCTATGTAACCATCTCATCCTCTGCTACCCTCTTCTACTTTTGCCTTCAGTCCTTCCCAGCATCAGAGTCCAGGCTGATCTCTTGCTACAGCGATCTGCTCTCCCAAAATGTCGGGTCATGGAAAAGCTGTCAAGGTAGTGCACTCAGACCAGGCCTGAAGACATTTTGAGAGAATATATGGAACTGATGTGGCTGGTAACCTTAGCTCATTATTCCTTGTCATATAAGACTATATTTTAGTATAGATTAAAAAAAACTAAATACCATAAAACATGAAATTAACTTAATGGATCACAATAAGTATTTAAAAAATTAAATATAGTAAAAGAAAATATTAGAGGTTATGCATGCAGTAAGCGTAAGTATAGTGTCAAGAGAAAAACCAAGTCATCTAAAAATCCAGGCAAATTCAAGCTGTCCTTGAACATGAATAAAGAAAAAAGAAAAACATCTCAGAAAACATCTGAGAAAACATCTCAGAAAACATTCCAAAAAATATTTCGGAAAAGAATGCAACACTTGTTGACCTATCTTGAAAAATTACTTAATAATGAAAAGCATCCAGCCAAGAACTAAATTCAAATTAAGAATTCAGCCCAGCAAAGCTGGGGAATGACAGACATGGAGGTGAGAAAAACATTCATTTAAATAGAAAATGAAGGCTAAACATTTTGTAGGACAAATCATTATAGAAAAATGTAAATATTATAAACTCTGCTAATATAAAAGTAGTATCATTATACTAATAAGTAGGTGATTTAGGGGAAAGTATTAATACTCAATGTACTTACTTCCCCATTTTTCTAAGGAAAGCATCAGCAGTTACCACTTAAAGTTAATAAGTATATGAAATACAATAACAAAAACAAAATAAAACAAATTTTCGGCAGAAGAGAAATACAAAAAACAAAAGCCCAATAATAGAGTGGAAAATAGATAACTGACTATGCCAAAGCCTTTGACTGTGTGGATCACAACAAACTATGGAAAATTCTGAAAGAGATGGGAATACCAGACCACCTGACCTGCCTCTTGAGAAACCTGTATGCAGGTCAGGAAGCAACAGTTAGAACTGGCATGGAACAACAGATTGGTTCCAAATAGGAAAAGGAGTATGTCAAGGTTGTATATTGTCACCCTGCTTATTTAACTTATGTGCAGAGTACATCATGCAAAATGTCGGGCTTGATGAAGCACAACCTGGAATCAAGATTGCTGGGAGAAATATCAATAACCTCAGATATGCAGATGACACCACCCTTATGGCAGAAAGTGAAGAGGAACTCAAAAGCCTCTTGATGAAAGTGAAAGAATAGAGTGAAAAAGTTGGCTTTAAGCTCAACATGCAGAAAACTAAGGTCATGGCATCCGGTCCCATTACTTCATGGGAAATAGATGGGGAAACAGTGGAAACAGTGAAAGACTTTATTTTCTTGGGCTCTCAAATTACTGCAGATGGTGATTGCAGCCATGAAATTAAAAGACACTTTCTCCTTGGAAGGAAAGTTATGACCAACCTAGACAGCATATTAAAAAGCAGAGATTACTTTGCCAACAAAGGTCCGTCTAGTCAAGGCTATGGTTTTTTCAGTAGTCATGTATTGATGTGAGAGTTGGACTATAAAAAAAGCTGAACGCTGAAGAATTTATGCTTTTGAACTGTGGTGTTGGAGAACAGTTTTGAAAGTCCCTTGGAATGCAAGGAGATCCAACCAGTCCATCCTAAAGGAGATCAGTCCTGAGTGTTCATTGGAAGGACTGACGCTGAAGCTGCAATTCCAATACTTTGGCCACCTGATGTGAGGAACTGACTC
This sequence comes from Bos taurus, assembly GCF_002263795.3. Taxonomy (NCBI): domain Eukaryota; kingdom Metazoa; phylum Chordata; class Mammalia; order Artiodactyla; family Bovidae; genus Bos; species Bos taurus. The sequence continues at coordinate 93,769,406 of NC_037329.1, read as the reverse complement.
ATTTGAAAAGACCGTGATGCTGGGAAAGATTAAAGGCAGGCGGAGAAGGGGATGACAGAGGATGAGATGGCTGGATGGCATCACCAACCTAATGGACATGAGTTTGAGTAAACTCCGGGAGTTGGTGATAGACAGGGAGGCCTGGAGTGCTACTGTCCATGGGGTTGCAAAGAGTTGGACATGCCTGAGCGACTGAAAGGATCCCAGATGATCAAAAGGAAAAACACACTGTATGCTATAATAATGATGAAAAATAAGATACAGCTTAAATGTACATTAATAGGGGAAATGAAGTACTCTGCAGTTTAAAGATAGGGTCATGCTATTCCTGTATTATAAAGAGATAAAATATAAATATAGGTCTGCTGCTAAGTCACTTCAGTCGTGTCTGACTCTGTGCGACCCCATAGACGGCAGCCCACCAGGCTCCCCCGTCCCTGGGATTCTCCAGGCAAGAACACTGGAGTGGGTTGCCATTTCCTTCTCCAATGCATGAAAGTGAAAAGTGAAAGTGAAGTCACTCAGTCGTGTCCTACCCTCACTGACCCCATGGACTGCAGCCTTCCAGGCTCCTCTGTCCATGGGATTTTCCAGGCAAGAGTATTGGAGTGGGGTGCCATTGCCTTCTCCTAAATATAGGTCTGCTGCTGCTGCTGCCAAGTCGCTTCAGTCCTGTCCGACTCTGTGCGACCCCATGGACTGCAGCCCACCAGGCTTCTCCGTCCATGGGATTCTCCAGGCAAGAACACTGGAGTGGGTTGCCATTAAAATATAGGTCTAGGTATTCATAAATATTTGTATGACACGGAATTATCTTTATACATGCATAGGAAACATTGGAAAGGATACACAAAAAATTCATAAACTGATTGCCCTTGGAGAGTAGAATTAAAGGTATACTATTTGAATTATTTAATATCATATAATTTTAGGATTATTTTTTTAAAAATTTAAAATACAAAAAGTCCCTTACAACTACTTACTGATTGTTGTAGTGAACCAAAATTGAAACAGAACTACACAGGTACCATTGGACATTCTTTCTTTCTAAACATGACTTGTGATGACTCCTGCCAACTCAGTTATGATAATAATTTTCTTCAAATTATTGAACATTTGTTTGGTCCCTTGCAAATCAACTGCTTTGGCCTAATGTACCCATTTTCCACTAATCAACTATTTGATTCTAATTTTCTCTAGATTGAAGGCTGAACTCACTCATTTACAGCTCCTCATAGACCTCAATAATTCTCCCCCTCTCCAATTCATGAATCCAGTAAATTCTCTATTTATCTGCAATTGTTATATATTACTTTGTAAAAAACCAAAACAAAATAAAAAATCTTTCATTAATTCATTTCTGGATATTCAGCTTCCATAACTAAACTACAAGCTTCTTGAGTGTCATGTTTTTCTTTCTGCCAATTTTGGCTGATTGATTTATTGACTAATATTGTTGATATTTAACTGTATACCAGAAAGAGAAAAGGAACAATATCAAACCCCTGCTCACTATCAACGAGATATAAACAAGTAATAACAATTTATTGGTAAAACAAAGATGCTGTGTGTAAAAAGGGTAAGAGTCAATTCACCCTAATGATCTCGAGGAAGAATCATGAAGGCGGTGCCACATGAACAGGGCTTTGAAGGAACTTGCTCCAGGAGGACGGAAGATAGATATAAGTAGTATGAGGTACTCAGAGAGAAGGCAAGCCAAGGGGCACAGAAACCCATGATTTACTTAACACTGGGGTGTAAGTCTGATGTGGTAGAACACACTGGTTCAAGGTACCCACCTTCAGCTCCCAACACAAGTAACACATTTAATAAAAATTATTGGCAAATTTCTATTAGGTTTGCATAATGTAAGTTTTGTCTAATAATAAAGTTTTTGGTGAGGAAAATCCTATTACAACTTTTTGTTTGTTTAGCCATTTATTATAAAATAAAAGAAAGATACAGAGATTTATATAAAACAAGTCTATGGATTAAAGAACTGGTATAAAGCAAACATGTTTGTAATGATTACCGAGATCAAGAACTCAACTTTTGCAGGATACTCCAGAAGGTTTCCATGTGTTCCTTCTGCATCACAAGCATGTCTGATTTATATATATCTCCTTTCCTCCACATTAAGAATCCTGCTTCTCAAGATACAGAAAACTCTGGAACTACATATCACATGGTTACAACTTGCTTTACTCTATATTACACATATAATAGTTTTGAGCTAAGAATACCATGAACACCTCCAGTATGATTATTAAAAAGAGTTAAACTACTCTTTTTTATAAAGGTCTTCTCCTCATCCCTCCATTTGTGTAGTTCTATATCTACATTTTTGAACTATAGAGCTGCTATATGCTATACTTCTATTCAACTCTCATTTAACTTTTAGTTTTATAATTAACTCATTTGTGGTAAAGAATCTGCTTGCCAGTGCAAGAGATGCAAGAGACAGGAGTTTGATCCCTGGGTCAGGAAGATCCCCTGGAGTAGGAAATGGCAACGTACTCCAGTATTTTTGCCTGGAAGATTCCATGGGCAGAGAACCCCAGAGGGCTACAGTCCATGGGGTCACAGAGTCGGACACAATTGAGCACACACACATCAGTGCACAAGTAACTTATTCAGACCACAATCTTTATGTCCCTGAAGATGCAGTCATGTACTACAGGGGTTCCTGACCTTCAGGATCTAATGCCTAATTATCTGAGGAGGAACTGCTGTATTAACAACTGAAATGAAGTGCACAAGAAATGCAATAGGCTTGAATCATCCTGAAATCATCCCCATGACCCTACTCTGGGGAAATATTATTTTCCACAAAACTGGTCCCTGGTGCCAAAAAGGTTGGGGACCACTGGTTTCCTAAATTCTTCAGGAAGAACTCATGGCATAATGCTTCTTAAGTTGACAACATACATATGAAAGCCAGTTTTACTGGATACAAAATTACTGGCTCATGTTTCTTCCTTGAGTATTTAAACTAGGAAGTGAAATGCCATTCTCTAATTTTTGTGACAAAGTGTTGATGGTGAAAAGTTGGATGACAATTTAATTTTAATTGTCATAAATTACTTATAAAACTTGTTATTTTTGCTTATTGGGGCAAATTGTTTGCTTTTCTTTAAAATCTAATAATAACATTCCGAAAACTAAGATCATGGCATCCAGTCCCATCACTTCAGGGCAAATAGATGGGGAAACAGTGGAAAGAGTGGCAGACTTTATTTTCTTGGGCTCCCAAATCACTGCAGATGGTGACTACAGCCATGAAATTAAAAGATACTTGCTCCTTGGAAGGAAAGTTATGATCAACCTAGACAGCATATTAAAAAGCACAGACATTACTTTGCCAACAAAGATCTGTCTAGTCAAAGCTATGGTTTTTCCAGTAGACATGTATTGATGTGAGAGTTGGACTATAAAGAAAGCTGAGCACCAAAGAATTGATGCTTTTGAACTGTAGTGTTGGAGAAGATTCTTGAGAGTCCCTTGGACTCCAGGGAGAACAAACCAGTCCATCCTAAAGGAAATCAGTCCTAAATATTCATTGGAAGGAATGATGCTGAACCTGAAACTCTGATACTTTGGCCAGGCGATGTGAAGAGCTAACTCATTTGAAAAGACCCTGCTGCTGGGAAAGATTGAAGGCAGGAGGAGAAGGGGATGATAGAGGATGAGATGGTTGGATGGTATCACTGACTCCTTGGAGTTGCATTTGAGTAAGCTGTGGCAGTTGTTGATGGGCAGGGAAACCTGGCATGCTGCAATCCATGGGGTTGCAAAGAGTTGGACAGGACTGAATGACTGAACTGAACTGAATATTACTAGAAAAATCATTTTGGTTTGATAACTCTTTCAGTATTTTACATATACTTTTAAATTTTATACCAGGTGAGTTTCTTGAATTATAGCTTTTATTGTTAATGTTGTGTGATGCAAATCGAACATAACAAATAAATTGTATTTTTATATACTGAGTGAATAATCAGCAAGTGAAAGTAATAAAACAATATCATTTAAAATGGGATTAAAGACTATTAGGAACTTAAGGATAAATTTAAGAGGAGGTGCTGAAAACAATAAAATACCGATGAGAGAAATTAAGGAGGATCTAAATCAATGGAGAGTTTTATCTTGTATGTTGATCAGAAAACTCAATTATTAACATTACAATTCATTCAAATTGTTCTACAGACTCAATGTCATCTCAATCAAACTCCTAGCAGGCTTATTGTTCATATTTGTATGATTTAAAAATTTATTTGGAATGCTAAAGAGCCAAGAATGACCAAAACAATTTTGTAAAATAAAAATAAAGTTCGACTTACACTACCAAATTTGAGATGTACTACAAGCTTTCGTAATCAAGCCAAAGGTTAGACACATAAATGAATGGAACAGAAAAACAGAGTCCAGTAACAGACTCATACGTATTTGGTGAAGTGATTTACAATAAAGGTGTCAAAAAACTCAATTAAGAAAGGACATTTCCTTTGACAATTGGTACTGGAACAACTAGATATCCATAAAGGGAATAAGAAACTTGTGTCCTGTGTTATACCATAACAAAAATCAATTCAAGATGGAAGACAGGTCTGAACATGAAGGAAATCACAATAAAACTTTTAGAATAAAATAAAAAAGGATATCTTCACAGCCTTGGAGTAGGTCAAGAGAGGACACAGAAAGCATAAGCCATAAAAGAAACTGGTAAACTGGACTTCATTAAATTTAAAACCTTCTCATTAAAACATATCAAGAAAACAATAGACAAATGAGAGACACTCCTCACAGCACACACATATCTAACAAAGGATTTGTATCAAATACATTTAAAAATATAATAGCAATTCAATAATTAAAAAAAATGACCCAATTAGAACTTGGCAGAAGGCTTCAACAGATGGATTACAAACCAGTATCTAGAAATGCCCAATAAATAAATGAAAAAGTGCTCAGCATTGTAAGTCACTAGAGAAACTTAAATTAAAACCACAATGAGATACACCTAATAAAATGAAAAAGAATGACAACACCAAATGTTAGCTAGGCGAGGAGCATCTAGAATTTTCATACACGACTAGTGGAAGTATAAGATGGCATAACTCCTTTGGATTATTCTTATTATTAGATACTAATAATATTTGTGACTCCCCCCCACCATGATTGTATAACTTGATTCTCACAAGCTACAAAAGTCCCAACTTTATAAACGAGGAAACTGAAGTTCAGTATTTTGTCTGAGAGGTCATATTTATTAAGTGGAAGGAACTGGATTCCTGAATTCCACCCAGGTGTTTTACTTCAATATTAAATTTTCTTTCATTTATACTAACCGCAAAAAGTCTAAACATGAGCATGCATAAAAATTTATAACAAAAACTGTCAGATACTCAGATGGAGACATAACCCCCCATATGCCTATACCCAGTTCTGTCTGCAATAATTATTAAGATTTAGGCACATTTTTAATCTATTCTTTCCTTCAAACTTTTTTGCTAAGTGTTCTGTAACCAAACCTAGTCGTTTATCTCCTATATACTTCAGAAGGTATATCAAATAAATCATAAACATTTTTATTATATAACAATAATTCTATTACTTAGCCCACTTAAAAATTAATAATATTCCTTGGTGTCCTAGTCCATAAACAAATTTCCCCAAGTGTCTTAAAAACATCTGTCTTTTCCATTGAACTTACTTGGATCAGGTTCCAAAATCTATCTACACCTTGAATTTGTTAATGTATCTTAAGTCTCATTTCCTGTACAGACATGTATTCTTTTTCATTTTTGCTTTTTTATTTTTCCATGCCATTGAATTGTTACAGAGACCTGGCAGATTGTCCTATACGTGGTCCCACATGCTGGATTTGGTTGCATCTTCATAGTGTGATTTAACTTATTCCTACATCCCCCATATTTCCTGTTTATGAAAAGTAGCTCAAGAGCAGCACTGCCCAATAGATCTTTCCACGATGATGGAAATGTTCTATATATGGGCTGTTTCATACAGTAGCCCCATGCAGCTACTGAGCACTTAAAATCTGGCTAGTGTGACTAAGGTACACATTTTTTATTTAAACAGCTACATGTGATTGGCTACCACCCTAGACAGTGCTGTTGAGATATTTAGGTTCAACCTTTTTGGAAAGAGTACTGTAGTGGGTGAATATTGGTTCTCCAAAAGATTTATCCACTTGGAGCCTGCTATTATAACCTGTTCTGGATAAGGGGTCTATGTAGGTATACTTAAACATCTAGGATGAAATCATCCTGGATTCTCCAAATGAACCCTAAGTCCAGTGACAAGTGTCCTTTTAAAGAGGAAAGACAGAAGAATCAGAAGAGAAGGCACCCTGAAGGTGGGGGCAGAGATTACAGTCAAGCATCTATAAGCCAAGGAATGTCAAGGATTGCCGGCAGCCACCTGGTGGCTCAGATGGTAAAGAACTTGCCTGCAGTGTGCAGACTCGGGTTCAGTTCCTAGGTCAGGAAGATTCCCTGGAGAAGGGAAAGGCTACCCACTCCAGTATTCTTGCCTGGAAAATTCAATGGAGAGAGGAGCCTGGTGGGCTACAGTCCACGGAGTCTTAAAGAGTTGGACACAACTGAGTGACTAACACTTTGCACCAGAAGCCAGGAGAGAGGAGTCAGGCACAACTGAGTGATTCTCACTCACTTTCACCAAGAAGCCAGGAGAGAGGTATGGAAGGGATTGTCTCTTAGAGTCTCTGGAAGGAAACAGTTCTGCTGATTCCTTCATTTTAGACTTCTGGTTTACAAAAGAACTAACAGAGAATATATTTCTCTTCTAAGTCAAGTTTGTGGTAATTTGTTACAGCAAGCCTAAGAAACTGATACAAATACCTTACAGGAAGCATGTGCTTTGAATTGTGCCATTTCAGGGGGCATATGACCTCACATCTTACTTAATGATGCTTAGGGTGATCCTGATGGCTCCACTGCAAAGTTCCCTAATCAATTACTCATTTAATTATTTCTTCCATTGAAGATTTTTGCCTGAACTAATGATTTATTTAGGGGTTGCAAAATGGTAATTTTAAAAGTCCTTATCCCTCTTACATTTATTAGCTGGGATTAGTATACAAAGAAAAACAGCCTCAAAATTTTGGGTATTTTTGATTACCCTGAATTATACATAGTATAAAGAAGACAGAATATATCTTTTTAGGGGAGATAAAGGGTTGTGAATATCATTTTAGACTTCTGGTGTTTAAAAAGCTGATGTTTTTTAAAAAAATAGAGATTTAGGGTTTTAAAAAAATAGAGATTAAAGGTTTTCAATCAATTGTATTGCTTATTCTCTTTGTGGCATTCATTGTCTCCTATACTTTGGCTACTTTTTTGCAAAGAACTGACTCATTTGAAAAGACACTGATGCTGGAAAAGATTGAGGGCAGGAGGAGAAGGGGATGACAGAGGACGAGATGGCTGGATGGCATCACCAACTCGATGGACATGAGTTTGAGTGACTCCGGGAGTTGGTGATGGACAGGGAGGCCTGGTGTGCTGCGATTCATGGGGTCGCAAAGAGTTGGACATGACTGAGCGACTGATCTGATCTGATCAGTTCAGATCAGTCACTCAGTCACGTCCAACTCTTTGTGATCCCATGGGATGCAGCATTCCAGGGTTACCTGTCCCTCACCAACTCCCAGAGTTTGCACAAACTCATGTCCATTGAGTCAGTGATGCCTTCTAAACATCTCATCCTCTGTCGTCCCCTTCTCCTCCCACCTTCAATCTTTCCCAGCATCAGGGTCTTTTCAAATGAGTCAGTTCTTTGCAAAAAGTGGCCAAAGTATAGGAGTTTCAGCTTCAGCATCAGTTCTTCCCATGAATATTCAGGACTGATTTCCTTTAGGATGGACTGGTTTGATCTTCCTGCAGTCCAAGGGACTCTCGAGAGTCTTCTCCAACACCACAGTTCAGAAGCATCAATTCTTTGGTGCTTAGCTTTCTTTATGGTCCAACTCTCACATCCATACATGACTACTGGAAAAACCATACCTTTGACTAGACGGACCTTTGTTGGCAAGGTAATGTCTCTACTTTTTAATATGCTGTCTAGGTTGATCATAGCTTTTCTTCCAAAGAGCAAGCGTCTTTTGATTTCACAGCTGCAGTCACCATCTGCAGTGATTTGGGAGCCTAAGAAAATAAAGTCTTTCACTGTTTCCATTGTTTCCCCATCTATTTGCCATAAAGTGAGGGGACTGGATGCCATGATCTTTGATTTTTGAATGTTGAGTTTTAAGCCAGCCTTTCCACTCTCCTCTTTCATCAAGAGGCTCTTCAATTCTTCTTGGCTTTCTGCCATAAGGATGGTGTCATCTGTGTATCTGAGGTTATTGATATTTCTCCCAGCAATCTTGATTCCAGTTTGTGCTTCATCCAGCCTAGCATTTCAAATGATGTACTCTGCCTATACGTTAAGTAAGCAGGTAACAATATACAGCCTCGAAGTACAGCTTTCCCAATTTGAAACAAGTTCGTTGTTCCATATCTGGTTCTCACTGTTGCTTCTTGAAGTGCATATATATGATTTTAAGTACATATAGTTTTGAAATAATAATACCAATATTACTAACAAACTACTGAAAGAAATTTAAGATTTTCATGGCTCTATTTTTGTTGTTCTTGTTGTTTCTTGGGTTGCAGAATCTTCCTTCCTTAACCAGGGATTGAACCTGCGCCCCCTGCAATGGAAATCCTAACTACTAGACCACCAAGGAATTCCCAGTGGCTCTATATTTTGTCAGAATATATCCCACAAAATATGTAGAGTCAAAACGCTGTTCCATATTACTTCAAGTATTTCTTTTTTGTGAATCATTATGCAACCAATGTTAGGTTATTAGGTTACTCATTTTGGTTCGCTTTCCATTTTGAGGGATTTCTTTTGGGTTTCTTTGAGTTTAATTTCATTTGATAAGTTATGTAAAACATTTCTATTATCAAATTCAGCTGTATATAACATGTAGGTTTAGAGCTTTCAAAAGTCTTCCTTATCTTAAAAAACATATATTTATTTTTTTCAAGTGAAAAAACCAGTATTATATATTTGTACCCATAAAAGGTAGATTACTTGAAGCATTTTCTCCTATACTTCAGCTTTTTTACATAGCAGTATCTAAAAGACAATACCATATTAGTAAACAGAGATTTTTCTCACTTAAAAAAAAGTTTCACAGTAGTCTACTGTGTGGACATGCTTTTGTTTCCCTAATGAATCACATATTTTTGAACATTTGGGTATTTCAAACTTTTTTGCTATTATAAATAATGTTATAATGATGAATCTTTGCAAAATATTTTTGCCATTGCAGTATGACTGCAAGGTCAAAGAGAAACTCACATATAAATTTCCTAGATTATAACAAATTTCCTTCTGTGATTGTTCTATTTTGCATTACCACATGTAGTATAGGAGGAGTCCCATTTCTCTATAGTCCAAGTGACAAGACTCTGGGACATGTGATCAACCTGGGTGAGAAGTGATATTTCAGTGAAGTTCTAATTAGCCTGTCTCTTATTATGTGATGCTGAGTATCTTTTCATATGTTTAAGGGCCATTTTCATTTCCTCTTCTGTGAGCTGTCCATATCTTTTGCTGATTTTTCTATCAGATTGTCATTTTTCCCCTCGGTTTTTCAAAGACCTTTGTGTAGTTGTGATATGAGCTCTTTGTATATAAATTGCATATTTTTTCTGAATTGGTCATTTGCCTTCTATAATTTCACTGAAAAGTTATTCATTAGTATTTCGTACTTTATACTTTACCTTCAAAAGCTTTGTAAACTGTTGTTACTTTTGCAGACAATTTTTTGATTGATTTGTGTCATGAGGAATGTGTCAACAGTGTAACTGCCTGACTTGACCAGTGTTAGGAAGATGTAGGTGCTGGAATTGTCTTTGTTGCTACTGTGTGAGTCTGAACAACAGAGCCAGAGATGAATAGATAGTAGAAGAGGAGGTTGCTGCCTGTAGTGGTACCAGTATTCAAGGTCAGAAAAGGTTTTTCAGGGGAGAGCTATAGGGTAAAAGAAGTAGCATCATTAAAAGAGATTATAAACTACCTGCTGTTCAGTTTTCTTTTCTGACAGTGGAGATAATTCGTCCTGCTATCCTTTCTGCTTTTATAATAGAAGCTGCAATTAGGTCAGTACAATTATCCTTTGTTCCAGCGAACAGGCCCAGTTTCTTCAGCTTTTCCTTATGAATGCCATTTCAAGACTGCAAGTATACCTGACCAAGAACAATTATAGGCTTTCTAAAAATTATTATTATTATTATCACCATCATTATTATTCTAACAGTCAATACAATTGCATGCAATCTTTGTGATCAATGCTTCTTCTTTTCGACAAAGCTATTTTAACTATTAATATTTTTAATATTTCTCATTCCTGCCCAGATGCCTATAACATTTTCAAAATGATCTCCTTTTGTCATGTCCATTTTTCTTGTCAGCCCAAACCAGACCTGATGTCTAAGGGAACTAGATTGATGGGATAATTTATCACCTCTCTCGTAATAAATAGATATAAATATATTTCTGTGCAGCAAGTTTTGTATTCTGTAATACTGATATGCAAATTCTTTAATGCTGTTAGTTGAATCTTCTTAGAATTTTTCTTCATGGTTTTCTCTTTGCACACACATGTAGCCCATGGAGTCCTTCTTGGTTTTCAAAATCAAATAATGCTATGTATCATGGATATTATGTTTGAGTATTGCACATGACTTTGTGCCTGTGGTTTGCCAAATATCATGGGGCAAAGGTCACACTGATGCCTATTAAAGCAGATCAAACATTGAAGTTTGGAAAGCCTGTGAGTCAGGTGTGGTTTCAGACCATTGTGATTCTGGGGATCTTAGGTGGTTCTTTGCCTAGGTGGAATGACTCTAGCAAAGATTAACCCACATAACCAAGAACTAATTAGATTTCCCAAATCAAATTTTTTAAATCTATTCAAGAATAAATATATTTCACAGTTTAAAATCATGGCAGTAATTTCCAATTCCTACCTATTAGCTGCTTTTTTAAAAATGTTAGGTGGCAAGGTTCTTCTGTCCCTTCCTGCTGTTACTAAATTCTACCATTTCAAGAGAACTGCCATTCAGTGAAGGTTCTCCTATTATTGCCATTTACATTTTCCCTAAATTTGTACCTTTCCCAGACCCATTAAATTTTCTCCATTGCTAATGTACTGAGTTCCTGTAATTTGTATTCTCATAATGTGGACACATTTCTCAGAAGTGCTTAGTAAACATCTTTAGTTTTCATGGGAAATCAGCCCCAAGGAGAGGCTGGGGGAGGAGAGGATGAGGATGCGTGGCAAGAGTGCCTGTGCACACTGTCTGCTCTGACAATGCCTGGGTCTCCTGCAGCAATCCTACACTGGGCCCCTACAAACGCTGCCATCAGGCACGGAAGCCACTGGAAGACGTTTCCCTGTTGCTGGCCAAATTAATGCTGAAAAGTGAGGCATAAGAATCTGCCCTTGAGGGGGTCTGCTGGTAGGACAAAGCTCATGACCTGATGTGCTTCTTTATTATTCTTATTAACATTTTACAAAGCAAAAAATACTCTTATTTATTTTTAAATTCTCCCAGTTCATATGTGTCCACTATTTGTAAGCACGGTGGGATCAAGAGGAAAGTAAATGTTTTGTATTAAAATAATCAGGAATACAGCAACTTTTAATCCTAGGGACTGCCAGCGGTGATATCAGCAAAAATAAATGGCTGCCCTTTGACATAGTGGTGGCTGTCATCATATGGAAAAGAATGGGGCTGAGTCCCTAATGTTGACTGTTTTGGGGTACTTGGAAGTCTGCATAAGTTTCCTGGGGGAGGAAACAGGAAAAATACAGAGAATCAAAGGAAATTAGCTTCATTTCCTTTCCATTCCCTTCTAACTCTTCTTTTCCTTCTATTTTGTCACCTGGAATTTCACACCTGGACAGTGCCCTCCTGGACATGTCTTTGATCTCTCTCTCTCTCTCTAAGTTTACTCACACAAAAATGTGCTGAAGCGCTGGGAACTGGACACCCACACAGCACACACTGCTCTGTTTCCTTTGTTTTCCTAGTCACAGATGCCAGGTTTCTCAAGACTATGAAGCCCACTCCCAGGTCACAGAGAATCTTCTTTAAAAGAATTCTGGGTTCACGAAGAACTCCAGAAATACTACCAGCCTCCATAGGGCCTGGAGAAGACTGTTTTAGTTATGGAGCCCTGGACTGCATTTGAGACAAGGATAAACACATGCTTTATACCCACTATCTCCATCTAGCCAACTTGTGTTCCCCCAATGATGGAGAGTTTTAAGAAGCATAAAGTACAGTCTTTTTCCTATTCTTTTTATGCAAGATACTTTTCAAAGGTCAGTAAAATATTTTACTTAACCACTCTATTTTCTGCAGTGCTTATTAGGATTGTCACTTTTGGCTTTTAAAGATGTGACCCTGTCCTAGAGAAACCATATAGATTTTATTCTCAGAAGTCCAGATACATGCCTAAAAGGAGGCCCTTCAGTCAATTTGGTTGCTTTGGTTCCCAGGTTTACTGAGTGTTGACTAAGTACTAAAACCTATGTTAGACTAGACAAAAAGGACAGAGGACACTTGAGTGCCAGGTGGAAGACCCACAGGCTTGCCCATCAGGTCTGAAAATCAAAGTCTCCTGCTAATCCCCGAAGGAACAGGATCTGCTTATTAGAGAGTAAGGTTTGCTTATTAGAGATGATCCCGCGCCAGAAGCATCCTTTGCAACTGGCCTTCCCCCACGTACACATTAAGGATGGAACATGGAAAAGGCCAAAAACCATTTTAGATGATCCCCATCATGAAGCCATGAGAGAAGATCCAAAAAACGAATCCACGTGGCGCCTGCTGCCTAGGGTGATTCTGCCAAAAAACCGTTGGGCAATTAGGTAAGAAGACAGCTACTAGAAACGACCCTGTGCTTTCTCCAACGGGGACTGAGGAGAAATATTCAACCACAACCACTGGTTCCAACTTGCATGTGTGGAGCTTGGAGGAAGGCTTTTAAAAGGACCGTCTTCTATATGTACATGATCTTGGGAATTACAGCAAAGATTTTTTATTTGACATGACAGGCAATGGACCCTTGACAAGGGAGTCTACTGACCTGTCCTCATTCATTCCTCCAAAAAGACCACTAGATACTATACCAGCCACATTCTTTGGAGCATTCACTCTCAGTTCCAAGCACAGCACTCATCTCGACTGACTCCCTATTCCTTGGTCCAACTAGGACCCTTTGCTCCAGGTTTTATCATTAACAGAGGTAACTTCTTAATATTAAAAAGAGGCTTGGTTTCTCTTTTATTGGAACTGTAAATTGCAAAAGTAAAGTAAAAAGTAAAGCCTGTAAAGTGTTGGGAAGAAGGGAGGGATTGGCATATTTTATTGTGGTTAGCAGGGTACTGCAGTGGTCTGAATTTTAAGATGTGAGGAAATATCCTTTAATTCCCTCAATTACATCTTATTTAGGCTCCATCTACTAGCAGTAAAGAAACATACATTTTAAAAAAGAGGAAGGATATGGCTAAACATATCCTTTTTTAAATACCAGGCTAGCTGATCTCTTAAAGAAGAGATGTTCAACTACTGCTCTGTACAGAATATCTTTCTTTTACACTTAGACAAAATCTCATCTCCTTACAATGAACAAGGAGGCTATATTACTAGACATTACTCCTTTGTGACTTGGCTTAGGCCACTCTCTGTTCTCCTTACCAAACTCTAATCCTGTGGCATCCCTTGCCTCAGGCTTCTTTAGCACTTGCTGTTTTTTTCTGCCTGAAACCGGCTGCCCTCAGGTCTTCCTGCGGCTGGTTCACCACTGTGATTTGAGTCTTAGCACTTCATATTTTCCCCCAAAGAAAGGCAATGCCAAAGAATGCTCAAACTACTGCAAAATTGCACTCATCTCACATGCTAGCAAATTCTCAAAGCCAGGCTTCAGCAATATGTGAACCGTGAACTTCCTGATGTTCAAGCTGGTTTTAGAAAAGGCAGAGGAACCAGAGATCAAATTGCCAACATCCGCTGGATCATCGAAAAAGCAAGAGAGTTCCAGAAAAACATCTACTTCTGCTTTATTGACTATGCCAAAGCCTTTGACTGTGTGGATCACAATAAACTGTGGAAAATTCTGAAAGAGATGGGAATACCAGACCACCTGATCTGCCTCTTGAGAAACTTGTATGCAGGTCAGGAAGCAACAGTTAGAACTGGACATGGAACAACAGACTGGTTCCAAATAGGAAAAGGAGTACATCAAGGCTGTATATTGTCACCTGCTTATTTAACATATATGCAGAGTACCTCATGAGAAACGCTGGGGTGGAGGAAGCACAAGCTGGAATCAAGATTGCTGGGAGAAATATCAAAACCTCAGATATGCCCACGACACCATCCTTATGTCAGAAAGTGAAGAAAAACTAAAGTGCCTCTTGATGAAGGTGAAAGAGGAGAGTGAAAAAGTTGGCTTAAAGCTCAACATTCAGAAAACTAAGATCGTAGCATCCGGTCCCATCACTTCATAGGAAATAGATGGGGAAACAGTGGAAACAGTGTCAGACTTTATTTTCTGGGCTCTAAAATCACTGCAGATGGTGATTGCAGCCATGAAATGAAAAGATGCTTACTCCTTGGAAGGAAAGTTATGACCAACCTAGACAGCATATTAAAAAGCAGAGACATTACTTTGTCAAAAAAGGTCCGTCTAGTCAAGGCTATGGTTTTTCCAGTGGTCATGTATGGATGTGAGAGTTGGACTATAAAGAAAGCTGAGCATCGAAGACTTGATGCTTTTGAACTGTGGTGTTGGAGAAGACTTTTGAGAGTCCCTTGGACTGCAAGGAGATCCAACCAGTCCATCCTAAAGGAGATCAGTCCTGGGTGTTCATTGGAAGGGCTGATGTTGAAGCTGAAACTCCAATACTTTGGCCACCTGATGCAAAGAGCTGACTCACTGGAAAAGACGCTGATGCTGGGAGGGATTGGGGGCAGGAGGAGAAGGGGACGACAGAGGATGAGATGGTTGGATGGCATCACCGACTCAATGGACATGGGTTTGGGTGAACTCTGGGAGTTGGTGATGGACAGGGAGGCCTGGCATGCTGCATTTCATGGGGTCGCAAAGAGTCAGGCACGATTATGTGACTGAACTGAACTGAACTGAACCTCATACACCCATCCCAGACCTGTCTCTTTATCATATTATTTGATTCTATTTTTATATAGTTCTATCACTACTTGATTTCACTTTTTAATTTATCTGTTTACAAGAATGTAAGCCTCATAAGAGCAGGGAACTTACTGGCTACTGATAAATCTAGGATGGTACTTGGCACATAGTAGGTATTCAATAATGTGACGATAGAGGCAGAGGGTTATATGAATATGTGGCTCAGTCAGTAAAGAATCCACCTGCAATGCAGGAGACCTGAGTTCTATCCCTGTTTCGGGAAGATCCCCTGTGAAAGGCAATTGCCACCTACTCCAGTATTCTTGCCTGGAAAATCCCACGGACAGAGGAGCCTGAGGGCTCCATGGAGTCACAAGAATCAGACACAATTCGGTGACTAAAGCACTACCACCAGAGGCAGAGGGAAGCCGGGTCTGAGAAAGAAGCCGCATGACAATGGAAGCAGAGACTGGAGAGATGCACTTTGAAGATGGAGTAGGAACCCTCAGCCAGGAATGCAGGCAGCTGAGTAAAGGCAAGGAAACAGATTCTCCCCTACGGCTGCAGAAGAAATCAGCCGAGCTGATTTGACTTTATCCCAATGAAACTGATTTCAGAACTGTGGCCTCTAGAACTGTAAGAGAATAAATACGTGCTGTTTTAAGCCACATAGTTTGTGATAATTTGTTATAGCAGCAACAGGAAATGAATACAGATCATGAATAAATGGAATTGATGGTCCCTAAATAAAAGTATCTAGGCATGACCTATTTTCTTTCAGGTTGGTGTGTCAAGGTTAATCTTTTCTGCAATGTTGGAATATAAGCAATGAAACCAATTCCACACCCTATGGCATATAGAGAGAAGAAATAAGCCAAATTCTGGAAGCTTTCATACTCTATGCCATAAAGAGATTGCAAATATGTTCACTGTGGAACGTAGGAGAAGGAACCTAAATAAATGTCTCTGAATGTCAAACATAACAATTATACTGGAGACATTATTGAGGGTACAGCACCTACACAAACTGGTCTTGGCAGCTGACATCTGTAACACAAGAAACGACTGCCCAGAAGGAGAACTGTGGATTTAAAAGAGATGATGTCAGGCCTTTCCTAAACAAATATATCTCATCATCTCCCCCAAATACATTATACAGCACACATTTTCTTTTGCATTTTTAATGAAGAAAAACTCAAAAATGAGCAGTGATCTTTTTATTCCTCCTCTTAGAAAATCTACAGTGACCTGCTTGCAAATAATACCGTGGAGTATCCCAGAAGAGGCTCTTGGTTCATTAAAATAATCAGCATAATCCAATATGCATTCGTCCCTGAAATAATAACAATTCACTTCCAATAAATTAATTATGGTTTTAATGAGTGAAATTTACATTTATATTTCTGTCTTAAGATCTTCATGGGAGGCAGCATCCTCCACACAGCTCCACAGAAGCAAGGCCTTTTTCTGAGTAGACCAGCAGTGGCTGATGGATACCGTTATCACTACTGTTTCTGAAATGGAGAGGCAGGAGGTCTGGAGAAGCCAGAAGGCCTGGGCTTGAAACCAAGCTCTTCCACTTGCAAATTTTGTGACCATGGGCTGGGGTGGGGGGTGGGGTGGGGGGAGAAGGGCCTTTTGTTGTCCTACTTGGTTTCTCCAGTTTTTAGAACTATAACAACAGTTCAATTTGCTTTCCCTTTTGATGATGGTGTTATACTATCATCTATTCATATGTAGCATATAGACCCATATACAAATAGATAGTTGGTAACCCACTTATCAGCAGAAGTATTTTGGCA
The DNA here is from genome assembly GCF_002263795.3 of Bos taurus. NCBI lineage: Eukaryota > Metazoa > Chordata > Mammalia > Artiodactyla > Bovidae > Bos > Bos taurus. The sequence goes on along the minus strand of NC_037329.1, from coordinate 93,752,343 downwards.
AATATCTTCCAGACAACTAAAATTATTTTTCATACTTAAAATATGTAAAGAAATTTTGTATTTTTCTGCAGACTGGGTCTTCAGTAATATCAACTTATTATCCGTAGTTATCTGGCTGACTCAACTAATTGCTGTTTTCCCAGAAAGTTTTGCCATAGACTTTTCAGCTGCCTTCTTTCTCAGTTTTAAAGGAAGATACTATAATAGAAGTCCCTAACTGCTTGGAAATTCCCTTAGATTTCAAAAAAATTTTTTTCCCTCAGTTTTAAATTCCTCTCTAGTTAGCAGCAAAAATATCATATATTATTGATGGGATTAAGAATTTAAAATTTTAAAAGTCTTTTTCAATTTGCTGCACAGTTAAGTTGTACTTTGTAACTGATTTTAATGATTTTGTTGCAAGTGTCTAGAAATACTGGATGATAAAGAAAGTCTGCTCTATTGTCCCAGCTATAACACAATTTTTTCATGGCTGCCTTCTCTGTGATCATACAGTATTTTTATATCCCATTACAGTGCTTACCGCAGCTTAGCTTTACTGTGATTGGCTGTGTATTGGTCTCTCACCTCTCTCCTAATCATGAACTTGTTGAGGGTACCGACCAGTTGGTGTTTTATTCATTTTGTTACTAAGTGCCTTCAGTTCAGTTCAGTCCTCAGTCGTGTCTGACTCTTTGCGACCCCATGAACTGCAGCACGCCAGGCTTCCCTGTACATCACCAGCTCCCAGAGCTTGCTCCAACTCATGTCCATCAAGTCAGTGATGCCATCCAACCATCTCATCCTCTGTCTTCCCCTTCTCCTGCCTTCAATCTTTCCCAGCATCGGGGTCTTTTTCAATGAGTCAGTTCTTCGCATCAGGTGGCCCAAGTATTGGAGTTTCAGCTTCAGCATCAGTTCCCTAAGTGCCCAGCTGCTCAATTAATGTTTGCCGAATTATAGAAAAATTCAGTCCAAAAATAATTAAAAAGTCCAAAGTGAATCACAGCAGAAAGAATCTACCCAAATCTTCTAAGTGGAAATACTTTCTATGACTCTAGTTGACCTCATATTCAAAGGCCTAAGATGTATCTTAGATATATCAAAGGTATATCTTGAGAAAAAAGATCTAGGGACATAAAAATCGGTTGTGAATTCTAGGAAATGATTTAAAATATTAAAATTCATCAATATACAAATTTCTCTCACATCTAAAATCTTTCTTTTAGAATTCAAACTGGGAACTGTTCAACTGAAATGACCAAATAAAGTTAATCTTTCACATGAGAAATATGAAAAATAAAAAAGGGAAAAGAAAAAAAGTGAATAGAAGATGGTAAGGATTAGCAATGGTTTATTGGGTTAGAAAAAAACATGCTCTTAGATGTTAAAATGCACAGGAAATAGGTGGGACTCACAAGGACCTCAGTGGAGGGCCCATGGAGAAGGCCAGCCTCTAGCATACATCCTGTCTGAATGGTACCTAGACACTGTTGACCAAGAACAGATTCAGAAATATTTCTGCACTTCAATAAAAGGTAAAACGGGTTGGCTTGATCATCTAAGAAAGGTTGAAGCATATGGGGATCAAGCTGGAAGGCCATGAAGAATTGGTGCAGAGATGTGCTCAATAAACTCTGTATGAGATGGGACACACCATCTTCCATATATAGAGATGACGTGCTTGATGGTCCTCTCAGGTCCTCTCAGGTGTTCCCTTAGCTTGAAGGCCTTTCTCTAAGAGAATACATTTTTAGATGTTCACCTGGGATTGAAGATACAGTTTTGGGCTACTTATAAGAACTGCAAGTTGCCTGATGATAAAGATCCCCTCTTGATCCATTTAAAAAATTAATATGAGTCATTAGATCCTATTACAGAACTTGGATCACAGTAAGTGCTGAACTGAGTATTTAATGCATCAATAGTTCATAAAGGGGTATGGTTTTTATAATATTGCCCTTATTAGCACATTGCCTTTACTATTTGAGCCAAACAGCTGTCTGCATTGAAATAAATTAACAAATCTCCCTGCATGGTGCACTCACCTGCAGGCCAGGCCTTCAGTAGCATTTCAAGGATAAAGTGTAAGGGTGAGTGTGTTATTTTTCCCACAGAGTGTTCCCTTCCCTCTATGACATGTTTTCTTGTTTCCTTTCAACACCTCCTCCTCCTTCCAACTAACCAATTCTCTTCGTGGTATTCTTTTATACAGTATGTGAACTGATGGTGTGAAACAATTCATTTAATCTGAAAACTGCTACTTTTCCAATCAGTCAAGGAATGATTAGTAAATGCTTGAGATGGGGTTGAGAAGTAAACTACCCTACTGGGCACTATGAAACCTGAATGTGATTTACTTACCTATGTAACTATCACACACACACACACACAATTATAGATGGTCTCACAAACCAGTAAAACTTCCAGCCATCTAAGTGCTCTTAATACCAGAAAGATCCTTTCAGATGCCACAAAGGAATAAAATAAAACATAAGCACTTCTGAGCTAGTCTATGTCTGATAGTTTCTCATATTCCTTTAGATGAAAAAATTCTTTTCTTACATTATCTGATTATAAGGCAATGTAAAAATGAATGTGTAAACAGAATCATAAACATGTCTACATAGTTTTGTATGTTTTCAAATGTTCCACAAAAGTTGAAAAAACATACTACCCATTTTATTTTTAATTTGTGATACTTGGAGATTTTCCTCAATTTCCCCTCTTTAATTGGCATGCTGTTAGTAAAATGTGTTCCTTTTTCCTGCTTCGAAGCAAAACCTCTAAGTATATCTTTGGGAACTTTAATTTCCAACTTGATTCACACACCATATTGGTTTATTATGTAACTTAAAAAAATTCTTTGAACTTAAGCGGAGCCAAGCTTATGTAAACTACAGTAGTGTGAACCACAGTAATTGATATCTGCAGGAGGTTATTTCAGATTGATCAATGAAGGCTGCATGACTAGCTCGAGTAGAGTCCATTTATTTCCTCTGAATAGTTTTCATTTGATAATATGAATTGGTCATTGATATTAAGCATCCACTTTTATCTTAAGTCACATACATATTTGAGGCAGGGAATATTTTAGCATAATGTCAGTTTTCTTGGCATTGAATTTCTGTTTGCTGGTAAAAAGAATTAGGCTTCTTCAAGAATTGACAGCCCATTTCTTAACACTTTGCAAAATGTTCTGGTTCAATTTAATGCTTCTTTGTCAGGACTTACTTGTTCATCCTTTGAAATTGGTGAAGTAAATACATAATTATTGTGAAAAGAATTGATTGTTAAAACCTCAAAAAATTACTAAAGCTAGTTTTTAATCTGCTGTGTAAAATATAGGAACATACTCAATCTGGGTTTAATAATGTCCAAAGAAGCCAACTGTAATGCTGAACCATTTGTTAAAGCTATGATCTTGTTTTTCCAAAGCAGAATATTTAATGGTCATTGCAGGATTTTTTTTTTAATATGCATTTATGTGACTGTTACAAAATTCAGCTCTGAAATTTAAAAGCCCAAACTAGTAAATTATCCTCTTTTGGCTTTCTTATTACATCCAGTATAAGAAGATTAAAAACATATGAATTATAGTATGCATTTTCTTGACTTGGAGATTTTTTTTCCTTTAAACAAAGTCAACGCACTAAAGTATCCTTTGATTCTCATTCAGTTAAAAATGTTATATTTTTTGCAAAGATATATTATTTTATTTGAAAATATGTTTAAGTGCCTAGAATACATATTTTTAGCACTTGAAACTTTCTCTGGCTATCACAACTTCTATTAGAGACCATGAAACACTTCAGGATTATTGAACAAATATCAATTATGTCTATGTCCTCAGTGTCAATCTGAATTGGAAATGTGCCATCTTTTACATCTTCACTAATAGAATTTTTAATTAGCTGTTGATACTGTCAATAATAGAGTGCAATATTATTCTTTTAAAAGATGATTTGTCTAAGCAACTCCTTTACCACTTGTTTGTTATTTTTTAAAACTGGTGCTTTTTATTATAATCAGAATAATTTTAAACAGAGCACTATAGTTTCAAAAATAGGCAGGAATTTTTGGCAAGATATTTTAATACATAGTATTTTCCCATGATTACTAGAAGTTTATCCATTTAAAAAAATTACATAAATAACTTATTTTAGACCTGATATTATTTTATACTTTAAAGTTAACCAGGACTTTACTAAATACTTCTTTTTACTGAGATGTAAGGAAAGGAAACAAGCAGAAGTTATAATCTACACCTCAAGAGAACTAGGGTCTAGGCAAGAAGGAAAAATATGAAATTGCAGGACAGTATATAAGAAAGAATTATTTTATAAGCCAAACTCTAATTTAATGGTGATATGGACTCCTAATTACAGACTAGGATTTTAGTAATGCTGCCTCCCTGAGTGAGTGGCTATCTGGCATCTGGTATATTACAAATGACTGTTGCTATTTTTCATGATCCTCCATTTCCATTATAGTTTTTATGCTTGCCCCTGAAATGCAATCTGCACTGAGAATTCCGATTGAATAGGCTCAACATGCAGCACAAGAAAGATCCTCCTGTGATAGAGAATAAGCCAAGGGCAGTGTGTCTCATCTATACAATCAAATCTCCTTTACCCCATAAAGGCAAATCTTTCCTTTTAAAAGGTTGAAATGAATGGTACTTAAAAATAATTTCAACTGGTTAAATTTAAGCCAACTGAAGAGAATAGGGGCAAAGCCCATTAAAAGGAAAACAACAACAACAACAAACAAACCAACTCTCTAGACCCATGATATTGCCATTTGTTCGTGAAATGGATGAATTTCATTCACTTTAAGGTCTTGTCTCAGGATCTGGTTTAGTGACAGGGAAACAGGTGTTGATATTCCTGACAGGCTGGTCACTATGTGTCAACGATCCATCTTCACCATTATACCACCAGTTACAACTAATCTCATGCTTCTGGATACTATTTCATAGCCCAGGGGAAAGACTTCTTTTTTTTAAACTATATAGTTTTGTCAACCATTGATTTAGCCCATTCTGCCTCTTGGTTCCATTCTAGCAGTTATTTGCTTGAAAAATAAAATCCGTGCAGCTTTATATTTGTTCCTTCATTCATTCATCCATTATTCAACAACTGTGTACTGAGTACCTACTTGTGAAACGTAACATATTAGATGCTGAGAGAAAAAGGAATATAATTATAATGTGGTTCTTGCCTTAAGGAAATTACACACTAGTAATGGAGAGAAGGTATGTTTGTAATCACTGACATCTACAGTTCAATGGAGCAAAATAACAACAATAATAATAACAATGTGTATCTATCCTGTGCCAAGCACTGCTTTAGATGCTTTAAGCATTTGATCTTATGTAAATTTCATAGGAACTCTGAAGGCTAGGTATTATTTCTCCTTTAAAAGAAGTTTCCAAATAAGTGAGCTAGGCTCAGAAGATTTCAGCAAAACATGCACAATCACACAGCTAGTGCACAGAATAATTGGGCTTCAAATCCAACATTATTTGATATTAATGTCCATTCTTTTTCAAATAAACACAGTCTCTAAGGAAAATGGTAAGTTTGCCATTTATTGAACATCTCTATGCTTAGCACTACTCTGAATACTTCACTTTAATGTCTCAATTAGTCCTCACAACAATATTATGATATTACAATGGTTATCTACCCATTTTGTAGTTAAAGAAAATGAAGGTTAGCACAATTAAGTAACTCGGCCAAGTTATTTAGTGGAAGAATTTTTTTTAATCTTAGGTAGTTTGGGAAGGTATAATGGAATAAATAGGATTTCAATGAATTTCCATGATTCTGACCAACTGAGGCAGGATGAAGGTGTTCTGGGCAAATGAAATGGTATTAGGAATGGCACAGAGACTTGAAAAAAAGCGAGGATTCCAGATTGGCTGAGTACATGGGTCACAATAGCCGGAGTGGAGATTCTGACAAGAAAGTGAGGCCATAGTCAGATACACTAGGTCACACTGTTGGGACTGTGTGAAGTAGGCAAGAGAGAGCCATTGAAAGTTTGGAGAGAAGAATGACTTTGATCAAAGCTATTATTACTGATCTGCTCTTCTATAGCCTGCCATAGTTAATAAGCTCTGTTTGCAGAAATCATGATTTTACAAATTATAATTTGTTAAGTTCCTCCAAGAACATGTTTACAGCTTCCATCTAAACAGCCAATTGTTATTCTTGTTGTTAAAAAAATAAAAAGCCCTTTTAAGTGACCTCTAGAGGAGCAGACTTCTGTGCCATAGCTCAAACCACTTCTATCTTAACTTACAATACTAAAATCAAACAAAGGGCACAGAGTAGAAGGTGGCTGGAGTCTGGACCTGGGAAAGGGGTCAGGTTCCTTTGGACACCAACCTGAAGTTAATTTGGGTGCACTGCAAAGTCATTAAGTAATTAAACCACAGAGCAAAGACAGATGGGTGGGAGACGGTGAACAAGGAAGAAAAGGACACTCTCATTCCATTTGTACAAACTGAATTTGAAATATTAGCAGACCAGAATTGTTTCTCCTTTAATATAATCAATTTAACAGAAATGCAAATGTTGTGAATTTAATGTTGTGAGGATGTTGTGAATTTAATGACTGTGGTTACAAGTGTTTTCTGCAGTCACATACCCTGTGAACTTGAGGCTGGCACTCACCCATGCCATTTGTACCCCTCCTCTCTGAATTTGTTTCCATGACTGCCAAGCACTGGCTGCAGCCAGCACTCCCTCAACACCCCCGCCCTGATACCATGCTGCCATCTTATGCCAAGCACACAGTGCTTGAGGAGCAACTTCCAACTGGTGATCGATAAAGAATGAGGAGAAGCCTCTTGAATGGGGGGATCTGGCATGACTCCCAGCTGGGCAAAGTCTACGTTCAAGTTGGCCTTCTTCATCATGATAGTATCCAACTCAGCAACTTTCACAGATGGTGCATCTCAGAGCATTCTGGGCTCCCAAAGGATACTAAACAGATTACCTGGGGTCTTTAATCCCCAGAGCTGGTCGGAAAATAACACTGAGCACCTAAAGTGAACCAACTGCTTGCTTCATAAATAAAACTTTTCAGAACAATCTGAAAGCCAGATTTCTCATTTAACAGATGAGAACACAGGGGCCTGAGGCAGTTAAGTAGCTTGACAGTGTGCTCATGCAGAGTCAGGTCTTTAACCCAGGTCTGACCCACACCTGGGTCTTGTAATCTTTCTACTTGGCCACATGCCTCCCCTGGGCCACCACCCAGGCCACTTGGCCCCAAACATAGCTATAAACAACACCTGGGAAACAGTTTTAAAACACATATCCTTGCGCCCAACCACAAAGGTACTGAATGTCTACAGCATATTTCTATCTATATCTATACCTATATCTACTTAACCTAATTATCAATTTGTCCAAAACAGGGTTTGTCAACCTTAGCACAATTGACATCTTGGGCTGGGTAAGCTTTTACTGTAAGGGAGTTGTCCTCTGCATTGCAGGATGGTGAGGGACATCCTTGTTCTCTTGTGTTTCAGCAGGTAAAGAATCTGCTTGCAATGCAGGAGACCTGGGTTCGATCCCTAGTTTGGAAAGATCCCCTGGAGAAGGTAAAGGCTACCCACTCCAGAATTCTGGCCTGGAGAATTCCAGGGACTGTATAGTCCATAGGGTCACAAAGAGTCACACACGACTGAGTGACTTTTTCACTTTCAGGTACCAGCAGCACTCCCCCTAGGGTGACAACTAAAATGTCTTCAGACATCGTCACATGACCTCTGGGGAAAAACTGCTCCTGGCTGAAAACCACTAATGCAAAAAAACTGCCAAGGCAATTTGGAAAAAGCATATTCAAAGTTCGTTGTTTATGAATCACATGCTTACGATATGTGTATGTGCTCAGTCTCTCAGTTGTGTTTGACTGTTTGTGCCTACCAGGCTCCTCTAACTATGGAATTTTCCAGGCAAGAATCCTAGAGTGGGTTGCTATTTCCTTCTCCAGGGGATCTTCCCAACCCAGGGATCAAACCCGTGTCTCTTGCATTTCCTGCATTGGCAGGTGGATTCTTTACCATTAGCGCCACCTGGGAAGTCCCCACGCCTAGGTTAGGTCTTCTACATAACGAGTGTGAGATGGGAAAAAAGCAGATCTGGGAGACAACAGGTTGAGTATCCTTTCAACTTCCAGTATTACCAACCTATTGGAACAATAACTAATCTTGGCCTCTTGAGTGTATGTGTTGTCATGGAAGTTTTCCAAAGCAGGATACAACATAGCGTATATTCAAATGATGATGAGATACTTTAGAAATTCAGAAAATACCATTGGATTTACAACAATTTGATTTGTACACATTTTTAAGAGCATTTTTAGAAAATTAAGTTTACACTGACCAGCTCCAGAATAGTCCACAGTAAATATTATGGATTCTCTTAACTTTTACTTACTGAAATTTCCTTCTTTGAAGGGCCTTAGCAGTTAAAAAGCATTTTATCCATATTTTTTACAGGCCTTAAAGAATTATTATTGCCATTTCATCATGGTAATAAAAAGAGGGACTTTAAAGATACATGCTCAAAAGTTGTTTATATAAAGTTATAAAAACAATTGAAAAAATGAGTATTTCTAAGTTCTCATGACCAAAGGCCTTCTATAGCTGCTCAAAGCTTTCACGGAAAATTCTCAAATTTTGCCTCTGCTGTCCATAACCTCCATTGAACCAAATATATCTGTATCTGGCATAAAATCCAGGGAATTACCAAGGTTTGGTGATTATATGGCATATATTTTTGTGTGTATATTAAAACCAAATATCAGGATCAACAGAATTTAGAATTTCTTTCCAAGATCTATCAGATCAGATATTTTGAACATTTCTATGGGCTCACTGTAGGTAGTTTAATAAATTCCTTTTCAGAATATATTTAAATATCACTATAATCAAATACAATAATATAATATGTCACTCCAAGATATTTGAATATAAAAGTATCTTTAAAAAACACTCTTTAAAAGAGCTGGTGTACTTTAATCTTAGAAGTTTGTCTAAATGACTATTGGAAACCATGCCAGTCAAGTGATTCATTTTATGTATTAATCCAGCTCAGCTGACAAGTAGTTGCTAATACAGCACTTCTAACATTGATTCAAGTCCCATAAAAGGATTTGGCTCATAAAAATGCTGGCATGGCATAAGGATGTAGATGTTTCCATCTCTTGTCTCTAGGAATACAGTCATGGGCCAAATATTGCTGGTGACCACAAGCATTTCTGGGAAGATAGGTGTTATGAAGATCAAATAAACATACAGCTGCTAAAACTACCTACATCCCCCTGTGTCTCATACCCTCATTTCTCTAAATAAGAGACATATCTTGAAAGAAGGGTGGTGAGGATGTAGCCACTTTGCCCGGTATTTGGCTTAGTGCTGGCTCTTGCTCTCTCTCATGTGTGCACACTCTGATTTTACTTATTATTCCAGGAAAAAAGGCCACCTTTACCCAAACACAAGCATCAATAGTAATTACTGGGATATGGCAAATCTCTTTTCATTTATTGAGATGGTTAGTACTATGAAAAACAGAAATCTGATAGCTTCTTTCTGTCAGCATAAAATGAGAACGTGACCTTGTCCTGAGAAACACCATTTAGTAATATTTTTCATAACTTCCATGCAGTGATGATCTAATAAGAATCTAAAAGTAATTAACTGGATCTCTTTTAGCAAACCAAAACCTTATTCAAAGACATATTTTTATCAGGATTCTAAGGGAACCATAAATTGGGGCGTTCTGAAAAACTGGGATCTAATCCAGTCCACGATCTGATCAGGGTTCAGTGGTAATAATAAATTGGGACTATTAAAACTGGGAATCATTCCAACACTTTATTTTGCCCACACCACAGGACCTAGCAAATTCTATGGCAAAAGACAGGGATATTCAGAGAGGAGTAAAACCAGGCTGAATTAATCATTTGTGTGTAATCATGCCAAAAGATGGGTGTTTTCAACAGTTTAAATAGTGCCAGAGTTTAAGTTCAGTAAATAATTAATTATAGAGAGTCTCTTGGCAAATTAAAGAAATCAACCTTCTGGTTCCTTGAGTAAAATATGCCCTCTTTTTAGGAAACAATAATGACAAAATCCTATCAATTCAACTGCTGCTCTACGTATTTAGGAGTGTAATGCTTAGGTAGGTTACAACATATAATAGTAACTCAAAATATACGTTTCCTTTCTTTCTTAGAGTACAATAAGCATCTTTATTTTTCAGTATGCACAAATGTTGGATAAACCCTAGCTTATTCTGGTTCTCATTTCAATTTCCAGTAACATAAAAATCTCCCATAATTAAATAAAATGCTGAGAGGTTGGGAATAGATTTTCACCCACTTGTATTCTCAAACTCTAAACGGTTTCTGAATGTTTTTATTTCTCTAAGATGCATTTCGTTTATGTAGGGAACTTGCAGCTGCATAATTAAATCTTGGCTTGCCAAATATCAAAAACACATGTATCGATTTAAACGAAGGGAACAGGCCACAAGCAGCTCAGCTGATAAGGCAAGGGAGAAGTCTCAGCTCTTGGAAGGCTTCCTAAAGGAAAGAAAACTAAGAACCTTAAATTCAGACACTGAAGCAGATTAACTTTCCTAAATCTTAGCTTCACTCTCACTTAGACATTCCATTCAGGCCAGTTGTTGAAAACAAGAGCCATATGTTTCCATACTTCTCTATGCTGAAGCTAAAGAGGTTGCCACTTCCCCCCCTCATCTCATTTATCCTAAGATTCTAACAAGAGCTACAAAAATAACATCTCACTAACGTGGTAAATAAGCTCCCTTGCAAAATAAACTCTGACACGGTATAAGAGTAATAGAGGATCTTAGAGTGCAACTTCATTCCTTGCCGCCTCCTCCCCAATTGTAGTAAGAAGTTTCATTTTGGAAAATTTAATTCAGGATTAGTAATATGGGATTTTTTGTTTTTAATTAACTTATTAATTTATTTTAAAATTTTATTTATTTTTAAACGAAGGATAATTACAATATTGTAATGGTTTCTGCCATACATCAACATGGATCAACCATAGGAATATATATGTCCCCTCCCTTGTGAGTCTCCCTCCCACCTCCCACCCCATCCCACCCCTTTAGGTTGTCACAGAGCCCCAGTGTGAGTTCCCTGAGTCACACGTAGATTCCCAAGGGTCAGTACTATGGGATTTAATGGAAGACAGCCTTTAGTCAATGGAGATTTCTTCTCCCAGTACAATAGTCTTAAATAAATGAGGAGAACATATTTTTCTTTAACTTAAATCTCCACCCGATTTTTGAGAAGGTATTAACAAGTACAGCATGCATGTTAGGTACTTTTTAGGCCAGAGAATCTGTTTAATTTCAAACTCTGCAGAAGGTTACAAATTCAAAGTCTTAAGTATCAAACAATAGCAACAAAAGCACATGGTTTACTGACTTGCTAAAATCATCTCTTGCTTTTAGCTCACCATACTAATTTACATAATCTGAACATTTGGAAAATGCTAATTTAATTTAGCTTGATAAAGAATTCTAGGAGAAATAATCTTTGAATATAATATTGGATTCATCCTTCTAGCAATGGACATAAGCATTTGGAAGTAATGTCTTATTATGGCCAGTCTCACTGGAGCATGAACAAAATGATGAGTTTATTTAAAACAGGGCTTCACTGCCATGGATTGTTTGACTTGTGTCAAGAGGGGACACATGATCAGCTCAGGAAATCGAATAGGAGACTAAGAAAATCCTAACATGCAATTAGGAGCAAGAAACTTGGGCTTATACATTGACATGGAAATAGTGCACACACTGCCATGTGTACATAGCCAATTCACAGAAGGCCACGCTAGGGAGTGCCAAGTAAATGCTTCTCTACTCAGATGTTTATAAATTTCTCAGACCCTGAGATTTGGGAGAGACCACAGAGATCATCTAAGGACATGAGCAGCATCAATGACACAAGAGTTTTGATGGTATGTGGCTTGATGTATTTAACTACATTAATTTACATGGTTTTGCATTGATGTAACTTTTTATTTAATTGAATGTGTACAGATACAAACAAGACAGTGAAGATAATATATCAATGACTGAAGTTTATGAAAGTGATTCCAGTCCAGTCCTTTCCTGATGCACTCATCCCTTCTCAGTGTAATCATCATTAGATATTTCCAGTGTCAATACACTTGCTGCTGCATGAGACACTCTAATTTGTCAGGATGTTTTCCCCTCTATTAAGCTGATGGCTACCTCTCTAAAAATAATTCCTCATTAGAATCTTCAAGAAAATAAATGAATATATGAATAAGTAGAGAGAGAGAGAGAATGGTAAGAGAATGGAGGCTATAAAATACATCTAATTCCTCTTTTATGTTAATGTTCTTTAATCATGTGATGTCAACTAAGTCTGAACCTGCAGGCTGTGCGTTCCCACATCCTTCCATATTTTTCAAAAGACATGGCTTTAATACTGCCATTTTCTGTGAGTGAGAGAGGCTTAGGGTATTCCAGGTGTGATCTGAGCAGTGCAGAATAGAAATTATTGTTTCTTCCTTCACTTTCGTACATGAATTTCTGTAGCCTAGGCTGGATTAAGTTTCTGGCAGGCATATCCCCATACTGACTCTTGCAAAGCTTACCCTCAACTAAAACCATCAGGCAAACTTTTCATATATTCGGTATTAAGTCAAACCTTCTACATCCTGTGTTTGTACAGCTCATTTTTGGACCTAAACACAAGACTTTACATTTATTCCTATTAAGTTCCTTTATATTTGATTCAGTCCATTGTTCCAGATGATTCTGTCATCGGACACACTGTCAACCCCTGCAGCTTTTTGGAATTTGAAATTTGATCAATAGGCACCATCACTGATGCCAATGCTTAGCAAGCCAGAGTTAAAATAAATTTTTAGGAAAACGTTTTTCTTGTGAGCTTATATTGTTGGAATTCTGCTGCTGCTGTGGCTAAGTTGCTTCAGTCGGGTCTGACTCTGTGTGACCCCATAGACAGCAGCCCACCAGGCTCCGCTGTCCCTGGGATTCTCCAGCCAAGAAAACTGGAGTGGATTTCCTTCTCTAGTGCATGAAAGTGAAAAGTGAAAGTGAAGTTGCTCAGTCATGTCTGACTCTTCGCAACCCCACGGACTACAGCCTACCAGGCTCCTCTGTCCATGGGATTTTCCAGGCAAGAGTACTGGAGTGGGTTGCCATTGCCTTCTCCGATATTGTTGGAATATTCACTAGTAATCTTTGGGTGTAGTTTCTCAAATAGCTAATAATCCTCTAGGCTTACATGATCTAGTGTATATCTCTCTGTATTAGCCACAGATTGTGAGACAATGCAATACTAATGTCCAGGAGTATCATTACTCTTTCTGCAGTACAAACAGGGGTTTTCAGCCTCCACACCATTGACAGTTTGAGTTAGATAACTAATCATTTGAGGATGGGAACTGTCTTATGGTTGTACGATATGTAGCCATATTCTGGGCTTCTACCCAGTACATGGCAGTAGCAACTCACTCTCCACACCCCCCTCCAAAGCTTTGGCAATCAACAATGTCTCAAGATACACCCAAACGTTCCTTGGGAAGCAAATTTCCATCCTTCATACCCCTCCTCCAAAGAACTGAGAATCACTGTTCTAGACTCTTTAATAACTCAATCCACCAGTTGTAGGTTTTTGACCTTTTGATAGCTACAACTGAGTTTCCCTTGTGGCTCAGACAGTAAAGAGTCTGCCTGCAATGCAGGAGACCCATGTTCGATCCCTGGGTTGGGAAGATCCCCTGCAGAAGGAAATGGCAACCCACTCTAGTTCTTGCCTGGAAAATCCCATGGATGGAGGAGCCTGGCAGGCTACAATCCATGGGGTCACAAAGTACTGAGTGACTTCACTTTCACTTATAGTTGATATTCATATATATCACCAACACAGTTCCATATTAGGACCTAGATACACAGGCAAATGAAAACAAGATATGGAAATCATAAGAAAAATAGTGATAGGAATGGAGAAGGATGATATAACTCTAAAGTTTAGAGTTGATTAGTTTAGATTAACCCTTGGTTCAAATAGTTACAAGGAAATTGAACCTTCCAATTCTGTGATTTAAGAGGTGATCTATGAGGACTTTGTACCTGGATGCTCACCAAGGTATGAACACTGAAAAAATGGAACCAGTCTGTACATTTCAAGATAAAAGAGGATAAATATATTTTGATATATTGATCTCACAGGATATTAGGCAGTCATCAAAATGACGTAATTTCAAAACATCAATGACATTGGGAAATGCTCAACATAATAGGAACTCTGTGAAAAAAGTAAAATATATATGGTATGAATACCAAGTTTTCAAATAAAAAATATATAGTAAAAAGATCATAAAATTATTAACAGTGGTTATGGAATTATGATAGAATTTTGCCTGATTTTAATAATCTTCTTTACACTTTTTATGTTTCCAAAAATGTCTTAATAAACTTATTGTCTTTGTTAGTTTTGTGTGCATGGTGGTATGGGTGGGGAAAGTGATTCGTAGTCTCTTAGGTGAATGAGCACTGGCAAGTGTTCCTCTTTTGTTTGTATAAAGCATGCAAGTAAGGTAGGAGGCCTCAGAGAGGGCATGTAAGAAAGACGGCAACATTTTTAGACTGAGTTATTCAATCCTCTTGAGAAAAAAAAAAATCTGTATATTATTATAGAATGAGAAGAGCTTAATCTAATGTTCCAGCTAAATCCTGTCCCCCAAACTCAGTGTTTCTCAGACTGCTAAAGAATCGCATTGAGCATAAGTATTAAACCTAGATTCCTGACCTCTAATTCGCAAGATTCTGATTCTGTAAATCTGGTGTGTCAGAAATTCTCATTTTTTTCCACAAGCTCCCCAGGTGATTCATTCTGATTCAGGTGTCCCATGGGCCAATCTGAGAAACATAGCTATCTGTAAGAAGTCATGTGTTTTGATTTGGATGGGTGTTTTTTTTTTCCCCTCTATTTTTGATAATTTCTTCCTGCTATACACTAAATAGAATTGGTATATACCCTCAGGGGTGTGTTAGCCAACTGGCTCTTTGAGAAAACAAACCCAATTTACCATCATTTGCCAATTTCTATGGTGTAAACACTTCCACCATGAACAATTTCAAGCTACCAATGGTTTAACAAGAAGCTCGCGTAATTCTTGAAAGCTTAATAATTGTCTTTCACAAATTGGTGCAGGCTGGTTTAAGCAATGTACAGTATATATTTTACTTAAGTGCTTTAAACTCTTTGAAAAAGAGATATGTTAGTGAAAAGCTATTATATCTATGACAGCTAGGATAAAGCAAGTAAGAAGTTGGATGGCTTAAATCTTCTTTACATAATAAATTTCAAATGTATTAGGAAAAACTCAACTTTGTGAATTTGTATACACTATTTCCTATTTTATGATTTATTTTATTCCTATTTTATTATATATTTTTCCTGTGGCCAGGCCATGATGAGTAATATGTTTGCTGAGTTCTTTAAGAGTTGTGAATTGGTTTCCTATGGATGATAGAGAGCCAAGAAATGGGACTCCAGGGCTGAGAGCGATGCCAAATGTTCAGCCTTCACCTTTGCCCTTTATGGTCTTCAGCCCCTGAGCTGTTGAAATGTCCTTGGTCATCAATTCTATAGCACCCAACCAAAAAATCAACTTCTCCTCCTTCTTCCCCTCATAAATGATTGAGACACTGTTGTCTCTAGGAAACCCATATCAGATGTGTTTTATGTGTTCACGTGCGGGAAGTGGACTAAGTGGGGGCTAACAGTATAGCTCTTTAAATATTTTGACCAGACATATTTTAAGAAAATTGGACCTGAAACCAATATAACCAGCTGAGGTAAATTTACGGTCCCACTTTTAAGAACAAAACTCCCTCAGGCACCTGTTTCCTAAAGGCAAAACCAGAAAGGAAATGAACTTTTGCTTAAAGACAACTCACCTTATTTTATGAGTTATCAATTTTCTATCTGGCACAGGATTCCCTAGCTACTAAGAGGAACACCCCTCTTCAACCCCAAGCCAGCACTGAGCTGCAAGAAATGTAAAGTCTGCATTCTAGAAAATAGCTTAGTTTCCTGAAGATGAGACAAGAATGTGGTGCTTCAGTAAGTGAAATCATGGGAGCAGCAAAGATCTACGATGGGGACTCACCACACAGATGTCTTTGCCAATAAATGCATTAAAATCTTAGCCTGAATTACATTTTACATTACAGGATTACTGAATCTTGAATTATGATGGAAAATTCATGTTTCTTCTCTTTGGGGCAACTCTGACATGTGAATAGTCAACAACAATGGAAAGCACTTGATTTCCTTTTATCTGCTCCACTGACCCTGAAACTGAGCTTATCAACCTCTCAAAAATGAGAAAGGGCTAAATAGCATTTTTTCTTGCTATTGATAAAGTGAGCCTTCTCAATGGGAATAGACCACAAGATAGGGGTCAAAGGTTAACAGTTGGTACTCTTAGCATGCTCTGCACTAGAAAACACAATGAATAAGAAGTATGATTTTCTTAGTACCCATGCTAGAAAATTAAAATAAGTACAAGTACTGACTTTTTAAAAACTGCAACAACTATTATTACTAATAGGCAAGGAAAAAAGTTGCACAAATCTGATGTCAGGCATGATCAAGTCAGTATCAAATACTTAGTTATAGAATAATCTCAGTCTTTCTCCAAGCTTCATCTGGTTGTGAACGCAAAGAATTTTCAGGAGAAGTATGAATATTCAATTACATATTTCAAAGTCAGACATTTATACATCTACTTCGGGTAAGTGCCAGAGTTAACATCAAAGATATGTGAAGGACTTCTTGTCTAAATGGAACATTAAGCTCCTTAAAAAGGAGAATTCAGCCCTTGCAAACTGTCATTTTTTCAGTAGATGAAACCGACCCTTTCACAGATGGGCAACATACTTTGTAACTTGCTGATG
Source organism: Bos taurus (assembly GCF_002263795.3). Lineage (NCBI taxonomy): Eukaryota > Metazoa > Chordata > Mammalia > Artiodactyla > Bovidae > Bos > Bos taurus. Next base: position 93,735,337 of record NC_037329.1, on the reverse strand, counting down.
GCATAATAAAAGACACTGGCTTTTTAAAAATGAAGGGCATGTACTTTTCAAATTATAGCACCCAAATGGGTTTAACAGACTAAAATTAAGAAGGCATACAACAGCTTGACAAAAATTAGGAACAGACTATGGAAATTTGATAGCTCTAAGAATCAATATTCAAATGACTTAAAAAAAAAAAAATCAAAAACCTCCTTGTTTAAACCATAGGGAACATATGCATTTTTAGAGTCAAAACTAGGGGTAGCACATTTTGGAATTATAAGTACCGATAAAATAAAAACATGAAGTCAATTTCTTCTCAAAATATAATAAAAATTCCCCAGAAAGGCAGATTCCATTTATATCGGGTATCTCTCCTTTGCATCAGTCAACCCCTATGCATTTTAAAATAAGATTTCTCCAGTTGACTGATAGAATAACCAAATTAAACATAGACCCTGCACAAAAATAAAACAAGAGGCTTAGCATTTCTACTCACCTCTCACGTTCTTCTTTCATTTTTTCCAGTTCCTCTTCTCTCAGGCCACCCTGCTTCAGAGGACCTTTTTGCTCTGCCTTTCCACCCTTATCATCTTTCTTCTTTCCAAATCTAATGAAACATGGAGAAGATGATTGTTAATGATAAGCATGTTCTTTTTGTGGTAAGTTGTAGATATTTATGAGATGAACTCATTAAAGAACAATTCTTTACTCTAAGCAATAAAAAGTCATTTCACATACAATGGAAGTAAAAATAAGATACTTAGAGCAGAAAAATAATACAGTTACTGAAGTCCCCTCCCACTTCTCTCTTCCTTCTTTCTTTCTACTTGGCTATTGATTGTACAGTCTGTGCAAAATCATGTGATTAAAGACTAAAAATTTCAAACAATTAATTCAGTGGTGATTAAAAGAATTGAAAAGTTGTCATTAATATATAGCTAAAACCGAATCAATCTCTTAAAGAGGCCTCCAGAATTCCAGGTGGCATCGGCATTGAAGATTAAACTCATGAGGTTATATAGTGATGGTGCTGGTAAAGGACTTTACCAAACACATAGTTCAATGTTCTAACCTTACAAATGAAGAACCAAAACCTCAGAGAGGCCTTGTTCCTTAAACAAACCCAAGTTCAAGGCAGGGCTGGGATTAGCATGTGGCTCACCTCCTACACCAAACATATATCTTCAGGCTACACTCACTCTCCATGTAGCCACATGATTCCCAATTCAGCCCTGAGTCAGTGTGCTCTGAATACTTCTTGGTGCTGGGCATATGTGTAGTTAACTGGCCAGTGGTAATTTTACTTTCTGCCCCAACTTTAATGAGATAATTGACACATAACATTGTGTAAGTTTACAATGTATTGATTTGATATATATTACTTTAAAAAGAATTACAGCCAATATATTAGCTACACCCTAGCCTGGTAGGCTGCAGTCCATGGGGTCGCGAAGAGTTGGACACGACTGAGTGACTTCACTTTCACTTTTCACTTTCATGCCTTGGAGAAGGAAATGGCAACCCACTCTAGTGTTCTTGCCTAGAGAATCCCAGGGACAGGGGAGCCTGGTGGGCTGCCGTCTATGGGGTCGCACAGAGTCAGACATGACTGAAGCGACTTAGCAGCAGCAGCAGCATATCCTGTCACATAGTTAGCATTTCTTTTTTGTTGTGAGAACATTTAAGATGTGCTGTCTCAGCAACTTTTAACTGCCTGATACACTACTATCAGCTATAATCACCATGTTGTACATTAGATCCCCAAACTTGCTAATCTTACACCGGGAAGTCTGTACCCTTTGGCCAACATTTATTCATCTCCCAACCCCTGATAACCACTATTTTACTTATTTCTCTGAGTTTGATTTTTTTAGATTCCCCATAAAGTGACATCATACAGCTATGTGTTTTTCTTTCTCTGACTTATTTCACTTAGTATAGTGCCCTCAAGATTCATCCAAGTTGTCACAAATGGTAGGATTTCCTTCTTTCTCATGACTAAATAATATTCCATTGTGTGTGTGTATAAATACATACAACCATATATGTGTGTGTGTGTGTGTATCAAGCCTATCTTCTTTATCCATTTATCTGTTGATGAACACTTAGATTGTTTCTGTATCTTGCCTATCATGAATAATGCTGCAACAAATTTAGGAGTACAGATATCTCTGAGAGATCCTAATTTCAATTCTTTTGGATATATATCTAAAAGTGAGATTGCTGAATTATATGATAGTTCTAGTTTTAATTTCTTGAGGAACCATTCATTGTTTTCAATAGTGGCTGTACTAATTTGCACTCCAAACAAGAATACACTAGAGTTCCCTGCAATTATGATAAAATAATTGGTGTTTCCTTAGCATTTTTTGGAAAATGAAACTGCCAATTTTAAATTTAAAAAAACAGCTACAATTAATTTTTGGTCTTTTATATTCTTAAAAGACAGGCATTTTTCCTAATTAATATTTTCTTTGAAAGCAGTCTCCCATAGCCTTGGTATTAACACACATGAAAAATGAAAATGACCTGATACTCTGCTGAGAACCAGGATAAAAGTCATTCTATTATGCACTACTGCTAAGTCACTTCAGTCGTGTCCGACTCTGTGCGACCCCATAGACGGCAGCCCACCAGGCTTCCCCGTCCCTGGGATTCTCCAGGCAATAACACTGGAGTGGGTTGCCATTTCCTTCTCCAATGCATGAAAGTGAAAAGTGAAAGTGAAGTCGCTTAGTCGTGTCTGACTCTAGCGACCCCATGGACTGCAGCCTACCAGGCTCCTCCGTCCATGGGATTAGGCAAAAGTACTGGAGTGGGGTGCCATTGCCTTCTCTATTATGCACAGACTTCAGTTAAGGTAAAGACTCGTCTTAAATCTAAGGGAATCCCAGTTGTCCCTTGTTTCTTACTACCTAGCTACAAAGTTTAACTCTGTGAGTAAGCATTCATATCTTTAGCTTACTCATCCCATTTGTATCTATGTATCCATCCATCCTTCCAGCTATATAACCTGAGGACACTTGTCAAATTACACACATGCTCGGCTGACTGCCCCTCCCCCACTCCCATCCCTGTGCCCCAGCCTTTCAACACATCCATAGAGAGTCAGAATCTCCTCCCAGGAGGACCTAAATCATAAACTTGTAAGAAACTCATTTCCTTCAGAATTTCATAGAAGTGGCCTAACATTTGTCTCTTTCTGGATTGTGTTTCAAACCAAAGCAGAGGTTGTTGGTCAAGTGGCAGCTCTGAGTATGACACGTGGAAGATGGCACTGCCAACATTCACAGTCATGGTGTCATTCAAGAACAGACTGCATCCTGCTTTCCGCAGAAGCCTCTTCCAGCTTTGACTCCTCTGTATATTTTTTCATTATAATTTCAATGAGCAAATTGTCTTTCATGAGTTTCCTGTCTCCCCACTGCCGTCTCTCTGTGTCTGCTCCTACTGCAGTGCTTTTGCTATATATCCAGTCTAGTCTGAGCACTTGGGTTGGTTGACCATCAGCTTTAATTCCATCATTCCCGGCCTTATTTTTTTTCTCTTCTTCCTCTTTCTTGCATCCTTTTCTGAATCTATTCCTCTTTCTCACTGAAGAAATGACCTGATCCCATTCATAGGAGTAAATAGAGAAGACAGAAAAAATAGACAAAATATAAGAACATTAACTTTCAGATCATTCAGATTTGTTAATATATTCATGATCTCTCTTTAACCTACAAAGCAGGAATATCTAAATAATGTGTTTCCATGAATACATTCTTTGGCTTTTTGGATCCATGAAGAAGAGTCTTAGGATCAACATTATTACTCTAAACTCCTTTATGTGACAAGTTAATACTTTAGTACATCACTTATTAAAATAGTTTTCCCTCAAAACGTCACCAAATAAAGTAATAGTGAAGCAAAAAAAAAATCAGAATTGTGGGGAGTGAGGGTAAAACAATGCCTCAGGAAGTTGATAAAGGCCAAGATTGCCAAGATCTCTATAGATTTTAGGCTTGCTTTTCTGCTACATCTCAAATATTTTCTTCTAAATTTTGAGGTGTTAAGATTTTCTGAGATGAAAGTAGTGTCATTTTTGAAGGGCAAAACGAACTTATACCCTAGTTGACTTTTAGTATCACAACCAGTATATTGTTTTTTCCTTCCTGTGGCTGAAGTATTCACTTGTACTGCAGTTTGAGAACAGCTTATTATGCTTCCATTAGAGTGAGATATGTTTGAAAAAGAAAAGGTTGAAAAAGTGAAAGTGTTAATTACTCAATCGTGTCCAACTCTGTAACCCCACAGACTGTATGTAGCCCACTAGGCTTCTGTGTCCATGTAATTTTCCAAGTAAGGTAGCCATTACTGGAATGGGTAGCCATTCCCTTCTCCAGTGGATCTTCCCAACCCATGGATGAAACTTGGGTTTCCTGCATTGCAGGCAGATTCTCTACTGTTGGAGTGACCAAGTTAGTTGTAAGTAAATTCTGCCAAGCATTTTCTTCTAAGCAAGAACCATCAATAATATTCAACTCAACCAATTTTATAAATATTATAAATGTTTTGATTTAAAGTTCATGATCATTTATTAAAGTTTCTAGTAAGAAGAGCAGAAAGCTGTGAAATTTATTTCATTAGACAGAGAGAACAGTTACCAATTATCTTATTTTGTAAAGTCTGGGTAGGTTCAAGAACAGAATTCTAAGACAATAATCTTCAAAAGGGCTCCCACATTGTTAAGATGAGGAAATTGAGACTCAGAGAAGTTAAATGACTTTTATTTATTAACACACTGAATTCTTCTTCCCAGTACAGCAGTCAGACAACTTAATTATCAGTGGTGGCAGTGGTGGTGGTGGGAGTTGGGAGAAAAGCCTCAATTTAGTGAATTTTACAGGTCCTTGTTCTCCTTTCACGCAGCCTCTTTTGGGGGTCATTTCATATCCATTCTTACTTCCACTGACATAAAGAGAGAAGAGTTGGGGAGATTCAAATACATTGATTCATCTCTCCATTAGCTATTTTTGTGAGAAAAGTCATGCAGACCTTAAATGGTTGAAATTACTGCTTTGCATTCTAAGGTTTCAAATATCCACTGCATTCCAGACCTCCATTATCTATTACCTAGGAAATTTGAGAGTTGGTCATTCTGGGCTAGGTGCCTTAAGGAAATTGCTTATAGGTCAACCTTGCTTTATATAAAAGATATTTTCCTGAAGAATTCTGTGCAAACATATGGTTTTAATCAATGAAATCGTACTTTCCATGTACCTGGAAAGCCTGTTTAAAGAATCTTATGATGGATCTTTTCGTAAAGTGGAAAAATCACCTTTCAACATACTCTTTATGTAAATTTAGATTTTCATGAATTATAAGTTTGCTTCAAACACCTGTTCCTGTTTATTTTTACAGAGCGGTTATATGAATCAGCTTCATGGAAGACTAGCTTGCTTGCTTTCTTCTTCTTTCATTCATGCATTTGTTTTAAAAAATATTTTGTAGGCATCTCTTTTGTGTCAGACATTGTCATAAGTACTGGATGTAGGTTGATATTTTATTGGGATACAAAACCAGACACTGCCCTCATAAAATTTACATTCTGATAGAGGAGACAGTCACCAAATAAGTATCAATTTATAAGTTGTGAAAAGTGCTATGCAGGGAGTTAGGAGAGAGAGTAACAGGAAAGAGACTGTTTGGGGAGGTCTTTAATGAAGAAATGACATTAAAACCATAACAATAAGGGGGACAGATTCCAGACAAGTAGAGATAGGAGATAAGCCTGTGGATGAAGGAAGGGGACATGCAGAGGACATGAGGAGCATGATGCCTGGTGCATTCCAAGCAGTGAAAGAAGGCCAGTCTCCAAAGCAAGGAGAACAGAAAGGATCTTTGTATAAGATTCGGACGGAAAGAAGGGCAAGGTCCTTGGAGTGCAGGTCTGAGAGATGCTTAGAGTTTATTATAGGAATGACAGTAGGTCATTTTTTTAGTGATTCAAAGAACAGAGACGCTAGTAAGGAAATTGGTTGATTTAAAGAATTGGTAGAGGAGCAACAAATGACTAATCAAATCATTTTAAGGAGAAGTGCTACAAAGTTACGCACATTTAAAAAAATGATGCTGGTTGCTGAAGTAACAATGTGTACCACATAAAAGCAGGAAAGCTGTCTGGGAATGGCTACAGGAGTGTGGGTGAAAGATGATGGTGGCTTGGATGACTGGAGGCTGCTGAGAAGAGAAGACAGTGATTTGGAAATGATGGGCCAATGGAGAGACAATCAGAAGTTCACTTCTAAGCACAGTTATTTTAGTGCCTTTGGGAAATCCAGATGAAAAAGCTGAGGACAAGGACTGAGCTATGGGCACTTTAACACTTAAATGTTGGATGGTATACAAAGCGGACAGAACAAGCACAGTGAAAGAGACAGGAAGAAAGTTAGGAAGATGTGGTGTAAGACATCTGAGAGAAGAGGGCTGGGAGGAGGAGTACATGGTCAACAGATGGGAATACTGTTGAGAAGTCCAGTGAGCTGACGACTTGAAAAGGTTCATTAGATTTGGCAATCTGAAGCCAGTCATCACCCTGGCAAAGTTCAAGGGTGTGACGTGAGCAGAAACCAGGTGGGAGTCATCTTAACAGTGAATGGCAGGTAAGTACAAAAGTGTGTGTCTGTGTGTGTACAAGCATTTCGAGAGGTTTGGCTGGTAGGGTGGTTTCTGGAAATGGGGTGAAATGTTGAAGATGAAGGTTTTCAATTTGGCTCATCTCCGAAGACTTTTGTTGGCTGATAAGAAGAAACGCCAGAGAGTATTTATAGATGAAAGAGAGAAGAGAATACTGCCATTTTTTTTTTTGCATGACAAAATATACTTAACATAAAATCTACTAGTTGAATCATTTTGTGAGTAACCAGTCAGTGGCATTAAGTACATCCACATTGTTGTGCAAACACTAACCACCATCTCTCCAGAACATTTTCATCATCCCAGATTGAAATTTTGTACCTATTCAACAACAACTCCCCATTTCTCCCTCCCCTAGCCCTTAGTAACCACTATTCTACTTTCTGCCTATATGAATTTGTTCTTGGTACTTTACATGCTGCTAAGTCGCTTCAGTCATGTCCGACTCTGTGTGACCCCATAGACAGCAGCCCACCAGGCTCCCCCGTCCCTGGGATTCTCCAGGCAAGAACACTGGAGTGGGTTGCCATTTCCTTCTCCAGTGCATGACTCCAGTGCATGAAAGTGAAAAGTGAAAGTGAAGTCGCTCAGTCGTGTCCGACTCTTAGCGACCCCATGGACTGCAGCCCATCAGGCTCCTCCGTCCATGGGACTTTCCAGGCAAGAGCACTGGAGTGGGGTGCCATGTACTTTATATAAATGTAATCAAACAATACTTGTCCCTTGGCTTCTGGCTTATTTCACTTAACAGTATGTCTTCAAGGTTCATCGATTTTGTAACATGTATCAGAATTTCCTTCTTTTTTAAAAGGCTGGAAAATATTCCATTGTATGTAGAGTACTGTATTTGTTTATCCATTATCTGTCAATGGACACTAGTGTTGTCTCCACCATTTTCCTCTCCTGATTAATGTTGCTATGGATTTTGGTACAGGAGAACAAAGTTCTTGATAATGGCAAGAAACTCAGAAAAAGTAGCAGCTAGGAGATAAAACTTCACAGAACTGATAAAAGGGAAGTGGAGGTGTTCCTGGGTAATTTATCAGTTAATGTGATGCAACACATATAAGAAAAATGACTCCTATCCATAAAATGAGATTTCTTGGTATAAATTAATAAATCAAAGGAAATAGAATATCCAAGGTGGAAAAGAACCTCATGGAGGGTTGTAGAAAAATACTGTAACACACCTCACCTGTATTCCTATTTGGCTTATGTAGGGAAGGAGTTTCCCTGGTGGCTCAGTGGTAAAGACCCAGCCTGCAAGGCAGGAGACGTGGGTTCGATCCCTGGGTTGGGAAGATCCCCTGGAGGAGGGCATGGCAACCCACTACAGTATTCTTGCCTGGAGAATCCCATGGACAGAGGAACCTGGCGGGCTACAGTCCATAGGGTCACAAAGATCAAACATGACTGAAGCAACTGAGTACGCAAGCATGTGCTATGCAGGGAAGTCCTAAATAACTATCTGGGGAAGTAGAATTTAATAATGGTTCATTCAGTCATTCAGACATTTACTGTGTAGCCATTACATATCATATGGGTTAGGCACATGGCATTCAACCACTAATAAGGTGAGTTGTTAGGTAGATCTCTAACTCCTCCATCCAACTAATTAAATAAGGTTCCAGTATCCTATTGGTTTCCATACTGGAAAGATTTTAACCCAATTCTTAGTATTGGTTCCCTAATTTCTCAGCAAATATTTTCTTGTTTCTATTTCTTTCCTTGAGCTTTCTAGATAAAGATGACTTTCAAATCCTCCCCAGATTCCTACGTACCCTAATATTCCAAATTCACAAATTTATAGCTCTATCTCTGACTGTTTCTACCTCCAGTCTCATATTTCATTCACTTTTTCATTCTGCTAAGTTGTATGGGTCTACAATTTTCTTCCTTGATCCCATTGGGCAATTTATGTAGGTATTAGTGACCACTCTTCTTTCTCTTGGCACAGACTATATGAAAACAATCCTGAGCGATGGCTTAGGAGAACTAAAAAGTCAGGCAAGGGAAAAGTTCAGACACTCTTATTCCAAATTAGTGGTGAGCTATGAATTCAAGGAGAGGTGAAAATTTGAAACCTAATGTATTTCTCCTACAATTAAGAAATACCTTTGGATATCATTGATGCATTTGGAAAAGGCTATAAGACCCAGTCATCAATAATATTAAAAATCTATGGAATGGAGTCAGATATGAAAATGCACAAACCTCACAGTTGTAGTATTTTCTGGACTCAGATAATGTTTCATTCTCCCTATAACTAGTTTACTTTTAAATTACACATGATATTGCCTTATCATGGTGTAAATTATATAGCTTGAAAGAGCTTAAGCAAAATATGGGAGCAGAGAAGTTCACAGACCTTTGACTATGTCTCTATAGTTTATTCTGAAATTCACCCATAAAAGGTTTCTGTTGTCTGATATATTCCGAATTGGGTTCTGAATTAGCATATGCATATGCTTACAAAATTAACATCCATGGATTGCAATCTCATATGATTTCTCTGCACTTCAACTATTGCTTCTAAAATGTATGTCACAAATGTCTTTACTTGTTTACCTTAGATGGTTCCCATCGTACCTAAGAATTAGTGAATTTGATAAAAATACAATGAAAATTGACCAAATAGATTTCTCCCTCCTTTGGGGGGGGTACCTAAGGCCATTGCCTACTTTTATGTTAATGCTGATAGAAGAAAGTACAGATATGTGTTTACTGTAAACCAGTCTTAGTGAAGAAAGAAAAAGATATTCTCATTTTATTTTTAGTGTTCCACAGTATGTATTATTGTTATGGTTAATGCCTGTGATTTTTCAGGAGGGAGGTGGAATGCTCTAAAACTCCCTATGCTTTCCCCAGCAGAGGGCTGTACTTTAAACTCTGTAGGTTCACCCTGTAGTTCACAAAAGGAGTTAGGGACTTGCTTTATAGGAGGTGTTCACAAGCAGAAACTGAGTGGTTTGATGATTCAGTAACTGAAGGAAAACTCAGGCTAAAAAATTTTTCTTGTTAACACTAACTGAATCAAGGAGTCAAAACTAAAAAAAAAAAAAAAAAAGATTTCCAAGTAAAATTTTAATATTGTTTAGACATTTATTTTGGAGGCATTTACATATTTTCAAGATGAACACAAGCTGTATGAAAACAACAAACAGGTGTAACTCCACTGATATATCTACTACTTCCTTTGAAATCAACTTTTCCATCCCTCCTCCCCCTTAAAACAGCTACTTTGCTCATTCCCGGGATGTGATTCCTAAACGGGTGGTCATGAAAACCCTTCATTCCAAAGTGAGGAATCTTCAGACCTCAGATGTGTTGATGTTTGTTTTTAGGATTGAAAAGCAGGGAGGTCCTGGAATATTCTAGGATTTCTGTCTAAGTGGATGAAACATCTGGTAGAGTCTTCAGCAGTTCTCTGGCTCAATTCAGCAGCTGGGAATCTTTGAACTATTGATACTTTGCTTTCCCAGACTGAGGAGCTAAGGAAACACAATGGGTTTGGAAACACCAACTACATTCAGAATAATTCTAGCGGGTCCAGAAAGCAAAGCAAAATGTGTATCACCAATAACCCGTCTTCCTAGAAATAAACACACAAACCAGGGACAAAGGCCTCTAGGAGACAAGACTTGTGAGAACCAGTGAAGGAGTTGGTGAGCCATTGGACAGTTAACTTTTGCAGAACCCTTTTGTAGCAACTGAAAACTGAGATTATTAAAGCAGTGCTTGGTTAGCAAAAAAGGAAAAAAAATATGAAAAAGGGGCCAGAAATTAAAATTAAATGAAAATAAGCATAAATGAGTGAGGAAGAAAGATAAAGATACTAATAAGGTATGATTTTCAGATCCACACGGGGACTATAAAAAGCTTATTAACTGTCATGACCACACTGGGTTTTAAGTTATTCCATTCCTCTGCTTTCCAGAAGACGAAACACTCTTCAGGAGCACACTGAACTTTGATTAATTGCTTTCATACGCGCTCACGGGCTTTAAGACATTGCAGGCAAGAGCCTTAGTGATTCAGACTTAAATGCTTCTGATTTCTGGGAACCATATTTAACAGGAGCATTAAAGAAATAGATCTTTTTGCATTTTTATGTTTTCTTAATAGTTAGAAAGGCTTTTCTTTTATTAAATGTTTACTTATTTCAAAGCAGCAGAATATGTGGCTTCTTCCTTTTTATTTTTATTACTTTTAAGTGGATCTTTAAATGTCTCTGAAGGCTGCTTGAGTGCAACTGATTGTCTGCATAAAACCCTAATATGGATCCAAAGAGACCACACGGCTAGAATTCAGACTTCGGCCAACAGCCAGATAACGCTTTCTCATCTGGGTGCCCATGGTATCCTCTTTCTCCTCCTTTCTTCCTTTTCTCTCTCTCCTCTGTCCCAGAAACCCAAAATCTAGGCAAAGAAACTGTTCTGAGAACACATCATATCTCATGTCCTAATTTCTACCAACTACGGGCGATTTCCCAGCTCCCATGGCCTTCCTGAGGTCAACCTGTTGGGGCTCACTCCAGACTGACCACGGACTCATCCTGCAGAAGGAAATCTCCCTCCACAGGAAATATCTCTGAGGTCCATTCACTGGCAGGTGTGGGTCATTTCGGCAAACTGCCTGGGAAGGGAAACACTGACTCACATCCCTGAAAAGAAATGCAGGGAGGGCTAACTAAAAGCTCCATGGAAATGGGAGGTCTCATTTAGAGTCACTAATAAAATGTCAGATACAACTTATTCAATGTCACAAATTCACAGCCATGTACTCTGTATAAAGTCCATTATCAGAAGGAACTGATGATGGTGCCTAACTCATTACATGGAAAGAACAAAAGGACAGGAGTATTAAGAAATAACTGTGGGATTTTTTTGTTTGTTTGGTTTGATTCGGGTGTTTTTTTTTTTTTTTTTTTCTCCTGGCACAGTGACTATGCAAAGGACCATTTTAAAGGAAATCCAGGGTGTTACTGCTCCATATTCAGAAGTTAAGAGAAACAAGTCAAATTTCATCTGCACTAAACAAGAATAAAATAAATAAAATAAAACTGAGTGCCATACCCAGTCTAATGGGAGTGAAACTTATCTTTATAAATCTGATTAAACCAAAAAAAATTATCACTTCTTTGATGCTCAAATTAGCATCTTTTCTCTAGCATACTGAATTAATTAGTGGAGTGACAAAAGACGTAGTCCATGTAGGATCAAAGCTGAAATCATATTTATCTGAAATTTAAAATTAAGAACACACAGCTTTATTCCTCTATAGCTCGTGTACTCTTTTTCATGTTCTCTATATTCTAAACCTTCTGTGTGTCACATGAAGTATAACTAGGACTCTTTTTTTCTTTTCACAATCTTCTTTTTAATGTATAAAATTTTCACTGAAAAGACAATGAGAACATCACAGAATTTCTTTTTCTTCCTGGGGGTGGGAAACTTTTTCATTGTGCCATAAAAATTTTAATTATGTCACTTTTTTTTTGTCAAGCATTTATTGTACAAATACAAAAGAAGCAAAATAAATAATGCACGATGGAGCTGGTAAGAGAGCCTTAAATAATAGAAAGGAGTCATTATATCAATTCTTAATAAGTGATACTAAGTTTGAAACTGTTTTTAAAAGGTAGAAGCTCTCTTAACTTTGGACTTTTTTTCTTCCCTTTTTCTGTAGCAGAGAAAGCAATTTTGAAAAAGGGAGAATTGTTGAGGGTTAATTTCTAGGTTGTCTCAATTCATTAGAACGAATAGTTCATGTTTTTTTTTTTTAATGTGCATAACATTTTTACTACAGAAAACTAACCTGGATGGGCATGTTTATCTTTAGCCAAGATAGGGTGCAGAGTAGATTCAGGGAGGGGATCCCTAGGCGTGGAGGGCTTGTGCTGAAGTGAGCAGTGGTACTGGGGGTAGGGCGCTGCTTTAACTATCGCTTAAAATGGTTTCTCAAGGGCTCCTCAAGGGCTAGGGCTAAGGCTAGGCCCTTCTGTGTTTCTCTTATTTATGTATACATGCCATCAAGCATTCACTCAGCAAATGCTTGTTCAGCACCAACTTTGAGCCAGATCCTCTAGTGGATGTTAAGGAATACAAGTCGATTCATCAAATATGGTCTCATTCTTCATGCCTGATGCATTGCAAAAATTCAACAACCGCTGCTGAGCTGAATTAAAGGTCAGGATTTCAGGAATTATGTCAATTGTACCCATTTTTCATAGCCTCTATTCTAGAAGAAGGGCCCCATGCTAAGTTGCTTCAGTCGTGTCTGATTCTGTGTGACCCCATAGATGGCAGCCCACCAGGCTCCCCCGTCCCTGGGATTCTCAAGGCAAGAACATTGGAGTGGGTTGCCATTTTCTTCTCCAATGCATGAAAGTGAAGAGTGAAAGTGAAGTCGCTCAGTCGTGTCTGACTCTTAGTGACCCCATGGACTGCAGCTCACCAGGCTCCTCCATCCATGGGATTTTCCAGGCAAGAGTTCTGGAGTGGGGTGCCATTGTCCCTTATAACTCAGCATGTTATCCCTCCATAAAGCTCCAACATGGAAGATGCTCTCCCGATGAATGCACAAATCACCCAAATAGCCTAATTTAGGTGTGATGACTACAAGCCAGTCACAGCCTTGGATGTCTGCAGGCACAGTGAGACCAAAGAGGTGACAGTTACTCACCTGGTCAAGGTAATGAATACCTGGCTCTCGAGGGCCACGGGGGCCCTGAGTCACCTTGGGTTTCTATCTCACGATGACTAGTTCTTTCATGTTATGCAAACACTCTATTTTCAAATACCAGGCTAAACCCTAAAATAAAATTTAAACCCAAAGGTGTCATTAGAGGTGGTTAATCTCCAAGATGTCATCTAGAAAAAACATGATGTCTATCTTGTACTTAGGCTTTTAATTTCAGAGTTTCAGAAATGTTGACCTCTTTAATCTTAGGTTTCAAATAAAGATATATGTTAGGGAGTTACTGGGTTCTCTTGACACAACCCATCTTTGTCATTAGTTCACTCTGTCCTTAAACAGACTTTCAAATGACAATACCTCTGTCTGTAACTTTCTCTCTAGAATAGTTCTTTTGGAAAAAAAAAAAATTAAATTAAAAAATCTGAGCCTTCACTTTGTAAGGCAAGGGATCAGTATTTTTATGTTAGATTTAAAGTTAGCATCCCTCTTTATTCTCTAAGTCCCTTAACAGTAGACCATAAAACTGAACTGATTCTCAACTATAAATAGGCTAGGAGGAAAAAATATACCTATGCTAAATATCTCAAGTGAAATTCTACATCACACTCTGACTCTCCCAGAAAAGTCACAAGTCTCTGAAATGTTTCAAACCTGTGTTGCCTGCAAGTGTCTGCACTTTTTCTTAAAATGTCTAAAAACTCCCTTTCCTTAGCTTTTCTCAATTTTTAAAACTTGGAACCCATAAATAATATGGGGTTGCCAACAATAAAAAGAGGAGTAATAATTTATTATTTTAAATAGAGTTGCTGTTTATTCACTGAAGTGCACAGGGGATATTATAGGCAGCTTCCAGGTCGAGCACACCTTATACCAAAAGAAATCGGGCAAGGTGACAGTCACTACAGAGCCATCAACCAATAACATTTCCCTTTGTTCAGAGGGACCTGGACAAAAAACCCATAGGAATAGGTTTCCCATTTTAATACAGCTTTATATGAATGAATATAATCTCATTCTCCAGCAATTTAATATCACTAAAGAAAATATATCCAGGCTTACACAACAAGAACAATGTGATTTCTGACAAGGTTTTCTAATCGCTTGTAATTCAGAAAGAGCTATTATTAGTAACATACAATCACAAAATAGGCTTTCACCTGGAAATTCATAGTAGCTTAGCCCAGTGATTTACAGTTTGACCAAAGAAATCAGAAATTGATTTATAATCTGTCCAAAGTATCAGGCCCGTATTTGCTTGCCCACTAGACTGTGAAACCACTCTTCTGCCATGCGAGTATATTGGCTTGTTCCTCCCTTTGCTGTACCAATGGCTAATTTTTCCTTTCTTCAATGCCACAGATGAATAATTCCCATAAATTCCTAATACAGCTCAAAATGGCTGCCAGTATTCTCACAGAATAATCAATCAATGCTAAAAATTTCATGTACATGTAATTAAAGGCATCAACCTATAAAGTACACGATGAGATAAATGAAAGGTTTGAACCTGTAAGCAGAACATACGACGTGGGATTTTTGACAAACATTTCTTTAAAAAACGTAGGCTATTCAATTAAGTGAATTGACCTGAAGGTGTTTCCTTATCTTTGGGGCTATTTTAAAATATCAGATCAATTTTGGATCATATGACATAGAAGGAGTGATACTGGAAACCTCACTTTTGCCCAGCTCTGCATGTACTCAGCTGACAGAGGTATCATATACTCCGCTCAGTGTACTGGCAGCCTGTGCCACTGCGGCTCTGGACGCTGGTACAAGGTGCACCAGTAGCATCACTCAAAAGATGGCTGAGCTGGCTCAGGAGCATCACTCACTGATCTGGCATCACTCAGCGCATCTGCAACCTGTATTTGACTTTGGGTTTAATGCCTCTGGCCTCCCCAGATTTGGTATTTCTAAACATCACCACCTAATATTAAAGTGACTTCTGATAACTAATCTTTTTTACAAACATTACAGTTATATTTGATTCTGCAGAAACCCACAGTATTTGTGTTTTTCATTTTGGAAGGTTATTCGGAAACCCAAGCCAATATATTATTATTTCAAGTGTGACTAAGCTGTTGTCATTCATTTTATACCAACCCTAACATTCTTTAGGACCCATTCTACGGAGAGCTATAGATTCTCTGGTCCAGCCCATCCGGCGGTGGAAGAATCAGTTTGGATAAAAGAACAGTAAAATATCACCGTTAACTCAGTTCTATAAATGTAGTATTTGAGTGAGTTAGTAAGAAAGAAAAGAAAGAAGAACTAGAAAAATTTATAGTTTGGTTAGGAAAGCTTGAGCTTAACATGTTTAATCTAAATTTGGCAAGTTAGGGGGAGGAAAGATAGTTTTAAATGGGCCACATTAATGTACCCCCAGTCAGGAGATTAACAAATAATAATCCCAAAGAAATTTGTCAACAACTTGCATCTAAAATAATAATTATTTAATAAGGGAGCAAATTTTTCAGGGGATTCATAGATGCTTTAAGATGTAAAATGCCATTAAAATCCTATCGTGTAATATATAAAACCATGGCTTATGCATTTATTTGTTTACTGAATTTACAGTGGATTTCCTTGTGAAAGGTGTATATTACATATTGGTTTTATGCAATACTAATAGATTTCAAAAATAAGTTTGTTCAGTAAGTGCTTTTGAAATATTTATCTATTTATGAAAAATATTCCAGTTGCATTTTTAAAGAGCTTTGTAGGCAAAGTGTTCTTGCTGGTTTAAAAACTGTAGTTACAGAAACTCTCTTGGGGTGGAAGGCTCTTTGATATCATATTTATCTAATCCTGCTTAGAGCTCAGAAAGTCAAGTGACATGCCTAAGGCCATACTGGCAGTTAGAACCAGAGACTTGACCCCCTCAATTCAGTACAAAGTTCTTTCTATCTTGCTGTGATCCCCAATTGTTTGTACAGATGTTATGAATTATTCACCAAAATTCTGAATTCTAAAAAGGAACCCAACTCAATAAAAACTTATTTTTTTTTTTAATGAATTCCAATTGCCCAGAAATGCAATTAACTCTAATGACAAAGTCCAATTTAGTGACTACTTGGCCAAATATAACATGCCAACCAATATGAGGACTTGATAACTTTCTCATTATCTTAAGCTCCCTTGTTCACTGACATCCTCACCCTTGTACACAGACAGACTCTTAATATATGCCAGCTGATTTGATCAGGTTGCTAAGAAACAATTACTCAATTATTTAGCTCAGTTGGTTAGAACACTGTGGTGATGGGGTCAAGGTCATGGGTTGGCTCCTCTGTGTGGGCCAGTTAACTTGGACCTAGTCCATAACCACAGACTCTACTTCTAACTCAGATGGTCTTACAAATACATGCCAGTGGTCAAAAGGGCACTTGCCAAGAATGTGTGGACAGAGCAGCATAAATCCATCACTTCTCCCAGAAAAACAGCTCAATGCCAGTTTTGTTGAACATATGTGGGTTAATAGTAACATTTTCACAGGTGAAAGACAGAACGTGGTTCCAGATTTTATACTACTACTGAACTGCAAACCTAGCATATTAAAAGAAATTTTTAGAAAACAGGAAAGTCTATGGTAAAACTTAAGTTTAAGGAAGTATTTGAGATTTGCAGGGAGTGTTTTAAACATGAGCCAGTGATTTCTACCAGATTTTTAAAAGTTACCAAATTTGGTCTATGTTTGTAAAATATCTTGATTTTTAAATACTGACTCTTAAAAAAATTAGCCTGAGGTTCAAACATAAGGTATCTTTGAGCCAAATTTAACAGTAGCATCCTAGTTTGAAAACACTGGTATATCTAAGTACCTATATATTTATATCTATCTACGTATGTATTTTAATGGTTGTGGCGACCTTCGGTTCAGTTTAGTCACTCAGTCGTGTCCGACTCTTTGCGACCCCATGGACTGCAGCACACCAGGCCTCCCTGTCCATCACCAACTCCTGGAGTTTACTCAAACTCATGTCCATTGAGTTGGTGATGCCATCCAACCATCTCATCCTCTGTCATCCCCTTCTCCTCCTGCCCTCAATCTTTCCCAGCATCAGGGTCTTTTCAAAGGAGTCAGCTCTTTGCATTAGGTGGCCAAAGTATTGGAGTTTCAGCTTCAACATCAGTCCTTCCAATGAACACCCAGGACTTATCTCCTTTAGGATGGACTGGTTGGATCTCCTTGCAGTCCAAGGGACTCTCAAGAGTCTTCTCCAACACCACAGTTCAAAAGCATCATTTCTTTGGCACTCAGCTTTCTTTATAGTCCACCTCTCACATCCATACATGACTACTGGAAAAAGCATAGCCTTGACTAGATGGACCTTACCTTAAATAAATATAATTCATTGAGCTTTTCATTGATTGAGACCCATTGATCAGCTTTCAACTAATACTGGACCAAGGTAGTCAGAACTGACATACACAAAACAAAGATGTGATACTTTTCCATGGTTGGTACCATTATTTGATTAAGAGAGAATACCATGGACTTGAATTTTTGGCAGTAATTTTGTAGATGAGGTAGGATCACCCAGGCTCCCAAAACTCAGCCAAGTTTTTTTTTTTTTTGACTAGTAAACACATGAATTAACAATACTTCTTCAGAAAGCCCTCTACAGGAAGTTACAAATCAGCAGAACTGGAACAGTAAATTCTGTATAATAACACAGTTTTGCAGTTTAGACCTTGTACTCAAAGTTTTAAAAAAAAGCTAAAATAAAACTTTTTTTTTTTTCAAGATTTCAAGAATGATCTTTTCAAAATCAGTTAAACCCTTTGCTTCCTAAAGCAGCAAACAGAAAGGGGAAAATATATTCTCATTTGTCACCAATGAAGGCCACAGGGCTTTAGGAAAGGAAGGCACATTAAGTATAAACAGTATTAGGAAAACATACTGCATATATTTATTAGCACTAGTGATTTTCTAGCTGATTAACTGATAATATGAAAACTTAATGAATTCCTGTAAACTAGTTAAATTATCTGTCTCACAGATAGCATGGACTAGTCAGATTTCTTACATTATCAATAAACTAAAAACTCCTATCTAGAAGTTCACAGATTCCTAAAAGATGACCCATGTGTGTCTATCCCTGGATAGACAGTTACAAATATCTGTTTTATTGCAATTAAGATTTTCTTGGTGCCACAAATGAATGCTATGCTTTGTATTAATAGTGAAGAACACCTAGGTAGCTTCAAGAGACAACAGAGTTGGGAGGCTGATATTTTCTGAGTAGAAATACATTCTTTTAGGTAGACGTTAAGGACTGACCATAAGTCTATCATAAGTCTAGTCAAAGCTATGGTTTTCCATATGTATGGATGTGAGAGTTGGACTATAAAGCTGAGTGCCAAAGGATTGATGCTTTTGAACCATGGTGTTGGAGAAGACTCTTGAGAGTCTGTTGGACTGCAAGGAGATCCAACCAGTCTATCCTAAAGGAAATTAGTCCTGAATATTCATTGGAAGGGCTGATGCTGAAGCTGAAGCTCCAATACTTTGGCCACCTCATGCAAAGAACTGACTCACTGGAAAAGACCCTGATGCTGGGAAAGATTGAAGGCAGGAGGAGAAGGGTACGACAGAGGATGAGGTGGTTGTAATGGTATCACTGACTTGATGGACATGATTTTGAGTAAGCTCTGGGAGTTGGTGCTGGACAGGGAAGCCTGGCATGCTGCAGTCCATGGGGTCACAAAGAGTTGGACACTACGGAGTGACTGAACTGTATTGACATCTATCATTGAATCAACAAGTACTAAGCATTAAAAGGAAATCTAAAATATGTCAAAGTTGTTGATACATAATCCCTACTTTCATCTATTTTACTAGAGTGCAATCGATTCTCAATGACACAGAGGCTTTTTATCTACTATGTAGATTACCCATAACATGTGCTTCCCCTTTTCCTCTGCCTTTCCATTTTTATAGTCACCTGAGGACTCATTAGTGCTTCTACCAGAGGATGAGTAAAGGAAGGGAAAGGATATAAAACTTAAAAGGAGTCAATTTTCCTGCCTTTAAGTCGCTGGGGGAAGAAGACATAGCTATTACAAGGCTTGTACATTATGTATTTCTATTGTCCATATTCTCCTTGTTAATCTTACCGAAAATAATTAAGGACTGGTTCTAACACTCCTTGGAATGTTAAAATGACTGATGATTGTAGGAAATAAGCATAGTAAACAAAATGAAGTGATGTAAATTCAGTACTAAGGAAAGATGAAAAACATACTTTCAAAGTCAGTTTCAGAGTCCCTAGAAGCATCAACCCACTGGGTAAATTTATGAATGTAAACATTAGCTGCATGGACAAAGATCACAAATTGTATCATAAGAAGGAAGTACAATATCCACATGATGGAATACTACTCACACAATGATACAGATGAATTTGAAAAGCATTTTGCTAAATGAAAGAAGCCAGATCCAAAAGTATTGTCTGATTTTATTTATGACATACTGGAAAAGGCAAAACTATAGAGATAGAAAACAGATCAGTGATTGTCAGGAGTAGAGGGCTGAAGATATGAATCTGTTGCATATTATGACCATGGATATGTGACTCTCTGCACTTGCCAAAACTCCTAGAACTGCATACAACAAAGAGTGAATTTTACTGTATGTATTTTAAAAACAACCAACCAAGATATGGGGGGAACTCCAAATAAGAATACAACTATAACATGTAAACCTAGTTATATTGTAAAATATTAGCATAACCACATTGAAGGACTTGGGGGATAAAGGAATTAACCCAAGTAACACTGGAAAAAAATATTTTGACAGGATACTATAGGGATAAAGACAAAAAGCATTGTACACACCAAAAAGGACCTATTGTATAACAAATGGAACTCCGCTCAACATTCTGTAATAACCTAAATGGGAAAAGAATTTGAAAAAAAAGATATATGTATATGTTAAAATATTGTACATAAACACTATACTCTGATTAGTACAGGGACTGATGTTCAGTCGCTCAGTTGTGTCTGACTCTTTACTACCTCATGGACTACAGCATACTTCATGGCTTCCCTGTCCCTCACTGTCCCCTGGAGTATCCTCAAACCCATGTCCATTGAGTCAATGATGCCATCCAACCATCTCATCCTCTTTGACCCCTTCTCTTCTGGCCTTCCATCTTTCCCAGGATCAGGGTCTTTTCCAATAAATTGGTTCTTGGCATCAGGTGGCCAAAGTATTGGAGCTTCAGTTTCAGTCCTTCTTTATGGTTCACCTCTCACATCCATACATGACTACTGGAAAAACCATAGCTTTGACTAGATGGACCTTTGTCGGCAAAGTGATCCTCTGCTTTTTAATATGCCGTCTAGGTCTGTCACAGCTTTTCTTTCAAAGTGAAAGCATCTTTTAATATCATGGCTACAGTCACTGTCCACAGTGACTTTGGAGCCCAAGAAGATAAAAGTTTGTTACTGTTTCCATTTTCCCATCTATTTGCCATGAAGTAATGGGACTACATGCCGTGATCTTAGTTTTTCGAATGTTCAGTTTTAAGCCAGCTTTTTTACAAGGGTTCAGTTCAGTTCAGTCGCTCAGTCATGTCCAACTCTTTGTGACCCCATGAACCACAGCATGCCAGGCCTCCCTGTCCATCACCAACTCCCGGAGTCCACCCAAACCCATGTCCATTGAGTCGGTGATGCCATCCAACCATCTCATCCTCTGTCATCCCCTTCTCCTCCTGCCCTCAATCTTTCCCAGCATCAGGGTCTTCTCAAATGAGTCAGCTCTTCACATCTGGTGGCCAAAGTATTGGAGTTTCAGCTTCAACATCAGCCCTTCCAATGAACATCCAGGACTGATCTCCTTTAGGATGGACTGGTTGGATCTCCTTGCAGTCCAAGGGACTCTCAAGAGTCTTCTCCAATACCACAGTTCAAAAGTATCAATTCTTTGGCACTCAGCTTTCTTTATAGTCCAACTCTCACATCCATACATGACTACTGGAAAAACCATGGCCTTGATTAGACGGACCTTTGTTGGTAAAGTAATGTCTCTGCTTTTTAATATGCTGTCTAGGTTGGTCATAACTTTCCTTCCCAGGAGTAAGTGTCTTTTAATTTCATGGCTGCAATCACCATCTGCAGTGATTTTGGAGCCCAGAAAAATAAAGTCGGACACTGTTTCCACTGTTTCCCCATCTATTTCCCATGAAGTGATGGGACCGGATGCCATGATCTTCGTTTTCTGAATGTTGAGCTTTAAGTCAATTTTTTCTTTCTCCTCTTTCACTTTCAGCAAGAGGCTTTTTAGTTCCTCTTCACTTTCTGCCATAAGGGTGCTGTCATCTGCATATCTGAAGTTATTGATATTTCTCCCAGCAATCTTGATTCCAGCTTGTGCTTCTTCCAGTCCAGCGTTTCTCATGTTGTACTCTGCATATAAGTTAAATAAGCAGGGTGACAATATACAGCCTTGACATACTCCTTTTCCTATTTGGAAACAGTCTGTTGTTCCACGTCCAGTTCTAACTGTTGCTTCCTGACCTGCATACAGGTTTCTCAAGAGGCAGATCAGGTGGTCTGGTATTCCCATCTCTTTCAGAGTTTTCCACAGTTTATTGTGATTCACACAGTCAAAGACTTTGGCATAGTCAATAAAGCAGAAATAGATGTTTTTCTGGAACTCTCTTGCTTTTTCCATGATCCAGTGGATGTTGGCAATTTGATCTCTGGTTTTACAAGGGTAGGGGTTAGCAATTATGAAACAACTTTATGTGTATATTCAGTTCAGTTCAGTTCAGTCACTCAGTCATGTCTGACTCTTTGTGACCCCATGAATCACAGCACGCCAGGCCTCCCTGTCCATCACCAACTCCCGCAGTTCACTCAGACTCACGTCCATAGAGTCAGTGATACCATCCAGCCACCTCATCCTCTGTCGTCCCCTTCTCCTCCTGCCCCCAATCCCTCCCAGCATCAGAGTCTTTTCCAATGAGTCAACTCTTCACATGAGGTGGCCAAAGTACTGGAGTTTCAGCTTTAGCATCATTCCTTCCTAAGAAATCCCAGGGCTGATCTCCTTCAGAATGGACTGGTTGGATCTCCTTGCAGGCCAAGGGACTCTCAAGAGTCTTCTGCAACACCACAGTTCAAAAGCATCAATTCTTCGGCGCTCAGCCTTCTTCACAGTCCAACTCTCACATCCATACATGACCAGTTGAACAAAGAATTAAATACATTATAGATAATGAAAGCCAGCGTTTTCACAGCATGAAAATGTAATTACAAATAAGGATGGGGGAAGGTGACAGTGAACACTGGTGTTGGATTAGGACTGGAGGTTCAGGATAAACACATTTTTAAAATGTATACACAGATTTGGAAATAAGTATAGAGGTATCTGTAGCCAAGTATGTATATAGACTTATTTATTTATTCATTCATTTACCTATCTATGTATCTATTTATTTCCAAGTTCTGTCTGCTGAAACTACAGTAATGAGGACTCCTAGAGCCCAGATCTTGGTTTGAGTAGGAGTCCTTAATAAAAGGAATCAAGCCTCCAAGGGAAAGTGGTTTATTCTTGGGGTATGGCAAGAAAAATATGAAATAGTTCTAGAGCTTCTTATAGAACCAAAAGGAAAGTTCTCAGAAAAGCTTGGACAAATAAAAAGGGAATAGAAGCTACCCAAAAGAGTTCCCAATAGTCAAAGTTGGAAAAACCTGAGCAACAAAATTATAACAGGACTGGCTAAAATAAATATCCATGAATCTATAATGATATAAATAACTGAATAAATAATAGTAGAAGGAGAGAGGATAGCTCTTCATTAGAAAGGAATTCTAACTAGTGAATGTAGAAGGAAAGAATGAAGTAAAAACAATACTGGAATACCAAGTAACAGTTGTTACTGACGGGAATCATGGATGGATGCTAAAATTAGTGGGTAAGAGTTTGAAGAGAAATAGAATATTTGCATAGTCTCAAAATATATCCCTGAGGGATGTGTTAATTATAAAGGGAATCCAGCAGATACCACCTTAATGATACAATTAAGATGAATATCATTAATTATAAGACATTTCGACATCATGGACCCCATGAGAAGGGCATGTCCCTTCTGTAGTATTCTGGCCAAAAATACATAACTTGAGTTTAATCATGATAATCATCAGACAAACCCAAACTGAGGGATGTTCTACAAAATAATGGATGAATACTTTTCAAGGCATCTAGGTCATGAAAGACAACGAAAGACTAAGGAACTATGCAGAACATTGGAAACCAAGGAGACATAAGAACGAATGCAATGTGGAATCCTGGACTGGACCTTGACACAGAAAAAGAACATGGAAAAACTTTTGAAGTTCAAATAAGGTTTACTTTCCTGTAAGTCTAAAATTATTTCAAAATAAACAGCTTTTTCTTCGGGAGGGAGAGGGGGGTTGTTTGTTTGCTTTTTGGCCAAGTTGAGAGGTATGTGGGAACCTGTGCCCCCTGCAGTAGAAGCAGAGTCTTAATAGAAGCAGAGATTTAACCACTGGATGGCCAGGGAAGTCCCATAAATTTTCATTTCTCTGCAATAAACGTCCAAGAATGCAACTGCTGCGTCTTATGGTAATTGCATGTTTCTTTCTTTCTTTCTTTCTTTTTTTTTTTTGACCTCACCTCTTGGGAGATCTTACTTTCTCAACCAGGGATGGAACCTGTGTCCCGTGCAGTGGAAGCTCAGATTCCTAACCACTGACTACCAGGGAAATCCCCCAAAACAAACAATTTTAAAATAGAAAGAAAGACAAGCAGAAGGTAAAGGGTGATTAACAAAGAGGGGGTAGAAGGAAATGTAGTGACTTTATCCTCTTTTGTTCCTATTATTTCTTGAGGGACCTGTTATTCATCCCTTTCCTATAATCAAAGGCAGACCTCCCCTAAACAGGAATCGGTAGATAGTCTATCTGTTTCTGAAACTTCCAGAAACAGGTTCACTTATTTCCCTCCCTTTCTAAAATATGCTGATTCATCTTGGACTTCTTTGCTGGGAATTTACTAGAATCAAAATGGAAAGGAAGTGAAGCTAAAGCATAAGCAACGAAGGTGGGAATACTGGCATTAATGCCAGATGAGAGTATTAACCTAAAACAGTACAAAGACATGGTGAAGATAAGGAGCAGAAATGGCTAAAATGGAAGGAGATAAATGATTAAATATACACAAGCCATAAATATACTGTAACTACCAACCTCCCAAAGCTTTGGCATTGTCTACTTTGAACACTGCCCTTTTAGGAAGTTACTATTTAGGACATCTGTAACTAGTAGATCTATAATAAAAACTTGATTTTGACTGCTAAGTATTGAAGAAAGGCAAATTTTAACAGTTGTCATTTTGAAAAAAATTTGATTTTGAATTTTTTGTGTACACTATGCCACAAGTATGCCATAATCATTCACACATATTTTTTAAAAAAGCAAATGGATTCAAATATGAGACCTCACTTTAATACTTCTCAATTAAAACATATCAGTGTGTGCTAAATCACTTCAGTCATATCCGACTCTTTGTGACCCTATGGACTGTTGCCTGTCAGACTCCTGTGCCCACAGAGATTCTCCAGGCAAGAACACTGGAGTGGGTTGTCATGTCTTCTTCCAGGGGATCTTCCCCATCCAGGGATGCAACCCATGTCTCTTATGTCTCCTGCGTTAGCAGGCAAGCTCTTTACCACTAGCACCACTTGGGAAGCCCAAATCACTGAAGAGGCTGCCATTTTTTTTCTTTGCCAATTACTAAAATTTGACAGAGGAACTGCACAGGGTATGGAATAATGCAGTAGTCATTTGTGAAATTATACTTTAAAATAGTAATATAATAGCTGGTATCTTTTTGCCAGAATACTGGTTAAAATCAGATTCTATGATTGCTTTAAAGAATTCCAAAAATCATTTCAGACATTGCTACATTCCTAGAGCTTAGGTACATTCTAAAATCATCCCTATAGATCTGTGTGCACACATAGCTTCACTCAATAGCATTTTTCAAAAGCTCAGGCCCACTGGAGACCAATACCATGATGCTCTGGGAGGAGAGATCTGCCCACCTGTCAATACGGCAGCTGTAAATTATAACCGTGTATTTGATTGCCTCTAACAGTTTTGGTGGTGGCAGGGATTTGAAGCAAAACCAGAGGCGGTTCAATGAATTTGTAGTGAACTAGCTGAATTATGGAGCCTTTGAGAACAACCGTTGCTCATATGCTTCAAATTCACTACAATTTTTCAATCAAAGTCGACGAGGATCAGTACTTGGCCTCTCAAACTCTCTTCTGTATTTTCCCTGGGATGTTTTTTTCATGGCCTCCTGCTTCAAGACTTTGAAGGGATCCGCTGATAACTCCTAACTATAGCCTATCAGCAGCTGCCTTAGAAGTACCCTGAGATCATTCTCTTATCCTCTTATTATTTGAAAAAAAAATCTTGCCTCTTTTCTACTACCTCCCAGCCCTCTGAGCGCTCGCAAGCTGTTCCCCAGAAGCCACATCTGGATGATCTCTGAAAACACAGAAACACCCTAGCATGGAATTCCCATTTAGTTTTCCTATTCTGAATACAAACAGGTCAGCCTTGGGCCTTCTTGGTAAAACAAAGAAAAATGAAACAGGTTCGAAACCTCCGTAAGGGAGGTGGCTCTCTCCAGGGCCTCTGATAGGCTCCAATCTCTTTGTTCAAATGGTCTGCTTGGGTCACTAAGACCTTTACATTGGTTGATTGATGGGTTACGCTGTACTGTTAAGGAATTCCAATGCATCCTCTCTTCCTGGCTTTTATGTTTTAAACATGGTAAAACCATAAACAAATGCTAAACCCTTGATACTTAAGCAAGGGATTTTAGAGGTTTGCAAGTGGTGTAAGTTGTTTGGGAGTGGGGAGAGTAGGGACAGTGAGACAGTGATCTAGATGAAGACATATTTTATTTCTAAAATTGAATTACACTAATGTGACCCTGGCCTTGAGGTCAAAGGGATTAAAGGGTCCCAGAGTTCTGTGGGTTCTCAGGTTATCTGTGAAAGACATGAGTCAGGGGTCCCCAGCTGGCTACTGGAGTTGGTTGGAGGTAGGGACCCATTCTTAGTACTCTGCAGACTTCTGCCAAATGGAGACTTGGAGCCCCTTTCCTCTGAACAGAGGGTGTGAACTGAGGACCCCCTACATGGCCTTCTCACTCAGGTACTGGTGCTTTCTCCTCTCTCTCCCGTCCCATCCTTACTTCAGGCATCCTCTTGTACCTATCTCACTCTTAACCCTGGCAATCACAGCCCTTGGTAGTGTTTCAAACTTCTATAACCAAGAAGAGCTTATTAAAAATGGACTCTAGGACCCACACAAACTTTGAACCAAAATTTCCAGAATGAGAATCTATATTTTAGGACTTCCCTGGTAGTCCAGTGGTTAAGACTCTGTGCAGTTACTGCAGGGGGCACGGGTTCAACCTTTGGTGGTGGAGCTAAGATCCTGCATACCAAGCGATGTGGCAAAAAAGAACCCCAGCAGGCATGGGAAGTACTGACCTCTGGACTATCCATTAAACTTTTTCTTCTTACTGTAAAATAGCAATTTCTTAATTCACTGAAACTTCCCCCAAAACATTTTTTCTCTTAACTGAACCTTGCTTCACTTGTGGCCCTCACAAATGGGAGCTGTGAATTCTCCCAGTTACCCTCCTAGTGTTCTTATTTCATAGGCTTCTTGTAAAGTGTGCAGAAAAGGTCCAACATGTCCTAAATGCTTGATTAATATTAGCTATTATTTTCATCTCTGGGCCTGGAGGATGTTCCAGCATTTTCCTGCTTCTACTACTTAGACAGCTACTTCCAGACTTTAAAGAACAAAACCAAAGAGAGAACAGACCGCCTCTCCATCTTCACTGCAGACCTCTCCTGCCTCCAGGACTCCCAGGAACTCACACCTATTTCCCTAGGCTCTCCACCGCCTCTATAAAGCTACAGGCCACGCCCACAAAGTTACAGACAACACCCACCTCCCATTCACTTCCCTGTCTTGGAACTGCTCAGTACTGATTGTACTTCTCCCTCCTCAGCTCTCATTTACATTCTCCATGGCAGTGAACCCAGATTTCATGCTGCTATCAAATGACATGGACACCACTTCCTTCTCAGTGGCCTGTGGTACTTGAATGCATCAGCCATGATTTCCCTTAAGTCCCTGTATCACCCTCAGATTTATCTACAGCAATGAGCAGATCACCTAAGCTGATGCTCCATCCTCTGCCCCTCCCAGTCCTTCTTGTCATCAGTTCTCTCTCCTCTTGCTTTGCTTGGTTGTCCCCGGGTCTCAGACATCAATGCCACTCGAGTGTCTCCCAGGTTGCCTGGGGTGTTAACAGCTCCTCCAGCCTCTGTGGCCCAAACCCGTCAAATCCTGCTTTCTTTGCTTCCTCACCTCCCACGTGTTCTCCGACTCACTCCTCCGTGTGGTGAGGACTTGCAAGGGCTGTGGACTCTGCCTGCTTGGATCCCCAGCAGTCTCTAGTTATCCAGGGGCCTTCCATGTTACTCAGCCCTCCAACCTGCTTTCTCCTTTGTCAAGTGGAGATAACTATCAAACCAGTGCTCTGCAACAACCCAGAGGTGTGGGATGGGGTGGGAGGTGGGAGGGAGGTTCCAGAGGGAGGGGACGTATGTACCCCTATAGCTGATTCATACTGATGTATGGCGGAAACCACCACAATACTGTAAAGCAATTATCTGCCAATAAAAAATAAATCTGAAAAAAAGGAAAAGACATCACAGGATTAGAAAAAGTTAAATGAGATAATATATGCTTAAGTGCTTGCAATAGCCTCCAGCACAAAGAAAACGCTCAATAAGCATCTGCTCTAACCTCTGGGTTTTACCTCAGGGAAGTTTTTTTTTTTTTTTAATTTTTAAAATTAATTTATTTTAATTGTAGGATAATTACCTTATAATATTGTGATGGTTTCTGCCATACATCAACATGAATCGGCCATAGGAATATGTGTTCTCCCCATCCTGAGATCCCCTCACACCTCCCTCCCCACCCTATTCCTCTATGCTGTCCCAGAGCACTGGCTTTGGGTGCCCTGCTTCACGCATCAAGCTCGCACTGGTCATCTGTTTTACATATGCATATGTTTCAGTGCTATTCTCTCAAATCATCCCAGGCTCTCCTTTTCCCACTGAGTCCAAAAGTCTGTTCGTTACGTCTGTGTCTCCTTTGTTGTCCTGCATGTAGGATGGTCAGAATCATGTTTCTAAATTCCATATATATGTGTTTGTATACAGTATTTGTCTTTCTCTTTCTGACTTACTTCACTGTTTAAGTATAAAGGCTCTAGGTTCATCCACCTCATTAGAACTGACTCAAATGCATTCCTTTTTTACAGCTGAGTAGTATTCCATTGTGCATATGTACAAATTCCTTATATAGACTCCCCTAGCAAAGATCACAGGCTTCCCTGATGGCTCAGTCGGTAAAGAATCCACCTGAAATGTGGGAGACCTGGGTTTGATCCCTGGGATGGGAAGATCCCCTGGATGAGGGCATGGCAACCCACTCCAATATTCTTGCCTGGGGAATCCCCATGGATTCTCCAGACAGAGGAGCCTGGCGGGCTACAGTCCATGGGGTCTCAAAGAGTCGGACACGACTGAGCAACTAAGCACACAGCACAGCAAAGACCACAGAGGCCTTCTGTGGTACATTTTCAGACCTTACCCTGTGAAATCAGCACTCTAAGCTTTGTCAAAGCCTCTCACTGCTCACAGAGAAAGTTCTCTTGTCATGCCTACGTTTCTGTCTTTTCCTCCTTACTGTTCATAAGGTCTTCTTTTTCCCCAGCTCCCTTTCAAACCAGAACCTAAAACAAGATATCTCCACCAGTGTGTCTAGATGCTCCACAAACTCTAGTACAAAAATTCATTATCTTTCTCTCTAAGCCCTTTCCCCTGCTCCTTTGTAGTCTACCACAGCACATTTGGGGCTTCCCTTGTGGCTCAGCTAGTAAAGAATCTGCCTGCAATGCAGGAGACCTGGGTTCGATCCCTGGGTTGGGAAGATCCTCTGGAGAAGGGAAAGGCTACCCACTCCAGGATTCTGGCCTGGAGAATTCCATGGACTGTATAGTCCATGGGGTTGCAAAGAGTTGGACACAACTGAGCGACTTTCACTTTCACAGCACATCCCCAATTTCCTGTATTACAAACATAGAAATTTCTTCTCAGTTCCCTCTCTTTGCCAGTGCCTTTTAGGTTTTCCATCAGTCTCCTGCTAACTAGATGTCTTGCCACAACTCTCTTCTGTTTTAGTCCATTCACCACATAGCCCTCAGAGAATTCATGCTAAGAATATTTATAAATGTGTAGGAGTATTGAAGTCTTGATCAAAATTCTCCGTTCACTCCATACTGTCTCTGAAATCAAGTTCAAACCCTTGACCTTGACACAGAAGGCTCTTCTCAGCCTTTCTTCAACTCACTTCTTTAGCCTTATTTTGTATTACTCTCTCAAGAAATAAATGAATGAATGAATAAATGAGGTTTTCATCTTTAAGGTCACTTGAAATCAGGAATATATCTCAATTATCTGTGTCTCTTACATTGTACCGGGTTGGCCAAAAAGTTCATTTGGGTTTTGCATAGCATTCTATGGAAAAACCCAAATGAAATTTTTGGCCAACCCAATATCCCACAGTGCTTTGCCCACTCTGAGTGTTAAATAATAATTTCTAATAAATACATACAAGAAGTTTCATTTTGAGGAAAATACGATTCAGCAGAGTTGGATAAGACAAATACTAGGGTGAAACTTAATACCAAAACTGATTATAAGTACAAGAAAACTAAGAGAGGAGGAAAATTGAAAATTCTGTTTGGCCATGTAAAGGTATTCCTAATTATATTATGGGATTGCCTATGTCAACATTTACTATTCATGTCTAATTACCAGAAGGAGCCATTACATTTTTGCATATAATTAAATGTATTACGTTAATTTAATGTTTTACTCCCTTATAAAATAACCTATTTATCATTTATGCTCAGTCTTCTTTGTGTTTTGTGCTCATGCCTGGTGATCTACCCAACCTTTGAAGAATTAGAAGAAATTCTTCCCTAAAATTTTCATGGTCTGATTCTTTTTACTTTTATACTTTTAATCTACTTTCTTTGCACAAACTAAACACTGTCATAGTAAAGGACACTAATTAAATTCTGTTGCCACCACTTGATGGAGTATTACACAGCCATTTAAAAATGATGGATATGAGAACTATAGCAGTGTGTAAACTTGGCTATGATCAGATCAGTCGCTCAGTCGTGTCCGACTCTTTGCGACCCCATGAATTGCAGCACGCCAGGCCTCCCTGTCCATCACCAACTGCCGGAGTTCACTCAGACTCACGTCCATCGAGTCAGTGATGCCATCCAGCCATCTCAGCCTCTGTCGTCCCCTTCTCCTCTTGCCCCCAGTCCCTCCCAGCATCAGCATGAAATAAAGGCAGAAAACAAATTTACACGCAAAATAAGGCAATATATAGGATAAAAAGCTAAAAAATAATTAAGGTGGTATTGTTATAGGAATGGATTATGGGGAAGTGGGTATCTTCTATTTTATTTTCCCCCAGTTTTCTGTAATGTGGTTATTAATTTCAAAAGGAAAAAAAAACCTGAAACTGTCTTCTTACTCTTTTCCCGCTAAACCTCTCTTTAGCTTCCTGGCCTTCACATTTCACATTTTCCCCAACATTAAGACTCTCATAGGATATATTTTCTGACCCCTGAAGTAGCCACTAGTCACATATGGTTACTGAGCACTGGAAATGTGCCTAGTCCAAATTGAGATGTGCTGTAAGCAAAAAATAAACAATACAGTTCAAGAACATCGTTTAAAAAAAATACAAAATACCTAATTGATAATTTTTCTATTAATTATATATTTGCTAGGGCTGTCATAGCAAAGTACCATAGACTAGAAGGCTTAAACAAGAGAAACTAATTTTCTCACAGTTCTGGAAGCTAAAAGTCTGAGATGAAGGCATCAGCAAGAGTGGGTTCTTCTGGGGCCTCTCTTATTGGCCTATAGATGACTATCATCTTCCTGTCATCATATGGTATCCCTGCTGTGTGTAGCTGTATTCCAGGTTCCTCTTCGTGTGAATACACAAGTCTTACAGGGTAAAGCTCCCTCAAATGGCCTCATTTGTAACCTAATGTCCTCTTTCAAGAGCCTGTATGCAAATATGGTCACAATCTGAGGTTCTGGGAGTTTGGGCTTCAACAAACATATTTTGTGGCTACAAAGGAACTGTAACGTATATCAAAATGATAATATTTTGGATATATTTGGCAAAGTATAACATTATTAAAATAATAGAAGACTCTCATAAAGATCACTATTAATGGTTATTCTGCCTCTTACCTGGACATGCTGAGTAAATATTAATTATGAGAAAAGTTTATAGAAGACAGAAGAAGAAAATAGAGCCTTGAAAACAGATCCCAAAATAGACTTGAAAATAAAGTTTAATACTACAAAAAAATGAAATGACTAAACATTACATCTTTTGAGCATGCAGAAATAATAATCTCATTACATGATTCTATAAGAACTAAGGGATGGAACTAAGGGGAAGGCATTTAGCTAACACATTGATTGATAGAAGGCAACCTCAGTGGATAGCCATTGGGTTTAAACAGGATCACAATGATCAATCAGAATAATCATCAATGCTCTCAAGGCCTAGATATTAATTCTTCTTATAGCATAAAAGTATCCAGTGTAACTGAGGGTTGGAAATATTGCCAAGGAGTTAAGACTTCTGCTTTATGCCTTTTTGATATTCCTTTACTTTTTTGTAATAAAACTTAAAAATTTTTGATTATTTAATTCATACTTGATTTTCCTTCCATTTGAAATGGCTTGGAAGATTGTACTGAATCTGTTTGAATTCTAATGGTTTCTCTCTTGCTTCTGGAAGAAACATGGGAAAGGCAATAGCAGAAACAGCAAAAAAGCACATCATAGTCTACTGCTCTGAAAAAAGTGTTCTAAGAGATATTTCTTTTCCATAAAACATTTCACAACTTAAAGAATCATCCTTCTGTTCCACAATGAACAGGTGTCTGCTGAGTACATCAGGATCAGAGTGATGAAGAGAGCAGGTTTTCTGATCAGATCTTTTCTTCCTTCTGAAATGGTGCAGGATGAAGATTTTGTTTTCATCTTCTGATTCCCCCTGGAGAATCAGATAAACATCTAGCACCTTGAATTCTATCCTAGTATCTAGAACTGATCACCTATGCCTGTTTATCACATAGGAGCTTGGTCCTTCTAACAAAGGATCTCACTCAGAAGGAAAAACAAAATTTTTTAAAATGAAGAAAATTATGTTATTTAAAAGACTATTAAATTTTGTCCAGTATGGGTAAGAAACAGATTATAAGAGTCATTTAATAGATCAGACTATACAAAAAGGGAGGAAACTTTATAGGAACTCAAGTCTTTCCTCTTTTATTCTCACAGTCCTCATTTTCCAATTCCTTACCCTTTGGATTCATTCATATTTGAAAACAGGTCTTACAGTTAAATGACTGGGATGTGAATAGACGTTCCCTTCAAAAACATATACAGCTTTTCAGTAAATCTAAGAAAAAATTATTCAGGAATATTAAGTCATTAGGGAAATGCAAATCAAACCATCAGAAGACACCACTTCAAACCTACTAAAATGGCTATGGCAGAAAGACAGAAAATAACAAATGGTGAGGATGGGAAGAAATTAGAACTTTAATGGACTCTGAGTACAAATGTAAATAGGTGTAGTTATTTTGAAAAGCAGTTTTGTAGTTCTTCAAAACGTTAAACACAGAGTTACCACATGACCTAGTGATTCCACTCCTCAGGATATATCCAGAGAAAGGAAAATATATTCATACCAAAATTTGTACATGAATACCCATAGCAGCATTATTTGTAGTAGCCCAAAGTGGAAACAACCCAAGTGCCAATAAACTGAGGAATGGGTAAATAAAATGTGGTTATTTATCCATACAATGAAATATTCAGTTCAGTTCAGTTCAGTCGCTCAGTCATGTTCGACTCTTTGCGACCCCATGAATCGCAGCATGCCAGGCCTCCCTGTCCATCACCAACTCCCAGAGTTCACCCAGACTCACATCAGCAATAAAAAGGAATGAAGTACTGATACCTGTTACAACTGTGATGAACCTTGAAAATGGTGCGTTAGGTGAAGGAAGCCAGTCACAAAAGACCATGCAGTGGATGATTCCCTCTACATGAAATACCCAGAACAGCAGATAGACAAAGACAGGAAATAGGTTAGCGGTTGCCCAATGCGGGGGAGGGGGCTAGAGGATAGCAGGATGGGGAATGACTGCTAACAGGTACAGGGTTCTTTTGAGGGTGATATAATATTCTAAAATTGATTATGGTGATGATTGCACAATTCTGTGAATATATTAAAAACCACTGAGCTGTACACTTTACATGAGTGAATTGAATGGCCTGCGACTCATGTCTTAATAGAACTGTTCTTCCCAAAATTAAATGACTGGGTTACTGTGAAGTTTAAGATTTTTAGAAGCTAAGATCTAAAGTGAAAAAACTGCAAAAAAAACTTTCAATATCGCTACTTCCTCCAGAGGCTAATCCTAGAGTATGTGAATATATACCTAAATCAAGCCCTGACTCTGATTTTCAAATTTCATGCCAAAACAGTAGCCAGTCAATAAACAACAAGGACTGTACCGCAACTACAAGTTGCTTTTGAGTTCTCCAGACCATAGCTCAAAACTCACAAGAATCTGTCCATCTACCATGTTTAGTGAATTCAACCACCAGAAAGAGTTGGCCCTATACATAGCAAGTTTCATTGTGTGTGGTTATTTATGCTTTATTATGTTAACATGTTAAATTTACAATGCCAAGGTGAAGGCTGAATTATTTGTGGCTTTGCTCCCTGTTAGATATTAAAACTGAATACTCATTTCTCTCTGGATACATTGATGTTTGCTAACAGAGAATTGCTAATAGAGTGATGGAAGAGAGTTTCATTTTTCTGAGATGATTTTCAATTATAAGAATAAAAATCACTAGAACATAGATCTATGATTAAGGATGTCAAGCACTTGATCTTGGTAAGATAAGGTGCCAACAGAAAAGCTAGGCAGTGCGATAAAAGTTAGGTGGGGGGACTTTAGCAATACCAAGTGCTCACAGCTGTTCATCCAGGGGTACCTGTGGTTGAAATGATGTAAGAAATAAGGACTGTAGACCACCCACAAGCTTGAAGCAACACACGACAACTCATACATGGATATAATTAGTTTTAAGTAGATGGTTGCCATGCCAATGCAAACAATGGCTTATTACCCACTTCACCATTGATAGATTTCAGTAAGTAACCAAGATGACAGAATGCACTTAAAGTGCTCTTTTCCTCAAAGTTAAAAGTACTGCTGTTGTCTGTCAATATTTTCAGAAATTCTTAAGTAACAGCTTGAACTCAGTTTTCAAGATATAGGTTCCATGGCAATCCACTCCAGGACTATTGCCTAGAAAATCCCATGGACAGAGGAGCCTGGTAGGCTACAGCCCATGGGGTCGCAAAGAGTCAGACGCGACTGAGCGACTTCACTTTCACTACTC
The DNA here is from genome assembly GCF_002263795.3 of Bos taurus. Classification (NCBI taxonomy): domain Eukaryota; kingdom Metazoa; phylum Chordata; class Mammalia; order Artiodactyla; family Bovidae; genus Bos; species Bos taurus. The sequence goes on along the minus strand of NC_037329.1, from coordinate 93,700,289 downwards.
AACCCAAGAGCAATCCTTAGCAGCAGAAGCATCAGGAGAAGGACAGGATGAACTGAGTCTCCCTCTGGGCAGTTGGTGATTCCACAAGGTCAGTTATGAGCAGCAGGGAGTAACTCCTTGCTTCTCCTCCTACTCATTTTCCTCCTGTTTGCAGTCATCCCTCCCTTCCTCAAAAACAGTGCTTATTGCTTATTATTCCATGCTGGTCTAGGATAAGTTCTTACCAAGTAGCAACACAATGAGAAAAATAAGTACAACTCCACTTCGGGAAAGTCTAACTCCATTTGCTTAATTTGAAGAATTCTCCCACATTCTATGATTATATCTTTTCTATTTTGTTAATACGTAAATGTGCTTTTCTTTATGAAACACTGATTATAGCAAACGGGGAGCTTTGTTTATGCTTTTACTTGACAAAATAAAAACTTGGTTGCCTTATAGTAACTTCTATTTTTATAACATTGATTAGCCCGCAGAAAGTCTGGGAGCTACTCTTCTAGAAAACAATGTATAATTTTAATTTCACCACATCATTAAGACAACTAGAGAGCAAGATGAAAAATGACTAAGTGTCTTCCATCTTTTTCTCCCTACAGACCTCTTCCTTGTTTGCAAGGTTTGCCATGCCACTCTGAAGGCACATCCTCAGGGTATTGAAGAAAAGATGTTCTTGGGAGCAGTCCAGCAGGAAGGACTCAAGGGACAAAGTCTCTAGGAGTTCCCATAAGCCAAGAGAAGTTAAGTCTATGGTATAACTTGCTGCTAATAACTAGAGCTCATTTATTGCCTGTTTATTTTAAAAGCATCTAATTTCTACAGGCATATCTCAGGGATATTGTAGGTCTGTTCTAGACCACCATGATAATGTAAATATCACAATAAAGTCATATCAATTTTTTGTTTTCCCAATATATATAAAAGTTGTTTGTGCTGTACTCCAGTTTTTAAAGTATGCAATAGCATTATGTCTAAGAAACAATGTACATACCTTAATCTAAAAAATACTTTATTGCTAAAAAATGCTAACCATTATCAGGTAACTCAGGGTTGCCATAAACCTTCAATTTGTAAAAAACAAAACAAAACAAAAAACCACAGCATCTTGAATTGCAGTAAAGGAAACCACAATAAAACACGGTATGCCTACATTTTATTCTATGCCATTTCATTAGGTAAGGAATTCAGGTCAGTTCAGTTGCTCAGCCATGTCCAACTCTTTGCGACCCCATGAATCGCAGCACGCCAGGCCTCCCTGTCCATCACCAACTCCCAGAGTTCACTCAAACTCACATCCATCGAGTCGGTGATGCCATCCAGTCATCTCATCCTCTGTCGTCCCCTTTTCCTCCTGCCTCCAACAGGTAAGGAATTAGTGCCACAAAAAATTTTGCTTCTCAGCTAATACATTCTGGCCTCTGTCCAAGGTGCTAAGGATATAAAAGTTAAGCCCTTAAATAGCACAGTGCCCCACAAGGGAAGTCATGGACTTCCCTGGTGGCTCAGATGGTAAAGCGTCTGCCTACAATGTGGAAGACCTGGGTTCAATCCCTGGATTGGGAAGATCTCCTGGAGAAGGAAATGGCAACCCACTCCAGCATTCTTGCCTGGAAAATCCCATGAACAGAGGAGCCTGGTAGGCTACAGTCCATGGAGTCGCAAATAGTCAGATATGACTGAGCGACTTCACTTTCCACAAGGAGAAAGTTATACAAACAATTATCAATACACTGTGATCTGGAATAGAGGAAGGTAGGAGCACTGAGGTGTCACTGAGTACGCTGAAGAAGCCTTTCTAGGGTGGAATGGAGGGCTTGACGTGAGTCTTAAAAAAGGAGAATGATTTTTATTTCAACTCTGCTTTCAAGAGACAGTTTCAGACTGAAGAAACAGAATTTGTACCTGGAGAATAAACTGAAGATGTGATGAGATAAGAAGACAAGGATCAGATAATGAAAGTCACAGTCTATCTAAAGAATTTACATTTCACCCTGTACGTGAAGGTGAACTACGGTAGATGGTGACATGACCACTGGAATTGAGAAAGATCATTATTATTGTCAGCTGGAAGATGGAATAGAGAGGAAAGATGTTGGGTGTTGGTAGACCAGTTGGGCCCCTAGATGTGGGCAGGCCAAGCCCAGGTGAGATAAGTATATTGAGTTAGTAGAATAATGGTGGTTGGTAGTGGTGGCTAGATACCCAGCCTATGTAATATAGTAAGAACTGGGTATGAATAAAATCTAAAGTCACAATTTGTCCATGCTAAATTTCTTCATAGGCAGTGCATGTTAATACTAACATATTTCACACTGCCAGTTGATAGCTACACAATTTCTAAACCATCTAATTTCTCTTGCAGCCACAGAAGAGAGGGCGAGCGCTTGAGTAGGTAAAGCTGTGACTACATTTGAAATATGCAACAGAGTCCCATCAAACTTAACAACACAACAACTTATGTTTTAGAATGTTTTGCCAGGAGAAAGAACTGAAGTATGGGCTATGGAGCACACTAACTTCTGATTCATTCCCTGAGTCCGGAGGAAGACAAGTGATAAAGGAGAGTTATGAGAGCTCTTCGACATTATGGGATGTTTTGTTGTAGTTGTTTTTATTCACCCAAGCTTCCTGCATTGAGAATGACACACAATTTGCATGACAAGTAGACACAGTGCCTCTCCAAAGGCAATGACAAGCCTTAGAGTCAAATGTTCCATAAGTACTTTAGAAATATGAGAGGTAATTAAAGGTAAGACTATAGTGACTATGTCAGCTTTGTAACTGAAGTGTGTGATGGTCTATTTTTTAGATTTGGATTGATTTTATCTTCTAAATTTTTAACCTGATAATAAGAGATATCAATATATGCTACAGAAACTTTGAAAGACTAAAAAAAGAAAAAAGTTTAAAGTAAAAGCATAAAAGCCCTTATTATTTTATAACTAATATTCCACTAATACTAGCGTATTTCATTTCCAGAATTCCATTTTCTTGTATAAAGACATTTGAAATCATGCTACGGATACAGTTTTTTTTAAAAATACTTATTTTTCCATATAAAGCATTTCTCAGGTAAGCAAATATTCCTGAAATTAAAAAATTTTACCAGCTCAACAATATTTGGACATACCACATCAGCTCCACATCATTTGGACATATCAAATTATTGTAACGAATCCCCTCATGTTGGATAATTACGTTGTTTCCAGTATTTTACTAATATAAATACCTTAATGACAGTCCTTATTTATAAATCACTTTGCCAAACTATAATAATTCAGTTGTGAAAGTTTTAATATTAAAGTAACAAAAGGAATAAAAAAGAAAAGGATGAACTGACAACTATGTAAACTCAAACACTCTATACATAAAGAAAATAAACCCAGAAAAATAGCAACGAACTGGGAGAAATGCTGAACTTCTTGTGAAACTTTTAGGCAGGTCTCAGGACAAACCCACTTAAATGGTAATTGTGAAGCTGGTTATTTGGAGGGTCAAGATGGTTTTTGCCGCTGCAATGTTTACTGATTGGCCAATTACTAATATTCCAAGTCCCCTTGTTTATCATAGGGCTAGAACACACCTTAAAAGCTAATCTAATCCTTTGAGAGGCTTTTAGGGCTGCCTGCTCTAAGCCATCTCAGACAGATGGAATCTACATTGTTTTTAAAGGTCTCTAGATAAGATTCCATAACCTCTCTTGATAACCATTCCAGGCTTTAAGAGTTGTATTGTCAGGAAATTCTCTCTTTTATCTAGCTTAAATCCCCTATGCTTTAGTTTAAATCTGTTTCCTCCCACTCCTCTCTCCTCATTTACAGAGGAATGGAAATCATCTGATTACCACTGTTTACAGAGAAACTCATCACATAAACACCACTAGCAGAGGATTATTATATTTTTTCTTAGCTTTCTCTTCTCTCCACTATATAACCCTGGTGTCTTCATCTTTGAAGACTGCAAGTCCTAACTGACTTACAAATCACTGAATCATCCTCACGGCACTCTTCAAATGTCTCCAAATTTTATGAGTTTTACACAGCTCAAATCATTCATGAAGATACAAGGCACTAAAAGTAGATATCAGTAAAGGTTTTAGAGGCAGAGAGATCATTTTTCTAAAAGCCACTGCTTTCACCGAGGAGTTTGAGGAGAGCTCAGACTTCCTGGTAGACAAAGATATTGGGGGATGCTCGCAATAAAGAAGAGGATGGCTATGTGGAACCACAGGTTCTGTCGTTAGAGCTTCTCAGACTGAGTGTGGTGGTTCAGCTTCCAGACCCTTAGGGATCGTGAGAGCAACTAAAAACTAGACCCGGTTATTGCTGGTTGATTACAGTACACCATCAACCAGTCATTAGCAAGGAAACCACAGGGCCCCAGGGCCACCTCAAATGTCCCGAGGTGAACAGACAAAATTTCAAGAAGATGTGGAATCCATATGGTTAGTGACTCAGTGTTAGATCTCCAGGTTGTCTCTGTCCACTCAGGATCACAGTTTATAAAAGAAAAACTGTGAATTTAGCATTGAAAGGAAACAGATTTGAGTGTCATCTGTATGCTGACAGGCTGCATGATAAGATAAAGAACTAACCTGGAAGCTAACAGAGCTGTGTTCTGGCATTAGCTCTGCCTCTCAGGCATGCTGTGACATTTCTATTCCTCTGGGTCCCCACGTGTAAAAGGCAGGGAATCACAGGATCTTTTAAACTCTTCAGAAAAAGATACTTCGTAAATATAAGCTGCGGTAATAACCACTGATAGAACAAAACATTAGGCTGTCATCATATATAAGTAGGGAATCCTTCACCGCTGCCTATTTAAGCACTGCACAGCAAATTCAAGAGTTGAGTCAACACTTGATTATTAGCCTACGGGGATTATTCAGGAAAAATTTAAAATTCTAATTCCTCTGACCCCAAAATATGAGTTCTTTCTCCTTTCCATCACTATATGGGTGCTTGTGGAATTTAAAACTAATTTCAATACTTCCAGAGTTGAATATCATGAGGAAAGGAAAAACAGGAATTTAAATGAATTCTGCAGAGTTCCAGGTGAATAAAGATAGTGAGACAGACAGACAGACAGGACAGAGGCAGAGATAATCTCTTGCTTTACTTGTTGGAGTGACGGTGTCACTGACTCCTTCCCACCGTGTCCTGGCCACTCTGTGCACTCACTTTCCCTCCGTGCTGTGCTGTGCTTAGTTGCTCAATTGTGTCCACTTTTCCTCTACCTCTTTCCAAATCCTATTTTCAAATACTACTGAATTAGCACCCCGTGATGACTATGTGCGGTAATAGAGCAAAATGTCACTTTTCTTCAACAGAGTTTATTAATTTATTCACCCAAAGACTATCTTAAATACATCAGTGTGAATAATAAGAGGAAAATAACAAATGACACAAGTAACAACACACTACGCTTGGAATGTCTTTCCTTCTGGAAAGATAAATGCTCCTCGTTGTCTCTAAGACGCCTGGGCACAAGTCCCTAAAGAAGATACATTTAATGAAAGCCAACTATCATTAAGTTTTTTTTTTTTTTTCAAATGATATTAGTTTTGCTTTTCCCTTTTCTCTAGATTAAAAAGAAAAAGTTTTTGAGCAGACATAGCCCTGATGTGATACCTGGAGGGCAGCAAGAAGGGAAAGTGAGCATGTTATCTACAAAATAGTCTGATGCTACGTGGCGAAGAAGAACGTCTTGACCTGCTAGGCTATAGCAGACTTTCTATGAGAGGTCTAGGAGTGAAAAAGATTTAAAAACAACCAATAGAGTCAGCAGCATGCCACGCTTCTTGGGAAATGAGTATGTGTGAGTAGGTATTATAATTAAACTAACTGTAGACCTCCGTCAATGTAGCCACAGCCACTTGACATTGTTACCTAGCCAATAAGTGTCTTCGTTCCCAGAGCCCATGTTAAGTGTTGAGGGAATTTGTGGCCCCTCTTGAGGCATCCATATGCTTCATTTAAGCATACTCCAGTTGACAATAAAAATCACACTCTGCCTTGTAATACGATATTCAAGAGTTGCAAACAAAATGAGGCTTTGCTTTGGAGAGGGCTAATGCCTTGAGCTGCCTCCACACAAATAAAAGATGGAGAGGATTAAAGTCTGGGAGATTACCAGCTTGGTCCAAGCCTGTTTGACAGGTTGGAACCTGAGAATTTGACTGCATCAAAATGCAAAACAAATGCTGTTTGTCACCTGTAACGAGGACTCAGATGTAATAATTTCGAGGCTTCAATAATAGGGGACAAAGAAAACAGTACTCTGGGGAATGTCAGGTCTCTTATTTACGTCATGGCTAACAAAAAAGAGAAGTGAGACGGGGAGATCCTGAAAATGAATGGTTCTTGAGGAAGTTCATGCAGGAAATCACTAACCCGTGGGGCTTTACAATCATGAAGCTTGGTCTGAAGTTCAGTTTATTTAGCTCTGAATGCCTACGAGTGCCTTAACTCCTGAAAGTCAATGAACAAATGCAAAATACTCTTCCTTGTTCTGTTTTTTTTTTTTTTGGCAATGGTTGATGTACTTGAAGATTTTTAAGAATTCCATATTTCTACTCCATTTTAGAACTGACAGAGGCATTTGACTCCCAGGAAGGGTGTCTAGGCTGTGTGCACAAGATGGGCTGGGAGACAGGAGGGAGAGAGGCTCCAGAAAAGAGGCAGATTTTGCTTCTCTGTCTTTGCTTGTTTTTCTAAAGCTGAAATCTAATTTCTGTGCCTTTATACCCTCTGCTTTGCTTTCTTTTGCCAAGAGACACTAAGAACTGACTGTGTATACAGCATCACACTAAATGCTTTCCAC